>NC_090926.1:1256409340-1257609340 GCF_040938575.1 Ambystoma mexicanum | reverse complement strand
TCACCCAACCTGTGTTGGTACTCATTTATCGACCTAAGAAGGATGAAAGGCTGAGTTGAGGTGTTTAAGAACAGACTAAATCAGTGGCTCACCCCCTGAAGTGTGCCTGAAATAAACCTTTAATGAGTCTAGCAATTATTGGCTAGAATTCCAGAAAGACGCATTATTTGTTTTTCCTCTTTCTTATTTAGGGTCACTGCTCAAAGTGCTACACTAGTGCAACCCCCTGTTATTTTTAAGGGGCCTGAACAAGAAAGCCCGCCACTCCGGAAATAAAGAGCCACATGGCGCTGGCCACGGCCCAGGAGCTTACATACAAATAAAATGCGACCCCTGGCAACCCCCAAATGACGTCCCTGTGGGAGTCCCACAGAGTCTTTGCAAGGGATATATAGCAGGTGTGTCTTGTGTGGTTGGTTTGCTTGAGCACAGGCACTGGGGACCCCCCCTCCCCCCGCAAACAGCGGGAGCAAGGCGTTGGCATTGCAGAGGTATTCAGTGCTTTTATGGCCGGGATTTATGACACTGGTTAAACACAGGGTCAGGGCACTCTATCCTTTCAGTCACTTGGCGCACTGCCAAGCTTCAATCACAAACCTCACACATCCCCTGCTTGAACCTTCACCTGCATGAGTCCACACCCTCCCTTATCTGGCCACTCCTTTTTACAACTATAGAAGCACTTATAGCCACAGAGCCCCTCCCCACTCCACCTCCTTCCGCCTTGGTTGGCACTTTCCCCGCCACCCTTTCTCACCCTCCTTCCATCTCCCTTTTAAGCACAACAGCACTTACCTGATATGTGCCTCCAGCCCCGTAGCACTTGTATCTCTTCAGTAAACTACACTTACTTTCATTCCAACCCTTCATTCAGCAAACAACAAAGTACAAACTGCACTTTTTAACAAATATATGTAAATGTTGGTCTGCCCCACCTAGTCTGAATTTGACTTACGATCTATGATGCAGAGCAACTACTTATTGTTTGATTCACAAATTAAGATGTATGGTAACCACCTTTTTCTGTATGACTCAAGTTCGATGATGTCATGTAATTAGCATACTGTTTTCCATCGATTCCCATATATGTACCTTTAGCACCGGGATACCCTCGGATCTGGGCGCTACCAACAAATACAATAAATAAATACTCTCCCTTCATTGCTCCTCTCCCCCCTTTACCCCCTCGATTCTGGAGCATACTCTCTCGTGGTTTGAAAGTATTTGCTTACTAACCCTAATGAAATGTAAGTGCTCTGTACGTGCTTTTAAATTCTGGCTGCGACCGGATGGCTTCAGCGCCTTGAAGCACTTGTGGGACCTGGTGCTGCTTATATATAAGACACCAGTAAAATTCATAACCATAACAATGGCAGTTCTGGAGTTTTTGGGAGGTGGGGTTCTGCCTCTTCCCACGGGGGCATGGGGCACCGCTGGAGTACTCTAGGGCCATGCTGACTGAAGGGGTGGAGTTGGGGGCATTTCCTGATGAGGAGTACTTTGTGAGCTGAAGGTTTGTCATCTGGGTTATCGGAGCTCCAGTAGTGCTTTAGGATTTAGGCATCATTTCTGAAGTTTGGAGGTTGTGTTGGAACATTGGGGGTGTATTGGAAAAGAGCCCCTCCTTTCTAAGGGCTTCTCAGGGGGCGTCTCCTGCCAAAGTTAAAATGCCAGACCGTTCATTGAAAGCCTCATTGCCAGACTAGTTTAAAGAGAACTATTTTAACCTCGAGTTTATAGCACACAGGTGCTCAAGTCTGGATCTGATTTTACAGCAGCCGGTTCATCACCAATAGATTAGCCCCCGGCGCGGCCCCCATCTTTCCGGGTCAGGACCCTCAGCCAGGGAGAAACAGGGCCTGTCCCCGTTTCCATCTATAGTTACTGTGTGGGATCAGGTCGCATCTTAGGTCACATCTAAATCTTCAAGCAGATGAGTGCCATCTCACCTCACCCACTCTGCCTTAGAGCTGGGCGAGACCAGTGAGGCCCAGGCACCTACCCGAACCCCACCTAGGGCTCTGGCCAGACGATCTGCTCAAGTCCGCACCTTCCCAAAGTGGGGTTCCGCAACGAGCCCCACTCTTCAACAGAACAATAAGGAAATACGCGCTCCCGGAGTGCCGGCGACACTTTCCAGGCGTGCGTCTGCCTGACTTCCAGTTTGACGTTCCGTCCCGCCACAGCCACTCATTGGCTGGGACGGGACAGAAAGACAGGAAGACAGGAAGACAGGCGGCGGGACCGTAAGCCAGGCAGACACGCTCCTGCAAGTGCTACCTGCGCTCCCGGAGTGCCGGCGGCACTTTCCAGGCGTGCGTCTGCCTGACTTCCAGTTTTACGTTCCGTCCCGCCACAGCCACTCATTGGCTGGGAAGGGACAGGAAGACAGGAAGACAGGTGGCGGGACCGTAAGCCAGGCAGACACGCTCCTGCAAGTGCTACCTGCGCTCCCGGAGTGCCGGCGGCACTTTCCAGGCGTGCATCTGCCTGACTTCCAGTTTGACGTTCCGTCCCGCCACAGCCACTCATTGGCTGGGAAGGGACAGGAAGACAGGAAGACAGGTGGCGGGACCGTAAGCCAGGCAGACACGCTCCTGCAAGTGCTACCTGCGCTCCCGGAGTGCCGACGGCACTTTCCAGGCGTGCATCTGCCTGACTTCCAGTTTGACGTTCCGTCCCGCCACAGCCACTCATTGGCTGGGAAGGGACAGGAAGACAGGAAGACAGGCGGCGGGACCGTAAGCCAGGCAGACACGCTCCTGCAAGTGCTACCTGCGCTCCCGGAGTGCCGGCGGCACTTTCCAGGCGTGCATCTGCCTGACTTCCAGTTTGACGTTCCGTCCCGCCACAGCCACTCATTGGCTGGGAAGGGACAGGAAGACAGGAAGCCAGGCGGCGGGACCGTAAGCCAGGCAGACACGCTCCTGCAAGTGCTACCTGCGCTCCCGGAGTGCCGGCGGCACTTTCCAGGCGTGCATCTGCCTGACTTCCAGTTTGACGTTCCGTCCCGCCACAGCCACTCATTGGCTGGGAAGGGACAGGAAGACAGGAAGACAGGCGGCGGGACCGTAAGCCAGGCAGACACGCTCCTGCAAGTGCTACCTGCGCTCCCGGAGTGCCGGCGGCACTTTCCAGGCGTGCGTCTGCCTGACTTCCAGTTTTACGTTCCGTCCCGCCACAGCCACTCATTGGCTGGGACGGGACAGAAAGACAGGAAGCCAGGCGGCGGGACCGTAAGCCAGGCAGACACGCTCCTGCAAGTGCTACCTGCGCTCCCGGAGTGCCGGCGGCACTTTCCAGGCGTGCATCTGCCTGACTTCCAGTTTGACGTTCCGTCCCGCCACAGCCACTCATTGGCTGGGAAGGGACAGGAAGACAGGTGGCGGGACCGTAAGCCAGGCAGACACGCTCCTGCAAGTGCTACCTGCGCTCCCGGAGTGCCGGCGGCACTTTCCAGGCGTGCATCTGCCTGACTTCCAGTTTGACGTTCCGTCCCGCCACAGCCACTCATTGGCTGGGAAGGGACAGGAAGACAGGAAGACAGGCGGCGGGACCGTAAGCCAGGCAGACACGCTCCTGCAAGTGCTACCTGCGCTCCCGGAGTGCCGGCGGCACTTTCCAGGCGTGCATCTGCCTGACTTCCAGTTTGACGTTCCGTCCCGCCACAGCCACTCATTGGCTGGGAAGGGACAGGAAGACAGGCGGCGGGACCTTAAGCCAGGCAGACACGCTCCTGCAAGTGCTACCTGCGCTCCCGGAGTGCCGGCGGCACTTTCCAGGCGTGCATCTGCCTGACTTCCAGTTTGACGTTCCGTCCCGCCACAGCCACTCATTGGCTGGGAAGGGACAGGAAGACAGGAAGACAGGCGGCGGGACCGTAAGCCAGGCAGACACGCTCCTGCAAGTGCTACCTGCGCTCCCGGAGTGCCGGCGGCACTTTCCAGGCGTGCATCTGCCTGACTTCCAGTTTGACGTTCCGTCCCGCCACAGCCACTCATTGGCTGGGAAGGGACAGGAAGACAGGCGGCGGGACCGTAAGCCAGGCAGACACGCTCCTGTAGTGCTACCTGCACTCCAGGAGCACCGCGTCTTTTCTAAATTTGTTTTGTCCTGCCCCGGTCACTCATTGGATTGCTGGAGCAGGACCAGTGTTGCCAGGTCTGCTTAGGATTAGCGACTTTGCGGTTATTTTTGCCCAAAGTCGCTTATCATGTTTCCAAGGCGCTTGTTGTGGCGCTTAATTGCTGAGCGCCACCGGCCCTGCCCGGCTTCATTCACAGACTAATGTGAATGAAAGGAGAACGATCGTCCTGTCCCCACTCACCGTGGAAACACACTCTGAAGCTCCGGCTGGTTGCCGTTATCATGCGAGGCCCCAGGTAGCATGCTGGACTGGGCTGCCTGTGGCCTTTCAATTTATTTATTTATTTTAATTCTTGTTACGTGCCTCATGCCCTGGGCCTCAAGGCGCAAAATAAACGAGAACAAGACAAACAGAATATAAAAAGACTGGCCAGAGATGAAGTGAAGGGAAGTCGAAGGTTTACTCTGTGTTGAAAAGGTGAGTCTTTATAGAAAGAGGATAATTCTGTATTTGGAGTATGGCCGCCGGGAGTATGTTCCAGAGCAGAGGGCCCATGACCTGCACTTAGTCCTTCCTCGCTCTTATCGCCCGCACGCCCTTCTTTTACATATGTGCTTCGGCTTTTGACACTGATGGTCTGAAAGACCCCCCCCCTCTCATGGTTCATTACCGCAGCACAAAGGGCTCCTCCTAAAATAAAACCTCCCTTTTTTAAAGGGGGAAGCCACTATGTCTGACATGCAATAAAGGGGCTGCTTTAAAAGCATGCATAAGAGCATGCGGGGAGTGTGCACCCACGCGGCATTGCTGCAGTGGCCTATGGAGGGGGATTTCAGGCTGCTATTATTTTGAGTTCTGGGTCTTGTAGTTTTCCTTTTAGGGTGGGGTCAATTAAGTCACACCATTATTCTTTTGGCTCAGCACGTTTCTCTAAGGACGTACATATGGTAGGTGTATATATTATGAGCGGTGTGTCCTATCAGAGCTCTGAAGCTTCCTGTGACCATGCATGAGGAGGCCATGCATTCCTGGCTCTCCTTTTTCCCTGGGTGTGGCTCGCAGCCCACCTTAAGGCATTTTGCTGCCCCTATCCTTTAGCCCCTTTTGTTGCACCAGCCCCCGTCCTTTCCCGCAGACTCCCTACAGACGCCCCTCTCCTGTTTTACGTAGTGATTTCCCTGGCTCGGCTCCCATTTGGCCTTACGAGCAACACCAGACCCCCTGGCTCGGCCCTTCGCATGACTGTCTGGTTCTCCTAGGTCTACTCTGCCTAAAGCCCTTTTCAGAAATCTCCCCTACTGCCTTTTCACCCACTTCTTCCCCATTCCTCAGGACATGATATGATAGGTTATTTATAACGCGCTTAATACCCAGAGGTTTCTAAGCCGCACCCGGGGATCGAACCTGTGTTGCTCTGTGTCGTCGTGCTTCCAAGGCGAGCATGTTGCCGCTGAGCTATCCTCACGAGACATCAGAGAATCAACATAACTCCTCCCACTGTGGCTTTCCTCAAAGCCTAGCACTACCTCTGCTCCCCAGTAAACCGACTAGAAAGTTACCTGTGTACCCTATGCAGTGTTAAGCTGATCGGCCCGAGAGGACCGCGTACCTGTAATCTTGGTGGTTGGTCTTGCTGAGGTCGCCAGTCTGGAGTCCAGGAACTGATGAATTAGCGGCACGAGGAATCGGCCCCTCCACCACCCAAAAGAGGAACTGGGTGAAGGTTGGACCGACCCCCAATGTCACGATAAGTACTCGCCAGATGAGCGTGACTCGAGGATTGATGGCTCAGGTTGGTGACACTGTAGTTCAGGTAGAGCCGATTGTAGATATCATGAATCTTCCGGAACCAATGTAACAGTGAGGTATTACAGTTGATAGAAAAGTCCGGTTGGTGCTGATAGTTCCAGAGGTTTGCAGGATTAGGTTCGGAGGTAGGCAAAACAGGAAGAGAGAGAACAGCTGGAGGGTAGCTGGTACTGGGCAAGTCCCGGGTAAGTCTGAAGATGGGCAGACCCAGTGCCGACAACAAGTCAGGGCTGGAGGCAGGCAGGCTCAGGACAGGCCCCAGGTAAGGCTGGAGGTAGGTTGGCTCAGGACTGGCCACAGGTAAGGCTGGAGGCAGGTTGGCTCAAGACAAGCCACAGGTATGGGCTGGAGACTGGCTGACCCAGGACAGGCCACAGGTAAGGCTGGAGGCAGGCTGGCTCAAGACAAGCCACAGGTATGGGCTGGAGACTGGCTGACCCAGGACAGGCCACAGGTAAGGGCTGGAGATGGGCTGACCCAGGACAGGCCACAAGTAAGGGCAGGTGGTAGGCTGACCCAGGACAGGCCACAGGTAAGGACTGAAGGTAAGCTGACCCAGGACAGGCCACGGGTAAGGAATGGAGGTAAGCTGACCCAGGACAGGCCACAGGTAAGGCTGGAATAGAGCTGGTCCAGGACAGGCCACAGGTAAGTGCAGGAGGCAGCTGGCCCAGAACAGGCCACAGGTAAGTGCAGGAGGCAAGCTGGCCCAGGACAGGCCGCAGGTAAGTAAGAGGCAGGAACAACGAGGCGAGCGAAGCGAACCGCGTTGAGACGCGACTCGCTGTGAATTGCGGCCTCTTTTATGGGCCGCCGGCGCCTGAAAGGCCTGGGACGCAAGCCGTTCCGTTTCCGGACGCCGGCGGACCCATAACGAGGCTTGAGAAGCAAGCCCCGCTAGGGAGATGAGTTCGGCCCACGGCGCATGCGCGGAGCCGAGGGAGAGGCCTTCCGCGCATGCGCCGAAGGCCGCCAGCCCTGTAGCCCGCCACTCCCCTCCCGGCGAGCCCCCGGAAGCAGATGCGCGGGTAGACTCGCCAGGAGGGGAAGAGAGCGGCAGACCCCCGTCTCCCGCGTGACATAACACTATGCCCCCTCCCAGGAAGGCCCGGAGCTCCGGGTTTCCAGGGAAACCGTACATAGAACTCACGTATCAACCGGGGAGCATGTACATGTTGGCGTGGCTCCCATGTACGGTCACAGGCTGGGTACCCCTTCCAGTCAACCAAATAGTGGAGCACCCCTCTACGGAAACGGGCATCACAGATCTCGTGTACCTCAAACTCTGGGACACCCTGCACTAGGACAGAGGCCGGACGGGGAGGAGTGCGGCCATAAGCATCGACCACATAGGGCTTTAACAAGGACACATGAAAAACGGGATGTACACGCCAAGAAGAGGGTAGGCGTAGGCGAAAGGATACGGAGGACAACCGTTTGGTAATAACAAAGGGACCCAAGTATCGAGGAGCCAGTTTGACGGGCAAATTGCGGAGTGGCAAATTCTTTGAGGACAACCACACCTTGTCACCCTCCTGAAAGTCGGGTTCTACACTCCTCTTCCTGTCTGCCTGTCTCTTCATCCGATCTTTGGCCTCACTTAGGATCTTGCTTGCCAGTTCTTGTTGATTCCGAATGTGTTTGACCAGATCATCAGCAGAAGGAACAGTACTAGATGGAATGGGTTGAAAGGGCATCAATCGAGGATGTAAACCAGTGGAACAGAAGAATGGACTGACTCCGGTGGAAGCATGGACGGTGTTATTATATGAAACCTCGGCCAGATCTAGTCCATCTTTCCAGTTTGATTGTGTAGCATTAGCAAAACAACGGAGGTACCCCTCCAAAGTCTGATTGGTCCTTTCGGTCAGCCCGTTGGTCTGTGGGTGGTAGCCTGAGCTTAGAGCTCTATGTATTCCTAAATGACCGCATACCTGTTTCCAGAATGAAGAAAGGAATTGGGTTCCTCTATCCGATATGATTTTCTCTGGTAGGCCGTGCAGCCGGTAGATGTCATGCAGAAATGCCGAAGCCATTTGGGTAGCTGTAGGGATCTTCCGAAATGGGATGAAATGAGCCAGTTTAGTGAAGCAGTCTACGACCACCATTATACAGGTGTAACCTTCAGATGGGGGCAAATCCACAATGAAATCAGTAGCGATTGTATGCCATGGATAGAGAGCTGTTTCAGTGGGCATTAATAAACCCAATGGCCGTTTTCTGGGAACCTTGCACTGTGCACATATTGGACAGCTGTTGATGTACTTCTGGACCTCAGTCGCCCAACCTGGCCACCAGAACTGTCGAGAAATCAACTCTCGAGTGGCTCTGACCCCACGGTGTCCTCCTATGGGTGAATCATGGAATCCATGTAAAATGCCCCTCCTAATGGCTCCTTTAGGTATGTAAAGTCTCTTCTGAAAAAACAAGAGTCCCTCTCGTTCGGAAACTGAGTGACGACTAAGAAGGGTTGTTCTTTCGGGGTCCAACCGAGTGGCTTCTGCGATGGACTTAAGGTGAGAGGACAAAGCCAGCAGGAAATGGCGAGGAGAAATCAATGGCTGTTCAGGACCTTGCGTCCCATCAACATTTTCCAAGGACCTGGAGAGAGCATCTGCTTTTATATTGGAAGTTCCCGGGATATAAGTGACATGGAACTCGAATGGAGAGAAGAAGAAGGCCCACCGGGCTTGACGAGGAGTCCGACATTGCAGAGAGCGAAGATATTGCAGATTGCGATGGTCGGTTCGCACTTCTACAGAAAAACGGGCTCCGAGGAGAAAATGTCTCCATTCCTCGAATGCGGTCTTGATGGCCAACAATTCCCTTTCTATCACCGCGTAGTTTCGTTCGCTGGGACTCAACTTGCGAGAAAAATAGGCAACTGGATGTTCCACTAACGTGGCTGGATCTTTCTGGAGAAGGACGGCTCCGACCGCGAAGCTGGAAGCATCGGCCTCTACAATGTAGGGCAAGTCCTCCTGGGGATGGCGCAGGATGGGAGCAGCCATAAAAGCCGATTTTAATACTCCAAAAGCCTGGGAAGCCACAGGACTCCATTCGAAAGCGATCTTGCTGCTGGTAAGACTGGTGAGGGGAGCTGAGATCCGCGAGTAATGTGGAATAAAGCGCCTGTAGAAGTTTGCGAACCCCAAAAATCGTTGGAGAGCCTTGATATCGTGTGGGTGTTTCCATTCTTGTATGGCTAGAACCTTCTTGGGATCCATCCCAACTCCTTCTTGATTGATAATGAATCCCAAAAATTCGATACTGGTCTGGTGAAAGCTACATTTCTCTGCCTTGGCGAACAAATTGTTGATGGATAGTCGATGAAGGACCTCACGAACGTGTTCCACATGCTCGTCCAAGGACTTAGAGAATATCAGTATGTCATCCAGATAAACCCAAACGGACAATCCTAACAGGTCACCAAAGATGTGGTCCATAAATCGTTGAAAAACAGCGGGGGCATTACATAAGCCGAAGGGCATAACCCGGTATTCAAAGTGCCCAAAAGAAGTTTTGAAAGCTGTCTTCCACTCGTCCCCATTCCTGATGCGTAGCAAATGATAAGCTCCACGGAGGTCCAATTTGGAGAAGATTCGTGCGGTATGCAGGGTTTCAAGGATACTTCGAATCAAAGGTAACGGGTACCGGTCCTTGGCTGTAATGTCATTCAACTGTCGGTAGTCGACACAGGGTCTCAACGTGCCTTCTTTCTTCTTTACAAAGAACAGGGGAAACCCTGCAGGTGACTTTGACGGTACAATGTACCCCTTTTCTAGACTTTCAGATAAATATGCCTGAAGAACTTGCTTCTCGTCACGGGTCAACGCGTACAACTTCCCATGAGGTATGACATGGTTCGGCAACAGGTCAATGGAGCAATCAAAGGACCGGTGTGGAGGAAGGGGTATGTTGCCGGGTTCAGAAAATACCTGTTTGTAATCGGCATATACCTGTGGAACCAGAGACGTGGAACATAGATGAACCCCATTGTTGTCCGTCTTTAGGGAAGTCGAAACGGTCATGGTGGGAACAGATAGCTTGCATCCTTGAGCACACCTTTCGGAGGAAAAGGTTAAAGTCTGAGTTCTCCAGTCTATCAACGGATTGTGATGTTGTAACCATGGTAGTCCTAGGACCATCTTGTAGTTAGGTGACTTAATAACATCAAAGGAGAGTTCCTCGTAATGATCAGTAATCTGAAGAGCCAATCCGACCGTGAACTGGCTAATAGGCCCCGAAGACAAGGGGGTACCATCAATAAGCTCCACCGACAAGGGAGTAGGCCTGGAAACGAGTGGTATTTTATGTCGGGTGACGAATGTTTCGTCGATGTAGTTGCCGGAAGCCCCACAATCTAGCAGACCAGATATCTCCAGGTCTCTGTCTGGTAATTTAATCCTGACCTTTAGGGTCTGTAGCACCACTGGTTGCATGGGCCGACGAATGGAACAAATAACCGAAGGGTCTGAGGAGGAGATGGGACCTGTCGTTGCCCTTCCTATAAACGACAGGTCTCCTAGTTTCCCGACTTCTTCTTGTGCGGACGTAAAGGACATATACTCAGATAATGCCCAGCTGCTCCACAGTAAAGACACAGACGCAAAGACCTCCTTCGTTTCTTCTCTTCTTCCGACAAAGGCCCTCTCATGGCTCCTACTTGCATGGGCTCAGATCCGGACTCGGTTGATCCAAATGAACCAGCAGGCGAGTTGGTCGTCCGGGAACCGCTTCTGTCAAACCGACGTCTCTCAACCTTTCGTTCGGTTAGCCTTTGGTCAATACGAAGTACTTGATCAATCAAGAGTTGAAGACTCTCCGGCTCGGGGATGTGGAGTAATTCGTCTTTGTACTCCTCTCTCAGGCCTCGACGAAACAGCGTTTTCTGTGTAATTTCGGGCCACTGAGAGTCGGTAGCCAAAAGTCGGAAGCGACTGATGAAGGTGATGACGTCATTGCTTCCCTGTTTGTAGTCCATCAACTGATTCTGTGCGACGGAGGCCAGGTTCGGCGTCTGGAATACTTCCAGAAAGGCTTTTTCGAAGGCAGCAAAGTCATCCAGAATAGGACTGTTCGTGACCACAAACGGGGTTGCCCAAGCTAATGCGTTCCCAGTTAGATTCCCCAGGATATAGCCAATCTTGGCCCTATCGTTGTTAAAGTGGGTGGACCTGAAGAGGAAATGGATCCTACAGTGGTTACAAAACTCTGCCACCCGTCTAGGATCGCCGTCGAATTTGATGGGTGTTGTGTGAGCCAATGGTCCCTCTATCTGAGAAGAACTGGGTGCTCCTTGTGTTATCATTTGGCGTAATGTTTGATTCTCTTGATGCAGGGCGGTCATCTCAGCTCTGAGTGCCAGCAATTCGTTCCTCATTTCTTGCGATTCATCCATCTCCGAATCTGAAGGCAGGCGTCTCAATCTGTTAAGCTGATCGGCCCGAGAGGACCGCGTACCTGTAATCTTGGTGGTTGGTCTTGCTGAGGTCGCCAGTCTGGAGTCCAGGAACTGATGAATTAGCGGCACGAGGAATCGGCCCCTCCACCACCCAAAAGAGGAACTGGGTGAAGGTTGGACCGACCCCCAATGTCACGATAAGTACTCGCCAGATGAGCGTGACTCGAGGATTGATGGCTCAGGTTGGTGACACTGTAGTTCAGGTAGAGCCGATTGTAGATATCATGAATCTTCCGGAACCAATGTAACAGTGAGGTATTACAGTTGATAGAAAAGTCCGGTTGGTGCTGATAGTTCCAGAGGTTTGCAGGATTAGGTTCGGAGGTAGGCAAAACAGGAAGAGAGAGAACAGCTGGAGGGTAGCTGGTACTGGGCAAGTCCCGGGTAAGTCTGAAGATGGGCAGACCCAGTGCCGACAACAAGTCAGGGCTGGAGGCATGCAGGCTCAGGACAGGCCCCAGGTAAGGCTGGAGGTAGGTTGGCTCAGGACTGGCCACAGGTAAGGCTGGAGGCAGGTTGGCTCAAGACAAGCCACAGGTATGGGCTGGAGACTGGCTGACCCAGGACAGGCCACAGGTAAGGCTGGAGGCAGGCTGGCTCAAGACAAGCCACAGGTATGGGCTGGAGACTGGCTGACCCAGGACAGGCCACAGGTAAGGGCTGGAGATGGGCTGACCCAGGACAGGCCACAAGTAAGGGCAGGTGGTAGGCTGACCCAGGACAGGCCACAGGTAAGGACTGAAGGTAAGCTGACCCAGGACAGGCCACGGGTAAGGAATGGAGGTAAGCTGACCCAGGACAGGCCACAGGTAAGGCTGGAATAGAGCTGGTCCAGGACAGGCCACAGGTAAGTGCAGGAGGCAGCTGGCCCAGAACAGGCCACAGGTAAGTGCAGGAGGCAAGCTGGCCCAGGACAGGCCGCAGGTAAGTAAGAGGCAGGAACAACGAGGCGAGCGAAGCGAACCGCGTTGAGACGCGACTCGCTGTGAATTGCGGCCTCTTTTATGGGCCGCCGGCGCCCGAAAGGCCTGGGACGCAAGCCGTTCCGTTTCCGGACGCCGGCGGACCCATAACGAGGCTTGAGAAGCAAGCCCCGCTAGGGAGATGAGTTCGGCCCACGGCGCATGCGCGGAGCCGAGGGAGAGGCCTTCCGCGCATGCGCCGAAGGCCGCCAGCCCTGTAGCCCGCCACTCCCCTCCCGGCGAGCCCCCGGAAGCAGATGCGCGGGTAGACTCGCCAGGAGGGGAAGAGAGCGGCAGACCCCCGTCTCCCGCGTGACATAACATGCGGCCGCACTGGACTCTTTGAGTCTGATTACAAGTTTGCCAGTAACTGGATAAACTGAGGTATGTTGTCCTAGTCCACAAACTACAAGTTTCATTACAGAAACTCTACAGTTCCATCTGGTTTTGTGTGGTACTAATAACCGCCACACAAAAGCGTCACCACACACAATATTACCGGATGCAGTAATCCCAGGTACAGTAATATGGCATTTCCCCATAGAGTTGGTAATGGCTGTTTCCCCAGTGCAGCTAATGGCTGTGTCCCCGATGCTGCTAATGGCTGTCCCCCTAGTGCTGCTCATGGCTGTACCCCCCACTGCAGCTAATGGATGTCCCAGTGGTTGTTTCCCTGATGCTGCTAATGGCTGTCCCCAGTGCTGCTAATGGCTGTACCCCCAATGCTGCTAATGGCTGTCCTAATGGCTGTTCCTCAGTGCTGCTAATGGCTGTCCTAAAGGTTGTCTCCCTGGTGCTGCTAATGGCTGTCCCCAGTGCTGCTAATGGCTGTACCCCCAGTGCTGCTAATGGCTGTCCTAATGGCTGTTCCTCAGTGCTGCTAATGGCTGTCCTAAAGGTTGTCTCCCTGGTGCTGCTAATGGCTGTACCCCCAGTGCTGCTAATGGCTGTCCTAATGGTTGTTTCCCCAGTGCTGCTAATAGCTGTCCCGCCAGAGCTGCTAATGGCTGTCCCTCAGTGCTGCCAATGGCTGTCCTAATGATTGTTTCCCCAGTGCTGCTAATGGCTGTCCCCCAGTGCTGCTAATGGCTGTCCCCCAGTGCTGCTAATGGCTGTCCCTCAGATCTGCTAATGGCTGTCCCGCCAGATCTGCTAATGGCTGCCCCGCCAGATCTGCTAATGGCTGTCCTAATGGCTGTTCCTCAGTGCTGCTAATGGCTGTCCTAAAGGTTGTCTCACTGGTGCTGCTAATGGCTGTTCACCCAGTGCTGCTAAAAGCTGTACCCCCAGTGCTGCTAATGGCTGTCCTAATGGTTGTTTCCCCAGTGCTGCTAATAGCTGTCCCGCCAGAGCTGCTAATGGCTGTCCCTCAGTGCTGCCAATGGCTGTCCTAATGGTTGTTCCCCAGTGCTGCTAATGTCTGTCCCCCAGTGCTGCTAATGGCTGTCCCGCCAGAGCTGCTAATGGCTGTCCCGCCAGAGCTGCCAATGGCTGTCCTAATGGTTGTTTCCCCAGTGCTGCTAATGTCTGTCCCCCAGTGCTGCTAATGGCTGTCCCGCCAGAGCTGCTAATGGCTGTCCCCGCCAGATCTGCTAATGGCTGTCCCTCAGTGCTGCTAATGGCTGTCCCCCAGTGCTGCTAATGGCTGTCCCCCAGTGCTGCTAATAGCTGTCCCTCCAGAGCTGCTAATAGCTGTCCCTCCAGTGCTGCTAATGGCTGTCCCCCAGTGCTGCTAATGGCTGTCCCCCAGTGCTGCTAATGGCTGTCCCGCCAGATCTGCTAATGGCTGTCCCTCAGTGCTGCTAATGGCTGTCCCCCAGTGCTGCTAAAAGCTGTACCCCCAGTGCTGCTAATGGCTGTCCTAATGGTTGTTTCCCCAGTGCTGCTAATAGCTGTCCAGCCAGAGCTGCTAATGGCTGTCCCTCCAGAGCTGCTAATGGCTGTCCCTCCAGAGCTGCTAATGGCTGTCCCGCCAGATCTGCTAATGGCTGTCCCTCAGTGCTGCTAATGGCTGTCCCCCAGTGCTGCTAATGGCTGTCCCCCAGTGCTGCTAATGGCTGTCCCGCCAGATCTGCTAATGGCTGTCCCTCAGTGCTGCTAATGGCTGTCCCTCCAGAGCTGCTAATGGCTGTCCCTCCAGAGCTGCTAATGGCTGTCCCTCCAGAGCTGCTAATGGCTGTCCCCCAGTGCTGCTAATGGCTGTCCCTCAGTGCTGCTAATGGCTGTCCCCCAGTGCTGCTAATGGCTGTCCCGCCAGATCTGCTAATGGCTGTCCCTCAGTGCTGCCTGCCCTTCCAGCGGAACTGGGCCTCAGGTAGAAAGGCTGCTTGAGACTGGACTTATTAGCTTTATTACTGGCTTTCTGTCCCAAGATGCCCAGCAGAGGGTGCCCTGTACTCCTACTCCCCCACATCCTAAGATACTAAACACCTCCCCATCCTCTAAAATGAGGGTTGTCCAACCCCACGCCTCGAGGGCCAGATCCATGTTGAGTTTTCAGGATAGCCCTCATTGATATTCATGAGATACATTTGCACACAATTATTCGAAATGGGTGCAGATTTGTCCTCATGGACATGAGGGATATCATGAAAACCCGTGAGTACTCCAGCCCTTGAGGCCCCGAGTTGGACAGCCCTGCATGGAAGCCATCTAGGAGGCACAGAGGGCGATGTGAGAGGAGTGTGGAGGGCTCGGCTCCTGCTTTGCACCCGCCCACAGGACACCACCAACAACAAAGTTGAGCAACTGAGTAACCAGTCCACCCCCACCTTGTGGGGCTCTCTGGCTTTTGGTCCCCGGATGTGGGCGGCCTGCCTGATTGTTTAAGGACAGAGAGGTGCCTGGTGGGTGAGAGCCGAGTGCTTCTAGGAGCTTTGAAGGGAGTGTCTCACCTGCAGCCCACGCCCGCTCTCTTGCGTGGGTGCGACTAGCGATGACTGACCTGGCAGCTCCCTGGGAGGTGGTAACATCTCTGAACGGTCCATTCACGCACACGTACTGAATAAAAGGCTGGCCCCGGTCCAACGGCAAACATTGCCCCATCTCCAAGCGTGACTGAGTTCACTCATCACAGCCACAGCCCGGCCGTGACTCAACGCCGCCCTTTTATGACGTGCAATTGTGTGTCCCTTGACCCTTTTACACACCGTTGTGTGCGTGAGTGTGCACGTGCACGGAAGCGGTTCCTATCAGAGGAGCAGGATCGCATGCTGCCAGAGGCTTAGCTTCAGGGAGGTGGGTGTGGGAGCATGGGGTGCCCGTCTATGCAGGTGTGCGGGGTCAGATCTGTCATGCCTGTGCTGCATTAAGGCTCCACGTCACGTGTGCTGCTTTCCGCTGAGCTACAATGTACGGCTCTGCCGCCTATCACGTTCTCCACAGAGCTGGGCTGGCAGGAGATAGTCTCCTGCCTGAAGTACAAGCTGAACAGCCACACACATCCTAATATTATCCATTCCATTCAGGGCCGGGACCCTGGGCTAGTCCTGGCTTTAATGTTGCATTGTGGGTCTTGCTGTCCTGGATGTGTAATGGGGCTATCCAGGACTACAAGTGCACAGTTCAAACCAGGAGTGGACTAGCAGCTCCCAAATGCCAAACGTTGTCATGTCTGGGATGCGCAATCCTGCACTTAAACACGGGAACAAACGGTGGGTTCCCGGGACCAGCACTTTACATCACTATGTTTCATTTTCCTTATCTGAGCACATTGGTACCACACATTGGTATCACACAAAAGGGACTCCTTTAAGTGGGAGGGCACAACAAAAAGCTCCCTTATTATGGTTTAACAGACTACTGTGTTGGCCTCTAATTAATAATAATGTTCGGGGCTCTCAAAATCTACTAGCCCACTCGCGTTGGCGAGGAGATTTTCTGAAGGAGCGAGTACCATGTACATAGCACTCGACCCTGCAGGGGAGTATGAGGATGTTTGAAACTTCGCACATTTCTTGCAAACAAACTTTGTTTGCAGTAAATGTCAAAGAAAAGTTTCCCTGTGCGCAGTGGCCTGCACTATTTTGTCGGCCGTCATCCTGGGGCGAGTGAATTTCTCTTAGGTCGAGTAAATAAACTAAGGACTCGTCATGGAGTTGCAGTGGGATTTCAAAGAATTTTTGAGTGTTGATGTTATGCGTTTGTGTGGTGCACACTACAATCAAAACTGCCTCACCTCACTCGTGGTTACCCCAATTGTGAGCCATGGTTCTCTCCTCATAGATTAGTGAAATAAGTGTTGCTATGACATTGGGTTGGTGGGTGTGGCATGGATAAGATCTGCTTAGGTAGTGACGGGCAGAATTCTGGGTAGGAGTCACGAAAGGACATGCTTTTGATGCTTATACACCCTTTTGTGTATCTGCACACAAACATCTGAAAGCGGGAACGTCACGCATCCCACGATTGGTGGCTCAATATTTGGAGGCTTACAAGAAAATAAAACTAAGACAAAGTAATGCGCTGAGTGTTCCAGTTCCATGGTGACTGCGCTTCTGGGCACATGACTTCTTATCATACACCACAAAACGCTGTTTGAGTGACTACAAGCAGGTGACTTTATCCCAGGATCTTTTGGTGTCTACCTTCACTTCTTTAAAGTCATCGGAAGCTTTACAGAGATGTCAAATTGTACTTTGTCAGGCATAAGCTCTTCAGCAAGTTTTGGATTTTAGCTGACATCACTGTGCATTCTGGTACCTGTAGTACTAGGTTTGTAACGGGAAAACATCACTATGAAGAGTACTTTGGAGGAATTGAAAAGTATGAGATGATAGCCAGCAGAGGCGTTGCTGGAGGGAGTGTTGAGTGGGCTATAGCCCTGGGTCTTTTGGTTGTAGCCCGGGATAGAAGCACAAGTGCTACAACCAAAATTCTAGCTAGCCCGGAGTCCCGACATTAGCTTAGCCCCTGACATTTTCCAGACCTAGCAACACCCTGATAGCCAGAATGTGAAGTACTCGAATTGTGCAATATGCATATTTGTTTCAAAGACTCAGTATATATGTTCAATGGGTGATGTTAAGTGAGAAACGTGGCCAGAAGTTAGTCTACATCAGTGGTTTGCAACCTGTGAGTCGCCAAATGTTTTGCACTATGGGTCACATGATCTGTCACCAATCCATGTCTTGGCTAGGACTGATGGGAAGTGTAGTCCAGAACACACCAAGAGCAAAAGGTTGGAGACCACTGCCCTGCCTTGTTACTGAGGATTTCGAATGCAGCCTTTCCACCTAATCTGTTTAGATGCAGATTACAACTGTGTGGAAGGAGAGAAAGCAAGGTGTACCGCAAATCAAGTCAAATTAATCCAGGGTGGGGGTGGGGGGGGTATCAGGTCCAGCCCCTACCCCAATTTACTAAAACCATCTGGCATTGCCTTGCTGTGACTTCACATCCTCTGACGTCCCTTCCTGTGGTGCTGCGCGTTCTGCGCGCTACTTAGGCTCCCCCATTAGTCGGGAGCCGCCACAGTCCCACCGCGTGCATTCTGAGCTGGTGAAATCCTCAATCTAATATTAGTAAGCAGGACCTCTGTCTTCTGTCCTTTGGAAAAATAGTGCACTCAAAAAGCAAGTATCCCACTCTTTAAAGATACCAAAAGAGAGCACTTATGTTAGTGCCTGGAATGCTTTACCGGAACATCTGCGCAAAGAAGAAAACAATCTGACTTTCAGAAAACAGCCGAAGACCATCCTGTTTGAGTAATAAGAGCATTTTGCTGTTTACAGTTCTGTTAAGGGCGCCTGGATGCCTTCGGGCTTTGGCGCGACATAAATGTGTTAACACAACATAACAGTGTTCGGAGCTCCTCTGACTATAACAAACCCTTCTAGACTGCTGGATCTCAACAAGGAGAAATCAATCAACATTTCAATATTTATTTATCGATAATAAATTAAATAATAACCAGCTAGTTTACCCTGAAATCACTGTTGCACGAATTTATAAAAACATATACATGACAAATGAAACACCATTGCACACTTGTTAAAAGTCTTTTACGGTAAAAAAAGACCCTAAAGTGCAAAGTGCAAAGATAAAGTGTTTCCGAGCTCTGTAGACCTGCACATGTGAACACCACAACCCTCAATGTGCAAACCATGCAACCTTACAATTGACCCCGTAGAAACCGAACTCTATTTTGAATGTCCAACATGTTTCGTTCCTTGAATTGAGACTTAATCTGTGGAACTTCGTCCGGGGCTGAAATTCTTTTGACCAACTCAGGCACCTCAATGTGGGTGATTTACCTACTGACAAACACCTTAGCTTGCCTGCATCAGACTTCTCGATGCTGCTTACAATTTTACACTCTGTTGCCCCACTTATGGGGTCAGATCTGACTATTGCACCCAGAAAGGTTGCACAGTCTTTCTGTAATTCAATGATGTCAGCCGTAATTAAGTCCAGCTTGACCTTACAGGCCCATTGATATTAGCCTTACACCCTGGAAAGGTACACAACCATTTGATTGTAGCTGTCCGATCCTCCCTGTGAATACAAACCAGCAAACATGTTTTAGGCACTATATCTAGGTTACCTTGGATCTTTCATCTAATTGTTGTCCTGGCTACTTACAAACATGGACGCTCCTTCCTATCCAATTGTAAGAACCTCTTCTAATGATTTCCGCATAGCTGTAACAGGCATAAATACGTAGGCCACGAAGGGCAAACACTTCCTATGCTGCCTTAAAAACAGATATCAATACTGGCTGACTCGACATATACTGTCTTTGGGAATGAACAAGTCAGTATATTGCTGTGCTACCGCAACACTTACTTTGTCGATGCACTGTATTAGCTCTAGGGCAAAGTTTGCCCCATTTTTAATGACACTGGGGCATATTTGAAAACCATTGCACCACGGCAAGGCAGTTTGGCATCTTATCTTGCTCCTCTGTTTCCTGTTCCTCTACCTGCCGCTCTCTTCACCCTCAATCTCGCTTTCTTCTTCCTGTTCCTGAACCTCCATGCGTCACCTACTCGGCTTTGAGTTTGCTGCTGGCACAGAGCTCGGACTTGGTCCTCAGACCTTCTTCTTTGTTTGCACCCCTAAAGACGAATAGGGTACCCAGGTGGTGGCTTGGTGAAAATGTAAGAATCGATTTGATAACTTGCACCTCACAGGTTTGGTCAAAGAGCCACCTCCAAGCTTCCGTAGAAGCAGGTGCCTGCGGCCGTGCTCGTCCCAAGCTCTGCTCATGGACAGCGGTGAGAAGGATGCTTGGTGGTGTAGAGGGCACTGCAGCCACCATGGCACTGGCAAAAGGTGCATTCATCCACCCGGACTATTTACACATAACTCCTCCTCCATCGTTCCTCTGTTATCCATCTGCGTGGACTATTTATCCATCGCTCTTCCTCCATCGTTCCTCTGAAATCCATCCACCCAGACTATTTACACATCGCTCCTCCTCCATCGCTCCTCTGGAATCCATCCGCACAGACTATTTACACATCACTCCTCCTCCATCGTTCCTCTGGAATCCATCCACCCAGACTATTTACACATCGCTCCTCCTCCTCCAGCACTCCTCTGGAATCCATCTGTGCAGACTATTTACACATCGCTCCTCCTCCATCGCTCCTCTGGAATCCATCCGCACAGACTATTTACACATCACTCCTCCTCCATCGTTCCTCTGGAATCCATCCACCCAGACTATTTACACATCGCTCCTCCTCCTCCAGCACTCCTCTGGAATCCATCTGTGCAGACTATTTAAACATCGCTCCTCCTCCATCGCTCCTCTGGAATCCATCCCCGCAGACTTTTTACACATCACTCCTCCTCCATCGTTCCTCTGGAATCCATCCACTCAGACTATTTACAGGTGTCCAGTCATTTGGTCGACTGAAAACTGGTCGAATGACATTTGGTCGACGCAATTTGGTCGAAAACCAAATGGTCGAATTTTTTTTTTAATTTATATATTTATTTTTCGGGTTTTCGTTTTGTAAAAAAAGGGGGTTTTAGAGAAAAAAAGGGTTAAAATAAAAAAAATAAAAAATTCGACCATTTGGTTTTCGACCAAATTGGTTCGACCATTTGTCTGGTCGACCAATTTTTTTCGACCAAATGTCTGGTAACCCTATTTACACATAGCTCCTCCTCCATCGCTCCTCTGGAATCCATCCACATAGACTATTTATACATTTCTCTTCCTGCATCGTTCCTCTGGAATCCATCCACACCGACTATTTACACATCGCTCCTCCTCCATCGTTCCTCTGGAATCCATCCACTCAGACTATTTACACATCGCTCCTCCTCCATCGTTCCTCTGGAATCCATCCACTCAGACTATTTACACATCGCTCCTCCTCCATCGTTCCTCTGGAATCCATCCACTCAGACTATTTACACATCACTCCTCCTCCATCATTCCTCTGGAATCCATCCACCCAGACTATTTACACATCGCTCCTCCCCCATCACTCCTCTGAAATCCATCCCCGCAGACTTTTTACACATCACTCCTCCTCCATCGTTCCTCTGGAATCCATCCACTCAGACTATTTACAGGTGTCCAGTCATTTGGTCGACTGAAAACTGGTCGAATGACATTTGGTCGACGCAATTTGGTCGAAAACCAAATGGTCGAATTTTTTTTTTATTTATATATTTCTTTTTCGGGTTTTCGTTTTGTAAAAAAAGGGGGTTTTAGAGAAAAAAAGGGGTTTGGGGGGGGACCCCCCCAAAAAAATTAAAAAAAAGGGTTAAAATAAAAAAATAAAAAAATTCGACCATTTGGTTTTCGACCAAATTGGTTCGACCATTTGTCTGGTCGACCAATTTTTTTCGACCAAATGTCTGGTAACCCTATTTACACATAGCTCCTCCTCCATCGCTCCTCTGGAATCCATCCACATAGACTATTTATACATTTCTCTTCCTGCATCGTTCCTCTGGAATCCATCCACACCGACTATTTACACATCGCTCCTCCTCCATCGTTCCTCTGGAATCCATCCACTCAGACTATTTACACATGGCTCCTCCTCCATCGCTCCTCTGGAATCCATCCGCACAGACTATTTACACATCACTCCTCCTCCATCATTCCTCTGGAATCCATCCACCCAGACTATTTACACATGGCTCTTCCTCCATCGCTCCTCTGAATCCATCCGCACAGACTATTTACACATCGCTCCTCCTCCATCGTTCCTCTGGAAACCATCCTCATGGACTGGACCCAACTTTCCCTCCATCTCTTCCTCTGCATAGCTCTCTCTCCTCCTCGTTTCCCCCAGTTTCTTGTCGATCCCTCCTTCTTCCCTCTATTCCTCCCTTTTCTTTCTGTCTCTCCTTCTTCCTAAATGTGTTGTCTGTGGGCCGCCAAGAGAAGCAATGCTAAGGGCGATTGGGAGCAGGTGCACGCGTGAAGACATGATCTATGATATGGCATGTGTGATGCGCCTGCACACAGGTGCTTCTAGGCGCCAATGCCGCGAGCCAGTACCTCCGTTCATGAGGTGGCTGTGTTTGGAAAGCATGCATAATTAGGATGAGCCCGGGGCAGAAAGGCGTGAGGCAGGGGCGTGTTTGGATGTCTCTCTGTCGCAGGCTTCTAGGGGTCTCATGGATGTCCCTCTGTCACAGGCTCCTGGGGGTCTCATGGATGTCCCTCTGTCACAGGCTCCTGGGGGTCCCATGGATGTCCCCCTGTCACAGGCTTCTAGGGGTCTCATGGATGTCCCCCTGTCACAGGCTCCTGGGGGTCTCATGGATGTCCCTATGTCACAGGCTCCTGGGGGGCTCATGGATGTCCCCCTGTCACAGGCTTCTGGGGGTCTCATGGATGTCCCTCTGTCACAGGCTCCTGGGGTCTCATGGATGTCTCTCTGTCAAAGGCTCCTGGGGGTCTCATGGATGTCTCTCTGTCACAGGCTCCTGGGGGTCTCGTGGATGTCCCTCTGTCAAGGGCTCCTGGGGGTCTCATGGATGTCCCCCTGTCACAGGCTTCTAGGGGTCTCATGGATGTCCCTCTGTCACAGGCTCCTAGGGTTCTCATGGATGTCCCTCTGTCACAGGCTCTTGGGGTCTCATGGATGTCCCCCGTCACAGGCTTCTAGGGGTCTCATGGATGTCCCTCTGTCACAGGCTTCTAGAGGTCTCATGGATGTCCCTCTGTCACAGCCTCCTGTGGGTCTCATGGATGTCCCCCTGTCACAGGCTTCTAGGGGTCTCATGAATGTCCCTCTGTCACAGGCTTCTATGGGTCTCATGGATGTCCCTCTGTCACAGGCTTCTAGGGGTCTCATGGATGTCCCCCTGTCACAGGCTTCTGGGGGTCTCATGGATGTCCCTCTGTCACAGGCTTCTGGAGGTCTCATGGATGGCCCTCTGTCACAGGCTTCTAGGGTTCTCATGGATGTCCCTCTGTCACAGGCTCCTGGGGGTCTCATGGATGTCCCTCTGTCACAGACTTCTAGGGGTCCCATGGATGTCCCCCTGTCACAGGCTTCTAGGGGTCTCATGGATGTCCCCCTGTCACAGGCTCCTGGGGGTCTCATGGATGTCTCCCTGTCACCCGCTCCTGGGGGTCTCATGGATGTCCCCCTGTCACAGGCTTCTAGGGGTCTCATGGATGTCCCTATGTCACAGGCTTCTAGGGGTCTCATGGATGTCCCCCTGTCACAGGCTCCTGGGGGTCTCATGGATGTCCCTCTGTCGCAGGCTCCTGGGGGTCTCATGGATGCCCTCTGTCACAGGCTCCTGCGGGTCTCATGGATGTCTCTCCGTCGCAGGCTCCTGGGGGTCTCATGGATGTCCCTCTGTCACAGGCTCCTGGGGGTTTCATGGATGTCCCTATGTCACAGGCTTCTAGGGGTCTCATGGATGTCCCCCTGTCACAGGCTTCTGGGGGTCTCATGGATGTCCCTCTGTCACAGGCTCCTGGGGTCTCATGGATGTCTCTCTGTCAAAGGCTCCTGGGGGTCTCATGGATGTCTCTCTGTCACAGGCTCCTGGGGGTCTCGTGGATGTCCCTCTGTCAAAGGCTCCTGGGGGTCTTATGGATGTCCCCCTGTCACAGGCTTCTAGGGGTCTCATGTATGTCCCTCTGTCACAGGCTCCTAGGGGTCTCATGGATGTCCCTCTGTCACAGGCTCTTGGGGTCTCATGGATTTCCCCCGTCACAGGCTTCTAGGGGTCTCATTGATGTCCCTCTGTCACAGGCTTCTAGGGGTCTCATGGATGCCCTCTGTCACAGGCTCCTGCGGGTCTCATGGATGTCTCTCCGTCGCAGGCTCCTGGGGGTCTCATGGATGTCCCTCTGTCACAGGCTTCTAGGGGTCTCATGGATGTCCCTCTGTCACAGGCTCCTGTGGGTCTCATGGATGTCCCCCTGTCACAGGCTTCTAGGGGTCTCATGGATGTCCCTCTGTCACAGGCTCCTATGGGTCTCATGGATGTCCCTCTGTCATAGGCTTCTAGGCATCTCATGGATGTCCCCCTGTCACAGGCTTCTGGGGGTCTCATGGATGTCCCTCTGTCACAGGCTTCTGGGGGTCTCATGGATGGCCCTCTGTCACAGGCTTCTAGGGGTCTCATGGATGTCCCTCTGTCACAGGCTCCTGGGGGTCTCATGGTTGTCTCTCTGTCGCAGGCTTCTAGGGGTCTCATGGATGTCACCCTGTCACAGGCTTCTGGGGGTCTCATGATGTGCCTCTGTCACAGGCTCCTGGGGGTCTCATGGATGTCCCCCTGTCACAGGCTCCTGGGGGTCTCATGGATGCCCCTCTGTCACAGGCTCCTGGGGGTCTCATGGATGTCCCTCTGTCACAGGCTTCTGGGGGTCTCATGGATGTCCCCCTGTTAAGGCTTCTGGAGTCTCATGGATGCCCCCCTGTCACAGGCTTCTGGGGGTCTCATGGATGTCCCTCTGTCACAGGCTCCTGGGGGTCTCATGGATGTCCCCCTGTCACAGGCTCCTGGGGGTCTCATGGATGTCCCTCTGTCACAGGCTCCTGGGGGTCTCATGAATGTCCCTCTGTCACAGTATCCTGGGGGTCTCATGGATGTCCCTCTGTCACAGGCTCCTGGGGGTCTCATGGATGTCCCCCTGTCACAGGCTTCTAGGGATCTCATGGATATCCCTCTGTCACAGGCTCCTGGGGGTCTCATGGATATCCCTCTGTCACAGGCTCCTGGGGGTCTCATGGATATCCCTCTGTCACAGGCTCCTGGGGGTCTCATGGATGTCCCTCTGTCAAGGGATCCTAGGGGTCTCATGGATGTCCCCCTGTCACAGGCTTCTAGGGATCTCATGGATATCCCTCTGTCACAGGCTCCTGGGGGTCTCATGGATATCCCTCTGTCACAGGCTCCTGGGGGTCTCATGGATGTCCCTCTGTCACGGGATCCTAGGGGTCTCATGGATGTTCCTCTGTCACAGGCTCCTGGGGGTCTCATGGATGTCCCCCTGTCACAGGCTCCTGGGGGTCTCATGGATATCCCTCTGTCACAGGCTCCTGGGGGTCTCAACTCTTTCTTTCCCATTTCTATGTTTGACCTGTTTTATGAAAAAAATCCATTTGTTTTTAAAAAGGCAGTTATTGTTTGTAAAAGCGACTGCTGGTTGACCACATACATTCTATTGCTGGACCGATTGTCTCGACCCGGCTTTCCCTACATTTCTGCCTCTCCTTCACCATTTTCTTCTCAACCCTTCTTTTCTCATCTACTTCCTCTCTTTTCTTTATGTCCTTCAGGGCCGGCTCCAGCATGGGGGCCAGGCTCCCCCCAGAAACTGCTCTAGCCCCCCCCTAGAAAGGAGGCCTCTGCCCAAGAGTTGCTTGTGTACAGTTTTCTTTTTGTTCCATTTATGAACTAAAAGAAAACGGTACACACACTGCAGACAGCGTGCACGGTGTTCACCAGCTTGTGCCATTGGATACCAGTGGCCTTGTACCATTTTGCACCTGATAGCCAGTTAATACCTCTACAGCAGTGCCTGGCAAATGCTTTTCCATGCCTGCACAAAAGCCCAAACTCTTCGTATTGCCACTGCTTGTTTTGCTTTCCATTGCTCATGGGATTTGCTAATCACTTTTCTTTTTTTGTCTTTCGATTGATTGGCAAGGCACCCTGTGGTGCGGAGCTTGCACAGTGCCATGTGGAATGACCTTCTGCAGTGCTTCTATCTCTGGACAAGTCAACTGTGCAAGTCCGAATTCTTGTGTGATCAGGCCTTTCAATGCCCTTGGGTGCTTCACAACCACGCGGCCATGTAGTTACTCACACAGTAGGTATGTTTATTTTGCCGCACACGCACATTGTCACCATATTTTATTTTGCCCCACACGCAAAGTGTTGCCGGAACACTGCGACATCCCACTGCTTTAGAGGAGCTCATGATTTTCCAGGGCTCTGAGACTTGTGGTCCAGGGTACAAGTGAGCTGAAGAGAGTCCTGTGCTCTATTTGAAATGTGCTGTCTTTATTTTGAAAATCGCAGTTGGCTACGCGTATGCATTTGCAATTCAAATAAGCATAGAAGATTTTGGACGCAGAGGAAACGCACAATTTTGGGGCGTACTGACGTCTTTAAGGTAGCTCTTCCGTACTTTGTCACTGTGCTGTACCAAACAATAAGCAGCACTAATAGGATAGCTCAGGTTCAATGCATTTGTCAAGGAAGTAAGACAACGCAGAGCAACACAACATACAGCAAGGTGGCTGGATCACACAGCCTTGGCCCACGCCTGCGCATTGATTGAGCTGTGATATTCTGTAATTTCTGCACGCGCCCTCACTATGCGCAGGCGCGGGCCAAGCGGCAGCGGCCAATCCTAAACACCCTTGCTGGCACAATGTTGCCCCGCATGCAGTCACAGGGTCAGAATAGGAGTTGCAGGTAGATGGAGGAGTCAGAGGCCGAGGTGGTCAGATGGGAGTTTGATGTTTTGCTTACTTTTTTTAATTGGCTGGCACTTCTATGATTATTGAGAAAATGTCTCTCTTGCGGTGTCACAGATAATCCAAATTCGAATGAGAAAACATAAGAACAAAATACTCTTTTCCACTGATCCCACATGGCATGGGAGGAGTGGAAAAGAGTATTTTGTTCTTATTTTTCTCATTTGAATTTGGATAATCTGCGATGTCGCAAGAGAAGCATTTCGCTTATCCACGTTGCTAAGTTTGCTTGATTGAAGGCACACTCGAAGTGACAGGCGGACTAATAATGGGAAGTTTCAGGCCATTGACTCTGGATGCCTGGGGCTCAATCAATGTCCAATGACTGTGATCTGAGTAGTTGAATATAAGAGAGGCTTCCCAGCTTCTGTCGGTTTCTGCTGAGAAAACTGCACTCTGTCCCCCACGCTCAGCACAGTGTCGTTAAATATATGCTATTTGCTGGAAATGTCCTGGGCTCATGGAAAACTTTAAGTACTTGTCAGCGGCGGCGGTGTGGCTAATGTCCACACAGCTGATATGATATGATATGATATGATATGATATGGCGTTTATAACGCGCCTATACACAAGTGTTTCAAGGCGCGACGAGGCAAGGTAGGGGGAACAGAGGGAAGACAGACAACGATCCTATTAGGCCAGGTGTCATTCAGATCGCGCAAGTGCATGGGAAGGGGAAGGAGGAGAAGTGCGGGGGGAGGGGGAGGGGCAGTGCAGTACATGGGATAAGAAAATAAATAAACAATAAGTAAAAATAAGGCCAGCAGGTGGCAAGTGAAAGGGTAAGTGCAGACGTCCGGTGTCGAGTGCTGGAGGTGGGACCGTAGGGATACAGAAAACAGTCACCAAGTGTGGGGGTTGCCAGGAAGGCAGTGCAGGAGTGCGACTGGCGGGGGAGGGGACCTGGGCCCAATATCAGAGGGTGGCCAGGTAACCAGTGCAGTTTCAGTGTCAGCCAGAAAATCAGCAGGGGAGAGCAGGAGAAAAAGCTGACGCAAAGAGAAAGGTTTTGAGGTGCTTCCGGAACCGAAGATGATTCTCCTTAAGTTTCAGGGAAGCAGGGAGGCTGTTCCAGAGGGAGGCCCCAGCCGAAGAAAGAGATCTACCACCAATTCGCTGCTTGGAGAAGCGATTGACCATGAGGAAATTGGTGGCACATGAGCGATGACATTGTTTAATCCCTCGCTCACTGATTAAGCCAAGGAGGCCTCCATCTTGTTGCATGGGGTCTGAAGAAATCCCATACGGAATCCGACTGTATTTATGGTCGTGACTCCTGGCCCAGGCTAATTATGTCAGCGGAGGTTGATTTACCCACTGCTGGCACAGTTGGGGGCACAGTCACCGCCAGCAGCCCGAGCGGAGGAGCTGGCAACGTCTGCGACACTGGGAGTAGGGCGTAGGCACTGTCTGCATCACTGGGGCGTGAGGGCACCTCCTGCAACTCAGTGACAGGATGTGCAAGAACTCCCTGCAACAATGCAATGGATTGGCCTCAGACTTTCTCACTCGCGCTCTCTCCGATAATCACATGATCACCCTGTCCAGTCTCCGCAGCTCCCCCAGTTCCCACTCTCTTACTTCCAGCCTTATTCACTTTTTCTTCCCTGTCTCTTTTTTGGCTGGAAGATATTTCCCCAAACTCTTCATACACTGCAGCTTGTCTTTTCCTTCCCCACCTGCCCCACCCTACTCATTCCCACACGTACCCATGTGTGTGACCTCTTCCTGTCACCTTACCAGCCCCTCTACACTGCTCTTCCTTCTTCCTACCCCTACCATGCCTCTGTTGTCTGGACTCTTGTTCACCCTGTCATGCCACCCCCCCTTGTACCTTTCCTGTGCCACTTTCTCCCATTATTCATGTAGGTGGAGGGGGGGCATGCATGTCCAGGGGCGGGGCAGGGTTCCCGGGGTCACACTAGCAGCAGTTACCATGTACAATCAATGTCGGAGAAGAGCAAAAAGGCCTTAAAATACGAGGGGCGCAGAGGGGCATCCCTTCTATTATAGGAACACACTTCAGTGTGCCCCAAGCCCACTCCTGCCCTCCCCTGATCCCTAGGCCCATGCGCTCCAGTGCACCTGCATTGTTGGGCATCAGGGCTGTCACAAAGAGGCCGCCAAGAGAATGGGCTGGAAGGAGGCATGAGGGGGAGAGATGTGCGAGTACAAGGATGAGCCAGGCAATGGCGAGTACGAGGATGAGGGGGCAGAACGAGAGAGGGACAGCAACGAAGAGAAGGTTGAATGGGGCGGGGGGATAACAGAAGTAACAAGCAGCAATAGAGGGGTAGGGTAGAGTAGAGCGAATAGGCACTGAGGATGCAAAGGATGGATGGAGAGGCGCCGGGCAGACAGAGAAAGCAGAAGGGATAGGCAGGACGTGAGGGTTAGAGCTGTGTGAAATGAATATGAAAGAAGAGAAGGATGGGAGGAGATGGGCAGTCAAAAAGCAGAAGGAACAGTCTGGAAGACAGGGACAGAGGGGAAGGGACAAGTAGGAAACGATAGATGGTGCAGGAAAGGCAGCCAGGAGGGGGCAGGGAGAGGTAGAAAAGAGTAAACAGGCAGCAAGAGAAGGATGAAGGAGGCAGGAAGAAAGCAGAAGAGAGAGGCAGAGAACAGGGAGAGAACCAGACTAGTGTTCTACTGGGTCGGGACATACGATATGCTATGGATGCACAAAACATGCGTGCGCCTACGTCCCTCACATGCACACACACTCCTAGGGCAAGATGGTGAGTATGGGCCGTGTTTCGGTGCTTCCTGCCCACCTAGATGATACATTCTGGAGCCATGCCTGTTGTCCTTTCCATCCTAAGTGTATTGTCTTCTTAATCGTATCCTTTTTGCGATTGCTCTCTTTTCTCCATGATATGATATGATATAGCATGTATACACAAGTGTTTCCATCTCTTATGCTCACACTCTTTGCTTTCCGTCTTTCACCCCTTTTCATCTGTCCCCTTTGCTCTCTTTCCTCTTGCTCTCTTCTCTTTATCTCCCTGCATTCCCTCCTCTCTTTCTGCACCTTTCTTTCCCTTCTTTGCAGAACTCTTTCTTATTCCCCGATAGACTTTCCTTCCATCTTCATTTTAGCTGGCTCTTACCTCCTCATCACCTCCTTGCCACTTTCTTACTTTCTCTTTTCATCTCTTCCTCTTCTTATTCCTCCCCTAGCTCTCTTTCCTTCTCCCCTCTCACTTCCAATCTCCCATTTTTCCTCTGTCACTTTATGCACTCTTTCTCACCTTCCACTGTCTCCTTCTCCCCTTTTCTCCTTTACACTTCTGTCTCTCCCTTTCTCTATTCCTCCTCCCACCCATGCATCATTCCTTCTCCTATCTCACTTCCAATCTCCCCTTTTTACTCTATCGCTTTGTGCACTGTTTTTCATGTTCTGCTCTCTCCTTTTAGCATGTATTCATCTATTTCCCCCTTTCTTCCTCTTTCTCTCTAATCCCATGCACCTCTCCCTTTCCATCTCCCCTCTTCAACCGATCACTTTATTCAACCTTTTTCTAATTTACTCATGCACCACTCCTGATCTTTTGCCCCTCCCTGCTTTCTTATTGCCATTTTATTTCACACTTCCCCTCTCCCTCTCCTTTCTCACTACTCTCCTTAATCTCCTCTCCTCTTCATTTCTTCTCTCCCCTCATCTGTCGCTTTCCATCCTCTCTCCGTCCTCCTTTGTTTCCCCATTCGCTCTCTTTCTCTTGACAGATACCGCCCCCTGGTGCTTAGGTAGTGCTGCCACATTGCGAAAGCCTCACCTTTATCAGGAAGCTCAATAGGGATGTGCACTGGCTGCGCTCCAGGATGCAGGTGCAACTCTGCACTCTGGAAACGTTTCCGTAGGCGCGCCTTTGGACAAGGTTTCCTACGCCACTCTGAATCATATGGAAACGTGTGTGTAAGAGATTGTGCTTTTGTCGTAGTTCATTTATCAAAGTTTGCTTTCAAACATTCCAAAGTTACTGGGATGACTCGGTGGAGTCATCGCGGTTTACCGGCAGTAACTTCCTCTTATGTGGCCAGGGGACGGCAGCTACTGCCTGATCCTGACCCTGGGGGCGGCTATATGAGGGAGGATCACATGGGAGGAGACAGCCTCTGGGAAGATGTCATGGCTCCATCGCGTGAGACATGGTATCCCCCAAGAAAAACCTCCTCATGTCTGAAACCCTCGTGACTTATTGTCATGTTTCCTCCCCTTTTTGACAACCTTTTAAAAATACTCATTCAACTTCCACCAGTCCGCCATTTGTAACGGACGTCTGTTCCCAGAATTTACGAAATACTGGGACCAAGAAGAGGAAGGATAGAGCAAGGTGGAAGAAAGACTGTGAACTAAGTGGCCACTCTAGTGTTTTCTGATACACACCTGTGCCCTGGAAATTTAAGCAGCCGGAACAGAGAATGCGAGGCAGCTCCTGTGGCGACTGGCGAACGAGTGTTGTACCTCTCTCCACGGAGCGAAGGGTCGAGAAGCCTGAACTGGCGTGGTGGAGCGAGACGGCGCACCTCAAGAAAAAGATGGAACTGCTAGGCTAAGGGACGCTGCAAGAATGCCAGGAGCCGGTGAAGAACTCCTCAGCATTCGCAGACAGTGAAGAGCAGTATCCCGTTTACCGGAGCCGTGAGAACAGCAGGCGTGCGGAGTGGAAGCCGTGGAGGTCTAGGGCATGAAGGAAGGCAGACCATGAGAGAGAAGCAAAGGGCAATCCTTTGACGGCCGAGCGTGAGGGAAGAATCCAACACCTACAGAAACGGGTGAGTCCATCTGAGAGCAACGGGGACACTGGGGCGTATCAGCGAGCATGCAAAGCACAAATTATTGAAAATTGCGTAGCAGAGAAATTGACATGTGAGTCACAGGAAACCTAAGGTACAAATGAACATTTTGCTAATGTTTAAACGCACGCAGTGTACTTATGAAAAAACAAGGAAGAAAAGATAATATATCGAGCAGATACATTATCCAATATTGTATAGAAGCAGCTTTTGGAGCGGGTAGAGAACATGAAGAAGCAGAAGTCCTGACAAGGAATAGACTGGGCGGTTACAAGTGTGTGAACTTTGAAAGCTCTGCCAAAGGTATAGGGCAGCAAGTTACAAGTGTCTGAAGACTGGAAGTCCTGCCAAGGGAATAACCCAAGCAGTTACAAGTTTGTGAAGTAGGAGTCCTGGCAGGAGAGTATACCATGCAGTTGAAAAGGATTGTGTAAAGCAAGTCTGTGTGTGCGAGTGTTGCACTTGGCCAAGAGAGGCTCAAAGTACTGTTCTGAAACTACAATTGTGAAGACTAACACTTGTTGTGCAAGTATTGTACTTGGCTAAGGAGGGCCCAAAGAATTGTTATGAGCAAATACAGGGTAAGGGAACTGCCCTCTGGAACCAAGAACTTTATCCTTGAAGATATTTTTGTTTAATTCATTTTCCTCTATGAACACTTTTTCCAAACCAACCAAGGTTAATTACAACCCCCCTCCCACCCTGTTATGTGTTAATAAAAGTCTTTAATCAAAAACCATGGCCAATTTGTGTTTGAATCTCATTTCTGACTCCTCACAATACTCAAAATATTTCATCTTCCCAGCCCATTGACGGCTTTCTGACTACATCACATAATAGATGTCGAATATTTCTCACTAGCATTGTAAATATGTTTTTCCTTTCACGTTCTTCAGACCTATAAACAGAAGCTTCTTGACATTAACTTGTTGCACGAGACCTGCCCTCTGAAATTTGGGGAAGGGTCAGGGAAATTCCCAATTTGTATCCCACTGAAATTCTCTCAAAAACCAGGAATCCAGCTCCAAATTTGGGTTTCCATAACCAGAGGTACTGTGGTAAATTTTACCCAAGTTCCCACACTTCCGCAAAAATCTCTCCTCCAAGTTATTCATCAAGGAAGTCACGTAGAAGGTTTTGAAAATGGAGCATCATTTTAGATTTCCAGATTATAAAAAAGTTTGCTTTGTCAATAAATTTAAAATAACTTTTATAATGGATTAGTTGCTAGTGAAATGGAATGTAAAGGGGACTTGTCAAGTGTTATTTCTGCCATTTTGGCAACTTCTCTGTAATTGGTAGTGCAAGAGCATGGGGTGGGGGGTTGTGGGAGCAGAAGGAGACACACGGTGCAAACCCTGATGTGTGGATGGGTGCTGATTCAGAAGTACCCGCTGCCTGTGCACTGGTGAGATTCTAGGTGAGTTGGGTTGGAATGCCTGGGGTATGTCAATTGGTGCATCTGTTTTTCGGTTGTTGGTTGTCCGTTGTACATTGTGACCGGTGTAGTTGAAAAGGATGTGCTAGATACTGTTGATTGTCGCTCCACTTTTAGGTTTCTTTGTTTCGATGAGGTCGGTTGAGGCCTCTGGGTAATACAGCGTGATCTGTAGGGGGGATGTCCAAGTTAGGGTGTTATCTAGTGTGCAGTGCAGTGTGTTGTTGCCTGACCCGTTGAATAAGCAATACCAAAGCATTCGTGCTTATTGTGTTCTTCGTTGTGGATGTATGAGGTCTGTGATTTTACAGACAAGTGGGTGTGGTACCTGGTTTATGCCGGTGTCAATGGGCTCATGGCCTAGTTGAGGGGTGTTATCCTAAGTGTGTGGCGCTGTGCAAAGTTACGTGCCCCTTTGAATAAGCAGTGCCAGAAGGTGTTTTGGGTAATGTACCTGAGTTTCTTTCTTGCTGGGATCGGGATGGAACATTTGGATAGGTGAGGGTGTCTGGGTTTAGGTCTGTTATCCAGTGTGTGGAGTGCAGTGCACATCATTTGTTGTCACCGATTCGTTTGCATGGGTATGAGTGTCCAAGCATTCCACCAGCCCTTTAGTGAAGGTCATAAGATGCCCAACTCACGCACCGTTATAAGCATAATATCAGAGTTAAATAAGAAATAACCTTTTAAACATCTCGATATGTGTCGATGAAGATATTGAATCCTTCAGTAATGCGAGTCCCTCTGATGGGCCTGGCACGTCAAATCCGTCTAATAGGAAATCAGGGATAACTGATCAATTGCAAAAGATACATCTGCAAAAAACAAATTGGGGATCTATGAAAAATATCTAGACTTAAGAAGAAGAATCTATCTTGTTTGTAAGGAAATTCTAAGTGTGCCAGGCAAATCCAGGGTCACAGAGGGTGAGAGTGTGGAATGGTAATAACTAGAAACAGGTCAAGACATTGGACAGTGGCACCAACCCTCTTGTGTGGACACTTTCAAGAAAGCTATTCCATAGGTCTTGGAATATTAGCCAGTGCCTCGCAAGGGATAAATTACGCTCTTGTAGCATGCAATTTTGGTTGTATTGGTCTATTAGTCCCATAATGCAAGTGTATTAGTATTTCTCCAGTCCCTTGGGGTGCACAGTTTAGCTACCTGCCATCACTGGTGATCCAAGCCATAGCCGCCAGCAAATTCTTAATATCGGTATCTTAGCAAAATCATGTAAGAAGGTGCATGCTGTGCAAGGTCTACTCTGAACAGATCAAGGCATGGAAACCCCGTCCCCTGCACTCCACAATACGGAAAATCCATCATTAGTGATTAATCTTAAAAAGAAGTCATAATGTTGTTTGGTAATAGCGGTCGTGTCTAACACTTGAAATTCCTAAGGTGAGTCTCAGCCGTCCAGTATGTCGAAAAACAAATCTTCTAATGCCGAATGCGGTTTGGGAATGTAAGTCCCTACATCAGGGGTAATCTACAATAATCTATCAAACAGTAAAGAAACATATATTAATAAAACTTTTAATGAAGGAAAAAGGCAATCATATCTAGCAAATATAACTATAATATTTTGAAAGTGTTACATGGCGGTAACGTACCCCCACATTGTTTAATCTCAATCATATCCCAATGTAAAAAAACACCCCTCTAAGCACCAATCCTTAAAACAGAAAAGGCAGGTACAGGTAACACATTAAAAAAAAAGGATATGGTCTTGTGAAATGTTGAAGTTAACCATATTAATGGGTAAATGCTGTGTACAGAAATAGAAAATACCTGGACCAATCCTGAGACAGGATGCCAGCGTTCAAAAGGGTTCCACCAACACCGTGATCTAGAAAGACAACAGATGTATGTGAATGACCTATGCATGGAGACAGCAGGAGCAAAGAAGGCCACAATGGAAGTATAAAATATCTGTGTCAGTAGTCGACCAGATAGTTACCATAGAGAAAGAACTGTGTGTTCAGAGTAAGACCAGCAAGGATCCGCTACACAAGGCATTTCCCAAAGTCCAAACGAGTAAGTTGTTGCCTGTGAGGGAGATGAAATAGAGGAAAGTGGGTAATGGTGTGAGAGCGTGATGCCGTAATAACGTGTTCCCCGCATGATAGAATCCACCACCATGGAAATGAAAGAAATACTTCAGATCCGATAGTATCCTCAGTGATACAGTAAGGTTGTCCCTCAGAACAGTATTTATATAAGTTGAAAGCTCCATACGGAACTGAATAAGCACTCTGAAAGTAAAAACTACCCGGTATGAGAAAACCGCATGTGAAAAGAATGCAAAAATAAGAACAGAGACTAGTGTGTAAATATAGTTTAAAAAAAGTTAAAAACCAATATTGTAAATGGCTAATATAACTCTGACATCCCTGACAACCACATGTACAATATAAAAGAGTATCTACACAGAAAATCTAACTCTATTGGAGAATGTCACCCAAACAGTGGTAATACAAGCTATGTGATATGCCTACAGTAAAGTGTGTAGAATTGCAAATGAGTATACTTATCTTCCATTGAGACAATTAGAGTAATAATGTTGGTTGTATCCAATAACATGAAGATATATCCAAAGTAAGATTTCCTATTGGCTGAACACTGGACAATAAGGTCACTCAAGTGAAAAGATGAAAAAATCAATCAGCACAGTTCCAAAACAAATGGGAGACACATCAACGTAACAGCAGAAAAATATTACATAACTTACTCAATGCAATTATTCCCAAACACATAAGACAGAACGTCAAGAGAGAACGCACATGCACAGTTTCATAGAAAATAGACAATGACCCAATGTAACCCCAAAACAATGTTGCATGGTTGATATATAATGCAATTAATTCCAGTTACATAAGACAGTATCAAGGAAAAGCCTGCATTGTTCCACAGTCAAAAATCCATCCAACAGTAAACATGTGAGGAATCATAGAGCTAACACAACATATTAAATAAAACAGTGTAAAGAGAATTCCTCATGCATCCCTCTTGGAAAAACAGTGTCAAATGTGTCAATCCATAAGGCCTTCCTTTCAGACAGTTCCCTCGATATGTCTCCTCCTAGCGAGGAGCATTTGACAACCTCCAGGATAGAGAAAAGCAGTTGTGACATATTATGACCTTTTTCAGTAAACTGCCTAGCCACAGGAGACATTTGACTGTGAATTCTGATTGTTCACTGGTTTGCCCAATGTACAGAAGACCACAAGGGATGTTAATGGCATATATCACATTTGATGTATTGCAAGTCGCATAATGTCTGAGCTTAATCTTCTCACTTGAATGCAGATGAAGGAAGTAATATCCTCTCGCGAGGTTATTACAATTACTGCAAGTCAGGCATGGCAATGTGCCCATTTTCAGTTTACCCCAAAACCTTTGTTTATCTGTGATGTGTTCTGCTTTGACAAGTTTGTCTCTTAAATCATGGCCCCTTTTGAAAGCCATCATGGGAGGCTTAGGGAACAACTGGCAATCTTGTGGATCATGATGTATTATACTTCAATTTTTCACAATAATCCTTGCAATTTTAGTGCTCTGTTTAGAAAACTTTTAAAACTTTTAAATAAAAAGCAGTGAATTACTAGAGTCCTTTGGTTTAGGTCTTAAAAGGTTTAATCTATCAATCATTGAGTGCCAGATATGATATCAAGTGGATACCGTCTTGATATAGACCTATCCGTCAGTGCTTGTGTTTCCTATGTTAAATATTCTGTTGATGTAATGATCCTCCTTAGTCTCAGAAATTGACTGTAGGGGAATCTCAATCATGGACCTTGGGTGAAAACTACTGTAGTGCAAGATATTGTTCACATCAGACGGTTTTCTAAAGATGGTAGTATTGAAACCCCAATCAGTCAGGCTACTCTGAATGTCCAAGAAGTGTAAAACGGGTTCACCGATCTCTATGATAAATGTATTCCTCTAATGAATGCAGCTGATAAAGTCCAAAAAATTCTCCCATTCCTAACATGTACCTGAATAGACACCAAACCCATCATCTATATAACATATCCAGCAAATAATTTTATCTGGCCAAGCTGAATTATCTAGAATGTGAGTCTTTTCAAAGTAGTACATGAGAATGTTGGCGTACGCTGGTGCCATTGCCGAATCCATAGTGGTGCCCATGGCTTGTAAGTAAAAAGTGGATTCAAATCTGAAGAAGTTGTTAAACCAAGATTACATTCAGGAAATTGTTTATTAGCCGGAAAGTAATGTTCCTGGAGAAATGCCCATTCGATTGCTTCCAATCATTGAATTTGAGGGATGGACGTATATAAGCTCTGAGCGTCCATAGATAAAAAGGTACAGTGTGGTGAAACATGAGTAATGAGATCCAGACAATTCAAGAATCGGGTGGTGTCCCTAAAATAGGTGTCTGTTTTTTGTATAACTGGCTGTCATAAACGATCAATGTACTTTGCAAGGGTATGAAATATCCTTTTTGTGCCCAACACAATCGGTCAAAATGGTGGGCAGGTCTTGTTTCTATGGATTTTGGGCAGGGCATAAAAGATCGGTGTTAATGGAATGGTACATTTTAAGAATCGCCCGGTCCTTGATAATATCCAACCATCATGTAGTGCAGTCTCTACCACATTGTAGATAACGTTCACAATATCATTAGTCGAATCCGGCTCTAGTGTGACATATATAGATAGTTTGTCTAATAACAATTGTTTATGTTTGATGTTACAGGATGATTTTGGTGAATAATTGATATGTTTCAAATGTTTCAAAACACTGGATTCAATCATATTAAGAGCTATGTTGTTCATCGTGGGATCAAAAGTGATCTTAGGTCGAAAGCTCAAAAAAATCAAAAGTCAAAGAGAGACCCTCCACAGGTGGAATCATTTAAAAAAAAACATCTGTAATCTCATTTTACGTAGTAGTTTAAACAAACTGACACTTTCAAAAAAGAAATTGGCATTGGTGGTGGGTACAAACGAAAGTCCCTTGTTAAGAAAGACTAATTGTTCATAAATCAGGCTTTTGCTCGAAATGTTAACAGTATTTTCTAACATTTCTCTTTGATCTTAGAGGTATAATCTGACCAGTAGCACCAGTTAGTAAGCAATGGATACTATGCTAAAACTAGTCGATTTTCTTTCATAAACATATGTGTTCTAATATGTTATATAATCTTAATAGTTTCATTATGCTGAACCAAATTATCATTGTAACAGTCTCAACGCACCTCAGCCTGTCCGAAAAGTTGCTGGATTGTGCCCGCACCGGGGTATCCAGACCTTAGTCAGCAGAAGGAAAGCAATCAGGTCAGAGATAACATATTAAATAGCCTGAAAGGTGGAACACCTCCAGCAGTAATCAGTGCTCAGCATGCCCGCTACATGTGTTCTATCATCCTTTTAAGAGCCAGAGAGTTCTTGCCATTCGGCTTCAGCAGAAAGCGCAGAACCTTGAATATCAGCTTTGGCGTTCCTTGCGCTTCATCTTATAGCCCAAGGAACATGACTTAACTACCACTGTATGCGCTAATGTTTCCAGTGACGTGGTGGGAACTGCCAAGGATAATAATATGTCAGCAGCTGAACGCATTCTTTGTGTTCTTTCTCTAGTTGTTCCTACAGCTTTGATGTTATTATTGGTCCCGATCAACACAAAATGAGGCTCTAAACCCAGCATGAGCCATAGAGGAGACAATTATTGTGAAACTGACCAACATATGTCCATTGCATAAGACGTCCTGTTGCTAGACTTTGATATACACATTTGACATTGCCAATCAATGCTTTACCCAAATTAAATCATGATAGAACTTAAAACAAATAACCCCACACAACTCTGTCGAGCGCTTTTTCGGCATCTAAAGGCAGAGCGAGTGTGGAGTGTCATATATCCTTTTATTAACACTCAATACAGGGCTCAAATTAAGGTTTGATATGCAGATACCAAAACATGTTCCTGAGTACCAAGCATCACACAGCAGGCAGGACCATCCGCTGGGTAACAAGGAACCTGCACACATCACACTACATATCGTACTTCTACATCAGATGCATAGTTTAAGTTTTTGGCTATTATGTAGGATTCTTTATGTTTAAATGTGTCCTAATTCTTCTTTATTAACATTCTCAAACACTCAAAGTTAATGTCACATTTGGAAAGCACCAGTTGGCCCTTTGAGCCAAAACTAGTTCCTGGTAGAAGTGATTTCAAGCTAGCCAAGCTCTCCTGGGGTAGAAGCGGGAGCTGAATGGCTCCCAGCTCCCATCGATTTGGAACCCTGCAATATACTGCAGCTCTGCAACATTATCGCTGGCTTCTCCTCAGAGAACATGTCCTACTTGTGAGTTATGGATCAAAGCTGGTGAAAATATTCCCAACCTATTGGTCAATATGATTGAGAAATATTTTAATATTTGAATTGGTAAGATTGTTCTAAAGTTTTCACACCTCTAGTGTTGATATTGTGGGGCCTCCGAGGAGTAGATAGAATGATACAATTGTGTAAGGATATTTGTAATGTCTACCGAGTGATAAATAAAAGAGTGTTCTTTGTGTCGTAAATAAGGGGCTCCCTTTGATGTCTCCAGTGTTTTCAGCTTTAATGTTAATATTCACTCTGCCTTTTGAAATGAAAGAACAAATACATGTTTTAAGAACACTACATACACATGCATATAGAGAGTTGCCCCCACACACCCATCAAACGTAGGGTGCGTGTGGACTCGGAACAGAACATATAGATTCCCCAGAACATTGTGAATTCAAACTTACATGTGCCAATGGCAATACATCACGTTTTGCCTGTACATGGCTTTACACAGAGTCCTACGATAGCCGGCCATTGTCTACTTGTCAAGTGGCCTCCACATAGCTAACGCATGTAGACATCAAATGTTCAACCATATTTGTTCCATAATGTTGAACATGTTCCAGTGAGAAACTAGGGCTCATATTTAGCGGAAGACTTTGTGATTGAAAGTGGATGCCATTGTGGGCTTATAGTGGTGAGGTTCCGATAGGCAGGTAACATTTTGTGTTGTATTGTTTGTGTACATACCAAATTGTAGCGATCTGCACAGGGATGTCATTTCACCAAAATGCAAGGGGTAGCGGAAGTGACGTCATATGACCCTTGACCTCTGATGACATCACAGGAAGTATCTCATTTGACCCTGCGCTGAACTGATATCACAGGAAGTGATGGAACACGGCCTTACATCCCTTGACAAAACAGGAAGTGGCATCACATAGAATTGTTCTTAAGTACAGTACAAAAAAATATGCTTACGATATCACTATAATGTGATAGACTTTTCATACAAGAATGGATCGCCCTGTGTATCATTAAGATCAGTGTGTAGAGGCCAATATTACCAAATTACTGTGAATGCAAGCAGACTTCCATGGCCAAATGATGATGTGTTATTTATATAGAGCTTACGCTTAAGCGCTTTATATAGAACAAATGTACATACAATTTGACCCACCCTGTGTAGGTACTCATATATCGACCTCAGAAGGATGAAAGGCTGAGATGAGGTGTTTAAGAACAGACTAAACCAGTGACTCACCCCCTGAAGTGTGCCTGAAATAAACCTTTAGTGAGTCTAGCAATTATTGTATAGAATTCCAGAAAGACAAATTATTTGGTATTTATATTCTTTCTTATTTAGGGTCACTGCTCAAAGTGTTACACCCGTGGAACCCCTGTTCTTGTTTTGTCTTTTTTTAAGAGGCCTGAACAAGAACGCCAGCCACTCCAGAAGCAAAGAGCCGCATGCCGCTAGCCACAGGCCAGGAGCTTGCATTTTTGTAAATTTGTTTAACTTTTTTTTTTTTTTAGGTTTAGCAAGGCAAGGAGACCACAGGGGTAGCAAGGGAGACCACAGGGGTAGCAAGGGAGACCACAGGGGTAGCAAGGGAGACCACAGGGGTAGCAAGGAGACCACAGGGGTAGCAAGGAGACCACAGGGGTAGCAAGGGAGACCACAGGGGTAGCAAGGAGACCACAGGGGTAGCAAGGGAGACCTCAGGTGTCGCAGTTGTGACCGATTGCGACCCGTAAATGACGTCCCTGGATCTGCAGGGTAAAGCTGGCGATCCAGTTGTCTGAAAATGGGCTATTCCTTCGATGTTTGAATACCCCACTGGCCGTTCTTTATCCTGAATTGTGGGGTGTGATTGTATAAACGGGGTCTTAGATCGTATGCCACGTCTGGGCGAACCACTAGCCGAAACTATACAAAAATACTCAACATGCTGGAAGCTCCCCCGTTAACATTTCAGGGGCAATCCAGAATGAGAACAGCTCCTAGAATAGGGTGGTTGCAAGTCCAACAGTGAATAGAATCCACTGTAGGGCTGCTTCCTAGTAGCACCAAACTCCCTACCCTCCCAGAGGCACCCCATCAGCAGCCGGGCCCTGATTGATCATAGTTCCTGAGGGGCAGTAACGTCACCACTCCTGCAGTCCACATCTTGGGAGGACCCTGCAATTCTCCGTCACTGTCTAGGAAAGGAACTGGTTGTTAAGGAAACTGCAATGGCGCAAGATCTCCTGGAGGCGCACTCGGTCATGTGACACATCACTAGCCTCCCCTCATCTGCATCCTCTGTGGGGATCCCCAGGGGTCGACCTTGTCACCAATCCTTTTTAACATCTACATGGCACTGCCAGGTTCCAGGATTCGTACAACCTAGAGTACCACAGGTTGGCCAACAGCAAAGAAAGCTCAAAGTAGATTGTGTGCACAAACAGCAGGTACAGTCAGTCTTCTATATGTGCCCTAAAAATTGGTCTCATGTTGCATCTAGCATCCACACATATGCCCCTTTATAAGGCAGGGTGGTGCTGTAAAGTGCGTCCCCACATCCCCACCAATTACCTGGGACCCCAGACACACTTTTTTCTTTTGCGGCATTCTGGGCGGGCAAACAACGTGCCTCGGTGCCCTTGGGCTGTTAGTGCGCTTTACAAATCTAAATAAATAAATAAATAAAGTCTTGGCAATGAATTCTGGTAGGCCGCCACCTTCCCTTTGCATTGACCATCTCCCGCCTCTCCCCAAGCAGCAACCAGGGATGGAGTTCAAGGCCTGCATCTGGCAAACACGGTAACCACACGTGCCTTCTACCCCAGGCAGCTCCATCGGATGAGTGGAGGGACTCTGAGGAGGGGGTATTGTTCGGTGGGATGGAGGCGCAGGGGGCGGGGGGGTCGTGTGTGTGTTCCTTTTTGGTGTTTTATCTAGATGCTAGCATCCTGCCCCATTGTTGACCCAGTCCCACTGCCCACTGCCCACTGTTCTAGTCACGAGGGCATTAATGGCCGTTAATGTCCTGTTCATTAGCAGAATTCTTGAATGAAAAAAGTGGAATCTCGAATGATAAAATGACTTTCGACTGCATTGGTGCATGCGCGGCGCGGTCAAATAGTCCAGAACCCCGTGTGCCATGTAACTCAGCCTTAGAGCGGGGCTGGGGGGTCTGGAGTGGGCCGTGTGCTCTACAAGCCCTAACGAGCCTCATTTTACACTGCCAAGAGTGGCGGTGGGGGCCAGCTGCGCCATTGCACAGTATGAACATTACCAACATATACATGGCAATCCGTACTTAGGGGTGGGAATGATGGAAAACACGAAACACGTGATAATCCGCTCCCTTTAGGGTACCTGCCTGGCGCGTGCTGGAACATGACAATAAAGCTTCAAAATTGCACAGAAAAGAAAAAACGGCTGAAATTGTGCCTTTTGATTACCATAAGCATCTGTAAACTAGCCAAACCTGTCAAGAGGCAGAGCCACGCCTCGTGACTCAACCTTCTATCCCTGTCCTCAAGGAAACAGGGACTCTCTATAACAATGTATGTCAGACATTGGACGAGGAAGTCTTCCTTGCAGTGAGCGACGCAATCTTTGGGTCAGAGCCAAGTGAGGGTCATGCCCCATTGATGGTGTGCTTACAGCCACAACGTAATTCACGCAAGGAAAGGCACAATTCGCTTTCTGTAGCGGATAAGTTAATCGAAGATCTAAGGAAAATTAACGCGAAGTTGACTGGTGCCGTTACGCCGCCCACTAAAACTGCAGGCACTGATTACACAGAATGCCCCCTGTCTGGGTCCAAAGAAATGGAAAATCTCAAAAGCAGTACATCGTCAGAATCGGATATATTGGAACACTGTGGGGCACCGCAGTCTTACCGTCCAAACAAAGGCAGAAGGCTTGCGTCAAGCACTAGTCCAAGCACTGTTGCAGCTTGCTCGCAGAACATAAAAGAATTCATTACCTCCACACTAAAGAAGCGCAATCCGAAACATCTAAAAATGAAGAACACCAGAAATGTTGGGAGGAGCTAGAAGGCATCTAACATCTGACTCTTCTGGGGCAAGAGATGAGTGTTCCTTGGATTCCGACTCATCTATAGTCGAAAGAGAATTTCCAAAAGTCAGATGGCAAAACAACACGACAAAGCCAAAATCCCTACGAAGTTCTGCTGAGCCTCGATCAGAATGTTTTGAACTGGTGGAACAAGTGATTAACCAACTCATAATCTCAGCTTTAACAATAACTGCTGCTCCTTTGATAAAGCTGCATGAACATTTAAATGAGAGCCTTAAAGATCAAAACACCTTGACGGCTCTGGTTAATTCAAAATTAATAACCATGGAAACTTTATTACAGGAGGTGAGAATCCAAGCATTGAATGATCACAAGAATAGCGAAGTCTTTGTCACCCAAATAAAGGACCAACTGAAAAACAATGGTGAAGATACGCGCCTATTGGCAGAAGTAGCAAGAGAGGCGTTAGCAATTTAAAAAAAACAGCAATTGCTTAATGAAGGAAAACAGCAATCGCTTAATGAAGAAAAGGTTGCTATAATCAGCAAGCTAGGAACTGAGAGTTTGGTTAACAATGAATCAATTCAGAACGGGGTGATGCCGACCATCCGACCAAATGTCAACGGAAGAGAGAAAGTAACGTGCTGTGAAAGTGTGAATCAACTTGTGACAAGGAACGTCGCTGACATATCGAATGTCGGAGAGAGTGCTAGCGGACACTTGTCGAGTTCTTTAGAAGTCGCATCTCCATCCATTAATATGGCACAGTCAATAAGCAATAATGAGGAGGACGCTGACCTTGCTCGTCCATCAACGTCGGCTAATGCAGAAGACGTTACTGGAAATCCGTCTCACCCTTCAGACGTCAACCCTGTGACTATAATAGATAAAAATGACACGTTTGCCATTATCGACAAAACAAAAAGAGAGACTACGATGAAGAGTGGCATGAAAACCAAACTGCCATCTAAACAAACAAAGAAAACAAAAAACATGCCTAATAAGAAAAATGTCAATTCTAAAAATTCCTGTAAATTCTTACGGAACATCAAAGTGTTAAATGTAACGATTCAAACAGCGCCGACTAATCCGAGAGTAAGCTCTCACCTGGTTAATATTCCAGTTGACATAGAGGAGCCAGTGAAACCACAGGAAAATGAAAAAAAGACACTAGATCTCCCGCCAAATGATGAAGATGACAACAATCAATGATAGAAGACTAGTAATAGCGAGTCTCTGACCGCACAAAATGAAAAACAGATCCAAATAAGAATGTGTACAATAGTGGTCACGCCTGAAAAAGAAAAGAAACTGAGTGTTCAAGTACAAAACCCGAAATAGTTCCAATAATTAAAAAAAATGTTTAACACCTGACGAAAGATGGGCGCCGGCCATCGTAAAATCTTGGGGAAAGGCCTGGAACAACTGAAGGCAAAACTACTTGACTTAGGACCTGGAAGCAGAACTTTGAAAATGGAAGAAGCAGTGACTACTAAGGGCCTTTTCAGAAACAAAGGAAAAGATGAGGCAAGAAATGTCATGAACAGAGAAGAATGGAGAGAGGATACGAGATTGCCTGTAAAGAGAGCAAACCAATTAGTTAAGAAGAAGCAGGACATAACCTCACATTTCTTTCTCTTGCTTGAAAGGACTTTCCAGTCTGAGGACGGGTTAATTCTAAACAGGTATAACGTTTTACAACTTCTGAACCACATCCCGCAACTTAGATCCATAACAACGAATTACATAAAAACAGTAGAATTCATACACGATTCAATAACGGATCGACTACTACTGCCCCTCTACTCAAGAGCGATGAGAGACATCATAGTTGAACATATTCCTGACATCCATTCTTTGGGATTCGACATAACTGAACTTTGGGGAGGTCACACTCTTGCAAAAGTGAAGGTGCTACCAAATCATCAATCTAAAAGAACTGACGAGAGTAGCCCCCAAAGAAGAACAATCGCAAAACAAATAACCCACTCTAAAACAGTGGTCAATAGCGATGAGAAAGATTGTGACTATGATCTCCGAGAAGATGCCAGAACAGAAGGAAAAATTACATTTGCCTGTAAATATAAGAATGGTGAGTTTCCAAGAAGGTTTGACAACAGCGCAATTAAAGAAAATGATGGAAAAAGTTGGAGTTGGGTGTCAAGTTCACGAAATTCGCAAAGTAAGAAATAATGCCGAAACAGTAATGCAAATCAGCATTTACAGATGGGTACTTGGAACACAAGAGGCTTTACCCACCTGTTTAATAATAGCCTAGGATGTACAGAAACCTTGCATACTATCTGCCTCCAAGAAACTTGGCTCGTGACTCAACCAGTAGCCGAAGGCTATGAAATAGCCTGGAATCCAGCTGTTAAGCAGGCTAGAGGTAGGCCGATGGCTGGTTTACTAACCATGGTCAAATTAAAACATGGACTGCGAATAATAAATGCAGTAAATTTAACAGCATACATACAACATGTGACGATTGAAACCAAGAGGAAAAAGGATGAAGAGAATGTCAAATTGCATGTAATCAACTTGTATTGGCAGCACAAGGCATCGGATGAGTGGATATTTTTGGACTCAATACAAGATCTAATAGATTCTATACTGATCAACGAGAAGAATGCCAACATTATACTTTGTGGTGATCTTAACATGGAATGTTTACAATTACAAAATGCTACGGAACTGCCATGCTTAAAATCGCACATAATGAAACATCGTCTACTAGCTACATGGGAAGAAGAGATGGAAGCCCGAGGAATGTCACTTCTGAATGGCAATCTTAAAGGGGACATTCCTCCAAATCCCACCTGGCGAAATGAAAAATCCAAATCAATTTTGGATTAGTGCTATGCTTCTGAAAATCTCTCTGGAAAGATCAAAGAGCTAAATTTAATTACCATGCCACACAGTGACCATGACCATGTCAAAATAAACGTATACGATATAAAATTAGACAAAGAACATACATAGAATTACGACATTTCCATCACCCCTGGCAGAAATCGTCTGAGACTGGAGGAGGATCAGATCATGACGATGTCCAAGTTACTCTCTAATGATAGAAAAAATGAAACCATGGACCGGATAGAATATCCAGCACTACTGCAAGCTTATACTGAAATAACGAAAGAGGGGAAGTCAAATAATTTTAGGAAGAACCATGTTTATAACAGACAAATTGTGGCAAAAAATGTAAGCTAAGAAAATGTATCAGGGCCTTGCTGAAAGATCCGTCCAAAGATTACTTGAAACAAAAAAATAAGGCAAAAGCAATTTATAAGAACTGGCTGCGGTCCCACAAAAGTATAATGGCACAGAACAATGGCGACATTTTTTGGAAGATTTTGTCATAAATAAATCCACGTTTATTTTGGGAAGTGATTAATAACCTTGAAACGCCACAAAAAGTGATCCAAAATAACATGGTGATGGAAGAGCAATGGATAAAACATTTTACAAATCTCTTCATGAAAAGTACAGAGAGAGAATACCATGAACAAAAAACAGCCACAACTTGGGACATTACTATCACTAACATAGATATCTTTGAAAACTTCAGAAGGCTGAGTTAATTGAGAGACCCCGGGCCTGATGGCCTCACAAATCAGATCCTGAAATTGCATCCCGATGCGTGGGCTGAATTCTGTTACAACTTTTTCAAAAACATCATTGAAGAAAAAAAGGATCCCCGACCCACGGAAAAGTGCAATAATCGTGCCTGTATTTAAAAAACGAATAAGAAATTACCCTAAAAATTACAGGCCGATTGCACTCCTCGATGTCGTGGGAAAAATGTTCGCAACTCAGCTCTTATTACAACTAACTGAGTGGATAAAATTGTCAGGAGTTTCTGATATTCACCAAACTGGTTTTGTAAAGGGTGTCGGAAGTGGGCTAAATCAATTTACTGAAAATGGAGGCCATAAGGAAAAAAACGAAAATATACTTAGCCTTCATAGATTTAGCTCACGCGTTCGACAGCATCGACCGTGAGCTTCTATGGACTAAAAAGAATAAATGGGGATGTCCTGAAAGCTTGCTTGCCGCAATTAAAGAACTTTACTCGAGTACCACCATAAGAGTGAGACTGGACCAGCAGGGAACTCTTTCACCGGCAATCATAAGATCTAGAGGAGTGAAACAGGGGTGCTCTCTCAGAGCAACTCTATTTAGCACATTTATCTCGGACATGGGAAGTGCGCTAGAGGCAATAAGAGCTTTTGCCCCCAAGATAAATGGAAAAAGACTGAGCTACATCCTGTATGCTGACGACATTGTATTAATAGATGTCACTCAGATGGGCCTACAGAGAAAACTGCTAGCACTAAAGGAATACACAGAGGCAAATGGTCTTGTGATTAACCCGACAAAAACTGAGATATTGGTGCTCCAAAGTCTAAATGTGTTCAACACAAATAAATTTGGAAAAATGTAAATGGGTCATCGGAAAAAAAACACTCAGACTTACGATGGAGACCCAATATCTAGGTGTAATTATAAACTCACGCATCAATGACGATCAAATGGTGGAGAGAATTTGTCGGAAATGTAAAGCCTTGACAGCACAGGGATCCGTAATAAAGAAAAAGTACGGGAGCTTCACTCTGAAACCGACAATAGAATTCTATAAAGCTAAAGTCATTCCAGCTTTCATTTTTGGCAGAGAAGCAATGCTGGGATGCCCGGCTGATATCTGGTCTTGGTGTGAAAATGTATTGGAGCAAAGTTCTAATGTTGTCAAGAGGGACACCGACTGCCTGCATTAGATATGAGTTAGGTTTAACCTCGATGAATGCAAAGGTGATGTGGAATATGCTCTCAGTGTATAGGAAAGTATTGGGAGCAGAAGATCTAGGAAAGTATTGGGAGCAGACGATCTACCACAATACCAAATTGTGCGCTCTGACGCAAACTATCTGGATGAATCCATACTGAGTAAGTGGAAGCAAAATTGTGCGACTACGCTGAAACAACTGCAAGTAGATCAATTAATGCTGATCCAAAACCCTAATGCAGTGAAAAAGAAATGATGGTATCAGGATTTGTGTGAAAACCTGGACCAGAGAGCGCATCATAGATGCATGGCACAGGTCGCCCCGGAAGCAAGAGCTGTGAATACTCTCCCAAATTATCTCCAAACCTTTCCGTGCAGAAAAAAAAGGAAAATGTTTATGAAATTTCACATGGACCTGTTTCAAACTAAAACTGTCATCACTATAAGAAGCAAAGATAACAACTTGGATGACGAGTGCAGGTTCTGTAGAGCTGAAATAGAAACATTGAAGCACCGAGTGTTATACTGCAAAAAACTCACCAAGATATGAACTACTCACCTCAGGTCCGAAATTTTAAGGAGACCACACCTCAATGGAGAAGATTGGTGGAACTTGATGACTGAGGAAACTGACATGAAATTAACCTTTGCTTTAACATTTTATTTGGATAAATTCGAAGGCATCATGGCAGAAAAAGACTGAGAAGACTGCTGCCAGTTCGAATTTTAAGTTTCATTATATGAATCTTATATGTCTTGTGAATAACATGAAGTAAATGATGATCTTCATCTTTAAACACAAAAGACAAAATGTATGCTGATTATTTTTTTTTTTTTTTATTAAAATGATTTAGATTTTTTTACAGAGATTTTTTTTTTTCAATTTTTAAATAAGAACAAATATTCTTTCCTTCATTTACATAGTATAATCTATTTAAGTTAATTCTTCCCTTTATCTGTTCATCTTCATTCTTCATTAATGCAATGTACCTTCCTGCTATAAGATCAGATTGCCCTCTGCCCCCAAAGTTTGTATGGAGACGATATGGTTCCAAAATTGAACGATGGTTGTTGTCAGACTCCTGTTGTTCCCTGGCAGGATGAGGTTCCATCTATCACTGCTATCTAGCTCAGGCCCCTTCGTAGATATCATTTCTCGGAACCAATTTCTCTTATCCGTAAGCGCAGGGCAGATCATAATGATATGATGTAGATTCTCCACCGTCAGTTTGTTCTCACAAAATCTACAGAAAGCTGCTTCTTTCGAAATGTGTCTGTTTTTTGCCATGAGTTCTCGTGTGGGTAATTGATTCAATCGTAATCTTAAAAATTGGTCCCTGATTTTCCTATCCGAAAATTCATTCATTGCACGAATATCTATCTCGCATGACAAATTCATCTGGTATTGGGATTTTCCAGCCATAGTACGAATCCAATCATTTCGCTGTATACTCTTTTTTGCGCATTGCGGTCGCTTCATTAACATCTCATGAGATATGGTGTTTATAGCCATTATGGGACTCAGTGAGTTTTTCCACGTTGCTATGACTGTATTAGCCACTGTGATATTCCTTTCTTCAAAGACTCGATATGCTGGGATGTCTTCCTCATCTTTCTGTATATTTCAATTTTTTTCCATGCTGATTAGTTATCTTCGTAGAATTGCAAACTGCATGGAACTGATTTGATCATGAATGTGCAATATTTTAAAAGTTTGTAATGAACTATATAAAATAAAAATAAAAAAATAAACAAAATTACTTTCTACAACTTTGCAAATGCAATCAGGTGAAAATGTAAAACTCAGTAGATTCAGAAATTGAAAATGAACTGTAATCTGATTGGTTTCTGGAACACCTGGTACTTCATCTACCTTAACGCTAACCTTTCTTAGCGTCGTCTTACACCGATTTTTCTTAAAGAGAGTTCAAAGAAATGCCTTTTACCCACCATTCTGACCCCTAAATCTGTTAAAGCACCCCTTAAGTACCATAACAGTGCTACCCTTTCATGAAGGCTCGGTAGTTTAAAAATCACCTTCCTTGTCTATTTTGCATTTCAAATTTCGTGATTTCGAGTGGTGCAGAGTAGTTGCTAAGAAGCAATCTAATCTAGTCGGCATTCAGTACATAAACTGTCTAGCGTTTTTTTTGTAGCGCCTCGAAACAGCCTTGGAGGCATGGCTGTGTCACTACAGTAAAATAAAAACAGCATGAATCGTGCAGAGATCGTCAAGGACCTGCTGTATTGGGTTTCATTGTATTGCGGTGAACATGGTGTTTCGCCAAGAAACACATGCACAGGTACAACGTGTAGCCAGGCCAGTCCTGGCTTACAATGGGACTTGTGCAATGGAAGAAGGACCAGGGGAGGTCAGATCAGATGTGAGGTGGAACCGGGGTCCGCACAGCGAGGGACATCTTCAGAGGGATGCCAGTCTACTTGCCATGCTGGAAGGCAGCACAAGCATGGGACACGCCAGGGACATCTACAGAGGGATGCCAGTTTACTTGCAATGCTGGAAGGCAGCACAAGCATGGGACAAGCGAGGGACATCTACAGAGGGATGCCAGTCTACTTGCCATGCTGGAAGGCAGCACAAGCGAGGGACACGCCAGGGACATCTACAGAGAGATGCCAGTCTACTTGCCATGCTGGAAGGCAGCACAAGCATGGGACATCTACAGAGGGATGCCAGTTTACTTGCAATGCTGGAAGGCAGCACAAGCATGGGACAAGCGAGGGACATCTACAGAGGGATGCCAGTCTACTTGCCATGCTGGAAGGCAGCACAAGCGAGGGACACGCCAGGGACATCTACAGAGAGATGCCAGTCTACTTGCCATGCTGGAAGGCAGCACAAGCATGGGACATCTACAGAGGGATGCCAGTTTACTTGTCATGCTGGAAGGCAGCACAAGCATGGGACACGCCAGGGACATCTACACAGGGATGCCAGTCTACTTGCCATGCTGGAAGGCAGCACAAGCATGGGACATCTACAGAGGGATGCCAGTTTACTTGCCATGCTGGAAGGCAGCACAAGCGAGGGACATCTACAGAGGGATGCCAGTCTACTTGCTATGCTGGAAGGCAGCACAAGCGAGGGACACGCCAGGGACATCTACAGAGGGATGCCAGTCTACTTGCCATGCTGGAAGGCAGCACAAGCATGGGACACGCCAGGGACATCTACAGAGGGATGCCAGTCTACTTGCCATGCTGGAAGGCAGCACAAGCGAGAGACATCTACAGAGGGATGCCAGTCTACTTGCCATGCTGGAAGGCAGCAAAAACGAGGGACATCTACAGAGGGATGCCAGTCTACTTGCCATGCTGGCATGCCAGTCTACTTGCCATGCTGGAAGGCAGCACAAGCGAGAGACATCTACAGAGGGATGCCAGTCTACTTGCCATGCTGGAAGGCAGCACAAACGAGGGACATCTACAGAGGGATGGCAGTCTACTTGCCATGCTGGAAGGCAGCACAAGCAAGGGACATTTACAGAGTGATGCCAGTCTCCTTGCCATGCTGGAAGGCAGCACAAGCGAGTGACATCTACAGAGGGATGCCAGTCTACTTGCCATGCTGGAAGGCAGCACAAACGAGGGACATCTACAGAGGGATGCCAGTCTACTTGCCATGCTGGAAGGCAGCACAAGCATGGGACACGCCAGGGACATCTACAGAGGGATGCCAGTTTACTTGCCATGCTGGAAGGCAGCACAAGCATGGGACACGCCAGGGAAAATTACAGAGGGATGCCAGTTTACTTGCCATGCTGGAAGGCAGCACAAGCATGGGACAAGCGAGGGACATCTACAGAGGGATGTCAGTCTACTTGCCATGCTGGAAGGCAGCACAAGCATTGGACACGCCAGGGACATCTACAGAGGGATGCCAGTTTACTTGCCATGCTGGAAGGCAGAACAAGCAAGGGACATTTACAGAGTGATTCCAGTCTCCTTGCCATGCTGGAAGGCAGCACAAGCGAGTGACATCTACAGAGGGATGCCAGTCTACTTGCCATGCTGGAAGGCAGCACAAACGAGGGACATCTACAGAGGGATGCCAGTGTACTTGCCATGCTGGAAGGCAGCACAAGCGAGGGACATCTACAGAGGGGTGCCAGTGTTCTTGCCATGCTGGAAGGCAGCACAATCAAGGGACATCTACAGAGGGATGCCAGTCTCCTTGCCATGCTGGAAGGCAGAACAAGCGAGGGACAGCTACAGAGTGATGCCAGTCTATTTGCCATGCTGGAAGGCAGCACAAACGAGGGACATCTAAAGAGGGATGCCAGTGTACTTGCCATGCTGGAAGGCAGCACAAGCGAGGGACATCTACAGAGCGGTGCCAGTGTACTTTCCATGCTGGAAGGCAGCACAATCAAGGGACATCTACAGAGGGGTGCCAGTCTCCTTGCCATGCTGGAAGGCAGAACAAGCCAGGGGCATTTACAGAGTGATGCCAGTCTACTTGCCATGCTGGAAGGCAGCACAAGCAAGGGACATTTACAGAGTGATGCCAGTCTACTTGCCATGCTGGAAGGCAGCACAAGCATGGGACAAGCAAGGGACATCTACAGAGGGATGCCTGTCTACTTGCCATGCTGGAAGGCAGCACAAGCATGGGACAAGCAAGGGGCATCTACAGAGGGATGCCCGTCTACTTGCCATGCTGGAAGGCAGCACAAGCATGGGACAAGCAAGGGACATCTACAGAGGGATGCCAGTTTAAAGAGGGATGCCAGTCTACTCACCATGCTGGAAGGCAGCACAAGTGAGATACATCTTCAGAGGGGTGCCAGTGTACTTGCCATGCTGGAAGGCAGCACAAGCGAGGGACTTCTACAGAGGGATGCCAGTCTACTCACCATGCTGGAAGGCAGCACAAGTGGGGTACATCTTCAGAGGGGTGCCAGTGTACTTGCCATGCTGGAAGGCAGCACAAGCGAGGGACTTCTACAGAGGGATGCCAGTCTACTCACCATGCTGGAAGGCAGCACAAGCGACGGACATCTACAGAGGGATGCCAGATCTTGGCCTTTGCTGACGAGTGTAAACACTAATGTTATGGAGTGGATAACACCCCAGAAGACCAGTTACAGACCATCCGGAAGACCGGTTGTACCTTAGGCATGGTGGGCATATTACCCCCTGAGTACACAGAATTCCAGGATATGTTTCAGAAAGAACGAGCGAATACTTTCCCACCACATAGGCCATAAGATTGCCAAATTGATCTCGTCCCAGGATCTCAAGTCCCTTGCAGCCGGATCTACACCCTGACTGAGCAGGAGAACTCACATCTGAAGACTTACCTCGACCAGTACCAGGCCAATGGGTTCATTCAGCCGTCAAAATCACTGGCGGACTCTCCCCCTCTTCTTCATGAAAAAGAAGGAGGGGGACTTAAGAACTTGTATAGACTACCGCGCATTGAACCATATCACGATCAAAAACAGGTAACTGCTCCCCCTTATACCGGTGCTCTTGGACCAAGTCAAACAAGCACAGATATTCACTAAGTTGGACCTCACGGGGGCGTACCATTTGGTGCGAGTTAAGAAAGGTGACAAATGGAAAACCGCCTTCTGCACCAGGTATGGTCTTTATGAATACCAGGTAATGCCCTTTGGGCTGTGCAATGCACCCGCTGCGTTTCAATACTTCATGAATGACATCTTACGGGAGTTGCTGGATGTATGTGCAGTGGTGTACATTGACAACATATTGATTTATTCATCTTCGGTTCAGGAGCCCATAACTCATGTACTAGCTGTCCTCACAAAACTATGCCAACATCGACTCTATACAAAGTTGGAAAAGTGCTCCTTTCATATCATGGAAGGTGAGTTCCTGGGCTTTGTTCTGTCACCACAGGGCATACGGATGGACAATCGGAAAGTGGATGTGATCCACACCTGGCCTTCACCAACATCCGTGACAGGTGTCCAAAGCTTCCTAGTATTCACTCATTTTTATTGTCGTTTTGTTTCTGGGTTTTCCCAGTTAGTGCACCCGATCACATCCTTGTTTCGGAAACATAGAAAATTTGACTGGACTCCAGACGCCGAAACAGCGTGTCGATCATTAAAGCGCAAGTTCACTACAGCGCCGTTTTTGCAGCATCCACGGCCGGATCTCTCTCACGTGGTGAAAACCAACGCATCCATCGTCACTATGGGAGCAGTGTTATCACAGAAGAATACAGACACCGGCCAGCTGCACCCCGTAGCATTTTGGTCAAAAAAGTTTTCCGCTGCCGAGCAGAATTGTGCTCTAACTGACAAGGAAATTGTTATCTATAAAAAACACCCTCAAAGAATGGAGACACTATCTATTAGGAGCCAGGCACACCACTACGATTATCACTGACCACTGGAACCTGCAATTTTTCCGGTGCGCTAAGGCACAATCTTCACGTCAGCTTTGCTGGGCCTTATTCTTCACGGAGTATGATTTTGTAATCACATACCAACCAGGGTTATGCAACGGTAAAGCCGATGAGTTATCACGCAAAGATAGAGGAGAACCAGTGGATATCATTCCAGGGGAGAAGCTTCTCGTTACTTTAGAGATCACGGACACTCCCTTGGAGGAACTCAAGGCAGAAGTAAAGCGCTGTATGCCCGCGGTTGAATTGCAAGCCTGGGCTACCAAATACCCCCGATATACCATTCTAGACAACCTACCGTATCATCAAGGATGTCTGTACCTCCCAACGCGAGCCTTGCAGGACCAAATCATAGCGAGTTATCATGATACACTGATAGAAGGCCACCAAGGTGTAACCAAGCCTTTGAATAAGATGAAGCGGTCATACTGGTGGCCGACCTGGTACAAAGATGTCACCAAGTTCATCCAATCGTGTGGGATCTGCGTACAGAACAAGGCCCAAAAACAGAAACCGGCAGGACTTCTTCGACCTTTGGCAATTCCACTGACGCCATGGCACACCATCCCCATGGATTTTTATCACAGATCATGGATTTTATCACAGATCTACCACCCTGTGCCGTATAAAACACTATTCTTGTTGTGGAGGATTTTTCCAAAATGGCTCACTTTGTGGTTCTGAAAGGGATTCCAATGGCAACTACCTTGGCTAAAGTCTTCTTGGAAAACATTGAGAAGCTCCTTGGTTTCCCTTCTGCGGTGGTGTCGGACAGGGGTAGTCAATTTGTGTCTAAGTTCTGGAGAAAGAGCTGCGACCTGGCAAATATAGAGGTGCAACTATCTACAAGCTACCTCCCACCCCAGACTGATGGACAGACAGAACGCACCAACCAAACGCTGGAACACTACCTCCGATGCATGCTCCATCAAACACAGAATACGTGGGTAGATGTACTTTGGATAGCAGAATATAACAACTCCGTACATTTATCCACTGGACATAGTCCCTTCTGCACCCTCCACGGGCAACACCCACGGACTGCCATTTATGATCCCCCTGAAGCTTTGGAGATGCCAGCTTAAGACCCTACACAACAACATTTCTCAGGTGGTGAAGAAAGCCATGGTACGCCTGTCACAATTAACAGAGACACACAAGAAATGTGCAGATCGTCATCGCAAGGAAACCCCTACGTATCAAGTGGGTGATGCTGTTTGGTTGGCCTCCAGGCCCGTCCCATTGAAAGGGCTGAGGAAGTTCCATCCCAAGTACTTGGGCCCATTCAACATGGAAGGTGTAATCAACCCTGTTGCTATGAAATTGACTTTACCTCCCAACATGCCGATACACCCTACCGTATCCTTACTCAAACCAGTCCAGCCAGGAACTTGTGTTAAGACACTGCCAGCCCCAGTGACAGTAGAGAACGAACTAGACTACCAAGTCAAGAACATACTGGACTCCAAGGTAGTCAGAAAGAAACTGTATTGTCTGGTAGATTGGAAGGGGTATAGACCACAAGAAAGAACATGGGAACCTAGTTGTAACATTCATGCATCCCAGCTGTTCAAGATATTCCACCAGAACCATCCAATCAAACCGGGACCTGGAAACCCACCTTTGAGGGGGGTTTTGGGGGAGAAAACTGTCATGACCACTACGAAGCTAACCCTGCAAGGGCACCCTACCCCATCATTCAAGCTTAGGCACCTCACTCACTTTGGCACAGTTGGCCCAATGTCACAGATATTGGGGCTAGATGGGTTCAGGCTTGGCGCATCTGGCACTTATCTCAGGCACACAACACTATTAGGCATGAAGAGTAAAGGACTTCCTTGTTTCTGCCAAGATGGCCGCTCAGTAGGCCATGGACTCTTTCTATGAGGGTGTTACTAGACTCTGGGATTGACTGCCTATATATGCCACGCCCAGAGATCCTCCTGTGCTTCGCGTTAATCTGCACACAGCAGCATGACCCTTGACGGCGCTTCTGAATTTACCTGAAAGACAAATAGCACAATATCAAAAAATCGAATTACCGCAAGCAGGATAACACCAAGGTAAAGCTTACCAGTGACTTTGTGGGACATTCCTGAATCCTGCACTGAAGAAACCCAGGAACCTGCATCTGGGGCTCAGCGCTTCCTCAATCACTCTGCTCTTCGTGTCCCAGCACTCTCAGCTAGCCGAACCTCTGCAACACCAGCCCAAACCGCATCCGCCTGCAAAGGAAAGAAAGAGAACAGTGAATGAACAACTGACTTTGCACACAAAACACGCTCTTATCAAAGGCATGCAAACCACCGAATTACGTACAGAACCAATGCACGCACACCAGAAGCAGAGGGGTAGTTGCCCTACACGCACAGCACAGATAGACCTACCTGCAAGCAGTGAATATCAGAGCATTTCCCAGCACTCGCCAATGCGCACCACACATACCATCAGCAGTCATACCTCTGTCTCAATTTTCCACGCTTCAAACAGCTACCACCAGTAAGCAGCTTTACAATGCACGCTCGCCGTGCAGGCAAACCAACAGCACTCCAAGAGGAAAGTTAGCCCGATTAACTAAGGCCATGGCAAGCCCAAGCAAGGTTTTATAACTGAATACTGCACAAACACTGCTCAAGGACACCAAGGGTCGCTCTCAAGTCGCAGCTGGACTGGACTTGGGTGTCAGTGAAGTAACTGTACAGCCCCCACAAGGAACGTAGTGCCCCTGCGAGACAGCAGGATGGAGAGCTCACCATTGAAAACACTCAGTTGAGCAGGGCCCTAGTTGAAGTCTCCGGGATCCTCAAGGGAGGGGGAAGACAGGAGGAGGGGATATATCTGGAATCCACAGGGTGACCTTAGTTTCCATTGTTTTAGGTGCAGTCCTGTAAACTGTCCTGTATACTATGCAGTCCCGACTACCACGCCCCAGCGCCCATTGTTCGAAGGCTCCCTACACTCCTGCAGAGGTCAGGTAAGCGTTACAGTTTCATTGCTCCTCTTGGCCTCTAGAGACTTGCTTACTCCATCTTGTAGGAGCCGTATCCATTGTTAATTGTCCAATACTTTGCTCTTGCAAATGTTTTCTTCTTCTTTAATCTAAGAGAAATATGTCTCATGTCCATGGCTTATCCCTCTGCCTCCCTTTGTGCTTTGCAATTACTCCTTAAAACAGCATGCTTGATCCCAGGCCAACAGAAATTCTTCGGTTTGCACACAAAACTTATTCTTCAACGTCTCCTGACTCTGCAACCCTGGTCTGTTTCTGAGGTAGCTGGATTGAATATTTACACAAGCCGACATCCATTTTCCTAACATGGCCGTCCTTGCTGCGTTATATTTTTCTCTATCGCATACCTCTATATGTCTCACCTACCTTGCGTTGCTGCGTGTTTACACTTATTGGTCAGCAAGTTACTTTATCTCCTTTGTATATGATTACTTTGTCATTTCGTACATGTTTCTCTTGTCCCTTCAGTTACAATGTCACTCTTTTGTATTTTCATATGGTTCCAATATGTCTATGCATGTCTTCTTCATGGCATTACTCTGCCCTTGCCAGATTTCACTCAGCACTACATGATGTCCCATGGTGGGTGCTGTCATCCTTCCACACGATATCCTTCAACTCTCTCAGTGTGAGGGTACATTTGATACGGTTGTCTTAGTGCATATCATTTCTCATACACTCAATGTGGTATAGGCATAACACATGGAGTCCCACATAGGGCTCTTCTCCTACTGTTCCAATATGATGGCGATGAGGGGGCGGGAGTTAGGGAAAATGCATCCGCCTGCTCCTCTCCATTCCCACCTCTGGTCGAGTCCTCAACCACATTCTCCTCTTCAGTCTCCTTTATCTACTCTTCATACTGTCGTTTCTTTGGGATCCATATCTTTGTAAACACCTCTCAGGTGACCTGCATTCTTTATATGTTGATCCACACTCCAGCTCATGTGGAAGCATTCTTCTGATGGTGGACAGAATATCCAACGTCCTATATATTTTTTATAATCCTTGGCATAATAGATCTTCATTCCTGGAGGTGAAAGGGTACTTTTCTTTATATTCTCACAGGCACTTTCATCATGTTGCACCTGCTCACCAGTTCCAGCATGTATGCCAATCATTATCTTCATCCCAATAGCTTTATTGGCTGTCTTCTAGCACTGTCCCAAGATAATCTTTATATAACATAACCCTAGCAATACCAACACTAGTATTGCTCCAAGTATTTTCAAAGCATTTGCCAACCAGGTTGGAATCGATGACAATGGGAATGAAAACCAGTCATCTCCTGCTGTCTCATCAACTTCATACTCCATCTTCGTATGCAGGGTCGTCAGCATAGTTATTGCTTCTGTCTGGGTTCCATTTTCTCTATCATGGGATGGTGGGAATGTACAGCAAGAAGGCCCAACCTTGGTGCACACGCCTTCTTCAATTGCTGTAATTAAATCCAAGACATACCTGTTATGGAGAGGCAACAGCCTGATGGCCCTTAGTTCTTCTCTGATTGCATTGAATTCTTTTATTGTTGCATTGATCGTTTGTTACAGCTCCCATCTGGTGATTTGCAGCCACTTGGTGTTCACTGCAGTCTGGAGTCCTGGCAAAAATATAGATGTCATTATCATTGCTGTCTTGCTGAACAGTTTATGTTCATCTGGAATGTCTTAAAGGCCTTTATTGATTTTGATGGAAAGTAGTTCTCCCTTTTCAGCTGGAGAAGAATACACTACCTCTTTCTTCTCTGATGTTCATTCATTTTTGGAAATTCATCGATATTGAAAACACTTTGAGGAATCGCTAATGCTGGAACATGTATTAATACGATGGAATATACTCCTCCCCAATTTTAAGGCAACTGCATGTAAGCTCTGGATCCACAGGCCAATATCGGTCCATCAGCACAGCAGTTCCTCCATTCATTCTGGGGACCTCCATTTTCTATCCACATCCTTTGTTCTCTCCAACCATAACCGACCCTCCATTCTTGAAGCATGTTGGTGCATTCTTTAATGGTATTATGGATACTGTTCCTGCTTCGTTGTCGACCCATGTTAGAACTTAGAGTATTTGGTCCATGATTCTAGGCATTTGTCATTCACCATTTGCACTATGCATAAGTGTGCAGTGCAAGATAATAGTCCTTCTTCCCATCCGGTACTAGTGGTGGCACATCCATACACCAGCATCTTTGTACTCCGGCTCTCTCAGTCATATTTGAGTAGTCCATCCCCTTCATTTTGACAATTTCTATTGGTTCTCCATTTTGGGATGGATTCATGCGTTTTTTGCTTGCCCACCCCATCCCACTTTCCATCCTTCTTGTTTTCACATAAGTGTCTTCATATGGAAATGTTCCTCTTGATCAGCATCGTAAAGTTTCCCATTTTCCTTCAAATTGCCCCCTGATTGTACACGCTGCTAGATGACTGAGACATATTGCATCATGTGCAGGCATCTCTTTGGCAATAAATATCCTTGGTGCGTTCATGGCATACGGTATTAAGGAACAGACATAAGAGCTTTCATCAGAAGTTCCATCTCCCACCTCCTTCATGTGCTGTTATCAAAAGTGATTTTTTAAATGAGCCAAATTATCAAGACATGTATTTATATCTTCATGGTCTTCTCCAACATCTCTTTTGAATCGAAATAGGTGCCCTGTAAGATTGTAAAGAATACTGTTAATGCTTTCATCGGGGACAATAGTAAACGTTTCATTGTTACCCACCATGTCTGTAGTGTTTCTTATAACATGTCTTAATGCCATAATAATCAGGAGGAAAACACAAATCATAATAAAATGATATCACAATTATTATTCCATGAAAGCTCATCGATTTTCTTAATGGCAATGAGCCTCTTATATTCTGGAGCCAACTCATCTTTACTTAGACTTTTTTTAATATATAACTTTTTAATTCTTTATTGGTCACACTTTTAGATCAACAATTTCAAAATAATTGCTATAATTATTCTGAAAAAGAATATGATTATTCTTTGGATTACTGTAAATGTCACTATATTCTTGTGTCTTCTTACTGAAGCAGGATAATACAGTAATATGTATGTAAAAAACAGCATACATGTGTATATTGTTATTATAATAGGTAACATAAAGATTAAATGTGATTCTCTTCATTTGGCTCTGGTATTTTATATCATTGTTCCTTGAGTCTATCTAAAAGTGTTCCAGGATAATGGCAAGTCTATTTATTCCTTATCCAATGTTGAAAAATAATGGCCTCTTATTTAAAGCCTCCTGTGCTGCTGTGCTCTTCATTTTCCTTGTCTTTGCTCTCGGCCATTGAATGAGGCTACATGCGTGGAACCTCTTCTCTTGCTCCAACGTCAGTAGTTGCAGGAGAGGTCAGAGTTTCTCCGTTATATGGTTTAATGTCGTGAAAATACAACCAGGCTCTTCTTTCTTTTAACTTGACAGCTGTAGGGGTAACTTCTACTTCATGTGGTCCTTCAAAACGGGGCATATTCCACATGCCTACAAACTTTTGTACCAGCACCTGATCCCCTGAGTATAGGGTGGGTTGTTTTAACAATCCTCTGCTTCAACGGGTTGATCATCATTGTCGGGTCTCTTTGACCCCTCACTTCAGTTTTTGACCTGTTGAGACACAACAGAAACACTTGCGTCATTGTTGTTAAGTTATCACGCATTTCATCACCCAGTGTCTTCGCTACACTATGGGCATCAGTTTTTAACCTAGTTGGACGAGCAAGGGGGGGTTCTCATGCAGCATCCAGTCACCAACTCATGAGGAGTTAGATGGTGATCTGAGCCAGGCTGGTTTCTTAGGGCATATAAAGCAAGGGGTAGGCAATGGTTTATAGTCATTTTTTCGAATACAAAAATGTCGAAAGTCATTTTTTCGAAAAAATAATATCGAAAAAAAAAAGTTGCATTTTTTTATTACGTTTTTGATTCGAAATGGGGGGGTTCCCCCCAACCCCCCCCTTTTTTTTGTTTTACCCATTTTATTTTATTCCCGGACCCCAAAATAAATATATAATTAAAAAAAAGAATTCGACTTTTTTTTTCGATATTATTTTTTTGACATTTTTGTCTTTCGACATTTGTTTTTCGAAATTATGACCGACCACCGTAGGCAATATAGCTATCCCTCCTTTAGAGTCACTTTTTCTTTAAATCCTTTCCTTCAATAATCCATTTAATCTTTCACAGACGCCATTCGCCTTTGGGTAATACATGGAGGATAATGTATGCTTAATGCCTACTAAAAGTACAATTTATTTGAAAAGTTAATTTGGCCAAACACTTTACCCACTCTGATCTGTGGGATACACTACATTGTTTTGCTGTACTGATTGCATCTCCTGTGTTACCCCACCTTCCTTACTCGTCAATTCGGCTCCCTCTATACCTATTTTTGACAACTTATTCTAAACTAACTTTGCTCCCTCCTGCTTCCTACTGTCAGCTTTCTTTTTATTTTTCTCCTGCATCAATCGGCAGTGATGCACGATTGTCAATTGTATTTCTGGCCATGGTTTCGCTTCCATTCCCACCTATTTCTTCATCTGCTGTTGCACTGTTTCGGGCAGAACCTTGACACAAAATGTGGTACAATAATGTCACTGTTTTATCCCATGGTTCGCATATTTCAAGGTGCCATCTCTCTTGAATATCTTGAATATAGGCAAAAGGGCCTTCATCCTCCCCATTTTCCTAGTCATAATCACACCCATATCGGATGTATCGGTATATTGTACTCTGAGCGCCAGCCATACATCTGTTCTGCAATGATTAAATGGTACTACATCATGTGTTGTGTTTCATTTGGTCACACCTGTGTATCTCATCTATGGCTAGCATCATTCCTCATGTCTGTCATTCTCTCTAATTCATAAATCCATTTTCCCGCACGAAAGTTACATTTGGTAATTTACATTTTAAATTGTCTTTATTCATTTGTGGCCATGGAATATATTGTGGTTGTACTACCCCTTTCTCTAACAATGGGAATTGTGAAAATTCTGGTCCGTAATCATATCTGCCTACACTTCTTGTTTTCCAGGCGGGGCTAGTCTCGGCCGTTTGTCTCCATCCTGGTAGTGCCCTTAATCTGCTTGCATAAGGCATGGATACATCCCCTGTACTGCACGGTCGTACTTGTGGTCGATCAGTATATGGTGTCGATTCTGGTGCTTTTTCTTCAGGGTCCTCCAAATCTGACCATTTTATCCCTTTTTCTACACTCAATTCTTTTGAAAATCTGCATGCGCCCTCCTGTCACACTCTCTCTCGTTTTCTTCCCTTTCTTCATCTGCCATTATTATGCCCCAGCTTGTATGACTGTTATCCTTTTTTGTTACGCATCATCAAGATCTAGTCTACTTAAAGACAGCAATCTGTGCTTGTTTGTTATGACCTCATCCAGCCTTCCTCCAGTTTCCCTCAATAGAGATCCTTCTAGTTCTCTTGGGTTTTATACCCTTCTTCATCCCTCATTTTCCTATATAAATACCCAATTCTTTGCCCTATGTCTCCTGTAGTTCGCTCATCAGCCCATATTGGTATTCTTGTTATTCCTTGCAGCTCCCTGCGGGTCTGTTAGGACCCTTTCTCTTCCTCAAACCGTTCCCATGCTTCGATCGGCACTATGCTTCTATGGCATAGATACACTATCTCATCAACTTTTAGTCCCCTACTTCTGTTCATTTCTTCTTCCCTTCTCATCTCCCTTAATTCATCTTCCTTTCACCTTCTTTGCAACCTACATTCTTGCATTCTTTGTGCTTCTACCTCCTCTCGTCTCTTCGCTTGTAGTCTCTCATTTTCTTTCCATGATTCGTACCTTGTTAGTGCTTCCCTTCACTTGCATTCTCTTTCTTTCTCTTCTTTAGATGCTCTCTCATCTTCGTATTCATTCTTTTCCTGCTCTTCTCTTTCTTCTTTTTCTTGAACCCCATCAATGCCCTTATTGTCCAGCTTAAGTAATATATGTCCTCTCATTCTTTCGTTCTGTACTTTTGTTATTCCCTTTGCTTTATCCTTTATTTATTTCTGCTTCCTTGGTTCTTCCTCTATCACCATCTGTGTATCTTGCCTGTGCTTTCTCTCATCATGCTGTTTACTTTCATCACATGTCGTAACAAATTTGCGTTCTCTGCTTTTGCTCTTTTCCGCATTATCCTCACTGTTATAAACAGGGGGCTCGTTGGTTAGATTAACATACCCCACCACTGCTTTCAATTCCTTGAAGGGTTAAAATCCCTTCTCCTCTGTATCTAAGCCCTTATTTTCATGAGGGGAAAGGGAGCCGAAGGTGTTACATCCTCCACTTTATGCTGATTAAGCATCCACTCCATCTCGGCTGGATCTTCTTTCTCACTCGGACACATTTTCCATAACTCTAAAATAGCCAATCTTTTCTGTAACTTCTTTCCCTTATATGTAGCATGCAAATATGTTGTCATATGTTGCAATACTGTTTTTGACAACAAACCCTCTTGAGGCCCCGGCATGAGTGTCTTATTAGTCGTGCCTCGAACCCACTCTGAATGATACTTCCTTATGTTGGCTGTATGTTTTGGCAATGTTCTGCATAAGTGTGGAAGAGGAGTGTCCTCTATGATGATAAGTCCATCTCGATTGTCTATACTCTATTCTTCTCTTTATTCTATCAAATATACCGCACTGAACCATTCCCGCAGGCACCATCAATCGCCGCTTATTATCCGAAGATCAAAATGTTTTAACCACTTTTAAAATCTATACAACAATGTTCTTTTTGTTCCTTCGTTTACACATTCTATCAATGTTTAGTATCTCATTGTTGTAATATTGATATTTTAAGAATCTCTTCTTTATTTATAAGTTTCCTTTGATTTTTATCATCCTAGTTGATGTCAATTTATTGATAAAAAAATCTATTAATCGCCTTAATTCTTTGTATCGTTTTATATCTATTATTTTAAACACAACAAAAGCTGTACACTGACATATTCATGACCCCACACATGTGCACTTTGTACATTTTTCTGCGTACGCCTTCCTTTACTATCTTTTGTAAATGTAACTCGTCTCATTTTTAGCCCATCTTGGAGCTTGATACGCACTCTTCTTTTTGGCTTTGCCTCAGGAATCCTGAACACCCCTATTTAGAGCCCTTTTAGTGCATAGCGTTCTGTCCCCTTGGAACCAGGGATCACGGTATCTACTTCTCTTCTTTCTAACCCCCAAACATCCTACTTACTTACTCCTATCTTACTTTTATATATATATGTATTTACAACACAGTCCCTCCCCTGATTTTTGCCTCTTTCAATGTTCTACTTACGTCCGTGGCTCAGCTCGAGTCCCTCGCCATCGACTCTCCCTCATCGACTCTCCCTCAACCGACCAGTTTGCCTTCCGTCTACAGAGCAACTGCGGGGACCAGACAGGAATTCCGTCAAAGGGGACCTGTCACCCATATCGTCTTACACATGCTTTTTGCACACTGCTGTTCTCCACAGAGCGTCCAGATGTCTGGATCAGCTCTAAGTCGTTTACACATGAACCATCTGTACCACTACCAAAATGTGCTCTAGCACCTTGAAGCGTCTCTTGTGCTAGATGGAATGGCCAATAAAATATATGGCAAAGTACTCGTAATAAAGCAAGGCAAACTGGCAAACATCGGACGGATGCTTGCACACTCACATACAAACTTGATTACACAGAGGTGTTATACCCAAATATGTGTCATCTATGACGTCATCCTACGCGGCAAACTGAATAACCTATTGGTGCAAGGGATTGGTTAGGGGAACATATCTACTTATAGAATACACATGGGTTAATACACCATTGGCCACCTCTTATCTGTAAGACACGCCTCGAACTACCTCTAAAGATGTATAATACTGATTGTAGCAGACAAAACGGCAGTGGATTGGTCTATGCAACATTGTATAGCAGGTTGCCCCATAGACCCACTGATTGGTTGGCATTCCCACACAACCTTGGACTTTCGGATCGGCTAGCAGCACGTAAGCAAAATGAAACCTAGGTGCTTGAATCACGTCAGATTACTCCCCACTTTCCCAATTAGTCCATCATCTCTCATCAGTCTAACCATGAGCCAAGGTTTCCAGTCTGTTCTTGACCTTGTAGCCTGCTATCTGTTCCAGGACATTCAAGGGAGTGTTGGCAAATTGCTATCTTCATCCACAGCTTAATGAATAGCCCTTGTTTTTGACATCTGAATCACATGTAAAGAGACCACAAATGTGTCAATTTTGACCTCTTATTTACTGCTATTTGATTCAATTATGCTAGGTGTAATTGCACCTCTTTGCCTCTAGAGACTTGCACACACACTCCACCTTGTAGGCGACTTATCCATTGTCCATTGTTAATTGTCCAATACTTGACTCTTGCACATGTTGTCTTCTTCTTTATTTTAAGAGAAATCTGTCTCACGTCCATGGCTTATCCGTCTTGCTCCCTTGGTTTTGCACACAAAGCTAATTCCCCAACGTCTCCTGACTCTGCACCCCTGGTGTGTTTCTAAGGTAGCTGGATTGTATATTTACACAAGCCGACGTCCATTTTCCTATCATGGCTGTCCTTGTCACGTTAGATTTCCCTCTATAGCAAGCTTCTTTATGTCTCATCTACCTTGCGTTACTGCATATTTACACTTATTGGTCAGCAAGTTGCTTTATCTCTTTTGTATATGATTACTTTGTCATTTCACACATGTATCTCTTGCCCCTCCAATTACATCGTCACTCTTAGGTATTTTCATATTGTTTCATTGTGTCTTCGCACTTCTTCTTCATGGCATCACTCGGCCCTCGTCGGATTTCATAATGTTCAATGGTGTGTGATGGTAACCCTCCACATGATATCCTTCCACTCTCCCAGTATGAGGGTGCATTCAATACGGTAGTCTGAGTGCATATCGTCTCGCATACACTCGATGCGGTATGTGGATAACACATGGAGTCCCATCCATATGGGGCTCTTCTCCTACTGTTCCAATATGACGGCGTTGATGGGGCGGCAGTTAGGGAAAATGCATCCGCCTGCTCCTCTCCATTCCCACCTCTGTAGTAGAAGTCCGGAATGAAAAATCAGAAAAAGAAAAAAACGAGATTTCAGTGTAATCCACAAAGAGGAAAGAGGAGGTATGGAAACCCAATGGAAGAGATGATAGAAGGAGAGTTGAAGTGGGTGAAGAGAATATAACCATGGACAGATTTTTGAGGGTCCTCAACCAAGAAATGTGTGGTAGCAGCGAGTGTGGTGTTCCGGAAAATGGAAATGGTCCAACAAACAAGGAACAAAGAAATTCAGTTGAACGCAGAATACTGTGGTTAGAAGGAAGCGATCCATTGTGGTCAAGGCAGCGGAGAGGTCATGAAGAGCTTGAGTTAATGGGCTGTGGTGACAACGCTGGCGGTGTGCGTCAGGGCTGTTTCTGTTGAGTGCTAACTATGGAATCCATGTTGAAGGGATTCACAGTTCTCTTGTTTCCAAGAAATTCCTCCTTCTATTGAAGTCCACTCGCTCCAGGAGTCTGGAGTAGTGGGAGAGAGCGGGTTTGGTGTGCAGATTACCAAACTGTTCAGGTGAGCAGAGGGCTCCATTACAATAGTTAACCCTCTGGGCCCTCCCTTGACACCGCCCTCTTCTCTCCCTCCCATCTCTCGATCACATGCTACCCAAGCTTACCCTCTGTGCCCTCCCTGACACCCCCTCGTCTCTCCCTCCCATCTCTTGATCACATGCTACCCAAGCATAACCTCTGTGCCCTCCCTGACACCCCCTCGTCTCTCCCTCCCATCTCTCGATCATATGCTACCCAAGCATACCCTCTGTTTCCTCCCTGACACCCCCTCGTCTCTCCCTCCCATCTCTCGATCACATGCTACCCAAGCGTACCCTCTGTGCCCTCCCTTGACACCCCTTTGTCTCTCCCTCAGTACTCCCCACCACACACTACCCAAGCATACCCTCTGTGCCCTCCCTTGACACCCCCTCGTCTCTCCCTCGGTACTCCCCATCACACACCACCCAAGCTTACCCTCTGTGCCCTCCCTTGACACCCCTCGTCTCTCTCTCCCTACTCCCCATCACGTGCTACCCAACCTTATCCTCTGTGCCCTCCCTTGACACCCCCTCGTCTATTCCCCATCACCTGCTACCCAAGCTTACCCTCAGTGCCCTCCCATGACACCCCCTCGTCTCTCCCTCCCATCTCTCGATCACACACTACCCAAGCATACCCTCTGTGCCCTCCCTTGACACCCCCTCTTCTCTCCCTCCCTACTCCCCATCACACACTACCCAAGCTTACCCTCTGTGCCCTCCCTTGACACCCCCTCGTCTCTCCCTCCCTACTCCCCATCACACACTACCCAAGGTTACCCTCTGTGCCCTCCCTTGACACCCCCTCGTCTATTCCCCATCACCAGCTTGTGCCCTCCCTTGACACCCCCTCGTCTCTCCCTCTATACTCCCCATCACACACTACCCAAGCTTACCCTCTGTGCCCTCCCTTGACACCCCTTCGTCTCTCCCTCGGTACTCCCCACCACACACTACCCAAGCTTACCCTCTGTGCCCTCCCTTGACACCCCCTCGTCTCTCCCTCCCTACTCCCCATCACGCGCTACCCAAGCGTACCCTCTGTGCCCTCCCTTGACACCCCGTCGTCTATTCCCCATCACCTGCTTGTGCCCTCCCTTGACACCCCCTCGTCTCTCCCTCCATACTCCCCATCACACACTACCCAAGCTTACCCTCTGTGCCCTGCCTTGACACCCCTTCGTCTCTCCCTCGGTACTCCTCACCACACACTACCCAAGCTTACCCTCTGTGCCCTCCCTTGACACCCCCTCGTCTCTCCCTCCCTACTCCCCATCACGCGCTACCCAAGCTTACCCTCTGTGCCCTCCCATGACACCCCCTCGTCTCTCCCTCCCTACTCCCCATCACGCGAGACCCAAGCGTACCCTCTGTGCCCTCCCTTGACACCCCCTCGTCTATTCCCCATCACCTGCTTGTGCCCTCCCTTGACACCCCCTCGTCTCTCCCTCCATACTCCCCATCACACACTACCCAAGCTTACCCTCTGTGCCCTGCCTTGACACCCCTTCGTCTCTCCCTCGGTACTCCTCACCACACACTACCCAAGCTTACCCTCTGTGCCCTCCCTTGACACCCCCTCGTCTCTCCCTCCCTACTCCCCATCACGCGCTACCCAAGCTTACCCTCTGTGCCCTCCCATGACACCCCCTCGTCTCTCCCTCCCTACTCCCCATCACACACTACCCAAGCTTACCCTCTGTGCCCTCCCTTGACACCCCTCATCTCTCCCTCCCTACTCCCCATCACGCGCTACCCAAGCGTACCCTCTGTGCCCTCCCTTGACACCCCCTCGTCTATTCCCCATCACCTGCTTGTGCCCTCCCTTGACACCACCTCGTCTCTCCCTCCATACTCCCCATCACACACTACCCAAGCTTACCCTCTGTGCCCTGCCTTGACACCCCCTCGTCTCTCCCTCGGTACTCCTCACCACACACTACCCAAGCTTACCCTCTGTGCCCTCCCTTGACACCCCCTCGTCTCTCCCTCCCTACTCCCCATCACGCGCTACCCAAGCTTACCCTCTGTGCCCTCCCTTGACACCCCCTCGTCTCTCCCTCCCTACTCCCCATCACACACTACCCAAGCTTACCCTCTGTGCCCTCCCTTGACACCCCCTCATCTCTCCCTCCCTACTCCCCATCACACACTACCCAAGCATACCCTCTGTGCCCTCCCTTGACACCCCCTCTTCTCTCCCTCCCTACTCCCCATCACACACTACCCAAGCTTACCCTCGGTGCCCTCCCTTGACACCCCTTCGTCTCTCCCTCGGTACTCCCCACCACACACTACCCAAGCTTATCCTTTGTGCCCTCCCTTGACACCCCCTCGTCTCTCCCTCCCTACTCCCCATCACGCGCTACCCAAGCGTACCCTCTGTGCCCTCCCTTGACACCCCCTCGTCTATTCCCCATCACGCGCTACCCAAGCCTACCCTCTGTGCCCTCCCTTGACACCCCTTCGTCTCTCCCTCCCTACTCCCCATAACACACTACCCAAGCATACCCTCTGTGCCCTTCCTTGACACCTCCTCTTCTCTCCCTCCCTACTCCCCATAACACACTACCCAAGCTTACCCTCTGTGCCCTCCCTTGACACCCCCTCGTCTCTCCCTCCCTACTCGCCATCACGCGCTACCCAAGCGTACCCTCTGTGCCCTCCCTTGACACCCCCTCGTCTATTCCCCATCACGCGCTACCCAAGCCTACCCTCTGTGCCCTCCCATGACACCCCCTCGTCTCTCCCTCCTCAATCCCCATCACGCGCTACCCAAGCCTACCCTCTGTGCCCTCCCATGACACCCCCGCGTCTCTCCCTCCTCACTCCCCATCACGCTCTACCCAAGCCTACCCTCTGTGCCCTCCCATGACACCCCCTCGTCTCTCCCTCCTCACACCCCATCACGCGCTACCCAAGCCTACCCTCTGTGCCCTCCCATGACACCCCCTCGTCTCTCCCTCCTCACTCCCCATCACGCGCTACCCAAGCCTACCCTCTGTGCCCTCCCATGACACCCCCTCGTCTCTCCCTCCTCACTCCCCATCACGCGCTACCCAAGCCTACCCTCTGTGCCCTCCCATGACACCCCCTCGTCTCTCCCTCCTCACTCCCCATCACGCGCTACCCAAGCCTACCCTCTGTGCCCTCCCATGACACCCCCTCGTCTCTCCCTCCTCACTCCCCATCACGCGCTACCCAAGCCTACCCTCTGTGCCCTCCCATGACACCCCCTCGTCTCTCCCTCCTCACTCCCCATCACGCGCTACCCAAGCCTACCCTCTGTGCCCTCCCATGACACCCCCTCGTCTCTCCCTCCTCACTCCCCATCACGCGCTACCCAAGCCTACCCTCTGTGCCCTCCCATGACACCCCCTCGTCTCTCCCTCCTAACTCCCCATCACGCGCTACCCAAGCCTACCCTCTGTGCCCTCCCATGACACCCCCTCGTCTCTCCCTCCTCACTCCCCATCACGCGCTACCCAAGCCTACCCTCTGTGCCCTCCCATGACACCCCCTCGTCTCTCCCTCCTCACTCCCCATCACGCGCTACCCAAGCCTACCCTCTGTGCCCTCCCATGACACCCCCTCGTCTCTCCCTCCTCACTTCCCATCACGCGCTACCCAAGCCTACCCTCTGTGCCCTCCCATGACACCCCCTCGTCTCTCCCTCCTCACTCCCCATTACGCGCTACCCAAGCCTACCCTCTGTGCCCTCCCATGACACCCCCTCGTCTCTCCCTCCTCACTCCCCATCACGCGCTACCCAAGCCTACCCTCTGTGCCCTCCCATGACACCCCCTCGTCTCTCCCTTCCTACTCCCCATCACGCGCTACCCAAGCCTACCCTCTGTGCCCTCCCATGACACCCCCTCGTCTCTCCCTCCTCACTCCCCATCACGCGCTACCCAAGCCTACCCTCTGTGCCCTCCCATGACACCCCCTCGTCTCTCCCTCCTCACTCCCCATCACGCGCTACCCAAGCCTACCCTCTGTGCCCTCCCATGACACCCCCTCGTCTCTCCCTCCCTACTCCCCATCACGCGCTACCCAAGCCTACCCTCTGTGCCCTCCCATGACACCCCCTCGTCTCTCCCTCTTCACTCCCCATCACGCGCTACCCAAGCCTACCCTCTGTGCCCTCCCATGACGCCCCCTCTTCTCTCCCTCCTCACTCCCCATCACGCGCTACCCAAGCCTACCCTCTGTGCCCTCCCTTGACACCCCCTCGTCTCTCCCTCCTCACTCCCCATCACGCGCTACCCAAGCCTACCCTCTGTGCCCTCCCATGACACCCCCTCGTCTCTCCCTCCTCACTCCCCATCACGCGCTACCCAAGCTTATCCTCTGTGCCCTCCCTTGACACCCCCTCGTCTCTCCCTCCTCACTCCCCATCACGCGCTACCCAAGCCTACCCTCTGTGCCCTCCCTTGACACCCCCTCGTCTCTCCCTCCTTACTCCCCATAACGCGCTACCCAAGCCTACCATCTGTGCCCTCCCATGACACCCCCTGGTCTCTCCCTCCTCACTCCCCATCACCTGCTACCCAAGCTTACCCTCTGTGCCCTCCCTTGACACCCCCTTGTCTCTCCCTCCCTACTCCCCATCACGCGCTACCCAAGCTTACCCTCTGTGCCCTCCCATGACACCCCCTCGTCTCTCCCTCCTCACTCCCCATCACGCGCTACCCAAGCCTACCCTCTGTGCCCTCCCATGACACCCCCTCGTTTCTCCCTCCTCACTCCCCACCACACACTACCCAAGCTTACCCTCTGTGCCCTCCCTTGACACCCCCTCGTCTATTCCCCATCACCTGCTTGTGCCCTCCCTTGACACCCCCTCGTCTCTCCCTCCCTACTCCCCATCACGCGCTACCCAAGCGTACCCTCTGTGCCCTCCCTTGACACCCCCTCGTCTATTCCCCATCACCTGCTTGTGCCCTCCCTTGACACCCCCTCATCTCTCCCTCCCTACTCCCCAGCACGCGCTACCCAAGCTTACCCTCTGTGCCCTCCCTTGACACCCCCTCGTCTCTCCCTCGGTACTCCCCATCACACACTCCCCAAGCCTACCCTCTGTGCCCTCCCATGACACCCCCTCGTCTCTCCCTCCTCACTCCCCACCACACACTACCCAAGCATACCCTCTGTGCCCTCCCTTGACACCCCCTCGTCTCTCCCTCGGTACTCCCCATCACACACTCCCCAAGCCTACCCTCTGTGCCCTCCCATGACACCCCCTCTTCTCTCCCTCCCTACTCCCCATCACACACTCCCCAAGCATACCCTCTGTGCCCTCCCTTGACACCCCCTCTTCTCTCCCTCCCTACTCCCCATCACACACTACCCAAGGTTACCCTCTATGCCCTCCCTTGACACCCCCTCGTCTCTCCCTCCCTACCATCACACACTCCCCAAGGTTACCCTCTGTGCCCTCCCTTGACACCCCCTCGTCTATTCCCCATCACCTGCTTGTGCCCTCCCTTGACACCCCCTCGTCTCTCCCTCCCTACTCCCCATCACGCGCTACCCAAGCTTACCCTCTGTGCCCTCCCATGACACCCCCTCGTCTCTCCCTCCCTACTCCCCAACACGCGCTACCCAAGCCTACCCTCTGTGCCCTCCCTTGACACCCCCTCGTCTCTCCCTCCCTACTCCCCATCACGCGCTACCCAAGCTTACCCTCTGTGCCCTCCCATGACACCCCCTCGTCTCTCCCTCCCTACTCCCCATCACGCGCTACCCAAGCATACCCTCTGTGCCCTCCCTTGACACCCCCTCGTCTCTCCCTCCATACTCCCCATCACACACTACCCAAGCGTACCCTCTGTGCCCTCCCTTGACACCCCCTCGTCTATTCCCCATCACCTGCTTGTGCCCTCCCTTGACACCCACTCGTCTCTCCCTCCCTACTCCCCATCACGCGCTACCCAAGCCTACCCTCTGTGCCCTCCCATGACAGCCCCTCGTCTCTCCCTCCTCACTCCCCATCACGCGCTACCCAAGCCTACCCTCTGTGCCCTCCCTTGACACCCCCTCGTCTCTCCCTCCTCACTCCCCATCACGCTCTACCCAAGCCTACCCTCTGTGCCCTCCCATGACACCCCCTCGTCTCTCCCTCCTCACTCCCCATCACGCGCTACCCAAGCCTACCCTCTGTGCCCTCCCTTGACACCCCCTCGTCTATTCCCCATCACCTGCTTGTGCCCTCCCTTGACACCCCCTCGTCTCTCCCTCCCTACTCCCCATCACGCGCTACCCAGGCCTACCCTCTGTGCCCTCCCTTGACACCCCCTCGTCTCTCCCTCCTCACTCCCCATCACGCGCTACCCAAGCCTACCCTCTGTGCCCTCCCTTGACACCCCCTCGTCTCTCCCTCCTTACTCCCCATCACGCGCTACCCAAGCCTACCCTCTGTGCCCTCCCATGACACCCCCTCGTCTCTCCCTCCTCACTCCCCATCACCTGCTACCCAAGCTTACCTTCTGTGCCCTCCCATGACACCCCCTCGTCTCTCCCTCCTCACTCCCCATCACACACTACCCAAGCTTACCCTCTGTGCCCTCCCTTGACACCCCCTCGTCTCTCCCTCCCTACTCCCCATCACGCGCTACCCAAGCTTACCCTCTGTGCCCTCCCATGACACCCCCTCGTCTCTCCCTCCTCACTCCCCATCACGCGCTACCCAAGCCTACCCTCTGTGCCCTCCCATGACACCCCCTCGTCTCTCCCTCCTCACTCCCCACCACACACTACCCAAGCTTACCCTCTGTGCCCTCCCTTGACACCACCTCGTCTATTCCCCATCACCTGCTTGTGCCCTCCCTTGACACCCCCTCGTCTCTCCCTCCCTACTCCCCATCACGCGCTACCCAAGCGTACCCTCTGTGCCCTCCCTTGACACCCCCTCGTCTATTCCCCATCACCTGCTTGTGCCCTCCCTTGAAACCCCCTCGTCTCTCCCTCCCTACTCCCCATCACGCGCTACCCAAGCTTACCCTCTGTGCCCTCCCTTGACACCCCCTCGTCTCTCCCTCGGTACTCCCCATCACACACTCCCCAAGCCTACCCTCTGTGCCCTCCCATGACACCCCCTCGTCTCTCCCTCCTCACTCCCCACCAGTCACTACCCAAGCATACCCTCTGTGCCCTCCCTTGACACCCCCTCGTCTCTCCCTCGGTACTCCCCATCACACACTCCCCAAGCCTACCCTCTGTGCCCTCCCATGACACCCCCTCTTCTCTCCCTCCCTACTCCCCATCACACACTCCCCAAGCATACCCTCGGTGCCCTCCCTTGACACCCCCTCTTCTCTCCCTCCCTACTCCCCATCACACACTACCCAAGGTTACCCTCTATGCCCTCCCTTGACACCCCCTCGCCTCTCCCTCCCTACCATCACACACTCCCCAAGGTTACCCTCTGTGCCCTCCCTTGACACCCCCTCGTCTATTCCCCATCACCTGCTTGTGCCCTCCCTTGACACCCCCTCGTCTCTCCCTCCCTACTCCCCATCACGCGCTACCCAAGCCTACCCTCTGTGCCCTCCCTTGACACCCCCTCGTCTCTCCCTCGGTACTCCCCACCACACACTACCCAAGCTTATCCTCTGTGCCCTCCCATGACACCCCCTCGTCTCTCCCTCCCTACTCCCCATCACGCGCTACCCAAGCCTACCCTCTGTGCCCTCCCTTGACACCCCCTCGTCTCTCCCTCCTCACTCCCCATCACACACTACCCAAGCTTACCCTCTGTGCCCTCCCATGACACCCCCTCGTCTCTCCCTCCCTACTCCCCATCACGCGCTACCCAAGCCTACCCTCTGTGCCCTCCCTTGACACCCCCTCGTCTCTCCCTCCTCACTCCCCATCACGCGCTACCCAAGCTTACCCTCTGTGCCCTCCCATGACACCCCCTCGTCTCTCCCTCCCTACTCCCCATCACGCGCTACCCAAGCCTACCCTCTGTGCCCTCCCTTGACACCCCCTCGTCTCTCCCTCCCTACTCCCCATCACGCGCTACCCAAGCTTACCCTCTGTGCCCTCCCATGACACCCCCTCGTCTCTACCTCCCTACTCCCCATCACGCGCTACCCAAGCATACCCTCTGTGCCCTCCCTTGACACCACCTCGTCTCTCCCTCCATACTCCCCATCACACACTACCCAAGCGTACCCTCTGTGCCCTCCCTTGACACCCCCTCGTCTATTCCCCATCACCTGCTTGTGCCCTCCCTTGACACCCCCTCGTCTCTCCCTCCCCACTCCCCATCACGCGCTACCCAAGCCTACCCTCTGTGCCCTCCCATGACACCCCCTCGTCTCTCCCTCCTCACTCCCCATCACGCGCTACCCAAGCCTACCCTCTGTGCCCTCCCATGACACCCCCTCGTCTCTCCCTCCTCACTCCCCATCACGCGCTACCCAAGCCTACCCTCTGTGCCCTCCCTTGACACCCCCTCGTCTCTCCCTCTTCACTCCCCATCACGCGCTACCCAAGCCTACCCTCTGTGCCCTCCCATGACACCCCCTCTTCTCTCCCTCCTCACTCCCCATCACGCGCTACCCAAGCCTACCCTCTGTGCCCTCCCTTGACATCCCCTCGTCTCTCCCTCCTCACTACCCATCACGCGCTACCCAAGCCTACCCTCTGTGCCCTCCCATGACACCCCCTCGTCTCTCCCTCCTCACTCCCCATCACGCGCTACCCAAGCTTATCCTCTGTGCCCTCCCTTGACAACCCCTCGTCTCTCCCTCCTCACTCCCCATCACGCGCTACCCAAGCCTACCCTCTGTGCCCTCCCTTGACACCCCCTCGTCTCTCCCTCCTTACTCCCCATAACGCGCTACCCAAGCCTACCATCTGTGCCCTCCCATGACACCCCCTCGTCTCTCCCTCCTCACTCCCCATCACCTGCTACCCAAGCTTACCCTCTGTGCCCTCCCTTGACACCCCCTCGTCTCTCCCTCCCTACTCCCCATCACGCGCTACCCAAGCTTACCCTCTGTGCCCTCCCATGACACCCCCTCGTCTCTCCCTCCTCACTCCCCATCACGCGCTACCCAAGCCTACCCTCTGTGCCCTCCCATGACACCCCCTCGTCTCTCCCTCCTCACTCCCCACCACACACTACCCAAGCTTACCCTCTGTACCCTCCCTTGACACCCCCTCGTCTATTCCCCATCACCTGCTTGTGCCCTCCCTTGACACCCCCTCGTCTCTCCCTCCCTACTCCCCATCACGCGCTACCCAAGCGTACCCTCTGTGCCCTCCCTTGACACCCCCTCGTCTATTCCCCATCACCTGCTTGTGCCCTCCCTTGACACCCCCTCGTCTCTCCCTCCCTACTCCCCATCACGCGCTACCCAAGCTTACCCTCTGTGCCCTCCCTTGACACCCCCTCGTCTCTCCCTCGGTACTCCCCATCACACACTCCCCAAGCCTACCCTCTGTGCCCTCCCATGACACCCCCTCGTCTCTCCCTCCTCACTCCCCACCACACACTACCCAAGCATACCCTCTGTGCCCTCCCTTGACACCCCCTCGTCTCTCCCTCGGTACCCCCCATCACACACTCCCCAAGCCTACCCTCTGTGCCCTCCCATGACACCCCCTCTTCTCTCCCTCCCTACTCCCCATCACACACTCCCCAAGCATACCCTCTGTGCCCTCCCTTGACACCCCCTCTTCTCTCCCTCCCTACTCCCCATCACACACTACCCAAGGTTACCCTCTATGCCCTCCCTTGACACCCCCTCGTCTCTCCCTCCCTACCATCACACACTCCCCAAGGTTACCCTCTGTGCCCTCCCTTGACACCCCCTCGTCTATTCCCCATCACCTGCTTGTGCCCTCCCTTGACACCCCCTCGTCTCTCCCTCCCTACTCCCCATCACGCGCTACCCAAGCCTACCCTCTGTGCCCTCCCTTGACACCCCCTCGTCTCTCCCTCGGTACTCCCCACCACACACTACCCAAGCTTATCCTCTGTGCCCTCCCATGACACCCCCTCGTCTCTCCCTCCCTACTCCCCATCACGCGCTACCCAAGCCTACCCTCTGTGCCCTCCCTTGACACCCCCTCATCTCTCCCTCCTCACTCCCCATCACACACTACCCAAGCTTACCCTCTGTGCCCTCCCATGACACCCCCTCGTCTCTCCCTCCCTACTCCCCATCACGCGCTACCCAAGCCTACCCTCTGTGCCCTCCCTTGACACCCCCTCGTCTCTCCCTCCTCACTCCCCATCACGCGCTACCCAAGCTTACCCTCTGTGCCCTCCCATGACACCCCCTCGTCTCTCCCTCCCTACTCCCCATCACGCGCTACCCAAGCCTACCCTCTGTGCCCTCCCTTGACACCGCCTCGTCTCTCCCTCCCTACTCCCCATCACGCGCTACCCAAGCTTACCCTCTGTGCCCTCCCATGACACCCCCTCGTCTCTCCCTCCCTACTCCCCATCACGCGCTACCCAAGCATACCCTCTGTGCCCTCCCTTGACACCCCCTCGTCTCTCCCTCCATACTCCCCATCACACACTACCCAAGCGTACCCTCTGTGCCCTCCCTTGACACCCCCTCGTCTATTCCCCATCACCTGCTTGTGCCCTCCCTTGACACCCCCTCGTCTCTCCCTCCCTACTCCCCATCACGCGCTACCCAAGCCTACCCTCTGTGCCCTCCCATGACAACCCTCGTCTCTCCCTCCTCACTCCCCATCACGCGCTACCCAAGCCTACCCTCTGTGCCCTCCCATGACACCCCCTCGTCTCTCCCTCCTCACTCCCCATCACGCGCTACCCAAGCCTACCCTCTGTGCCCTCCCTTGACACCCCCTCGTCTCTCCCTCCTCACTCCCCATCACGCTCTACCCAAGCCTACCCTCTGTGCCCTCCCATGACACCCCCTCGTCTCTCCCTCCTCACTCCCCATCACGCGCTACCCAAGCCTACCCTCTGTGCCCTCCCTTGACACCCCCTCGTCTATTCCCCATCACCTGCTTGTGCCCTCCCTTGACACCCCCTCGTCTCTCCCTCCCTACTCCCCATCACGCGCTACCCAGGCCTACCCTCTGTGCCCTCCCTTGACACCCCCTCGTCTCTCCCTCCTCACTCCCCATCACGCGCTACCCAAGCCTACCCTCTGTGCCCTCCCTTGACACCCCCTCGTCTCTCCCTCCTTACTCCCCATCACGCGCTACCCAAGCCTACCCTCTGTGCCCTCCCATGACACCCCCTCGTCTCTCCCTCCTCACTCCCCATCACCTGCTACCCAAGCTTACCCTCTGTGCCCTCCCATGACACCCCCTCGGCTCTCCCTCCTCACTCCCCATCACACACTACCCAAGCTTACCCTCTGTGCCCTCCCTTGACACCCCCTCATCTCTCCCTCCCTACTCCCCATCACGCGCTACCCAAGCTTACCCTCTGTGCCCTCCCATGACACCCCCTCGTCTCTCCCTCCTCACTCCCAATCACGCGCTACCCTAGCCTACCCTCTGTGCCCTCCCATGACACCCCCTCGTCTCTCCCTCCTCACTCCCCACCACACACTACCCAAGCTTACCCTCTGTGCCCTCCCTTGACACCCCCTCGTCTATTCCCCATCACCTGCTTGTGCCCTCCCTTGACACCCCCTCGTCTCTCCCTCCCTACTCCCCATCACGCGCTACCCAAGCGTACCCTCTGTGCCCTCCCTTGACACCCCCTCGTCTATTCCCCATCACCTGCTTGTGCCCTCCCTTGACACCCCCTCGTCTCTCCCTCCCTACTCCCCATCACGCGCTACCCAAGCTTACCCTCTGTGCCCTCCCTTGACACCCCCTCGTCTCTCCCTCGGTACTCCCCATCACACACTCCCCAAGCCTACCCTCTGTGCCCTCCCATGACACCCCCTCGTCTCTCCCTCCTCACTCCCCACCACACACTACCCAAGCATACCCTCTGTGCCCTCCCTTGACACCCCCTCGTCTCTCCCTCGGTACTCCCCATCACACACTCCCCAAGCCTACCCTCTGTGCCCTCCCATGACACCCCCTCTTCTCTCCCTCCCTACTCCCCATCACACACTCCCCAAGCATACCCTCTGTGCCCTCCCTTGACACCCCCTCTTCTCTCCCTCCCTACTCCCCATCACACACTACCCAAGGTTACCCTCTATGCCCTCCCTTGACACCCCCTCGCCTCTCCCTCCCTACCATCACACACTCCCCAAGGTTACCCTCTGTGCCCTCCCTTGACACCCCCTCGTCTATTCCCCATCACCTGCTTGTGCCCTCCCTTGACACCCCCTCGTCTCTCCCTCCCTACTCCCCATCACGCGCTACCCAAGCCTACCCTCTGTGCCCTCCCTTGACACCCCCTCGTCTCTCCCTCGGTACTCCCCACCACACACTACCCAAGCTTATCCTCTGTGCCCTCCCATGACACCCCCTCGTCTCTCCCTCCCTACTCCCCATCACGCGCTACCCAAGCCTACCCTCTGTGCCCTCCCTTGACACCCCCTCGTCTCTCCCTCCTCACTCCCCATCACACACTACCCAAGCTTACCCTCTGTGCCCTCCCATGACACCCCCTCGTCTCTCCCTCCCTACTCCCCATCACGCGCTACCCAAGCCTACCCTCTGTGCCCTCCCTTGACACCCCCTCGTCTCTCCCTCCTCACTCCCCATCACGCGCTACCCAAGCTTACCCTCTGTGCCCTCCCATGACACCCCCTCGTCTCTCCCTCCCTACTCCCCATCACGCGCTACCCAAGCCTACCCTCTGTGCCCTCCCTTGACACCCCCTCGTCTCTCCCTCCCTACTCCCCATCACGCGCTACCCAAGCTTACCCTCTGTGCCCTCCCATGACACCCCCTCGTCTCTCCCTCCCTACTCCCCATCACGCGCTACCCAAGCATACCCTCTGTGCCCTCCCTTGACACCACCTCGTCTCTCCCTCCATACTCCCCATCACACACTACCCAAGCGTACCCTCTGTGCCCTCCCTTGACACCCCCTCGTCTATTCCCCATCACCTGCTTGTGCCCTCCCTTGAAACCCCCTCGTCTCTCCCTCCCCACTCCCCATCACGCGCTACCCAAGCCTACCCTCTGTGCCCTCCCATGACACCCCCTCGTCTCTCCCTCCTCACTCCCCATCACGCGCTACCCAAGCCTACCCTCTGTGCCCTCCCATGACACCCCCTCGTCTCTCCCTCCTCACTCCCCATCACGCGCTACCCAAGCCTACCCTCTGTGCCCTCCCTTGACACCCCCTCGTCTCTCCCTCCTCACTCCCCATCACGCGCTACCCAAGCCTACCCTCTGTGCCCTCCCATGACACCCTTCGTCTCTCCCTCCCTACTCCCCATCACGCGCTACCCAAGCCTACCCTCTGTGCCCTCCCATGACACCCCCTCGTCTCTCCCTCCTCACTCCCCATCACGCGCTACCCAAGCCTACCCTCTGTGCCCTCCCATGACACCCCCTCGTCTCTCCCTCCTCACTCCCCATCACGCGCTACCCAAGCCTACCCTCTGTGCCCTCCCTTGACACCCCCTCGTCTCTCCCTCCTCACTCCCCATCACGTGCTACCCAAGCCTACCCTCTATGCCCTCCCATGACACCCCCTCGTCTCTCCCTCCTCACTCCCCATCACGCGCTACCCAAGCCTACCCTCTGTGCCCTCCCTTGACACCCCCTCGTCTATTCCCCATCACCTGCTTGTGCCCTCCCTTTACACCCCCTCGTCTCTCCCTCCCTACTCCCCATCACGCGCTACCCAGGCCTACCCTCTGTGCCCTCCCATGACACCCCCTCGTCTCTCCCTCCTCACTCCCCATGTAAGATGGAGAATAATTCTCTAGCGTGTGATTTAGCCGCGTTAATCCGCTCATTCAATTCAATCTCCTTACCCTTAAAAATGGTTGCCTTGAAACTTTTAACTGCAGTCGTATACACCCCCAGGGGGAGCTCGGAAGCATGTCTTCTCCAGCAACGTTCAGCCACACGCTTCATTTTCCTGGCGGCCAGGACCTCAGGGGACACCCATTGATGGTGGATTGTTTTCTTTTGTCAAATAGTGCCTAGAGGCGCAGGTGCATCAAAAGCATCATTGATAATGAGCAATGAAATCATCAAGCGGGAGGGTATCTTCCAGAAGAGGTAGCTGAGGGACAGCCAAGGATTCTAAGGCCCGGCCTGTTACTGTCCGGGTGTTTCTGGATAGAATCGCACGTGCCCGCATTAGACAAGAAGATCCGAACCATGTACATCAAACTGAAAGATTGAATGGGGGGACCAGAGACAGCTGTGAGAAAAGATGGGCGAGATGTCACGATCCAGTCTAAGATAGTGCCGGCACTGTGTGTGGCTGTGGTTACACGCTGCATAAAACCAAGACCGTCCAAAGGCTCACCGGTGCAAAGGCAGCCGGATCCGACGAGTCATTCCCTGCACATTCAAGTCACCAGGAGCTGCTCCTCAAAAACATTGGGGGTCCATGAAGAATGAGCAGACTAAGTGTGTTCGTGGGATTTAGACCCCACTTAACCCCCATGACTCTCAATGTTCCAATATTGGGGAGTTGGACATGAGCAACCTCAATCTTCTCTAAGGATCAGTGCCCCACGCCTCCCCCTCTTCATCCCAAACGATCACAGTGCAAGATTCTGTGTCCATCTGGGGTGGCTATCTGGGCCCCGTGCAGGGCTGCTTCCTGAAGCCAGGTTTCAGTAACTACCATAAGATCTGCCTTTGACCCTATAACTCCACGGCGCGGCATACCAGGGAGCGTGTACCAGGTTTATGAGGTGAACACAGAAGAAGGACCTCCTCTGCCACAGGGGATTGCGTGTTACAGTTCTTGGTTGCATCTATATATTGTATTGGCAGCAGAGCAGGCAGCAGGCTGACTTGACCCCATACAGATAGGATGTGGCCGAGCAGCCGCGCTTTGATTTGTTTCACTTCTCAGTGAGCTTTCCTGCGATGCTGCTGCCAGTCTAGAACGTTCTTTTGAATTATTGAAATGAGTTCACAGCGAGAAAACATCCTGAATACAGGTTGTAGGAACAGTACATGCATGCAAGCCTTCAGCAGTCAGAGTTCAGGACACATCCAACTAGAGAAACACATCCTTTCTTCATTGTCACACACACATCCAAACACCTACTGGGACGAGGAGGAGGCCAGCAAGAGTAATGCAGGACTCCCGATTCAGCAATGAAGGGTCTAGTCCTTTTTGGATCAATCAACCTGGCGAGAGCTTTAAAAGCAGGACATACGGCAAACATGGATCAGCTGTGGAAGCAGGTCTACAGACTGCTGGAAGAGAGCAGACCTCTCCTGTAAGGTGGCGTGGCAAGCAGAGCGCTCGAGAACCCCCTGGAAGATGCAGAGTGGATGCAGTGGGAAGCGAGGCTGAAGAAAGCCTGTTGTCGGTGGCCACGGAAAGGGAACTGGCGTGACCAGGCGAAGCTGCAGTGTGAGGCCCGAGCTGCAAGAGATGCACCAGTGGGGTGAGCAAAGCAACGGAGAGAGCTGCTGAGGATACGGACTGAAGCACTGCACGGGAGAGAGAGCGCTCGTGGCGGCTGGACGCTTCGCTGCAACGTCGTAAGCTCTGAACGGTGTCAACCGAGGAAGGGGGACACCGGGACTGCAGGCGAGCACGCAAAGCCATTAATGAATGCTGATTTGAATGAAAGCAAGTACATTTTGAATAACAGCCCGAAGGAAAAATGAATGTAAGCACATTTTGAATGCCAATATGATTGACAGCAAGTTTGTGGAACTTCCTGCATATAGAAAACCATGTAATTTGAGAGAACAACCCTTGGCGAACAAGCATTGGCAAGAGCCATAAAAGTATAAGGAACAAAAAAAAAAAAGGAACTGTGTCACTTGAGAACAAGCATTGGCAAGAGCCATAAAAGTATAAGGGACAAAACAAAAAAAAGTATAAGGAACTGTGTTACTTGAGAACAAGCATTGGCAAGAGCCAGGAGAGTATGAGGAACTGTGTCACTTGAGAACAAGCATTTGCAAGAGCCAGGAGAGTATAAGGAACTGTGTCACTTGAGAACAAGCATTGGCAAGAGCCAGGAGAGTATAAGGAACTGTGTCACTTGAGAACAAGCATTGGCAAGAGCCAGGAGAGTATGAGGAACTGTGTCACTTGAGAACAAGCATTGGCAAGAGCCAGGAGAGTATGTGAAAATGCAACAAGTGAATGGTGGCAAAACAAGCAACGATAGAGCAGCATGAGGATGTGATACGAGGGTGAATCAAGCACCACTTTAAGGCTGAAGCAGTGGCAACGTGCCTGTGAAGAAGAAGCAAGTAAGGTGTGTCGGTTGCATGGCCTGCAATGGCTGAATTGTGTGATCTGACAACTGCGTCTACACCGAGTGCCCCCCCTTTATGGAAAAGCCAATGAAAGCTCCACAAAGAAGCTTGTGTTTGAATAATAAGGACACCTTGTGTGATCTGAAATTAAGAAACTGAACTATATGAAATTGGCGAAAGGTAACCAAATCGGAAGAGCTGGGAAGTGTCCCAAGGAATTGTGTTGTTTTGGAAAGATGAAAGACTTGAAATCCTGGGGAAGGGAACCCCTGTGCGTTGTGAACTATTTTGAACTTGGGGAAGAGAAAATCAAGAGTTGGAAGAAGCTCTGAACGTTTATTTGAACACTACTCATTTTGAGGCTGACATCCCTACACATTGTATACAGTTATATGTGAGGGCACGTATAGGTTTTGGACACAGACAGACATTTGCTTTTGATGTGGCAGGATTGCTATGCTATGGAATGCAGGATTGCTATGCTATGTTATGCTGGATTGCTATGCTATGTTATGCAATGCTATGCTAGGTTATGCTATCCTATGTTGTGAAATGCTATGCTATGGTATGCAATGCTATGGTATGTCCTCCTGCTATGCTATGCCCTGCTATGCTATGGTATGCAATGCTGTGGTATGTTACACTAGGCTCTCTCATACAGTTAGGCCCCAGACCCTCCGTGTCACCTCCCTCTGCACGCAGCACCCCGGACAGTCCCAAACCCCTCCTAGGACAGAGGACACATCAGACCTTCCCTTCTGCTTATTCTATACAAGTTAAGCATTAGCCCCATATATGGGAGATAACAGAAGTGGTTTCTGTGAATGCCGTAAATTCATAATACAACAGGATGTTCCCGGAGGGCTGCGTCACAAGGGCACAAGTGAAATGTCAACAGTTCTTGACAAATGTCTGCAATGTCGTGCCAAGTAACACCCCATTGTGAAAGTACAGTAACATATTAGTGTTTGCCTATGATATGCTATATAACCGGCACTCTAGGGGTGGTCCCCAAAAGAGCTCTGTGTGCCGACTGCCTGGACACTTGTCCTGCTCTGTTGCCTGCTAATCACTCTGTATGCTGTGTGTTTGCTATATAATACAAGAAGCTTGATTTACCACCAGTCTGCATCGGATCTCCTTTTTTCCTGCAAACTTGGGAAGGGGCCTTATGTTAGCCACCACACTTTGGACTTCCTGACTTAGACTATCCTTAGTTTTATTTAGGTAGGGAAATCCCACTTTAGCATAGGGCAAGTTAGGCCTTTTTCCAACCAGCCTTTTGAGTTGATAACAGTTTATAGCCCAAACTTTAATCAGTTGTCTGTGTCTACTTCATGTTGCCTTCACAGGGGTCCATATTAAAACGCCAGGAGAATGGAGCAATCACGAGATTTGGAAACAGAATTAGCGACTCTCTGGCTGAGAGTATGTTAAAAATATACCATTCGAAATTGGTAGCATGGTGATGTCGCCTGGGGTTATGCTGACAGCAAGCGCTAAAAGGTTCCTAGAAACCCTTCTTTCAGATGAGCCCTAGGACGGCCGCCCTCTATGACCGTTCATTCCCCCCACTTGGAACTGGGAGTGAGATATTTTAAGCCCCTTTTGGAATTGCTCTTACTCCAGACCAAAGGAAAGCGCTCCTTACTCAGAAACATGTCGTAAACTAGAAGGACAGTGAGACTCCAATCAATACAGACTGGCCCAACTATATCAGGGAAGTCCAGGATCATAGGTCTGATATGGTGTGATATGGTAATCCCATCCCAAATATCTAATTAAATAATCAAGGAAAATTCTCTAAATCGTATTCATGTGGCGGCTTCCAGGGAAACAAGTGAGATCAGGAATCCTCTAGTTGGGTATTACACAAAAAAAAGAAAAATAGGAAGTGTGTGTGGGATATCTTAGTCAGGAAACTATGACTGTTCCTGCAAGAAATCTATAACCCCGCTGCCGCCGGCACAGATGCCCCTTGGGGATATTGACAGGGTAATGATGGGAGTGACTATGTTTGTGTATTGGATCCAAATTGAACCGTACAACCACAGATGCACTTGGTTCTTTTGTCCCTTGTCTCCCACCTAAGGGTTGTGGTTGCTCTTCTTTCGATTGAAGGGCTTCAGGCCATGTAAGCCGGCCTTCTTCCTGATTCATGATATTAGGTGAACCTCGTGTATAGTCACGACTTCCTTCTTATCTTCATCGGGCTATGAGTCGGAGAACGCGCTTCGCAAATCAGCGACTATTGTGCGATGTTCTTTTTTTTATAAGTTCCTTTGAGCATGCTTTACTAACTGATCCATTACCAGAAGGGTGCGAAGGACAACATGTGGTATTTGCAAAAACAAACATTTTTTTCACTGAGCCTGATAATGGGCTGGAGAGCCCAGAGGTATGAAAACGAAGTGAAGGTTTAATAAAATGGAAGAAATTGTGGCGTTTGAGGTAATACCATCAAGCTCCAACAAAGTCCAATGGGACTTCAGAATGGAGAATTATCAATATTATTGGTTATATAATGTTTCATGTCGAACTCCACCAGCTTCCAATCGCCTGACCGGGGATGAAACCCATGTTGCATTGTATCGTCCTGTTTCCATGGTGAGCGTGCTGCCCCTGAGCTATCCTCCCAACCATTGCTCGGAATCATGTGGTAATTCAGCTCAACCACCATTGGTAATAGAAAAACAGGTTGGCAGTATCAGCACTAATACCACCCAAATCATATTATTATTATTATTATTATTAATATTATTAGGGTATTTATTGAGCGTGGACTTGGCTTCGGGAAGCAACATCGCACTTTGAGGGGAAGAACACAGTGAGGGAAGTAGAGAAAGCCAGGAGCTAGGAGGGGAGGTCAGGGTGGACTATTAACAATAAAGGCTCTACAAGCAACGAGGGGAGAGACAGTGGGGTGCAGATGACTGAGTCTCAGGTAGGATGGGGAGTCCAGGGTGTGTCTAGCTGTTAAGGATGAGTCATTCCTTGAAGAGGAAGGCCTTCCGCTCTTTACTGGCCTGTGGAAGTGATAGGGGCAAGTCTGATGTTGATGGGGAGGAGATTCCAGAGTCTTTGAGCATAGACAGAGAAGGCCTGTCTTCTGGGTCTTTCCTTCCAGCACTGTTGTAATGTAATTCAAGTCTGGACATTTCCTTACTTCTGGTGGACCGCGGCTTCTGGAGATGCTGAGTGTTGACAAAGAATGAGTTGATGGCTGTGAATTCTTTGATGGAGTGTGCTAAGTGTGCTACGGGTGGGTCAGGCAGAAGGTTGATGTAGTGCTTGATGGCGTTCAAGAGACTCAGCTGTCATTGTTGGCCTTGGCAATGGAGGTTTGGTAGTAGTTGGCCTTGGCACTGTTTATTAATGCCTGCATGTAGCAAAGAGTTCCGTGAGCAGGGCGAGGTTGGATACGTGGCAGGATTTTCAACAATTCTTTTCTTGTTTTTTGATGGTTCATTTGGTGAGGTTGAGTTCTTGAGTGTACCAGGGTGCTGAAAGTTTAGGCTTGAGAGGGCACTGTTTCACTTGGGCATGGGGGTTGATGTTGTGTGGGTGGTGATGAGTTCTTGGAGAAGCGTGGTGCAGTCCTAGTTCATCAGAGGTACATCTGCCCATGTGAGGTGGAGTTTGGTGAGGTCTTCTGTGAGAGCCTCCACTGGGAAGTTCTTGAAGGAGCTGAAGGCTTGCTTGCTTGGTTTGGTTGAGAGGTGTGGTGTGGCGGATTTCAAAGGGTATGGCCAGATGGTCCGACCAGTCGAGTGGAATAGGAGAGCTGTGAAGGAGGGTGGGCAGTGTGGATATGTCGAGGATGTTACCTTTCCTGTGAGTTGTTTCTTTCATGTGATTTGTGAGGTTCAGTGTGTCAAGTAGGCATTCGTGAACCTCCTTCATTGACTTGGTTGCTGGGTTGCCAGGGATGTTGAAGTCGCTGAGGAAGATGTTGGCCTGCATAGAGACATGGTGGTAACTGTGTCTGTGAAGTGTTTGATGAACGAGGTGTTGGGTTTGGGTGATCTGTAGATGAGGTAAAAAGTGACTGTGTGCATTGGGGAAAGTGGGAAGTGGCAGGATAGGTTTTTGAAAGAGCCAATGGTGGCGATGTCCAGTTGGGCGCATGTCAATAATGCCTTGTGATTGATGACGAGGCCTCTACTGATCTTGTTTGGATGGTTTTATTGTAGAATTCCGTAGACGTTGGGGGTGAGGACATCTAGGATGTGGGGGGAGGTGGATGTCATCAAGGTCTCAGTAATGAAGATGGCATCCAAGTCATGGATGGTGATGAGGCTGGCGATGTCAGTTGCATGGTTAATTGCTGAGGGGACATTTGCGAGCATCAATTTTCATGTAATGGTGGATGATGGAGAGGTGATGCGGTGCATGTTGACATGGATGGGTTTGCTGCGATGCAAGATCCATGATGTTGCTGGTGGGCGGCATGGTTGGCGATGAGTGGTGATGGTAGGAATGGGCTGTTGGGAGGGAGGAGTGAAACACATATTCCGGGAGCCTACCTGATGTTGATATTGATATTGATATTTTATTTCTATTGCGCTCATACACAAGTGTTTCAGAACGCGACAAGGCAAGGCAAGGGGAACAGAGGAGAAACAAAAACAACGATCTTACTAGGCCCAGTGACATTGAGAACGCGCAAGTGCATGGTAGTGGGGGAGAGGGAGAAGTGCATGGAAGGGGGGAGAAGTGGAAAGTGCGGAGCAAGGAGGAAAAAAAAACATAAATAATAATAAATGAATAAATAAAAAGGCAACAGAGGGAGTGCAGCCATCAAGTGGCAAGTGCTGGGTTTAAGGCAGCAGGCTGGGTAGGTCTAATAAGTGCAGGAAGAACAAAAAAGGGGGTGGGGGCTGTATGGGTACAGACACATACCCCAGTGCAAGGGGAGGCCCAGAGGCAGTGCGTGCGGGTGGCAAGAGGAGCAGGTACCTGAGCCCAGAGGAAAGAAGGTGGCCAGGTGCATGGTGCTGTGGAAGAGTAGAATCATCAGAGGAGAGGGGGGGCGAAGGCAGAAGCAAAGAGGAAAGTCTTGAGGTGCTTCCGGAAACAGAGATGGTTCTCCTCAAGGTTTAGAGTGGCAGGGAGGCTGTTCCAGAGGAAGCCCCTAGCCGAAGACAGAGATCTACCCCCAGCTCGTTTATTTGAGAAATGACTGACCCGGAGGGAGTGAGAGGTAGAGGAGCGAAGAGCGCGAGATGGGAGGTATTTGCGGAGGGATAGCTGAATGTATGTTGGACCCAGGCCCCAGAAAGTCTTGTGGACAATGCAGAGGGTTTTGAATTTAATCCTTGCATCCACTGGGAGCCAATGGAGAGATTTCAGAGCTGGAGAGATACGATCCCAGGGCTTGAGACCAAGGACAATCCTTGCAGTCCTGTTCTGGATAAGTTACAAAGGGCGGAGAGTAGAGGTAGGTAGATTAAGAAAGAGGCTGTTGCAATAGTCCAACCTAGAGAGAACCATAGCTTGGGAGACCATGAGCTTCTGGGGGAAGGAGAGGAAAGGCAGAGTACCTGCGAGGAGGTGCAGTAGGAAGTTTGACTTTTTAGAGACCTCAGAGATGTGGGTGGAGAAGGACAGTGTGGAATCAAAGGTGACACCAAGGTTATTGGCCTCGCAGGTGGGGATAGGAGGAGGGCCAAGGGAGGCTGGCTATAGAGTGAGTTGAAAGGATGGTGAAGGTGTGCCGATGAGGAGGATCTCCGTCTTGCTGGCATTCAGTTAAAGATAGTTGGCGGCACACCAATCTTGAATGGCAGTTAGGCAATCAGAGATGAGAGAGGGAGAGGAGGTGGCAGAGGGCAGCCTGAAAATGAGTTGAGTGTCATTCGTATAGCACTCGAATTTTGAGCTGAAAATGGCAATACAGCGGGCAAGAGTTGCTAGGTATTGGTTGAAAAGTCATGGCGAGAGGAACAGGGGTTTGGGTTCTGGTCCTGGGTCCTACCGGCCCGAACAGATATTGCACTTTTCTTCATCTGCCCTTCACTTCGAGAGATGCTATTGATCTAAGAAGAGAAAGGAATGGGCAGGGATATGAAGGTGTGTGGGGCTTAGGTCATGTATCCTAGATCTAGTTGCATAAAAGAACAGCTTCCTACTGTATGCGCTTATCTAGAATCTATATAACAACTAGTAGATAGATGGTGTAAATACAAATTCAATTTTTAATTCAATGTCCGAATATCTTCTATTTGAATATTCTCGTTTGCCTTTGCCGAGACGTGTTTCGACCTTTGGTCATTTTCAAGGCGTGGCTATGTACAGTAGATCAATATACAAAGTAAAAATAATAGAAAATTGATAATATACAATGCACATTCAAATTTGATTCCATTAACAATATGCAATAAATATTTGGTCAACATTACCATTGTCCTGAACTGTTGATTCTAAATTTGTCCGAAGAATTTGAGGAAGGACGACAAAATAACATTTATATTTTCAAAAAAACAGAAAATTGTCAAAAGCAAAAATAATAAAGTATATAGGAACAGAATGTGTTGCATAGGGTAGTGATATGTTTCAAGGGTGCATCAATATTGTGCAAACTCCCATAACTATTGAAATACACAGATTATTGTAAGAGAAGTGGATTTCATAAATTTATCTGACAAATAGTCCCAACATTGCATCACATATTTAAATCTGAATGTTCAGTAAAACCGGATGCGTGTTCTTGGTGATATATTTTGCTTGCGGGATGAAAACGGCATGCTTGTTAAGGAATTGAATAGGTGTGCAGTGCTAATAGATTCTTGAGCCGTAATTAGTGGTCACCCCATTAGTGAGTGGCATGCTGTGATATTTTAAACTGTAACAGAGTTACTTACCACAGCTGTATATTAAAGATCAATCTTTGCTGCGGTGATGTAAATAGCACAGTTTCTATTGGTGGTTCTAAAGAAATATAATGTTGCAAAAGGTTAATTGTTGCATGTCGTCAGACTATTCTGCAATATTATTGTTCAAATCAGGGTGTTGGATATGTCTTACCAAGTAATCATTCAGTCTCAGTAATAAAGGCGGTGATATCCGTTCTTTGGGATGATATGATATAATAGGTTATTTATAACGCAATTAATACCCAGAGGTTTCTAAGCGCCGACCCGAGGATCGAACCTGTGTTGCTCTGTGTTGTCTTGCTTCCGAGGCGAGCACGTTGCCGCTGAGTTATCCTCCAGAGATGGTTCTGCTAACAAAGTGTTGCCAGCATCTGCAAGTCAGAAATAGGTGATGAGCTTAGTCTAGGACATATATGGATATTCTATTCTTGTAAAACTGACGCGTTCCGAAGAGAAGTAATGGTAAATCAGGGTATTATAATGACATACCATGTGTTCATTATGTCAAAATTCAGGGGCTAATCTCAGCTTCCGCATAGTTGTGCAGCTGTCTCGCACACTAGATACCCCAACCCAGTATTCCCCATCTATTTACTAATAGATCCAGTTGCATCTGTTCACCAACTGCAAAGGAAAAGAGGCTGGAGGGATGCTTAAGTAGGGAAAAAGGGTGGCAAAGCAAGAAGGCCCCAACAGATTAGCAGTGATTGACAGGTAGGTGGGGCTTATTACACGTGACCGAGATCCACGTGCACCACTCACCAACTGCAAAGGAAAAGAGGCTGGAGGGATGCTTAAGTAGGGAAAAAGGGTGGCAAAGCAAGAAGGCCCCAACAGATTAGCAGTGATTGACAGGTAGGTGGGGCTTATTACACGTGACCGAGATCCACGTGCACCACTCACCAACTGCAAAGGAAAAGAGGCTGGAGGGATGCTTAAGTAGGGAAAAAGGGTGGCAAAGCAAGAAGGCCCCAACAGATTAGCAGTGATTGACAGGTAGGTGGGGCTTATTACACGTGACCGAGATCCACGTGCACCACTCACCAACTGCAAAGGAAAAGAGGCTGGAGGGATGCTTAAGTAGGGAAAAAGGGTGGCAAAGCAAGAAGGCCCCAACAGATTAGCAGTGATTGACAGGTAGGTGGGGCTTAGTACACGTGACCGAGATCCACGTGCACCACTCACCAACTGCAAAGGAAAAGAGGCTGGAGGGATGCTTAAGTAGGGAAAAAGGGTGGCAAAGCAAGAAGGCCCCAACAGATTAGCAGTGATTGACAGGTAGGTGGGGCTTAGTACACGTGACCGAGATCCACGTGCACCACTCACCAACTGCAAAGGAAAACAGGTTGGAGGGATGCTTAAATATGGAAAAAGGGTGGCAACGCAAGAAGGCCCCAACAGATTAGCAGTGATTGACAGGTAGGTGGGGCTTAGTACACGTGACCGAGATCCACGTGCACCACTCACCAACTGCAAAGGAAAAGAGGCTGGAGGGATGCTTAAATAGGGAAAAAGGGTGGCAACGCAAGAAGGCCCCAACAGATTAGCTGTGATTGACAAGTAGGTGGGGCTTAGTACACATGACCGAGATCCACGTGCACCACTCACCAACTGCAAAGGAAAAGAGGCTGGAGGGATGCTTAAATAGGGAAAAAGGGTGGCAACGCAAGAAGGCCCCAACAGATTAGCAGTGATTGACAGGTAAGTGGGGCTTAGTACACGTGACCGATATCCACTTGCACCCGCTCACCAACTCAACTGGTAACTGGATAACTGGTCTTGAAGCATATGGACCGATTGACCTGGGAGTGGAGGGTTCTGCGTGCTGCAGGGGTGTTCTGGATAGCGCATCAAATCTAATTGAATCTAAGGGCCTCATTACACGGATGGCGGAGAACCATGGCGCAATAAGCGCCATGGTTCATGCCGGTAAAATACCAGCACCGCCTTGGCGGAAAGGGGAATTACCGCCCCATTCCAAGGTTGGCGGGGCGGTAATTCCCCCTTCCACCATTGCCCTTCCCCATTCCCATTTTTGCCCCATAGGGCTCAATGGGAATGGGGAAGGCGCTAATTATGGTACCGCAAATTGCGGTACCGTAATTAGCTCCCTGGGTCCCTTTGCGGGTTGGTTTTTAATGCCTGCAAAAAGCAGGCGTTAAATCCCCCAACCCGCAAAGGGACCTCGTAGTAAGGCGGTAAGGATTTACCGGTACCGGTATTTTACTGGTACCGGTAAATCCTTACCGCCATCTGTGTACTGAGGCCCTAAGTCTAAATGTCCCTCTTAAAAGAGAAATGTTCCAGAAGGCCAACCCTTAAAGGTAGACCCCCATAAAGGTTTCTCTTTCACCTCCCCCTTTCCCGGCCTCATTTTCAGGTGGGGTCCTCCCACACCACACATCCCATTATATAGCACAGACACTCCCCTATCCCCACCATTCCCCCCCACTTTCCCATGCCCCCACCTTTCCTTTACGACTCCACTCCATCGCTGCAGCACAACATAGTGCACATCGACCTATATACTGGTTACCAGTGTGTTCCTGTACATATGTTTATCCTTTTGCGGGGAAAGGGAGGGGAGCCTGAGGATCAGGTGTTTGTGGAGTGAGAATGTGAAGTTCCTTGGCCTGGTCATTTTGAGAGGCGGTGTAACTTTCTGGTAGAAACCTAGAAAGTTGGCAAGCACACCTCAGCAAGTCAACAGTGCACAGTGTGGGTGTGCGAGTGGAAAGCACTAAAGCGAGGACGGTGCCCTCCTGGCTGCTCTTCACCATTCCAAGCATGGCTTATTTCCTTGTTACTTGTTTACTTCACTAATCTATCAGCGAAGCCAAGAAAGGTGGCAGGTGGAAAGCAAACCTCGGACAAGGCTCCTTTGGCACAGCAGCTAGGTTTCCGTTGCTGCCAATGCCACTGTTGGCTTTGCAGTAGACTCTGACACGCCAACACTGGCACAATGGCACCGGTCTTTGAGGTTTGGATGCCCTTCGCTTCCTGCTGTGTGTTTACAGAGCTTAACTCAAGCTCCTTAACTGGCACAGCTTGGCCTTCTCACATACCCGCAAGGGAGCTGCCTTCCAGCTTTTGGGATAATGTGCTCAAAGTGCCTGCACCAGCACATGCGTCATTTGAGTGCAGTGCCACCTCCCTGTGCCACAGGATGCCATGCGGTGGCACTAGGACAGGGGCATGCACCCTGTGCTTTGACCGGTGCTGTTTGCTATGATTCTTAGGCTCCTTACCATTGACTATACTGGATTGAGGTAATCAAAGTTGTTGGCCAACAGATCTGGAGCGCTGCAGGTTGCCTACCCCTGCACTTGGAGTGCTACCAATATAACACTTGAATGAGTGTGGCATGCATGCTGCAGAGTGCACGCGAGCACTTGCACTACGTGGCTCTTGTAGAACCTCCCAACAAGGCTTCGAAGATAGTTCCAATCCACACCGGAACCATACAGCCACCCCCCCGCTTCCCCATGGTGCCCAGTGCGCCCCCATCTTCCTGCTGGCACCCTATTATCCGTCCCTCCGACCCCAAGAGCTGCCACCGCTACTGATTCTGGCATAGGTTTGCCATCCTTGGCACGTGTTCTTCTATGGGTGTTGCAATTGTGATAATCAGCACTGATATAACGGCACCAAGCGCATCATCGCCTGAACTTTGTATCTGAGCAACACATGTGTACATTCTAACATGCTCTGTGATTTCTGTTTTACAGACCCAGCAGCTCCTTCGTCGTTGTTTTACCAAGCCAGCTGGAAAGCATGGGATCACCCTCAAACAAACTACGAGGATTCCTCTGTATCATGTGCATCGCCTCCGCCACCTCCATCCTCATGGTCCTCAACCTCAAGCAGTCTGATGTGAGAAGGAGCATCTGGCAAAAGAATAACACTGAGCCCTATAACGAGAGCAGAGCAGTGCACTCGTTACTGAACACCACGGTGCAGCCGGCCACCACCCGCCACCCTCTACGCCCCATCTATCCCTACAATTACACATTCATATTCAACCAGGCAGACAAGTGCCGGGAAGAAGCGCCCTTTTTGATCTTGTTGGTCATCTCAAAGGCGCGAGACATTGAGGTAAGACGCGCCATCAGGAAGACGTGGGGCAACGAGAGCGCACTTCCAGGGGTTGTCATAAAGCGTCTCTTCCTCATTGGGATGGACCCACTTTTCAAAGCTCCACTGCAAGCAGTGCTTAAGGAGGAGAGCCTGGCTCACCAGGACATCGTCCAGCAGAACTTTGTGGATTCCTACCACAATCTCACTATCAAAACCATGATGGGCATGGAATGGGTGTACAAATTCTGCCCGAATGCCAGCTACGTCCTGAAGATCGACACAGACGTCTTCCTGAACATAGACTTCTTGGTCCATGACATTCTGAAGCCCAAGGAGCCCGCCAGAAAGGATTACTTTACAGGCCGCATTCTTGCTAACACAGGACCAATAAGAAATAAGGGTTACTGGAAGTGGTACATCCCGGAAGAAATCTACCCTGATAAGAAGTACCCGCCATACTGCGCTGGGCCAAGCTATTTATTTTCTGCCGACGTGGCCATGAAGGTTTACAATGTGGCTCAACTCCTCCCACCCTTTCCCATGGAGGACACATTTGTAGGACTTTGTTTGCGTGAGGTGGGAATTACGATCACCAAACCCCCCCACGCTGTTTTCCATGGATACAGGGTGGACTATGACCGCTGCAAGTTCTACCAACTTGCCTGCGTCCACCCCTATAAATACAAAGAACTTCTGCTTTTGTGGCCAGACTTTTTTCCAAAGAACGAAACAGGGTGCAAGAAGAAGCCTTGATAGATGACTATGGAACTGTTAACTAACACCTTTGGAATGTTTACAGACTCAATCGGGGCGTCAAATTAGAAACGTGCCATCTTAAAGGAGGAGCCACTTGGCAAGCCGTGACAACAATCTCAGGGAAACAGGCGCAATCAGTTGAACATGAGGACTCATGTGATGAAGTTCACCTGAGAACTTATTTGAAAGATAAATCATGTGAACATTTTCTGCAAGACTTCTGTGCAAAGGGGCAAATATAAACAAAGGAAGCACAGGAAATCACCTTTTGTTCTAGCACATGACAGAACTTTCCAGAAACTACTGTGAGGAGTCAGGAATGAAAGTCAGAGACATGGTTGCCATGTTTCTGGTTAAATACTTTTATTTTTTTATTTATTTGTATTTACTTGATTTAATTGTCACTTGACAACGTTTACAAGAATTTCAGTTCATCATGGAATTTCTGTTAAAATTGAGTAGATACGCCTCCTATGAGGACCTGATCAAAGTCAAACATAAGACTTTCATTGAAAATAATAGGGGTTGGGAAAAGGCCTCTCTGACCCTGCTCTAAGTGAAATCTCCATACCAAATAAAAACTAAGGATCTGTCAGTGTCAGCATTCAAGCACACAACTGTCCTGTGTCCACATTTCTATTCTAACCCTCACACTATAAACTAAACTATACGGTGAAAAGGGAAATGTCTTTATCCTTGGAAGGTTGATAAACTAGTGTTCATAAAGGAAACATTATTCAAATAAAAGTTCCTCAGGAAAGAATATTCTTGGTTGGAGAGGGTAGTTCCCTTCCCCTGCACTCTTCTTTGCTCCTTCAGGTTTCATACACAATAGTTCTTTGGCCTCTCCTGGCCAACTACCATACTTGTACACAAAAACTGTCTGGCATTACAATTTTAGTTTCCTTTCAGGACACCTGGTATTTCTCTCTCAGGTGATGTGGGGTCTTCTTCCTTGATTAGCACACTCCTTCTCAATTGCCTAGTATACTCTCCTGCCAGGATTTCTGTTTCACACACTTGAAATTGCCTGGTATACTCTCCTGCTAGGGCTTCTGTTTAACAGACTTGAAATTGGCTGGTATACTCTCCTGCCAAGGCTTCTCGTTCACACACTTGAAATTGCATAGTAAACTCTTCTGCCAGGGCTTCTGTTTCACAAACTTGATATTGCCTGGTATTCTGTCCTGCCAGGACTGCTGGTTTCACACACTTGATATTGCCTGGTATACTCTCCTGCCAGGATTTCTGGTTTCACACACTTGACATTGCCTGGTATACTCTCCTTCCAGTACTTCTGATTCAACTGGGGTCTTCACGTGCTCCCATAGTTTCTTATATATGACATTGGATAACATATCCCTTTGACATGTTATTCTCACACTACTTTGTAAGCATTTGCACTGCGTACATTTACACATTAGAAGAGGGGTTGCTTGAGAATTTAGTTCCCTTTGTTCAGTATGTCCATTGTTTAGCTTAGCTCATTCTCATTTGAGTAATTCCCAAATATCTGCACACTCGGCATGCTCGCTGATATGCCCCAGTGTCTGCGCTGCTTCTGGGTGGACTTGCTGGTCTTTCATGGCTTTGGTGAGCTCACTCGCGGTCTGCAAACTAATGATTTTGGTCTGCCTCCTTCTTGCTGTTTCCTTACCTTTGTTCGTCGGTGCTCTGCGGCTTCCACCTGACACACCTGCTCCGGTAAGTGAAACACTGCTTTCCTTGGTCTGGAAACGCCCAGGAGGAGTCACTTGCTGGATCCTGGTCTTCCACAGCAACTTCTGGCTCAGCAGCTTCTTTCTCTGTCGTTGAGCCTCCTGGCTCCACCATACCGGTCTCAGTTCCTCGGTCCTGCTGCTCGCAGAGAGGTGCAGCCCTTCTCGCTAGTCACCACAGCAGCTGTCTCTTGTCTTGAATTGAGCGTTTACATTTCCCAGGCATAGATGTGCGCCAGAAAACAGTAGTGCACTCTTTTCTCTTGCCGTCTCTTTCGCTCCATTCTCTCTTCCTCGTCCCAGTATTCCAAGGATTCTGGGTACCGAAGTCCAATGCTGACAAAGGACTTATGGAATTTGAATAAACATTTTCAAAGGCTTTAATGGCAGGTTAGTAGTGTTTGATTGACAAGTGGAACTGAAAAAGGTGATTTCATCAAATTGGCAAGGTTGGTTCATAGATTTAATGGGTGGGGTTTTCCTGTTCTGTATAGGAAAAGGGATAGATGCATGACAATAGGCCATGAGGGCTTCAGACATGGGGAGGTTATTTTGAAGGCAAAACGGGGGAAACCATGTCTCATCCTATGGAGCCATGACATCTCCTTGGAGGCTATCTCTCCCCATGTGATCCTCCCTCATATAGCCACCCCCAGCATCAGGATATGGTAGCATTTTCCGTGCCCTGGATACATGGGAGGAGGTTACGGCCAGGAGATCAGTGATCACTCTACAGTCATTACAAGCAACCTGAGAAAGCAACATGCAACCTGAATTTGTAGGGCCAATTATACTTCCTGAAATAATGTCAGCTGCTTTCCTAGACATACCTCAACCCACACCCCTCTATATTGATTTCATACAATGATGGACTAATGCCCAACACCCGCCTTTTTAGTCATGCATGTAATGCTGAGAAAGATAGTAGTGGCAGCGTTGGGATGACTGATGCTTGGAAAATGTCTGTGGCCTCATTGATAAGTGTTAACCTGAATGCTCTGTTCACATGTATTCACGGCCTCTGGAAGGTGTGAGCGCTGTCAGGATAATTGAGAAGAAGGACCATGTGATCAAAGCGTAATGAGAAATGGGCCATCCCCTGCCCTGGACAAGCTCATTATGTTAAATATTGTTTGATAATAAAACGTGTAAAGTGACATGACTTTTGACCTAATGTCTAAAATGTCTCTTTTGGCGGGTGGTTAATGGGTTAATGCAGGCTTTGGGCACGATGGTGCAGACTACTGGAAAGATGCTCAAGAAAAGCAGTTCATTGGCAGCCTAATAATGCTATTGTTCCATTTGCTCACCCAAAAAGGCATTTAACAGGGTGTCCATGCATGCATTGTTTCCTGGTTCCAGAAAACTCCAGCTCAAGGCAAAGTGGTTTGAAGGTTTTAGAAAAAAGTACCTGTTTCAAGAGGAAAGGATGATTCCCCTATGTGAGAGATTCAAAGAAAGGCACACAGTGGCTTTGAACATGATCTAGAGCGGGACTTTGCTGCCAGGTGTGAGACTCAATGAAATTCGAGAATGACCAACATGGAGACTGTCCTTCAACGTGTGACAGGGCCAAGCGCGAGTCTGTGCTCCTCCAAGGTGAGAGACTGCGTCGATGTGCCATTGAGAAAGTGCAAGAGTATTCTTTGCTGTGTGAGACTCGGCTAAAGACTGTGGTCATGCTAAAAAGTTCAACAGGCCTTTAAAACTTTTAACAGTGACAATAAAAATGTGATAGCAACAATAATATCACTAAGTCATCATAGTACACATCTCTCGCATCCTCATCAACTCCAGGTCAGTCTCTAAAAACAAATGTAACATCTTTGACCTTATTTCAGACGAAAACCCAGACGTCCGTTTCATCACAGAGGCCTGGTTTTCTGACGGTTATGAACCCTATACGCACAAGGCCTTTCCACCTGCCGCAACCTGATTGTTTGGAACACATCAAGAAGAGGTGGGGGATTTGCAATCCTACACAAACCCCAATTTCCTCTACTTAGCAAGGACACCTCAGCTAGCACCAGCGACTATGAACCCCTTCTTGCAAAACTCCAACTCTCACCCTCCACCTCGCACAGCTTCCTACTCATTTACAGGCCCTCTGGCTACAACAAAAACTTTTCAGACACACTCAGCGACGCTCTGACAACTGCCTTCAACCTTCATACAGCTCTCACCATCCTAGGTGATTTCAACATCTGGTTTAACTCGCCTTTAAACCCTATCACCCAATCTCTCACAGACAACCTAGAAGCCTTTAACCTGACACAACGCAACTCTATGCCCACACACACTGGAGGCCACACTCTCGATGCAGTCTTCAGTGCCACACACATCATAATAATGCCTCTAACATGGACAGATCACTCAGCAATCTCCTTCTCTGCACCACTCTCAACAACGGCGCAGTCCCAAGGCCATGCCTGGCTAACACCAACCTCCACACCTCTCACCCCACTATAGAACAAAGTCATTGTAGAGGAACAGGTGGAGGCCTCTTCTCTAGTCCCCACCCCTTCACCACCATCCTATTGGTGCAGCAGACGAAGGGCTACCATTGGAATTCATGCACAGGTTTATGTGACATGCCCATACCGCGTCGATTGTACGAAAGACGATATGCACTCAGACAGCCATTTGGAAGATATCCTCACATTGAGACAATGGAGGAAAGTTACCAAGAAGGATGTCATTTGCCTAAATGCCAGGATGAGGTTCTGAGAATCATGGATGAACATTAAACAAAAGTCTGTCGACAGCAATATGATGCCATAAATAAGATGTATAAGCCTAAGTCGAAACGATCTGAAAATACTTACGAGTGACGATGTAACAGAAGCACTAAGAGAAACATCGTCCCAAAAGATGAAGTAACGTGCTGACCAATAGCTATACATATGCTGTAATGCAAGGTAGAAGAGGCATATAGAAGCTTGCAAAAAAGAGGTATATATATATATAATGTTTAGGGCGGCCATTGGAAGAAAACAGACAACAGCCCATGTTAAAGAATATACCCAGCTACCTCAAAAATTATCCTAGGATTGCAAATTGGAGAATTGATGAAGAAGCTGTTTTCATGTGCAGGATGGAGTATGTTGGCCTGAAGTCAAGGAGGCTATTGTGAGAGATGGGCGCAAGGCAAACAGAGGGGCAAATGAATAAACCACGTGCATAAGACATATTTCTGCTAAGATTAGGAGGGCAAGGACATTTGCTGATGCCAAGTATTGAACAACCATGAAGGCGAAAGCCTATGTGAGGTGGTGTGAGCAAGACTCTAAAGGCCAGCAAGTGTAATGGCACCCTGGTTAATTAAATCAAATAGCAGAATAGCTAAATTGCAGAAATTAAGAGGCCGAAATGGACAAAATCCTGACACGTGATGAAGAACTCAAACCAAAGTCTATTCATTAGAGCTTTGAGTTAAAATAGTGGTGTGCTCACACTCCCTCGAATGTCCCAGAACAGTGAGCCGACTATGAGGTCAACTACAAATGATAGAGCTTGGCTAAGGATCTGGTCGACGACATACAATGGACTAATTGGGAAAACAGGAACAAGTGGATGCAGCTTCAACACCTAGGTTTCACTAAAGCGAGCCAAAAGTCCAAGGTTGGATGGGGTTGCCAACCAATCAAAAGGCCTGCCATACACTTTCATATACAATGTTGCAGTTATTAGCCTGCTGCCATAGTCTCTGCTATAAGCAGTATGTGACGTGCGTAGAAGTTGCTCAGGGCATCTCCTACAGACAAGGGTCAGCCAATGAGATATTAACACTTATATTATTCTCTAAGTAGATATGTTCCCCTGATCCAATCACGCCCAGTGTTAGCTTTTTATAAAATGCCACGTAGGATGATGTCAGGAATGACGTATGTAAAAGTATATAAACTCTGTGCAAGAAAGCTTGGTGTGAATATCGAGCATTTACTTTGATAGCTCTATTTCTCCCTGCTTTCTTTCATTGAGATTAAAGAAGTATTTTACTATCTTCCTTTGGTCTGATCGATTATTTGGTCTGTGATAATTATTGGTAAACCCATCTAGCACAAGACGCTTCAAGGTGCTAGAACATGTCGTTATGATCCCAGATCTAGCTAATCCCCTCCTCAACTCACTCCCAGCACTCTCCCTCCACAAAGGGCCCCCATCAAACTCCTCAAGCACTGGCTCTCCAATGCCCTCACACTCCTTGCCTGAACAAAACAGCCATCGCAGAAATCAGGCCCCACACATAAGCTGTTCACCACCAACCTCAAATCACTAGAAACCCTCAAGCAAAATCTGGAACAGATCTGGAGAACCAACCCACACGACCAACCCAAGCAAGGAACCGCTTAGAATCATTTCTGAGTTCCATTCTCCAGGTTGCTCTACCCCCCTCCACCCAACTGCCAATCCCTATGCAATGCCTTATCAGAACACATCCACAACATCGCTATCGACAGAAACTCTACCACCATCTCTAAATTAGAAATAAAGCCTCCGCCCACTGCCCATTCCCCATCCAAGCCCCTTCCAGATTCAAACCATCACCTCTTTCTCTCCGATCTCACACAAGAAATTCCTCTTGCTCCTAGCACAAAGCCGCCTGTCAGGTTCCACTGACAGCCCTTGCCCGCCCACCCTCATCAAAAATATCCTACCACAACCTGTGCAGGCAGTATTGCACACTCAAACCTTAACCACTCCCTAATATCTGGAACCATCCCGGAAGCGTTACAGACCTCCTACATGAAACCCCTCCTCAAAAAACCTACCCTCGGCCCACTCCACCTCCAGGACTAACGGCCCATTTCCAACATCCACTTCATGGCCAAACTCATGGACCGCACATCATACAAGCAACTTAGCTATTTCACTGAAGCCAACAACCTACTTGACCCTGCCCAATCCGGCTTCAGACCCCTCTGAGAAACGGAGTCCTGCATAGTGTCCGTTTGGGACGACCTAAAAAGAACAGCAGACGCAGAAGGATGCGCTGTACTCATTCTCCTTGACCTCTCTGCCGCCTTCGAAACCATCAACCACACCATTCTCCTAGACCGGCTGCACTCTTTAAGAATCAAACACACTGCCCTGACCTGGATCTACTCCACCTCTAAATCCTGCTGCTCTGCCCTTTCGCCTCTACATCCCGACCAGTACCATAAGGGGTCCCACGGGGAGCTTCCCCATCTCCCATCCTATTCAACATCTATCTGAACCCACTCTGCCCAAATAAGCAGACGACACCCACATCATCCTTAAAAGCCCAAAATCGCCAGGCTCCAACCATCCAGATCTGGCATTATGCCTCTCGGACATTGACCACTGGATGACGACCAACCACCTCATCCTCAAACCTGGGAAAACAGAAATAAAAGTCTGCGGGGAAAAGGTGCACCTTCCCCAACCTATTCCCTGGCCTCACTCCCTAGCCCCCCCCCTCACCCCGGGTAACCTCCACTATAGAATGCAGCTAAGGCTATGCAAATCCAGTCTAGCAGCTCGCATAGCCGTCCACACTGAAAACCCCTGACGTACTGCAACGCGTCTGTCATTAGTATACTGCGACAACCTATGAAAATGTTGATCTAGCTGGGTACTCATTGAGTCTGCAGCACTGGCACTATCCTAAACCACCAACAGCACCCGCCTACGTGCCTGACCTCTGGGCTGCTTACTGGAGCCTAGCCAGCCCATCCAAATCCTAACCTTGCAGAATGCACACACGCATCTTAAAGTTAACTCTTAGAATCTCCCACACAGGGATTCCCATCACCGAGGGCGTTCCAACCACAAAGCGCATTGAGGCCACATAAATGGGGAAAGGGTGCTATATCAATGACAAATCCAATACAATACATATTAACAATGATGACATTAATTGTAAAAGAAAGTAATTTTAATATAATTATTATATTAGTCGCAGAAATACGGAAGGATGCCTGAATTATGGAAGGTGTTAGGCCTGACCCTCGTTGCTGCCGACCCATCTCACTCCTTAACTCCACAGCCAACTTTTAGTCCAGTTCATTGGGCTAATTTATAGCTGTGAATTGAGCAAGTGGCTATTATAATAACAATACTCTGCCCTGCGTACAAGGGGCGCATCAGCCGCTTTTACTCCCTAAAAGTACTCCTAAAAAAAGGAATAGGGAGTAAAAATACTCCCCCAAAAAACTAGGAAACAGACACATAGGAGCCTTCCCCCCCCAGCTTTCACCCACACGGCTCAAGGGCTATGTTTGCACCAGTAGCACACACACTGATATGATATGACTTTTATAACACGCCTATACACAAGTGTTTCAAGGCGTGACACAGGAAGAAACTTCACTACTTTCACTGCCTGAACTTAAAGTGCATGAATAACTACGTACAAAGAAATATTTATTACAAAAACATTTCTGTTTTACAGTTCAACATATTTTTACTCTCATAAAATACTCCCATCGGGAATGGGACTTTTTGACTCCCTAAGAAATCATTTTACTCCCACTTAAAAATCTTATCTGGAGCACAGACATCACTAGTACTATTAATACAAATTAGAAGTATTCTCAAATCCAACTGAGGTCAGCAACTCTCTTATGTTCAAGGTGATGTACTTCCGGAATGCTAATTTTCACACTAGACTAGAGGTTGTCAATCACAGTGAGTTGGCTAGAATAACAAGCAGTACGCGGCACACTAAGAAAGTTCCCACCCATCGTGGTACACCCCCTGGTTGCCCAGGACGATAATCCTAAGAGGGAGGGCACTGTATTTGACCCTCCTGCTTTTTTTTACAGTGAACAGGTGCACCCTTAAACAAGAAAGGGTTGGTCCCTGAATTTGTGTTCACGGGGGCTTTCACTTATAAATGGGGAGAGTACATATATCATAAAGAACGAAGTGAACAGCTACCCCTCCCTCAGATCGCCAGTACCAGTCGGAACTCTATTTCCGGTACACATATATCGTTAGAAATCCACTATGCCTTATTGTTCTTTGTGCGTACAAGTCAATTGTATTTCTGCTTGTTAAGCACTCTCCGTAATATGTCATAATATTCAATACATACATCTCATGACAAACACTAAAACATTTAACAAACTTTTTCTCATACAATATGAGATTGGCTTGTTTTCCAGTGTGCCTCTCATGTGGGGTTATTATTCAAACTGCTTTAATTGCAATCACAATATCAATATCAATTTCAGAGTTTTCATTAATGTTTCTATGGGTGACCGGTAACAGCCAAAGAGTTCTTATATCTAGTGGCAAGCAATGTTGCATCACTTTTCCCGATCTAGAGCACAGTCTAGATAGGGAAGATCTAGATCACAGAGCACCACACAGTGTGGTCGCCTGGATGTACGCGCCATTACCAAAAATGGCCGAAACACTCTGTGTCGACGCATTTACCAAAAACAACATCCGAGCAACAAGCTGAACATTGGCGACTGTGTACACTTGCGTGTAGCCACCGGGTGATTCAAGCTTTACTATGCAACCATAACTAAATAAAACAGACTGTGCTCTAGATAGGGAAAAGTGATGTGACAATGTTTCCCACTAGATGTAAGAACTCTTTGGTTGTTAGCTGTAGAAGGTCACTTCTTAGAAAAGTGCCGTACCCCATATTTCACATAAAGCCTGGTTCCACCACTATTTGGTCAATAGGTATGAACCACTTGCATCAATTAATAACTGCTGAGCTTTAATCAAGTCTATGCAAAAAGGACGAGCATGCTCGTCCATAGCACTTAAGGGGTTAAAGTGTTGGCCTAACAATGCATCAAAAAGGGAGTGTGCATCCTGTACAAAGAAATATACTGAGGAAGCAATGTCACCGAAGCTTAGAGGACATTTATGCTCACAGTGAGGGGCAGAGGGAGTCTCAGCACTCAGGTCTGATACAGAGGTGGCAGATGGATTAGGCCGCAATCTTGTACATTCAAACAGAAAACAGAACGTACCATTGTATTTCAGAGTGGCGCGGAACGCGGCTAAGTCTGATCGGGAATATGGCAGGCTTGTCCAAGGGTCTGCAGGATGAGGGCTTAGTTTCACTTACAAATCTCCAGATCAACGTTCTTCTTCATGAAACATGGCCCTCGGAGCAGGGGCAGCTGCGGGATATCCTGTGTATGGCCGCACCATGGGAAGAGCAGTGCGGGGTCTTCTGATTTGAGTAGGAGTTCACCTGCATTGGCTATTGCTTTGCCATATATGACTTTGCGACAGCAGTCTTCTTGAATTACATGAAGTACATTATCAAATGTGTTTGAAGCATTTTGTGACTCTGTAGAACCCACACTAATTAAACATAATAATTCATATTTATAATGTACATATTTATATTTTATCAATATTGAACCATTCTTTGTCAGGGAATGAAGCTGGCTGTCATGATCCATCGGACGCGTCCTTTCTGGACTTCCTGGTCCCTGACCCATAGGGGCTTGCCCTCAGCAGTACTCCCAACATGGCTGCCGAACGTGGAACACTGTTTACCAGTTTCCGCGCTGTACGCATTACGTTCTATAAAGCGTATACGCCCCCGCGGCCCTGCACTTCTCAACGCTACCGCTTGCTGTGGCTAGATGTGTGCTGCCGTAGTTCGCTTGTGCTTATCCTTTGATTCCTGGTTCCCGGTTCCCCTAAATTCCTCCTCCTTCATTCCCCCTCATTTTGTCCTCTATTGCATCCCGGATCTCCGTGCACTCGTCTTCCGTGTGCACTCTTCGCTCTTTTCCTAGATTTCCTCGGACTTCCCCAGACATCTGAACGTTCCTAGGAGTCAGAACGCTAAACGCACGCTGGAACCCGAGGACCTACACACAGGGTTATACAAGACCCGAACTGTGCGAAAGAAGACTCCATCGAAGAACTCCAACAAACAAAATAGACAGGTGAGAAGGGGGGAAACATGTGACAGATTGGGACGCCAACAAACTGATACAGATACGGACATGGAGGCTGCAGTTCAAGACCTCATGCGCAGCATGCAAGAGTTAACCACAGAAGTTCAGAATCCCAAAGCCGAAAATGCCGCATTAAAACAACTAGTCCTGTCACGTGATTCCGCGACCAAGGAAAGTGCATTGCTGGGCGGAGTAGTGGATAAATATGATGGCTCCTCAAAGAACCTTCGTGGCTTCCTTGATTCGTGTTTAGTGCCCTTTACCTTTAAGCCCTACTACTTTTCCACCCCCCAGGGCAAAGGTGGGCTTTATGATTTCGCATCTCTCCAGGAATCCATTAACCCGGGCTACGCCCTTAGTTAATTCTGGAGATGCCCTCCTGGATGATTATGATGGGTTCGTACAGGCTCTAAAGACCATGTTTGATCGCCCAGAACAAGTTTACAGTGCCCAAGAACGTCTATTTGATTTCCAACAAGGGTCCCAGGAAATGCTTACCTATGTAACACGCTTTAAGCAACTGGCCAAGGAAGCAGATTGGTCCTCTAAGGCCTGCTTTACCCTATTCCGGAGAGGACTAAACGAAGAGATAAAAGACAAGCTAGCTAGGGTAGCTCGCCCAGGTTCCTTCCAGGCCCTTATGGACCTCTCTTTACAAATAGACTTTCGAATCGGGGAAAGGAAGGCGAAAAAGAAGAAAACAAAGATGCCTTACCAAAAGACCTCTATAGAATCTCCCTCTAAACCCGAGCCCACTCCTGCCCCGACCACAGACTCAGAACCCATGCAACTGGGGGCCTTCCACGGACCCATATCCCCGCAAGAAAGATTACGACAGATTCACACCGGGCTGTGTATGTACTGTGCCTCAGATAAACATCTTGTGAGGGAATGTCCTTTGGCCCCTCCACGGCGTTCGGGAAATGCCAGCTCCCGATCCTAGATGGAACACAGCTTCGGGAATGAGATGTTTGCTCCACATCTATTCCATCCTTGAACTCTCCTGGACAAAACAACCTTGTGATCTTGCAGGCCTTTCTATCGCCGTCCAAGGAAGAAACCATTCTGGCATTAGTGGATTGTGGAGCCATGGGGATTTTTATAGGTCAGGATTGGGTCACTACCCACCACATTCCATATGAAACTTGAGACATCATGCAACCTGTAGAGGCCATCGATGGACGACCTCTCTCTTCAGGACCAATAACCCTGCAAACCAAAGAGATCCAGCTCTCGATAAACCATCATCAAGAGGTGATCAAGTTTGACATCATAAAGTCTGCCCATTATCCAATGTTACTGGGTATGCCCTGGTTACAGAAGCGGTTCTACGTTATTTCGCCGAATGAATTTTCATCATGGGACATTTCATTGCCGATTTTTCATCACCAAAAGCCCTGTTTTTTTTTTCTTTTATTTATGGGGTGGGTTCCCCCCCAGACCCCCCTACGGTGGGTTCCCCCCCAGACCCCCCTACTTCAATAATCATACCCCAACCCCTACAAAACACCCCCCAAAAAATATTTTTTAAAAAAAGGGTTTTCGGCGATGAAAAATTCGGCGATGAAATGTCCCACGATGAAAATCCATTCAGCGAAATGCGTGTATACCACAGACGCACAACCCATACATCAACTGGGCAGCAGGATCCTTGTTTCTTGGCTCCGATCATTGCATGTCTCACTGCCTATCCCTGGATTCCTCGTCAAGATCCTCTGAAGGTACGCTGACAGACCAGCAAGGCCCTCTCATGGTCTCAAATATTATCCAGGTCCCCAGGGCCTATCAGGATTATACTGATGTGTTTTCAACTGCCATAGTTCAGGCCCTACCCCCTCACAGACCTGAAGACTGCGCTATTGATACTGAACCCTCAGCAGTGATTCCCTTTGGAAGGATGTTCATCCTATCAAAACCAGAGAAAAGGGCCCTCCGACAATACTTGGATACTAACCTAGAAAATGGCATCATACGACCATCCAAATCCCCGGCGGGAGCTTCGTTGTTTTTCATTCCCAAGAAAGATACTAAGGAGCTTAGGCCTTGTCTTGATTATCGTGGTCTTAATCAATGCACCCACAAGGACCGCTACCCAGTGCCCTTAATCTACAATATCCTGGAAGCGGTGAGAGGAGCTGTAATTTTCACGAAATTAGATCTCAGAGGTGCCTACCATCTGATCCGTATAAAGAAAGGTGACGAATGGAAAACAGCCTTCAGAACACCCTTTGGTCACTTTGAATACTTGGTGATGCCCTTCGGACTCGCCAATGCCCCAGCGGTCTTCCAACGTTTTATGGACCGGGTGTTCTCCGATATGCTGTTCCTCTTTGTCATAGTTTACCTGGACGACATACTGATATACTCCAAGGACCATTTTAAGCATGAAGAGCATGTCAAGGCAGTCTTACAACGGCTACGTGAAAATAAACTCCTGGCTAAACCCGAGAAATGCCTTTTTCATGTCTTTACTGTTCACTATCTCGGATTTGTCCTTAGTCCAGAAGGAATTGGAATGGACCACTCAAAAGTAAATTCCATACTATCCTGGCCTGTTCCAACTACTGTGAAACAGATTCAATCCTTCCTGGGGCTTGCCAACTTCTAGCGGAAATTCATACCTTCCTTTTCGGAGATAGTTCAACCGATCATTACATTGTTGAAGAAGGATACTCCCTTCCTCTGGACCGCAGCACAAGACGAGGCGTTCCAACGTTTGAAGTCGGAATTTACACAAGCCCCCATCTTGGCTCAACCTGACATTGATCGACCTTTCCTAGTGGAGACTGATGCCTCCAACTACGCCATCGGAGCAGTCTTAAAGCAGGAATTCGAGGACAAGTTAGAACATCCCATCGCTTATCTCTCGCAAACCCTAACTCCTAGCGAGACCCATTATTCTGTTCTGGAAAAGGAATTGCTGGCCATCCGTCAAGCCTTCACAGAGTGGCATCATCTACTCCTGGCAGCTAAACATCCTTTTCAGGTCCGTACGGATCATCGGAATCTCCAGGTTCTACAATCCCTGGAATGTAGGAATAGTCGTCAAGCCTGTTGGGCCTTCTTCTTTGCCCAGTACTAGTTCCAAATCCATCATGTTCCTGGAACACACAACATAATTGCTGATGCCTTATCCCGAAGTCCCGACTACGAAACACTTGAAGATCGATCCTTCCCAAAGATGTTTGCCCATACAATTTTCGAAGCCCAAGCAATCACTCTCCTGGAAGACATTCGGTTTCAAACCCAGTCCTCGGAGATCTGGAAGGAATTTACTGGGAAGAATCGATGGAATCTTAAAACCAAGGACGGGTATTTGTTCAAGGACAATGGCCTGGTCATTCCCACACAGAGACTGTGACAAAGGATTACAAGCCTCTGTCATGATACCCTTCATTCAGGACATCGTGGCATTACCAACACTCTCCGTTTCATACAAAGACAGTTCTGGTGGCCAAAGATGAAAGTTGACGTCCAGCAGTACATCCAAGCCTCTGCAGTCTGCAATCAAAACAAGCATGATAACAAGAGCCTGGCGGGTCTCCTACTCCAACCAACGCTACCAACAAGACCCTGGGAATTTATTGCTACAGACTTTATTGTGGAACTACCACCTTCCAGGGGATACACAACTATCATGGTTACCATTGATTTATTCACTCAAGTGGCTCATTTTACACCCTTGTATAAACTACCATCTTCCTCAGAACGCACTGGAATCTTCCTGGAACACATATTCTGACTGCATGGACTCCCTTCCAAGATCATATCAGATAGAGGTCCTCAATACATATCTCAATTCTGGAAACACGTATGCCGTATACTAGGAATCCAACGTGCCCTCTCCTCAGGTTATCATCCACAGACCAACGGAGCTACAGAATGTGTGAACCAGACCCTGGAGCAGTATCTTTGTTGTTTCACCACCAAGGTCCAGGACGATTGGTCTCTCTTAATACCTGTGGCTGAATTCGCCTACAACAATTCGGATCACTCGGCTGTCAAGACCAGCCCCTTCTTCTGCAGCCAAGGATTCCACCCTTCGGTTCTACCATCCCTTCTCCCACATCCTATACCAGTTCCTACAGTCGCAGTCGACTCCTGGATTGAAACCCTCATTAACGTACACAAGGAAGCCAAAGAACACCTCGAAAGTGCCCGAACTAACATCAAGCACTATGCGGAATCCAAAAGAAGAACAGGGCCTTCCTATGCAGCGGGTGATAAGGTCTGGCTATCCTTGAAACTACTGCCTCAACACTTACGACCTAATAAGTTGGCTCCTCGGTACTATGGCCCCTTTTCTATAAAGGAAATCATTAATCCAGTGGCCTTCCGACTCAAACTACCAGACTCCTGGAAGAGGATCCACCCAGTGTTTCACACATCTCTAATGAAACCATACGTCCAGACCTCCCGGACTGCTCCAAGATCTCCCCCTGTGGTTGTCAATGACCAGCTAGAATACGAAGTGTCCAGAATAATAATAATAATTATTTAATGTGATATAGTATGAAAATTAAATTCAAACTTTACACATATATCAATAGACATTACAATGAAAATTATACATATAAAATCATACATCTAAATTCATCCTACTTATATTTAGCATCAGATACACAACAAATCTAAAATCTAAAATCAAAAATCCCGACAAAAGGAGGGGGAAAGTTAGGGTAAAGGGTCAATATGAACCTGATTGCTGATACAGCCTTCATGTTGTTCAAAACTAGTGTTAGGACAGCTAAGTCAAGTATAAATGCCTCTCCAGATCGTTACCCAAAAGTCAGAGGTGGAGTTTTTCCATTTCCTGTTCTACCTGTTGCCAGACATTATACAGGGCTATGAATAGGTGCATGTTCGATGTATTAGTACAATAACGCCAAAACATAAGTTTGGGTATTGATAATGGATCATGCACAAATTCTCCCAGATAGTGAACAATAGACTTCTTGATTGCTCTGCATTGTGTTAATACATGTCTTGTCGTCTCCAGACATACAGAGGATTTACACACTCGACAAGTTCGCTCTGCTGTAGGTATGTTTTCCCTTACTCCTATTCTAGACAGGGTGGGCAGTTGTTCCAATCTGAATAGAATGATGAAACGACGGAGTCTTCTAGTAGGACATAATAGGAGATAGTCCTGAGGTTTCATAAACTTATATACTCTGTGAGTCACAAAATGATAGGATTTGAGGGATTCCAAATGGGCAAAGTTCTCTAGCCAGTCCCATAGGTCTATCTTTTTCCTCAGGGCATTTAGCGTATCTTTGGTGACAGTGGCCTCTCTGTGTATCCAGCCAATTTCATTCCAGAATATGTGACTCCAGGTACAGACGTGGTCAGCTACAGTATCTGGTTGAGTGGAAAGGCTATCCACCCAGTGAACGCACCTGGGAACCAGTCTCAAACCTAAACGCCCCCAGACTACTTCAAAGGTGCCACCTTTTACACCCGGGCAAACCCAGAGGAACAGGCCTTCGGAGGAGGCATGCTGTCATGAACCATCGGACGCGTCCTTTCTGGACTTCCTGGTCCCTGACCCATAGGGCCTTGCACTCAGCAGTACTCCCAACATGGCCGCCGAACGCGGAACACTGTTTACCAGTTTCTGCGCTGTACGCATTATGTTCTATAAAACAGACACGCCCCCGTGGCCCTGCGTGTCTCAACGCTACCACTTGCTGTGGCTAGACGTGTGCAGCGGTAGTTCTCTTGTGCTTATCCTTTGATTCCTGGTTCCCGGTTCCCCTAAATTCCTCCTCCTTCATTCCCCCTCATTTTGTCGTCTATTGCATCCCGCATCTCCGTGCACCCGTCTTCCATGTGCACTCTTTGCTCTTTTCCTGGATTTCCTCGGACTTCCCCAGACATCTGAACGTTTCCAGGAGTCGGAACGCTAAACGCACGCTGGAACCCGAGGACCTACACACAGGGTTATACAAGACCCGAACTGTGCGAAAGAAGACTCCATCGAAGAACTCCAACAAACAACATGGACAGGTGAGAAGGGGGGAAACCTGTGACACTGACGGGGCAGCAAGAGAGATCCCTGCTTCCATTATACCTTGATGCCTTGCTTGTAGCGGGATAATGATGAAGGAAGGATTGACCAATCACCTCACATTCTGGTGCAAAATGCTTGGGGCATGATGGGTTCCAATCCACATATTTGAAAATTGTTTGTCATTATAGGCAGTTGTAGACTTTATCCCATATATATATATATATATATATATATATATATATATATATATATATATATATCTCTAAGGATGTTTCTGCATGCAGACAGCCCGTCTTCTAAAATTCCACGCATAACAGGGACGTCGGTACCAGTGTCTAGGTCACAGATGTTTTATCCTCACATGCAGAGCCTGCACAAAGTAGTATATATAGAAACGCGTCGTCCTTCTTTTTGTTTTAAACTGCTGCTGCCTTCCTTTGTCCATGCTCTTTTAATTAATAAAGGACACTTTCGGCTGCATCAAGAAAAACACTGACTCAGGCTATACTTGTGAGGAGAAGCATCAATCTTCATTACAAATCCACACACAGTCAGTGTTTTTCTTGATGCAGGGGCATTATATATATATGGGTAATTATATATATATATATATATATGGGTAATTATATATATATATATATATATGGGTAACATTTAGAAACACTTTAGTGTCAGGGTGAGTTTTCTGAAAATTGAAATGAGCACCCAGCCCAATGTGCATTGTATGCTCAGGACTTCAATAAACAATACATTTATCACATACACGTTTGACAAATATAAAGATTTTTGGTCATTCTTACATTTCCAAAATGCCCTTTTAGTTTATACAACTCAGCCAGGAACCCTCATTAGTGCTATTTGCCCCAGGCCATTTCATATAGGAGTATTTTGACAGAGCACAATAAAAGCAGACCAGACAGACCTTATTGGAATGATAAATGTCCAACAGAAAATGCGTTCTAGGTTTTAAATGTGCTTTGGTAGTAAGACAGGTGCAATGTTCTTATCACGACTACAATTTACACTCAAAATGATGTTTAGTAATGAACATGGCCAGTGTACAATGTTAGTACATTAGAATATTTACATTTTTATTTAATAACTTCTTTTGCTTGGAATACATGTCATTTTGTCTGTCAAAATGTCCTTCCTTCTTGCAAAAGATTACACTGAGATTAAAATGAATGATCTGTTTGTTCTTTGAGCACTAAAACATTGTTTAATCTTGTGTGCTGGCCAGCGATTGGTTGGTAGTGCTGCAGATCCTGTACATGTATTACAGAAGTATTAGGACACAGCAAATGCATGTGTAGACCATGCAGAATGGTCCTCTGGTCCCTTACAAGTTCTGTCAGAATAGCAGCATCCCTTGAAGGACATTTCCGCCTGCCCATCATCTACCACATGTGGACAATTCCATCTCACTACTCCAGGACATGTCATAATAATGTATGTCACCAAATACTAGGCCAGTGCCCCTGTCGTGGAAAGCCTTTATCAATGCCCCTCTCATTCTGCATTTAACCATAAATGCACACAGCTTCTCTTAACTCCCTCATTCAAGGTACCTGCGACTTTCCTCTTGTTGTGCTGTCAGCAACGGCTGGGGTGGCTCTATTAAACACCCACCTGGCATGATCGTCGCAATACTTAAGAAAGAGGATGGAGGTGTCCCTGACGCATATGGACCAGCATCCTCATTGGTGAGCTCCGCCAAGCTCTTTAGGATGATTCAATATGTTGGAGATATGGTGGGACTGATAACAGGCCACTCATTATGCATACTCTACAGATTCGGAGAAGGGCTGCAAATGCTCTCCAGGGCATAACTCGGCATCTGGGACTGTCAAGGCATGTCCAGGCCCATGAAGAGCAAGTTAATCCTGCCTTCATGGACCTTTCTTCAGTTGTTGACTATATGTGTGAATGTCTCTGCTTTGTGGAGGACATGCACCAGATGGGGGGGTTCTGTGTGAAGTACTTTTGCCTCTGATGGACAGAGGTACCAAAGCCAGGGTCAGATAAGGAGCCAGTGGGGGGATTGTAAGCAGTTATTACATTAAGAATGCAGTCCTCCTATTTCAGTTACGTGCTCACTCTATAGTGGGGGGCCTTATAGAATCATCCCCTGATATTCGGTGTTTTGCATGATGCCGCATTCCAATTTACCTGTATGCAGTGTGACAAAGGCACATGGTTTAGGCTGACTCGTGGGGCTGGAGGAGACCTAGGCACTGGGCGCTACTACTTTCTTTGTACTGTAGGTCCCAAAAAGATGGCCCTTAGGCTCCTCAGCCCATCAGAATTCAGGAAAGTAACATGGCAGCGTTAAAGGTACAAAATAGTGGTGTATGGATAGGGTTTGAGACCTGGACAGCGAGGCACCCAACCAAGGACCTCTTTCCTGGTCTGATCATACTCTCCTGTCCTCTCACCTGGCCCTCCTGGGTCCCCTGGCTAAGCCTCTGCCCAGACTGCCAGCCGCCTTCTCCTTCATTCGACCAATGAAGTGAGTGTCAGCTGCTGCTTTTGCCACCCCATTCGCTCCCCTTCCTACCCCATCCTCTGACTCTCACTCTGACACAACCCTCTCTAACCTCCAACTCTCCATTTCTAACACTCTGGATATCTTTGCCCCTGCCACGAGGATCCGCATGAAGCCTGAAGCCTGCCTCCATGTGCAACTCCTGGTATGACTCTGACCTAGCTGCTCTGAAACACAAGTGCAGAGCAGCTGAGCGGAAGTGGCAGGCTTCAAGCAGATCCTCTGAGAATCTGACCTGCAGCCTTCTCCAAAGGCATTACAGGCTTGTCATCTGCTCTAAAAAGAGGGCCTATATCCAAGCCTGCATCTCCAGGGCCACTAACAACACGGCTGAACTTTTCTAAATCTGCAAGGAACTCGCCAACCCTAATGCAGTCGCCTCCTGCCTTCCTTGGCCCTTTGCACTTCTCTGGCCTCTCACTTAATTTCCAAAACTCAGGACATCCTCTCCTCACTCACCTCTACTCCACATCCTTCTCCCTCCCCTACTATCAGGCCCCCCTTGGCCCCCCTCTCACCTCCCCTTCTACTCATCTCTTTTTCTCCCATAACACCTGATGAGGTTTCTAGACAGGTCTGCTCTATAAAAGTCTCATCCAAACAGGTGCTCGCCTGCTCCTCCAGAACTTTCAAGGACAATATTATCTCCCTTGCCTCAGCATTGGCTGATTTCTGAAATCACTCCTTTGCCACTACATCCTTCCCCTCACTTCTCAAGCACTCCCTTGTGCACCCTCTCCTCAAAAAACCTTCTGCTGATCCTTCCTGCCCAGCTAACTACCGTCCTATCTCCACTACCCCCTTCCTGGGTAAGCTCTTGGAGACGCTGGCCATGTCCCAGCTGATCCACCACACTGAATCTGTTGGTTGCCTTCACAACCACCAGTCTGGCTTCAGAGCTGCCAGAGGCACGAAAACTGCACTCCTGAACAACCGTGAAGACTTGCTCACTTATTTCGATTCCAGCTCTCCTTCTGTTCTCATCCTTCTTGACCTTTCCTCCGTCTTTGACACAGTCAATCATGCCACCCCTGATAAAGTGGCTCTGTGACACCGTTGGCATCACAGGCCTGACTCTGGACTGGTTGACCACTCTGACCGACGTTCCCAGATCAAACTGCGCCATTTTCTCTCCACCATCTCTCTCTCCACCTGTGGTGTCCCTCGGGGCTCTATCCTCTCGACATGGCTCTTCATTATCTACCTTGCCCCTCTAGCACCTTTGATCTCCACCTTCTCTCCTCTGCCTTCTCTTCTTCCTCCCTCATTCCTGACTGCCTGTCTGCTATTCAGGCAGGGTGCAATACTAAGGATGTCTGACTCCCTACTAGAGCCTTTCGCTCTTCTAGCTGTAACTCTCTGCAAATTAGACGTTTTTATAAGCAGAGAATGGGGTAGATGTCTCTCCTCTGTCGGTGTCTCCCTGTGGAATGGCCTCCCTGACCCTCTCCGATTTAAGCCAGATCTCCTTAAATTCCAGAAGCTCCTCCAGACCGTAATTTCTCTTCTTCCTTCCCCCTCCCTTCCCCAGCTAATGTCCCCTTCTGCCTGAGACTGGCACCCTGGTTCCTTCAGAGTCATACAGGGCACCAGCCCCCCCCCCGCCCTGCCCAGTCTATACCTCTGCACTTGTCCTCCCCGGACCCCCCTCCCAACCCTCATCCTGCACTTGCCCTCACGTGCGCCCCCCCATACACTTGTCTGGTTGGCTTGCACCCCTTGGAGTCACTCCAGCTCCTGTTTCACTTTGTTGTGGCACTCGCTGCTTCCTCCTGGCCCTGTCCACCTGGCCTCCCCTGGCACTTTCCTTCTCATGGGCCCTTCTGCCCAGTTCTTGCACTCCTCCCTACCGCACGTGCACGATCTGACTGTCACAATGCCTATTAGGAACGCTCCTTTCTCCTGCCCCGCCTCCTGTCTTGCTAGGCCTGGGAACACTTGTGTATAGGAGCATTACAAATGACCAATAAATAAAATAAAATACTTGTTGTAGCCCCCGCACAATGAGGTGAGACATTTCAATGATTCATTTTACCTGATTGTTTATTTATTTTGTTTATTTGTTGTATTTGTTGATATTGCCAAGACCCGGAGGTGTAACGGTGCTAGTATGATACAGTGCATGTAGTAGGTGTTACAAATGGGTTACAGGCAGAACAGTGAAGTGTGGACGTTATAGTGAGGAGGCAGCTGTAGGTTTCTGACAGTACATTGCATGTAGGGCAATCAAGTGCATTTATTAAACAGAGCCATGAGGGTTCTTCATGGATACAGGGAGGTAAGGAGTTCCACAGGGTGGGAGCGATAACAGTGAAACTGGAGGTATTACCCAAATTGATATATGGTAAACCTGGCCGAATACGGCCAGTACCATTTGATCGTTTCTAAACAATCAATTTGGGGAAGCACTACCAAACATAGGGAGCAGGGGATGCAGGGGTGTCCCACGCTCCCCATGTTTGGTAGTGATGACCTTTGGGGGTAGCAGGGGTGTCCCCCGCTTCTGGAGGTTTGAAGCTGGAGGACGGGTAAAAAAATAAAAATAGAAAAGCGGACCCTGCGGCCTCGAATCTGATCCGCGTACGAGGGACAGAACTGACGCTGCAGGGTCAGAAACAAAGCGGATGGCAAAAAGGTAAGTAGGGGCAGTTGGGGGGCTTTCAGTTTGGGCCGATTTGCCCAAATTGACCACAGTCAATTCGTGCATGAACAATTGTGCCACGGCCAAACCGTATACATCCAAACTGGAGCCTCCAGCTCTCCTACTGTTGAATCTGGTGGTGGTAAGTGAGGTGGACGAGAAGGAGCATAGGCTGTGTATATTGTTATTTTTTGTGATGTAGTGGGTGTGGTAAGGGGGAGCAGTGTAATGTAGGCAGCGATGGGTGATGCCAAGGAGTTTGAACTCAATGCGTGCCTTAATGGGGAGCCAGTGGGCCGCCAGTTACTTCCAATGATAGCCCTGGCTAAAGCAAGGCAGTTGTTAGTGGTAAGGAATTTTCTAGAGATGTTAATAAGTTTGGTTGAGTAGGCGGCAGATGAGGTTTGTTTGTTTGTTTGTTTATTATTTATAATGCGCGCCAGACCCAGTGGTACCGGGCGCAACAGTTGCAAGAGAATGCAAAGCTTCGTTACAGGAAGTCAAAATATGATGCATAGAAAACAGACAGGTAAAAATTGCTATTTACAGATATTATCTGCATTATATACAAGAATGTGATAAAAATCCCTGTAAGGTGACGTGTCGGGTCACAGAAATGCAGTGCAAACTTTTACAGTACCAAAATGTACAGAGGTGTTTACAATAGTTGTGCCCCGGGGGTACCCGGAAAGGGTTACAGCTAGTGGTAGGCATTGGTTACAGTTCAGTGGGCGTCAAGTGAGTTAGTAGTCGTTAGCTTTCAACCATTGGATGGTATTGCTTCTGAATTTGGGATAGGGTTGGTCTGATCTCAGTGTAGGAGGCAAGGAATTCCAGAGTTTCGCCGCTTTAATGGGGAAGCTATTGCCTCCGATCGTGGTACGTTTGAATTTGGGGATGGACAACCGGTCCAGATTTATTGATCTGGTGGGTCTTGTGGAGGTCTGTCTGTGGAATCTCTCAGAGAGGTAAATAGGGGCGGCGTTATTGAGGGAATTATGGGTGAGTGACAAGGTATTTAGGAGGATGTTGTGCTTGGTTTGGAGCCAATTATTCTGTTGTCTATTCTCAGAAATGTGATTTCTTTTTGAGAGGTCTAGTGCTGCTCTAAGGGCATTGTTTTGCAAAGTTTGTATTTTTATGATGATAGATTTGTTAGAGCCTATGTACAAGGCATTGCAGTAGTCCAGGCGGGACAAGATAAGTGCTCTGGCCAGGGTGATTCAGCTATTGTTGGAGAGAAATGGCTTACCTGTTCTTATAAGTTTGCACGTATAGGCCGTTGAGGACGCTAGCGTGTTGACCTGTTTGGAGAATGAAAGAGTAGAGTCGAGATAAAAACCTAGTGTTTTTACCTCGTGTGCTACCTTAATGCAGTTGCCATCGATTATGAATGACGCATAGTCGGGCCCAGTTCCCTTAGGCTGGATGTGGTGCCCAAGATGATGAGTTCAGTTTTTTCATCATTCAGGCATAGACCATGCGTGGCCATCCATGCCTGGATGATGATGTACACTCTGTTCACCAAGGCCAAATCCTTTTCGTAATCCCCGGAAAGTGGGAGGAGAATCTGGGTATCATCTGCATAGTTAGTGTAGGTGATACCAAGATGGTCCAGATCATCGAAGAGGGGCTTGGTGAATATGTTGTACAGTGTGGGGGAAACACAGGATCCCTGTGGGACACCACAAGTGATAGGTACTGGGTCTGCAGCGGCAGAGGGTGAAAAGACCCTCATGGTTCTGCCGCTGATGAAGGATCTAATCCAGGTTACAGCGTCCTTCGAGAAGTGTGCTGCTGTGTCGAGATGGTTGCATAGTATTGTATGATCCACCAAATCAAACGCAGCTTGGAAATGAAGGGAGATGGGTCTCGCGCGGCATCCTTGATAATCTGTGCTGGGCAGAGATCGCCCTGACAATTGGATGGTTTGAGGGATAGAATGATTCTTTCCACCTCGAGGATAGATACTTTGGAGAAGTTGAATCGGATAGGTTGGGTTTCAGGTGCATTTGCAGCTGTTTTGGGCGATGGTGTGTTCTTTAAAGAATTCTTTTTTGGGAGATTTTCTTTTGCAACATAGTTACTTTATTGGCCAAGGCATATTGGATGTCTGCGCACCATTTTTTATCTTTGTTACATGTGTCAGGTATGGTGATGGGGGTCTCTAATTCTTTAAAAATAGTGAACAATTCTTTCATATTGGAGTTAGCTTGGGAGATCCGATTGTCATAGGAAGCCCGCTTAGCTAAGCAAATTTCTTTTTTGTAGAGGGATGAGATTTTAGAGAGCTTTAATTTGTTAATTTGCAAAGGTAGTAGTTTCCAGGTGTCTTCACAATTTCTTTTTTGTTGTCTTAGGTTTTTTAAGAAAGTTGTGAACCATTTGTTCAGGTGGCTTTTTGGTTTACTGGGTTTTAGTTTAAGAGGGGCTATCTGGTCAAAGGAAGAGGCCATCATTTTGTTGAACTCCTCAACCAAGCTTTCTGGGTTAGCACTGTCAGGAAGTGTGTTGAGGGTAGGGAGTAAGGCAGGGATAAGTCTATCCGCTGTAATGCTCTTTTTATTTCTGGTAATAGTGGGAGGAGCCATGGGGGAGGAGTGGGTAGGGGTCTGTTCGTGGAGAGTGTAAATGACAGTAGGCAGTGGTCGGTCCAGGCTAATGGTGAAATAGAAAGGATATTGGCATTGCAGTTGTGGTCAGCAACCCAATCTAATATTCTACGTTTGTTGTGAGTGGGGATAGTACTCCTTTGGGTGAAGCCTAGTTCTACTAGTGTATTGGCAATTGTTAGGGCAGGCAGATCCGAAGGGTCGTTGAAACCCAGATTAAGGTCACCTAATAGTAGTGATTGCGTTGAGCTTTTAAGGTTGTTAGCTAGGATCGTGTTAATGTCATCCTCAAATGTCCCGATTGGGCCCGGGGGGCCACATATCAGGTGTATATTAAGGATTTGAGAGTTAGTTAGTGGCACTTTGACTGACAGAGCTTCGCATGATTGAACATGGTAAGAGGGGGCTAGTCTCATGGCGAGGCTACATTTATGGATAATGGCATAATGGCAATACCACCTCCTCTAGTGCCTTGTCTGTCTTGTTTTAGGATAGTATAGTCATCTGGGACTACTAGCATAAGCATAGGGCCTGCTGCAGCATGTAGCCATGTCTCGGTGATGGCGAGAAAGTCTAGGTTCTCCCTCAGAATCAGGTCAGCAATCTCTGTGGCATGGGCTACTAGAGATCTGGAATTTATCAGTGCTCCTTTCATAGGTGGGCTGGTGGGGGTTGAGTTTACAGGGTGAGAGTCTGGATGGTATTTGGGATTGAGGTGTAGGGATGTGCAGCTTTTTGATTTCGGAAGGTGGTTGTTGGCTGACTCAGTAGTTGCCAACAGAATTTTAGGTGTCCTTTTCCTTGTCGGGATGGGTAGCAAACTTCTGGTTGGCTCATATATTTTGGCTAGTCTGGCTCTGAGGCGCATATTCCTAGATTTTGTTGAGCAAGGGATACTTATAATATGGGGTAAGGCATTGTCCATGGCTAGAGGTTGTTTGGTCGTAGTGATGTTGAACAGGTCGGATGGTAAATCACCATGGGCCTGTAGCTGGTGTATACCAAGGCAGAGTATGAGGTTCAATATGGATAATGAAGAGAGTCTAAGTTGGTTGGTAACTTTAGTGAGCATACTGAAGCTAGGTGGACTTTGGGCTCCTATGCAGTAATCAAGCAGGATTTAACTGTACGCTATGGCATAAGGCAGGCCGAGTGCAATACAGGCTAGGGTATAATTGTCATAGGCGGCAATAACAATCAAGATGAGTGTCAAGGCTAAGGCACCGTGGTTGCACTAGATGCAGAGCAGGTCACTGGTGACTGCCTTGACATGTTTCTGCATGTTTAGTTCGGAATCGAGGTAGACTCCCATAGTTTTCATGTGGGAGGATACAGGAGTAATGTTCCCATTGATGCAGAATGAGGTAAAGGCAGGAGCGAGGTATATGAGGCTGTGCGGGGAGCCCACAATAAGGTGCTCCATGTTGTCATCATTCAGACAAAGATGGTGGGTCGCCATCCATGACTGGGTGATGCTATAGTTGTGGTTAATGTTGGCTGAGTGTAGTTCATTATTTCCGATGAGTTTGAGGAGGACCTGCGTGTCATCAGCAAAGTTAGTGTATGGATGTAGAGGCTGTCTAGCTAGGTGGTCAGAGAGGGTTTGGTGTGCATGTTACACAGGGTAGAAGAGAGACAGGATCCATGTGGGACAAGGTAGGAGATGGGGATGGGGTCAGCTGCTTCTGTTCCCACAAAGACCCTGGAGGATCTTTCAATCAGTAAGGACCTGATCAGGGGAGAGGTTGAAGGTGGCAGTGAGGTGATGGCAGAGAATCGTGTGGGCAATGAGATTGAAGGCTGCTAAAAGGTCTAGTAGGAGGAGGATGGAGAGCCGGCGTCACAGATGTGATCAAGCTAAATCTTTAGGTCAAGGAGGGCTGATTCTGTGCTGTTTCTGGGTACGAACCCTGATTGGCGGTTGCCCTGGTCATGTTTTCAAAGGAGACCAATACTGGCTGGGGGGATTTTTTGAGTGTGGGTTTGTCCCTGCGGTTGTGGGTTTTGGTAGCTAGGACTGACTGAATGAGGGAGCACCAGGCTTTGATTTTAGGGAAGTTAGGGAAGCTGCCAGTAGGGGAGGTTAGTGTTTCGAGCTCGTTGAGGATTCTGAAGAGCTCTTTTGTATTGGAGCTTGCTTTGGTAATTCTGACATTATACATATTCGCTTTAGTGGTGAGGATGACGGTTTTGTATGCACTAGCTACCTTGTTTGCATGGGTAGGGTTTTATCTGCATGGATGTTCATGGGCACGTTTTAATTTGCGGAGGGAGATTAGTTCTTCTGTGAACTACTCTGGTAGTTACTTTTTTAGAGAGTTGTAGTTTTGTGGGGGGCATTCTGGTCTAGAGCGCTGAAGAGCACAGTATTGTAGGCCGAAAGAATGACTTTGGGGTTAGTGCTGCAGGGCGGTGTCTCACGGGAGGCCAAGATGGTGGGTTCCATTCATTCCTTGGTAAGGATACGAGTGTGTCCGGAGTCTGGCAGTGATAAGTGGGAGGCCACATGTTTTGTGGGTGGTGATGGAGGCGGTGGCTAAGGTGAAGCAGATCAGTGCTTGGAACTGCCTATTTCCATGTAGCCCCCATAACCATGAGGTGATACTTGATGTAGCCCCCTGCGCATTTTAGGGCAAGGTTTTCCATTGTTGCTTTTTACCTATTTCTACCTGCATACTTGATGTAGCCCCCTGCACCATAGGGTCAGGCTTTCCTACCTGTACCTGCACACTTCATGTAGCCACCTGCACCATGTGGTGAGGATCTCCATTGTTGCATTTTACCTACCTGTACCTGCATACTTGATGTAGCCCCCTGCACCATAAGGTGAGGCTTTCCATTGTTGCTTTTTACCTACTTGTGCCTGCATACTTGATGTAGCCCCCTGCACCATAAGGTGAGGCTTTCCATTGTTGCATTTTACCTACCTGTCTACCTGTACCTGCATACTTGATGTAGCCCCCTGCACCATGAGGTGAGGCATTCAAATGTTACACTTTACCTACCTGTACCTGCACACTTCATGTAGCCACCTGCACCATGTGGTGAGGATCTCCATTGTTGCATTTTACCTACCTGTACCTGCATACTTGATGTAGCCTCCTGCACTATGAGGTGAGGCTTTCCATTGTTGCTTTTTACCTACTTGTGCCTGCATACTTGATGTAGCCCCCTGCACCATAAGGTGAGGCTTTCCATTGTTGCATTTTACCTACCTGTCTACCTGTACCTGCATACTCGATGTAGCCCCCTGCACCATGAGGTGAGGCATTCAAATGTTACACTTTACCTACCTGCACCTGCATACTTGATGTAGCCCCGTGCACCAAATGCTGAGGCTTTCTATTGTTGTATTTTACCCACTTGTACCTGCATACTGATGTAGCTCCTGTTGTGAAGGGGACACGCTCTTCAGGCACCCCCAGGCACTTTAGGATAAAGCAAAGACCGCTGCAGGCACTATAAGATGAGGGGCGTGCCTTTAAGGTTTCTGTACGATTATATTATCACATGCTTTGTAGGCACAACAAATATGCGAGAATAGCAGCCATATTAGATATTAGGAGCCATATTGTGGCACAAAGCTTAAACATAGTGCGACAGTGAGCACACCCCGCAAACATGAGAAAGGGAATAGGTTGTATCCCACACACCGATGAGAAAGGCCAGAGCTGCACAGCCCATAAAACCCTGCATTGTCCTAAAATGTTGCCAGCCTTCGCGCCCCGGGTAGAATGTGCCCTGCAGGGCCACGTGTGAAGGACTGAGTGTCTGTAAACAGTGTGATCCCATGAGAAGGAGGGCACAGGCCTCCAACCCTCACCAGTCCCAATCCTAAATTATAGCACCCCAATGCCCTGGCTTTAGGACCCCTGAATTCCAACGTGCCAGATAACACCAGACCACTGACCATAAACCTGTTGAACCCCTGATTGATCAAAAAGATCAGAAAGCAGGGCTTTCCAACCTTCACTTCGAGCTCTAGGGATTTGTGCTGCAAGGTGCAGGCAGGGATGAAATTATAGCTCAAAATGAGGGTGGGAGACCCTGGAGAAGTGCCGGCCTGCCGGCAAACGAGTAAAGTGTGTGAGTTAGTGTGACCTCGGCTTTCCCCCTCGGCCCTGGTCTGCTCATACCAGGTGCTTCTTTACTTAGATAAAGATGTATTGTTTAGTTTGCGAATATGTGCCGATTACTCAGCTTCACCCTGATGAAGGATGAAACATTGCCCACGTGAAGTAAGATGGATGGACAGGGATGGGACAAATGGCCTGCCATCCCCTATGAAGCAGGTCGCCCATGCATAGGGTCTCGCCAACCAGCCATGCGGGTTTCTACTGTATGTACTGACGTCACTGATGATGGTTTGTACCCTCTGAAGGTTCTGCTCATGCACATTTTGGCAGAACGTCCGCGGCAGCATAGTTCTTTGTTGGCGCACCTATTTTTATGGAAATAAACCTTGTTATGCTTGCAAGAGGTGTATTGGGCCTTTTTCTCTAGGGGGTTGCATTTTTTCTGGTGTGAGCATCTAGGTGGGCATTCCTACATTTGGTGACCCTGACGTGATCCGAATGAGGCTTCCAGGCTGCTTCCACCTACAGCGACCAGTCCCAAGTGCGCAGCCCATAGTGGTGTGCAGCAGCCATTTTTAGAGAATTCATATCAGTTCTTTGGAGTGAGGCAAAGCTCCTGGGAGAGTGCAGGCTGTTATTGGGACCCTGTGAGGGAGGAGCGAGGGATTCAAATGAGGGGCATGGTGTGAGGGAGTGTTTTGTATGTGTATGTGTGTGTGTGTGTGTGTGTGTGTCTGTGTGTGCGCACGAGGAGTGTGTTAAGACTACGTGGCAAGATTTATTTTTATGAGTACTATTATTTTTTGGTAAGGAAGGAGGAAAAACAGGAGTGTTAGGATCCTGCCCGAGTAAGGGAAGATGATGGCGCCATTCATTTTGTGACAAGGAGATAAAGGAAAAGTTAGGAGCAACATACAATTATCCACCCACCACTTGCCCAACCACGGGATACACAAACCCGGCATACATGGCCGCCCGGGAAACTGCCCCACCACCCTATAAACCAACATCAAGTACTATCCCGACCCAAGACAGTGGGGTTAAAAAGGAACTAGAAGAAGCGTTGGAAACAACTAAGGTAGAACTGACTTGTTTGAGAGCGTCTCAAGAGGGAAGGGGAAAGAAGGAGAGTGGGTTGGAGGAATGGAGAGCAGGAGACATTTTCTTTTGGCTAGATAGCACAGCCATAAGTTATGTGCACATTGAGAAGGAGGGAGGTGGTGAGGGGTGAGTGGAAAGTACAGGGTATGGGACAGTAAGGTCTAACAGAGGTACAGACAGGGAGATGTGGCATGATGCATGGGACAAAGCTGACGAGGTTGAGGATGATGAAGGGGATGAGCAGCAGACACCAAAAGTCACGCCATGGTTGGAGAGTTTGTGGGGGCCACGATTAAGGAATAGGTACGGCCGAGTGGTAATAGCAAGGAAAAAAGTTAGTGTAGGGTGAAAGGAAGGGAAGTGTATGGGCCCATTGATGCCGCTATTACACAGAGAACTCAGGAGAACACATTTCATGCCCTTGGCACAAATGGATAAGAACAATTTGATTAAGTTGCTCCCACCCCTTACTTCCGGAGCAGGAAAATGGATTTACAGATTCAAAAAGTAGACGGCATGGATACCCTTGGTACTTGGGGATATGAAGAGCTTACTAGTTGCAACTGTGGGGGATCAAGCAGGAGAGGTGTGGGTGAAGGCAGGGTACCCAGGAGTAAAATTGGATGATTACGCACATCAAGGCGCTCCCCTCAATAATATAAGGGCACAGGTGTGGGAAGTGCTGCGGCAAACGTACACCGTCTCTCCAGAACTGCATTCTATCATGCAGTTCACTATGGGGGACAATGAAGACCCCACGCAATGCATTATTAAGGTTCAGGAGATGTGGCGGGCTGGGACGGGGGACCAGTGGGATAGATCGGTTTCTCCTTTTATTATTTTGTTGTTAAAAGTTAAAAGGTGTTTACACAAGGAAGTGCTGTAGGCGCTCGACAAGTGAAATGTCCTGCGCTGAGATTCAAATGATAATAATACACCATTGTAACAGAATAAACGAGTGTGAGAATGAAACAGCACAGGCTTCAGGCTGAGGAAGCGAAACTAGTACAGAATAAATTAGCAAAGATAGCAGTAGAGGGGATGGCACCCTCAAACACGCACGCAGAGGTGGCAGAGCAGACATCAGCACCCCCTGAGGTGAGAATAGCACCATCTTTGCCAATCAGGAGAACAAAGACAGTGGGGTGGGGGGCTTCAGTACCCCTACCAGGAGTGGCAGCAGGGAGGTTAGCAGCGGGAGGGGTGGGCTCCAAGGGGGAACAGGGGAATTTAGAAGTATGGAACCACGTGGTGCGGTGTCCCTCGCAATGTTGGAGCTATGGAAAGTGTGGACATTTTGCAAGAGAATGCAGGAGCATGAAGGGGTGGGATGCAACCCATATAGTAACAGCTACCACCCACCGCCCCAACCCCAACCACAGGGACCAACACTGAAGGCGACCTCCTTTCCCTACAAAATTAATCAGGCCTACACCCAACTGCCACCTCGACGCACCTGGCATGCAAGGGCATAACCCATAGTTGCTGCAGCTGCCAGTGCCCCAACAAAATGCTATGTATGGGAGCAACTTGCCAACAGCCAACACAGTGCCGAACGGCACAATTGTACCTTATGGAGGAGTGAGCATGACGGGGACCAACTCTTTCACGTTCCCAGGTACTAACACGTACCCTGACTAGGAAAGCCCACAGAGAATTCTTGCAGGCCCAGTCCTATCCATGACAGTCCACCCTGACGAGGAACACTTGGTGGGCACTGAGATAGGTAGCAAGCAATTCATCTTCATCGTTGACACAGGTGTCACTAAGTTTTGCTTCAGTGAGGGAGGCCTCCCACTATCAGGTCAACTCTTGACATGCAAGGCTTCCCTGGGGCTGTTGCCATGGTTCTGTATACAAAAGAACCTAACATTAAAATAGGAGGAAAAGTGGTGCATGCACCTTTGCTGTATTCTGAGAGTTCCCCCATAAATCTGCTTGGACGAGACCTGTTAAGCAAGTTGAACATGGCCGTTTCCATTAGAGACAGTGGGGTAGTGTGTGCAACCCCATGCATGTGTGTCATAAGAGCTATGATTATCATTCACCCATAGGAGAGAGGGTGTAGTACACAGTATTCCTGTGGACCCCAACATGTTTGTGTACAGCATAACTGTGCTTCTTGAGGCTGTGCCCCAAATTGGTAAGGATTGCTGGCGAGTGCCATCGGACTTTATTTTCCATCCTGTGGTAACCCCTGAATTAGTGGCAGGAACAATATTGTCTCAGGATCTGCAGCCAAGAGTATTGCTGTCATGGGGACTGAGTTAGAAGGGTGTGAATGGCACACAGTGTTATGTATTGACACAACAGGGCCTCTGAAAGAAGTTACAGGCGTAGATTTGTTTGAGGACAGACCAGAAAATGGCAAAATTGTGCTAGCGATTTCCATCCCTTGTGAGATTATAGTGCAATATCAAAAAGTACAATGACTTTGATGGCTCTTGTGGCACCACCCTCATTCACTGACATAGATTTAGAGCAGGTCCCTGAAAGACTATGGACAACAAATGCACATGACGTAGGGCTCCTGCAAGGAGTGACCCTAGTACAAATATCACTGAAGCCAGGCGCTGTGCTGCCCGAGTGAAACAATACCCTTGATCAAGAGAGGCTGAGAAAGGGATAATTGTACCCTCCACCTCCCCATGCTACACAGTGATCTATCCCTTAAAGAAAGCAAAAGGGGGGAGTTGGAGGATGATCCAGGATTTTCACCTCCTTAATAATATTGTACAGGCAGAATTTACAGTAGTTCCAAACAACGCGACAATACTTTGCAAATTTCCTAAAGAGACAACCCATTTTATGGTGGTGCATGGCTGTGTAACATTTGAGGGGGAAGAAGATGACATTCCAAAAGCACACGACAGACAGCTCGAGCGAGCAGGGAGTCCTCTTCGTTGACATGTCAGCTACAATTTATCAATACACGGGATTGAGACACACTGGTGCAGTGTTTGTCCACTTGGTGGATGGGGCATATGAAACTCCAGTGCAGAAAATAGTCCAGTCCAGTGCAGTAAAGTGATCACTTTTCAGCACAAGCTGCAGAGCTTATTGTGCTTATTGAAGCATTACAAGCTTCCCAGGGGTGTCATGTGACTATCTACTCTGATTCGGTAAATGTCACCACAACAGTGCATGCAGGTTTAGCATGATGGAAGAGGAGGGGGTTAAGGAGGGCGGACGGTTTTCCTGTGGAACAAGCTGCTTCATTAGACAAACTAATTCACGTACTAACACAGAAGCTGGACTACTGTAACAGCCTCTATCTAAATCTGCCTCCCTCTACTCTCCGCCCTCTGCAACTCATCCAGAACAGGACTGCTAGACTTGTCCTTGGCCTCAAGCCCAGGGACCGTATCTCTCCAGGACTGAAATCGCTACACTGGCTCCCTGTGGCTGCGAGGATTAAGTTCAAAACCCTCTGCATTGTCCACAAGGCCTTCTGGGATCTGGGGCCAAAATACCTTCAACTCTCCCTTCCTAAATATCTTCCTTCTCGAGCACTTCGCTCTTCCGCCTCCAACTCCCTCGGGGTCAGCCGCTTCTCCAAGCAACGAGTTGGGGGGAGATCTCTCTCTGCAGCAGGAGCCTCTCTCTGGAACAGCCTTCCTGCCTCCCTGAAACTTGAGGAGAACGATCTCCGGTTCCGGAAGCACCTCAAAACCTTCCTCTTTGCTTCTGCTTTCTCTCCCCCTCTCCCCTGCTAAATCACTGAAACTGTACTGAATCAGCAACTGGGCCACTCACCAATCTCGGTCCTTGGCCCAGCCACTCTCCTCTGCACTGCCTTTCTTGCAACCCCTGCACTGTGGGACTGTCTCTGTATCCCTACATCCCCCCTTCCCAGCACTTGTCTGCACTTATCTTGCGGTTGCCACCAGCTGGCCCTTATTATTTATCTTGTTCATTACTAACCCTGTACTGCACTTTCCCCTCTCCCTTCCCCCTTGCGCTTTTCCCGTCCCCCCTACCCATGCACTTGCGCGATCTGAATGACACCTGGCCTAGTAGGATCGTTGTCTGTCTCCCCTTGTTCCCCCCTCTCTGCCTCGTCGCGCCTTGAAACACTTGTGTATGGGCGCGTTACAAACGCCATATCATATCATATCATAACCAACGGTAGCGGCGGTCATCAATTGCACCGCCCACACAAACAAATCAGATGGAGTATCACTCGGTAACGCTGCCGCGGCGAAAGCTTCAGCGTATCCCCAGGTGCCCCAAACGTCAGAATATCCTGTGTTAACACTCACTACGATTACCTCACAGTGCCCTACCACTTGAGCAGATAATTAAGTTGCAGGATCATGCATGGCAAGAGGAAAAAGACATTTGGGTTAAAAGAGGGTGCAAGCAGTTCCCAACAAATTTTGATTGGAGGCAAGAAATTTCAGGGAAAGCAGTACTGCACATGAAATACTACTGGTCGCATTTGACCAGTTGCACCATCCGTCTCACGTTTCTAAACAACACATTGCAGCAGACATACAGGAAGACTGGTTTGTCCCGCACCTCCAGGAGAACCTAACTAATATGGTCATACACTGCACCACATGCCAATTATACAGTACAGGACTCACGTTAAGAAATATCAGAGGTACTTTGCCCCGCCATTCTGCGAGTTGCACATTGATTATGCAGACATAATGGAAAGGTGGGGAAGGTGCAATGGATCCCGTTACCTCATTGTGGTAGTATGCCCCTTATCCAGATGGGCTGAAGCAGGACCGTGTGCACATCCAGATGCAAAGTGTGCTGCAAAGTTTTTGGTGTGAGAGGTTTTCCCTCGATGGGGCGTGTGCAATATCTTAAGATCCGATAATGACACACACTTATTTAATGAGCATTATTGGGCATCAAGTACCGGATGTACACCATTTACCACCCCCAGGTCAACAGGGGAACGCATAAATGGCCTATTAAAGAGTAAATTGCAAAACTTTGCACCACTTTAACAAAGAACTAGGTGCACTGTTTGCCACTACGTTATTCAGTTTGGGCATGCAGCCCTGCAAAGACCACCGTTTATCACACCATGAGGTGGTAACAAGGTGCCGAATTCATACACTGCTCTCCCCTGTTTGGGGATCATCAGACACTCACAGGGCAGCTTCTATTTTGGGGGAGGAATTTGAATGCCATAAAATGTGTCTCCCAACAGATTGCACCACGCTGGACAGAGGAAAGGACCGTTCTGGCACCAGACACACCAGCAGCGTCACACCCTCAGCAATTGGTCCGTGGAGAATAGATACACATTAAAAAGTATGTCTGCAGCTGGTCAGAACCCAGATATAATGGACTGTATCAGGTTGTCTACGCCACTCCCCTTGCAGTAAAAGTAAATGAACTCCGCTACTGGGCGCACCTCGAGCATGCACACAAAGCACCTCAGCCTGAGCAGGACATACAAGATTAACTTACCTACTTCCATCCCTAGAGATCACCTATAAACACCCTCTAACTGGGTAAAAGAACATCCATGCCAGCCACATGTGAAAAAGTTCTCAAATGCTGCTACACTTTACATTTGCACAGGGAGTGCACTCTCGCAATGCCCTATACTCTTTAGTATCTCTCTCTCTCTTTCGTTCACTCTCTTTCTCTTTCCCTCTCACTTTCTCCCTCTCCCTCTTTCTTTCCATTCTTTTCATCTCTTCTTGTGTGATACATTTCTTTTACAGGTGAATTTTGCAATGGACCCTATTGGACCGAACAACTCTGTGTATGTTAGAAAAAGTACTATGTATGATGCAATGGTAACATTTTTCTATTCTTATATATGTGCACTACATTATATTGCTGCAATGTTTTTGTGTCTATGTTCAGCCTAGGAATATATTGGAGCTGTGTTTTTTATATGGGGTCAGCATATAAAGGGGGACAAAGTAATGCTAGTTTTAGTAATGCCAGTCTAAATGCCAGTTTTGCTAATATTTCATCAACATACACCAATAAGAATAACATATGTCAATAACCAGAGCAATTTGGGTATAATAATAGAGCTGTTATGAGTACAAACTATAATGGCACGGTTCTCAGCGTGAAATGAAAAAGCTCAATAGCTATATCCTTATTTTTTTCCTAAGACGTTTTCTAATATGAATATAAATTTTAGTTTTTCTTCTATTGCGCCACACAATATCACAGTAGCGCGTTATAAAGAACAAGTTAAAAAGCTAAGTAGGAGGCCCACACAGGTCTAGAGCTAGACATGATAGAAGTTGTGCATCATTCAGAACTTTCAAAAAGTTGGTACGCAGACTTGAGCTCGGTAGGGAGAAAAAGAGTGACTGGAAGCTGTTATGATTTTTTTTTTTGATTTTTTTTTATTTGTGCTTTACTCAGTGAAAACTGAGTTTTGTCAAAAACTTCTTATTCCAATCTCCTTGTATTTCGATACACACATTAAATCATAAAAAAATCATAAAAATACCTCCCTCGAAAGGCTGGCCCGACCTGTCGCACGAAAACGGCGACCTTATCCTGGAACCTAGTGGGCATTATTCCTGAGAGTCGATGTTCTGTATCGGGGCCCCCTCAGACTTAAGGGTATTTATCTGGTCAAAAATCAAATCGATGATTTTGGCCAGAGCCGAAGTCCATCTTGTCTTTTCTCCCGAAATAAGTCTGTTCCAGATTTCCTCTTCTTGGTAGATCCACATACTTTCAGCCAAAGAAGGGAGGTATGCTTTTCTAATTTCAATTGTGTAGGGACACTCGATCACAAGGTGCTTTATCGTCTCGATAGTGTCGATTTTACATAGCCGGCAATGATTTTCAGTTCCTACCCCTCTAATAGTTATGATCTCTCTCGTGGGGAGGAGGTTGAGCCTTGCTCTCATGACTAACGTTCTCATCTTCTTGTTTGGAAACTTAGCACAGTAAAATAGGGGTTTTTTCCCCTTATTGAAGGTGGGGGGAAGATGTTTCAGGAGTTTATTTCCCACCACTTTTTCTGTTGTCCCGATCCAATCCATATCTTCCATCTTTTTTTTGATTTGTTCTGGATTTTCTTTTAGGTCATTTTCTGCAGTTCCAATACTGAACAGATCGTTTTTTCTCATTTCCACCCATTTGTTCAAGGCCACGCACTTGCCTAATTCCATTTCATCCCGTATGGTGTTATAAATGGGCAGGGTGTCCGCCATGATGATTCGTCTATAGAGGCGCATGGCACTTTGATCCACCGTCGAAGCTAATGATATGAGGCCCAGCTCTCTTCTTATAGCTGCCATGGCGGTGGATTTTGGTAGGCCTAGGACTGTTTTCCAGAGGTGACCTTCAAGTTTAGTCCAGATATTTCGCCGAAGGTATAACGCACACTCTGTTCCATAGGTCAAAGCCGGCACAGCTTTAGCGTTATAGAAGGTTATAGCTGGGATCAAGAAAAATTTGCCGTACTTGCGATCCACTGCTCTGGTTTGCGTTGTTAACCTTTTCACCTTTTCCCAGAGTTGATCGACAAGACTCTTTTCCAGACCCGAACTGTCGACTTGAATCCCTAGATATTTGAAGCTGGTAACCATTTCAATTTTGGGCTCGGCCAGGGTGATCTTTAGATCTTTCATCTTTTTACTGGGAACTTTTTCGAGGACCATGATCTTTGTCTTCGCTTTATTAATTTCCAGATTGTTCTGCAGGATATACGCCTCCAAGTTACGGATTTTTCTTTGCAGACCCACCTTCGTCTGATCAATCACAATGATGTCATCTGCATAGAGTAGCCGTGGGATCTCCATTTTCCCGATTTTGGGGGGAAAGGATCAAACTTTTTCCTCGGACCGCTGGTAATCACCTAGGAAGGCAGTGAACAGTACCGGCGCCATCGGGCACCCCTGCTTTACTCCGCGTGTAACATTAATCTCCTCTGAAAGTAGGCCCTGGGTGTTGAGTTTCACTCTGATTTTGGTGTTCATATGGAGAGCTTTTATGGGCTCCAATATTTGAGTAGGGCAATTCCAATCTTCTAGCTTTGCCCACAAGGACTGTCTGTCAATCCTATCGAACGCTTTGGACAGATCCACAAATGCCAGGAACACTTTAGGCGCCCCCTCTTTAACTTTTGCTTTCAATATGTGCAATATGAGGAGATTGATCGAAGTACACCCATTTTTTTGGAATCCAGTTTGTAGTTTGTCTTTGGCCTGGCTCTCTTTTTCCCAGACTCGGAAGTGGACGAGAAGAAGGGTGGCGTACAGTTTTCCTAAAATATCCAGAAGGGCGATAGGTCTGTAGCTTGCAGGTTCTTGTCTAGGCCCTTTTTTGTAGATTGGGATGATTACCGCTCTCTGCCACGATTCCGGCACCATGTTTGTTCTTCTACATTCCGCAAAGATTTTACTGATCATTTCTGCCCATTTTTTCGGGGACATTTTCAGGTCCGTATTTGTGAGTCCATCTGGGCCCGGCGCTCTGGAAGTTTTTAGGTTCTGTATCGCTAATTCAATATCCGCAGGATTGGAAAGATCGACCCACGTAGACGCTTGGTTTAGGTTTGCTCCTTGGATGAATTCTGCGGTGAAATAATGGATCCAATTTTCTTCGGCTACAGCATTTACCATAGGGGCCGAGAGGGGCTTATTCATTTCTTTCATCAATCCCCAAAACGCGCTAGATTTTTTGGTTCGAAGTTTTAGCATCATCGCCTCGGCATCCTGTTGGTATTGATTTGCTTTATGATGTTTATGCCAATTCTTGTATCCTTTATTTTCTATGCGCCAGTTTTCCCAATCACGCTCATCGTTAGATTTCTTTGCAATTCTTCGTAAGCGCCGTACACTTTTTTCTTTTTTCAACCACCGTCTTATTATACGAATGGTTGGTAGTAGGCGTGATCTTTGCTTTCCCTGCTCCTTTAACCTGGAAAGCTAGGAGTAACGGTAGGTAGTTAGGTCTTTCCTTCTTGTCAGCCCATACTTGGTCTCTTATTTTCATCTCCCAGGTGCTTTTAATTTTCTCGATGTCTTTTTCACTTAGCCGAAGGCGAGTCTGTTGGTGGTTTAGCTCTATCATCCAATCGTATGATTTGAGTGTCTTGGGTGTGGAACGCCATGTACAGCTGAGTAGGTTGTGGTCACTGTGAATGGTTTTTTTGACCTCGAAACCCATCAGCTCATGGATGAGCCCGTTGGAAATGAAGATATAATCCAAAGTAGCTTTGGAGTCGTTCCGTTCCCATGTTGGATATTTTATTTGTTTTGGGAACAGTGACGACACATTTTGGATATTTCTTTTGCTGATCACTTCATTTAAGGCTTTACCTCTTTCAAATGCCGGATCCAGGTGTCTCCGGTGCCCACTTGCAATGGAGTCCCGGGCTTCGGTATATTTGGCGTTCATATCCCCGCAAATGATGAGCTCAATTATTTCAAATTCTCCATAAAGGTGGTCAATTGTTTCGGCGATGATATTGCAGAATACTTTGGTAGACATTCGCTGGGGGTTCCAATAGCAGTTTATGATGGCCACCATCTGTTGGGGGCCATTTTTCCTTGTGATCTTTCCCTGTAATTGAGATGTCAAGACAACTAGCATTTCATATGATTGTTTCCACATTTTGGGTTCATTCAGTCCCGAACCAGATTTTATAGCTGTTAGTAAACCCGCAGACGGTCTACCTAGCAGGCCTTTCGCTGCGGGGGAAATCAGGACAGAGTATCCATCGAGGGCAGGTTGGTGGACGAGCCAGGTTTCTTGCAAACAAAGAATATCAAATGAACCCAGATCGACATCTCCAGATGAAGTGAGGTGCATGTGGCCTCTTGTGTTCCATGAGCCCAGATTATAGGCTCCCTTAACGGGTTGCTCGTTGCATTTATCGATGGAGGTTTTGTTATCGCCAATGTGACGAGCTAACCCAGGTTGTTGCTATTTGCCGTTGTTTTTTGACCAATTTGCCATAAGCCATTTCCATGGCCCTTTCGGTTGTCTTTCTTCTTCCGTCATTTTCTGCTGTATGTCAGCTCCATTTGTGAAAACCTCGGGGGATAAGCAGTACGACCTTGTACGATGTTCGGTGGAACCTTTGTCTTCTCTGTTGATTCTTAACGGGTGCTTTGTCCAGTCAGGACATTTTCTGGAGTGGTGACCGTTACTTTGCTTTGAGTAGTCTCTCACCCTCCAATCTGCGAGGTATCTTGTGCCCCTGCCTTGATGGTATTGGCGACTGTGAGACTCTTGCCTTTCCGGAGTATTTCGCCTTTCGGTTTGCAGGTATAGATCTTCCGTTTTGGATCTATAATGGATTTGACGTTTAGATTTCTCTGTCGAAATCTCTCTGGGTGCTTCGGTCTCCGTAGATCTCTTATACTCCTTCAAAGATAGGCCTAATTGATGGAATTCCTTATAGACAGACTCATCAATAAGATCGATGGCAGCTGCTTTCAGATGAATGAAAGCTTTTGCCTTCTTTTCTCTGTGGTAGGGTTCGATGAGCACTAGGTCCTCTGTCCTGATCTTTTTCAGGGTTTTCATTTTCTTTGTTATCTGGAGAATTGTAGATCTATTTAGAATGCAAAAGTTTTTCTCCACTTCCATTTGCTCGAGCTTAAAGACTCGTATCGTTTCTTTGGACACCTTTTTGTTACTCGCAGCATTTCTTTCCACTCGATGTTTACAAGGACTTCTTTGACTGTCATCTCTTTCACGCCTTTGTCGCTGTTTAGGATGGCTTGTTCTTGTTTTCTCCCTCTCTATCACGGGTTTATCTCTTTCCGGTCCTGGTTTTTTGGCAGCTTCCTTTCCACCTGCCAGCCTTGATGCGATTTTTTCCGTCTGGCACTGTTCATCTCTGTCCCTTTTAGGCTTTACTGTATATACGTCCTCTTGATCATTGGGCTGTTTTCCCCTCATGTCGTTATCGATTTCCTTTGGTTTCAGAGGGACATTGTCCCAGTGAGTAGAAATGTCCATTAAGTCGCTAACTTTTAAGAATTCCTCTGTTGTTCTTGGCGATCTCTCGCTGCCCAGAGCCTCTGCTTTGGATCGAACATCTTGTCGTTTTTTGCTCTCCGGCGATTTGCTCGGACCCTGATCCCTCCGGTCTTCTTCGGCCGTTTTTATGATGTCCTTCTTTGACTTTGTTATTGTTTTAGCCAATTCAATGTTTATGGGGTTTGTCTTTTGGGTTAAGGCCTGTGGCCTAATATCTGATTTTTCTTGCGCCAAAATCAACACGGTTTTCTTTTTTCCATTGCTTTGAGTCTCTGCTTCGTCTGGTCCCTCTTCCGAAATCCTACAATAGGTTGCGCCATTTTTATTCAGAATTTCCAACCTTTTGATCTTTTTTTCCAGAGCTTCAATTTTCGTTTCCCACATTGTTTTCTGTAAAGTGTTCTGGGATCTATCTGATGCTCTTTCAGATTGGGTCCCCATCCCCATTTTCATGTTCTCAATCTTTTTTTCCAATGTTTCCAGTTTCCTTTCATACTGAAGTTTCTGGTTTAGAATGAGATCCGTATTTCCCGCTAAACAGGACTCCATCTGGACTAATTTTGTCATTAGATTGGAGAGGATTGCTGTATTGTCTTGGACGTTCTCTTTGATAGTTTCATACAGCTTGCAAAAGGGGGCCAGGACAATTGTCATTGCCGACATAATGGCTATCATTTCTGGTTTTTTATTTGGTGATTCATTTTGTAAGGCCATGGCGATTTCACTGAGTCGTCTCTTTTTCGGTGGCGTAAGGGTTTTGTCTGATCTTCTCGATGGTGCTGAGGAATTGAGGTCCTGGCACACCCCTAACGATCTTGCATTTCTGTCGCTTTCAAAAGGGTTTCTCAATTATCCTGCATTCGTAGGTAACGTGGGAGATACAGATGTAACTCTCCTGGATAGGTGAGGCTTTGTCCAAGCCAGACGCTCTTCTCTATTTAGGTGTGTTTGGGTCTTTTGATTGTTTTCACGAACATACTGTAGACCACTTGCACCCTCTTTTTCCTGATCATTTTCTGAATCGGGAATCTCCTCAATAAATTGGGGTGCCCCATTGGGGCTGGATACGGTCTCAGGGATCTCATTTATAACTGTTGGGGGATTGTTTGTGTCTAGAGTGCTCGTTTCTAGCAATTCCGGCCCATTTGCTTCCTGCCCAGATCTCTTAAGCCGGGCTTCATTTTCTATCTCCCCTGCGGGCTGTTCAGTTCTCCTCTGTTTTTGAGCCGGCTGGGTTTGTATAGCTCATTCCAGCATCTCTGCATCAGATACTTCCGTATCGATGCTCTGCTTTCTTTTCTGTTGCAATGTAAAAAACGCTTTTAGCGGGCGTGATAGCAGCGGATTCGGCAGCCCTTTTTTGTATGGTTTTCTCGCTTTTTCATCACCTAGACTAGTATTTTTTTGTGCTCTTGTTTTCGCAGTTTTAGCTCCTTGTGGCCTGGATTTTGCCAGTGCATTTGGTTTGCCTCTTTTTTTTCTTTTAGTGCCACAACCCGTCTTCAGTTGTTCACCATCCGTTTCTTTGTTGGAATCCTCCGGCTCTCCCTCAGAAAGATTTCCACTCTCCACATCTTCATCATCGGAATTCATATCCTTGTCATGATAGGGGATTATTACCATGTCTCTTGCTTCACTCGAGCCTTTCCTGGTTTTTTGTGGGTTTACACCCAGACCTTTCACCGTTTTTTCAACGTCCTGTTCTGTGGCATGAATCATGGGTTGGATGGCTATCCCATTTGGGACAGAATTTTCAATTATTGTTGTTGCAGAGAGTTTAGGTGCCATTTTTCCTTCTACACTGAGGCCTCTTACCCTCTCCTCAGTGGGCTTTCGTTGTGCTTGAGTTTCATTATTTTCCACGTCTTCCGTTTTTTTTTCTTGCAACGGTAACAGTTTACCCCCACTTTGGTCGCTATTGGGCGTTATCGCATTCCTGGTTCCAGTCCATATCACCTCTTCCGAAGCGTGTGGGTTAGAGGAGGAAAGCGTTCCCGGGCTCTTGTTTGTGTCTTCAAATTTTGCCTCATTCGAGGCTTTCAGCTCTTTCCTCCCCTCTCGGGACACGCACCGGTGGTTGTTTATCTGGCATGATTCCCCCTCCCCACTTGGCTCTTCTTCGAGCTCTTCTTCGAGCTCTTCTTCAAACCCACTCATCGGCACCGGGCTTAGTTCTAGTCCCCGTGTACTGAGGGCCACATACGACGCTGGTTTGTCCACCATCCGCAGTGCCTGCATCGAAACGCTTTGATCGTCCGCTCTCCTCCGCACTGCTTTTCCCCTCACGTCTGTTCTTGACCGCGGGAGGAGCTGGGCGCCCGCTGCCATGGCCCCTACTATGTCGTGCTCCCCCACTCGCGAGTCAGGTACGGCCTCCATTTCTAATTTGTTATTGTTTGATAATGTCTCATCCAGGATAGCTAAGTCTTTAGCGTTCCTCACAGCCGTAATTACGGCGTGCTTAGTAGATGTCTGAGCCGTGGTAAGCAATTCTAAGATGGATGGTGACACTGTTTGAGGGACCCTTACCCCGGGAGTCGAGTCGGATTTACTCCTCCTTCGCCTCTTTTCCGGGCTTAAATTTCTCTCTGATAAAGATAGTTTTTTTTCCTGGGAGTCTTTCGTGAATGATTTTGGGCTTTTAGAGACTTTCAAGGTTTTCAAGGGACGTACCTCAGGCTCCATCCGGCTGCGGCTTTGTGTCTGCAGTGGACTGCTGTAGACTGGCTCCCACCTCAGGCTCCCAGCTCCGCTCACCGCTCCGCGGTGTATCTCGGCAGAAATAGGCACTTCCTGCTTTTTTTCACACAACGATGTGAATAGGTGCAGAGACTGCTGTAGACTGGCTCCCACCTCAGGCTCCCAGCTCCGATTTTTCATTGATACTGCATGCATCTGGGACACCCAAGGTATTGTTACCACAAGAATTACCAATTCTGGAGGCTCAATGCCTAGTTCATCTGGCACTGTGTAGGTTGTGAGGCACTTTCCAGGCGTGGAGTGTGCAACTAGAAATTGTGGAACCAGACCAGTCATTGTGCACTCAAAATCCTAAAGGCATTCAGTGTCTGCAGAGTCCATACCTGACAGTGCAAGGGGTGAAATATGTGGTGACCAAGTGGCAAGAAACATCAATAAGCTGTGCAGCAGTAGGACTGTTGGAGTTTGGAGACAAAGGGCCTCATTACGACCCTGGCAGAAATCGAAAAACGATGGCGGAAATGCAATACCGCCATCGAATAGCGCTCGGTGCGATCATGACCCGTCACCGCAAAGTACGATGCCATTAGCGACACCGTAGTGAACGCCAACGCTAACTGCACCAAGTACGCGCGCGCGCCATGCCAAACCGTAATTACCACCATGGCGCAACGGTACGTGAATTCTGACCCTAGCGGACATGCACCTAACGCCATCAAGCACGGCGGAAAGTACCATTCCGCCATGGTGAGAAGTACGGCATCGCGAACCAACCGTAAACGGCCCTACTGAGTGCCTGTACACCGCTCCCTGGCCACATTGTACAACCCCCCGTAGGTGCAATGAAGTCACACAATGCAACCAGTGAAATGCACTAGTCATCCATGCCTGCCAACGAACAAATGAATCTCAAGAGGGGCCAATGGGAGCTGCAGGGCACAGATGGCACGAATACAGAAGCCATCCCAATGGACATGACCTCAGTCTCCCACCAAGAAACGCACGCAAACACAGGCACCTGTGACCAGCAATATTCCGAAAATCACATCATTCCACCAATCCACCTGGCTGACCGGCATCTGTTACACAAAAGCTAATCCCCCGCCCCTGAGCATGACATCATTAAAACAGTCATATTGGCAGCCCTCATCCCTGACCTCACTGGGCTTCGTAGGCAAACGCGCCCAGCACAGTACCACGCAACTATACTCCGAAGCTGGAACCCAATGCAGATCTCCTCACAATACATCGCTCCCCAAATAGGAATATGCCACATCACTTGCAAAGAAGAACGCTACACGGTCCATATCAGAATAGAAATTTAATGCACAACAAATTCACCAAGCCCATACAGCCATTAGGCCATGAACTCCAAAACACATTTCACCATTGTGGGCTGCATCCGCAATAAATGACCAGCTACTTCTTGTGTGACGCCCTGTTCCTTCATGGTACACAGGGGCTACATTCACGTACGAAAAGGCAACATGGAAGTGCCTAGAACCGCAGGGCCATCCCAATAGGGAGGCACTAGTCCAGCTGAAAGGCCGAAATGTTGCTCCTAGCCACTAGTACTGCGTAAGGGCATGTGGCCCATTGGCGATCGTCCCATAAGATCGTAATGCTGCTCCACTGATGAACACGAAGCAGCAGGTGTCGGGAGTAAAATCCATCTGCAGGAGTGGCATACAGATGGCAGTGGCAAAAGGGGAGGAGATACCTGTCAACCAAATGAAATGAAAAAGAATAGTATGGCCATCAGAACTACATTTGAATTACTCACTTCAATGATCACACCAAATCCACAGCCATATGCATGCTAGCCCACTCCAAAGGATCACCACCACCCAAAAACCACTTGCGAATCATAACTATCTATATCGAGGTGAAAACACTATCACAAACGAGTGTTACTGTGCATGCGTCTGTTAAAACAGAATCCATCAGATGGGATTGGTAACGTGCATGGACACAAGTGTCTGAAGGCGCGTCGAGAAAGGGAGGGCTCAACAAGGCCAGATAGACGATGGTCCCACTATGGCAGCCCTGCATCACATAGCGTAGGGGAGGCGGATAGATCCCAAGAAGCCCTGTACATGGCAAACTCTGTATCAAATCATCTGTCCATGCATCCATACATCATTCCCTCATCCCGTAATGAAAACGCCTGTTTCCATACTCACATAACATGTGAAATTTCCATTGAGTCTGTGCGTTATGCAGCCTGCAAAATCCACTGTGCCCCAGCCCGTTATTCCAGTGTTGTGAAGTAACATGTATTTGGGAACGTCCGGCCTCATCGCCCACGTCGCTATTGCGCATCCCAAACTATTCATATCAATCATTGCATCCTCGCCATGGCCCCTGTCCCAAGGACATTGAACAATAGAACGTTATATTTGCAGTCAGACCTGTGGGCATCTCCTCGCCGCTAGCTGAAAACCGAAAGCGCCGCCCTTCGAATTCCTCATTTGCAACATCACGTCGAAAAGGCATCTGTGGCCGCTTGAAACCACAAATTAATCCATCTAGTGCGGCTGTGTGTGAAAATGGCAACTGCCTTCACTCACAAATGGAACGCCCCGCCCGTCGGTCAACCTCGGTACAGTGTTGCATGAGGGTCCACCGTTACTCGAGTACTACGTTCCACTGACCCTTCACAAGTCTGTTCGCGACTGCAAAGATAGCATGTGAAACAATGGGACCATAGCCGAATGAACATATCAACCAATGTTACACTGCCATCGGGTACAAATACATGATTGTAATAGCAAGATGCCATTCGTCGAATTGCAGCGTTGTGTGCGGGACGTGCTCGCCCAAAGGGGAGAGCAGCTTGCACAGGTGGAATGAATCACCACAGGTGGAGGCCATACAGCCTGAAAACACATAAATTGCACACCCAGTCTCCTCCCACAACCACACCCACTCCGAAATGCTACCGGCAGGACTAGCTATGTTGGCCCTGGGGGACCTGATAGCACTGCAAGTACTCCAACTTCAAGAAGAAGACGAACACCAACTACAACCGGCCGCACGGCGGAGACGCAGGAGGAGGAGAAGGGCAAGGCAGGGCCAGCAAGGGCCGCCAGCACAGCCACTACCACCACGCAGGCAGCCCGCAATCCCACGCCTCCGAGCACATCCGTTCAACCTCACTGATGAGCAGATCCACACCCTCTACCGTTTGGACCGGGACACCATAACCGCCATTGTGGACATGACACAGGCTGACCTTGTCAGCATGATAGATAGCCCAACCGCCATCCCACCCCTACTGAAGGTGGTGTCTGTACTCCACTTCCTGGCCACAGGCACCTACCAGCACACAGTCGGACAGTTGCATGGCATATCACAGCCACTGTTCTCACGGACACTATTGCAAGTGCTCGATGCCCTCCTGCAGCACGCAGATGACTACATCTCTCTACCACGCTCGGAGCAGGAAATTACCAACACAAAAGTGGGATTCCATGCACTTGCCGGCATACCGGGTTGCATTGGTGCCATCGACTGCACCCATGTGGAATTGGTCGTCCCACATGCCATGGAGGCCCAGTACCGCAACCGAAAACAATTTCATTCTCTCAATGTACAAATGGTGTGTGACCCCAACAGGATCATTACACATTGTTGTGCCCGATTTCCTAGATCAACCCATGATTCTATGGTCTTGAGGAACTCTACAATACCACGCTACATGGAGCGACACGCAGGGAACAGATCCTGGCTACTCGGTGAGTCTCATTTCATGCATGATGATGTGGGGTATGTGATGCGGCAATGACCTGGCAGGAAAGGGGGGGGTGCGTACGTAGCAATGGCATTCCTCAAAATTCCTTTATTGTCCACATACAGGTGATGCCGGGTATCCACTGAAGAGATGGCTCCTCACACCAGTCCGGAACCCACGGGACCAGCATGAGGAGGACTACAACCATGCCCACTCACGTACCCGTGTAGTCATAGAACAGGCATTCGGCCTACTGAAGACTCGTTTCCGCTGCCTCAGCAGGTCTGGCGGGGCACTCCTGTACCGCCATGTGAAGGTTGCAAAGATGGTCATGGCATGTGTCATGCTCCAGAACATGTGCGTACGTAGAAATGTGCCCATGCCCCCTGACGCAGAACTGCAAGCACCTGATGATGGTCATGATGAGGGTGGGGATGTGGCAGCACCTCAAGGAGTCTGCGAGGCACAGGAGGGCCGTGACATTCGTCAGCATCTCATAGATGCATGCTTCTAGCACTCACGCCTGGTGGCTGATACATGGACACGGGACTCGTGGCACTGTGTGTGTCTGGAACATGCACAATATGGACTGTACGCCTATAATGGCCTCGTACACAAAGATCAATGTCCACACATCTCATTGGATGATCGTGCATTGTTTATGGCATATGTGATATCATGTTAAACACCCTATCGACCCGCCACCCAAGTGAGCCCAACACACCCCCTCCACCCTCCTACCTCCCCCCCGAACACCAGTGTCCAAAGATGCTCATTGTCAGTGGGCAGTCGCTATAGCAAGCCCCCTCTGCGGGTATCAGGGGCACCCCTGCCTGTGGAGCGCAGGTTCCTCCCAGATCTACGTTGGGGGCTGCCCTGGACGGAACTTGCAACGGATGATGTCTCTGCCTGCTCACGTCCATGCATGTCCCTAAGGGTTTGTGAGAGCTCAGTGAGCACACGGCGCACTGCGGCAAGTTCGGCACATACGTCTTTGGACGTCGCATGCAGTTCCCCCCTCAGGCTCTCGGTGCTTCTCTCCATTTGTACTCTCAGGCTCTCGGTGCTTCTCTCCATTTCTACTCTCAGGCTCTCGGTGCTACTCTCCATTTGTGCCCTTAGTGTCTCTGTACTTCTCTCCATTTCTGCCCTAAGTGTCTCAGTTGATGTTTCTATGTCTGCCTTAGTGCCCCCACATTCATCGGCATGGTCCTTGAGGAGCGTGGCCAGTTGCTGCTGTTGCACGATTACCTGGTCGAGGGACTGTTGCCTCTGCTGGGCCATGGCCATTTGCGGTGGTGTCACAGAGTGGCTGGTCACCTCATGTTGCCTTGCCACAGGGCTTGTGGGGGATGGCCAGTCGTCGTCTTGTGGGTGCCCCTGCGTGGTATCCTCATGGTGTACGGGATGGTACAGACAGGGGGATTGAGACAGGTCATGGATGGATCTAACTTCGACATCCCCGTTTTCTGTGTCGGAGCATGCTGCCATTAATGCAGTGTCACCTATGGTGCTGCTGCCACCAGAGGCAGTGCCTACTGTGGCATCCATTGGGGGGACCTGTGGTGGTGTTGTTGTGGGCATGCTGGCTGCTGGGGTGCCTGTTGGAGTTCCCTCCTCTGTGCTGCCACTTGATTTGTGCAGCTGCCGTGTCTTGATGCGTGCAGCTGAGGTGGAGGGTCTTTGGCCGTTGGTCTTGGCCCTCTTTGCAGGTGTGCTGGTAGGGGTGTCCTGGAGCTCGTCGTTTGGATCGGACCCTGTGGTGGAGTAAAGGAGGGCGAGCGTTATTAATGGGTCTGTGGGAATTGGAATGGCAATGTATCACATGCATTGGGGTGGTACCTGAGGGTGATTTGGGTCGGGGCCTTGGAGGTGGTTTCATTTGTGTGTGGAGTGAGGGTGCAGTTGTTTGGCAGCCTGCAGTTAGGGTGTGCCTGCTGCACGTGTAGAGGGTGTTTTTAGGATTTTTAATTATTTATGTATTTGATGTGAGTTTTAAAGTGTGCTATCAGGCCTATGTATGTGGACGTTCTCCTGGACATGTGTTCCTGTTGCACTATGTGGGCACGTGGTACTTCACATGATTGGACATTGTGGTTTTGGCATTGTTTTATTTGGGACACCTACCTGAATCTTCGGATGTCTGCACTCCTTTCTCCATCCCTCCGACTCCCTCTATGCTCTCCATTCCAATGGTGGAGGCACAGATTTCTTCCCAGGGGGTCAACTTGATGGGTGATTCCGATCCTCCCCCGGTAGCTGTGGCAATGTTGCGGTTGGCAGAAAGTATGCTACGGACGCGTATCCGCAGGTCGTCCCATCGCTTTCTGCATTGCTGTGGGCTGCGGGGTGCGGTCCCCACCGCACTTACCCGCTGTGCCACCAGGGCCCATATGGCCTTCTTGTTCGCAAGTGCCGTCCTGGTCATTTGCGTGGAGAAGACGGCGGCAGCATTCTCCTGGAGGGTCTCTGTGAGCACGGTGAGTTCCTCACGGGAGAAGTGGACCTGCCGCTTGCGGTCGCACGCTTTCTTCGCTACTTTTCCCATTTTTCTTGGTTTCACTAGGGTGGATGACGGGTTGGGATGTGTCTCGGGGTAGTATTTTTGATGGTTGTGTGGAATTTGTGGTTTTATAGGTGTACGGCGGGATGTTTCCCGTTCCGGGACCATGCTTTTACTTCCGTTTCCGTATATTTACGGTCCCCGTACTTTCCGGTTGGCGCTCACTGCGGTGTCCGCTGAGATGGGTGGCGGTATTGCACCTAGGGCGACGTACGGCGGCGGTGTGGGCCGTTTTAGGGTCATTTCCGCCATCGCGGACTTTGCACTTCCGCCATGGCGTGGTGCTCGTGCCCGATGGGTCGGAATGAGCCGCACTTTGCTCCATCGTGCAATGGCGGAAACGCTATTTACGCTATGGCGGTCCGGTCGGTTGATTTCCGCAAGGGTCGTAATGAGGGCCAAAGTATTGTCACAAGTGAACAAAGCATGTCCACCATTCTGGAATTAATATACTGTAACACTGACATGGATCGAAGCAATGGAAAAGCCAGTGAAAGTGCAAAAGGAAGAGACTTATAAACTATGTTTTTACAATGAAGGAACTGTTTTCGTAGGGTCCAACCAAAGGTGTAATAAGACATTGTTCATCCCAGATCTCAAGAAAGGCACTGCTGCAGTAATGGATTATTACTGGGTGTGTGGACAGCAGGCATTCTTGCACCTGCCACTATTATGGAGGGGCTACTGCTCAATGGCCACGTTGCACCCAGCGCTTCTCGTGACCCCTGAAGATCACCTCACAGTGGGGTTGAAAGAGTTGCTTGCCCCAACATCAAGTACAACAATAGAGGGGCCCACCGGAAGCGGGGCACAGCCCCCCCATCTTCCATATTCTGCCTGAAAAAGAGGCGAACCAAAAAATGCGCAGGCAAAGATCGAATTACCTGTCTCAAGACTCCTCTGAACTGCTCAAGGAAATACCCGATGAATATAGACTGTTCAGTAAAGAAGAAACCTTTTTCGCATCTCTCCTGCTGCCTGGGATCCAGATAGCGGCAAATGCCAAATGGATCCAGATAGTGAGGTTGGAGGTCGTACAGCCGGTGAATGACACAGAGCAAGACCTCAGCACAATCAAGGATGAGATGCGTGCCATGAGATTGATGACCCTCCAGAACAGGTATGTGCTCGACCTGCTCATGGCCATGAAAGGGGGGGGTTTGCAGCAAAATCGATAATTCCTGCTGCACATTCGTGCCACCAAACAATGCTAACAATGCATCCCTGCATCCCTGATGCAAATAATAGGAGCTGTGCAGCCTTGGTTCACATATGCAAAATGAAGCTAGCATAAAAAACAATGACTGGTTTGAGGACCTCTTTGCCTGAGCGCCATCCTGAATGGGGGCTATCATGAAGATGCTGGTACCCATTCTCGTGTTTGTACTGGTCCTTTTTTGTGCCTGCCAACTGGGACTCTGATGTTGTGCCAAAGCAGTACCTAAGAGTGCCATGATGATGGTTTCAATTGAGGGTTTTAGTGCACCTCGGGGAACAAAAGATAGTGTACTCCAGACAGATGACCCAAACAAGCCATGCATGGTGAGAATAGAGCAATGTTTGCATCCTACCGCCACTATCACTACACCCCCACCTGACCGCGAGCACTATGTTGAACATTGGGTTGATTTAGCAGGAGATGGGGGCCAGAATCTACACCGCGTATGCAGAGCATGGGTAGCCATTATACTTAGAGGCTGACAGATTGGAAAAGGAACAAAGAATGAGAGAGGAAGTGGAATGAGTAGCTTGGGAATTCGTTAATGTAGAATGTTGGGAAGGGGACCTGCTCTTCAGGCACCCCCTGGTGCTTTATGATAAGGCAAAGACTGCCATAGGCACTATAAGAGACCAGGGGGGTGCCCTTAAGGTTTCTGTATGATTACATTATCACATGCTTTGTAGGCACAGTAAATATGTGAGAATAACAGCCATCTTAGATATTAGTAGCCATATTGTGGCACAAAGCTTAAGCACCCCAGGCCTAGACTGCAAACATGAGCAAGGGAATAGGTTATATCCCACACACCGATGAGAAAGGCCAGAGATGCACAGCCCCATAAAACCCTCCATTGTCCTAAAATATTGCCAACATTCGTGCACTGCGAGGAATGAGCCCTGCAAGGTCACGGGAGAAGGACTGAGTGTCTGTTATCAGTACGATCGCATGAGTTGGGGGGCAGAGGGTCTCCAACACCCACCAGGCCCAATCCTTATATTATTTATTTATTTGTTTATTTGTATTGCGCCGGTAACTCGCAAGTCTCGGGCGCAGAAACATGGACACAAGGTACGATAACAATTACCACGAGACAAGACTCAATGTACAATTACAGATGGGAGGTCTGTTGAGAGTAGGGGATCAGTTGAAAATATGGGTCTTCACCAGTTTACGCAAGCGCAAGTAGTTGGCTTCCCTTCTTATAGTGGTGGAGAGCTTGTTCCATAGGCCGGCGGCTAAAATGGAGAAGGATTTTTCAGAGCCAAATTTGCGCTTGTGAGTGGCTACTATGATCTTTCCTTGATCTGAAGAACTGAGCGTGTGATTGGGTGCATACAGGTGGATTTTGGTTTTTAGGTACTCTGGTGCTTACCCATGGACGCATCTGTGAACCAGTGTAGCTCTCTTCTGGAGTCATTGATGTGGTCGGATTTGTTTTTTTCTTTCTGATCCTCACTGCGTTATTCTATATAACCTGATAGCCATGGAGGCATCCTAAGTTATAGCACCCCAATGCCCTAAATTCCAACCTACCAGATGACACCAGATCATTGACCATAACCTTGTTCGACCCCCAATGGATAAAAAGGATCCGAAAGCAGGTCTTTCTTACCTTCACTTCTCGGTCACGTGATTTGTGCTGCGGAGTGCAGAGAGGGATAACATCATAGCCCAAAATGAGGTAGGGAGACCTTGGAGAGTGGCCGGCCTTCCTGGGAGCGAGTGAAGTGTGTGAGTTAGTGTGACCTCAGCTTTCCCGCCGGGCCCCTATCTTCTCATACCAAGTGCCTCATTACAGAAATAAGTTGTAGATTGTTTAGTTTGCAAATATGTGCACATTACTCAGCGTCGTCCTGATGTGGGATGAAACATTGCCCATGTGAAGGCAGATGGACAGATGGGGCTGAGAACAATGGCCTGGCATCCCTATGGAGCAGGCCACCCATGTACAGGGTCTCGCCAACCAGCCACACAGTTTTCTACTGTATGTAATGACGTCCCTGACGACGATTTGTACCCTCCTAATGTTCTGCTTGTGCAGATTTTGGCAGAACGTTCCATGGCAGTAGAGCTCTTTGTTGGCGCACCTATTTTTGTGATCATAAACCTTGTTCTCCTTGCAAGAGGTGTACTGGGCCTTTTCCCTAGCGGGTTGCATTTTTTCTGATGTGAGAGTCTAGGGGGGCATTCCTACACCCCCTGCACTGTTGGGTGAGGCTTTCCATTGTTGTATTTTACCTACCTGCACCTGCATTCTTGATGTAGCCCCCTACACCATAAGGAGAGGATTTCCCAAATCGTGCAGCCACTCCAATTTCTTCATCTCCAGCCTTGTGCTGTGCTTAATCTTGTTCACTTCTACTGTATGAACCATTTTCCTCCCTTCCACCTTAAGTACCATTTTCCTCCCTCCTTGTCCTGCACTTCCCTGTCTCCCCCTCTCCCCTGCATTTCATGTTACAGCACTTGCACAATCCGAATGTCTCAAGGCCTAGTAGGAACGTTTTTTGTTTAGTTTTTCTTCATCCCTGTTTCCTCACTCCCCGCACGATGTGCCTTGAAACACCATCTTCTGTATAGGCCATTATAAATACTCAATAAATAAATAAATAAATAAATAAATACAAATTCCCAGTGTCAGAAAGCCAGAGGACTGCATTACTTCATCGCTTGTTTCACCATTCACCTCAGAATGACTGGTGACAGTAGGACCAGTGTAGAGGGGCAGCCGCCACAAAGGCACGCAATGCAGGGCAGCATACTAGTGTGCAATGGGTGAATGACTTCCCTGTAATGGTGAACCAAAGGAGTGTGACAAGGACTCTTTGAGGAGTGTGGCACAGGCCTCCACCTGTACCATGGGAAAGGGTGTGGAAGCCAAGGAGCCTGGGTGCCTCCACTCGTGCCATGGTGCTGGTCCGGGGGGAAGAGTGTGGACGATCCCATGGTGTGCCCCACCATGTCGTGTGGGAGCCCCACTCGTGTCTCATTCTCACCAGCCATCCAAAATGAGACCTCACTGACCAGGAGCACAGCACCGAGCAAGGTTTCATAAGACCTATAACAAGAGAACAGGTGTCACCTATGGGGACTCCTTCATGTCCTCTATCCACTCCTCTCACAATCTGCCTAGATCAGACACACCCCAGAAAAGCACGGCCCGGCCTGCTCTTACCCCGAGTCGCATCCTGGACTACCTGCACCTACTTTCTAGTCTTAGGGTGAACAGATGTCTGGGTTTTGCCGGCACAGTCTCGGTTTTTGCTGCTCTGTCCCCCTTTCTCAAGATTATGTTCCCATTGGAAACTGCAGTGCTCCCGGTTTTTGGTAGTAGGTGTTCATAGCTGACAGGCAGGAATGCACAATCTCGCAGAGAAGAAATGCAGCATTTTACAATTTAAGATAGTGTTACTTTGTGATAAATTAATTATAATATATATTTCTTTGAACAGTAACACTTCAACCCCTTTCTCCTTCAAACACTACTGAAGTGTAGTGCCTTGACAGCCACTTTCAACAATGAGTCCTACTTTTATGTTAGTTGCCCTGTCCCGGTGTATTAAATAAAGATGAAATGGCTTGCTGGATTTATCAAGTTTATTGCTGCAGTAACATTAGCAGTTCAAACAATTTGGAATGGTGCAGAATGAGTCCATGAGCTGCAGGCCATGAACAGTGCAGGGTGGTATAAGGGGTAAAGTCTCAATCAGTCTCTTAGTAACTCTCCTGAAAGGAGCGCCGTCATAATGTAGCCCCCAGCCCATGCCTACCATATTGCCCGCTCAGCGCTTCTCCTAAACCCTGTTTCCCCGCTGGTACCGCGAGGCTAGGATCTGCGGATGGTAGACAATGGCTCTGGTTCTGGTCGCTGAGGGAATGCACTCAGAAGCAGTGCTTTTCTGCGTTATGCCATCTACCCGGTCTCACTCTACTTTAGTGGCTGCATAGTTCATGATGACCTTAAGCACAGCTAAGGCTCCAAGCCCTCACAGGGATCGAAATTGAGATTGGATAAGCAGGAGTTAAAAGCAGCTCCTGGGTATCCAGCATTCTCCAGTGACCAGGAGCTACCACTGGGGAACCAGGAGCTAAGAGCAGCTCCTGGGTATCCAGCATTCTCCAGTGACCAGGAGCTACCAATGAGGAAAGAGGAGCTAGCACACAGCGCTCCTCAAATATAACTCCCCCATAAGATGCAAACATCATTTCAGCCATTATTTACGACCCCTTATGTTGCATAGATGTTGTCCCGGGGAGCCAAAAGTAGCTCCCGCTAGCCATTGCTGTAAAGCTATCCAGGTTTGTCCAGGCTGCAAGCAGGAGCTAAATAGCTCCCAGCTCCCCTCAATTTCGAACCCTGCCAGGGGTCTACATAACTTTCTGAACAGACCCTGTTGTCATCCTTGTCTAAGGAAAGCAGTGGACCATCTTCTAATGACCAGGACTTCATACCAGAGCTACTGTACAACGAATACTAGTGACTTTGAAAATAGGGGGTATATGCAGAAACCTGGAAGGTTGCAGAGTAGAGTCTTACCAATGCACTGTTGCATCACTGGCAGCATTCCCATGCAGTACAGACGCCTGGGCCAGGAAAGCTCTCGCTTGCACCATCAAGTTACTGCAACAGTCAACCCTGCAGGTTGTATTTCTCAGAAGATGTTCCCCGTGAATGCCTCCAACAGGTAGGGGTGGTGTACTTGTTTTGTGTAGTGGCCACTGTGGCCAATGTGATCCTCATAGTGGCCACTGTGGCCAGTGTGATAATTATAGTGGCCACTGTGGCCAGTGTGATCATCATAGTGGCCACTGTGGCCAATGTGATCATCATAGTGGCCACTGTGGCTAGTATGATCATCATAGTGGCCATTGTGGCCAGTGTGATCGTCTCAATGCCCAGACTAGCTTAGCAGCTTGCTGACACGTACACGTACAGAGCTGTGTGAACTGTGCTCAACAGAAAAACATAACCCTCCTGGCAACACTCATTATTTCTGGTGGCCTAGTGGCCTGTCCAAGCCGTATCATCCTTCGGATATGGCTCCAGAACGAAGAAGACTCAGATTCACCAGACCACGGAATAAGAATTATTTTTATTGTAACTACTTATTTCTAACATGCCACAGCCCGCAGACATCAGGGCGCACAAATATACAAGTACTTTACAGCTCAAGACAGGACAGAGAGAAGGTACGGCGTGGGAATTTATTCGAAGAGTAGCATTTTTACGGAAAGCAGTATGTTTTTCTTCAGAGCGCATACTCACGGGGAGTGTGTTGCATGCTCTGGCAGCTCTAAGAGGGAAGGATCTACCCTGTCCTCTGACTCGTTACGCACGTGGAATGGTAAGAAGATGTGCAGAGCCTGATCGCAAAGTCCAACTAGGGTTATGACGTGTCAGAGCGTGCTTGAGGTAATAAGGGGCATTACCACATACGCACTTGTGAGTTAAGGTTAAGGTTTTAAATGGAATCCTTTTTTCCACAGGCAACCAGTGGAGCTCTTTCCGAATGTAGTGATGTGTTCTTTCTTAGAAATGTTATATATTATCCTGATAGCGTCTTTCTGGATACTCTGTAGTTTATGAACATTTTCCTTACTAGCTCCACTCAGTGGAGCGTTGCAGTAATCCAGCTGGGGCATTATTATACCTCTGACCAAGGTTTTGCGATTCTTTCGTGAAGCAACCAGGTTAATTTGCCGCAGGATTTTGAGATGGTAGTGGGTATTTTTAGCAACATTATTGGCATCCGAGCTAGGGGATACCTCCAATATTGTGCCTAGTGTTTTTACTTTTTCGACCACTTGGATGAGACAGTCATCCAGTTTGAAACTTGCATATACCTGACTCAACGTACTCCTTGCCTGTTTGCTACCAAAAATCATGAGCTCGGTCTTTGATCAATCAACGCATGTCCAGTTATTACCCATCCATTCCCCGATGGTATGGTCAGAGCACTTCCCCGTTGTAGCTAGCGTTTTGAGCAGGCGTGAATGGTCTAACAAGTCGAACGCTGCCAAGAGATGCAAAAGGTTCAGCCGCCCTGTCCTGCCTTTATCCAGTCTCTCCAGCATTTGGGTCTGCAGGTCCATCAGGGCACTTTCTGTCCCATAATTGCTTCTGATCCCGGATTGTTTTGGGTGAGATGCCGATGATGTCTCAAAGTGGGTCTGCAATTGCAAAGTGGCAGCCGTATCCAGGATTCTTGGCAGAAACGGGGTATTAGTGATGGGCCTTGGGTTTGCTGGATCCTTCGTGCTGAGACCAGACCGCTTCACAATAGGGGCTAGTGCTAATGCCTTAATAGCTACAGGCACATGTCTGCGTGAAAAGGAAGCATGAACGAACCTGCTAAGAAAGGGGGAACAAAGGTCGCTATTCTGTAGTGTAATCTTATCTGGAAGAAGATCTCCTGGACCGGAAGTGGGCCTGATAGTGGCTAGTATGTTGGTTGTTTCCTCAATAGTGATAGCTTTCAAGGAAAAACCCAAAGACACATTTATTTCCCCTAAATCGGCACCTGTCCCTTTCTCTGTGAAATGTTGCCAGTTACAAATTTTATTAAGGGCCAGTAGGACTTTGTCCCGAAAGGCCTTTTTTATTTTTTCACAATCAGCTTTATCCGGGATAGAAGAGGGGGAGAGGTCTGTTGGTTTTTCCCATTTCCTATATAATTCAAAGATGTTTCTACTGCTAGTTCCTGCGTTGTCAATTTGATCATTGCAGAAGTGTTTTTTTAGTATCAAGAACCTTGGCTTTATACGTCTTTTACAGGCATTTCCATCTATCTCTGTTTTCAGTATTTTGATTTTTTTTTTGCCCACGTTCTCTTGGGCTGTCTTTTGCCCTTTTTTAAGTTGCATAGTTCAGAGCTGAACCAGTTGTCCTGGATAGGAGAGTTGCGCGCGCTATCTTAGATCTTAGCGGTGCATTTTTATCAAGTAGACCAGTGAAGTGAGATTTATAGACTTCTACCAGCTTGCATGGGGAATCTAGCCCAGATGAGGAGTTCATGATGGATAGGATGGAGGTTTCTAGGTCTACTGCATTAAGTTTGTTCAAATTCCTATTCAGAATTCCTTTGGGAGGGGCACGGGAAGGACCCGCATATTCTGGTAGGTGATGAATGCAGTCGATGATATGGTGATCAGACCACATGCATGGCTTAGTGTCAACACTGCTTATACTGATGTTACATGCCGTCACCCAATCCAGGATATGAACCCCTCTATGAGTGGGCTCATGATTTTGGGTTAGGATGCCCATGTTAGCACGATGTTGGCCTAGCCCAATGGCATGTCCTTTATGTCCCCTTTCCACCGATTCAGGTTTCCCAGAAGGATTGTGGCAGAATTTGGTCCATTCAGTGGTTCAAGAGATGACCCAATTCTTTGTTGAAAGGTGGCATATCAGATGGGGGTCAAAAGACTAAAATGAAGTTAATACAAGTATTGCTGGTGGGGGTCATTTTTACATGTTGAATTTCGCACCCTGCGCTTTCGTTATTGGAGTCGAAAAGTCCAATATCTTCTTTGCTTATGATGGCTACTGCACCCCCCTGGCCTTGTGATCGATTCTTGCAGAACATATTGTATCCTGGAGGGGTGGCTAAATCTATACTTGGGCCACTTCCTTCCTGTAGCCAAGTCTCTGTGAAACACATGATATCAACCCTGTTATCGAACATGTAGTCATGTATCTGCGAGGTGAGCTTAGGCAATGACCGGGTGTTTAGCAAAGATAACTTCAGAGTGTTAGACAGGGGCCTTGCATGGTTATCTTGAGTCGCCCTGGGATTCAACATGGAATCAATGTTAATTGGTCTGGTATCATTACATAGAGGAGGGGAGGGAGGAGAAATAGTGTTCTTTATTATGATGACATCTTGCACAAGTGAAAGAGGGTGGTTGTTTTCTTGTTGTACATCTATCACAATCACAGGGGTGATTTGGCGGGAGTTGGAAGTCGTGGCAGCTAGGTTTTAGGAGAAGGTGATAGAGCCTTTGTGCCTATATCTGATAAAAGGCTTTTCGCCAATGCATCTCTCTGTAACTTTTGAGCTGTGAGTAGCAGCATGATTTCGGGGTGTAGTCCCATTATGACAGTGCGACTTTGGCAAGGGAGATGAAGCTTTACCCTTACCGGCAGTATATATGTATGGCAGCCCATTCTTTCCGCTTCCAGACCAGCGCAGACCAGCCCAAACGCGCCGGCGCTAACGCGCCGACAATAGAAGAAAAAGCCCTTTGCTTGGATGGAAATGTGGTTTACAAAACTACACGCAGATTGGCCAATAGTATGGTAGGCTGCTAGGCTCACTGCAATCAATGCTATAATTCTGAAATTAGGCAAAAGTCGAACCTAGGTGATTTTCCAATTGGAACACGGTTTTACTTATAATAACTCACAGTCTAGTAATTTCTATATAACAGTCCTTTCAGCTGATTTTGAATTAGGAGTAATTTTTAGGCGTAACAGCCCAGCACTCAGCAAAATAAGCTCAACAGTAAAACATCTGTATCAAAATTCTCACTGCTTAGCTATGGATCAATGACGAATTGTTCCCTAACGTTTCTTCACGCACGATGCATTCGTACTCACAGTGAATCCCTCTTGATGTGGAATGGCGTGCTTACTTTGGTAGCATCACCAAGCGTGACAGGGAACGTGTTCATTAGTCACCAGAGTGCCTTTGTCGTGAAGTCATTCTCCCAAGGCTTCTTGGCTCAGCAGTTTGTAGCCCCCACCTGCAGGCTCCCTGCAGCCTCTTCAATCCACACGGGATGGACCTTCAACGGGCACTTAAGCAGCCTATTCATTTTGGTGTTGCCTTCTAGAAGGACACCCTGAACACAATGAGTGACCCGTCTCCAGAACATTCTGGTCAATGAGAATGAGAGCTTGTTGCTTCTCTGCATCCTGTTTCTCCCATTATCCCTATTGTGGGTTCTCTCGCTAAGCTTGGCTGAACTGACGGATGATTGTTTCTCCAGCATCCACACACCAGCCTGGGTCTTCCTCCCGGGCAAGCCTGTGGCATCTCCAAGTCCATCTACCACATTTTGGTTAGCATTGTGCATTGCGTGGTGATCAGTGATAGGTTGATGATGAACTGGACAGGCATTATCGCAACACCATAGACCATCAGTGTGTCGTCCGGAAAAGTGATGAAGTTGCAAGCCAAATTGGCTAGTACAATCAGCCATTTGACAAGTGTGATTGTGTTGCACAACTGGATCATCAGGCAAATCTACTTATTAATGAGAACTAACACACAACCCCCTTCCCTTCTCCCACCATCCCGGCCCGGTCGTAGGTTCCGTCTCAACCTGCTGAAGGAGTTCCACCTCTGGAATGTATGATTACATCGCGCAGCCCTTGCAAAGGTCCTCCCATCATCCACATCCCGAGTACCCTCCCCTGACAGGGCATCGACCTTTTCCTGAATCCTCTCTCATTTGATTGGCTGAGGCACATAAGTCAAAGGATGTGCGTGCTCCTCTTGTCTACCAGCCAGGCAATAACAGCTGGTTCTGGAGAACCCGCATTAATATGTATCACCAAGAGTTCCCCAAGATGTCGGGAGGAGGGCGGGGGCTCACAATGATTCCCAACCCCGAGGTGCAATCTTAATGTTCCAGCTTCAGCCCTACCCACCCTAGAAATTCAGAAAGAAATCCAAGCAGTTGAGAAGAACCCAAGACTCCCCTTGTCCTGAGGTTTCTTTTGATGCCCTAGTTATGGACACCAACACTCCTCACCCTTGTAGGCCCTCATGGGTTCCTGCCACTCTGGCTGATGAGCCCTTGGGCCACCTGCTTCCTTTCCTTGTCGCTCCGCCTGCCTATGATCTTCTAGACTTCAGCCTCGACTGTCTGTGTTACCGCTTTGTGTGTACATGTAGCCTTCGACTGCAAGTATGTTACCACTGTGTAAAACAATTGTGATTAATTCATTCATGCAACTATGGTCGAACTAGTTTACCATTATGTTTTAAAAATAATTTGTTTTTAATGCTACAGGGCTTTACTTTTGTAGTAACCTTTGGGATAAACCTTTAAACGCTGTGCTCTATGAATGTGATGGGTTGTCCTTTGTTTTTCGGTGTTGACCCTACATAAGCCAGCATTGTGCAATGGCTTATGTAGGGTCTACATAATCCCCCATAGGGTCTACCTATCCACGCATCTCCCAAGGGCCTGCGCGCGGAGCAGAGTGTTCCTGGCCGCTCACTTGCTGCAGGATAAGGGGGAAATCGCTGCCGGGCCCCTCCTCATCTCGCTGTTGAGGTGCTAATCTTGTCTGTACCTTAATTACCCACCCCTTGACCTGTCCATTGCTTTCTCAACGCATGAACCTGTGTGTGTCTGGAGCACCCTTCCCATCTTCTAGAATCTTCTCTAACCCATGTCCTCTTCCAGGCCCTGATGGTCCCTCGCTGCCCGGACTGTGCCCTCTGTTGCCCCCCATCCTTTCTGTACATGTTCTTTCAACTCATTTATCAGGGTGCTGTCCCTCCATCTTCGCCAGCATTCCTCTGCTCAATGTAAGAGCTTGTGCCCTCCATCCTTACCCTCCCCCGGCTGCCTTTTCTGGATTCTTCACCATCGCATGGCATCCCTCTCCACTAGCCGCATCCTTGCATGCACGACCATCCATGCCCCTCTCGCTGCAAACCATCAGCCTCCATCTGAGGAGCTCAAGTAGATTCCATTCGGGCGTTAAACAGCCAATCGACGGCCTGCGCTCGGCCCCGCCCTCAGCCAAGATGCGCCCCATGCCCCGGAAGGAAGGCGAGCCGGTCCCATTGGTCCACGGCACCCACCGCAGCTGAAACAGCGGTGACTACGCCAGAGAAGTTGAGGTAGAGCTGTTCCTTGAACATCTGCTCGAGGGCTGGGCACGCCCTCTGCTGACCACCCCTCCAAATTCACCCCTGCCACCTGCAGGCCCTGAGAGGCTTTTGAAGCGCCCGCAAACATAAATACAACGTTATTGTGTTGGAAAACGATTGCGGTTTTTCTTTCCAAGTTTCTCAGGCTCCTCCGGCTCGGAGGAGCCTGAGAAACTTGGAAAGAAAAACCGCAGCGTTTTCCAACACAACCGCATGTGTTTCTGCCTGCTGTGGCTATCACTTTGGGTCTCCGGTGCTCCCAGGGGAGCACCGGAGACCCAAAGTGAAAGCCACAGCAGGCAGAAACACAACGCGGTTATGTTGACATGCCGCGTAGTGTTTCCACCTACAGCTGATTTCCCATTTGGGGCTCTCGGGCTCCCTGTCGGGAGCCCGAAAGACCCAAATGGGAAATGCTAAATGCTGCGTTGTGTCTGCCTAAATCTGCTTTCCCATTTGGGGCTCTCGGACTGCCCGTGGGGAGCCCGAGAGCCCCAAATGGGAAAGCAGATTCAGGCAGAAACAACGCGGTTGTTTTCCGCAATGCCGCATTGTTTCTGCCTGAAACTGCTTTCCCATTTGGGGCTCTCGGGCTCCCCGTGGGGAGGCCGAGAGCCCCAAATGGGAAAGCAGATTCAGGCAGAAACAACGCGGTTGTGTTAGAAAACGCTGTGGTTTTTCTTTCCGAGTTTCACAGCGGAGGAGCCTGAGAAACTTGGAAAGAAAAACCGCAGCGTTTTCCAACACAATAACGTTGTATTTATGTTTGCGGTCGCTTCAAAAGCGACCGCAAACATAAATTCAACGTTTTTAAAGCTGCGGTTTTATTTCTAAGTTTTCCGGGCTCCTCCAGCCCAGAAAACTTAGAAAAAAAACCGCAGCTAGTGCTTATTTAAAAAAAAAAAAAATAGCACTTAGCGAGATTCAGCTGCAGCTTTCCTGCTCTGGTCTCCGGTCCCCGTCCTCCGCCTACAGCACTAATGAAGGAAAAGCCACCCAGCGGTAGCCTTTGTTTACTATAGCTGGCTGGCTTTTTCTTCATTAGTGCTGCAATATCAAAAGCCAGCACAGGAGGGCCTCCATTTCACAAAATGGATGCGCCCATGTGCTTGCTTTTGCGAATTTTGAGCTTGAATAGCTCACAATTTTACATAGGAAGTTTTAAAAAAGAGAATGCTAGTATTTTTTTTATGTTGCCTATCTATTTTTTAAATAAAAAAAATTACTAGACCATCCCTTTAACTAGTTTATCAAAACCTTATATAATTTTAAGAAAAATGTGCTACAGCAATGGCCACTGCCAGTGACCTTTTCCTATCTCTAATCACTTCCTGTTGTAAATAATCTGCCTCTGAGATACGTTAAAAAGATAAGACCTCACTGGGAGGGCCTGTGCCGCCCCGGCTGTTTGTCTTTGAGGAGAGTGAGGCAGAATGGGGGGGATGCGGGGGGGGAGGGCCATGGGCATTTGTCCCTTGTCCAACCATTAAATCCAACCCCGATCACACACTGCAGGTAATATTTAAATACCGCTGTTTAGGTTTAAAAGGTGTGCCCCTTTTATAGTTTGCCGGCAACATTACAGTGAAAGCTCTGCTCTTATGTTATTTTCCAGGTATTCACGATTAATCTTCTGAGAGGGAACTGTTCATGGGGGTGGGGGGTGTGAACAATCCTCCTGTCCTGTTCCCCCGCCCCGTCACTGGTCGGACACCACAGTAAATATTTTCCATCTACTGCGTGCCTAACCACCCAGCACCCAGGAGTTTCATAATATGACCCAGAATAAACATGATGTGTTCTGTTTGCATGCAAGCTCTGTGTATAGTTACTCAAACAATATGAGGTTACCAGGGCAGTCATCAGATGGAATCATGAAAAGTTCTGGCAGTCAGGCTAGGCTTCCACACAGACAAAGATACGTTCTATTCTGGTCGGAACTCCACTGGTAAGGACGCATGAGAGGATCTGAAACTGGTCCCAGACTTGCCATGTTCAGGTAGTGCCTTATTGGATTAACACTGTGAGGTGCAGCTTGATTCCCTACGCATAGAACACAAGGCACCCACATCTGGGAATATACACTTTCACTTACGGATACAAACTGACATCAACACGCATTGGCAAAGCCAACAGTTAGGCGTTTAAGTAGGCTTGCAATAGGCATTTTCCAGGCACTGCCATGGGGGTACCACCTGGCCACGAGATGGGAACAGCTGGAAACTGGTGCGAGTACCTGGGTATATGATGACATTGTCTGTCTAATACCTATACACAAGACAAAACTGTTGACTTTGTGAATGCTTGTTTTAGAAAGGACTCCAATGCGAGGAACAAATGCAAGGACAAACATATTTACTATAAATGAACAGGGTTCAGACACACATTGTTAGAATATTTTGATTACACTAGGAGCTCATTTAATAAGTCATTTTAGTCTTAAACACTCAAAAGAATTCACAGCTATAACACTGGCAGGCCCTATACAGCATGCAATCCGGTGTTACTTTGTGATAGAGCTCACTCAAAGAGTTCTCACAGGGGTATGGGTTGTCAGGGAGGGTAATCTGTCTTTTGATGCTAGCCTTCTGTGCTAGCGCCCCAATTATTAAACAGTACAGGAAACATTCCTAAATTCAAGATAGTGGGCCTCATTACAACTCTGGCGGTAGCCGTGGCATTAAAAAACGGCACGGCTGCTGCCGGAGTTGCATTTTTTCCGACCCAGTGCACCCAGTAATTGCCCATTTTCGGGTGCCGGAATCAAGGGCGTCCCGATCCCCATTCTGCCTCATAGGGCTGAATGGGGATGGAGACGTCGGCTGCATCCGACGTGCTCTGCTCGCGGGTGTCGTTACATCCACCAGGAAAAACCTGGCGGGTGAGATGGCACCCGCGAGCAGAGCTCCTAGTATGGCGGTCCGGGAACTACGGTACCGGCATGCTTACCGGCACCGTAGTTCCCGGACCGCCATGCTTGTAATGAGGCCCAGTGTGTTCCTTTTCATTATCCAAAGATGTAATGTTAGAGGCGTACATATATACATTGTTTCTATATAAATATACTCATAATTATTCATTCCAATTTGGTAATGAAAATACACGATCTGCTTCTCATGGCTGGTTTGCAAATATTGTTGGACTACGTCGCTGATTGGGAAAAACTGCTGGCATTGTAATTAGGACAAAGCTAAAATTACCATGAACAATTGTACATTTCTTATAACTGTAATAACCTCTTTAAAAAAGACTAGCTATGTTATTTGCTATGACATTTGTGTGTTTAATATCAACATACAAATGCATGAAATAGAGTCAATGGATATAAATGAATCAAAATGTCACTGTGATATATGAGGAATTGTCCCTGGATCATTCATTACATCCAAAAGCCTGTCTCTCTGGGCCGACACATGTTTCGCACCAATGGAACAATGTTTCCCTTGCACGTGCTTCTTCAGGGTCTACAAGAGGAGACGTTTTGTACTGTCATTCATAAATTAATCATTACTGTTTACTATGCATATTATATAGCTTGAAAGAATAGGCATTACTTTCTTCAAAAAGATTTTGATTTCAAAAATATTATCAATGATGAATGTCATTCAGTACCCGGAAGACATGATGTACTGGCATCTTGTATGCAAATCATGTGGAGCCAGATTACAGAAGCATTACACCGCTGGAAGTGAACCTTTGTACTCTGTTGACATGTGACAAGGCCAGTAATCACGCCATGTCTTCAGGGGAGAGTAACCCCCTCATCCATGGGTAGGAGGCTTACCAGGGATCCATCCAGAGCTATTACCCTTGAGGAGGATGGTGGCAGCCGAGAGGGACCCAATTCTTACCACCCTCCCTTGTGCCAGAATGCTTGCATGCAAGCCCTCTTAATATCATGTTTCTTGAACAAAGCGCTCAACCGTGTTTCTTTTATTTTTGCAGATCTCCAGTAATGCAAGAGGGTCAGAATGACCAACTCAAGACGACCGAAGCATCACGATAACCAACAGCACCTGCAGGGGACCTTCCGCAGCATCAAGTGACGCGCACGCCACAGAGAGACAGCACAGAGCCGCCCCCGAGAACAAGAGAGCGAGAGCCACAGATGGAAACCGTGGGCATACGCAGCAATTATAAACGTTGCGCGGTCCCACCAGGAAACACCAGCTAATTTCAGTGCCAACGCAGCAGGCTGGGTTAAATCCTTTCTAGAAAACAGTTCCATTAGGGTCGGTAGTGATACGGCAGACGCATACCCAACGGAACTACAGTATGGTGTACCAAAGCGGGCCTGTTTGTCCCCCTGTATTTGCAATATATTTACTGGGCCGTTGTTTTTGCTGCTTGAGGAAAATGGCATCTGTTTTACCAACTATTCAGACGACACACATTTGGGCCTCATTACGACCCAGGCGGTAAGTTACCGCCTGGGCCGTCACTTTACCACCATGGCGTAAACTACATTTACGCCATGGTGGTTGGCGGACTTACCGCCCCATTCCGACCTTGGCGGGGCGGTAAGTCCCCAATCCCCATTTACCCTTCCCCATTCCCATTTTTGCCCCATAGGGCATAATGGGAGTGGGGAAGGCGTTAATTACGCCACCGTAAATTACGGTGGCGTAATTAACTCCATGGTCCCTTAGCGCCATGGATTTTAACACCCGCTAAAAGCGGGTGTTAAAAGCTCCATGGCGCTAAGGGACCTCGTAATTGGCGGTAAGGGGTCGGCGCAGCTAACGCTGGCGTAAACCCCTTACCGCCAGGGTCGTAAAAAAGTGTTATCCCGCTGTCCGGTCGCCATGAACAAGATACGCAATTCCTGGACGATGTCTACTGCCTGATTGAGGATTGGATGATAGAAAGTGGCCTATCACTCAACTGTGGGCAAACGGAACTCATGGTAATGGGCACTAGTGCCAGAGTAAATACGCTTGGTTCTGAATGCTGGTACTTTCAGATCGCGGGCTGCAAAATCGCTACCAAAGAAAAGGTACAAACATTGGGAATTTATTTTCATCAGATCTTGGTATGCGAGCGCAGGTCAACTCCCTAGTGTCTTCGGCAGCTTATTACATTAGATTGCTTGCCCAAATTCACCCTTTCTCACAGCTAAACGTTGTGAGACGGTAGCAAGGGCCGTAGCAGGCTCCAAAATGGACTACTTAGCAGCCTTTAAGTAGGGATCACGAAAGGGGACCATGCGAAACTACAAACTATTCAAAATAGCACGTGCTTGGATTGAAAACATTCGTCCAAGGCTCTAAGGCAAGGCAGAAGCTTCACCGGCTGCCTACTGAAGCAAGAATAGAGTCTCGACCTCCGCCCCTATCATAGCTCAGCAACGTGCGAGCTTTGGGAGCAAAGCGACACGGAGCAACACAGGTTCGATCCCCAGGTCCGCGCTTAGAAACCTCTGGGTATTAAGCGCGTTATAAATAACCTATCACATATTGTATGGGCAAGATAGGCCTGGAAAGTGGACGTGACGCTCATGTATTTGTGGTTCCTCCATGTTAGCTCACCTTAAAGGGCCTTCTTCACACTAGCACCAAAGGCATGGAACTCGATTCCACCGCATCTGAGATGCTTAATGTGTTTAAAAAGGAATGAAAGACTCGTTTATTCAGATAAAATGGTTAGTCTGAATTCACCGGTGAGTTTCAGACATGGGCTCTATGTATGTCTTGTTTCTGTGTCAATCCATATAGCAGCGCCCTTATGCCTCAGGGCCATCACGATTTTTTTTTTTTATTTGGGCACACACACCCAGTAAAACCCCCATGGACAATTAAAAGGACTTTTTGACACCAGAAGGGAGACAGACTCCCAGAACACCAACTGTTACCATGAACATGGCTGCAAACACCCACGGAATCAGTGAGTGCCACTTAAGGTCCTTTTCATACCTTGCCCCTACACATAACACATCCATACCAGGGCGGAGAGAGCGGCCAAGACTGGCCAAGGAAGGAGAACCATTCCTTAGGAAAGAGGGGATATTTGAAGGAGGAACAGGAAGTAGGGGGTTTGCGTTTACCGGGTTAAGGTCAGGGGGAGAGGTGAATGGCGACCAAGGGACCATCAGGATGAAGGAAGGAGAAGTGGCTCGTGGCGGTGATCATTGGAGCAGGTGAATTATCGGTTTAGGAGTCAGAATGGGTCTGCAAGTTGCGTGTGCGTGGTTGTGTGGTGGGTCAACAAAAGAAGTTTGTTTAACAAGAGTATGTGAAGTGACTGATACTGGGTGAAAGGAGGGAGTTTGTGTAATAAGGAGGGAGTGTGGTAGTGGAAGGAGGAGTGTAACAGTGGGGGGGGTAGTAGGGGGACAAGCGGCGTAGCAATGGGAGTGGAGTAGTTGGAGAGGGAGTGTAGTAGTCAAAGGAGGGGAGCAATAGTGTGAAGGAGAGTAGGGACAGAGGGGGGACTGGTGAAGTGGTTTGGGAGGAGTTGCTACATAAAAAGGTAGAGGCGAGGAGCAGGAGGAGTGAATCATCGCAGGGACGTAGAACTGGCGGGAGGAGTAAGTGGAGGGGGTGCTAGTGAGGGTAAAGGTGAAGTGGTGAGTGAGCGAGACTGATTTTACCAGGGTAAATAAGCAAGTGTCGGGCACTATCGAACCTCCCATTAGAGCACTTACCTGTTGCTGGAGTAGGGAGAGTTAGAAAGTCCCTGAGGGAGTCAAGGTAGCCTGCGTATAGGGAAACATCGATAGAGGAATCAAAGATCATATACAGAAGGGGTTGCCATTCAGTGGCGGTAGCCAGGGCCTAGGGGTGCCTGGGTTATGCAGGGAAGAGGGGGCGGCACTAGAAGCCTCCAATGAAAATAAAAGCCCTTGAGCTGTCCTCAAATTGCAAAAATGTTTTCTGTATCATCTGTGGCGAGCACTGGAGCAAAATTTAACATAGTGCTAATAGCAATACCTTTTAGTACTGGGCAAACCTTGCTCTGGTGCAAAAAAAGAATTGTATGCATGAGCCTTGTGAAGTAGGGCAAACTTTGCACAAACATTGCCCTAGTGCTTATACGGTGCAAACTTGCATGTGCTTCGGTGCAAAGTTTCTGTCATCTGACCACTTGTGTTCAAATACTATCAGTTTGTTCAACAGAACGGAATTATTATGAACGACATGAATTTATTTATTTATTTATGTATTTATTGCATTTATATAGCCCACACAAGCCCTCGGGCATCAGGGCGCTACGATCCAGTTACATGAAGCGCGTGGGCTGAGAAAGTCCTTAGATCAAGATTAGACAGTGGTACATGAGGATAAGTAGGTACATAAGAGTAGATGTTTAAACATATAGGTACACATATAACAATGTTTGCTCATAAGTTACAGAGACAAGTACTAGACTGCTGATATACCTAGAAGTCTTCCGTTGGAAGGCTTTGGGACTTTGTACTTTGTGGAGTCCAGTTTCTCCGTAGACAGGCGGATAGAGGCTGCTTAGTATCTCCTTATCAAAAGGTAAGTTTCTTCTCTGACACATATCGATTGTACAATTTATGTAACATACTCATCTGAGCGATATCATTTAAAGCAAATTAGAGAGTTGAAATTCCTTATTCCTTTTATGGCAACAAGCCCTTTGCGAACACAATAATTAGTTGAGCTTTTGTGAAGGAATGAAGGCAGCCCTAACAGTAATACCTGTGCTTCAGAATCTTATCAAAATAGACCACGCCAAAGAATGGATACTGTAAGGGCGCGGACGAAGGGAACGGACATGGTGCAGTCATGTTTGTTATAAAGACTTGTATTATCTTAGAAACCCTAGCTAATGCTAAGAGGTGTCTCTCTTCCTCAAACTAATAACTAAAGCAACTGTCTTAATGTCCATTAACCGAAAAAAACACTGTCCTGTGCCAAAACCCTGATTCTGTCCCTTACACTACAACTAAAGAGTCTTACGGAAAGTTAGAGTTCTCTCACCAGGAGAATGACTCCCTTTTCCTGGTGTCTGAAAAGAAAGTCTCTCTGATCTTCACCAGGAAAATGACTCCCTTCTCCTGGTGTCTGAAAAGAAAGTCTCCCCAACCTTCACCCACAGGAATAACTCCATTCTCCTGGTGTCTGAAAAGAAAGTTTCTCCAATCTTCACCAGGGGGAATGATTCCCTTCTCCTGGCGTCTGAAAAGAAAGTCTCTGCAATCTTCACCCACGGGAATAACTCCATTCTCCTGGTGTCTGAAAAGAAAGTGTCTCCAATCTTCACCCGGGGGAATGACTCCCTTCTCCTGACGTCTGAAAAGAAATTCTCTCCAATCTTCACCAGAAGAATGACTCCCTTCTCCTGATGTCTGAAAAGAAATTCTCTCCAATCTTCACCCAGGGGAATAACTCCATTCTCCTGGTGTCTGAAAAGAAAGGCTCTCCAATCATCACCCGGGGGAATGACTCCCTTCTCCTGGCGTCTGAAAAGAAATTCTCTCCAATCTTCACCCAGGGGAATAACTCCATTCTCCTGGTGTCTGAAAAGAAAGGCTCTCCAATCATCACCCGGGGGAATGACTCCCTTCTCCTGGCGTCTGAAAAGAAATGCTCTCCAATCTTCACCCAAGGGAATAACTCCATTCTCCTGGCGTCTAAAAAGAAAGTCTCTCCAATCTTCACCCAAGGGAATAACTCCATTCTCTTGGTGTCTGAAAAGAAATTCTATCCAATCTTCACCCAGGGGAATAACTCCATTCTCCTGGTGTCTGAAAAGAAAGGCTCTCCAATCATCACCCGGGGGAATGACTCCCTTCTCCTGGCGTCTGAAAAGAAATTCTCTCCAATCTTCACCCAAGGGAATAACTCCATTCTCGTGGTGTCTGAAAAGAAAGTCTCTCCAATCTTCACCCAGGGGAATAACTCCATTCTCCTGGTGTCTAAAAAGAAAGGCTCTCCAATCTTCAACCGGGAGAATGACTCCCTTCCCCTGGCTTTGATTTCCACAAATCTCAAATGTCCCCCAGGGGAATAACTCCCTTTACACCTCCCTGAAGTAGCGCCACTGTCTTTCAGTCTCCAGTCACGTTCCGTACCGGCTCCACGCCACCGGGCAAAGGATTCCCTTCGTCTACCTCTGTGCTTAGGTAGCAGACTGTCTTCGGCTTCCCCACCGTCTTCTCCGCGTCTCCTTTGCACTTCCCGGGCTCGCGCTGGTTTGCTGTTCTCTCTCTCTTGAAGTCTTTCATCTGTTTTTATGTATATCTTGTGACCACTCCTCTGCAGAAGTCTATACCGCTCTTGAACCGTCGTTGTGCCACACGTTATTACTCCTGAGGGCCACCTCTTCTGAGTGCTTACATGGTTGGTAATCTTTACGCTTCCGCTGATCTTCTTCGTCTCAGCAGGCATGGGGAGCCCGAGAGGAGTGGGACTCGAGCCCTAAAAAACAAGGTGGGGAGACAGACGAGCATTGGGAAGTGGCGTCAGTGGACGTCGAAGTAAATATGCACATTTCACTCAGGCTTGACTTTCACACTTGAAAAAAATAACACAACAAAAAAACATGTGCCACGAGAAAAGACTACCTTGCTGCTGGAGCATAAAATGCGTCCACCTTTTAAATGTGTGAACTGTCACTAAACATGCCCTGCATATTAATATATGAAAATGAGACATTGGGCCGCCCCACAACCAACGATTGCTGTGGTCTTGTGGTTAAGAGTCTATTTTCAGAGGTGCGACTCAAGATTCGGTTCCCGGGCTTAGCACCGCAACATGCTGTTATTATTTGTTTATTTCTTAATCACACCAGGGGGTCGGAGTCTGCTCTCTTAAAAAAGTGGATGCCCGCTGTCCACCTGCGTCGTCCGTCGTCATGAGCCCTGGAGAGGAGGAAGGCCTGCAGCAACTCAAGGCTTCATGTGCGAGTCTGGCAAAGACTTGGAGGTCATTGTATCTCACTGACGACTTCCGGTATCCCACTGACGACTTCCTGCAGAGGAGGAGGCCTGCAGCCACTCAAGGCTTCATGTGGAGTCTGGCCAAGACTCACCAGCTACCAGGTCTATCATAGACTTGGAGGTCGTCGTATGCCACTGACGACTTCCGGTATCCCACTGATGACTTCCTGGAGAGGAACGAGGCCTGCAGCCACTCAAGGCTTCATGTAGAGTCTGGCCAAGACTCACCAGCTACCAGGTCTATCATAGAATTGGAGGTCGTCGTATCCTACTGATGACTTCCGGTATCCTACTGACGACTTCCTGGAGAGGAGGAAGGCCGGCAGCCACTCAAGGCTTCATGTAGAGTCTGGCCAAGACTAACCAGGTACCGGGTCTATCATAGACTTGGAGGTCGTCATATCTCACTGACGACTTCCGGTATCCTACTGACGACTTCCTGGAGAGGAACACGGCCTGCAGCCACTCAAGGCTTCATGTGGAGTCTGGCCAAGACTAACCAGGTGCCAGGTCTATCATAGACTTGGAGGTCGTCGTATGCCACTGACGACTTCCGGTATCCCACTGATGACTTCCTGGAGAGGAACGAGGCCTGCAGCCACTCAAGGCTTCATGTAGAGTCTGGCCAAGACTAACCAGGTACCGGGTCTATCATAGACTTGGAGGTCGTCGTATGCCCTGACGACTTCCGCACTAACTCCTGCAACGGCGGGCAGTAATTCGAGAATGGTGTATTAAAAGCCGGGAATAAAGCGGCGGAATGCGCATTTTGAAGTTAGAACCAAGGAGTGATATTGTTAAAAAAAAGCGCAATTTGGAGCAAAGTTCTTAGTGCAAAGAGGTTGGAAGCTACAGGAATCATAAGAGAAGGAAGGGTGAGCCACGGTGGCCGTGGACCCACCTTTGGCGTGGCAGTGTTTTGGCGACCAATGGCACGATACAGACTGCTAATGAGCCGTGGGAAATCCGGAAGGGTTTTCGCTCTTCTCGGGACCACTGCTCCTTGGGGGCCTAAGCAGCAGGGGCGCTGGATGTAGCAATGAGGGCTCAGCTTCGCCTGACTAAACAGCCCCCCCCAGCCCAGGAACAGATTGGGAGGGGGGGGGGGCTTTGGCCTACAGTGGACTTGGTTGGGAAAAGGGTGAAGCAGGATTTGGAGAACGGAGCAGTCGGCGGGTCGCAGCACCTACAGAATGATTTTCACAAAGTTTGTTTGCAGTGTTTTGAGTTTATTATGTTGTGAAAATAAATCTGCGGCCTTTTTATGCCAACAAAGAAAGCGTGTCTCATTCGGCACCTTTTCTGGGGGGAACTCGAAAGGGCGACTAGAATGAGCAAGCATGTTGGTACAAGGATGGGCAAATGCCCGGGTTATGCTTGCTGCGTGTTCTCTGTGTACAGAGCGCATGTTATGATTAAGGCGTTCCCTGTTCCTGCCAAATTAGGCGCAGGTGACTGCACAGGGCGCCCCGCCATGCGCCCAGCTCCTGGAGGGCTCAGGTGGCACAGCCTGTGTGGGACACTTCAGCTCTTACACCCTGGTTAAGGGTCACTCTTGGGTGCCTACCCTGCAGGGGAGGGTTAAGGGATCTAGGATGCTGGCCCGGGATGAGGAGGAGTCGACTGTGGCCAACGGTCCAGCCACCTCCTGTTCTTTTGGGCGTGGCACGTGAGCTGATTCCCAAGGGCGCCAAGTCAACATTCGCCAAGGCTCTGGTCTTTGGTGTTGAAGCAATGACTGTGATGAGGAAGAGGGGAACAGTGGTGCAATAATCTTCATTACACTTCCTCCTCCTCATCACACGCTCCCTCCCACCCCTTCATGAGAGGGCAAATGGGGGACGTGCCCGGGGTCTCCACATTGCAGGGGGCACCGCCTGATTGCCTGATGGAAAGAAGGCTAATATAAATAGCACTAGTGTGTTCCCGAGGCTCTGCGCCTCCTGCCTGGCGGTTCTTAACAAGTGTGAGCTGGCCAATTCATCCTGTGGCCACTCATGTTCACGGTAGTGCACACTGCTTGTGTGCTCACTAGAGCACAACTCGTGCAACGTGTTTGCCTTTCTTTGGGGAACGGATTGATCACATGCAATAACCAAAGCTGAAAGTCATATTCTGAATCGTGAGTTCCACGATGATTCAGACGATAGCTCAGTGTGCTCAGCACGTGTTGCAGAGATCTGTTCATTTGCCAGATGTATCAGTGACAAGCTCGTCTAGCATTACTGCCACTGGCTCGTGGGGGTGTGACACGGGCCTACACGTGGGTAGAGGCTGAGTTACTGCCCGTTTTTGGGGTCTCTGGGACACCATGGGGATTTTGGAGAAGTACCCAGACTGGCAATTCCACCATTGGATTCCCCTCCAGGTTTTTCCCGGAAGCCATTCCTGTGCTTCACCCCCACCTCAGGAAACTGGCAATAAAGTGGCAGTCATTATGTTACTGCCATTTTCCCAACATGGTTTCCCGTACCACTGAATGGTCCAATGTCTTAGCTGGAAGCCAGTCGAGCCTACGTGTCAGAGCGCTGCTGCTCGACAATGCTGTGATCCTGGACAAGTCACCTTATCTCAGGGGACTGTACCATCTTCGGTGAAAAGGTTTGTCTTCTCACATTGCGATGGCATTTTTAACCCATTGCGAGCTTTCCTTTCGTGTAGGCGAGTGTAAGGGGGCCCCTGATAGGTGAAAACTAACTTAACATCTAACTTGACTCCTTTTTGGGTTTACCCCAAAATATCGAGAAAAAAAAGCATAATGCGGATTTACTGCGCATTCGTCATTGACCAGAAAATCGAATACCATAATGCCGAACAGGGGTGTCCCCCGCACCCTCTGTTCGGCATTATGGGCTGAGGGGGCTGAGGGGGTGTCCCCCTGCATCCATTACATTGGAAGCGGGAAACGATCAAGAAAAGACAACAAAGAAAAGAAATACAAAATAGAAGAAAGCAACTCTGGGCGCCAGCTCCGACCTACGCTTGTGAGAGGGAACTGGCGCTGAAGGGGTACAGGAGAGTCAGCAGCATACTGTGGGGGGGGGGTCAGGGGAATGAGGGATGGCGGATACTGATCTATGTGATCACTGCAAAGGAGTACAGGATTGTGGGGGGGACACTGTGGGGGGGCAGAGGAATGCCGGATGGCGGATACTGATCTATGTGATCACTGCATTATGGGATTTTGCGATTCAATCTTTTTGGATTCGCAATTTTCCGATGCGCTGTAATCAGGTAGCTCCCTCCTTAACCTGTATCCTCCACTGGTAACCTATCGTATAACCTCTCTCTTCATGTCCTTCCAAGACTTCCTTAATAGTATATTCTTAGAATCTGGGAATATCCATATTATTGCACCCTCTTGCTGTATCCCCTTTATAGCACTCCTTTTCTTCACAGCTAGCGTCATGCTATACATCAAGTAGCAGGCAGCAAATATAGGCCTCCAGCCAGCTTATTGTCCGGTCAGAGGGCCTTTTTCCACAATTTCAAATGGCCTTCACATCACAAGCAGTAGTCTCCAGGCATGTGCTAGCAGGTGAACCTATCGCATTTTCCTTTTGTTAGGTTTATACATATATATATTGTAGAGGAGCAGCCAACTTCCCCTGAAGGAAGTCCCGCCCCCCTCCAACCTATATGCTGGACGCCTGAAATGGTGCCATGCTTGACACCAGCAGTTGTGACCATTCTGCAGCAAATCTTTGAGAGCAGGTATCCACTAAGAAACCCTTATCAGATGTATTCCCAAAGAGACGACGATCTCATGGAGAGAGTCCCCGAAGAAATATAGAAAGAGCAAGAAAAGGAGTTGCTGACGTCACAATAAACAAGCGTGACACACAAAGAAGACTGGCTGAAGAAGAGAGTGTATCGACCTCATAGAAACTGATGACGAAGTAAAGAATTGAGTAAACTTTCATATGCGAAATGAAGATTGCACGTGTGAAGAGCACTGCAGGAAATGCAAATCTTTCTATAACTGTACAGATGCAGCAATGCAAGTAGACTAAGTGATCATAGAAGCTGGCTATAAGTAGTGAATAGACTGCAGGCGCAGTAGCAATTATATAGAAGCTGGACATCGGTGTCACAACTTTAGTAAATTCAAACCCATGGAGAGAAGGGCCGAGGACTATGTCGCACCAAAGAATTAGCTAAATCGTGGATGAGTCTGGAAGGGCTGTCAGGCCTGGTGTCAAGACTGAAGCAGCCAAGAACTGGTTAACTATCCTTGAAGGCAGTGAACGTGAGATGCTGCATCATCCCTTGTTAAGGTGCAAAGAAAGAACACCATGTGTGCTAGGTTTGATTCATTTAAGACAATGAAATGCTGCAAAATGGGCTGAATTGCAGTCTCCTATCACATGAGCCAAGGATGGAAATAGAAGTTGAGCATGCAGTTCCAAAACTATGGTATTGCGTACCAATACTCCCCAATATTTTCAGAGGCAAGGATACTTGCAAAGCCAAATTCAAAGACAATCTTCATGGCAGAAGGCATGGGTGATGAGAGATGTTGGGCTAATTGGGTGGGGAGGTAAAGTCAAGTTCACCTTCTGACACCCGGGGTATGAGCTTACGTGCTGCTAGTGAGCCGAATGTTCTAGACTGGCATGAGCATGACAAACAATTGTAGAGGGGTGCATAATGAAGGGCCTTATAGTTTGAGAACCAATGATGTGGTGTGTATCTAATAATGGTTAAAGATGACGAGGGGTGGGCATGAGTGGTCCGCCTAACAGTAGATGTCCAATCACAACCCAACCCCATATAGAAAGTATACTTAGATGTTCCCCTTGAACCTATCACAACCCCCCATAGGTTTTTATTTGCCACATAGTATGATGTCTCTGCTTCCCATCCACTGCATGAAACGCTACCCAAAGGACCTTATGTTCAATATCTTTAAAATACAGCAGCAATGCCCAGATGCCATATCTTTTGGCTTGCATAAATTAGTATTTTGGTACTTTCAGGTTTCCTTATATGATGGTGGAAATAAATATTTTGTTATTCTGCTTTGAGATACCATTATCTTATGCCGATCCTTTTTAATATGGCCGCATTGGCTTATCATGTGATTTGTGTACTTTCCGAGTCAGGTCTACAAAACAGATGAATCCTTTTAGTGTATGAAAGTCAAGCATTCATAAATAAATATATCAGGCAGTATCACAAGAACCGGGGCCCAATGCGATCAAAGGCAGAAATTGCAGACTGGACTCCCAGCTTCGCCTCATAACCAATGTCTTTTGTCCTGAGCGGCACATTTTCTCTCCTAGTGCCTAAGTTATCAAAATTGAGAGTCCATACATATTTCTAAATTGTCACCTCCTAAATGTGATTTAGTTTTCTTAAATAAGTGTATACTGATGGTTTAACCCATTACTGTGTTTCTTTAGATATAATCACAGTGCCTCTTGGTATACACTAGAATGCCAGTGCGTGTCACATTCATGGGAACACCATTGTCCCTTTTGTCATCTCAGTCTATGTTGAGATGCGCGCATCCTTCAGGCAAATTCTAGCTATGCCACACCGTGTGTGCCTTCAAGTCTGTCCTCTATCCCCATGCCTGAGCATGTGTAGATGAGGTGAGGGTGCTAATCTGAGTTCTGTGACTGTGCTGGGGTATGTACACCTTCAGCATTGCTGACAGGTGTTCTCTGGCTATGCTAAAGCGCCCATATCGGGCAGCCCTTGCTGTGGCACGTGGTTATTATCCTCGGTGGGCATTCAAGGGAGTTGCCATGCTTATTTAAAAGGCTGCCAGGGCAACATATCAAGCTATGGGTTGCAACCATGACAATGGGCTGGGCTGAGGCTGGGCTGAGGGGGGGTTGCAAACAGATGTTCTTGGATCCCCTGACACCCAACTTAACAATTGAATCAAATAGCAGAAAAATAAACAGTCGAAATGGACAAAATCGTCACGTGATTCAGAAATCGAAAACAAGGGCTATTCATTAAGCTCTAGAAGAAGATAATGGTGTCCTTACACCCCCTTGAAGGTCCCAGAACAGAGAAAAGGCTGCAAGGTCAACTATAAAGGAGAAGCCTTGGCTCAGGGCCTGACCGATGAGAGATGATGGACTAACTGGGCAAGTGGTTCCAAAAAAGGTAGCAGGTGCTCCTCTCCAGAAAGAACATGGCATGATAACCTGTTCTGAGACAAGAGTTTGCAGCGCACGCTTTTTGCTCACTGTACCTTTAATCATGGGTAATAAACCTTTGCCTATCAGTCTTTGTCCCTCTGTTCCTACCAGTCCAGCACCGAAATGCTATGGCAATCCCCTTCTGAACAAGAGTACCAACAGCAACCCCAATACACGTGTTTCAGCCTTGTTGGGCCTCATCAGTGAGGTGGCGCTGTGCCTCTCTGAGCACAGTGAGCAGGGAGTCCACGTATGGTTGCCCCCAGGTAACTCAGGGTGACAAACCCCAAGTTCCTTGCAAATATTTCAAAAAAGGTAGCAGGCGCTCCTCTCCAGAAAGAACATGGCATGATAACCTGTTCTCAGCTAGTTTGGGGGTGAACATTTTATTTGTCTATAGCCATAGTGGGGAGGGATATCACCCTTAACTGCCCCAATCGCCATGCAGATTCCTCTTCCTTTCATTAACGCCATCCACCTTTTTGAGCGTGAATCATATCCCCTCAAGGTTCGAGTAAGACACGAAATATTCATATCACCTGCTAGAATTACTGCCAACGTCTTAGAGTCTTCAATACATGAATTCAGCGCATGTACCGCACTCCCTAGGAAGGAATCCACAGAGATTCCTGCCCGACTCCAGGGTAAATTCCACAAACCAAAATGCTGATGCATCACACCTGCCTCGTCAGTCCAATGAAGCTTAGTTATCTGACAGAACGGGTTTGGATTTGCCTGTACTTTAAATCCCGTACCTTTTCTGCAGGCCGTTAATAATCCAGACAGCGGTCTGCCCTTAGCCTCCTTAATCGCCTTAACCAGATTAAGGGAGTAGCCGTCCCAGACAGGTGTGTGTAAGAACCAAGACTCCTGAGGAACACCAATGTCCAGAGCAGCCAGTGGATTGTCCCTTGTTGATAATAAATGTTTAAAACCCCGGGCATTCCACAACCCCATTTTCCATAATGGTGGGGGGACGGTGGGGTGGCTGGAGGGGTTTAGGGATCTGCTATTCTGTACACCCTCTCGATATCAGGGCTCCTACTAGCCAACTCCAATCTTCCTTCTTGCCTTTCTTGCTGTCAAAATTAACCAGCCCAATTCCGATTGGCTGGGCAGGTCCCTCTAAGAAAGGAGGGCAGGGGCCTCTTAGAGGAAGAAAGGGGGACTTCCCCCCTGCGATCCTCCGGGACGACCTCCTGGGGATCACCCCTTGAAGCTTGGTGATCCTTTACCACCTCAGTTATGTTACATCCCCAGGGGTACAGATGATCTTTAGCCGCCAAAAAAAGATCACGGATCAGCTTTAAAGGAAAATGCAAAAGGACCCGCTCCACATCGTAACTATTAATACATTCAACTTCGGCAATGTCATAAGTATTAATGGATCTCAGCCCAGAGACATCGGCCATCAGCCTCAGGATAATGAACCTATGGGGAACCAACACATCATTTGAAGTATCACATTTTTCAAATAGAAGACAATGGACTGGTGCTAAAGACTTTATCGTTTTAGAATTTGTCAGTATCGATGGACGTCTGCTTAGCTGGACCCCTTATGTGTTTCTCGGGGGCTCCCGAGTTGTGGAGGAGCCTTTCCCTCTTAAATTTTAGCCCCTCTGTTCCTACCAGTCAAGTTCTCATAAAACACCCGATTATCATCCCTTTCATCAAATCTTTTGGGGTGTATAATTTTGGTGACTTGAAGTCTTCTTTGTTCATAGGTGTAGAATGAGAGAAATGGTTATTACTTTCTTGGAGTTAACATTCTCCCATCTGACAAAACTGGTCACCTTGGTAAGTAACAGGCAAACGATTAAAATGAAATTGATCCAAGTCGTCTGGCTCGGAGGAGAGTCAACTGTATTTATCCAGTCTTCAATCGAATGCGTTATTCAATTCAGCAAGTCAATAGTTCCTAATTGGGAAGAAGGTCGTTCTGAGCAGTCCGATGATACCAATTGTAACTGACTGGACATTAAATCTGTTTAAATCCGATTCCCTCTTTCATCTTTAATTTCTCATTCTAAACCTTTTATTCACCTTCACAAACAACAAACTGTGCGGAGGAGTAGATAATGTTCTAAGAAATGTTCTGGATCCGGTCATGGAGGTTCTACCTTGAGGTCTTTGGTTATTAGACTTTTTAATTCTTTGGAATGTTTTCCCTCCCGACTTTTTCTTTTTCAATATAGTAAATAATTGATGTGAAGGAACCTGAAGGACAACGTCTTCACCCGTCATTGGGGATTCCTGGTCAGAGATATCCCGCCCCACTTGAGAGCTATCCAGGGGAAATTCTCCCCCCCCCCCCCAGGATGATTGTCTAATTGCTCCCTTTCCCAGGAAGAGAGTCAGCCCTCAACCATTGTAAACAGTGGCTTTGGAATCCCTGCCAAAGGCTCAATATAGATATCGAGTTTTCAATCAGAATTTGTTTCGCATTCTCAGAATTCAGCAGCCTTGTTTGATCTACAAACCTAGTAACAATAAAACGCTGTATCACCCCCCGCCGAAGGAATAATGGGATTTTTGTTAGTGGGATTTTAATGAACCATGCAGGTGCTTTGGGGCGTGAGGCGTGCATCTCCGGTGTAGGGTGTGTTTCATATGTATGATGATATCTTTATTTTTGGATGTACGTGATTATTTCGTTGACGAATATTGTGAATCCGACAATCACAACTTTGAAATGCCCGTCACGAAATAATCACCTATATCAGCCCCGCCTGCTATCCCCCCGCCCTCCACCCCCTACCCTTAACACGCTCCTCCTGCGGCACATTTACCTGCTGTTCCTCTCCACGGCTCTTTCCCTGCGACGCGGGTACCGCCTCCCCATCGAGGGGTGGCATTTCTGCCTCGCGGTCCGTTTAAAAAAAAAAAAATCTTTCTTTGCCCCCTGCTTTCTTTTTTCTGGAAGTGAGGAACCGCCCTGCCACCCCCCGAATTCCCTTATCGATAATCAAGGGGAGCAGGGGAAACCCCCGCAACCCCCATCACCCTTATTCAACATTTTGGCTTTTCGTATTTTTTTACCGTGCCAAATTCAGCATTTTCTCCCATTTAGTTTTTTTTTATTTTCGAGATTTTCTACGGGTACCTTATTTTCTCCTTGATCCCATGGATACCTCGTCCCTGAGGCATTTCTCTGATTTTTTGATTACCCAGCAGTCGCCCACTTCTCTGAGTTGCCCGAATACACTGACTGCTGAGAGCCTGACCCTTCAGGACCTCTGGCTGCAGGAGTGACCAGATCAAGGGCAGCCCACTGCAGCAGCAGGTCTGCATGAAAGGTGCAGAGGAGCAGAAGGGAGCCAGCTCAGGAATTTCCCAGGGGTGGGGGAGGGGGGGTGTGCCGGTGCCCAGATTCTGGCATCGAAAGGGTATTAACATTGTTACCTTGCAAAGCACAAAGTGGATTTCCCGGCGGTTGCCCGGACACGGGGCACCCCCATACCTGTAGGCACCATGTCCAAGCCACCAGCCGCACCCCCACCTGTTGCTCTCTGTTAGGAAAGATTTCATAATTGTATGTAATTTTCCCTCCATGTGTCAACCTCCAAACTTTTTGCTGCTGTTTAGACGCCATTGACTGACTTTGCCAGAGAAGCACAGCCTTCAGAGGCACTCCTCTGGGCTTTCGCTCACTTTTATGGGGAAACTGGCATGCCCTTAAGACAGTCAGTACTGGGAGACTTTGTTTCCCTTAGTCCTTTTCTCATGTTGCAACCTTTGTGCAACATGTAACAAGTGTGCAATATATCTTACCATACAGCACACTTGGGTCTACAGTCGTTTCCAAAGGCCCTAGATGCTCTCGCTGGACTTTTTATGAACTGTGCAGATGTTTCATGGACAGGACTGGTGGCAGCTATCATTTTGCATTATTTTTAACCCCTTCCTGCCATGTTAACCGCGTTAACCGTGTTTGGCACGAATAGGTGTCCTGGATCCAAAATGGCCATGCCACAAGGTTCTTTGTCCTGTCCTTTGGCCATCTTGCCCCTTTACCTTCCCTAGGTCAAGTTGACCCAGGCCAGTCCTTATTTAGTTATGCACTTTCCCGCGAATCCCAGGGTTTTCGTTGGCTTCTGCATGCCTTGTGTGTGTGCCTCCAGGATGTGGGCTGGGATGTCTGGTCCCAATACGCATCCTTGGTGCCAGAGAGTCTGGAGTGCCCTGAATGCCTGAGACCACCGTGGTCTCTGATTGGTCCAGGTATGGAGTGTGTGTTTGTGAGCAGATCTCCCATTGGGTCCTCTCTGTTTTGGCGCGAAAGGAATTTTGGATAAGAGGAGGCTGAAAACACCACTACCAGGTCAATCTCCTGAGTTCTCACTGAACAAGGATAGGATCCAAGTATCCTGCAACTACGAAGCAGAGTCGAGGAACCGCTGGTGACCAGCTGGAAGGTTTGGCACCCTGAGCCCGCTGACGTCCCGTGACCCATCTGCATCTGGTTGTCCTAGAAGGTCTGTGAAGACGCTTCGACACATTGGAATAGTGGGACCAACTTTTCTCGGCACATTCACCAAACCCTGCAAGTAAGCTTTCTCGGAAGTGTCCCTGGGCCAACCAGTGGGCTGACCAGTTTACGCAGTATACCACGTTTTCGAGGAGGCCCTCGAAGCGTGGTATACTGCTAGCTCTGTGTCCACAGCACGCTCAGACCTAATTTTGTACACTTGGCATTCCCAGGTCTGAAGTGAGACAAGTGCGCCTGGACCGGAGTAAACGCGGTTATCGTGTTGCCCTGCTGCGGCAACGTCCTTTGCAAGTCCACTGCATTTGTGACCCTCTGGCCCATGAAGCCTGCTGCAGTGAAACTGGTTCGATTCATCCACCCGGAGCAGAGAAATTGCCACTGTCCCGTTTGGGGATCATCGCTGTATCTCAGGAAGTAAAAGGTGCTGAGACATCCTCTTTGCCGCATTCGAACCTGCAAGCGAAGTGGACTGACCTGCCGAAGTTTGGGTCTCCTTGCATCGCGGATCGGTGAGTAATCAATATCCCAACCGGTGGCCTCTAGCGCAAGAGCCCATTTCTACGCACAAGTGGCCTGTGGGAGCTCCCTCTCCTGTCCACCACTATTGCGAAATAGTGACTCCCTCCTGAACTTTCAACTGCCTCTGCCTTCAAGTGGAGGTCCTTATTGAATAGTGGGAACTTATTCTTCATCGCCTCATCCACCTTCCCGAGCTGCTAGAGACCCCTGAAGAGACCCTGTTTTGTCCATTGGAGCGTTTGCATTACATGTACTATTGAGCACAAGGCTCCCCTCTTCTTAGGGCTTGGACTGCCTCTTAGTTACATGAATAACTGATGTTGATCTGGGCCTAAAGATTAACTGCACTGCCTGTTTCCTTCCCATCTAGGTTGTTGACATATTTCATGCAGTCACCCCTTTAGACCCCCCTGGTCTTGTATATATATTGTATTGAGTGTGATGTATTGGTTTACTTAGTGTTACTGTGATTTTCTTGCTATGGTCTATGTTACCGCGGCCTTGCAATAAATGTGTCTATATTTTTGATATAACACCTGTCTGGGGTAATTTGTAAGTGTCCGTGCTCTGTGTGCTCATTGAGGTCCTTCAGTCACCCTCACCCCTCCTGAGACTTAGTCTTGACCGCCTGCCATAGCTACCCTGATTGCTCTGGCTTGTCCAGGGGTTACCCTGTTCCAAGAAACGAGGTTGGCCTTCTGAACCTCTGCCCCTCCAGGTCAGAGTTCAGAAATCCTTCTTAACAGTCTCGGGAGATGGCTCAGTGACAACGTGCAAGACGACATGGAGAAACACAGGTGTGATCCCCAGGTCCGTGCTTAGAAACCTTTGGGTATTAAACGTGTTATAAATAACATATCATATCACCTGTTTGGCGCACTGGGGCCTGCACAGAGGGCATTGCGAGTGGCTAGTTCTGCAAGTAGAGGCATCCACATGTTGCTCAGTCCCTTCCGGGGCAGAGCGAGGCAAGCCAGCCATCAGCCATACGGTTTACCCCAATCTAACGTGTGCAGCTTCCAGGCGCAGGGTTTTCAGCCACAATTGCTCACGCTCATCCCTGGTGTAAGCCCTGTTAGCTCCTGCAAGCACGCGGAAGGATGGCCACACTGCTTTCACGGAGGAACGGAAGGCTAGTGATTGGCCGGTAGTTGGCGCGGTCACCAGTGTCTAGTGTGGGTTTTTGGGAAAATGGTCATCTTAGTTCTGTCTTTAGTCTACTTGACTCTTTGGAGGAGAGGAACTGGGACAGTGCCCCTGATGTGCTTTGTGATGTCATCATAGTGCGTCTGACTTTTAAGATGTGGGTATGAGTGATGCTAGAACAGGGCTCTGCAACCTTTGGCTCGCCAGGTGTTTGGGACTACAATTCCAATCAACACTATCCAGCACAGTCATTGGTGAGGGGTCATGGGTGTGGTAGAGCCCTGCCCTGCCCTAGAATGTCAGTGAGGTGACCTGCAGGCAGTCTGTGGTTGTGTTTCACGTGGGGACGCTGCAGTGTCAGAGGCATGGATGTGATGTCTGAGCCTCTAATTCTTGGCAACGATGTCACTCATGGCGCTGCACCTTTCTGTGCACCCTTGGTGGTCGCTCAGAGCAGTGTCTGGCTGTCGCGCAGCGGGCTTTGCTCCTGTTGGCTTTAATGATGAGTGCCCGGAGGTCCTCCTGATTTTTTTGTTTTCAGCCATCTTTTTACTTGTGTTCGGAATGATGCGTTTGTTGTCTGTTAGCTCTTGAGTGAACATTAGTATATCAGAAGTGTAGCATGAGTATACCATGAGTATACCAAGAGTGTCACATGAGTGTACCATTAGTATACCCCATGAGTGTACCATGGGTGTGAAGATAGTTTACCATGAGTATACACCATAAGTATACCATGAGTGTACCATGAATATGCCATGAGTATACCATGAGTATAAAGGGAGTGTACCATGAGGATACCCCATGAGTATACCATTAGTACACCATAAGTATACCTCAGGAGTATACCAAGAGTGTCCCGTGACTATACCATGAGTGTGCATTAGTATACCTACCATGAGTGTACCATAAGTATACCATGAATATGCCATTAGAGACCATTAGTATACTCCATGAGTATACCGAGAGTGTAACATGAGGGTACCAGGAATGTGTCATGAGTATACCATGAGTATACCAGGAGTGTACCGTGAGCATGCACCATGACTATACCATGAGTATAACATTAGTACTCTGTGAGTATACCCTATGAATGTACCATGAGTGTGAAGGGAGTGTACCGTGAGTATACCTCATAAGTATACCATGATTGTACCATGAATGTACCATGAGTATACCATGAGTATAAAGGGAGTGTACCATGGGTATACCCCATGAGTATACCATTAGTTCACCATAAGTATACCCCAGGAGTATACCAAGAGCGTACTGTGAGTATACCATGAGTGTGCATTAGTATACCATGAGTGTACCATACGTATACCATGAGTATACCATTAGAGACCATTAGTATACTCCAGGAGTATACCAAGAGTGTACCATGAGTGTACCAGGAATGTGTCATGAGTATACCATGAGTATATCAGGAGTGTACGATGAGAATACACCATGACTATACCATGAGTATACCATTAGTACACTGTGAATATACCCCATGAGTATACCAAGAGTGAACCAGGAGTGTACCATGAGTATACCAGGAGTGCACCATGAGTTTACCATGAGTATACACTATGAGTATACCATGGGTGTACCATGTGTATACCATGAGCATACAATGAGAATACCAGGTGTCTACCATTAGTGCATCATGAGTATACCCCATTAGTATACCAAGAGTGTACCATGAGTGTACATTAGTATAAAAGGAGTGTACCATGAGTATACCATGAATGTACTAGGAGTGTACAATGAGTATATCATGAGTATACACCATGAGTATACCATGAGGGTACCATGAGTATACCATGAGTATACAATGAGAATACCAGGAGTCTACCATTAGTACATCATGAGTATACCCCATGGGTATACCAAGAATGTACCATGAGTATACCAAGAGTGTACTGTGAGTTTAGCATGAGTGAACCATGAGTATACAAAGAGTATACCATTAGTATACCAGAAGTGTACTTTAGTATACCGGGAATGTACCATGAGTATACCACGAGTATACCAGGAGTGTACCATGAGTACAACATGAGTATACACCATGAGTATACCATAAGTGTACCATGTGAATACCAGGAATGCACCGTTAGTGCACCATACGTATCGCCCATAAGTATACCAAGAATGTACCATGAGTGTACCAGGAGTGTACCAAGAGTGTACCAGGAGTATACCAGGAGTGTTTCGTCTTGGTTAGATGGGCGCTTTTACATCTGCCAGTTCCGGCATGTTGTGGTTAAAGATAAATAGTCTGGTGCCACTATGAAATATCGACGCAGGCTTTCATCATTTCAGGGTCCACACACTGAGCGCTGTTAAGTCAGATAACAGTTGCAAGATCTGAATTGTGCGGCTGTTCAACACAAACAAATCAGACGAGCAAGCGCTCTATCAAGAACAAGCGAGCCAGCCCCCTAAATAAACATTTCTTTCATATTGCCATGCTTATGCTGCGTGCTTTGGAGCTGTGCCAATCAGCGTCATTAAATGCAGACAACTGGTGTTCCACTTGACAGAGTACACCGCAGAAACCCGTGCATGCTGGAGCAAGCCTAAAAACGAGAAGGCAGGACATGGGTCCAGTGGGAAACTGCAGACTATGGAGCCAGGAGCATGTGGCCTAAAATGACAGCTTCGTCACTCGACCGAACTGTGTGGTCCTGGGCAAAGCACCTGGCCATAAGATAGCTCTCCTAGCGGACACCTGGTTTGCTTGGGATTTTAAACAAATAAGCGGAGCCACATACCCCTAAACTGTATAACTGTGACCCCTAAGTCCACCATAACCCCACCGCAACCCATGCCCACCCAGACCTTTGCCCTAAAGCTGCCACTGCTGGTGGGCCCCGAATCACAAGGCTGTGACTGGGCAGACACAATCTAGAGATGGCGTGAGTGCTAGAGACTCACTATGTGTCCATCATAGGGCTTTGCTGCATACTGATGTTAGAGGTGCTGAGGCGTAGCCTGGTGTGATTGGGCAGAACAAGTATGTGACCAGCACAACCAAATTTGTCATAGTCCTTCCTGTATTCTAATGTGTGCGGGTAGCCATGCCTGCGGCCAGTGTCCACCGGAGTGGAGCGTTGTGCGTACCTAGCAGATTCGGTTTTGTTGTATGCGTGCCCAATCAGGAAGTGGCCCTCCCATGCCTCAAGTCCTTCCAGTGGGATACCATGGCTAGTTCTAGCTTGCCTTCCAGGAGTAATGCACCAGAAACCTCCATCTGGCCTTCTGGCGCAAGACATGGCCAATGACACAATTCCTCCCATGTCAACTCCCCGCAGTACATCCCAATCTGTCCGAGTGCGATGGTGGTGACGCTATCACAACCACTTTGCGTTCGATTTGCCTCTTTTCCCCGTACATGTCAGGTGCAGTGACTGACATTTGATAGTGTGAAATTGATTTGAAGGACTGGGACCAGAGTCCTGATTGGTGTTTGATAGTGTGTGTGGTCGAGACCGCTGCGAAAAACGTGCCACGAGACGTTGCGAGGTCGGGGCTGCCATAAAACCATCTGGCGCCACCAGGTGTGGAGTGCTCATATGCTTGGAATGGGAATTGGAAGAATAGGGGCGTGTTTCAGGATAATGCGGCAAATTGCCTGGTTTTTAGGACTTTTTTGAAGGATATGTAGTTCCCGGTGTGGCGGATGTGCAGTATAAGGTTGTTCCAGAAGGTGGGAGCTAGGATAGAGAAGGCCAAGCTGCGAACTCTGGTAGAGTGGTAAGTGGGAATAGCGAGAAGGAGAGCCAAGCCTGATCAGAGGTTTCTGGGGGGTTGGTAATGGATGATTTTATTCTGTCGGAACTCTGGTCCTGTATTATGGAGTCCTCAGTGGGTGATGCACATGACTTTAAAGGTCGCTCTTAGTCTGATATAGAGCCAGTGTAGTACTCTGAGGGTGGGGTGACAGGTTCTCTCGGCAAGAGGGCAAGGAGCAGTTTGGCTACTGAGTTTTGGATTTGTTAGCGTTTCCTGAGGTGGGATACCGAGGTAGAGGGAGCTGGCGTAGTCTAGGTGCTGTGAGGAACCTGAGGGTATTCTCACTCCTTATCCCCTTGGATCCTCTACCTAGGTGACCAGGGAAAGGTCATTGCTCTTGGATCCTGACCCTGGGGGTGGACAAGAGAAGGAGGATCACCTAGGTAGAGGGTCCTTGGGAAGTGAGATAGCTTTGGGAGGGACATGGTATCCCCCTTACCCTCTTGACAACCAGCCTAACCCTCCCTCAACCTTTATGGTGTATTATGAAATAGTCCCCCCTTGTTCACCTCTTGGGACACCTAAAAGTACTGAGATGAGGAAGAAGCAACTGAGAGTGAAAGACAGCAGATGCTCTCACCACTTTGGTACTGGGACGAAGAAGATTAAAGGTCAGGCACGTCCTTGTAATGAGATTCAGGTAGCATGTAATGAGGGACACCTGCAGCCCATCACCGGACCACAGGTGTATGAGAGATGGAATGCTGCTGCAGTAAGGAGAAGCCGGGAAAGAGACAGACACAGCAGAAGCTGCCATGCGGGAGCAAGGAAGACCGAGACACTGGAACGACGACAGAGGTCCTGGGATTCCTGTGGAGTGATGGTGGGAGACAAATATTCCACAGAGAGAAAGGCTGGCAGTAGTGCTGTCGAAGAGCAAGGATGCTGCTGTGCACGTGAGCCAGAGCAGGCTGTTTAAAGCACCTGGCGATCAGGCTTTCCCAAAAAAGGAGGGAGAAGCCGTTACAAGGAACAACAAAGTCCTAGTAAGTGTCTGTGAGACTTAAACACATCAGAGCGCTCCGGAAAGCCCAACATTTAATAGCGGTCTACGTAACGAAGCAAAGGTGTCTTTATCAAATAACGAAATTAATGAAAGCAACATAGTTACAGCAATTCAATGGCGAATTGAATGAAATTAGTAAAGTTGCTCACAACCAATATCGAAGTGAATGAAGGAGGCTAAGTTACTTATATTGAATACCGAACTGAATGATAGAACCTGAGTTGTGTTTAAGCAACAGCGTTACATCTATTGAATACCGAAGTGAGTGAAATAGGCATAGTGATGTTCAGTGAACATCGAATTGAGTTAAACAAACAAAGCATCGTTTTTTGAATATTGAATTAAACGAACTAAGCAAAGATGCATTTAATGAATACTGAATGAGAAGAAATATACGTGAAAAGGCATATACTGATCATTGAACTGAATGGAATAGGGGAAACATACGCCTGTTCAATTAAAGCGAAAGGAAAGAACAATCTTGTTACATTGTAGCCCAATGCACTGCAAGCCAATGCAGAGCTAAGGCAAATGAAAGATCTTGGGTGCAAAGTTGAAGTCAAGATTGAGAGACCACTGGTATGTGGAAGTCAAGGAACTACATTTGAGAAAATACATGTTTGGCTGAATATGGAACTTCTTAAGGAGACATACCAGTTCCTGGTTGCGTGACCTGTAATGGGTGGACTGTGTGATCTACAACTACGCCAAGAGCAGAGAACGCCTCCGAACCAACTAGGAAGTTTACTGTGGTGAAAGGAAGTGAACAAGGGGTGGTGGACATCAGGCCTGGGGAAGGGAACCCTGAGTTATATAGATTTGAGGAAAAGCCAGTTGAAAAGCAAAGCTTCAAGACATTTCTGTTTGTGTTACCATTTTGTATTGAACTCGGAGAGGGAGGCCCTGAAAACTATTTCCCGGCACTTTATTGAACTTGGAAGGGCATCCTGGCCTTTACAAAAGTGTGGAACTGTATTCCTTCATACCACAACGAAGGTAAATTTGGCAACATAAATGAACCTGTTGACATTTGGGGGAAAGCAGCTCAAAAGTAAGACAACGCTGGAAACAACTCAGAACGTTATGTTTGGAACCTTGTTCAATTAATGGTTGTTAGGCAGAATCATATGCAGTACCCTTTGAGAACTCCCCACACAATTAAAACTACAAGTGACAGTACAAATTCACCTTTGGTACAAGCCTGTACTACACAGTAAAGTGGTAGCGATGGCTGAGCACCAGACATATGTCAAAAGTACAGTGAGCAGTTTCAATAGTTACACAAAGGACAGCAATTCTTATGGTTCAAACAAACAACGACTCAAGGTTTCTGAGTAAAAGAATATACATTTATTTACACATCAGTTGTAAAACAATTCACTGAGTGAAGCAGCAGAAAAATCACACTCTTAATATACTACACAAACCCCAATCAATTCTGAACAAGTTAGGCTCAAAATGAAGTGTGAGCAAAATGGCACTCCAAAATGGCACTCCAGCAATTTAAAAGGGGGGGAAAGACAAGTTGATATACGAAAGTAAGCAGCAGCAACAAGTAAGTAGGCAGGGCAATCTACAAAAGGCTTGCTACAATGAAGATTCAAATCATCAATAGGCCTGAGCCAATGTTAATGGTACAGAGTTTTTTCAGAGGATCACACAGTTCAGAGTACTTTGCGGTTAAGTCTTTGCTAAGAGTTCGAAAGATGATGCCTATGGAGTAGGTGAAGCTCCACAGTCTATGAACACAAAAATGCTAAACACACACAGCAAAACACATGTAAGAGTGGGAATAAAAGGCTCACACTCTTACCAGGTGAAAATAAAAGAATAAATCCTAGAAATCCAGCAAAGCTGCTGAAGGACTCAGTAGGTAAGGGAAATTAGCTATTCTGGAGAATTCTCCCTAACACTCGCCCCCTCCTCCACCCCCCAGTCTGAGGGAAGGGGTGATTTAATCCACTCCTGGATGAATCTCTTCACTCTAGTAGGTTACAAACATCCTAGAGGGACCATTAGCATTTTGGTGGTGACATCCTGACCTGAGCTCAATGTTGAAATCAAACCCTTGCAGGCAGATGACCATTTTAGAAGTTTTGAGTTTTCCCCTTTCATTTGCATTAACCATCTCAAGGGTTGGTGGTCTGTCTGAATCACAAAAGTAGATCCATACAAGTATGGTCTAAACTTCTTCAGAGACTACACAATGGCAACACACTCACGCTCTATGGTTGCCCACCTTGTTTCTGGTTCCTTCAGTTTCCTACTGATGAAGCAAATGGGGTGCTCCCTACCTTTCTCATCCAGTTGACTGAGGACTGCACCTATACCTATATAGGAGGCATCTGTCTGCACAATGAAGGGTTGGTGATAATCAGGAGCTCTTAGGACTGGACCTTGACAAAGGGCTTTCTTCAGGTTTTCAAAGGCCTGAGTGCACTCCTCATTCCATCTAATCTTTTTAGGGAATTATGGATAGGAGATGACATTCAGTGGAGAAGCTATGGTCCCATAGTTCTCTATGAAATTCCTGCAATACCCAGTGAGACCTAGGAAGGCTCTCACCTGGGTTTGAGTAGTAGGGGTGGCCCAGTTTTGTACAGATAGTACTTTGCTAGGCAATGGCCTTATTTCACCTCCTCCTACCTCATGACCAAGGTAGACAACTTTGGTCTGACTAATTTGACATTTGTTTGCCTTTATGGTCAGATGGGCCTGCTCAAGAGCCTACAAAACATATCCTAAATGATCAACATGTTCTTTCCAAGTAGGGCAGAACACTGCACTGTCATCCAAGTATGACATGCAGAAGTCCTCCATCCCATTCAGAACTTGATTGACCATCCTTTGGAATGTAGCAGGTGCATTCCTTAATCCAAAAGGCATAACCTTAAACTGGTAGAAGCCTGCTGGGGTTGAGAATGCAGTTTTCTCCTTGGCATGGTCTGTCAGGGATATTTGCCAATAGCCTGAGGTTAGGTCAAATGTACGGAGGTAAGTGGCTGCACCAAGATTATCCACCAGTTCATCTGTCCTTGGCAAAGGATGGGCATCCGTATTAGTGACTGCATTTAGAGCTCTATGGTCCACACAGAATCTCAACTCCTTGGATCCTGCCTTTGGTACGAGAACAACTCGAATAGACCATGGACTAGTAAAGGGCTCTATAACCTCAAGGTCAAGCATCTTGCTGACCTCTCCTTTGATGTGGGATCTCACATGTTCTGACATTCTGTAACCTCTGCTTTTCACAGGTAAACCGTCCCCAGTAAGAATATCATGCTGGCCCCAAGTGGTCAAGCCTGGTGAAAGTGAAAACAGGGAGGCAAACTGATTTAACAGAACCTTGCACTCCTCCCGTTGTTCAGATGTCAGATTAGAAGAGAGATTGCCTCCTTCTATGTTCTCATCCAAAGGTTGGCCTCTGAGTAGGTCAGGTATAGGTTCACTCTCCTCCTTCTCTTGAGCTGAAGCTAGAAGCAAAGCTCCCACTTCTGGTCTCGAGACATATACCTTCAAACGGTTGGTGTGAAAGACTCTGGAAGCCTCCTTAGGTCTCCCTAAGTCCACCAAATAGTTCACCTCCCCAAGTTTGCCCACAACCTTGAAGAGTCCTATCCATTTGTCCTGCAAGGCCCTCTGCCTTGTTGGCACCATACCTAGTACAAGCTGGTCTTGAGTAAACTCAACCATGCTGGCCTTCTGGTCATGCTAATGTTTGACCAGAGCCTGACCTGCTTTTAAGCCATCACTAGCTTCTGCCATCATGTGTGACATTCTTCTCCGAGACCCATCCGACCTGCTACTCCTGGGTGACTTTAACCTTCAATTAGACTCCCTGTGCACAGCATCCACTCTCCTCATTGGCCTTTGGACTTCTCTATCCCTCTCAATTCTTCCTTCTGGTCCAACCCACTCTGCCGGACACACTCTGGATGCCCACATCTCTCTCACTCTCTCATCTCCTCTGGTCACCCCTCTCTCTTGGTCTGGCCACTCTCTTCTCTCCTCCCACCTGAGGCCCTATATCCCTATGACAACTCTACCAAAAGCCCTGGCAGCCTCGTTCACAAACACCCGTCCGATGAAACGAGTGTCAGCTGCTGCCTTCACCTCCACCTTCATCTCCCCTTGCCCACCCAACTCTTACTCTACCACTGACTCTGCACTCAGCTACCTCCTCCTGTCCATCACCAGAACCCTTGACATTCTTGCCCCAGTCATGAGGATCCGGCTAAAACCTGCCTCCAAGCGTAACACCTGGTATGACTCTGAACTTGCCGACCTGAAAGGTAAGATAAGGGCTGCAGAACGGAAGTGGCAAACCTCAGGTTCACCCACTGACTAATGGGCCTGCCGCCTGCTCCAAATGCCTTACAGACCCTCTATCCGTGCCAAGAAAAGGGCCCACATCCAGGCACAGGTATCTGGTGCATCCAACAACACGGCTGAATTCTTCAAACTCTGCAGAGAACAAGCCAACCATACAGCAGTATCTTCTGCCCCCGCTCCTTCCCAGGCCCTCTGCAATGCACTCGCCACTCACTTCACCTCCAAAACCCAGGACATACCGAACAATCTTGTCACACACTCTTTCAACCCATCCCTCCCCCCTTGCCTCCCCTGGCAACTCGCCGTCCTCCTTCCTCCATCTGCTCCGTCACCTCTGTCTCTCCTGGAAGAAGTCACCAGAGTTATCAACTCTATGAAGGTCTCTTCCAAACAGGTTGCATCCCGCTCACCCAGGACCATCAAGGACAATATCTCCTCTCTTTCCCCTGCTCGTGCTGATCTCTGCAACCACTCCTTTACTACTGGTTCTTCCCCTCCTCCCTCAAGCACTCCCTTGTACGCCCCTCTTAAAAATAAGCTCAGCAGACCCTTCCTGCCCAGCCAACTACTGCCCCGTTTCCATCACCCCCTTCCTGGGGAAACTGCTCAAGAAGCTGGCCCTCCCCCAACTGAACTCTCATACCCAACTTGTAGGCGGTCTACGTGACCATCAGTCTGGATTACGAGCATCCAGGCACGGAAACTGCTCTTCTGAACACCTGTGAAGAACGGCTTGCGTCTCTGGACTCCAACTCCCCTGCTGTTCTCATCCTACTTGATCTCTCTTCTGCATTGAACACTGTCAACCACTCCATCCTCATGAAAAGGCTCCATGACACTGTTGGTATCTCGGAGCAGGGACTGGACTGGCTGACCTCCTTCCTACCTGACCACTCTTACATGTCATTTTGGGCACTGTCTCCTCCCCTTCTTCCTTCTCCACCTGTGACATCCCCCAGGGCTCCACTCTTTCACCTTGGCTCTTTAACATCTACCTTACTCAGCTGGCACTTCCAGTGCTATGCTGATGACACACAACTCTTCTTCAAACTTCCTGCAGACGCCCTTGCCCCCTCCATCATCCCTGACGGCCTCTCTGCCAGCCAGGCCTGGTGCACTTCCAATGATCTCTGCCTCTATGCTCCCTCTCCTTCCTCCCTCATACTCAGGACATTGCCAAGAAGTCCCACCTTCAGCTCTTCCTTCTGACAGGAATTCTTCCTTTCCTCTCCTTCCCCCAGAAACTCAAGCTTACCTGGGCTCTGGTTCTCTCTAGGATTGACTATTGCAATAGCCTCCTCCTTAATCTACCATCTTCCACTCTGTGATCCCTCCAGCTAATTCAGAATATGGCAGTGAACCTTATCCTTGGCCTCAAGCCCAAGGACTGCATCTCTCCTGCCCTACAAACTCTTCACTGACTCCCGGTCGCAGCACAGATTAAATTCAAATACCTCTGTGTCATCCACAAGGTCACCTGGGGCGGGGGACTATCTGCAACTCTATCTGACTGAATATTTCCCCTCTAGACACCAGCGCTCTTCTGGCACCAGCTCCTTGTGTGTAAAGCAGTTTGTTAAACAGAGGGGAGGTGGTCGGCCACTTTTCTCAGCTGGCTTCCTCCTTTGGAACAGCCTCCCCCTCCCTCTTCGTCTTGAGCAGGACCTCCTTAAATTCCGGAAAAGCCTCAAGACCCTCCTCTTTACCTCTTCCTTCACCCCCTCTCTCCCCTGCTAATCGCACAGTAGCTTGACTGGTGAGCAGGGCGCTTATGCATCCCCTGGGCCCTGGCCTCCCACATCTTATCTTCCCTGCTGCTGTCTATCCTCTGCACTTGCCTCGGCTTACCCTCCGCCACTGGAGGCTGCACTTGCCTTTCTTCACAGCACTTCACCTGCTGCTCTCCATGAGCTGCACAGCACCTATCCCACACCCCTCGCCCCTCTGCACTTGCATGTCCTGAACACTCACAAGCAAGGTTGGACTGGGACAAAAAATAGGCCCGGTCACCCAAAAAAAGTGTCCCACCCCTCGCCTCACGACCCTTGACCTCTGATGACATCACCGGTAGTGATGTCATCAGAGGTCAGTCCAAGGCGAAATGATGTCATTGTATGTCACTTACGCTTAAGCTCTTTTTTATAGAACAAATATGCATACAATATCACCCAACCTGTGTTGGTACTCATTTATCACCTAAGAAGGATGAAAGGTTTTTTGAAAAAAAAAGAAATTTGAACAAAAAAAGATATTCTTTTCAGATTTTTTGTTTTCAAACCAGCCCAGGCATGGCCAGAAACCGACCCCCACTCCCCAAGGACGATTTCGGCCCGGCCGAGGGGCCAATCCGACCTGAAAGGTTCGTCTTCCCCTCCCCATTCATTGTCTCTTCTTATATTGCTGTATTTAATTAACATTCTTGTAATTGCATTGTCTATCATCCCCTATCCCCTCCTGTTGCCGTGTGGGCGCTTTGAAACAGTATTTGCTTCCTGTATAAGCGCGTAACAAGTGAACAATAAATAAATAAGTACATACGTTAAATAACAGTAGGACTAGTATGATGCATTCATCAATATATCTAGTTCCTTATATTGGCGTTGCCACTTTGATTATAAATGGCTCGTCTTCTGAACAGCTAAAAGATGAAGCCTGTTGAAAACCCATCTTTGGTACTAACGCTCGCCTCTGTAGCCGTGCCTAAACAAAGCATTAGTACACTCTGTAGCAAACTCAAACACGCGACTCTGCTGCCCCCTGCTGCATACGAAAAGAGCAACAGGTCTTTTTTCATTTAAACCGCATCTGCGAGTGATGTTTGAATGGCCACAGGCTTGTCTACTTGTATATCTAGGCGTCGAGAAGCAGTGCAGGATTACCCATTCAGCACGCTCAGCGTGGGTGCCTCCATATTTAGGGGCTCCCCAATGTGCCCCCACTCTTTGGCCTCTCTGTTCCCTAATTGTTATACATGCAGTGTTTCTAAATCCTGAGGACCTTCACACGTTTGTGGTCATCTGTGAAATCCACCAGTTGTCACTTTTGAGCTCTGCATCCACACAGAAAGACTTGCTGCCTATCACCCCTGCAGACCAGGAGCACGTGATGGGAGAGCAAACTACAAAGCCCACCAGCCTCTGTTCACAACAGTAGCATGTGGCTAAGGGCTCAAGGAATTACTATCATTATTATGCTATTGTGGAGGAGGTCCCAAATACGATTCGCACCCCCACATCCCATTTTGAGGTGCCAGAAATATTCACGCCAAAATATGTGACATATGATGAGCAAATAACCAGCAGAGAGCCGCAGTGGGGCTCTGCCCAGTACCCATCAGAAGAGCAGCACCTATTGAAGTACCGACACCTAAGAAAACCTGGACAGTGAGGTACCTATTGAGAAAACCCTATCAACAAGTGAGACAGAATGACGATTGTCAAAATGCAATATCGGAAGAAGCCAAGAAAGACCTAAACGAAGAAGAATGGTGACGTCACAGGAACCCGGACTGACTCACATATAAAAGATATGACGACCTATGAATGATGAAAAGAGATGAAACATCATGGAAAAGTGACATCCTGAGTTTAAAGTGAAATAACAATGTCAAATGTTAGATGCTTATGACATGAGCGTGATGCTGATATTCAGCCAGCTTACACGTGTACATATGCAAGGAACCGCAAGAAGCAAAGAAAATCGTGAGGCTTGCTAAAGCTCAATAGTAAAATAGAGTGCGGGAAGCGTCACATGTACATATCTACCTCAGGAAAAGAACTGTATATAAGTATACTTCCACTATGCACAAGAGCAGAACTGACCAAAGGTTAATTAAGGTCTCACGAGGAGAGCTTAGCAGCAGGAAAATTGAGAACTAAGGACAGACAGAAAACTCAGACGAAAACAAGTCAAGCCAAGAAGCAAAGGTCGTACCAGCTAAAATAGCCCAACAGTGGATACAATTAATGAAGAGAACAACAGAGTATCCTATTTTGAAAGGTCAAGATAAGCCCCGGGAGGTGGATAGTTGACAAAATTAAATCAAATGCCCGTATTACATGGAGAATAAGATGACTTTCACGGTGTCGTAATCACGTGACCGAGCCAGCAGAAGAGATGAAACTTTCACACCTACGCATGGAATTGTGCCATGCCCAGGCGCCTTCACTTTTCCAGAGCAAGAGCAGTCTCAAGGCCAAGATACAAAGAAATAATTGACACATGACCACTGAAGTGATGATTGATTGTTGCAATAATTGGAGGGAAACTGGGGGAGCGAACGAACTCCCTGCACCTGGCCGGCTATTCTGCACGCTGATAGGCTGGTGGAAAAGTATGAGTGGGGTTGATGTCAACCCAATCATAGTGGACCAAGTAATCTAGGGTCCTAAAGCTAATAGAGCCAATAAGACGTCGTACTTTTAGTGACGTCTACGGCAGCCATTTTTGAAGGAAGAGCTCAGATGCCCCACTGACACTGTTTATCCAATCCCCTCACTGTGTTACCATATACAGATATAGTACCTATATTAAAGTTACCTTCCTATAACCAATAGAATTGCATGCAACATTTTAAGCGTTACACGTCAGTAATGACGAGTTTTCAGTATAAAAGATGTGTTTTTTATGAAGTTTGTTGGAGTTGTGAAGCGAGAAGGAAGATCGAGTGATTGCTGATGTTCATGAACTCCTCGTTTTTTGTACTTGTCATTAAACGGACTCCCTTTGCCAAACTCTTGAGTTGTCATTATTGAATCGATGCAAGAGTATTAATCTGCATCCCCATCCATCTCACGGGTGCTGCTACTCATCTTAAAGTGCTATTGGGCAACCCCCAGCTTTATGGGCCAGTTGGGGTCCTAGTGCACAGTATTTATTGAGGTCGCGGACCTGGCTTCAAGAAGCAACGGAGCACTTTACAGAGGTATACAACAATACAGATACACATCGGAGCACTTTACAGAGGTATACAGCAGTACATATGCACACTGGAGTGCCTTACATAGGTATACAGCAGTCCAGATGCATAGCAGAGTGCCTTACAGAGGTATACAGCAGTACAGATGCACACCAGAGTGCCTACAGAAGTATACAGCAGTACAGATGCACAGCGGAGTGTCTTACAGAAGTATACAGCAGTACAGATGCACACCAGAGTGCCTTACAGAGGGATACAGCAGTACAGATGCATAGCGAAGTGCCTTACAGAGGTATACACCAGTACAGATGCACAGTTTAGTGCCTTACAGAGGTATACAGCAGTACAGATACACATCAGAGTGCCTTACAGAGGTATATAGCAGTATAGATGCACAGTGGAGTGCCTTACAGAAGGATACAGCAGTACAGATACACAGCAGAGTGCCTTACAGAGGTATACAGCATTACAGATGCACAGTGGAGTGCCTTACAGAGGTATATAGCAGTACAGATGCACAGCGGAGTGCCTTACAGAGGTATATAGCAGTACAGATGCACAGCGGCGTGCCTTACAGAGGTATACAGCAGTACAGATACTCATCAGAGTGCCGTACAGAAGTATACAGCAGTACAGATGCATAGCAGAGTGCCTTACAGAGGTACACAACAATACAGATGCATAACTGAGCACTTTTCAAAGGTAACAACAGAACAGGTATACAGCGGAAGGTGCGATACAGAGGGGCACAGAGGAGGGGTACAGCTGTACAGAGTAACGGGGAGGAGAGTGGTGGGTGGCATCTAGAAAATCAGGTGGCATGAGGGGCATTAAGATGGCATAGGTGTTGAGGAGGAGAGACTCCTTGAAGAGGTGGGTCTTGAGTTATTTTCTGAATTCAAGGAGCGTGGGGGCAAGTCTGATGCGGATGGAGAGGAGGTTCCATAGTCTTGGGGCGTAGGCAGAGAAGGCTTGTTTTTGAGTCCTTTCCTTCTTGCAGCAGTGGATTTCAAGTCTGCACGTGTCCTGGCATCTGGTGGTGCGCTGTCTGTCAGAGATGCTGAGTTTCTCCGCGAGGTAGCTGGGTGATTAGAGTTCTTTCATTATTGACCGCCATGCCCAGTTGCAGTCATTCACTTGTCGAAATGAATAGATGGAAAACATTATGTTCTAGAACATTCCGATCGCATTATACATATGGGTGTATCATTAGTATGATTGGTTATTTATAACATACTTAATATGGAAGAGGTTTCTAAGCCAGACCGGGTTTCGAACCTGTGTTGCTTTGCCTGGTCTTGGAGCGCATTGTCACTGAGCTATGCTACCCGTGTCAATCTGTATGGCAATCTGGAATGGAATTCACTAGAACAAATTCATGTTTGGGGCTGGTTTATGGCGGGATACAACATAAACCTGACTCATCATTTTACCAGGTTTTGGATATTTATAAACAATGTTCTCTTCTTATTTGATATTTAACTCATGATGTGTTCATTATTGTATTTCTTGAACTCATTCATTTTTTGTAATGATAAAAGAATACTATATTTGGCTGTAATATCTAATCGTTGTTTTTTATGTATATACATATTTGCCAATATACACCAGGGTATGAGGAACACCTTCATCCAGTCCTAGCTTTTTAATCAGTGTGACTTACTTTGCATGCTGGGACTTGTAGGCACATACTTTCAGTGTGTAACTGAAAATCCTGGTACGCAAAGTGCCACTGCCAATAAAGCGATATCTCGATAAGTGGGGTCGCAATTGTGTTTGTACAATGCAGATTATATAATCACATTACATATAGATGAATAGCCATTTCATGTGGAAGCCAAGGTCCCTCAACACACAAAACCATGGCACGCCACAGGCGCGCATAGGTAACACGCCCAGCCCTGGTAGTATTCAGTGCACTCCGGCCCTTGTAGTTTGCTAAATAGCACAGAACCAGTGGTGTGAGCTATATATCCTGGCACAGTATAAACACTGTGTAATTACATCTTTTAACGTCATATTAAAAACTGTTGACATTTCTGCTGCCATATTATTTCTGACTAGAAAAGGAGTTGCATGATAGTGGGGTGTTTGGTGTTCACCAGAATCCATACTGCAGTGAGCAGAAGGGCCTGGGAGTGTATCTCATGCGCAGAATGGAATTACCATAGTAAATGACCTCAGGCCCAAATAACCGGACAGACACCAAGAATACGGCAAAGTACTACTTTATTGTCAACTCAAATAAAGTAGGGAAATCTGGTGACCATGCAAAATTCAGCTCACACACTCTTGGAGTACTTTTCTCTTATACAAACATGTTATATTTCGATGTACATATGGTAAAACGTCATCCTATGTGGCAAACAGTAAAACCTTTCGAGGGGAGGGATTGGTTAGAGAAGCATGTATATGTATAAGTGTGGCTGCTCCTTATCTAGTAGGCAAGCCTCAAAATACGTATAAAATTGATTATAAAAATAATAACAGCGAGTTGGCTTCTGCAACATTGTATAACATGTCGAGCGCTACATAGTCGCTCATGATTGGTTGGCATACTCTCCAAACTTTGGACATTCGGCTCGCTAGCAGCACGTGAACAGAATGAAAGCTAGGTGCAGAGAACAACATCAGACCACAGGCCACATTTGGCCAATTAGCCTAACCCGTCTCATCAGCTAGACCATGAGCCAAGGCTTATCCTTTGTAGTTGACCTTCCTGGCTGTTTTCTTCTCTGGGATTGTTAAGGGAGTCAGGGCACACCACTACCTTCATCTCAGGCTTAATGAATAGACCTTGTTTTCGACTTCTGAGTCACGTGTTGGGAGACCACAATTTTGTCCATCCTGACCTTTTATTTAGTGCTATTTAATGTATTTGTGCTGGATGCTATTACTCCTCTTGGCCTCTGGAGTCTTGGTTGCTCCGTCTTAATTGTGCTTTCTGCACTCTTGATTGTCCACTACTTGGCACCTGCAGATGATTTTGCTTCTGCTTAATCTAAGAAAAATGTGCCCTTCGTTCATAGCTTATCCTGGTTAATTCCCTTTGTACTTTCCAATGATGTCTTGCTGTGTCATCCTTAGTCTTAGTAGAACAGATATTCTTTGGTCCTCGCAAGAAGCTGTTTTCTGCAGCATTTCTGATCTGCGGCCTTGGTTTGTACTGAGGTAGTTTTGACGCAATCCGACGTCCATCTTTCCATCATGGTCACTTTCCTCACGTTATAGTTTCTACTGCAGCAAGCTTCTATGTAACTTATCGACCTTGCGTTTCTGCAAATATACTTTAATTGATCATTATCTCACGTGTCTTCTCAAGATAGATGATTTCTTCATCTGTTTATACTTGATTACTTTGTTACTTGGATTACACCTTCATTCTTTAAGTATTCTTTTATTGTTTCTGTCCCCCTTTTTCCACAACCCATCTAACCCCTATCCCTGCCTATTGTTTCAGAACTACAGCTCCCATAATTCCTCCCCACGTTACATTGGCAGCACTACTTAGCCGAGGAAGATGAGGAATAAGGACAGGCAGATTACCTCCACTGACTTGTACTGGCTCTGTCCCTGTAATGAGGCCAGACAGAGTCAGGCACGGAGTCCTAACAATGCACACCTGCCACTTGTTAACACTCCCTGTGAGAATAAAAGGTGGTGCGCACGGGCACACTTTCACTGAGGCTGGGCACGAGAAGGAACAGCTCTTTCATGGCTGATGCGAAGCAGGCTGTGAAAGTAGGAAGGCCAAAGGGCTGATCGGCAGTTCTATGGACCGAGAGAGAGCCAGGCGAGAAATCCACACTTTCGGGAAGCTGTAAGCATTCCAAAGCTGAAGCCGAGTGAGAGTAGGAAAGAAACCCTCAAGTTGCATGAAAGCGGCCCGCGACCCTCCCAGGTGAAAGGCATAGTTGTGAAGGAGCAGAGGAGGCAACAGTAACGGCCTTTACTGCTGCAAGAAAGGGATGAAAGAAGAACAATCAAAATGACCAGTGAGTTATCAAAGGCAACAAAAGTCCTGTTTGTGTTAAAGGCAAAAGTAACTGTAATCTGAGAGTTGAAGGTTGCGTGTGTGCTGATAAAACGCAAATACAAAGGATAATTGCTGAATTGTAAAAGGAAAAGGATACAAAGTAACAGAGTGGACCTGCAAAGTAAAGTCACACATTCAAAAGTCTCTGTAAAATATTATGAGAGTCGAAAGATATTACAGCAGGAACCAAAGGAACGAAAGTAACTGTGATAAGGAAAGAAAGTTGAATAGGAGGAAAACGAAGTATGAATATGCCAAGAGGGCAAAGTATATGAACTTTGAAAAAGTCCAAGTGGGAAACCTAAAGAGAATAAGAACTACAAGTACCAAAAGGCATTGGTGTTACAAGATGAGGACGATTGTGAATTGCAGAATTGTTGAGAGAGAGGTTGAAGTGGTCATGCAAAGGTCTATGTAAAATATTTGCAGTTTCAAAAGTCTTCGACAGTGAAAAGATACCTAAGATAAAACATGGGGATGGAAAACCCCTCAAAGAAGACAGGGTTGAGCCGAGCAGAGGGAAGCCTGTGCAGAACAGTGTGATAAAGTGACCAGAGACAGGCTTGAGCCTGACAGAGGGAAGCCTGGGCAGAACTGTGTGATAAAGTGACAAGAGACAGGCTCGAGCCCGGCAGAGGGAAGCCTGTGCAGAACAGTGTGATAAAGTGACAAGAGACAGACTCGAGCCCGGCAGAGGGAAGCCTGTGCAGAACAGTGTGATAAAGTGACCAGAGAAAGGCTCGAGCCTGACAGAGGGAAGCCTGGGCAGAACTGTGTGATAAGGTGACAAGAGACAGGCTCGAGCCCGGCAGAGGGAAGCCTAAGGAAGTGATTGACAGAAGCTTGAAGCCCAAGCCTGAACTGTTAAGTTGTACCAGTAAGCCCACGTGTGCAAGACTGAAATAACTGTGCTATCCACCGATACTTTTTAGGAAACTCTCTAGTCCCTGTGGTGCCGAATGTGGCGAAGGGAGTTGATATTTAAAGCCATTCTGACATTTCGTTTGCGAAACCATTTTCCTTTTGTATTCCCTTAAAACATTTGTAATTTTGAAAAGGAGGGCAAGGTTAGGTTGTTTTAGTATATGGCTTTATATTTTGACAAGACTGATTTGGACGTGTTTGTTATTTATTTAAAGGTCGAGATTACTCCCATTATAGAGTTAGGGCCAGTTAGGAATTCTACCAACCCAACCAAAATACTAAATAAAGGTTTTTGAAACTTGTATCCATTGTGCCTGTGTCAACTGCTCACCGCCATGCCTTCTTCACAGCCACATTGTGTCTTCCCTTTATGACCACTCTTGTCTGTTCGTACTTATAGCTCTTCTATGTCTGATGGTGTACGCCCACATCCGTCCAACACGTCAGTGCGAGGATACATTCGATACACTGTCTGCGTCCATAACGTCTCTCATATCTTCGGTGTGGTATTGGGATGCGCCATGCCTTCCTCACAGCCACATTGTGCCTTCCCTTTATGACCACTCTTGTCTGTTCGTACTTATAGCTCTTCTATGTCTGATGGTGTACGCCCACATCCTTCTACCACGTCAGTGCGAGGATAGATTCAATACATTGTCTGCGTCCATAATGTCTCTCACATCTTCGGTGTGGTACTGGGATGATACATGGTGCCAAAGAGGATTCTTGCGTTGCTTCCAGCTTGACGGAGGTGAGGGGGCGGGCACTAGAGAGGACACCATCTGCTTCTCTATAGCACAATATAGATAAGAACTGCATAGAGAACTGGGGGGAACCTCCAGCAGTACTGGTTACACCCTGATAACAATAGATCCAGCAAAATTCAACAATAAAGTGCTTGAATTGTTATATGTGGAACAGGATTCATTTTAACGTAGCTCCTTTTTCATTGATTCCGGAGAAGGAGCTATAGTGGGAGCCGGGAATCAGGGAGAATTCTATGTATTAATGAAAACAGTCTTTCTGTGTGAAACGGCACAAAGCGATGTTATAATGACGCCGCGCAATACTTTAGTTAAGGAAGTCAAATTGAGAAACCCTACAGACAAAGGGACGGGGTGGGAGATAGTCCCATAAAAGTAATGTGAGCGAACTCTACAACTGAGAAACTCTAAAAGCCAAGACGAGTTACAGTATATAGCGGAAACCCACGAAGAAGACAACTAGCAAAGGTTTGACCATCACGACTACTTTGGGCTCGTAACTTATACACCGGTATTTGCGTTTACTGCCACAGTGCATACATGCATAGATACAGAGGCATTGTTAGGGGGGCTTATTGGGCTATAGCCCAAGTCTTTTGGTTGTAGCCCCGGATAGAATCTCATGGAATCTCAGGATCTACAACCAAAAGACTAGCAAGCCCCGAGTCCCGACAATCCCGACATTAGTGTAGCCCCGGGTCTTTTCCAGACCTAGTAACACCCCTGCATAGATATGTATATACAAACATGCACGGTCAATGTCAACGTAGAGGAGAAGCTTTAGTGCCCAGCCCTCTATCACCCAGAAATCTCTATTGAGCACCACCGGTGATGGCCATTAACAGTAGCTTTCCGGTGAGGAAATGTTAGATGGCAAAGTTTAGAAGGCTGGCTAACAGAAAATACGCGATGGTACGGTGCCTGTCATTCGAGAAGTTGCCAGGCTCTGTTATCCAGGCACTGGGCCTCATTAGGAGTTTGGAGGCAGCCGTGCCCTTAATAAGGGCACGGCTGCCTCCAAACTCGGGTCCGGGTCCGTGGTCCCTGAGTGGGGAAATACTGGGCCATTCCGACTTTGGAGGGCCCGGTATTTCCCCATTCAGGGAACCCGGACCGTCCCCATTCCCATTCGAGCCCCCATAGGGCTCAATGGTAATGGGGAGGGAGCTGACAACAGGCCTGTTAATGATGGGCCCATTGTTAACATGCTGGTCCCCTCGCAGGACCCGCAAAGGACGCCTGGTCTGACCAAACGTCCAGAGCGGGTCCCGCGAGGGGACCTCGTAATGAGGTGGTACGGGGTTAACGGCGCAGGCACCTCCAGAATATTTTGTTACCCAGCATCTTGCATTCTCCTTAGGAAGCCAGATAGCAAAGATTTTACTATGTCAACCTTCCCCAATGAAGCTCTGGAAGAATTAGTCAGGAGCGGTGGTTAGGTAGGCACCTGTGAGACAGCGGAACTACAGTATTTCATGACTCATATCCCAGCTTCGCCACTGGATGATACTGTGATCCTGGACAGGTCATTCTGTACAGCACTCGCTATTCACTACTGTGCTGTCTTTGCTGAAAGGGTGTGCCGTCTCACATTCCGGCTGCCTGGTTTAGCCCAATGGATGCTATTTCTTTTCATGTAGGTCATTTGATTAGAAGTGGCTCCAGATATAAGAGAGTGACCACATTTTTTTAAAATGTCAAATGTTCCTCACATCATGAAAACAATCTGCAAATATGTGTCAAACAATGACTATGAGAAGGTGTCCTTATCACTCAGTGTCTGTTAGGTACTTCAATGCTGTTTATCATTTTGCCACCAGGGGGCTCTGTCACGTAACCAGAGGTGGGACTCCTGCATCTCCAAGCCTGTGTCACAAACACACAGACACGCCATGAGATAGCGGAGACTATGACAATGATATCCTTTCTTAGTTTTAAATTTGGAACTATTTGTACCGTGCACCTGACAGACAACGCAGATGGTAATAAGAAGATTCATTATTTATTTCAAAATGTTATATACCGCGCCACATGGGCCTCAGACCACTTCCACTTGCCGCAAAAACCTGGAACAACATCCCAAAAGACATAAGAAACACCAAAAATCACCTAAAATTTAGGAAATTACTAAAAACCTGGCTCTTCAACACCACAGACTCAAATTGAAAACCGAATCGGAAAGGAAAGGGATGAATGAATTGGACTCGGACAACACCCAGTACAGACGGTGGACAAGTCCCGATGTGAAGAAGCTCCCACGGCACCTGGAAGAAGAACGCCGGTTAGAGGGGAACAGAGGCGACACCCAAACTGAGATGGAATCAACTTCCCACCCAACAACGGCACTCGTCCGTAAGTTGCCACCGGGCACCACAGTATAGTGGAATTATCGGGATATTAGCAATCACCACAATATATGAGCTGTGGACATGGGCAGGTGCGCTAGCCGTATGAGTGGGAAGGGAAGAGGGGGCCAGATGTGAAAGGGACCTTGAAGGCCGGACGGACTCAGATCAGGACATAGGCGCAGGGGCGCTCCCAAACCCCACCTGGGGAAATTAGCCCTGCGCCTCAATTCAGGATAAAGATGCCAACTAACCAATTGCACTAACAATTTCCCCCTCTGCATACACCTCTCAAACTCCAAACCAAACGCAACCACAAGCCTACAGCACAACAAACCGCAAAAAACTTCACTACATTGCAACAACAAAAAATAAAAACACACACAGACGTGCACAACAGTACACAACGACTACCGGCCGCAAAACACCCCAGACCCACTGGGCCGAGGCCGCCAACAGCACATCACTGCTGTCTTGCACTTTTCCAGCTACTTCCCACTAACCCCCCCTCCCTTCCTCTTTCAGAGCTGCCAGAGCGCCAAGGGACCACCTCCGGTGGTGATAGTGCACGGTACAAATGTCCTTTAACATTAACACACCAGAGCATTACACCAAAGCAACGACACTGCGATCGAGAATCGGTTATGTAACGAGGATATCCGGAATTGTGAGAACACCGAGATACCCAGTAGCTCCCAAGGCAGAGAGTTCCACATTCCTGGGTAAGAGACTGAAAAACATCGCCCCTCCCCCCCCCCGGGTACACAACTGGAATCTGGGCTCAACAGAAGATGTTTATCTGAGACCGGAGCAAGCGTGTGGGTTTGTGGCACATCAACGCATCTGCAAGGTATTTTTGTGCAAGATTGTGAATGCAGTTAAAAACCAATCAGAGGGAGGATAGCTCAGGGGCAACGCGCTCGCCTTGGAAGCAAGACGACATGGAGCACCACAGGCACGATCCCGGGGTCCGTGCTTAGAAGCCTCTGGGTACTAAGCGTGCTATAAATGACCTATCATATCAGAGAATCTTGAAATCGACCCGTTTACAGGGAGCCGGTGGAGAGTTCTGCGCAAGGTTGAGATTGCAACAGGTTTGGGGACTTTTCAGCATTCTGAGCCCTTGGTATTAGGTCATATTATCCCCACCAAAAATATCGCCGTATATATGGTCGGTTGGAATGGCCATAGGCGATAGGATTGTTTTGGGGGTTTTTGGGAGCGGGGGTTGCAGCGGTGTCCCCCGCAGGTTCCATGCCTTAATATCGCCGCAAAAATATGGCGATATTTTTGTATGGTGATATTTTTGCGGGGATATTAACACATGGAACCTACCCTTTGAACCCTAATCATTTGTCTGTTAGGAATGCCAGCTAACATGCTATTGCCATAGAGGACATCATTGCCCCGAGCACCAGCGAATGGTCTGTCTGAGAATACATGGCAGAGCAAGGCACAGGAGACGGAGAGAATAAAACACTGATTGCGCCTTAGTGCCAACCTGATGTTCACTGCCACGATTCGGTTGCCATATACAGCCCAGGTTCTTGATATTGGGGGCAAAGACGAGACTGGAACCCAAAAGGCAGAGTGGAGGGGGGCGTTTGGACACAGACCTATCAAGTGAGCAAGGGTTCAGACAACCATTGTTCCCCATAATGCTGGTGGACCCGACGATCAGAGCTTCCCTTGTGCACTAGCACCCCTACCCCTCCACTTCCCCCACCTTAACTTATATATTTAATTAAAATTGACCGAAATTCCCCCCACAAGAACGAACAAAAAAAGTGGTCAAACTGAAAAGGTCAATTTGGTTTTCGATCAAGTATGCTAATACCGTACTGTTACTGTATGGAGTAGACGCTACTGAGCGGCTGTGTTGCTTTTTTAAATGTATTCATAAAACTATATATTTATTATGTCTTGCTTTTAGGTAATAAGGTCATATTTTATGCTGCAAAGAGTACTCTGTTCTCAGTGCCATTGTAAGACTGCATTTTGGTCACTACTCCTGAGAATGGACAGAAGCATCCTTTGTGTTTGACCTCTACCATATAGTGTCGGCCTGTTCAGCTGAGACTAGGTGGGCAAAAGAAGTGAATTTGGCAGCAGCTGCTCGCTCAGAAAACCCAGTTTCTTTTGCTCCAAATGGTGCATCATGTGTCAATAATGTATCGATTATTATGACAAACACGTGTGTACTAAGGCTGGTAACGGCCTGCCAGCCCGTGCCTAGGCAGGCGCGAGCAAAGCGAGGACCTTGGCACGGTCTCACAGCCATTGCAGGCCCTGGTATGCCCCTGACAAGCGGGTGATAGCAATTTGCACCCCGGAGCTCTGCCCAGGCTGCGAATAATGTTCATTTCTTTTTGACTGGATATGACAATGATGCAGATGGGCAATGCCAGCAGATTGTACTTTTGTGTAGGCATGGGAAAGGCACTTGCCAGGCACTGCCCTAGCAGAATTAACTGGCTATTGATGGTAGCAGGTGCAAGATGGCACACGTACCTGGGCACCTAATAACAGCGCCTAGCAAATACCTAATACTTAGGCACAAGCCAAAACTTTTGGCTTTTCCAATGCTTGTTTTTAACAGGATTTCAGTGAAGGACACACATAGTGCTTGTAAACTAAGTGGCTGGAGCCAGACCTGGTTAAGACATTTTTGGAACTCCAATTTAGTGATTAACTCTCAGGAGACTGCTTTGAGAAAACACTGGCAGGCAGTTTGAGTGTAAAGTTTGATGGTAAGGCTTGAATAAAGCAAGATCAAAGAGTTCCCCTGAGGAAATGTTTTGGTAGGGAAGGGGCAGGAAGTGATTAAGGATTAGCATGGCCATGGGCAGTCAATGGGTGGGCAAATAACTAAACAACACCTAGTAGCTTTGTGTCCCTCCCTATATGAAATTCTCCCTATTTGTACTCTAATGCAATAGTTTCAGCTTATAGGTGGCGCTAAAGTGCCACCTAGTATCCCAAACTAAAAAGGACTACGCCCTTTTTTAATTTCCATTAAAGTGGCCCAACAGGAAGGAACAGCAATGCTGGGATCCACAGCAGGTAAGCTGCTGGGGGGCGTGAGGCTGCATGCAGGGAATTTGTGGCAGCAGGGAGCGTCGTGGAGGAGCCAGCGAGGTGGAGTAGAGGGGGGAATGGGTGGGAAAAGAAATGGAAGCCCCGGGTATAGGACTTTGGGTGGCTGGAAGCTCAGGCTGGCCCTGTGTGTTCTCGCTGTGTTTCCATCCACCTGATTGGCTGAGCGCCCTTCTCCAGGTGTGAAAAATACTGTAAATAACAACAGAAAATGAACTATACTCGCCTAGAGTTACATGCTTGTGTCATGGCGGCCACCTCAGACAGGTGTAAGGCGTTGGAGGGGAGAGAGCCAAACAGAACAGTCAGAGGCTCACGGGCCTTGCGGCAGTGCTGCAGCGATTGCATAACAGCAGACCAAAGACTCTCTCCACTTGGCAGAGTCCACAATGTCTGTCATTGGGGCAGCAAACCAGAGCCAACCGCATGGCAGTGTACTGCACTACCCTCATGCCCCATGTTAGTCCTGGTTTCTTCTTGGTACCCTGGGACCTGCCCTTTTCATGTCATCATCAGTAACCCCGAAAACGTCACAGAATGCCTGCGCCATTCAGGGACCCTCTTCCATTTCCATGGTGACTGTCGGACTTGAGAGGGGCAGAGCGCTGTACTGTGGCACCACAACTTCTTCTGGAACGAGGGGAGGGAAGAGGAGAGAAGAGCGGGCGGCAGTGGGAGGGGAGGAAAATGATGGGGCGGGGGCCGGTAGCTCCAGGGTTGCTCAGAACGCTGCGTTTCAAGCAACTTGTTGGCTGAGGGGACCGCCTGGGCGCTAGTAATAGTTCAATTCTATGTCTAGACACAGAGGCTCGTATTAGGCTTTCTCATAACCTTACTGTTCGAGCAGCTGTAGAGGAGGTCCCAAATACAACCTGCACTCCAGTTACTCATTTTGAAGTACCAGGAACGTTCACACCGAGATATGTGACGTATGATGAGCAAATAAACCAGCAGAGTGCCGCACTAGGACTTTGCCCAGTGCCAATCAGAAGAGCAATGCCTATTGAAGTGCCAATAACCAGACAACCATGAACAGTAAGGAATCAGTTGAGACAACCATACCAGCAAATGACACGAAATGAAGATTGCTTAAACACTGTCCCAGAAGAAACTCAAGAGGCCTTAATTGAAGACGAATGATGACGACACGAGGGCCCAGACAGACGTACAGATGAACGACGACAACCAAAAGATGACACACAAAGACGAAATGTGATAAATAAGGATATCGTGAAACTAGAAGACAATGTTGAAATATAAAGCAACTATAGCCGTAAGCAGGATGAAGATATTCAACCAGCTAACGCATATGCATATGCTTGTAACGCAGGAAGCTAAGAAACCAGTGTGGCTTGCGATGCTTGGTAGAAGAATAGAGAGGCATGCGCCATTATACATAAGCTACCTCAACGAAGCACATTATATAAGTGCAAGTCCACTTTATACAAAAAGCAGAACTAACCCAGGTTACTAAGGGTCAAACAGGCCAGGATTCGTGTTCTAGCAAAAGGCCAGAAGAGAAGGCCTGAACCGAAACTCAGCAAGAAACAGCTCACGCCTGGGAAGTCGAGGTCAAACCAAGAATGGGAGGCGGATAGTAACTTCGGAGAATCGAAACTTAAAGAGCAGAGCAGCCTGCCCCGTGAAGGTCGAGATAAGGAGGCCCAGGCAGGTGGTGGCCGAAAGTAAGAATTAAATGCACAAATAGAAGGAAAACCGAAGCAAATTCACGGTGTTCTAACACGTGACCAGCCAAGAGCGAAGAGGTACCAACGTCTGATGTCACCCAAAGCAGAAGATACCATGACTTTTCCTGACAAGAAGCTACAGTTTCAAGGCCAACCAGAGCCAACTAATTGACACATAGCCATTTAAGTACTGATTGATGGAAGGGAGGCTGGGTGAATCTTGGGGCATCCTGTATCTGGGTGTCCATTGTGCATGCTGCTAATTAAAGTGGAGATTTATGCTTGGGGTTGTAGCCAACCCAATCACAAAGGACCAAATAATCTAGGGTCCTATAGCTAGTAGAACCAATGGGAAGTCATACTTCTAGTGACGTTTTACATGAGTAATGTTAGAGGGAAGGGCGTAGACGCCCACCTGATAAGGGTTATCCAATCCTCACACTCTATTACCGTATACAGATATAGCACCTATATGTAAGTTACCCTTTCCAACCAACAGAATTGCACAACAAACTTTTGAGTGTTATACGTCAATGATGACGAGTTTTGAGTATAAATGTTACAACTTGTATGAAGATTGTGGGAGTTGAAGAGAGACAAACCATTGCATTATTGTTGATCTCCATGTGTCCCCGTTTCTTGTACTTGTCGTTAAACGGACTCCCCTTTGCCAAACCATTGAGTTGCCCTTATTGATTGGTGTTGGAGTAAGAAATCCTGCACCCCTTCCTCCTCAAGGTGCAGCTATCTCGTCTTAAAGTATTCGAGAGCAAGCTCCGATTCTATGGGCCAATCAGGGGTTAATCGCACTCGTTTACACTTGGTAGCAGACGATGGTTGGAAACCATTGATTATTGATTATTGATTATTGATTATTGATTAAGATAAGACACCTATTGACCGTCGACACAAAGTAACTCTAGGTATTCGGCAATATCACAAGTCCTTCGCCATTCGGCTGAGTAGACCGTGAAGCTTCCCGTGGACAATGGTAGTGTAATTGATCCAAAACTGCAGTGGGGCCTGAAGGGACCCGTTTTAAAAAACCATATCCCTTCCCATTCCTACGAGCAGTGGATCAGGCGAAAGTCTGAAGGAGGCGGCAACGGAGGCGGTGATCCCGAGGATCCAGAGAGGAACGATGCAAACGGTGAGTGAAGCAAAAAATTGAGTGCTTTGGCAAATTTCTTACGCCTTAGAACAAGTAAAGGGAAAAGGTAAAAAAGGTAATGGAGGGAGGTGGAAAAACAAAATAGTCAGAAGTAGAGAAGACTGTGTATATATATATATATATATATATATATATATATATATATATATATATATATGCATATATATATATATATATATATATATATATATATATATATATATATATATATATATATATGGATAATGACTCGAGAATAATTGAATAATTAGAGGATACTAGGGCGGACACCTGAGAAGTGAGAGGATACCAGGGCGGACACCTGAAAAGAGAGAGGATTCGCCTTATTCCTGCGCTTTAATATAGCGGCCAAAAGAAACGTGAACCCAGAGTCCCACATAATAGGAAACGATTAGGCTACCACCACATTTAAAGACGTTGTGAAAGGGGTTCGTTTAAACCCTATGTAGGGGTAAAGATTAGAGGCAGAGATATTTGTGCCCAGCTGGTGTCTGTCTAGTCTGTTAAGTGTCTGTCTTATATGTTCTGTCCTGCCATTACATGTGAAAGAACCTTTTTGAGAACTGATTGAGCTTTGGCGTGATTCGATAGTTGAGACAGAATCGTACACGAATTGATGTGTTTGAGTAAATTGGTAATATAAATGATTTTGGCAGGAGAAAATTGGATTGGAGCTTGCAGTGTTTGGTGCTCGCTCATATTATTGGAGGTGTTAAAGTTGCATGAAAGTATTGAAAAGTATTGTAGAAGGGGAACATAAACAGATTTAAGCATGGAAGACATTACTACATTAGCACACCTATGGAAACAGCTGCCAAAACATGCACACAAGCTAAAAAAGTATAGCACCGAGTGGGTTAAAGGCACTGCACACAAGATGTTTATGCCATGGCCACAAAATGGGTCTTTATCTAAAGCCGTTTTACAGCATATGACGACATATTTGCACGCCACTCATAAAGGCAAGAAGTTAGAAAAACGCCTTGCCGTTCTAGAATTGTGGAAGATGTATGAAGAAGGAAAGGAGGAAGAGCCTCTGGCAGATTGGATACTAAATGTATGCTCAGAGGGGGGTGAGACGGAAACTGAAGAAAGTACGGCTGAGGAACTCGACCCATTAAGGGAGCTTACAGCAGCCACGGGATTTAGCAACCCCGCATATGAGGCACCTACATATAGTAGTGACGAAAATCAAGGGAAGGACAAGGATAAGAATTTCACCTCCGCAATCCCGAGGGACAGGGGGGGCTGTGATGTTGAAAGGAAGGATCTTGCACAGACCAGTGCATCTCTCAATGAGGAGAGAGAGGGAAAGAAATGGAAAGGAAGCGAAGGCAGAACTGATGGGATAGCATTCACAAAAGATGAATGGATGGAAGGACACATTTTATTGAAACTCGATGGGAAAGGAAGTGATGATGTGAGACCTAAAGAGAGGTTAGACGAGGCGCAGAGAAAGGAGAAAGAAAAGGAGTTAAGGGATGGAAGGATAAGAAGGAAAGATAGACTGAGGCGAGAACAGCTATATCGCGAAGAGCAAGAAAAACAGCTTGATCGCAAACAGAGAGCAGTCTATGACCAAGACAGACAGAAACAGCAAAGGTTGGAAGAAGAGCAAAGGGTACGTAAAAAAGGATAAGGAGACGAAGAGATGAGGAAGTTTTAAGAGCAGATGAACGTAGAAATGAAAAGAGAAGAGAAGAAGATGGGGTCAGAGAAGAGCCGAGGAAGTGCCGGGAATTAAATGATGATATTGAACGCAAGCATAGACAGAGGACAAGCGATCTCGACTATTTGGAAAGGTTTAAAAAACCCAATCCAGTTGTAGACAGGGAAGACATCGAAGAATTCTTTCCTGGGTACGACTCGGTACCAGGCACGTCTAGGGCAAATATTGAAGATGACTTTGACACCAGAAGCATCGGGGAAACGATCGATAAAATATATGATGAAATGGGGCTAGAACAAACACCCCAAGGAGAGGGAGAGGACGACCGCCTGGAGAGCACTCAGCTATATGACACGGAGGATGTCACCCAAAGTAGTGGGGGTAGGAAACTGTCCCTGGGTAGATTGGAAATCAGTAGAAACGATGATGACACAAGGAGTTGCGTGAATTGAGGACAACCAATGTCTGACTCCGAGGCAAATGAAGAAGGGAGACGGCGCGAAAGACGACTCCCAAGGGAAAGAGGGGTACTGTCAGGGGCAGACCAAAAGCAAAACAAACAATGCACAAACAAAACACGTGACCAATGCTAAGGGAGGTAAATATGTATGCGCTTTGCACCATGGGTCATGTATAAACAGTAAGCACACAGCAAAATCCATTAAGAGAGGTGTGCTGCCTTACAGGAGACTGCTTTGTCCTCTCTGTAGGCTAAAAGCACATCGGGACTACATTGCCCAGCATGCTTTGCGCATGGGTAACCAACCAGAAGACAGATCGGGCATGGCGCGTGTCATCGCGCATGCGCATACACTGAAGCACGGGGCTTGTGCTCGAGGATCCCGAGGAGGAGGACGTGTTGGGAGTAGCTCCGGCGAAAAGCACGCGCGAGGAGCCCCACCCCACCTGATCAAGAATCCAGCCCCTCGCCAGCCTACAGATAAGTTTGGGACGCGCTCTGAAGGGAGTGGGGAAGCGCGACACGGAAATCTAGGAAATACTGCAGATGGAGCTGGGGGAGCACAGGGGGCCACCCCTGCACCGGTACCACAAGATAAGTAGCCGCACTGGGGGCACAATATTTCCGCATTTGTTGTGCCTGCCTCCATGCTACGGAGGACATTAATCCAAGGGTGGACCAGGTGTAATAACGCGTGTAGCAACCATTAGAGGAACGAAACTCAGAGACTGCAGAAGCAAGGAAAAAACCTTGTGCCGCAAGCCACACGTGGCGAAGTTCGCGTTGGCATTAGTGAACAACTTGTTTACTAGAGACAAGTACAATGCAAAACAGTTCGTGGGAAGCCACGTTTTTAACCCTGCGGGAGTGTGAATGAACGCGTGAATGCGGCATGAAGTGTGAATGACTGTGTGAGTACACAACAAGAAATAACACAATATTCTTTCTTTGAAGCTTAAACCCTGCCTGCACAACCTTCAAGACGCTGCACAAGACTGACAGCTCGGGACTACCAAGGACCACGTTACCGGACTGGACAATTAACAGAGCTAAGTGTTGCCACTGCATATTGTGATTGTATAACGTGTTTAGGCCTATGTCTATGTGATTTTAACATAGTGATTTAGTTTCCTGGAGGGGACAACTTGCCAACCCTCGAACAGTGCAAAAACGGTCATATTTGGCATAAGATGAAGGTGTGCAGCAATTGAACCTTTCCCAATTTCCCCAGACCTGCCCACAACCTCTACCTAACGCTTTTTCCGGTTTCCCTAACTACCCTTACCCATCCAACCAACGAGACCCTAACCCCTCTTTCCCTGCTCTGGTCGCGAATGCCTGCGTAAGCCTTGACTTGCAGGTATCAAGACCAGTGTGGGGGTGGTTGGTTAAATCCACTCCTGCGCCAGGGATCGGTGTGCCCTTGACAGGTACGATGGTCAGATACTAGTGAGTCCGCACCGAGAACATCAGAGTCTGCCGCACAGTCTGACCGGCACGAAGAAACATCCCATGGTCAGAGGGGGGTGTCATCACCAGCCTATGTAGACAGACTAAGGACATTGCCAGGTACACGGCGATGTGGGAATATTACCCCTGCGATAGACAGGAGAACCATGAGAGAAGAGAAAGAAGGCTGTGCATTCCAATTTCTGCTACTAGAAAAGGGGGGAGCAAGACCACAATATATTCCATGGCCACACATGGATCAAGAAAACCTGAAGAACAAGCTTCCAATGCTGAAATCGGGAGCCGGGAAGTGGATACATGAGTTAGAAAAAATGATAGGAGGAAACACGCTAGCTATAGGGGACATTAAAGATCTCCTGATCACCATGCTTGGTGAGGGAGCAGACGATGTGTAGACACGGGCCAGGTACCCTGGTGTAACCACAATTAATACCGCGCATGACGGAGCGCCATTTATTAATTGTAGAGCGGCAGTATGGAAAGCATTACGAGTGCTCTACCCAGACACTTCAGATGTGGGAGCTCCAATGACTCGGAAAATGAAGAAGTCGGAAGATACGTTAATTTATATCCAGAATTTCCAAGAGGCGTGGGTGCTCGAAACGCATGAATCTTGGAAAAAAGCTATACCTGTGTTTTACCATATATTGTGCCAAGGGTTGCCAGAGCTGGTGCAGAAACAGCTCAAGAAATTGGTAGGAGTTGAAGCTAAACCATGGGCTGAAATAAAGTTAACCATCGCACATTGCTGTAGATTGTTGCAAGAAAAGAATCAGAAAAAAGAGGCGACTCGAAAGGGCGAGGAAGCAAAGCTGGTGCAAAAGAAATTATCAAAGTATGCTCTTGAAGGAGCCATACTAACTAACGCAGCTGAACAGAGCATGCAACAGGTGATTAACCCACAACAGAATATCCAGGTTAACGTAGGATTTTACCCGAGGAGAAGAGGTTTTAGAGGAAGAGGATGGCAGAGCAATCAGGGAGGTTTCCAAAATAATCAAGGAGGCTTTCAAAACGCGCAAAATGGTAATTCGGACATGTCAAATGGACAAATAACCCGACCACCGCCAGTATGTTGGCTGTGTGGAATGACAGGGCACTTGGCAAGCACGTGCAGCAGTCAAGGCATGTTGCAGAGTAGCCAAGGAATGAGAGCAGGCACGGCGCATCCACCTGCAACCTCACAACAGGGCGTTGCACAGAATCACACGGAGCAACAGCACGCGCCAGGAGTGTAGCAACCACAGAACATGGGAAATTTTTCACAAGGACAATCCCAACAGACACCATCGCACATGTCACACACGATGAGCACAGGGCAGGTCCAGAACCCTGGAAGTGGAAGCAACACTGGGAATGGGGAAAATCTGCAAGTGCACAATGGGACAAACTTATATATAAACTAGGACAGCTCACTGAGAACCCTGATGTGCTCTATCCTATCAGTGACACCAGACCCTCATAGGGAACCTAGGGTGGATGTTGTTATATGGGGGTAAAGAATATTCCTTCCTAGTGGACACGGGTGCAACACGCTCGTGCATACGTGAAGGCAAGTTTTCCTTGTCCGGCGAGGCCATAGATACTCAGAGTTTTACAGGAGCTCACAGTCAAGTTCCCTTTACAGACACTCTCCCAGTCTCCATAGGAGAGTGCGAAATGAATGTACCTTTATTGTATTCACGTCAGACCCCAGTAAGCATTTTGGGTCGAGACTTAATGACAAAATTGAACATGACGATTTAGTTCACGGAAGAGGGCATAGTATGCTGCACTCCAGGAATGCACTATTCAAACATATGCGAAATGATTAGAGCATACTCAGGACACATAGCCATGAGAACTATACTGCTGGAGCCAGAAGTTTTCGCATATGGCATGCGTGTGCTTATGGCAGGTTTGCCAGGTCTTGCAGATAGAACTATGAGAACTCCTGATGAGTTTTTAGTCAGACCAAGAATACCTATGCATGAGAAGGGGGGACAAGTGTTTCCCTTGATGATACACGCAGCTGCAGTGCGAGGGAAAGTAGCATTGGTTGAAGGATATGATGAAGGCAGACAATGGTGCTCGATTATCGCCTCGAAGAAGGGTATCGAGTGACTGACATCACCGATGACGATCTGTTTGAAGAACAATCAGACACGAAAGAGACAAGGGTGGAAGTGAGTCTCGTATTTTGTGTAAAAGTGATCAAAAGAGAAGTGCCCCAGAGAATGATGTTGGCACTGAAACGCCTGGAATATTTTGATGAGGATATAGCTAAAATACCTGCCTCAGTGTGGACTACAGGACCCTATGAGGTAGGCCTCCTGCCGGATGTGGGGGAAGTGAAAATTAAATTGAAACCAGGAGCAATTTTGCAAAGAGTCCGACAATATCCCATGTCCAGAGAGGCAGACAAAGGGATTGCGAAGACAATCTCTGCGATGATGGACCAGGGCATCTTAAGATTTCATCATAGAGAAATCCATCTATTGCGCCACTATAACTAAGCTTTACAATCCTCTTGCTGCTTCTGCGCCCTGCTACCCTTGGGTTAGGTGCGCATTACAAATAATAAACATAAACATAAACATCTTAGTGACGTCAGAATCGTCATGTAATACGGCGGTTTATCCTGTCAAGAAATCAAAGGTGGGGTCTTGGCGTTCAATCCAGAATTTACGACCATTAAACAAGATTGTTGAGGCCGAGTTCCCTTTAGTCCCTAACCCGGCTACAATTCTATGTAATATACCCGTTGAGGCAAGATATTTCACGGTGAATGACTTGAAAAATGCCTTTTTCTCAATCCCATAACACCGCGACTCACAAGATCTGACGTCATTCACGTTCAGACAAATGCTTCTGAAAAGCACGAGACTGCCACAGGGGTACTGTGAGTCCCTGTCCATTTTCAACAGAGTCCTGCAGATGGACTTAAGCAATATCGCATTAGAAAGTGTCGTCTTGCAGTATGTAGATGACATCCTTATCTGCAGCATCACAGAAGAGCAGTGCAGACACGATTTGGTCCAGTTATCCTGGCTATACTGGCTGAGAAAGGATATAAGGTTGACAAGGAAAAGTTACAATACTGTCAACAGGAAGTGCTATACATAGGCCAAATAATCTCACATGAAGGGAAGAAGGTGACCCAAGAAAGGGCTGAAGCCATCTTGAACACGGCTAAGCCACACACAATAAAGCAACTGCAGAGCTTTTTAGGCCTGTGCAACTTTGTTAGGGCATGGGTGTTTGATTACAGCTCGTATACTAAGCCTTTACTTCAGGCCCTAAAGAAGTCCCAAGTGATAAAGGAAAAAATTGAATGGTCTGAGGCGATGGAGAAAGTGTTTTCTGAACTCAAGGGAGCAATTTGTACAGCTCCAGTACTCGGGATTCCTAACTATGCAGAGGAATGTTACCTATTCTCACACACAGATGGCAGCGTCATGATGGCAATGCTCGCTCAAAAAACTTTGTTGGGGTACAGGCCCCTAGCATATTACAGTGGGAATCTGGACCCAGTAATGAAGGGACACTTCCCATGCAAACAAAGCTTAGCTGCCGCAGCGTTCCCCATAGAGAAGGCGACAACCATTGTAATGGGATGCTCCATGACTTTGTATGCTGAGCACTCATTATTTGCCATTCTAGAGAAACCTAAGGGCACATTAACATCTCAGAGAGCTTCTGCTTATGAAGTGATTATATCCAACCCATCGATTAAAATAGTCCAATGTAAAATAGTGAACCCAGCAACGTTCATAGCTGAGCCAGTCACTGAAGGAGAGCCTATTCATGACTGTGCAAATTATGAAGAATTCTATGATGAAATCCCCAGGGTGAAAGAAAATGCCCTGGTGGGAGAAGAAATCGTCTTTATTGATGAGTCTTCGAGAATCGATCAAGATGATGGACAAAGATACACAGGCGTCGCTGTGATGAAACACATTGCGAATGGAGAATTTAGAGTACTCATCAGTGCACGAATACCATCTCAGTATTCAGCACAGGCTGCAGAATTATTGGCGCTGATACTTGCCATTGAGAATCACGCAGACCAGGAAGTAACGGTGTACAGTGACTCCGCCTATGTGACGTCAACAGTGCACGCAGGCTTAGAGCGCTGGAAAAGGAGGAGCTACCTCCGAGCAGATAGCACACCAGTGCAGCACGCAGCCCTATTGGACAGGCTAATAAAGGCACTACAGCTCCCAGTGGGCATAGCGGTCGTGAAATGCGCCGCCCACACAAAGGGGACAGATTTTGTGTCACGCGGAAACCACGCAGCAGACACAGAGGCCAAACGTATGGCATCCAAAAGTGAAACGATTATGGAAGTGGCGTGCACCCATGAAAGGATGATGGTAGCATGAAGCACATCAGAAGCCTATAGCAATTTGGGACAAGCACAACTAATGGAAATTCAGGGGGAGGCGCCGCAGGAAGAGACTTTCGAGGGTGTTCTTTAAAGCCCTCTGACAGCTTGTGGAGGCAAGGCAGCACTGGTAAACCAGTAATGCCTGTAGCCCTACTAAAAATAGCACTGGAGCAGTTACATTACCCGGCGCATATCACGAAGGAGAATCTAACAGCAATGCTCGCGGAAGACTGGTATATACCGAATTTAGCTGAGCATTTTGCATTCTTTATGGTGAGCTGCATAATCTGCCAGCAATTCACCGCTGGGCACACATTAAAAGTAATGAGAGGAGTCATCCCCAGGCCAAATGGGCCTTTTCAGCACTTGCATGTCGATTACGTCGACATGATTCAAGTATGCAACGGGTACAGATACTTAATTGTCGTGGCATGTCTATTCTCTAGATGGATAGAAGCAGGTTCATGTGCACACCCAAACTCTACCTTTGCGGCCAAATTTCTAGTGAGGGAAGTGTTCCTTAGGGGGGGGGTGTGCGAAGTGATGAGGTCAGATAATGGAGCTCATTTTGTAAATTCAGTCTTTGAACAGATTAGCTTGCTGCTCGTTTTAAAGCACAAGTTCTCTTCGGCGTATCATCCAGAAGGTAATGGGACTTGTGAGAGGCTCAACAGCTTGTTAAAGAAAAGGATAGCCAAGTTGAATCTTACTCTAAAGAGGGGATGGTTGCACTGCCTTCCTTTGTCATTGTATGCTCTTCGGAACCAGCCAGGCTTCGACTATCATCTTACGCCACACGAGATAGTCACAGGAAGGAGATTGAAAACTCCCCTATCCCCGAGAGACAGAGCTAGATGTGATGCCCAGTCAGCCCGAGAGGTCCTGGGATCCGAAATGCAAAAGTACCTGAACTGCATGACATCCAGCCTTACTGTAATTTCAGACCAGCTGCACCAACAACGAAAAGGGTGCAGCACAGCACAAAACACAGAAGGAGACACTACAACAGACCCAGTTCAAGGTCTACGTGTTCCACTCGTCTTCCCTGTAGATACTGTATTAGTAAGGAATCACACGAGGAAAGGGTGGGACGATCCAAGATTTAATGGTCCTTTCATCGTGGAGGACTGCACTCCATCAGCTGTGAAGTTGCAGGGCAGGAGAGCATGGATTTTTCTCAATGACATTAAGCCCTATATCAGAGAAAGCCCCCTAGCTGCACCCCACCGCAAAGAGACTACAGACGACGGGGAAGGACCACAGCACGTGCAGACGAGATCCATGACGAGGAAGAAGGACGCTTGAGCAGCGAAAAAAAGGCAATGAACGTTTGCAAGTTGTGGCTTCACTTGGACACTTCCTCTAGACAAAAGGGGATAAGGATATAAAAAACGGACACTCTGTGCATCCTAGTTGCAGGGTGAAAAAGAAATTGCGCACATAAGCCACAACACGTTTTGTTGACACGAACTCGTGAGCTGAATCACACGTGAGCCATGATGAAGGAAAGACTATGACAAACTTTGATCAAGGACTTTTTTCATTGAAAGCGAATACAGTATCCTGATACACACAGTACCGAGACTTTGTGTTGCAGCACTTATGGTGTCCCACAACAGAGACATCACAAAGGACGTGGTTACTTACTTCCACTTAGTGTTAGTGTCATATCCGTCGCTGGTGGGAAGGCTCACCAGTGTCACAGACTTTCTACAAGATCCTGACAACGAAAAGGTAATCAGAGACCTGCATACTGTCATTGTGGAAGCATTCATTGTACTCCTGGAGTACAGTGAGAAGGACACAAATACTTCCACCGCAGGCAATACTAGATGAACTCATCAATACACTTTTCTTTCGAATAATTGAGGATTGTCCATCTATCGTCGGGAGAACAACAGACACACAGACATTCATCCGAGATCCAGAAAACGCTGAACATTTGAGCCAGCTGTTGAACAAATTAGTTATTTATTCGAACTCCACGCAACCGGACAGTGCAAACATTGTTCACGTCAAGAAAAGAACACATAATCCTGAATCTCAACAAAGACTGGACGAATGTCATTATCAACAGAAGACAGCATATATCCATAGCATGTCTTCTTTCACCTCATTGAGAACTTTCCAGAGCTAGTGGGAAGACCAATCAATGTTGACGTACTTACATTTCTCGGAGATCCAGTAAAGAGTACTCAGCTAAACATGCTCTTTCTTGCCATTGTAGCTCAAATTAAAAATTCTAATGTCCATCGACTTCTTAGGAGATCCTGAAGAAACCTTCCGCCGAGGGACAGAGCGGGGAAGCAGAGTCAAGAATTCATTTGTTATATTGTTGTAATTTTTTCCTATTTCGTCACACTGTCCAGTGTCCTATATGTCCTCCGGACTGAAGCAGATTAGAGGAGTCGACTGGACTGGGAACTTATGTATTTTGAACATACACAGTAAAAGTGACTCATGGAAGTGCTAGTCTAATCTTTTTTCTCCATAGTCTAGCAAGGGAATTACATCCTGTATTAAGAGACAATCATCGCTCGCAAAAAGGGAGAACACTTGTGAAGCACCTGACACTGCCTGACTCAAAACTGTTCATAGAACGACATTGGGTGGGGGAACAATAACAGTAACATTTGGCAAATGATCGAGATGGGGCCCCAGAACAGTAACCTAGTCCTCCCACAGGCAGAGAGGCACCCTCGCTTCTCTGGAAAAAAAATGCCATCGCCTTACATACTGAACTATAATGTACTTATGTATTATAATTGTCATTATTTTCCTGTCATTAACGATCAGAACTGCAATCTTTATTGGTGCATGAAGCGTTCCAAATTCAGCACACCCACCTGATGATCTACGTATGAAATCCACAAGAGCACCCAAACCTTATATAGTAATTCCAGTCCCTAGAAAATCTGATGATAGAGTAAATGAACTTGAAATGAACATGATTAGTAGTGATACACACACATCTATGGTAACAAATCAACAGGAAAGCCGGAGACAGGGTCGGCATGAAAAGAATGAAGACAAAGCACTGATACATACAAGTACACACACACAGTATGCACACGAGATGGGCCTAGTATCAATAACCGCAGAACTGCAACCAAAAGCAGCAGAGAAGATGAGAGTGCCTGCTGAAAAACCAGTCCCATGAAAATAATGAGAGGAATCGAGAGGAATCAAGAGAAAGTCCAACAAAAGCAGTCATATCAGAAGCCCTCAAGAGGACTGAAGCGGCCTCAAAAAAACTCACTGCAAAGACACAAATGTTAGTAGATCTTCTATTACCGCACATAACCAGAGTAAGAAAACTACAAGAGGACCATATACCGGACCGGTGTTAGGCTTGGTGGCATGGGCACTTGCACGCAGCAGAGAAAAAATGCATGAGGACCAGGAAGAAGCCGACAGACACTTGTCCACTCAAATGGCGCAGGTGAAGAGACCTATACCACGGACCGAAAGAGTCCTCCAGCGAGAAAAAGCCATACAGATGCATTTAGGGATGTAGTTATAGCAAACTACAGGAAGACACTAAGATTCAAAAGAAGCCTACATGAAGATAATAATAAACTAAACGACTACCTGGATAGCACAGCACATCTGGGAAACAACATTTGGTACCAACACATGAAGGAAGTTGGCAGACGAAATTCAGAAGGAGAATGCTTCGTCTGTGCACTCCTACCGTACAGCATGGGGGAGTCCAAGATCTTCGTAGCTGTAGAAATTGATGTCCCGACAGCACACTGTCTCTCACACGTAGCAATGTGCAACACCAGAGGACAGTTCATGGGAAGTGATGCCTCATTGATATGGGCAACTGAAGCAGCTTATCCCGATGAAGATGATTCTGTCCAGGACATCAAGACAAGAAATAGAGCACACGCTAGGAATTGCGTGATCAGGTACGAGAAACCTGAAGTTAAAGGAGCAGGAATAAGATGGGAAATAAACCCAAGGCTCAATCTCCAAGGGAAAACTCCAGAAGAGGCTCCGATCTGGAAAAACAGAGGCCAAATGCAGATTTGGGGAACAGTCCTTTCTCCAAACGGGTGGGAAGAAGGTGTAGTAATCTGCCGAGCCTGGATGGTTTTTGGAGCCTGCAAGGAAGCAATAGAAAACTCACACAGGTTGTGCATACCTCTATGGCCAAAACTTACAAAATACTGACATGACAGTATTGAAGACAGAGGAGGACCCTTACAGATAGTGCCATTAGAGAGCCCAAAATTGTGTTTCAGGAACAAGGGCACAAGGAAGATGGGAGAGTACCAGAACTGTGGACAACTTTTTGAGGCTCCAGGAATGACGCATGGGACTGCAGTAATTATGGATCATTATTGGGCGTGTGGATCCAAAGCATACATAAGACTGCCAAAAAACTGGGGAGGCATATGCACAATAGTGGACGTCCACGTTCCAGCACTAGTGATCCCGAAAAGTGACCTGAATATTGACAGTTTCCCGAAAGCAGATGCTCACCTGAGAAAAAGGATATCTGTGAAGCTGACATCCTGAATGAAGAGAGAACATTACTTCTCTGCCAAATCAGAAGAAGCATTCTATGCAATCCCATATGAACACAGGCTGTTCAGCCTCACCTAATCAGTGTTCACAACGATCCTCATGTCAAGATTCCAGGTCGGAGCAAACACTAAATGGTTGCAGGTAACCAGATGGGAGTTACTGCAAACCATCAACTCGACAATAAAGGGATTCAATGCAATCAAGGAAGAGTTAAGAGCAATCCGACTGATGACTTTCCAGAACAGATATGTACTTGACATGATCACAGCTATGGATGGAGGAGTTTGTTCAACAATCGGAGAATCATGTTGCACATTCATACCTTCTCACGACAAAGAAAATGGAACTTTAACAGAAGCCATAGGTATGCTGACAAACCTACAGAACCAGATGATCAATGAAACTGAAGACGTTGACAATGACAGCTGGTTTGGATCCCTGTTCTCATGGGTACCACAATAGGTGGCGGATGCGTTCAGGTTCCTAGTAGTCCTACTAGTAATGATATTACTAGGAGTTTGTGTCATCAAGATAATAATCTCACAATGCCAGAAAACTGCGAAGAAAGCCATAGGGATGAAAATCATGAATGATGTCGAACCAGGATGGAAGCCCAGAGACCTAACTGATGACGAAATAAGAGACTATGTAAAGGCCAGCGAGTATGCGCCAGAAGGAACAAAGTTTCTGTATCCCAGGAAACACACAAACTATGAAGGAAAATGGATCTATTGCAGCCCGAATGGACAATGTCAACTAATGACATGGAATAAAGATGCCCACCTTTGGGGGTGGGGCCAAGCCTGATTTTCATATGGTCTTTCCCCTTCTGTAATGGCTTGGCAGGCGAGGAATGATGGTCTGGGGGGTTGACCAGAGCAATGCCAGAGGTTAAGATTTATTCTAAACCTTCCAGCCATCACCTCTTTTGTTTTGCTATGGAATAAAGACAAACATGTAAATACAGCAGGAAGCCTGAAAGGAGTGATAAAAATATGGACTCCAAAGAGACACTCGTTCACACCATCATGCACAAACCCAGAAGACGAAGAAAAAATGGAAGGAACAAAGTTTCTGTATCCCAGGAAACACACAAACTATGAAGGAAAATGGATCTATTGCAGCCCGAATGGACAATGTCAACTAATGACATGGAATAAAGATGCCCACCTTTGGGGGTGGGGCCAAGCCTGATTTTCATATGGTCTTTCCCCTTCTGTAATGGCTTGGCAGGCGAGGAATGATGGTCTGGGGGGTTGCCCAGAGCAATGCCAGAGGTTAAGATTTATTCTAAACCTTCCAGCCATCACCTCTTTTGTTTTGCTATGGAATAAAGACAAACATGTAAATACAGCAGGAAGCCTGAAAGGAGTGATAAAAATATGGACTCCAAAGAGACACTCGTTCACACCATCATGCACAAACCCAGAAGACGAAGAAAAAATGGATACTGAAGAACCAAGTAAGATGAATCCAAAAGAGGAAGCAGAAGTTGTCGATAAACCGACCACAGGAGGGAGTGTAGAGGAGGTCCCAAACATAACCTGCACTCCAGTTACTCATTTTGAAGTACCAGGAACGTTCACACCAAGATATGTGATGTATGATGAGCAAATAAACCAGCAGAGAGCTGCACTATGGCTTTGCCCAGTGCCAATCAGAAGAACAATACCTATTGAAGTGCCAATAACCAGACAACCATGGACAGTAAGGTATCAATTGAAACAACCATACCAGCAAATGACATGAAATGAAGATTGCTTAAACACTGTCCCAGAAGAAACTCAAGAGGCCTTAATTGAAGGCAAATGATGACGACATGAGGGCCCGGACAGACGTACAGATGAACGAACAACAACCAAAAGATGACACACAAAGACGAAATGTGATAAATAAGGATATCGTGAAACTAGAAGGAGAGACGATGTTGAAACATAAAGAAACTTAAGCCGTAAGCAGGATGAAGATATTCAACCAGCTAACGCCTGTACATATGCTTGTAACGCAGGAAGCTAAGAAACCAGTGCGGCTTGCGATGCTTAGCAGAAGAATAGAGCGGCATGCGTCATTATACATAAGCTACCTCAACAAAGCACATTTATATACGTGCAAGTCCACTTTATACAAAAAACAGTACTAACCCAGGTTACTAAGGGTCAAACAGGCCAGGATTCATGTTCTAGCAAAAGGCCAGAAGAGAAGGCCTGAACCAAAACTCAGCAAGAAACAGCTTGCGCCTGGGAAGTCGAGGTCAAACCAAGAATGGGAGGCGGATACTAACTTCGGAGAATCGAAACTTAAGGAGCAGAGCAGCCTGCCCCCTGAAGATCGAGATAAGGAGGCCCAGGCAGGTGGCGGCCGAAAGTAAGAATTAAATGCACAAATAGAAGGAAAATGAAGCAAATTCACAGTGTGCTAACACGTGACCAGCCAAGAGCGAAGAGGTACCAACGTCTGATGTCACCCAAAGCAGAAGATACCATAACTTTTCCTGACAAGAAGCTACAGTTTGAGGCCAACCACAGCCAACTAATTGACACATAGCCATTTAAGTACTGATTGATGGAGGGGAGGCTGGGTGAATCTTGGGGCATCCTGTATCTGGGTGTCCATTGTGCATGCTGCTAATTAAAGTGGAGATTTATGCTTGGGGTTGTAGCCAACCCAATCACAAAGGACCAAATAATCTAGGGTCCTATAGCAAGTAGAACCAATGGGACCTCGTACTTCTAGTGACGTTTTACATGAGTAATGTTAGAGGGAAGGGCGTAGACGCCCACCTGATAAGGGTTATCCAATCCTCACACTCCATTAGCGTATACAGATATAGCACCTAAATGTAAGTTACCCTTTCCAACCAATAGAATTGCACTACAAACTTTTGAGTGTTATACGTCAATGATGATGAGTTTTGAGTATAAATGTTACAACTTGTATGAAGATTGTGGGAGTTGAAGCGAGACAGACCATCGCATCATTGTTGATCTCCATGTTTCCCCGTTTCTTGTACTTGTCATTAAACGGACTCCCCTTTGTCAAACCATTGAGTTGTCCTTATTGATCGGTGTTGGAGTAAGAAACCTGCACCCCGACCCACCTCAAGGTGCAGCTATCTCGTCTTAAAGTATTCAAGAGCAAGCTCTGATTCTATGGGCCAATCAGGGGTTAATTGCACTCATTTACACTTGGTAGTAGATCACACTCGTTTACACAGCATCATCAAAACACAATAACAATGACTCACAAAGTGAGAAAACTACAAGTCCCATCAGTTTATAGACCTTTTTAGTTCATCTGTTATTGGACTTCAAACATGTGACTTTAACTACCAATCACCATAGTCCATCCCTATAAATCCAGTCCACCATTTTGATTCCTCCTCTTTCTTTGCTGCTCAGGCAGCAAGTTAAGTACTTCACTTGATGACTAATGTGAATACAGATTTATGTCAATTTCTGGCATGCAGCTATAAAGCGAGTGATAGCGCACAGCGTTTATAGTTTGTGGCGGAACATATCCGCAGAGTTCAATGTTGTGATAACAAATTATTGCTTGCGGTCTTGACGCGACAAACAGTTCCAGCGACCGCAGTGAGAAGTAACAGAGTGGGCACTACAGTCACGGAAGTGTGAGGAGCATCACAGTGACTTGGTAAGGTTCAGGTGCTCCTCATTGGCACTTCCGTAACAATGCAGTAGCCCGGAGAGAGTGAGAGAAAATTAGACATACTTTAAAGACTCAATAGCCGGTCTTCTCAATGATCAATCGTGCTGAGGAGATCAGCTGTTTAAAGCTACATTAGAGCATGAGAGGTTCCCTGCAAAACACAGCAAGCGTATGAGGGATAGAACAGCATTGTACATGTAGATTTAATAGAACAGCACCCCCTAGTGGCCGGAAAAGGCAATTCATCCTAAAAGAGGCTAATAGTGTATACAGAGCATCCAGAGCGCTAAATAAATTATATTCTGCCCTAACAAAATATATAAAATACATGAACAGGCCCAAGATACCTGTGGGTTTATTTAACAGTGGCACATCTGTCCCCAGTCAAGTACAATAATGTCCAGCTTAAGTGAAGAGGGATGAGGTCAGGTGCACCAGAAAATAATTCAACCCGGCATGGGCGAAATATCACACCAAGCTCTGGGGCACAGCTGGTGATCATGGGAGACTGTATAAAGTTCTCCAAAGGGATGGATGAACTTAGAGAGACAGGTGGTCTAGGAATGGAGAAAGGGGGAAGAAAGAAAGCAAGGCCCAAAAGGCAAGATACCCCCTGCCCCAACTCCCCAGGCTTGCCACTGAAGGGAAAGGGCAAGAGAAAGGCAGTAAGCCAAAAAGATAAAGAGCGCAAATGGCGAGATGCAACCTCTGACAGTTTAGAGGGGTACGATGAGGATGATTGGGGGAGTCAATCATCAGAAGAAGAAGTCAAGATTACATCCCCAAAAGAAGAGGAAAGTAAGAGAGCTTCCAAGAAAAAGAAAATGGTAGACAAGGAGGAGGAAGCCGGGGACGAGTTCGATCCGGATGCCTTGATGCACCCACGTTCCTCACTATGGGAACCCGCCAACCAAGATAGCGGCATACAAAGAAGCCAGAAATAAACTGAGAGCAAAGGGCCCAAGACCACACCTGCTGGAAGGCATAGCAGAGACCCCAGATATTGACGACCGCATGGTCACACTCATGGGGAGGTACGTTAACGACATTCAAAAAGGTCTAGACAGGTCCTGGTGCTCATGCCAGGACAAAATGCTACTCGTGATTAAGGCCCTTACGGAGATCATGGAGATGGCAGACAAAGCAAAAGAAAATAATGAGGCCATAGACCCAGCTATACTGTGTGGCTGGGCCCAGAGAGCAATATGCCAATAGCGCTACCATGGTGGAAAGAAGGAGATCAATCCTGGTTAAGATCAACCCTAGGCTCAGCAAGCTGGCCACAACAGAGGTGGCAGCTTCCGCCAAAGGGAAACTCTTCAGAGACACATTTATCAAAGAATTAACAAACTGTGCAAATTCATATCCGGCAATTGATAAAGCCCAGGCTTCCTTAAAAAGAGTATTAAGCAGACAGGTTTTCGGCTGGGCTGGAAGAGGCAGGGGCTGCTCTGCCAGCCGCTTCGCAAACAACAGTTTCCCCGCCGACCGATACCATTGGAAGCAAGAGGAAAGGAAACCCAACCCGTTCTTCCCTTCAAGAGGAAGAGGATGAGGGCGAGGATGGAGACACGCAGATAAGCAACATCAACCTAACGCAGGTGAGAATGAGTGCCCAAGCGCAGATAACACAGACTCAAACTCCCACAGTAGGGGGAAGTGTAGCAAAGTTTGTAGAAAAATGGTGAATGATTTCTACAGATGCATGGGTGTTAGATTTTATACAGGGTTTTCGCATAGATTTCACACAGATTGGCAATGCTCGCCACAGGAAGAGAAATGGGCAAAGGCACTAGTGCTCAGCACAGCAGAGAAAGAGTCACTGGATGCAGAAATAGGAGGGACAGCTTTATAAGCAACATGTTCCTGGTGAAAGGCCGTCACAAGACGAGAACAGTAATAAATCTAAGAGAACTGAACGTCTTTATAATATACAGACATTTCAAGATGGAGGGCATACACCTCCTGAGGGACGTATTATAGCAAAGGGATTGGCTGGCCGGGATAGATCTTCGGTGGCAAGATCAAATTTGGGAGTTCACTTGCCTACCATTTGGGCTCGCATCGGCTCCATGGTATTTCACGAAGGTGATGAAACCAGTAGTGACATTCCTCAGGGAAAGAGGGGTCAGACTGATCATTTATCTGGACGACATTTGTATAATATGCCAGGACAGATCGCGGTTCAAGTAACAAGTAGAGGTCACTTTAGACCTCCTTCAGCAACTAGGGTTTACAATAAACTGGGATAAATCAAGCCTGCAGGTGGAACAGAACATGGAGTTTCTGGGCTTCAGGTTAGACACAGTGCGGGGAACGTTAAACCTCTCTCTGAACAAAGTAATCGATATCGAGAAGGAGATAAGGAGCAGATTAGCATCAGAGACGATATCTCTGAGAGAGCTAGCGAGGGTAGTGGGACTCCTGGCATCATTAATTCAGGTGATCTTCCCTGGCCCTCTACATAACAGGGCTATGCAAAGATTAAAAATCCAACACCTCGGGAAGGGCGCATCCTACGAGCAAAGGACACCCCTCTCTATAGAAGTCAAGGAGGAACTGGAATGGTGCTTACTCGACATGGATGCCTGCAATGGAAGGGCAATATTTGGCTCATCCCCGGACCTAGTGATAGAATCTGATGCCAGCAGGTGGGGATGGGGAGCCAGATGCGGAGATCTGTCGACAGGGGGCCGATGGTCAGAAGAAGAATTCAATCTCCAAATAAACTGCCTAGAACTCCTAGCAGGATCCTTTGCAGTGAAATGTTGGACACAAGAGAGAGCACGATGCTGCGTGCTCCTCAACATGAACAATATGTCGGCAGTCCGTTATATAAACAGACTAGGAGGCACAAAGTCAAGAATGCTAGCGATACCAGTGAAAGAATGTTGGCATCTTTGCCTACAGAGAGAGATATCACTGACGGCAGAATATTTCCCAGGCCGTCAGAATGAGGTAGCAGACTGGAACTCCAGATTCCTCAGGGACGCCAGTGATTGGAGGTTGGATGAAAGAGTCGTCCAGACACTGATGGAGAGATGGGGTCTGTGCAAGACAGACCTCTTTGCATCGAGATTGAACAGGCAAATTGCTCTGTTCTTCAGTTGGAGACCAGACCCAGAGGCGGAAGCGATAGACGCATTCCTGCAGCAGTGGGGTCCTAGCAAGGAATATGCCTTTCCTCCATTCACGATGATTGCGAGGACTCTGGCGCAGGTGAGGAAGCAGCGAGTATCCATGGTATTGATTACGCCAGATTGGAGGGGTCCAGCATGGATCCCGGATCTGCTAGAGATGGCATACGACAACCCAATAGCACTACCAAGGTTAGACCCAATAGTGAGGGACCCCACGGTGGGGGACATCCTCAGGTGAGGACAAGCAGCCTCAACTACATTGCGTGGGCAATTTCAGGGGATCCTGGTCTAGGCCAGGACTATCGGACGAGGCGGAACAGATTATTGAAGAAGCCTGGGCGCCTGAGACCAGGAAGGCATACAGAACATTCTGGTCAGGCTGGCATAATTGGTGTGTGGAAAGGAACGTACATCCCACTCGAACTGATGTAGTGCACATAGCCAATTCTCTGGCACAGTTAGCAGCGCAGGGCAAAGCATACAGGATGATCAACACAGCCCGCTCAGCTATTTCTGCAGAGAGAGAAGGGATAACAGTGGGGGAACATCATCTAATTTGCAGACTTTTGAAAGGGGTTAGAATAATTAGACCCCCATAACAAAAATATGATCAGGTATGGGACGTAGATAAAGTCCTGATAATGTTTATATCATGGGAAGATAATGACAAACTGAGAAGGAAGGCGTTATCAGCCAAGTTAGCTATGCTTTTATGTTTATTGTCGTGCAAGAGGGTATCAGACGTCAGAGCACTAGAGATCAATAGGAAAACCTTATCCCCTCAGGGAATAACGTTTGATATATTGAGAAGGACAAAAACTTGGTTGAGATCAATATGTTATAAAGCATTCCCATATCAACCTAAACTATGTCTAGTGAGATGCATTTCAGCTTACGGGTACATGACTAGGGAATTGCGACCCCCATGGGTGACTCAGGTAATCATAGCCATAACAAAACCTTTTGGGGCAGTGGCGTCGGCTATGCTGGCAAGATGGATCTGGTGGGTTATGTAGATAAAGATTTCTATGGGGCTCACTCAGTGAGACGAGCAATGGCCTCTAAGGCTTTTCAGGCAGGGGTAGACTGGAAGACATCATGAAGGCAGCAGACTGGTCGAAAAAAGAATTGATGTTTAAAACCTTTTATTTCAAGCCAGTGAAGAAAGTGGCAACGTTGGTGGTAAGTAAGCTTTGAACAAGCACAATACGAGCCTCCATATCTTGACATAGAATTCAGATTTTCCATACATACGTTACAGAAAGTCATAATTCTATTAAAGACACGGAGGCGAAGGATTATTCCACCTAGTAATCAATGTCATAAATTCTTAATGAAATGTCTTCTGTGATAATAATGATGTTACAATGATATGTTATCAAAATGAATACGGAATGGTTTTGCTCATGTCGATTACCCACAGATGTCTGAAATATGATTTGTGTTTTAGGTTCTATAGCGAATAACAAAACAACAGGATCATGATGTTAAGGGATCCGTTTACAGCGTAGACCGGTTGGGATGCTACAGTTTACAAGAGACCAGACAAAGAAAGAAGAGGAATCAAAATGGTGGACTGGATTTATTGGGATGGACTATGGTGATTGGTAGTTAAAGTCACATGTTTGAAGTTGAATAACAAATGAACTACAAAAGTCTATAAAATAATGGGACTTGTAGTTTTTTCACTTTGTGAGTCATTGTTATTGTGTTTTGATGATGCTGCTCGAACAATAAAGTTATGAGAAAGCATAATCCTTCACCTCCGTGTCATTGAATTCTGAACACAGCAATTGTCAAGACCCGATCCAATCCAACAACACACATCTCTGTGATGAGGTCACATGCGGAAGACTGGTTCATAGGCACTGGAGAGCCTGTGGGCCTTGATCCCAGGCAATGCCATGAGCTCCTAAAACAGCCTGTTTGGAGGCTGTGTTGCGAGAGGTGGTGTACAGGTGGATATCCCATCCCCACAGTCCCATCACTTGCCAAATATGTCACTATCGCTGAATGCTTCAAGACCCTCATTGTTGCTCCAGAAGTGTTAGAACTAGAGACATGTATAATACAGAACGTGATTCTCGTGATGGCCTCCTGATCGCAGAACCCACAGAAAACTTTGACTCGTGGAGCCTTTGGTCTTTCAGGAGAAACCAAACCCCATATCCCTGGTACTTGGCAGTATACTACAACAGTGCCATCATGGAATCACGAGGCCAGGAGAGAAACTCCAACTGATTCCAAGATGGCAGATGTGTATCCGGTGCACAAGTAAGGGAAAAAATGCAAGCCTCTGGAAGGAGCAGAATGGGGAGGGCATAATAACGAAAGTTAAATTAATGAATGTGAAAGGGATAGAGGCAGAGGAGATGGAGAAATAACTTGAGGGTGATCTGAGAGGGTTTCATGGAGGGATGAGAAGCAGTAAATGCAGCCTGAATCTCTTCAAGAGCTTGTCTGGACAGGTACTCAGAGGCTTGTGGAAAGGTGTTGAAACTAGGAACGAAGCTAAACCCGAGAACAATACCTAGGGGTGGCGACCTCTTGGATATCCTAAACTGGAAGGCGTTGTTGTGAGACCAAATGGGAGGGGACAAGTTGAAGCAGCTTTTGTCCCACCTGGGTTAGATGTTGCTGATGCATGACCCGCACGGCACAACCTAAGGATGCCATATGGCAGATCCACCGATGACCTCCATGACCAGCCAAGAAAGACCCGGCATCAAAATAAAAGTGCCCGGGGACCTACAAAAACCCCAGAGACTGTGAGTGACTATTTCAACTACCAGGAGAGGGGGAAGGACTGAGGAACACAGTCCGAAATGTGGTTAGGGCCATTCCCCACTAGTCTGATCAATTTTTGAAGAACCATCAATAAAAAGAATCTCCCCTCCCGCTAAAGCATTCTCCTTCACACAGGGTATATCATCATAAAATTCAACATAATTTCCACAGTCATGCACATGATCACTTTGTTCTACTGGCGCAGCTATAAACGTGGCTGGGTTCACTATTTTACATCTTACAATCTTAACCACGTCGGGTTAGAAATCATTACCTCATAAACCAAAGCTCTTTGGGATGTCAATGTGCCCTTGGGTTTCTCTAAAATGGCAACAGAGCATGCTCTACGTAAAGGGCCATAGAGCAGCCCATGACAATACTTGTGTACTTATCAATTGCAAACGCAGCAGCTGCCAGAGATTGTTCGCAAGGGAAGTGTCCTCTCATAACTGGGTCTAGAATCCCTCTTTAATATGCCAAAGGGTTGTACCTTAAAGGCATGGTCTAGTAAAAAATGTTATTGTCCCTACGGGTCGGCCATGTTTTTTAAGCCTAAGTGGCTCGATTTTAGAAAACTTTCCTATGGACCATACCCGAGTTTTTGTCCATTAAACGCACGCGAAAACAGGCACCAGGAAGCTGCCATTTTGTGATAATCCCATCACTTGCCGCATCGCCCTGGCTGACCTGCTTCTGCGGCACTAAATCAAATCCCCCGCCCCTGAGCCTGACATCAGCAGACTCGTACCGCCCATTTCCCAACGCCAAAGCACGTCTCGTGTCAACAATCGCTGCGCCTCAGCTAATGACGTGTCACCATGGAAATGGCAGGACGCCTCTTTCCTCAATAAGTATAAACACACTGTTTCCCAACACACAGCAGCAGATTTTCGATTCCATTCCTCTCTCTGTGTTACTTTGAGTATTCTGTGACTCGTTTCTGTGCTCTGGTCAGCTACCTTCGCCGCTTGTAGCCCATGTGAACACCTGTACCATCTATGTAAATTATTTTACTTTGTTTACCACACAATGGCTACAATAATGCCCTACATGTACGAGCCCGAGTATACCGAGGAGGAACTACTGGAAAGGGAAGCACGCGAAAACGATGGGGATTCGGACGGCAGTTGGGAGGACGATTCAACAGATGAAGAGTCTGGGCCTAGTCGCATGGACGGCGTCTCCACCTGGTGCACATGCAATCGGTGCGAGCTAATGCCAACCGAGGACGAGAACTGCTGCTGCCGAGAAAACTCGGGATGCCTGGCCTACATTTCAGAAGGCGAGCCACGACCGCAATGCATCACCGAGCTGCCAGACTTCAGGGCAGCCTGCCTCACAAGGGCCGTGTTGAGAATAATGATTGTGCTTATGCACGAACTTCGCGCAACTGTTCGTCCTCGTAATCCGAGGAACGAGTAAGTATACTCTGCTTGTCATGCCACTCCTATTTCATGATCTTCTACTATATCCAAAATTATATATTCATATCATAGTAACGCATGAAAGTCGTTCAATAGTGTGCATTGTCTAGATAGCATTTGTCCGTGCAGAATGCCACTAGTTACAAGAATTGTCATTGACAACAAATGTTTATTAAACTTATCTTGGTCATTTAAAAACAGTTTTTTTCATTCCTTTTCACAGGTGGTACATGCTGGTGGCCTATCGTTCCTTTACATGGTGACTCCACGGGAGGCTTGGACACCGCGTTCGAAGAGTGATACCCGTCTGTGCCGTTCATGCCATAAGAGAAACGTTCCCGAGTGACAGCGGTCAGTACAGGGGATTTTCTCTCGCTGTGCTGCAACCTGACCTGTATAATCTTTAAAGTCTTGTATTTTTGTGTCATGAAAAGAAGATACAAAATAAAACACCACATATATTTTAACAACGGTTGTTTCAATTTTTTAAATGAATCAAGTGTGTCTCCATTCAATGATGGACGTCAGATATCTGTGCTCCGAATGGGTGAAGGTCTGGTCGCTGTGAAGCAGGGTGGTCACTATCTAAGCTAACATAAAATATTCTCGATAATGCATGCACTAAATAACACTCAAAGTCTTTCAGTAGGTTATGTCTCTATAAAAGTCACACATATATCTATACTAACAATTACCATTGGATTATACAGGCCTTAGGTTAAGGGTCTTGACCACTATAATACACCGGTTGAAGTGTGGGTCTGTGCTCACAAGAATCTCTGGTATGTGGCATTTGTTACTGATAAGCAACGATATACTATCAAAGGCAGTACGCACCCGTGGATGAGCGCTGGCATGTGGGGCTGTCTGGGGCGCGAACGGCCAAGGTGCCAAACAACATGTACACTTCAAAAGGTATCCCACGCCAAGGGGCCATCGGTCACATGGCCTCCTCAGACCCCTTGTCTCCAGCCAGGCCTCCTCTTGAAGCAGGCCGCCCCCTGCAATCCACATAAGTGTGTCTCCATTCAGCAGTATTCCTGTGCCTTATTTCCATGCCCCAGGCCCCTCCATCCCACCCACCCTCTATCAAAGGCGGTTCGCGCCAGTGGATGCGCGCTGTCAGGGGCGCAAAAGGCCAAGGTGCCAAACTACATGTACACTTCAAAAGGTATCCCACGCCAAGGGGCCATCGGTCACATGGCCTCCTCAGACCCCGTGTCTTTAGCCAGGCCTCCCCTTCAAGCAGGCCGCCCCCCTAATACCACGACATACATACGTCATTCATTCACAAACACACCCCTGTTTCTAATACTTTATAAACCACTTGATATGTCTCATGAGAACATCTTTGTGCTTTGCAAGTCAACTCCTGAACGTGCTACCTGGCAACCACTGAGATCTACGCTAATCTGCTCGTCGTTGTGCTATCCGTGAACTTCTGTGACCGCTTAGAGCAAACCCATCAGTGTGCTACCTGTAGCCACCCACCTATTCTCCTGCAACATACTGCTCTGCTTGCTGAATCCAACTGTTTGTTGGTCAAGGTAAGGCCATGTATCCTAATCATATTTCGCAGATCATTAAATTTCTATCTATTTGCGAGTAGAGTACACAATAGTGCTATGTTCATTGGTCTCATTGCTATTGACTTGAGATTCCATTGCTATGCTATCAATAGATCTATTTATTTTCATCTGTGTCTATTGTCATCGAATTGCATCCTTCGGGGGTCCAGTCTATAATGTAAGCATGTTTCCTTCTCGTGCAAGACAGAACATCCAAGGGACAAATCACATGTTCAGATTTTAGTCACATCATTTATACATTTCTGCAACTTATGCAAATACTAAGCCGCACATAATGAACTGGTATAGTTCCTGCGACCAAAACAAACCTTGCATTGATCATTGTCTGATTCATTTACTTTTGTATCAAATCTTTATTCATGAAGATTATATAATAATGTCGATATTTACTTTTCAGATTTATCACCAATGCCTGCCTGTTCGATTAGTGGTTGCCCTTCGAAGACCCATGCGAAATCTGAAGGCACTACAATGCATGTATTCCCGAAAACTGTTGATCGAATAAGAGAATGGGTCAGACATTGCGGATATCCACTGGATGAGCTGGAAAGTAGAGTCCAACAAGTCCTTCAGGACAAGAGGGGTGATCGATACCGCATCTGCAGCTGGCACTTTTCCTTGGACATGTACACAACATCTTGGGTAACAAAGAAGAATAAACGGCGAACGACACTGAATTTGCTTGAAAACGCTATTCCCACTCTATTCGTCCACATTCCGCCACCGGTGAGTCAAGTGTCCGGATTTAGCTTTAGGCCTTGCGGTAGTGTGTAGGTAGCCGAATGGATTAATTGATATTGTAGGTGTTCTATCCCTTGTAATAATTTCGATATTGATACGAGTGTATAGCTTTTTGAATAATGACATTTATCAATATATTATATTTCGATTTCATAACCCACAAACGAAATGTATATATATGGGAACAGGGAACTGTGCTGTATTGAGCATTTTTCAAGTATTCTGTCGCCTTACATGGCTATTTTTAATATTGGCATTTCATTATCAATCATTAATTTACCTTTACAACTTCTTGACTATCCCTTGAATCTGAAGCAAGAACATTCTACATCCTTGACGTGGTCGCAGTTATCAACCACTTCTAGCACGTATCAGGTATTCTTACTAGGCTAATCCACTGCAGACTTGTTTTATGCATGTCAAGTAATAGTTTTATTCTATCCTGTAATTATTTTACCGAATGTTTGGTTAGTGCTGTCCAATTGATATACACCTTAGTTATCGTCCACTTGTGTTTATTTTCAGTTATAATTAGTGTTATCCATACTAATGCAAGTACTGTCTTTCAGGGAGATGCTGAAGCGTCCGCCACATCTACAACATTTCTAGATGTTCTTCACCAGCAGGAGGTATGGATACTGACAGCTCCATCGAGCGTCATCATCAGAGCTGGAATTCTTGTCGGTTGATTGTTCTACACAATGTTTCATTCGTGGTTAGCCGTTGATATGTACCTGTGCTGTCGACCCCAGGTGTGTGTTATGTTTTCACTATTGTAATCCTCACTAATGCAAGTACTATGTTTCAGGCAGTTGATGGAACGTCAACCCCTGCACTTGATGCAGAGCCTGACATTCAAGTAATTCCAGGGGAAGTGGAAGCGGGACCATGCGTATCTGAATCGGCGCAACAGCTTTCAGAAGTGCGCACTACATTTGCAACATCCATAGATATTCTTCAGCAGCACGAAGTATGGATACTGACAGCTCCATCATGCGTGATCATATAACGTGATTCCATTTGCTATACTTTCTTCCCTATTAACGTAAGTGCTGTGTTTCAGGGAGACGGCGGAGCTTCCACTACAATCACAACATCCCATTTAGATGATGCAGATGTAAATAAATCGGAGAAATAAGTTGATGAAATCTGCATATTTATATTTTCCTTGATTGTTTTAGACAATGCATCATTTGTGGTTATCTCTTTATATGTACCTGTGCCGTCGACCCCAAGTGTGTGTTATGGTTCCAATATTGAAAACCATACTAATGCAAGTACTGTGTTTCAGGGAGATGCTGATGCCTCCTCTCCAATACAACCATTCATGGCAGTCCATGCAGAGCCAGAGGTATGGATACTGACAGTTCCATCGAAATAGATCATCACAGGTCGAATACTTGTCGTTTGATTGTTGCACACAATGTTTAAATCGTGTTTGGCTATTGAGATGTACCTGTGTGTTCGTCCTCATGTGTGTTTTATGCTAACAATATTTTGATACATAGTAATGAAAGTACTATGTTTTAGGGAGACGATGGAGACTCATTCCGTGCTGTCTATGCGGATACAGAAAATATAGTCGTTGCAGTGCAAGAGGAAGGGAGGACATGTGGAAACGAATCGGAGCTACAGCGTGCAAATGTTGAAGGTCGAGTCAAAAAAGTTGCAAAGAAAAAAAAACAAAAAAAGGTTACAAACAGTTCATAACTTTAAAAAAATGTTTGTGCTGGGGACTATTTTATATTTTTTTCCAGTCAATTGGACTACACTTTATCTTGTGTTTAAACTGAACATCCCTTTTCCAATCTCACCTCTAGTTACCCGTGGGTGTCAGAACTATACATACACAGACAGGGAAGCGAATGAGAGATGTTGCTTGCCAGACCATGTACACTATGGAGGAACTATTAATTGAGGCGAGGCGTGTTCGGGCTCGAGATGCTCATGTCCAATGGCCAGAACATGAGTTAACTGTGTTTGGAGAATATAGCAAAGTTGCATTGGGCCATTGCTACAGTGCAACCGCACCACCACAAGAAGATGATTTTGAATGTATTGAAGATAGCTCTGAAGTAGTTGCAGATCAATTCACACAATCTACACCCGCCAAAAAATTGCCACCCAAAAACCTGTCGACATTGTTGTGTTCTCCCATCAATGTTGAAGTAACAGATGTCGAAATGACAGAGAATGAACCAGCCGCAGCATCCATAGACGCATCAGAACTTGATATCAACGATATTACTTTCCAATGTGTTGAAATCTTTGCAACGTCACAGGCCGAAACAACGTTGACGCAGGATGACAGTTTAATGAAAGAGAGCAAATACATTGTATTCGACAGTTGTTTGATGGATATTATAAGTATGCTGAAATGTGTGCATTCCGTTAGAGGGAAAGTATGTGGGAAGCCATTGATTAATGTGACTCGTCAAATAAAAGGCAGTAACGTCAAAATAAATGCCGCCTGTAGATTAAATCATAGGTTCTCATGGTCTGCACAAACGATTCTGGGGAAAATGCCAGCAGGCAATCTACTGTGTGCAGCTGCATCACTTTTTAGTGGCTCCAGTTTTAGAAAGTTAGAGGCTTTCTTTCAGTTTGTGGGACTCCATTTCATTTATAAATCGCTGTACTACATATACCAACGTGATTATCTGTTTCCGGCCATTAGTGATGCTTGGAAAATTGAACAATTGTCTCTAGCAAGTACATTCGAAGTGAAACGTTTCTGGCTAGCCGGCGATGGACAGTGCGACAGCCCTGGATTTTCTGCCAAGTACTGCACCTACCACTTTCAGGACATGGATAGTAAGAAAATTGTGAGTTTGGTGGTCATGCAGGTAACACAATGTACATCCTCAGTGGCCATGGAGAAACTAGGATTTATAAAATCAGTGGAATATCTACAATCAAGGGGAATGCACATCGACCTCATGGCCATGGACAGACACGTTTCAATTGCCAAGACAACGAGAGAGCAGTTCCCGCTTATTAATCATCAATTTGACGTATGGCATCTTGCTAAATCAATCAGTAAGAAAATCTTGGCTGCAGGAAAAAAAAAAGGTTTTGAAAGTATTTTGCAGTGGTCCCAACCATCTTTGGTGGAGCTCAAAAACTTGTGAAGGGTCAGTGGAAATACTACTTGAAAAATGGCGGTCACTGATGCACCACTGTACCAACGTTTACCGCTGGTCAGAAAACCTACATTTCAACCAATGTGAACATGACCCTTTGTCCCCAGAGGAGGCACGGAAGAAGAAGTGGTTGATTCCATCTTCACCGACACACAAAGCCATTGAGAAGATTGTTTTCGACAAACCTCTATCAAGAGATTTGAGAGGACTGACAGAATTCTGTCACACAGGAGGTTTGGAGGTGTTCCACAATATGTGCCTACAGTACAGGCCAAAGCGCTTGCATTTTAGCTTTCGGGGCATGAAACATCGCACTCTACTAGCGGTCTTGGCCCATAACAGCAATGTCGGACGTGAACAATCTAGGACTAGGGGTAAAGTAAGGATGCCTGGCTACACTAAGGTGTTTTCAAAATGAAGTAAGCAATGGGTGATCAAACCAGTCTATGATGAAATACAGTTCGACTTTGTGAAAGGCCTTATTGTTGCTGTGTTAGAGAAGCACAGATATGGAATTTTGGACGTTTCTGTGCAGAGCAGTGATCCATTGCCACCGAACATTGCAACTGTGCCATGCCCACCCGAAGCAGAGCTGGTTGTGAAGTACAAACCCCGGTTTAAATAATTGCAATACGATTATCTTTTTGTAAATAAATGTTATTGTACAGTGTACCTGTAACCCTAACCCCTACCTTCACCATCATGGGTGGCGAACAAGCTGGGTGTCATCTTTGAATTCTCTCTATTCGCCTCATATATGTGTATGTATATATTTTTCTCATGTCCCATCTCATGTAAATGTAAATGCTGCGCACTGTTGCGCACTGTTAACGGAGGGAGGCTTGCGTATTGCAAATAATAAAACAAACAAACAAACAATAAATCTCACTTTTAACTCAACTCCTGTGGTACTTTATACTTTCCCTGACCTTCTGCCAAAAATTAAATGTCTCCATAGTTATGATTCTTTGGGGCTGCAAAGCTCGCAGACAACGGGGACAAAATTGGGGGCCTTAGAACGTGCCAAGCGGGCCGTGGCATTTGGGAGAGAAGCCAGTTCTCATTTGCACATTGTGGTGCACTACATAGAGGGATTCTAAACTTCAAGTTCTCACAGATGCCTATACTACATGATGTTGCAAATAAAGAATGCGAAGGACAGAGCCCAGATGAGGCCCACAAGTCGCACTGGAAATATAAGGGTTTATTGTTTTTTGACCTTGAGACAGGGACCATGCCGAAAGAACTACATTTGAAGGGAGTGCGCAATAATGTAAGAGACGATAAGGCAGAAAATTCAGAAACTAGACCGAGTTTCATTTTAGTTCAGTATACGAAAAATCGTTGTCAAGAGCACGGTCGGATTTACAGACTGCATTACGCAGAGACACAATGGAAATTTCAAATATAATGTGAGTAAATCTTTAGACGCTTTTATACCGGAATGAAGAATTAATGGATGGATGATTGAATAAATGAATGAATGAAGAGCTAGGAAAAGCAAGGAAAACGTGTTCGTAGTGGGCACATGGGCATGCAGGTCCACAGGTTTCACCGATCTCGGTCCTTGGCCCAGCCACTTTTCCCTGCACTGCCTACCTGCACTACGGGACAGTCTCTGTATCCTTCAGCCCCTTCTCCCGGCATTTACCTTGCACTTGCCACCAGCTGGCCCTATTATTTATCTTGTATTCTTCTAACCATGTACAGCACTTTTACCCCCCTCTCCCCTTCCCCTTGCGCGATCTGAAAGACACCTGGCCTAGTAGGATCGTTGTCTGTCTGCCCTTGTTCCCCCCTGCCTCGTCGCGCCTTGAAACACTTGTGTATAGGCGCGTTACAAATGCCATATCATATATCATATAATTCCACACGCATGTAGACAAACTGTCATTTCTCATTGTGTGTTGGCCTTGATTTATTTCGTTACTTTCGCATTGATTTTAGAGCCGAACATACTCCATTGAACTATCCTTGCAAGCAAATAGTTTCTGATCGGCCGTAATAAATAAAATAATTTTTTTGTTTTCATAACAGGTATTTGATCCCGTTCTGCTACTGTCATCGGTTTGAGACACCGGCAGATGGTTTTTTCAACAGACACCTGCAGCTTCGTGTGAACAACTGGAGCACACTGACAATTTTATGGGACGATCGCCAAGGGCCCACATGCCCTTATACGCTGTACTAGTGGCTAGAAGCAACATATCAACCTTTACGATGGACTAATGCCTGGTTGATGGAACAGCCTTGCGGTTCACCGTGCTTCCAAAGTGCTTCTTTTAACGAAAACCAACACCCTGTGTACCATAAAGGAACAGCGCGTGACTCAATATAAACTTTTACGGATTTGCGGATACAGATAAAAGAAAATAAATGGCTTTCGGAGTTCATATGGCAATTGCTGAATATTCTCTAAACATTTAATGTCAAATAAATGTACTTTACCAAATGTACCGTGTTGGTGTTTGATTTTAAAGTACAGTTTCATATTCCGAATTGTGGCGGGCTGTATTGTGAGATGGTCTGTGTTGGTTTCCGGGTTCTGTGGGGAGTCGCGTAGAAGACGACTGGGCGCGTTTGCCTACGCAGCACAGAAACGTCACGGAGAGAGGCGGGGAATATGAATGTTTTGATAATGTCAGGCTCAGGGGCGAGGGATTTGATTTAGTGCTGCAGAAGCAGGTCAGCCAGGGCGATGCGGCAAGTGATAGGATTATCACAAAATGGCAGCTCCCTGGTGCCTGTTTTCACGTGCGTTTAATGGACGAAAACTCGGGTAAGGTCCATAGGAAAGTTTTCTAAAATCGAGTCACTTAGGCTTAAAAAAACATGGCCGACCCGTAGGGACAATAAAAATGTTTACTAGACCATGCCTTTAATGTGGTTCTTTGTGTAAGTACTGCTGTCATGACTGTCCCATTCGTGTGTAAAAACAAATACAATTCCTCGCCATAGTTGGGAATCCCTAAAACTGGGGCTGTACAAATTGCTTGTTTCAATTGCTGAAATCCCTTCTCCATTTCTTCAGTCCATTCTATTTTTGTCTTACCAGCTTGTGCTTTCTTTAATGCTTGCAGATGTGGTTTTGTGTACATGCTATAATCAAACACCCAGGCTCTAATGTAATTGCACAAACCTAGAAACTGCTCCATTTGTCTCACTGTGCTCGGTTTGGGTGTTATTATAATTGCCTCAGCCCTTTCAGGTGTCGCTTTCTTTCCTTCATGCATCATTATCTGACCTATGTATAACACTTCTTCTTGACAGTAATGTAACTTCTCCTTGTTCACCTTATATCCTTTGTCTGCTAAAATAGTTGTTAGTTGGACAGAATCGTGCCTGCACTCATCCTCTGTGGTGCTACAAATGAATATGTCATCTACGTACTGTATCACCACACTTTTAAGATCGATATTGCCTAGATCCATCTGTAGGACACTGTTAAAGATTGTTGGGGACTCACATTTCCCTTGGGACAGCCGAGTATGTTTTAGTCTCTTTTGGCAAAACGTAAATGAAGTCAAGTCTTGTTAGTCTTTGTTCCACGGGATCAAGAAAAATGCATTTTTCAAATCGATCACCATAAAATATTGAGCTTCTACCGGGATACTGTACAATATTGTCGCCAGATTGGGAACTAAAGGAAACTCAGCATATACAATCTGGTTAAGAGGTCTCATATCCTGGATAAATCTCCACAAACCCCCTTTAGATTTCTTAATTGGATACACAGCGGTATTGCACGATGATTCTGATGGCACCAGAATCACCTGATTCATCAGTGCTGAAATAGTCTGAAATATCCCTTCACCAGCTTCTCGAGACATGGGGTGCTCAATGTAAAATTGCTCATGGTTTAAACTTTATTTTAACCTCCCCTATGTCCTTCTATAAACCTACATCATAGGGGTCTTTAGTCCACAGGGCACTCAGCACCTTTTTTGAAAATCCTCCTGAAGAAATGCTGGTAGTTGCCGCATTATCGCTATTCTCTGTGGGACTTTTTTCTATCTTTATCCAGTATGTGATGCTCATAAAGAACACCACTTTGTCATCTGTTCGGTCCTCCCAGAACATGTCTTCATCGGTTATGTCAGTCAATCCACACCCCTTCTGAAGAGCTATTACTGTTCTCCATGGTCTACCCTCATCATCTATATCTTCAAGCATTGCCATCTCTTTTCGTACTATAGCTGCTTCCAACTCTATAGGAATAGCCTGTCCACCTTGCTCATCCATAGGTATTTGGGGTCTAAATAAAAAATCATCAGGTATCCTCACAATCTTTCCTACCCGGTCAGGTAGCCATGTCAGCAAAATGCTTACTCCATATAGAAAAATCTCTGGATCTACTGAAATGCCTCGCAGAGCCACTTGCCCTGTGAATGCCAGTATAAACTCTCCCATGTTTAAATCGTGTATTCCTGGAGTGAAGCACACTATTCTTTCGTCAGTAAATGTAATCGTCATGTTGAGTTTCATCATTAAATCTATACCTAAAATGTAAACTGGTGTCTGTCATGAATATAACAAAAGGATAGACATGTGTTGGGAGGGGCGGTGTTTCCACCTCCCTGCACCATTCCCGCATCAGGTAAATGAAGTACGAACCAAGGGGGGAGACTTCTCCACCCATTCCTCACATATCCGCATCATCTAACGTAGACATAATGCGTGGAGAAGTATAACTAATGTTGGTATATTAGACTCCATTTTGTGTCCTTCCAAGTGTGCCTCTCTGCCGAAATGCCAGCTCTCCCACTCCCAGCGCCGCGCACAGCTAGCCCACACCACCTCCACACCCTTGCAAGCCCTGCGCGAGTCCTGTTCTCATGGAAACTCAGCCTTTCATTGTTGCAATTAGCAAGTATCTAGTATTGACAAAATGTGCTCATCATAGAATGTGAGACCAAGGCCTGTTCTGGCCTCAGTGCCCAATCAATCTCTGTTGACTGACTCATGCGCTGTCTCCCCCCTCCCTGGTAGGCCATTGTCCCCCAACCCCGTGCCCCCAATTCCCTTTGAATGCATCTGCTCACCAGACCCATTCCTAAACCACCCTAGGTTGCTCACCATATACTAAATTTCCCAGTGGTCATATATTCTCGTCTAAAACTAACATCTATCCCCAGTGTGTTGGAAACTGTGAGGCCCCAGCGAGAACAAAAAGCAAATCAAACCTCCTGACATGACACCTGAAAGAAAGACCCTTGCCCCATGCCCCCATAAAAGCATGGGTTAGAATGTCCATATATTTGCCTTTTCTTAACAAATGGTACCTCCTTTTATGTAATGGTTTATGAAAGTCATTAGTCATTCCCTGCCAAACTGTTGTTTAGTTTAGTCAGATACAAAGTATATAATCCGTGTGAACATCAATCGACCTTCACCCTGCGTCGATGAGCCCAGCTGACTACGTGCACTGTGACTGATAGAGAGACAGCAGCCAATGGAACCCAGGCATCCCTTATGGAGCTGGGATTAGTATTCATGCATAGCCTATCAAATGTATTAGCCTGTCGCCTACACTTGATGTAATGTATGATGCTTAGTGCCTTCTTAATGTGCTGCCCGTATATCTTTGGCAGAGCGCTCTCGGGCAGCAGAGTTCTTTGCTTGCATTTATTTACCTATATAAATTACTCTTCTGGTCTCATTCCCTAGCGGGGTGTGTACGTTATTCTGTCTTTTGGAACACGTGTGTGATAAGGTGCCAGCCTTCACATGTCACATTATCCTATGGAATTTATCAGTAAAAGGAACTATACTCGTAGCTCCAGAACCCTTGAGCATTCAAGGCAATACCTGACATTGGATATTTTCCCTCTCGTATACAAGAGCAAGTCGCTCCAGTGTTCAAAAGAAAATAGAAGGATTTGCCTTCTATCGTCAGATCGACCCTTGGTTCCTCTTTGGGGTCTGGTGTCACAGATAGTACTGAACACATCAAGTCACCATGTGCGCTGTCCTATTGGGGGTACCAGCTCATCCCTGTCCCTGTGAAAGGATATCCTCCTACCACAGTGACACCTCCTATTCTAGGTGTCACTACTTGTCCTGTATTTGCATACTGCTGTGTCTGCATAGGGGCTTGTTGCGACTGCCCTTGTGGTGGATTAACTTGTACTTGTCCCTGCTGTGGCACCTGCTGTGCTTGCGGTGCATGTGCCTGATAATACGTGTAATCTTGGGCAAAGCCCTCTCTGGTCTGTGTGCTGTATGCCGGAGGATGAGCTGTCCCCCCTCTGGAAAATTTCACATTCTGTACATTCCCTTGGCTCCCACATAATCGTGCAATATGTCCTGTAATTCCACAATTCCAACATATTGGTGGAACCCTTCTGTTAATCTCTCCTTGGTTATATCCTAACTGAGCACTCTGGTTCTCGCCATGTATGTTTTGAAACCCACCTTGGGTATTCTATAATCTGCTGCTTCTTCCCCTATAGCCCATACCTCTGCCTCGAGGCGTAAACCCATATCCACCTGTAAGTATTCACCTGTGATGTACCTATTGCTTCCTTCATTCTCAAACCTTCGCCGCTTGTCAGTGCCGCCCCTTCTATGGCAAATTTTGACCGCTTTTTCTGAACTAACTTGGCTTCCTCGTTCTTCCTATTCTCATCCTTCTTCTTGTTCTTTTCCGAGAATGGTGTACTATCGTCAGTTGTATCTCAGCCCATGGCTTCGCTTCCATCCCTACTTGTTTTCTCATCTATCTCTGTACTGGCTCAGGCAACCTCTGACATAAAATATGGTAAAATAATTCCACTGCCTTTTCCCATGACTCGCGAGTTTCAAGCAGCCATTTCTCCTGAATATCCTGAATGTAAGCAATAGGGTCTTCATCTTCCTTCATTTTGCATGTCATATTTGCACCCATATCTGATGTATCAGGATATTGTACCCTGAGAACCATCTAAACTTCTGCTCTACAATTATTGAATGGCGCTCCGTCGTGCGCTGTGTTTTGTGTAGTCCTTAAATATCCGTTTCTCCTCCAAATATCATCAGCCCTCTCTCCAAGAATGGTTGCCGGGAGACCTTTTATATCCCCTATGGCCAGCGTATTTCCCCTGTCATTTTCTCTAATTCGTATATCCATTTACCAGCCCCTGAAATAAAACTAGGGAATTTGCATTTTAAATTATCCGGTCTGTAGCAGTGGAATATATTGTGGTCTTGCCCCCTCCTTTTCTAACAAGGGGAACTGCGTAAACGCCATTCCATAGTCGGATCCCATTATTAGTTTATCGATGGCAGGGACAATCGTCCCTGTCTGTCTCCTTGTCGGTAATGACCTTAACCTGTTTACATATGGTGGTGACTCTCCCTTCTCACTACGTGATCCTCCTCGGGGACGCTCAGGATATGTTATAGGATCTGGTGTTCGTTCTTTAGGCTGTTCCAAATCTGACCATCTCACTTCCTTATCCATTTGCTGGCTTCCTTCGGGGACGCACACGCTCCCTCCTTCTGCACCAAGACCACATCTAACATGTCTAGGCCCCAACTAGTGTGGCTATCACCCCCCCACTCTTGTCTATGTTCAGTCTGATCAAAGACAATGCTCTGCGCTCATCAATGAACAGGTTTCTCTCCTCACTTCGTGATTGAGGTACTGGGGATCAATCACCATTCCCTCGAGTTTCATACTCGCTACCTCATTTTAACTGTTGATAGACTAGTCGATCCTTTCTCCAATGCTTTCTGCATCAAATCTTTCTGCTTCTAGCACTACTCTAGCGCTACTCTAGATACTGCTGGTGTTACTTCCTTTTTCGGAAGTATATCTCACACTCTGTGCCATCGTTTTTGTGGCCTCATTTGTTCCTTGCGGATGAGACTTGCATCGAAAACCTCACTGTCTCCTTTTCCGTTCTATTTCTTCATCTATGTCCATTTGCATTCTTACCTCCCTCCTACCTCTCTCTTCTTCTTGCCTTTGTTCTTCTGTCCTTACTCCTTCCCTTCTTTCCTCTTCTTTCCTTTGTCTCTGTAGCCTTTCCCTCTCTTTCTTCTATCGCTCTTTGGGCTATTGTCATATTTTCTTTGTTCTTCTGCCGTTCTTCAGTTTTCTCTTGCTCCTCCTGATATATCTGCTCTCATCGCTCCATGCTTTCCCTTTTCTGCTCATCCTCTTTGAGTCTTTTCTCTCGTTCCTTATCCTTTCTTTCTTGTTCATACTTATCTTCTCTTTGCCTAACTTTCTCGATATTTTTCCCATCTATTTTGAGTGATATCTGCCCTGCCATCCATTCATTTTGTATGAGCGCTACCTTATCATCTTTATCTTTTTCTCCTTTCCATCTCTTGATTTCTCTGTCTATATCTGTCGATAAATTGGACCACTCACCTTTTTCTTCCTTGGCTTGTGTGAACTTATAAATCTCTTCCTTTCTTTTATTTTCTTCCAGATTATCGTCACTACTGTAATCGGGGGTTCATATAGCAGATAACTATACCCCACTGCTGCTCTTAATTCCTTCACAGGATACACTCCCATCTCTTCCGTAGCAACACTCTTTGCTGTAGGCAAGGTAAGGGGACCTGAGGGATCAATGCCTTCACCTTATGCTGATTAAGCATCCACTCCTCAGGTGGCGGGTCTTCTCTTTCCTTGTGATACATTTTCCAAAGCTCTAAAATTGTGAATCTTTTCTCTAATTTCTTCCCTGTGCACATGGCGTGCATGTATGTGGTCATGTGTTGCAATACCACTTTTGACAATGATCCCCCCCCTGGCGAAGGCATGCATATTTTATCTGCTGTGCCCTTTACCCATTCTGCACTGTACTGTTTGAGCTTGGGCATGAGTTTTGGCAGTGTCTTGCATAGATGCATGAGAGGAGTATCCCCCATAATGATAAGTCTCACTTGACTGTCAATACTTACCAGACTGTTAAAGTAAACCATTTACCTCAATTTAAATCACCACTTTTAATGTTTAAAACAAAAAATATGAGCAAGCACCATCAATCGCTGCTTAATCTTCTTATTTTAATGGCCTATCTATTCTCTTGATTGGCGCCAATCATTCTTGCTACTCTATCTTTAATCACTGTTACCTTCTCAACTCTTCACAATTTCTATCGCTCCTCGATACTTTATTCAACAAACAACACTTAGACTAGTCAGACGTTTACACATTATAAACACTGTGATTACCTTTCCTCGCCTTTGCTTTTTACTTTACAGGGTTTAAAACATCACCTTACACGGTCCTGACCGCAGGTTTTATATTTCACCCTACTCCAGCTGGAGTTTGAAACGTCTTCTTCTAATTCCCTTGAATTAGGACTCTTATCTCTCCAATTATTTCCCATTGCTCAAAAATTATCACAATCCCGTCCCTTTATTTTGCCCTTCCCCTTAGTCTACTCACCATTCATTAATCGACTTGAGGCCCTCGGTATCGACTCCTCCTCCAATCCGACCACTTTGCCTTCTGTCCACAGAGCGCCTGTGAAAACCAGGCAGGGATTTCATCAAAGGGGGACCTGCTCACCATCTCGGTTCTTCTTGCAAGTTTATTTCTATTGGACCGCTCTCCAGAGGAACCTCTGTGATCTTGCAGCTAATGGCAGAGAATGCCGGATCGTCCAGAAATTGGGAGCGAACTAGTTTGGATTAGGTGCTGTAAGGAGGCGTATCGGCGGGTGCAACGGTGCAGTTGCCCAGCACTATCTCGCTACCGGAGTCCAGTCACGAGATCCGGCATCAGGCAGCAGCGTTTGATGGGTGGTGAGGACTGATATCATGCAGGTATGGAGACGGGAACCATTCCGCTGCGCGCATGGCAGGTGGCGCATGGCGCATAACGAGCAAGTGCCAGGCCTGAGTGCCTACTCAGCTTGCATTTAGTTTCTCCTAATTTCACACGTGTGTGTGCGCATGAACACACATGACAGCCTTGGCAACCATAAGAACCATAATAAAGGCACAAGAACGGTTCAAAGGAGACACAGGTCCATTTCAAAGGTCAGTGCACGGCAGACCTCAGTACACTGTGTGACTTGCGAAAGACATTTAGGAAACGGCCAGATAGCAAGTTTGGCTGTTCCTCGGCAGGGGGAAAGACACTCAGACACACCTGAAAAACAAGCCCTGGGTAGTCGGGTCCACCATATAGCTCTCAGCAACCAACACAGAGCATCCCAGCTAGCAGAGGGCCCCATCTCACATCCCCACTGGCAGTCGCAAAACCAAAATGTCAGAAGAGGAGGAGCTGACAGTGCCTGTCACCCTACCAGCAGTTCTGCCATTGAGGCTACAGGACAATTTAATCACACAACTGCCCACTCACTTTGATCTGTCGGAGACCAGCTATATGGGGCCCAGATGGAGAAGATGGATGAGGGATTTCGAGGTCTACATCAAGTCCATCAGACCCTTAGAAGAAGACAAGAAGCAGAGCCTACGGACCCTATCCACAGGCCCCAATGTACGGATATTGTGGATGAATTGCCAACTGGAGCTACGGATACCTACACCAACCTCAAGACAGCTCTCACTGACTATTTCACACCTCACACCAATGTGGGTTATGAACGGCACATGTTCTACATGGAAAAACAACCAAAAGGGGAATCAATGGACTCATACGTCATGTGTCTCTGCATTCGACTAAAGCACTGCGACTTCAACGACTACTCCAAATGACGAAGCACTAATGTCCCAGATCATAGCAGGGAGTGAGTGCGCTGATTTCGGAAAGAGGCTGTTACCGGAAAACCTGATCCCTAGAAGAGATCCTACGCCTAGCATGGTCAGACGCGGCCCTGACACTTCAAATGGAGGGCTTTAGCGATATCAAGATCTCACATGGGAAAGCTGAGAAGGTCCACAAACTGGACACAATACAACCAAGCAAAGGCAACAGAGAACCATTCTGTTACCAGTGTGGATAGGAGTTTGCTCACAGAGGCACCTTCCCCGCCATAGGACAGCAATGCTCAGCCTGCGGAGGGGACAACCATTTCAAAGCTGTGTGTTACATGTACCGCAGTCAGGCATGTGGTGAAGGAAATGGCAGGAGACCAACACAGGGTAGGGACAGACTGATGCAGAGTCAACTAAGGACAGCAAGACATACCTATGAGCTACCTCATCGACAGCAAAAAGATAGGAGAGAAGAAGGAAAACCACAAGAGAGAGCACTAGTAGAATGGTGGTCGAGTAAGACAATGACGTCCTGGTCCAGCGGAAGACCCAAAAGGTACGTTCGCTACCCGGTTGAGAAGTCACAGACAGACAGCAGATCCAGTGCGTCATCGGAAGAAGACGTGAGAATAAGGGAAAATCTGCGAGAAGAACCACGGAAGAGAGGCTATCTTTATGCACTCAGCAACTCGACAGCAAATTAATAAAGCCTGATGCTGCTCCTCCAAGTGAATGACATGGCAGCTGAATTCCTAGTTGACACAGGAGCCACAGTAAATATCATAAGCAAAGAGCTTTACAACAATCTCCTGCATGCCCCGCTGCCTACGTCCAGCAGAGGTAAACATCTACCTATGTTGCTCAAAAAAGCCCACTGCCCTTCAAGGGTTATTTCATAGGGCAATGCAGATATTAAACACAGACAAAAAGGATACCCATGCACGTCCTGGAGGCTGCAAAAGACATTGGGTGTATTCTAAGTTTTAAAGTCGTCATAGACATGGGCTTCAATCCTGTACTCTACAGACTCATGGCTCATGGCTCACAAATACCTGGAACCATCCGCCAAGATAGAGCAACTGTTCCCAACATTGTTTAAAGGTCTGTCCAAACTAAAAGATTGACAGATCAACCTGCACATAGATCGGCAAGTACTGCCAATCACCCAACAGTATTGTGTAATTCCAGTGAACATACGACGACAGGTTAAGGAAGATTGTGGACGCTAGCCCCGTAGGGTGGGGCGATTTTGACACAGATTGATCCCAGGGACAGTGGGATGCGTCACATTGTCTTCTACGCTAGTAGAAGTCTGTCGAGAACCAAACAAGCATACTCGCAGGCTGAAAAAGAAGGCCTGATTGTAGTGTGGGCCTGTGAATATTTCCATCTCTTTCTTTATGGGAAACCTTTCACAGTGGTCACCGATCACCAAGCCCCACTCTTCATTTATGGGAACCCTCAAGCTAAAATGCCCCACAGAATTGCACAGTGGGCTCTGATACTGCAGGACTACAGTTTCTGTATTATTCATCGCCCAGGGAAGGTTGACAACCCCCGCTGATTTCCTATCAAGATATCTGGCGCAGTCAGGTAAGCAATGTAACAGTATTTATTTGGGTTACATATAAGGGAAGGAGACCCCCTGCACTCAGAGGCTCCTCTCCTTCAACACTTTCCTCCAACTGACCAACTTGGAACATTATCCACAAGATGCAAACAGCAACATTCCATGACATCACATAGGACTGAGACACCATCATATAGGAAAGCATTGAAGGCTCCCTGCTACTCATAGGACATCACAACACATCTCCCTTTCTCATCATCATCATTTTTTTTCTTTTTATGTAACTTACCCTATGAGCTTAAATCTTTAATTCAAACGAAAATCACACGTACTATTTCCAACCAACCAAGACACACCAACTATCAACATGACACTACAGCAACATTCCCATGACATTCCACACATCTATACATGGGATCTCCTCACAGTGGCAATTCTATCTTTGTTCCACACTTGCCCTCCGGTCACACGTACGGCCCCTTTCATGACTGCCACGACTCTGACAGGATCCGAATAAAGAGATTCTCCTTTCCTCTTGACAATTCCCTTCCTTATCCTGACCCAATCTCCACACTCCACGCGCAATTCTTTCTTCCCTCTCTTACGATTTTCGCGCATGACCCATTCGGATTTCTTCTTCACCAATGACTTTCTCACTTCATCAATGACTAGATCCGTTTCTCTACTCCTACCAAGCCATGGCGGACATACCACGGAATATGGCTTCCTGCCCCTCATCAGCTCGAACGGGCACAGACCTGTTGTCGCATGTGGCGCCATCCTCAAAGCCCATATCCTACTTTGTATCATGGCTACTTTATCCTGACCACACTCCTCACCCATCCGAATACTCTCCATCACACACCTATTCATCCTTTCAACTACCCCGTTGGATTCGGGATGGTACAATGAAGTTCTTTTGTGGTCAACTCCACACTTCCTTAAATAGCTGGTAAAGTCACCACCTATGAACTGGGGACCGTTGTCCGTCAATACACTTTCCGGTAGGCCTTCATTGGCAAAAATCTCCTGCAATATCTTTATCATACTCTCTCCGGTGATGTTTCTCACAACCTTAAAATGCACCCATCTGGAAAACAGGTCTACAACCAGAACAATGAATTTTCCACGTCCGTAACCTAACTCCACAGGACCTAGAATATCCATAGCTATCTCGCTCCATATCCTTGATGGGAGGCCCACATCCATCAATGGCTGCTTCTTAGCCACAACTCCCTTTCCACTCTTGATGCAAAATTGACAATTAGCTAAGTAATTCTCAATCTCCCTATCAAATCCAGGCCACCAATATTCTTGTCTCAACACCCCTTTGGTTTTGGTAATACAAATGTGACCACAATGCGCTAACTCTATCACCTTTTTCCTCAACCCTATCGGGACTACTGCTCTTCCCCACCTGAATAAAATCCCATCCATGACAGACAACTCATCTTTCACTTCCCAAAATGGCTTCACCCCCTCTGCCAGATCCACTTTATTAGGCCATGCCGTTGACATCACATATGGAATTACCCTGCTCATGATTTCATCTTTCTTCACCTCATCCAACCACTCCTGTTTGGATACAATACCGTCGGTATTGATAAACACTAATTCCATTTCTTCACTGTCCACAACATCAGAGTCAGCAACTCTCACCCTTGACAAATTATCCGCAAATATGTTATCCTTTCCTGGAATGACCTCCATCTTAAAACAATGTGTCTGCATCCTGGTGACCCAACCTGCCACCCTGCGGGAAACTTTATCTAGGCCCTTACTTTCGAATATAGCCTTAAGAGGTTTGTGATCTGTACGGATTACAAATTCTACTCCCCACACAAAATTCCTGAATCGTTCTACAGCCCAGAAGCACGCCAATGCCTCCTTTTCGATAACTGAATATCTCATCTCTGCTCCCTTTAGACCTCTCGATGCATGTGCTATCACCTCTTCAGACCCATCATCCTGCTTCTGGGATAATACCGCCCCAAGTCCATACTCACTAGCATCTACAGTAATGATAGACAGTCTTCTCGTGTCAAAACATCCTAAAGGGCGGGCTAAGTTTATATCTTCCTTTATTCTGTTAAATTCCAAATCACAGTGACTATTCCACTCAAAATCAACACCTTTCCTCAGAACTTTTCTCATCTCTTGCACTTTGTCAGCATAATTTACCACAAATTTTTGATAAAACTCCGTCATTCCGAGAAAAGACCTCAATTCACTTTTATTACAAGGTCTCTCCACACTCTTTATGGCATTTATCATCTCCTCTTTGGGTCTAATGCCATCCCCCGATACTTCATGTCCCAAATAGTCCACATTTGTCACGGCAAATTTGCACTTCTCTTCTCTCAGCGTGATGCCCCTGTCCTTAAATATCTTCAACACTTTGTATAGATTCCCATCATGCTCCTCCAAAGTCACTCCACTCACCAAAACATCATCTTGAAAACAGAATACGCCCTTCACTCCTCTCAAAAGGCGATCCATTATTTTCTGAAACACAGAGGAGGCAGATGCCAACCCAAAAGGCATTCTCCTAAATTGGAACACTCCCTCATGCGTCACAAACGCTGTAACTTTTCTGCATGTCTCCTCTAACTCCACCTGATGATAGGCCGAGGTCATATCTAGTTTGGAGAAATACTTCCCCCCACCTACCATGGTCAGTAACTCACCCATGTTGGGTAGCGGGTGCCTGTCCACCAACACGCATTTATTCAACTCCCGCATATCCACACACAACCTTATGTCCCCTGAACTCTTCTTCACTATTACGACCGGGGAAACCCATTCAACACCCCCAGCCCTCTCGATCACCCCTGACTTTAACAATTTCTGCAATTCTTGTTTGACACTGTCTCGCAGGGCAAAAGGCACCGGTCTGAGTTTGGCTACGGTGGGCACACTACCGCTTTTTAGCAATATTTGATGTTGGAAACCCTTTATCCTTCCCAAAGTCTCATCAAACACTTTACTAAACTCTCTCGCGTACTTGCAGGACCTCGTGGATGCTTCTGCCACTTGTAAAACTTGCTCGGGGTGGTTGGGGTCTAGTCTGATTCCTAAATTCTTCTGCTCTCTCCATCCCAATAAGGATTGTCCCTTTTTTGTTACATACACTTTCCCGTCACAACTGCGACCTTTAAATTCAAATCTACTCCACACATATCCTAGTAAATCAATTTTATCTTGGTTGTAGCCTCCCGGATTTATGTCAGGTTCGGACAATGTTGATACCTTCCCCTTCATCTCGCCTTCATAAACACTCCTGGACACTAACGTAACTTTTGACCCTGAATCTGCCATCATTGACACCTTACACCCATTCACCGTCACCACGGCATAGGGACGCTCACAATCATCCGTGTTTCCACCACTGGCTACAACATTAACTGTGTTCACAATAACATTTGTCAATGCCAATGCAGTATCTTCTTCTGATGATTCTCCATCATCCTCATCATCTACCAACAGGATCTTCCTTTGCCCCGTTTGGCCAAACTGATAGTTCTTGCAACAGGTGGCAATATGTCCTCTCCTTTTGCATTTATTGCATACAGCCTTTCGCCCTGGACACACTACAGAGGATGCAAAGTGCGTTGCACTGGCACATCGATAACACAATCTCTCGCCCCTTTTTTCCTCTCTCTTTTCGCTTCTCTGTGCCGCCACTTGGTTTCTCTTCTCTTCTGCGCTGTTCCTTTCCTTCTGCTTGTTTCATCCTTTCCTTTTGTTCTTCCCTTCACTCACATTCAGCACCTCCTGCCTGTTTTCCTTAGAGTCACTTCCTTCAGTCTTGGAGAGCTTGGCAACACATGCCAACGAGTGCTCTACACGCTTGGCCAAGTCCAATACTTCATCCAAATTTGGCTCGTCTTTCAGCCAAAGTTCCTCACGTATTTTATTTGAGTGGCAATGCGTCATGAATTGATCGCGGATATGTTCATCAAAACTTCCTTGAAATTTGCATGTCAGGGCAAGGTGACGGAGAGCGGTGATGTAGTCTTCAACAGATTCCCCGTGAGTCTGGATCCGCATGCGGAAATTATACCGCTCCAAAATTGTACTTCTTTTGGGGTTGAAATGCTTATCTAATTTGAGCAGAGCCGATTCAAATTCATTCACGTCATCTCCGCTTCCATCCCCTGCCAACTGAGGAAGTGTCTCGAAAATCCTCTGTCCCTCATAACCTAGGAAGTGCAATAGCAATGCCACTTTTCTTTCACTAGAATATGCTGTTCCTCCAGCTGCCCTCATATAGTGCATAAATCCTTTTCGCCACTGGGGCCAAGCAATTTTCGCCGCACCTGGAGTGGGCATGAAAATGGGCGGCCCAGATATGCCAGGTAATGCTGCCATGCCTTTGTATGAGAGTATACTTCTTCTAGCTCAACGTTGCAGGGTTTGCTGCACCAGTCCAACCAGGCGTGTATCTGCAGTGACAGTTCACTTCTGGGACTTAACGCAGTAAGAGATCATTCTATGGATGTCCAAAATCAACTGCAGGCTCACATAGACTTACTCCTTTACCCCTGGTATGTTTCTGCTCAGCGAGTGCAGTCATCAATCCAATTCACATGCCCCTCTTTTAGGTGTTTTACGGTACCTCACTTCCCTGCCACGCAGATCAGCTGCTGCTTCTGTTGTCTTCCACACACTGGCGAGCGTGTGTGCGGGCTGGGGTCAGCTGGGGCGCTAACGGGAGCTAAAGGCACTTACTTGCACAAACGTCGCAGGAACGCGGCGGTCGCTCTACGCTACGGCAGCGGAGCGACCTTCCCTGAGGCAGTGATCACTGGACGGCTGCTCGGCGCGCTACTTGGAAGCGGAGCAGCCCTCCTTGAGCTTCCCCCCACGGCCTTTTCGGTCGTTTCTTCGGCGGGCCGGGATGGGACTCAGCGTCGGCCGTTCTGTGTGGCGGGCCGCTCAAACGCCAAGGGGGGGGCGGAGCAGAGCACTGCCTGTCGCTTTCTTCTCCGGCGGCGCCGTCACTTCTCCCCGCTGGGGCTCCCACTTCACGGAGCACTTCCGAACTCCGTCCTCCAGGCTGCTCAGAGGAGGCACGGATGGAGCAGATGTCGGGAGCGATGCGATCACCTGCTGCAGGCCGCGACTCGACGCTGGCAGATGCTGGGGGTCTCCTTTGACCTGTCTGCGGGGACCTCCATCATCCCATCCTCGTCGCCATTGTTATGAAGAGGCTGGCGCAGTCAGGTAAGCAATGTAACAGTATTTATTTGGGTTACATATAAGGGAAGGAGACCCCCTGCACTCAGAGGCTCCTCTCCTTCAACACTTTCCTCCAACTGACCAACTTGGAACATTATCCACAAGATGCAAACAGCAACATTCCATGACATCACATAGGACTGAGACACCATCATATAGGAAATCATTGAAGGCTCCCTGCTACTCATAGGACATCACAACAATATCCACTTAAGAACCCCCTGCCTATGCCCTCCATTTCTGATCAATATATACTACATCGTGCATGCAGCCACCCGGAAAGGAATAGAAACAGCGCACATCACACAGGAAATGGAAAATGACAAAGCCATGCAAATCATCTTCAAATGTGGAAAAAACAAAATTGTTGGAAAAAAACCCACCTACAACGGCATAATTTATCAAAGCAAGGTAACACGTGTTACCTTGCTTTGATGATTCCTTTGCATGCGTGATGTGTGCATCATAAATCATGATGCATGCATCATTCACATGCTGCTGCAGCACGCAAAGTTGAGGGGCCAGGGCCGCCACCGGCAGGCGGCTGTCAACATGCTGCCCCCTGGGGTGGCTGTGCTGTTGTATTACTGATAAATATGTATTGGTGATATTAGTGATAAACAACCAATTTTAGAGTACAATAAGCATCCATTTCGGACTATAGCCTCATTACAAGTTTGGAGGTAGCCATGCCCTTAAAAAGGGCATGGCTGCCCCCAAACTCGGGTCCGGGTTCCATGAATGGGGAAATATCAGGCCATTCCGACCTAGGAGGGCCCGGTATTTCCCCATTCAGGGAACCCAGACCTGGTCCATCCCCATTCCCATTTGAGCCCCCATCGGGCTCAACGGGAATGGGGAGCATGCTAACAACGGGCCTGTTAATGACGGGCCCGTTGTTAGCATGCTGGGCCGCTCGCGGGACCCGCTAAGGACGTCTGGTAAAACCAGGCATCCTGAGCGGGTCCTGCGAGCAGACCTCGTAATGAGGTGGTATGGGGTTAACGGCACCGGCAGCTCTACCGGCGCCGTTAACCCAATACCGCCAGGGTCGTAATGAGGCCCTATGCATTTTGCCTTTTGCAAGTTGCAGTAATAGCATGTTTTTTTCTGCCATTGTCTCTGTTACGATCATCCCAAGACATTCCATCTTGGTGTCCTCGGTCACTTGACAAAATCCTTGTGCCTAAAAGCTTCTGTACAGTGTAGAAATATTTGACCATAGCACATCAAGTGGCCATTGACTTCATTGTGCCACAATGAATGTTGTGTTGTAATGTGTCTATCTTTATCATCTCTCTGGCATGCTGTTCAGGATGTTTGTTTGCATGTATGAGTTAACGAGTGCTCAGAGTATGGGATGTCCTGTGAGTGCGCTGCTTTCCCTATTTTGGCAACCTATGAAGCCTGAAAGTAGATGCATGCAGGCGTGATATGCGGCCAACTTTGCTCCAGACCTGCAGATGAACTTAGCTGGTCTCCTGTCAAATCTCAGTTATCAGTTTAATGCATGGGTGCACAACATACGGCCCACGGGCCAGTTGCGGGCCGCCATGCCCTTTTGTCCGGCCCGCGAGGCACAAAGACTTTCCTAATGGAGGGCGGCCCGCGGCCACCCTCCATTAGGAAAGTCTTTGTTGTCTTCCGGGCCGGTGAAAACACTGGTCCTCATTGGCTCAGCACACACACACACGCACCACGTCGCTCATACGAGCAACGTAATGCGTGTGTGCTGCACCAATGGAGGGCCAGCACTACGGCTGGTGTGGTCCATAAGGCTTGATGCCGGAAGGCATTTCAGCCTTGGACCACGCCAGCCGTAGTACGATTCCAGCGTTCCAGCTTACCTGCCGCTTACCTGCCTTCCAGCACGTCTCTGGTAAGTGGTCTGTTTGTGTTTGTGTGTCGGGTTTGTTTTGCTTTATGTTTGTGTGTGTACGGTGGGGGGGGTGGTGTGTCGGATGTGTATGAATGTTTGTATTTGAATGTATTTTGTGTGTATGATGAGATGGGGGGTGGGTGGGTTGTCGTATGTGTATGAATGTTTTGATTTGAATGTTTTTTGTGTGCTGAGTTGGGGGGTGGGGGATCGGGTCTGTATGGGTGCATGTTTGTGTGTGCTGAGTTGGGGGGTGGGGGGTTCGGGTCCGTATGGGTGCATGCTTGAGAGTGTGTGTGCTGAGTTGGGGGGTGGGGGGTTTGGATTTGGGGGGGTGGGTGGTTCGGGTCTTTATGGGTGCATGTTTGTGTGTGTGCTGAGTTGGGGGTGGGGGGTTCGGGTCTGTATGGGTGCATGCTTGAGAGTGTGTGTGCTGAGTTGGGGGGTGGGGGGTGTGGAGTTGGGGGGGTGGGTGGTTCGGGTCTTTATGGGTGCATGTTTGTGTGTGTGCTGAGTTGGGCGTGGGGGTTCGGGTCTGTATGGGTGCATGTTTGTGTGTGTGTGCTGAGTTGGGGGGTGGGGGGTTCGGGTCTGTATGGGTGCATGTTTGTGTGTGTGCTGAGTTGGGAGGTTTGGTTGGGGGTGAGGGGGCCATGGGGTGGGGGGTTTGGTTGGGGGTGAGGGGGCCATGGGGTGGGGAGTTTGGTTGCAGGTGAGGAGGCCATGGGGCATAGTGTTTGGTTGGGGGTGAGGAGGCCATGGGGCATAGTGTTTGGTTGGGGGTGAGGAGGCCATGGGGCATAGTGTTTGGTTGGGGGTGAGGGACATGGGGCATAGTGTTTGGTTGGGGGTGAGGGGGCCATGGGGCACAGTGTTTGGTTGGGGGTGAGGGGCCATGGGGCATAGTGTTTGGTTGGGGGTGAGGGGGCGATGGGGCATAGTGTTTGGTTGGGGGTGAGGGGGCCATGGGGCATAGTGTTTGGTTGGGGGTGAGGGGGCCATGGGGCAAAGTGTTTGTTTGGGTGTGAGGGGGCTATGGGGCATAGTGTTTGGTTGGGGGTGAAGGGGCCATGGGGCATAGTGTTCGGTTGGGGGTGAGGGGGGCATGGGGCATAGTGTTTGGTTGGGGGTGAGGGACACATGGGGCATAGTGTTTGGTTGGGGGTGAGGGGGCCATGGGGCATAGTGTTTGGTTGCGGGTGAGAGGGCCATGGGGCATAGTGTTTGTTTGGGGGTGAGTGGGCCATGGGGCATAATGTTTGGTTGGGGTGAGGGGGCCATGGGGCATAGTGTTTGGTTGGGGGTAAGGGGGCCCTGGGGCATAGTGTTTGGTTGGGGGTGAGGGTGCCATGGGGCATAGTGTATCTAGGGTCAATAAAATATATATAAGTTAATTAAACAGGTGAGATACAATAACTAAATAGAAATAAATTATAACAATGGAAAATGTGTAGTACAAAATGTAAGTTTGAAATGCAAATAAAAATCGTTACCCCTCAAAAACATTCTTTTTCCATGTGTTTAGTACAAATTGGGGGTTTAAAAAGCCTCCTGCCACGTCCCGCCTACCGCCCCGCCCATATTTACTTTTCGGCCCATTATAGCCCTCATGTAAGGTACTTTCGGCCCACTGTCAAAATCAGTTGTGCACTCCTGGTTTAATGGTATCCACTAGAGAATAATTGCTAATTTTGCTACAGCGATATGATAGCTCAGTGGGTTGAGCGCTTGCTGCAGCGCTGTGTGTGTGTGATCTGCAGGTTCGAATCCCAGCAAGAGCATCTCAGCCTTTCATCCTTCTTAGGTTGATAAATGAGTACCAACACAGGTTGGGTGATATTGTATGCATATTTGTTCTATAAAAAAGAACTTAAGCGTAAGTGCTGTACGATAACATATTAATAATCATACATAAGGTGATCCATTCTTGTATGAAATGTATATCACATTAGTGAAATCATAACCATATTTTTCGTAGTGTACTTAGAAACAATGTTATTTGATGCAGCTTCCTGTTTTGTCACGGGGTGAAAGGTTGTGTTTCATTGCTTCCCGGGATGCCACTTTGGGGTGGGGTCAAATGACATCACTTTCGGTGATGTCATCAGAGGTCAAGGGTCATGACGCAAGGGGTGGGACACTTTTTTTTGGGTGTCCGGGCCTATTTCTTGTCCCAGTCCAACCCTGCGTCCAGATGATTCTCACACGCTCTCCTGACCACATCCGCTCGCTCCTTCATGGTTTCCTTGGCACTCATGTCTCGCTCCCTCATTTCAGGGTCTCCCTTATATTTCTCTTTGGGAGTCATAACATGCAGGATTCTTGTGCGTATGTTGCGCCCAAACATCACTTCTGACGGCACTTTTCCAGTGATACTGTGGGACGTGTTAAGATAATCACGCAGCAGCTAATATAATATCTCCTCTTCAGGCTCACCTGTTAAACGTGCAATTTGCACATTTCTCTTGATGTTGCTCATAAAGCGTTCTACTGTTCCATTGGCCTGTGGCCATAACGGCGTGACTCGTCTGTGGGTGAAACCCATGTATTGTGCGAACGTCATGAAATCCTCCCATTGTCGGATTTTACTACTCTCAGTATCCGGTAGGCGCTGAACATCCTGTCCAGCACAGGTATGGTGTGGCAGGGAGAGGTGGAGAGCACCAATTGTAGATCTGGGAATCAAGAGTATTCATCTATTGTCATTAATATGTATTTCCCCCCTTCCAGGGACCCAAAGAAATCCACTGCTATCTTGTCCCATGCCTTCTCAGGAAGGTCTGTCATGCGCAACGGCTCAGGATTTGTGGTAGGGTTGATGACTGCGCACATGAAACATTGTCGGAGCAGCGTTTCCACCTGCATATCTAACTGTGGAAACCATACCTTTTGCCGTAGCATTCTCTTGGTGGACTAAATACCACATGTTCCTTTATGTGCAAGTTCCAGAATCTTTCTTTGTAGTGTCCGGAGAATTAAACTATTGAGATCTTGCTGGATAGCTGGATTGGTGCACTCACCCGCTTGCTTGGTCTGCCTCCATCAACCTGACTCCATGCATCTGAAGATGATTTGCATGGCTTTGTCATTTTCCATTTCCTGTGTGATGTGCGCCGTTTCAAATCCGGCCCTGTCGTACGCAGAAACCGGCCCCCACTCCCCAGGGACGATTTCGGCCCAGCCATAGGCCGAGAGGCTGAGGGGCCAATCCGACCCTGTCTGGAGGTGGAGGATGACGTGATAATGGGCCAGGCCCAGATTCAAAAACATACCGCCGCTTTTGACAAAGAGTCACTGGCGGTCACCCAGGACAAAGGGTCTCTCGTCACCGCCGAAGGGGAGAGGAGAGAGGCGACCCGAAATTACTCGCACTTCAAGAGGATGCCTGGGATCATCGTGACAAGGTCCTCAGCAGAGGAAGGGGATCCGCAGGAATGGGGTGCTCCCTATGAAGGATATGGTGAGGACTCCAGTGAAGAGCAAGTCGGCTCCCCTGTGAGAGAGAGAGATGGCCATTAAATCTGATGGAGAGGCCCCAGTGGGGCAGGAACTGGCCTCAGAAACTTATAGAACAAATTAACTGAGAAATAACATTTTGTTAAGAAGGGGTGGGGGAGGCCACCACAGGGCGCACAGGCTATGACCGCCTGAGAGAAGTGCTCCCTTCACCACCGGGCCATCACCGGATTGGAGTCCCCACTAAGTGACCCCCCAGTGGAAAGGTGTGCAGGCTTGGGTGGGGATAACACCCACGGAACATCTGGGAGAAATCCTGATTGCGGGAGACCCCTGCAAGGCGAAGAACGGGATAAGTTGGTTGCGGTGTGTGGAGGGGAGGAGCATCCCACTGAGGGATCACCCGCGTCCAGGCCCGAAAGACACCAGGACCGAAGCGACAAGTGAAGTGGGTGACACCCAACACCCCCTGCCCCCAGCACCTGAGGTCCACGCGGAACTGGTGCTCCCCTTGGCCCGTTCCCTCCCGTGAAGGAGCCAGAGCACAGGGGCGGGACTCAGGAGGGGAAGAGGAAGAGAGTGCAGCTGCATCCCAGTGAGTGCCAGGAACAAAGAGGAGGCCCGAGACAGAGAGGGAGCGCAAAGCAGGTGGGAGCCCCCTTCCCTATGCGGCACGCCGCCAACCCCCAAGAAGTTCACTCGCAGCCCTAAGGTTTTGCAGTGGCCCACACAGAGGAGGTGGCCACTGGAGGCAGGCACTTGCGGGCCTGGTCCCGGCCCGTGAATTGGAAGGAGAGGAGATCCAGAACCCCGGAGGAGGACCTGGGAAAAGCTGGGAGGTGCGGTCCTCAACGATCGAAGCGGCGGCCCTCTTCCCGGAAGCAAAGACTGGCAGTCAGCACAATAGGAAGAGAGGCAGGGGGAGACAACACCAGGCCATAAAACAAGCAAGACATGCATACTAGACTACGGTCTGCCACCCCACAGCCCAACAACAGTGACCAGGGGGATCAGAGAACACTTGGAGGACCCACGATGACCTGCCAGCGGGGCAGCCCTAGACGGAGCAGGGCTAGGAGGCAACCCATTGGTAGGGGACAGCAGACACATAGACACTTTTGGGCACACCCGGGCCAAACTGGACCAAATTGGGCTGGGGGTGACTGAGGGTATTTCCAGGGCGCAACTTGATGGAAGCAGGACTATAAAAATGGAGCGACGCACCTCCAACTAACACGGAAGGCCCCACAGCTGGTGTCCTGGGCAGGGAAACGAGGAGACCACAGAGGTAGGGGAGGTATCCCAATCCAGGACAGAGGGAAGAACCCCAATATAAAGACCCCCTTACGAGGGAACAAACCTGCACCCACCAGTAGCCAGCGAGGGCCTGGAGACTGGGGTGGTGGCCCTGCACAGGGGGAACGCAAACACCGAACCCGCTCCCAAAGCGGCGAATGTAACCAGCAAATAGGTCCCAGGGACACGAAGGCAAGAGGACCACCCCCTTGCAAAACAAAACAGGAAGAACATCCCCCAACCCAAATGAACACATAAAGTGAACCCAGACAGAGTGTGGAAAGACCCAGGACCCCCAGACCCAACGGGGGGAGGCTTAAAAAGACGGAGATCCACCGGGAACCTGGACAGCACCCGATAGAACCGACCGGAGGCAACGGGAGGAACTTCCCGACATTCGGGCTGGGAGTGAGACCACATCGCGGAACCGGCTGAGGAGAGGGTGACCTGAGATCCTAGCAATAGTGGGTGGAGGCCCCCAGACCCGTGCCTGGGGCGTGTGGCCGCCCGCTGAAGACCAGCGGTACAACTTCTGCCCCTAGGATAAGACTTTCCTGTCTGCATTAAGAAGAGAGGACTCCACGAAAGAAAGGAACTGTAGGCCTGAACGGTTCAGACGGAATCATCTGGGGTGTGGGCACCCAGGACATCCTCCTGGGGCATGTGCCCACCCTACGGTGTAGCCCTACTTCACGCCCAGGCCCCAGAGGGTGAATCTAACACACTAGCAATCAGTGAAAAGGGCCAGGGAAAAGTGAGGCCCCAGTCTTCTGGATCCTCCGAAGGCATAAAAGACCCTGCTACCTACCCTCATGAAAAAAGATTAAAACCCCCAGCGCAGCATACATAAATGAACTGCAGGGAGTCCCTCCAAGAATTCTGCTTCCAGGAAAACATAGGAAAACGAGGAGCACCGGCCCCTGACAAAAAGAAAGACCAAATGGCGGATCCAACAGAAGGCGCTATGTCTATGCAAAGGAATATTGCAGCCATACTGCAATAAATCAGAAACATGCGAGAAGATATCGGGCATAGGATCAAGAAGATGGATCAGAGATTGATCAAAATGGAAGACAGGCTCCAGGGTCTGGAAGCCAATCAATCATCACTGGACACCCTTGAGACACAGTTCAACACCAGACTGTCTTCCCTAGACAAAAAAGATGAGGAGAGAGCCCTGAAAATGGATGATTTCAAGAACAGGGAACGGAGAAACAACCTGAGGTTTTTGGCATACCAGAGGCGGAAGGGGAAACAGAGATGGACATATGCCAGGTGGTCAAAGCCGTGATCCGTCTCCTGTTTGGGAATGAAACAACAACAGACCCCACCATTGACAAGGCGCATAGGACGGGAAGATGGACAGGGGGACCGTGGTCGATTTTAGTCCCCTTTCATTACTATGCCGAAAAATTGAAAATCCTAGAGGAGGCTAGAAGAGCCTCCACGATCACATACAACAATGCAACAATCACAATTGTTCAAGACCACTCAGCGTTCACTCTAGCCAGAAGACGGATGTGTGGCCCCCTGACACAATGCCTAAGAGAAAAGGGCATTAGCACTGATGGGGCTACCCCTTCTCGCTCGCCTTTGAATATATGGGCCAACTATCAAAATTGGTCACAGAGGAAGACATTACGGGAGCAATTCGGGAGTATGTGGAAACTACAGATGACCAGAGACGACCCACGGGTGAATCAGTGAGAAAGAAACGTGAGGGGGAGGCCAGAGGGGCAGGGGACGGATGCCGGGTTCGAGAAAATTTAAAAAGTTGAACACACCACCGCTCAATTGAGGTGGAATGACCAGGGACTCAGCCTGGACAGGCACGTCCCAGCCGGGAACCAGATCATCCTCTACACCAAAAGCAAGTATGAGGGGACACCTGACAATGAGTATAGCGGAGGCAAATGAGGAGCTTGGTGCGGGGAGGGAAGGGGGCAAAGATAGATACTGGTGGGGGTTGGTGGGATTCTAATTGAATGGTGTTTATGAGGAAAGGCCCGGGGAAAGCAGCGCCATCTGGTGGCCCAGTCAAGTACCAGAAATGGTTGGACTAAGTGGATGGATGCCAGGGAAGGGGTTTCGGGGAAGAAGGAGAATAGGGGTACAAGAGGGGGCAGTTGGGAATAGGCCCCTCCATAGAGGGTAAGGGTGGGGGAAGTTGGGGTGCTGTCATGATTCCTGCCCCTCATGTCCCCAGCCCTCCAAGATGTCAAGCTGGAGCAAAGCCACGATCACCTACATGGTCCTCAAGGGCCTCTCCATCCCTCCAAAGACCCACTTGGAGTCAGACTTGGCGCTTGTGGCACCAGACTCACTCACTCCCATCGATAACATTGGGGATTGGACTTGAAGTGCATTGATGGGGACAAGATGCATGCCCCCACATATTTCGGTTCCCAGAACTGCAGGTGCAGTCTAGTCTTATGGGTGTGGTTCAACCCAGAGACACCTGGGATACCCAGAGACTATTTAAGCCACGCCCAGGCTGAGAAACACGCTTTGCTTTTTCTGCACCTGCAGCGTGACACTCACCTTGTTCGGATCGGTCTCCAGGTGGCCTGCATCTTTCTTCTGCGCTCAGCTCCTGCAAGAACAAGAACACCGTTAGGAACAGCCTTACCTTGCGGCGCTTCTGCCCATCATTCATCGCTGCTTCTGCTCTGCGGGCATCTTCGGCGGTGTCATTCCCATCCCGGCGCGCCGCTTCCTAAGGAAAAGGGAAAAGAACAGAAAAAAGGCATTAGTAAGCATTCTGCAAATCTTTGCTTATTTTTTAAAGACTGTACGAGCTTCAAACGCTTTCCTGAATACCAGCCGCTCTGGGGGAACTCTGTCTCCGGAACTTCTCATCCATCTGCAAGAGGGAAAAGACACTCCAGGTTAGCGTGGAAACATCTAGAGGCGCAGCATACCGTGCTTACTCACTGCATTTGTTCTTCATAACCGGCATCCACGCTGAAAACGTTGCGGCACCTTAAAGACACAGAAAAATAACTCAGTCCAATACAAATACGAAAGGGGTGCATCGAGCATCGCGCTCTCACTCACCTTCAGCGCTACTCATCTCAGCAGCACGCTGCCATCCCCGGACGCCGGCCATCATCTAAGGAAGGAAAGGAACGAAGTTAGAGAACTGTTCAAAAGACTCATTATACTTACCTGCCGGACTCTTGACAGTGAAGTAACTAGGCAGCAACGAGCCCGCATCAATCAACGTGCCCCTGCTCTGAAAGCAGGACGGAGAGCACACTATCCAAGAAAACAAGGGAAGGTTTGGACCCCGGGGAAGAAGGGGTTCAAGCACACAAAGACAATAGGGAGTTAAACTTTACCAATCCTGTGTTTCAGGCCCAGTCTCCAGTCTGGTAGCCTCTAGGGAAGGGTTCGAGGTCGTAAGAGGTCAGAACAGGCTGAGTGACGTCCCCGTGGATACCAGGTGAGCGTTAGAGGTATGGGGCGACATTGGTAGTTGCAAGCAAACAGAAATCTAAGGTGGTGGCTCATAGACGAGGCGTAATGAATGCAGGCAAAGGTTGGGAAAAGAAGCAAGGTGATGGGGCTATGAAATTCTTCGAACATCCAAATGTCGGATGATCTGCCCACCCTGGAGATAGGCTCCCTAAATTCAAGGGGGATAAATTCACCCACGAAGAGGACCATTTTGGGCAGAGAAGTTTAGCAGGCGGGGTTGGATCTCCTCTTTCTCCAGAAAACACACTGGGTGCGGGGACAGGAACCCTGTCATCCGGTAAAGGGGATTGGGGTGGTGCACCACGCCTCATACAAGACAAAAAAGAGGGGCGTGGTGATAATTTTTTTTAATTTTATTTTTATATGTTTTATTGGTTAAGTATACATTACATATTCCTTTGTTAAAATGTCTTTGTTCAAATTCCAATTTTCTTCAGACAGTAGTTACAAAATCTCTGTCGTTTTTCCTCAGTTACCTCATAGTCCACTGTTCCGTTATTTCCAGGTTTTTGGTTAATCAAGGTAACTCGAGCATTAGTTACATAAGGCTACTCTTGTCTTTTTCTTACAATTCTGGCCCCTCCTCCTCCTGGTTCAATTTTAACATTTCGACAAATTTTAATGCATCAAGTGTTTTGCCAATTTTTTCAACAGCAAGGAGTCATTCCCAATAATTTTCTTCCGTCTCCTCAGTAATATTCATTACGTAACTTCCCATAAAGAGCTCTCTTTTCCATTTTAGAGATTGGCAAGTTAACATAACATGTCTTATTGTTTCCAGTTGGTCCTTCCGTTTACAGAATCGGCAATATGCTGCTGTTTCTTCGATTTGCTTTCTTTTCCATTTCACTTCTCTGCAGTTCCAGATATTAAGTCTGCAGCGCAACAACAGATCCCGATAATGCTCATTCGGGAATTTCAGCAGATAAGGCGGTAAGATGTTCAAGGCTTTTTTTTTTCCCAAATGATGTTATAGCATAAGTTTCTTTTCAATCTTTGATCCTGGTTTTCCTCCCAGTCTTTTTCCCGAATTACTCTTTTTACTTTATCCGGGTTATTCTTTAAGGTGTCTTCCAAAATATTTAATTTCAGCAAGTGAGCCTTACATCCACTTTTCCAATCCATAAGCATTTGTCTTCATTCAAGGCGTTCGTCTGAGCTAGAATTTCAAATGGTTTAGGTGGATCATCCAGAATGCACTTCCTATACAATGATAGGGATTTCCAAAGAGCGATAGAGGTCACTGATTGCAGCCTGAGCTCAGTTCTTATGAGTTCAACTGGTAGTGAAGTTGGTAGGCGTACGATTTTACGCCAAAAATACGCCTCACAAAGATTCCAAACCTCCCATTTTAGGGCTAAGAGTGCTTCAATACCATAAGTGATGACCGCCACCACTTTCTGCTTGAAAAAGGTGACAATTGGGATTAGCGAAAACTTCCCATACCTGCGATGTAGGCAGACTCCTTGATTTGTCAGAGCCACTAGTTTTTCCCGGATCAGAGAATAGTGCGCTTGTTCGTCGCAGTTTTTGTTGATCAATATCCCCAGGTAAAGTGTTGTTTCCACTTCCTTCAGTTTTTGCTGTTCTAGTGACCATATCGCCGTTTTTCCGGCCTGCTTCCTCCCCCAGGTAGATTTCATAGTTAAGATCATAGATTTTTTGACATTCATCTTCATGCTATTTTCCTTTAGATAGTTATTAAAGGTCTCAATCCGTCTTTGTAGGCCTATTGGTGTTTGATCTATGAATACTGCATCATCCGCGTATAGCATCCAAGGTATCTCTTTTCCGTTTATCTTTGGCGGGAATGCGCAGATCTTCTCCTGAGCAGTTTTCATGTCGGCCATATATAGGACAAAGAGGAATGGCGCTACTGCACAACCCTCTTTGATTCCTCTAGTGGTTCTAATCCTCCTAGAAAGTCCCCCATTACTTGTTATTTGAATCTTGACGGAGGTATCAGTATATAATGCTTTTATAGCTTCAAGTAGGTCCTTTGGGCACCCCCAGTTTCTCATCTTCGACCACAAGCGCTCTCTATTGATGCCATCGAAAGCTTGTTCGAGGTCAATGAAGGCTAGGTAAAGCTTTTTTTTCCCAGCTAGTGTATTTGCCTTCAGCAAGTTGATCAAGAAAAGGTTCAAGGCGGTGCCAACTCCACTTACAAAAGCTGTCTTTCTTTCGTCTAGGATTTTCACCTCCGAGGCCCATTTTTTTAGGTCTCTCAGTAGTAATGATGCAAATAGCTTGCCAATTGATTCTAAGAGAGCTATAGGCCTGTAGTTCCTAGGGTTTTCACGGTCCCCCTTCTTATATATCGGTACTATATAAGCCTCCGTCCATGTGGATGGTATTTGTTTAGTCTTCATGATTTGTTGGAATAATATATATATTAGCTCTGTCCAGGTCTCACAGTTTTCTTTAAGTAGTTTGTTGGAAATGCCGTCTGGGCCGGCTGCTCTTGAGGTGGTAAGTTTTTTTATTAGGATTCTGATATCCTCCTTATCCAATTTCAAGTCCCAGAAAGTTGTATCAGAAATTTCTTTTACGGTTTTTCCCTCACTTTCGCCTTCATAAAGAGCAGTGTAGTGTTCGAACCATTTATCTTCTGCGACTTGATTAATACCTACGGCAGATTCATTATGCTCTCTGTCGTTAAGTAAGTCCCAAGTACCTCTAGCATTGTTTGTTGATATTGCTGTCATGATCTCTGCTTCCAAAAGGTCAGGGTTTTCCCAACTCCCTTGGAAGCAGATCCATAACCCAGGTTCCGAGTGCCAACCAGTCCCAATTGGGACCTTTTGGACCCAGTCCTGGCGCCAGTGGCACCAGGCTCATAAATATGCCCAGTCCCAGCGCTGGAAGCGCCGGGCTCATAATGCTTGGGTGGACTTACCTGCAGCAGACCATGCTGCTTACTTGCCTGCCAGTTGAGCCTCTGATCCTCTTCTGTTTGGAACTACTTTTCCTGTTGGGTGGGGCAGGAGCCACTCCCTAGATTCAGAACACTGGAACTCTTCTGGAAAGCAGGAACTCTTTTCTTACCTAGGCGTGGCTGTGGAAGGAGACACCTAAGCACTACAGGAGGCTATTTAAACCACACCCGATGGATGAATCTTGCTTTGCGTTATTCTGCATCCTCTGCAGCAGAACGCTCATCGTGTCTTCTGCATCTGATCCTGGACCTAAGGAAAAAGGCTTACCATCCTGAATCCAGTCTTCAGCAACACCTATAAAGACAAGAAAGAACAGGTTAGCATTACGGTCTTCAGTGACAGCTCTTCACTTACCTGGTCCATCGGCTGTCACCAACGCCTCGCGCTGCATTCCGGCATCTGAAAGACAAAGGCTTACCTACTCTTCGTGCACTCCGGAGGTCTTCACACTGCATTCCGGCATCTGAAAGACAAAAGCTTACCAACTCTTCGCACGCTCCGGAGGCCTTCGGCGCTGCATCCCGCATCTGAAAGACAAAACAAGGTGCGTTTAAAGACATTGGGGAACTTTAATACTCACGTGCCATTACTCCTTTCCACATCTAACCCAGTGGGTATTCCGGCACCCTGCAGCCGCTCCGAACTTGTACCTGCAAAATAAAAAGACAGTTAGAGCGCATCGTGAAGCAGGCAACAAGCGCTTACTTACGTGCTTCCAGGCGCTTCTATTCATCACACGGGCTCCATCTTCAACTCACTTCAGCCCGTCATCCGCCATCGCCGGAACCCTGCAAAACAAGAAACATCATTACTAAAGACTTTAAAGACATTAGAATTACTCGAAACTTACCGTTCGTGCAGTAAACGACGGACAGCAGTCCTCTGAAGTCAAGAGGCCTGCTCCCCTTATCCAGTGAAGAAACTGGTTACAGCACCCTGCCCCGAGGCAGATGGAGAGCACGGCGTTCACTTACCTAAGACATCCTACCCTTCGAGTCAGACATACAGTGCACAGAGGTCCAGCCCAAAGAGCCAGCCGTGTGTTACACATCACCTTTGAAGATACGGTATACGCCCAGTCAAGACCGGCGCCTCTACGGGAATCAGGTGAGCGTTACAATTGCTGCTATCATTTTTTCAGCATCTCTCTGCATTCTTAGGTGTCGAGTTTGTCTTTATATGTTTGTTGGCATTTTCTCTGAAGATCATATTTTCCTGGGCCATTTGTCTTTTTTATAAAACTCTAACCTATATTGTTTTCTTCTTGTCACTAGTTGTTCATCATACGCATGTTTTTTCTTAGTGTTCCCTTTTTTTTTAGTTGGATCATACTTGATTTCATAGACTTCCAATAGCCATTTGTAGTCAACCATCTCCTCATCGATGTTAATCGCTTCTTTGTATCCTTGAACTAGATTCGGGATTGCTTGATTTTTAATTCTCAAATGATTTCTTCCCCCAGTAACCTCAGTTGCCATTGCTCTTTCGGTCCCTCTGTTAGTTCTTAGTTCCCAAGCAAGAGCAGTAGCTAACAGACAATGATTGCTACTCGTTTGTTTTACTATTGTGAAGGATAAAACCCGCTCCAACGTGTTTCCTCCTACAAAACAATAATCTAAACAGGAACCTGATTTCCCACTGTGCCAAGTATTGGCCCCCTGAAGATCGACCTTAGTCTGACCATTTAACATCTTCATCTCGCGAATTCTCATTTCTTTCATCCAGACTTTTTCCTTTTCTATCAAATGATCAGTTGCTTTGATCTTACCATCTTTATTCAGCAATTTGATGTTTAAGTAGCCATTTAATAAGATCAGATGGTCATTCCCCTTCATTATGGATTGATTATTTATCTCCATTAATTGACGTTAAAAAGTTCACCTGGGCTTGCATATTCTCGCTCCAGTAGACGTTAATCAGGACCATTTGTTTCGGGTTTTTCTGGTCTTCCAGTTCAGACGTTACTTTGACAATTTGCCATGATTCTTGGATTGAAATGAAATCATATTGAGTCAGGAAGCAACTTGTATTTGAGAGCAGGTGTTTGAATCCTCTTGTGTTCCATGATGCACAGAGGATTGAATTCTGCTCGTTCTCCGTACTCTATTGTTTCTTCTTGGAGCTCAGAGCATTGGCCATCCAGGCCCAGTCATTTCCCTGACTATTTGTTTTAATGGGTTTATTCTTGTTTCTCCTTAAATTTTCAGAGGTATCCACTGTAAACATCATGGTTTTCAATGACTTTTTAATTTTTTTAGTTATTAAAGGCTCTTCCTCCTGCAACTCTTTCTCTTCTTTGCCTTTTCCATTGTTTTTCTTCGGTTTTTCAGCATCAAGTCTATCGTTTGCCAGTTTTTCCCCAGGAGTTGTAGTTCTAGTTTTTACTGATGCCTCCTTATTTGTTTCCTTTCTTAGTTCCATTTGAGATTTTTCTTTAAATTTTCTGGGTTCATCGAACATGTCCTCCAACAGGAAGCCTCTTTTTCTTAAAGTATCTGACACTTCCAAGAGTTTCCGCTTTGTATTTTTTGACGTCAAGTGCAAAATGACTTGGTCTAGCCTCTGTTCCTTTGGGAATTCGACTATTTTTATATCTTCCGTTGATATTGTCCTTGGTGACAAGACTTGTTTACAGAGCTCCACCACATAGCTTCCATTTAAGATTGCCCTTCTTGGTCCATTCACAGCTGTTTCTAGTTTTAGGTAACATCCTTTGAATAGGATTGATTTCATCGGGGGTGATCTTAACGGTACCTCTTTCCTTTTTTTGTTTCAGTGTCTTCCTTTTTTTTCCCCTTGTCTATTTTTTCTTTGGGACAAGGGCTGTCCTGGTTCTTTTGGTCTATCCTCCCTTTATTCACTGTATCTTTTCTTTTTTGTTCCAATGTCTTAAATCTATTAGACTCCTGATCTGGTTCCAGTTCAATTTCATTTATACCTGATCTTCTTTCCTTTTCCTTGCTGTATTCTCGGGCACTTTTTTTATGAGACTTCGGTTTCTGAACTTCCTTTGGTTTTTCGGTTAGATCTACGGTTTCCCAGTTATCCAAGGTTTGCCAGTCCGAATCACTTATGCTGTCCCAATCTTCTTTCTCACTATCGGATTCGATCAGATCAATAAGATCACTCAGATTAGCTTGCTGTTCTGAGTCCTCTCTGCTTTCATCCATTTGCCTCTTTTCTTGATCTTTTCGCCCCCCAGTCTCTATGTGGTCACTGATATTCACCTCTCTGCGAGATTTCTTCACACACTGTGTGTTGTCTCTTCTGGATGGTGTTCTTAAATTTCTCAAAAAGGCTCTTGAGCCATTTACTTTGCGTTTGACAGATTCATTCTTGGCTTTTTTTCCCTTATCATTCGATGCATTTGTAATCTCCTTCCCATTTTGATGGGTCAAATCTTTTGGCGCGGTCCCTGCGAAGATTGCAAAAGAGGATCGTTCTGGTTGTCCAGATGTCTGTTTTTTAGTTTCCTTTATCCCAGATGGGACCAGGATCCCCTTTTCTTGCTGTTGCTCCTTTTGGTTGGAGGGACCAGCTTCATTCTGTTTCAATTTCATTGGTCCCTTTCCTTCTTTAAGATTTATGTCAGGCCGATCCTCCTTGTTCCTCAGACTGTCGTGTTTATGGATAGTTCTCATCCATTTACAGTCTTCCAATACCGCTTCCATTAACACAGATTTATCCATCGCATCCCGTCTAGCTAGATCACTAAGGCGAGATTGCCAGGTATGGGTTAATTCAGCTTCTTTATTTGTTCGTTCATTTAGGCTTAGCAAAGCCGAGACCATATTAGCGTGTGTCTCTTTTATTTCGGTATTGCTAGTAGTTACCTCTTGTACAGAATCTTTAATTGCCTCATAAAGCTTAAGAAAAGTGGCCATAGTTATGGTTAGCGAGGCCATTACCACTTTTTCGAAGTGACCCAAATCTTTTTCTCTTTCAATTTTACAGGCCTCACTTATAGTCTTTATAATATGTTGATTCCATGTTTCTCCTGTAAGCCTGCTTTCATCTTCCAAGATTTGGGAACTAGCTATATTATTTCCTGTTTGATCTGGGCCGGGTACTGCCTTTTCCGTACCATCTTCCATCATCATTGCTGGCAAGAATTTATTTCTCCCATCCTCAAATGGCAGTTGGATCTCTTTCAGGGCTGTCCTATTCCCCCGATGCCCAATTAAAGGTATGGCGGTATCATCAACCTGTACTTTGTCCAAGTCAGCCATTTTCTCATTAATCAAGCTGAAACTTCTTCTTTTTTCTCTTTCTATTTTATCCGTCAGTATAGAGATGTCTTGCATTATCTTATTTGCGAGACATAAATTACTCGAACTTGCTGGTGCAGTGGCTTTTGTACTATTCGTATTCGATTTTTCTAAAGGCCTCTGCCCCCCCAGATGGCGCCTAGTAAAATGTGCGTCATGCTCATCCGTATGAGCTCCTTTGTTAGATTCATTTGTGTAATTTGCAGATCGATTCCCCTTCCCTTTTATGGGATTTGCAACTATGGGGCAAATCTTGAGAATGGGACTGATCCTCTCTTCCCTATATGGTTGAAAAATGTCAATATGCTCTTGGGCTATCATTATTGGTGATCGAGTTCTGAAGAGCATCTTCGATATGTCCTAATTCGAACACGTCTCATTTGTCGCCTTGATCCCACGATGTTTCTGCTGATTGTCGGTTATTTACAATACTCTTCATGCCAGAGCTAGACCCTATATCTGGTGGTTGTATAGGGTTTTCTAGACTTATGGCCAGACTTTCTCCAATCATTGGTCCACTAAGGTCCACTCCACTTCCATCATTAGATATTGTTCCAATGACCTCATTTCCTGATTGTAAAGCCTTCTGATTACGTGTAATGTCGTCAAGTGGATTAGTTGGCAATACTTTTAACTTTGATTTTTCCTTTTCTTGTACGGGGATATAATCCTTGCATACTGTTACTTCATCAGGTGGAATCACTTTCTCCTGGCAGATGTCATCAATTATCGACTCAGCTACTTCCTTGGATTCTAAAGGGGTTAGTCCATCTAATTTCCCCTTGCAGGTGGCCTCAAGTACCGTCTCCACTTGGCCGACATTTGTTGGTGGTAAAGGGATTGTTACAGTTTCTCTTTCCATGGGCATAGTACATGGCATGGGTAATTAAGGAGAATTAGGGGCCAGGCACAGATTTTTTCGCCTATTTCCTCCAACTGTGCAAGACTACATTTTTCCATATTTGAATGATTATCTCCCACTGATAAACTTTTTCTTTTTTCAATACAAAATGGTAGTCGACTTTGTTTTAGCATCATGGTTTTCAAGCTTTGCTCCGGGCTCCCATTTGTCTCTGGGAGTGAAGCAAATCTCTGTCTTACCTGCAGACGTGTTCTTAGATCTGTTCCTTGTGTGTCCCTTGATGCCGGGATAGATTTCATTGTTTCTAAGGCGTCTTCTTTCAGCCTCACCACCGTAGCTTCCGGTAGCTGATAGTTGAATTGTCCCTGTACAGCCACAGCCACAGCAAGCAGCCACAGCCTAACAGCTCCTTCAGTCCACAATTAACGATGCCCTTTGCGCGCCTCGGGCTTAGCGCTGCAAGGGTGTCGGGGAGCAGCTCTTATTCCACTTCCTGATGTCATCACAAGGGGCGGGCAGGGGGCGGAGCCAACCAGCGCTACGGCGCTCGAGCCTGCACAGCGTTCTCACACGGTCTCCAGCTGCGTGTCAGCGAGCCCACAGCACCTCAAATCCTCCGGTTAATGAGAGAGGGCAGGTGAGAGGGGGTCGCAGCCACAGCCTAACAGCTCCTTCAGTCCACAATTAACGATGCCCTTTGCGCGCGCTGGGCGGGTGATAATCATGGCCAGTGATCTGGGCTTCAAGATGGAGGGAGTGAGCAGGGATCCGGAAGGCCGGTACCTGTTCATCAAGGGGGAAGTAGAAGGGGCCCCCCTCACTCTGGCAGTGATCTACGGCCCCAACGATGGGCAAGTGCTCATCTGGGAAAAGGTCAGGGACAAACTGAGATTGTTCACAGTGGGCCCCCTCATAGTGGCGGGCGACTTCAACATGGTACTCGACCCTGGGAGGGATAGGAAAAAAATGTCAACACAAACATCCGCAACGACAAAGGACTCCACATCCCGGAGCTTCAGTAGAATTAATCGCAAACTAGGCCTGGCGGACACACTCCCAGTATCCCAAGTGGGAGACCACCCCTTTACATACTATTTGAAAACACCTGAAACGGTCTCCAGGATCGACTTCATCCTGGTGGATGAGTCCCCACACTGCCACACACAGCACCTGCGGGTACACCCGGTCCCGTGGTCAGACCACGACCTGGTGTGAATCACCATTATGGGGGGCCGGGGACGCCAACAGAGGGGGAGGTGAAAATATAATGACAGCCTCCTTAAAGATACAATAATAGCCCAAACGTTCCTGGAGAACATAACTGAGTACTTTGACCTAAACGACAATGGGGAGGTTAGCCCACATATCGTATGGGATGAGTTTAAAGGCTTGACAACAAGCCAATTGTTGCCAACCGGCGTCCCCTTTGGTGCACTCCTAGGGGGTAAATACCCCATGTATTCACGTAGGTTAATCACAACTAGTGGTATAGGAAGGTGAATGTATAATCGATAGTAAATCGTGGGAGATCCCACATGGGCTACCCTACAATATAAGGTTACATATATTCAAGTAAATATGCGTGTTAAGTCCAAAGAAGCAGACAGACACATATAAATCTGTGTTTCATAAGGAAAGGTATAATTAAGTACAGTTCAGGTGGCACACTGCCATCCATAAATTCATAAAAACATAAAACAATGCAAGAAACAAAGGAGTCAAAGTGTTACTTCACAAAAGGTAATTCAAACTGAGTAAACAATTCTGTTACTCTATCATGTACTCATCCCTACTACAAAAATCTGTTGGTACATGAGTTTAATCACATATAGCTGTATCTCCTAATACTCTCCAATGGTGGTAACAAGAGTGTGCCAACGCGTTTCAGATAATAACAGAATCCTTCTTCAGGGCTTGGGGGGTACTCAGCTTCCTAGGCTTAATACAACATATTTCAGCAATGTATCTATAAGGTAATGCAAAATAATGCACGTTAGTATAAGGCTCAGATATAAACGTACATTTGTAGAAGAAAAGCTAAATTCCAAGTCAAAAACTGACCTCGTTGCCATTTCCTAGTGACTCTCCAGGTCACTCACTGGACCTGCAATTACAGGAAATCATTCAAAGAGTGGTGTAACCCCTCGAGTAATATCGAGATTTAACATAATTAGAGCACTAGGTAAGGTGAATTAAAATTAAAATAAAACAGATGTAGCAATTAGCCGATTTATGGTCAGAGAAGAGAGAAATAGGTCTGCAGAGATGAAAATGTGCGTGCTCTGGAATGGGGGAAACAAGTCTGTCAGAGCGAGATCACACGAAATTAGACGCTCGCAAGCGCAGAAATCTCCACCAAATAGTTTGTACGCCCACTTTCCCATATGCTATAGGAATAAGTCAGGGGATCAGAGAATACTCAGTCCTTGTTGCACTGGCAGTACACTCACCTAATGTGTGGAGCCAGTGAAATGTGCAGGCAAGGGTCCCGATCGCTACTCGATCCGTCCCCTAGTTCTTTATGGCATCACCTAGGGATGCCCGCGCATGTGCAGTGCGTCCTAGCAAAGGCGCCTGCCATCTTGGTGGGGGCAAAATGGGGATGTGTTGCCAAGGTAACACAATACCTCGAGTCCTTTTTTGAAAAGGTATGCGGGTCGCAACGCATCTGGTAGGGGCCCGCACTGACGCAGGTGGGAGAGATAGATGCCAAGTTGCTAGAAGGTGTAGACCCTGTGGAAGGGGGATAAGGGAAGGTGCAGCAAGCCTGGTCAAGTGAGACTAGAACGGTGTGTGTTGTTCAGTTGTAGCACTACTATTGTCCATGGACCAATTGTGTCATGGAGGACGGAGAGAGTGTATAGAGACTCAATACAGTCCCAAAATTGGCAGGGAAGGGGGAGGAGCAACTGAACCGGAATAATATGCGGTCGGGTGCCCCAAGAACCCATAGCCTGATTCAGTTTGTAAAAATGATAAACGAGTCCCTAGGACGATGGCAAAGGGGATAGTGGCCCAATGTAATACAGGTAACATAAGAATGTTATAGTAGAAAGGTCCAAATCCTATATTCATTGTAGAAAGGTATCCTAGATAACGGTACAATATAGTCTGATACCTATAACAGTACCATTGTCATGTACCTAATTGTCGGCCAATCATACCTTGGATTAGTAAAAGAATATATCATCCAGTACATGAGGTAGATCAAGCAACAGTCAATTATACAAAACACATTAAGTCCATTTCTGTATTCATGCCCCTTGGGTATATGGAATCTAACAAGTCTATCCATAATACCTCCCTTTGTTAAAGTTTCTTATGAAGATCACCACCTCTGGGGCCTAATCTGACCTGTTCTAGAATGACACACTTAAGCTGAGCTATTGTGTGTTTAATTTCAATAAAGTGCATTGCCACTGATGATTTCAGGTTGCGTGTCCGGATGTTGGACTTATGTTCTGGTCAATGTGTCTTTGCTTTCCTTGTGGTTATTCCAATGTAATAAAAGCTACAAGGGCATTTTAATGCATAAACCATGTTTGTAGAGTGGCACGTGGCCGAGTGTTTCAGAAGTAAAGCTTTACCAGAGTGGGGGTGTGGAATGCTAGTGCCCTGTATGATATTGTTGCAATGCTGGCAGTTATGGCATGGCTGCGTGCCTTTGTATTTCTGAAGATTCTCTCTCTTCCCCGTTCTGATCTCTGCTTTAATCAGACTGTTGCGTAGAGCCATGTTGTTGCGGTATGCAAATGTAGGTAGCTGGCAGAAAAGTGGCTGGAGTTGTGGATCCATTTGTTGCATCGGCCAGTATTTTTTGATAATTCTCTTGATAATGGGGCTCTGAACCGAGTGTGAGTTGTGACATAAACTAGAGTTTCCTTTTTTTGGGCGGTTTGGGTGTCAGGAGGGAATCCGTTTCCATCAGTTCCACTCTGTTTGCAACACTTGCTAACAGATCCTGTTTATAACCTCGGTCCTTAAACTTTCGTTGAAGGATATTGGATTGGTTTCTGTATTCTTCAATGTCTGAGATGTTGCGTGGATATCGTAGAAATTGACTGAGGGGTACACTATCCACAGTACATCTTGGGTGTAAGCTTGTTGCTAGCAATAAGCTATTTCTATCTGTGGGTTTGGTATAGATCTTCATTGCCAGGGAGTTGCCCTGAACATAGATTTCAGCATCCAGGAAATTAACTGACTTGATACTTGTTTCGGTAGTAAATTTGATTCTGGGATGCATGAGATTCATCATCCGAAAAAATTCCTGCAGTTCGTCTGAGGGTCCCGTCCAAATACCAAACGTACATCGATAGATGTCTCATCCATTGCGGTGATGTGAGGATGTGCTCATGTTCCAAATAGAACATATATGCATTTACATATGTTGGAGCCATTGCGGCTCCCATACTCATGCCTGATATTTGGAGAAAATACAGATCTTGGAATCTAAAGAAATTGTTCATAAGCACAAGTTTTAACAAGGTGAGTGCAAACAGCCTGTCTCCCAGGCACCATTGTGTTCTTAGTAAAAGCCATTCTATTGCTTCCAAACCTGATTCGTGGACAATGTTGGTGTATAATGAAGTAATGTCCATGGTGAAGAGGATTTCTCTCCCCACCACAAATTCAGTTTTTCTTAGCTTCTGTAAGAAGTGCATAGTGTCTCTTATGTATGTCTCTGTATCCTGGACCAGAGGTTTTAGCACTTTATCAAGATATTGTGCTAAGGGTTCTAGCAAACTCGGTGTAGCCGCTAAGATCGGGCAGCCTAGAGGCTTAACCAATCTTTTGTGTATTTCTGGTAAAATGTATACAACTGGGGTAATGGGATGGTGGTTCTCGAGGCATCTCCTGGTCTTCTCAGATATAACTTTCCTAGTTAATGCCTCATCTAGAACTTCCCGGATCAGGGTACGTATTTGTTCAATTGGGTTATTGGGCAGTTCCATATAGGTTTCAGTATCCAGAAGTTGTCGTGACACTTCCTCTAAGTGATCTTTTTTGTCCATGAGGACTAATGCGCCCCCCTTGTCAGCTGGCTTGAAGATAATCTCCTCATTGTCCAATACATTTCTCAATACCTGTTTCTCACGGTTCGTGAAGTTCCCTTGGCCCTTATGCTCAAAGCGGATCTTCTTGAAGTCTTCCAACACTGACTTCTCAAAGACGTACAGCACGTGGTTCTGTAGAGGGGGGTTAAAAGTGCTCTTGGGGCAAAGTTCCAAAAACGCTGATGTCACACCCATCTCTGGTTCCATTTCTAAAGAATCAAAAAACGTTTTAAGCTTCAATTTTCTCATATGTTTGAAGAAATCTATCTGTGTTTAAAGCCACAATACGAGGCATCTTAATAAAAATAGGGTCCCCGAAAAAAAAGGAGAGGGAAAGTCAGGAAAAGACCATGCAAGATAAAATAGTGCAGGTTGAACCGGGCAGGACACTGGAGGGTTCTGTCACTCCGAAGCAGGCGGCCGCCCTGGACCAGTATAAAACCCAATTTAAAGAGCTATTGTTGAGCAAAACTGAAAGGAGTCTCCAGCTCCTCAAACAAAGGTATTACGAAAAGGGGTACAGAGCAGACAGCATTCTGGTATGGAAGTTGAGAGAAGTCCAGAAAGGGAGGATGGTCAAATCCATGAAAAATGAAGGTCTGGCAGCCCACCTACCTCTAAGGCAGGGGTGCACAACTGATTTTGACAGAGGGCCGAAAGTACCTTACATGAGGGCTATAGTGGGCCGAAAAGTAAATGTGGGCAGGGCTGTAGGCGGGGCGTGGCAGGAGGCTTTTTAAACCCCCAATTTCTACTAAACACATGGAAAAATAATATTTTTGAGGGGTAACGATTTTTATTTGCATTTCAAACTTACATTTTGTACTACACATTTTCCATTGTTATAATTTATTTCTATTTAGTTATTGTATCTCGCATGTTTAGTTAACTTATATATATTTTATTGACCCTAGATTGGACATGCCGTCATTTTGGACTGCTACAGTTTGCTATTTGGGTTGCCCAAGAGGAGTATGGCCTTCGTTGAGTCAGGTTTCCTCAAAAAGCCAAAGATGAACATCTCCCAACTGTGCCTGTTTTAGCTTTATTATTGGGTTCACTCTTGGAGTGCAACACTATGCCCCATGTCCCTCACCCCCAACCAAACACTATGCCCCTTGGCCCCCTCACCCCCAACCAAACACTATGCCCCATGGCTCCCTCACCCCCAACCAAACATTATGCCCCATGGCTCCCTCACCCCCAACCAAACACTATGCCCCATGGCTCCCTCACCTCCAACCAAACATTATGCCCCATGTCCCTCACCCCCAACCAAACACTATGCTCCATGGCCCCGTCACCCCCAACCAAACACTATGCCCCATGGCACCCTCACCCCCAACCAAACACTATGCCCCATGGCTCCCTCACCCCCAACCAAACATTATGCCCCATGACTCCCTCACCCCCAACCAAACATTATGCCCCATGGCACCCTCACCCCCAACCAAACACTATGCCCCATGTCCCTCACCCCCAACCAAACACTATGCCCCATGGCCCCCTCACCCCCAACCAAACATTATGCCCCATGTCCCTCACCCCCAACCAAACACTATGCTCCATGGCCCCCTCACCCCCAACCAAACACTATGCTCCATGGCCCCCTTACCCCCAACCAAACACTATGCCCCATGGCACCCTCACCCCCAACCAAACACTATGCCCCATGGCTCCCTCACCCCCAACCAAACACTATGCCCCATGGCTCCCTCACCCCCAACCAAACATTATGCCCCATGTCCCTCACCCCCAACCAAACGCTATGCTCCATGGCCCCCTCACCCCCAACCAAACACTATGCCCCATGGCTCCCTCACCCCCAACCAAACATTATGCCCCATGGCTCCCTCACCCCCAACCAAACACTATGCCCCATGGCACCCTCACCCCCAACCAAACACTATGCCCCATGTACCTCACCCCCAACCAAACACTATGCCCCATGTCCCTCACCCCCAACCAAACACTATGCCCCATGTCCCTCACCCCCAACCAAACACTATGCCCCATGGCCCCCTCACCCCCAACCAAACATTATGCCCCATGTCCCTCACCCCCAACCAAACACCATGCCCCATGGCCCCCTCACATCCAACCAAACATTATGCCCCATGTCCCCCTCACATCCAACCAAACACTATGCTCCACGGCCCCCTCACCCCCAACCAAACACTATGCTTCATGGCCCCCTAACCCCCAACCAAACACTATGCCCCATGGCTCCCTCACCCCCAACCAAACATTATGCCCCATGTCCCTCACCCCCAACCAAACACTATGCTCCATGGCCCCCTCACTCCCAACCAAACACTATGCCCCTTGGCTCCCTCACCCCCAACCAAACATTATGCCCCATGTCCCTCACCCCCAACCAAACACTATGCCCCATGGCCCCCTCACATCCAACCAAACATTATGGCCCATGGCCCCCTTTCCCCCAAACAAACACTATGGCAGTTGGAAAAAACATCTTTTTGGAGGTGTACCATTTTATTTGTATTTAAAACGTACATGTTGTACTATACATTTCCCCAAATCATACAGGATGAAACAGTGAACCAGACATAGTTGATCAGTGAGAAACATTGCACCGTTTCTCAGCTGTCAGTTTCTGGATCTCGGGCTCCAGTGAGGATGTTCCTACTCTCAGGATAGCATGGAGATGTTGGTCAGTTAGTCTTGTCCTTAGGCTGGATTTATGTAGTTTCATTTGTGAAAAAACTTGCTCACAAATGTAAGTACTGCCAAATATAGAAACCATCTTTAATGCTTCCCGTGAAAGATTGGAGAATTGCGCAGTGTCCAGAGACTGATAGAAGACTAATAAAGGCATCTCTCTGTGCTTATTTTTGAGGGCACTACAGCACTGAAGTTCAATCAGTTCCAGTTGCAGTTCAGGCAGGGCTGGACTGGGAACTAAAAGAGGCCCTGGAAATAATTACTGGGGACCAAAAGAGGCCCTGGAAATAAAGTTCAAAGTGGCCCTGTATGACACCTTTTCGGCAAGGCCAATGCTTTTCCTATGAGAAAATTTGGAAATACCACAGAAAAGAGGCCCAGGGTGCAGAGGCCCACCGGGAAATCTCCAGAGTTCCCTATGGGCCAGTCCACCCCTGAGTTCAGGCTGCACACTGTCAACATCAGCTGAGAAAGGATCTGCAAAAAGTTTAAAAGAGGCTCGCTGGGATTTGAATTGTAAGAAACGATTCTCAAAAACATTTTGCAGTTCCTTCAGGACCTTCACATGCCGATACCACCCTCCATACTTGTCATGGGGGAAAACCTCTGCACATGCGGGGTAGTGTGCCAGCATCCCTTTCTCCAGTTGGGCTGTCAGAAGCCTTAACTTTATTTCAAAGGCACAAACTGCCTCAAACAGATCCGATATGAGATTTTGGCTTCCTTGCAACTGTAAATTTAAATCATTGAAATGGCCTGTCGGGTCAGTCAGAAAAGCAAAGTCGGCTACCCAGTCAATATCTAGCATGACAGAAGTGTCCATTCCCTTTTCATCAAGGAATGCTTTTATTTCGTGCCGTAAAGCAAAGAATCGCTTCAGCACATTGCCACGACTAAGCCATCGAACATCGGTGTGATATAGGACATCACCGTAATCCGCCTTTACCTCTTCTAGAAACGCCTGAAATAATCGGTGATTTAAAGAGCGTGCACGGACAAAATTAACCGTTTTCACAACAAAGTCCATCACTTGAGTGAATTTCAAATGTTTTGCACATAATGCCTCCTGGTGGATTATGCAGTGATAATTTTTTAAATGGACAGCCTTCTCACCTAAGTGCCTTTTCAAGCAGCCAATAAACCCATTTTGCTCCCCAACCATGGCTGGCGCCCCATCAGTCGTCGCGCCTACCAACGCATCCCATGGCAAATTTAAATCATCAATGACTTTTTGAAAGGCATTAAAAATGTCAGCACCAGTAGTCCTGCCATGCAAAGATACCAGGGAAGCCAGTTCCTGAAATACTTTGCATTGATTATCGACCCCCCGAATGAAAATTAAGAGTTGGGCTGTGTCACTTGCATCTGTGCTCTGATCAAGGGCAGCTGAAAAGAACTTGACATCCTTACACTGCATTTTCAGTTGGCTGTAACAATTGTCAGCCATATCTACAATACGGCACTGGATACTCATACGTGAAAGGGGAACATTTGTAAAAACATCTTTTTTTTCTTTACACACTGCCTCGCAAATCTCCATCAGGCAGTCTTTAACGAAATCCCCATCTGTGAAAGGACGTGCTGACCTTGCAATAAGCCGAGCAACCTTATAACTCGCAAAGGTGGCACATTCTGATTCTTTTTTTTTCTGGGCAAAAACACCCTGTTGCTTAGCCAGCTGTGTTTTTAGCTCCCCAGCTTTCTTAATTCTCGCTTCCCCCTGCAAATCCTTATATTGTGAATGTTTTGATTCAGAATGGCGGCGGATATTATATTCCTTGGGGACTGCTATGCGTTCGAGACAAATGAGACACGAGTACACATCAGGTTTGGACTCGATGAAAAAAAACTTCTCAGTCCACTCATCCTTAAATTGACGGTGCTCCTGGTCAATCTTTCTTTTTTTTTACTGCACTAAACATTGGCAGGGACATCTTTGGATAAAGATACGAAATCCACTGTTATGCTCCCACTACGACGGTCCAAGTCTAGAGTATATACAAATTATATACTTTTTGGAGAATCCTAGAAGCGACAAAAGAACAAGATCAGATAAAGAACATAGCCTTACCAGCATACCTTTTCATGCACCTATTCATGGATACTTTGAGGAATAGCGGGCTGCATAGCATATCAACCTGCTATGTTTGAGATTAAGGTGGAAATTGAGGACATACTTTTAAAAAAAAATAACATTTCAAAGCACAAGCTGTTGCTAAATTATGAGCTTTTGAAAGGAATTATCACAGTATGACCAATTACTTTAGTGAACATACAAAGAAACTGATCTCAGTTTCTTCCTATGCAGGGCAAAACTGGCAGGAGCGCCAGAGAAATAGTTTCTGCTTGTGCTTCTATCCCCCTGAACAATGCTTGATGGGGTTGTAGAAAGGTAACAATTACCCACACTCAATGGGTCTCAAACGCTTGATCGAGGTTTAGTTGCAAAATTACAGGAGCAGACATCATCCAGGACCTTACTAGAAAAGTCTGCAGCCGATTTTGAAAGCTTTAGGAATGTACAAATAACCACACCCACTGCTGACCCTTGACACTCCGGCCCAACATCTCTAATGATATGCTATGATAGTTTATTTCTGGTAGAGCCAGAGAATTACACAAGGTGAGGGAGAGGGGAAGAGAAAGGAGGGAGAGGAACAAAACAAGCTTTTATCGTACTAGGCCTGACGACATTTCAGATAGTGCTGGAGAGGGAGAGGGGATAGTAAGTGGGGGTTGGGGGCAAACATTTGTTACTATCATACCATGTCCAGGGACAATTCTGGACCTAGGAGTATGATCTTTAGGGGACTGCAGCGAATGCCAAAGAGCATCACTAAATGGGAACAGAGCTACATGGTGATGCCGATTTGGGTTTGGCCCGGGATTTACACACTGGGTGCAGTTGCTATACATCAGGCCAGTGGCCAGGGTTCGCACTGGCAAACACATTTCACTTGCCTGTGTGATCCTACAGGGCACCAGGCAAGGCTGCCAGTTGTCTCTGATGTTATTCACCCTGGCCCACCCCACCCCCCAACTCAGCACACACACACACACAAGCACCCAACCAGACCCGAAGCCCCACCCCCCAACTCAGCACACTCTCAAACATGTACCCATACAGACCCAAACCCCCCACCCCCCAAACTCCAAACCCCCACCCCCCAAATCAGCACACACACACACAAGCACCCAACCAGACCCGAACCCCCACCCCCCAACTCAGCACACTCTCAAACATGCACCCATACAGACCCGAACCCCCCACCCCCCAACTCCAAACCCCCACCCCCCAAATCAGCACACACACAAGCACCCAACCAGACCTGAACCCCCACCCCCCAACTCAGCACACTCTCAAACATGCACCCATACAGACCCGAACCCCCCACCCCCCAACTCCAAACCCCCACCCCCCAACTCAGCACACACACACACAAGCACCCAACCAGACCCGAACCCCCACCCCCCAACTCAGCACACTCTCAAACATGCACCCATACAGACCCGAACCCCCCACCCTCCAACTCCAAACCCCCACCCCCCAAATCAGCACACACACACACGCACCCAACCAGACCCGAACCCCCACCCCCCAACTCAGCACACACACAAACATGCAAACATACAGACCCAAACCCCCACCCCCCAACCCCAACTCAGCACACACACAGACCCGAACCCCCACCCCCCAACTCAGCACACACACAAACATGCACCCATACAGACCCGAACCCCCCACCCCCCCAACTCCAAACCCCCACCCCCCAAATCAGCATACACACAAGCACCCAACCAGACCCGAACTCCCACCCCCCAACTCAGTACACTCTCAAACATGCAAACATACAGACCCAAACCCCCACCCCCCACACACACCCAACACCCCCCCACCCCCGCATCTCAACATACACACAAAATACATTCAAATCCAAACATCCGACACACATCCAACATCCCCCCACCCCAACATAAACACAAAAAACATTAAAATCCAAACATCTGACACACATCCAACACCCCCCCACCCCTGCATCTCAACATACACACAAAATACATTTAAATCCAAACATCCGACACACATCCAACACCCCCCCACCCCCACATCTCAACATACACACAAAATACATTCAGATCCAAACATCCGACACACATCCGACACCCCCCACCCCCGCATCTTAACACACACACAAAAAACATTAAAATCCAAACATCTGACACACATCCGACACACATCCGACACCCCCTCGCAACATACACACAAAAAACATTAAAATCCAAACATCCGACACACATCCGACACACATCCGACACCCCCTCGCAACATACACACACAAAGCAAAACAGACCCGACACACATACACAAACAGACCACTTACCAGAGACGTGCTGGAAGGCAGGCAGGTAAGTGGCAGGTAAGCAGGAACGCTGGACTCGTACTACGGCTGGCGTGGTCCAAGGCTGAAATGCCTTCCGGCATCAAGCCTTATGGACCACGCCAGCCGTAGTGCTGGCCCTCCATTGGTGCAGCACACACGCATTACGTGGCTCGTAAGAGCGACGTAATGCGTGTGTTTGCTGAGCCAATGAGGGCCAGTGTTTTGTCCGGCCCGGAAGACAACAAAGACTTTCCTAATGGAGGGCGGCCGCGGGCCGCCCTCCATTAGGAAAGTCTTTGTGCCTCGCGGGCCGGACAAAAGAGCATGGCGGGCCGCAACTGGCCCGCGGGCCATATGTTGTGCACCCATGCTCTAAGGTGTGCACTGCCATTGTCTACAAAAGCGAGCCCGGGAGTCAATCACGGGTTCGTTTCCGAGTGCATGCCGAGGCAGCCAGCACGGGTGGGCATGAGCAGACCATCGTCTAGGGTGAACTTGCATGCTTCTTATGGGACTAAGGAGCCTAGCCCATGGCTGTGTTTTTACAAGGGCAGCAAACCTAGGCATATATGAGGCCAGTGTCCCTGCTTCACACCCCAACAAATTGCATAGGCGTTGCAATGTAGACTGCTGGCAGAACATAGAACACACTGCCCACCTCGTGTCTGCCTCTCATGCCTGTCCAGCGCCAGTGGTTTTCATCCCAAGACTCAAGTGTCTCAGTGATTGCCTACTTCCGGCCTCAACACAAGGAGGGTAATAGCATAAGGAAGACTATGGGCCTCATTACGAGTTTGGAGGTTGCCATGGTGCTATTAGTGCCATGGCTGCCTCCAAAATCGTGTCCGGGGTCTGTGAATGAGGAATTACCGGGTCATTCCAACCTTGGAGGACCCGGTAATTCCTCATTCATAAAACCATTCCCCATTCCCATTCGAGCCCCTATTGGGCTCAATGGGAATGGGGATGGAGCTAATAACGGGCCCGTTATTAGCTCCTTGGTCCCCTTAAAGGACCCGCAAAGGACGTCTGGTCTGACCAGACATTCTGTGCGGGTCACGCAAGGGAACCTCGTAATAGGGCGGAATGGGTTTACCAGCATCATTACCGGTGCCGGTAAACCCATTCCGCCCACCTCGTAATGAGGCCCTATATCCCAAGAGAGACAGAGAGCAATTCTGTCAGTCTGGGCATACTAGACCCAGTGTACTGGAGAGTAGACACATGTTAGTTCAAGTCCTTTGGTAATTCACACTCACACAAAACACAATGACAAAAGCACTACAAAAGCAATCATGCACAGGGATTTTTTCATGTATCCCTCCACCCACAAAAGTGGCCCCATCTATCAGAGGCCTACCGGGAAACCTCCCAGTATCTCGCCAGACCGGCACTGAGTGGAAATAAGAAAAATGTATACATCAGTGCAAATTAATAACAACTAAACATGGGTACATATGCACTTTGTATGGTATGAGGCAACTAAGAGAGATATGGTAATATCCTATCCACATTTCAACAACGTAATGCCAATTGGAGGTGTGCAGGCAAACGTACACTTACCAGGGAAATGCGTCAAGTACCATAGTAAAAACAATTACTAATTGTTGTGTATTGCTTGCTTAGGCATGAAGAAAGGCTGTGATGTCATGTGGAGTGTTGTCCCCTGAATGATAGAATGTATGGGTGAGGGTTCCTAGCCCAGGCAGTTAGGAAGCCCCTGTCTGGGTGATGGGAGCCAGTGTTCGTCCTATCCTGTATAACGTACTTGTATTCGATGTAACCTGCTTGTAATGTACCCCGAGAACCTGGTCATAAACTTTACAAGTAATCATAAGAAGGCTGGAGGTCACTTTGTAACATTGGCGCACCTTAACCAAATGACCTATCTGGCATGACACATACATACCATACGCGCTGACCTGATACACATATACCATCAGCCCAACCAAACTGTTTATCAGGCATGACACATACATACCATACGTATTGACCTGGTATCTCAGATACCATCAAACCAACCCAACTGTTTATCTGGCATGACTCATACATACCATATGTTCTGACCTGGTATCACACATACCATCAGACCGACCAAACACATCTAACGGGCATGACACATGCACGCCACAAACATTACCATGCCATTTCGGCAACACCATAGCTTCCTATTAAGTCGTTGACTTTTTAACAATGTAAAACATTTCTAGTTGCTTAACACATATTTGGAGATCCAAAACCTAAACGTCCACATTGCAACCTTGCAGCCATAACCTGCGAAGCCTCAAGGACTTGGTGACTCCTAAAGCCACTTTGCACCACACCTAAATTAACCACACTGCTAAAAGTCCATGTCGCGTTGAGCAACCCTAACCGCTGCGAATCCACAAAAAGTTAATATATTCTCCTCACACAACTACGTATTGCAAACACACCCATCTGGACCATACCTGAAACACATCCTCATTTAAATGCCCACATGCATGTTGCACATTTGAGTAGTACTCACCCCCTTAACTAAACACGTTACCTAAAAGTCCACAGTCCACTAAAATAGTAACCCTCCAGATGTACACAGATGCTACCATCCCTCCAAATCCAGGTGCCGCATCCCTTCCTCTAGACCATAACATTATGTCCCCATCCACCCAGACTCACACCATTGTGCCCCCATCCCTCCAGACACGCACCAAGATGCCCCATTCCACCATTCCAGACCCCAATAAGATGCCACTCCCTCCATTGAAGACCCCACCAAGATGCCATCCATCCCTTGAGACCATACCATGATTCCCCATCCCTTGCTCCATACACCACCCTGCCCTCCACTCACATCTCGATTCCCCCATCCCTCCCCACACACCAAGAAACCCCTCACCACCCTTAAGACCCACACCAAGATGCCCCCATCCCTCCATTCTAGAACCCACCAAGATGCCCCATCCGTCCATTCCAAACACCAAGATGCCCCATCCCTCTCTCCTGGCCCCACTAATATGCCCCACCCCTCCATTCCAGACCCCAAGGCCCCCTTTCCCCCTCCAGGCCCATACCAAGATGCCCCATTCCTCCATTCCAGAAACCACTAAGATGCACCATCCCTCCATTCCAGGCCCCACCAAGATGTCCCATCCGTCCATTCCAAACACCAAGATGCACCATCCCTCCATTCCAGACCCCACTAAAATGCCCCATCCCTCCATTCCAGACCCCAAGAACCACCCACCCCCTCCAGACCCACACCAAGATGCCCCATCCCTCCATTCCAGACCCACGCCAAGATGCCCCATTCCTCCAGACACATACCATGATTCCCCATCCATTCCAAACACCAAGATGCCCCATCCCTCTCTCCAGACCGCACTAAAATGCCCCATCCCTCAATTCCAGACACCACCAAGATCCCCCATCCCCCTCCAGACCCACACCAAGATGCCCCATCCCTCCATTCCAGAAACCACTAAGATGTCCCATCCCTCCATTCCAGATCTACCCAAGATGCCCCTACCCTCCAGACTCATAGCATGATTCCCCACCCCTCCCTCCACACACCATCCTGCCCTCACACCTAGATGACCCATTCCTCCATTCCAGGCCCACACCAATGTGCCCACCTGCCTCCCTCTAGACCCACACTGATTTGCCCCTACCCCACCCTCATGCAGACCAATAGACCTGTTAGGCAGAATCATATGCAGTACCCTTTGGGACCACTACAGGCAATTAAGACTACAAGTGTAAGCACAATTTCACCTTTGGTACAAGCCTGCACTACACAGTAAAGTGGTAGCGATGGCTCAGCAGCCAGACTTATCTCAAGAGTTTAAGTGAGCAGTAGAACAAGTTACACAAAGGACCAACTAATACAGTCATTCAAGTAAACACTTACTCAAGGTTTCTTGGTAAAAGAATATACATTTATTTACTCAGTCAGTTAGAAAACATTACACTAGCATAAGCAGCTCAATATCACACACTAATGAACCACAAAAATCCAACCGGTAAGTAAATGAACAAGTTTAGCTCCTGTGAAGTGGCAGCAAAATGGCACTTCAAATACTTATTAAAGGGATAAAAAGACACGGTTATAAGAATAGACAGCCCAAATACATTCATAGGCAGGGCAAAGGTTTTCAGTTAAATACAACCAGCAATTCTTCTCATAGTCCTGGGCCAAAGTCAAAGTCAATGGTTCAGAGTCTTTGTATAGGATAGCATAGTTCTGGTAGATAACGGTTAAGTGTTTGCCACAGAGTTTAGAAGAATTTGGCTAGGCGAAAAGTTTGACGAATGTTTAGGGAAGGACAAGCCTTCGAAGTTGAGGAAAGTTTCACGCACTTTCCCGATGGCCGAAAATAGTTCCGGACCACGTTTGCACAGTACCTTGTTAAAGAAGAAAGCTGTAGCTGAGGCAGTTGTTCCTAGCAGTTCGAGTAGATCTCGCTGTCCTGGGCTTCAGTCGTGGGGACAAGAAGGAGGACGTCGGGAGGTTCCTGCACTGCCCAGGGATGAGGCCAAAAGCTGTAGCAAGACACTGGTTTAAGGTGGAGTGCCTTAAAGTCCACAAGCTGGTTTCCTTCCCTCTGGCTATTCGGTTTTCAACAGCACTCTGATGAAAATTCGACCAGATGAGGACGGTGTCCAGGTGGCCTACGAATCGGTTGTTCCCACCAAACTCAAGGGAAGAAGTCAACCTTGAAGGGCTTCTCTGTCGATTGGAGTTTCAGGCAATTCGGACCTGTAGCAGGGTTTCACTGGTCGTCCAGGATTTGCAGCAGTCCTCTTCCTTCAGCTCGTCTTCGGTTCTTTCGTTCCAGTAGTCGACTCTGCTTTCCAAGTCCCAGAGACCTGCTTTTAAACAGTTTTTCCCCATTCATTTCAGGCTGGCTGTCACTCACACAGCAGGGTGGCTGTCCTTGCCGGACAGCCAGCCAGCCAATCACGCCAGAGTGCATCCAGGTCTCCTAGGAGACTGAGAACAGGGAGTTTTGGGCACCTTCCTCATATCCTGTCCATCCCAGACACTCAGGCGTCAGAGGAGGGCTTCAACACTGAACCCCACCAAAGGCCACCGAACAAAGGGACCAAACCTGGTTTGGTGCGCAGAGACAAACACAAGAATGACTTTTCCTAAAAGAAATGGTGAAAAAAGATGACCGGAGTCTGTTTTTACATATTGAAAAACATGGCTGACCCGATTTTTAGCTACCGTTGTTAGCGGTCGAAAAAAATCACGGTAGTTGATCTAAGCCACTGCCACCAGCCATTTAAAGTAGGAAAATGTAACATTTTACTGTTACATGAGTGTTTTGACTCAGGGGAAGCTAAGCAACTCCTCCAGCACTCTATAGGAAGTTAGTATGTGCTGGGTCAGTACATTTAAAAAGACTAGTAAAGCCAATTTAACTTTACATACTCTGGGAGACAGTAGTCAGTCCCAGAGAAGGTATTTAAACCTTGGGGACTCTGAAAGACACCCCTGTGCCACTGCACTGAAGGCACTGTGTGACACATAGAAAAAGATGATGCCACTGGAGTTGTTTTAAAACTCCATAAACAACACAAAAGTAAACACACACAAAATATATGGAAGAGTGGGAAAAAAAGGCTCACACTCTTCCCAGGTAACAAAATCAAGCTCCTAGAAATCCAGCAAAGTTGCTGGGGGTCTCAAAAGGTAAGGGAAATTAGCACATTTTGAGAATTCTCCCTAACAAGACCTAATTGCCCCCTCATTCCTTGACATGTCCCCATGATATGCCCCGTCCCTCCATACCAAGACTCAGATGCCTCTATCCTTCCCTCTATACCTATAACCAAGATGGGTTACCAGACATTTGGTCGAAAAAAATTGGTCGACCAGACAAATGGTCGAACCAATTTGGTCGAAAACCAAATGGTCGATTTTTTTTATTTTTTATTTTCACCTTTTTTTTTGGGGGGGGGGGTTCCCCCCCCCAACCCCCTTTTTTTTCTAAAAACCCATTTTTGTAAAAAACGAAAACCCAAAAAATAAATATATAATTAAAAAAAAAAATTCGACCATTTGGTTTTCGACCAAATTGCGTCGACCAAATGTCATTCGACCAGTTTTATGTCGACCAAATGTCTGGACACCACCAAGATGCCACTCCCTCACGGCCCACAAACAGATGCCCCATCCCACACTTCAGACCCACACACAGATGCCCCATCCCACCCTTCAGACCCACACACAGATGCCCCATCCCACCCTCCAGGTGCACACACTGATGCCCCATCCCACACTTCAGACCCACACACAGATGCCCCATCCCACCCTCCAGGTGCACACACAGATGCCCCATCCCACCCTCCAGGTGCACACACTGATGCCCCATCCCACACTTCAGACCCACACACAGATGCCCCATCCCACCCTTCAGACCCACACACAGATGCCCCATCCCACCCTCCAGGTGCACACACTGATGCCCCATCCCACACTTCAGACCCACACACAGATGCCCCATCCCACCCTCCAGGTGCACACACTGATGCCCAATACCACCCTCTCGACCCACAGATGCCCCATCCAACCCTCCAGATGCACACACAGATGCCCCCTGCCACAGACCAGACCCCACCAAGATGCCCCATCTCTCCCTCCAGACCCAAACCAATGTGCCCCTATCCCTCCATTCCAGACCCACACCAAGATGCCCCCAACCCTCCATTCCAGACACCAAGATGCCCCATTCTTCCCTCTAGACCCATACTACAATGCCCCCTCCCTTCAGTAACCAAGATGCCCCATCCTGTCTTCCACACCTACATCAAGATACCTCCTTCCCACCATTCCAGACCCCACCAAGATGCCCTATACCTCTCTCTAGACCCATACCATAATTCCCCATCCTGCCTCCACCCAGCAAGATGCCCCCATCCTGCCCTCCAGACCAAAACCAGATGCCCTATCTCTATCCACACACCAAGATTCCACTGTTCAGACCCACGCCAAGATGCCCCCAAACGCACACTAATGTGTCCCCTTCCCTCCCTCCAGACCCACACCGATGTGCCCTTACCCTTCCCTCCAGACCCACACCAATGCACCCCTATCCCATCCTCCAGACTCACACAGATGCCACATCCTACCCACACCAAGATGCCCCATCCCACTCTATACCTAGATAACCCATCCAACCCTCCAGACCCAGACACAGATGTCCCATGCCACCCTCAGACCAACACAGATTATCCAGCCCTCCATTCCAGACCCACACCAATGGGCCACCATCCCTCCCCCCACGTACACCAAGCTGCCCAATCCTCCATTCCATACCCCTCCACGGTGTCCCCACCCTCCGATCCAGACCCGACCAAGATTCCCCCATCTCTCTCTCAAGTGCCACACCAATGTGCCCCTATCCCTCCCTCCAAACCCACACCAATGTGTCCCCTTCCCTTCCTCCAGACCCACACCGATGAGCCCCTACCCTTTCCACCAGACCCACACCAATGTACCCCTATTCCTCCTTCCAGACCCACACCAAGATGCCACTGTTCAGACCGACACCAAGATACCCACATCCCTCTCTCCAGGCCAATGTGTCCCCTTCCCTCCCTCCAGATCCACACCGATGTGCCCATCCCATCCCCCAGACTCACACACATGCCACATCCTAGCCACACCAAGATGCCCCATCCCACCCTACACCCAGATGACCCATTCGACCCTCCAGACCTGGAAACAGATGCCCCATGCCACACTCAAGACCAACACAGATGACTCCATCCCTCCATTTCAGACCCACACCAATGTGCCCCAATCCCTCCCACCACTCACACCAAGCTGCCCATCCTTCATTCTAGACCCCACCCACCAAGGTGCCCCCACCCTCCAATCCAGACCCCAAGATGCCTCCATCGCTCCCTCCAGACCCACACCAATGTGCCCCTATCCCTCCCTCCAGGCGCAAACCAAGATGCCCCCATCCCTCCCTCCAGCCCAATGTGCCCCAACCAACCCCAAACCCACACCGATGTGCCTCTACCCGTCCCTCCAGACGCACACCAATGTACCTCTATCACTCCTTCCAGACCCACACCAAGATACCACATCCCACCCTACACCCAGATGACCCAACCGACCCTCCAGACCTGGAAACTGATGTCCCATGCCACCCTCCAGACCAACACTGTCATGGTTCGTCGACAATGGAAGCTATGGCATGGGTGGAAGAAATGGAGGAAGGACTAAAATCTCCCATCAGTAACGCTACGCGCGTTGTAGTCCTCTCTGCCTTTATTAACCCGGAAGTGACTAACGCGCGTGCGTTTCAACTTCCAGTGTTTCAGGAAGAGACTACCAACGCTCCGGTTTGTATACTTTCCTCTTTTCCTGCTTTCAGCCTTACCCGCTCCTCTTCACCCATTGCCTTCCCGCTTGCCTTCTGTCCCTCTCCGTGCTACTCCGGTCCTACGCTCTCTCTCCTCAGCCACACCCGTGTTTCTTCTCCGTGCGCGGAGTTCTGCAGTCTCTGCGCTACTTCAGTTCCTGAACGAGGAATCCTTCTACTCAGCTATAGTTCCTTTCTTCGTACGTACCTGGATGCTTCACTGCCTCGTGTGCCAATACTTGAACACCCGCTTTTGGAAAGAACTGCATCTCCATCTTCACTGCATTGCATGCTGGGATCAGAAGTCCACAGCAGGAAAACCTCTACAACCTACCATGGTTTTTTGGCAAGGCTTTTCCCTGGTCTGGGGTGGGCTCTCTGGGGTCCCTGCTGCCAGGCAAATAGCCTTGTTGGCAAAGTGGCCTCCAGTGGAGCTTATCCTCCTCTCTCCAAACACAGGGGGAAGGCACTGAAGAAGAAACCTAGCAACTCTTGGAGGCAGAGAAGAAAGGAGATTACATCAGACGACTCATCGGATTTCCACACAGATACAGGTGAGGAGTGGGTTGGTGAACTAGACACAACTGAGCAAACAGAATTTGAGAAACACAGATAACTCCACCCCAGACCCTGCCAAGATGCCACATCTTTAGACCCATACAATTTTTTTTTTTTTTTTTTTATTTGCGTTTAATTGTTTTACAATTTTTGCAAAAACTTTCTGTTGGCTGTTGTTTTTCCGACATTTCTATTGCGAATCCTTGATTGGTGAAATTGAAGTTCTCCCTGTTTCTATATTTCTTTCTTTAAAGTCCATGTTTTTTTGTTTTTCTTTGTTTACTCTCGACTTAGTTTTTCTTCCAGTTTTAGACCTTCGAAAAATGTAGCTGTTGCTACTGTCAATGTTGTGGATTCTCCACTCATTAGCATGTTCCACCAATCTTCGTCACTGGTGGTAAGATGTTTCATTTTGTGTGGTCGTAGGTAGGTCGTTCTGAGACTATTTGTACCTGAGCAGTAAAGAAGTAGGTGTTGCACTGTTTCGATTTCTAGGGTGTCACAGTACCGACAGTTTTTATCTCGAACCTGTTTTCTGAGGTATAAGATTTCTTTCGTCTTTAGAATATTCAGACGTGCTCTCAGAAAGATTATACGCAGAGGTTTGTCTGGAAATTGTTTTAGATAATTCCTTGTCTCGTCTATCCTTTGTATGTTGATTGTGCGGTGACTCTGTGATGTGTGTTTCTCTGCTTTTTCCAAGGTCTCGATCCAATCATAGATTTTTAATTTTTTCTTGATTTTTTCTGGGGTGCGTTCTATCTCCCATTCCGAACATCCGATTTTCTCTGAGTGCTGTAATAAGTTTTTGTACCATTTTGTCAGCATGTTGTTTTTTTGGTTCGTCATTTCTTGGTAGATGATATCCAGAATAATAGGTCGTGGAGTTCTTAAAATTTTTCCCAGGAACAGGAGTCCGTTTCTGATTACTACTGATTCCAGTGATTGAAGACATAGTTCTCTTCGGATTACTGCTGTTGGGGTTGAATTGGGTAGTCGCAAGACTTTGCGCCAAAACGCGCCTTCCAATTTTTTCCACAGTGTAGGAGGAAGATGAGGCATTGCTTCAGCCCCATAAGTTAGTGCTGGAGTGACTTTTGCTTTGAAAGATTTTAGTACTGGGAGGATGGTGAATTTTCCAAATTTCCTTTCCAGGAGTGTTGCTTGTGCAGCCAATGTTTTCATCTTTGAGATAAGGTGTTCTTGCATCGATAGTTCTATTTGGCTGCGAGATATTTTCACTCCTAAGTATGTGAAGGTTTTCACTGTCTCCAGCTTCTCTGAGTTGGCAAACCATTGTGGTCTTTTAGTTGGCCTGGATGATTTTTCTAAGATCATGATTTTAGTTTTGGCAGTATTCAGATCCAAGTCATTCTTCTTTAGATAGCTTACAAGACTGTCTAGTTGGCGCTGCAGTCCGATCGGTGTTTGATCCAGCAGAAGGATATCGTCCGCATAGAGCAGTCTTGTCACTTTCGACTCTCCTATTTTTGGAGGGAAGGAGCGTTTGTCAATTTCTGCATCCATTATGTCAGCCATGTACGCCTTATAGAGGGCCGGAGCTAGAGGGCATCCTTGTTTGACTCCTCTTGCTGTTCGTATACTTTCTGATAGTAGGCCAGCTTCGTTCAGGCGAACTCTGATTGAGGTGTTACTGTACAGCGCTTTGATAGGGTTGAGGAGTGAAGTAGGGCACCTTTGTTTTTCCAGTTTGCACCATAGTTTTCTCCTGTTTACACGGTCGAAGGCTTGTACCAGGTCGATCGATGCTATGAAGATTGTTGGATAGCCCTCGGAGACTCTGGCCTTCAAAATACTAATCATCATAATGTTGACCGCGGTACCTAGATTTTTTTCAAAGCCTGTTTGTAGGGGATCTGCTGTGTGTGCCATTTTCTGCCAGTCTTGGAGTTTCTCTAGCATCAGGGATCCGGAGAGTTTGCCCAGCACGTCCAATAGTGCGATAGGTCTATAAGTTCCTGGATCATCCTTCAGCCCCTTTTTGTAGATTGGAACAATATTAGCTGTTCGCCATGTAGCCGGAATAGATTGTGTTGTCCTACATCTTCTAAAGATTTCTGCAATTAACGGCGCCCAAGTTTCCATCTCTTGTTTGAGATGTAAGTTTGTAATTCCATCCGGACCTGGTGCACGGGAGTTATTTAATTTAGTGATTTTCTTTCGAATCTCTTCCTCCGTACATGCCACCCATTTAGTTTTTGCAGGTTTTGGTGGTCTTTTTTCCGATGGCTCAGTTTCTGCAAATAGTTTTGTGAAGTGTTTTAGCCATCTGTCTTCTGGGACGTTGTTAGTGCTTGTTTTTGTTGGACCTGATAGTAGAGTCCAGAAGTCGTTCGAATTTCTTTTGCAGACTGCTCTAAGCATAGTCTCTGCGTCTTCTTGGTACAAGTTTCTTCTGAATGTTTGAAGCCACCATTTATACTTTCTTTTTTGTTTGTTTGCAAGATCTAAGTTTAACTGTGTGGGGTATTTTTTGGCTTTCCTTAATGATTTTCGTAGCTCAGATTTCTTTGAGCGGATTTCGTCATTGTATTTATGCAGATGGTTTTTTTCTATTTTCCTTGCGTACCTAGTTTGAAGGTAAGGTATGAGCAACGGGCAGTAGTCCAGATTTTCCAATGTGTTATTGTTTTCTCCTAGCTCTTTTTGTTTGTAGGACTCTGTAATCGAGGCTATTCCCTCTTTTGTGATTCGTAGTCGGTTTCCTTGGGTATTTATGGCCATCTTGGTTGACATGCTAAGTTGCGGGGGTTTGTTGGCATACCATGTCGCTTTGAGTAAGTTATGGTCACTCCGGGTGGATTCTACTATCTCAAAGCTTTTGATTTGTTGGTATAGATCCCTGGATACAAATATATAGTCGATGGTACTTGCATTTCCTTCTCCCTTCCAGGTTGGAGTTCTCGGTCTAGTTATCTCCAGGGAATTTAGATTGTACAGATCTCTGGATTCCATCAGCTCCGCCCATGCAAGGCCTCTTGCTGTTGATTTTGAGCAGGTGTTTATTTTATTTCCTAAAGTTTTCACATCTTCTACCATTGGGCAAGTCGAGTTTAGGTCTCCACATATTAAAATGTGGTCCACATTGAATGTTGTTGTAGCCAAGGTTAATATTTTTTCTATCTCTTTTAAAAAAGTGATTATATTAATTTTGGCCGGGTTCCAATAGATGTTCAGCAGCAGGATAAGATCTTTGTTCTTTTTTCTCGTTGCGGTTTCTTCTTTTGCCCATTCTAGGACAATCGCTTGGATTAGTGTATCTGATACCAGGTTATGGACTATTCGAAGTGATCCGCCCGTACGGACGGCTGTTAAAAGGCCCGAAGTTGGGCGACCTTTTTCACCTTTCTGGGCAGGAGACAGTTGGATCTCGTAACCATCTATGCTGGGTGGCAACTGCAGCCAGGTTTCTTGTAGGCTTAGTAGGTCGAATCCGCCTAAGTTTATCTCACCGGGTTCTGTCAGATGGATGTGGCCTCTAGTGTTCCATGATCCGATAGTGATTGTTTGCTCTTTGTTGTACAGAGCATTTGCCATCTTTGTTTGATCCCTTTCTTTACCCGAAGGGAAGCTCTTTGACTGCTATTTTCCAGTATAGCGTGTTAATGCCTGAGGGAGCCATGTCCATATTTTTGAACTTTTTTTCGCTAGATCTAGTCGGTTCTGGGTTGAGTTTGTTTCTCTCATAGTGGTTTTTTCTGTTCCTGTACCCTCCTGCGGCCTGATTGGGCCGTTTATTTTTCTGGATTTGGTTTTTTCTGTATCCTCGTCATCGTCTTTGCGGTATCTTTTAATGTGATGATCTTCTCTTGAGATTTCTTTTCTTGTTTCTTTTGTAATTTCTGCCGAACTTGAACCCTTAAGTTTGCTAGTTGTTTATCTCTCTACTTTTTTCGTATATTCATGATTCCTCGGGCTTGCAGGATATTTTCTTTTTTCTTTCAGATTATCTTTTCTGTTCGAAGTATTCTTTATCCAGTCATTGGTTTTACTAGTTTTATCTTCATAGCTGTCCTTTTGTTTTGTTTCGTTCGTTTTTTGGATCTTTTGTCCTCTCTCTTCTGGTGTCGTTTCTCGCAAGAGGTAACCCCGATTCAAAAATTCTTTTGTCATCTGAAGCAAGAGTTTTTTTACAGTTTGGGACGTGATGTGTAGGAAAATGCTGTCTGTCCGTCCCTTATGCGCAAATTCTACTATGTTTATGTCTATGCTTTTGATTTGATCTCCATTTGTGAATTTGTCCAGGAGCTTCAGCATGGTTCTTCTATTCAGGATGGTTTTCTCTTCTGAGGTGGATCTTTTTTCAACTTTCAATGTTCGGGTCAAGTTACTTTTGCGATTAAATATCGCCGAATTTCTAGTTCGGTTTTGCTGAAAAGACTGGTCTAAGGGTCTTTGATTAGACCTGTTTCTCTTGTCTGAAGATTTATCTCTTCTTCTATTGTCGAACGTCTCGGTAGCTTGGCTTCTTCGTGTTCTTATCTCGCTTGCCTTGTCCTTCTGTCCTATGGGGGTCAAGTAAGTTTGTTGATATCGTCTATCACCTCTCTTTTCTTTTTCTTCTTGTCTCTCATTTTCGAACAATCTTTTGCTAGACTTTGGGTAAGCTTCCTCGTTAGATCTTTGTCTGTACTCATGTTTGTTAAGCTTTCTTTTTGATAGACAGAACAGCGTTTTTCTTTCTGGGGAGATCCGATCTTTTTTATGTTCTGAATCTTCTAGCTTTTCTCTTTTTTGTTCAGCATTTCTCATTTGTTTTTTATATTGGTTTTCCCTTCGGTTTTCTGCTGGTAGTTCATTTTCCGCAAATGATACCTTCCTTTTTTTTGTCATGGAGGGAGGTATTTCAGACTCAGAAGTTTCGATTGAGTAAGTGCTGATGTTAGATATGTCGATCGTGCTCTCATCTGGCTCCTGATTAAGATCTCCTTTTTGATTTATCTGAGTGTTGCTGTTTTCTTTCATGGATAATTTTTTGTCTGTGACTGTTATCCATTTTGTCATTAGTTCGTTTGTTTTAGTTGTTTTTTCCACTTTCCTCTGGGCCTGTTGTATGTTGGCGTTTTCCAGTTCTTGTGGAGTTTTAGAATGATCGGCTTTCCTTTCACTTTTTGTTAGTTGCTCGGTTACATTCAGATGATCTCTCGGGTTCGTATGTTTTTTAATACTGGTTTGTTCTCGTGTGTCTCTCTTGGGTTTATCTTTGTTGCACTTTTGTGCTGATCTCTCAGCATGCTTTTCTAGTGCTTCTGGTGGCTCTTTTCCGTTAGGGATCTCACTTGTTTTCATCAGTATAGTTTGAGTGCTGTTATTCACTGATTTTTTCTTGAATCGAAACACGTCGTTCTTTCCTTGATCTGTTTTATCCGTTTGTGTTCCTTGGTTTCTTGTGCTAGCCTTCCACGCTTCGAGAGCCAGAATGTATCCTTCTAAGTGGGTCAGCTTTGAGTTTACAGATGCTAATATAGAGGTGTGGTCCTTTAACGTATCGTTGATGGTCTCATATAATTTACCGAATGGTGTTAGACCAACTGTTACTGCAGACATCACTAGTTGTAGGTCCGGCTTTTTTCCAGGTGAGTTTTTTTCTTTTATTTTTGTGGTTTCTTGTCCTGGTTTAGTTTTGTTTGGGGTCGAATAGAGTGGGCGCAGAGCCTCCACCAAGGAATCTTCTTTTCTTTGCTGGCAAGTAGGTTTCAAATCTGGATTCGATTCTCTGCGCCTAACCATATTCTTATAGTTTAGTATGGCCTCTGTCAGCTGTATTTCTTCTTGACTTCTTTCACGAATGGTGTTTGGTTTCTGTATATTCTCATGGGTTTTTTTTGCCTCCGTTGTTGTCGTTTCTTGATTTGGTTTTCTAATTTCTTCAGTTGCAGGTTTTTCGCTTAGCGTAGTTTTTTCCTTTGAAGATTCTTCTCTCAATGTGACTATTTTTTTGTTATTCATACATTGATTGTTTAGGTTGTATCTCGTTTTCTGATTGTTCTCATTTTCTTTAGATGACACTTTGGGTTCCAAAATACTTTCTTGTTCCTTATTTTGAGTCATTTTCTTTGCACTTGTCCAAGTTTCAGTGTCTAATTTTGATTTTTCTGGTTTATCTTGAGGGGTCTCAATTTGGCCGAAGTGCCATCGTAATTGAGGTGTCGGGGTTTCTATTGCCAGGGAATGCGTTGCTGGTATTTGTTTGAGTGGAATTCTTTGAGGGGATGGAGGGATTCCTTCTAGTATTTCCATATCAGAAAGTTCAAACCGATTCGTAGTTTTCCCTAACTTCTCAAAGAATCTTCCAATCGGGTTGTTTGTCTGGGGCGTCATTTTACCTTGGTTTTTTTTATGTGGTTTCAGCACGGATTTTGAAATTGGAGTTGATGAAAAAGTAGCGTCAGAGATACTGACTTCTGTTTTTTTTTAATTTCTATTATTTTCAAGATCTTTGGTTTTTAGTTCCTGAGTATTTTCTTTGCCCGTGTTGTCGTTCTGGTCGACACGTGAGAGGTTCAAATCCTTTTGGGACGGGATTTTATTACTTGGGTCTATGGCTGTGTATGTTTGAAGTTTGACCCAGTTGTGTTCTCTCAAGATGTTAGTGTCGTCAGTTTCTTGACCATCTTGATCTGTCAAGTAGGATATAGTTCCGTTCATTGAACAGTTTTCTCTCCAGTTGGTTATATTCAGTTCAGGGCTTGATAGATCTGCCCTGGCTGTTACTGGATGTATCTCTGTTTGAGTCAACATTTCAAGAATAGGGGGATACGTATTGCTCTCTTTTTGATTCTTGAAAGAGGTATGGTCTGGTAAGTTTTTTAAACTTTTTTCTGTGAGGAAAGTCTGTTGTAGTGGTTTAGCTGTATTGAAAGTATTAAGTTTCGGGTCGACCGAGGTCCGGCTGTATTTTTCGCCAGTCTCTGTCTTATGGATCTTTACGGTAGTGGATACAGAGTTCGTTGTCTGTGGAACTCTGACGGGCCCGACCGATGTTTCCTCTTTTTCCTCCTCCGTCTTGCCTCGTCGTGCCTCTTCTTGGTCCACAGATGGTCGCGAGCCCGGGAACTGTGCAGGTTTTTTATCTTGTGTAGAACTTCTTTCACTACCCGACGTCTCCCCTGGTTTTGGATTCGAGCAACCTTTTCCTTCCCCTCCACCGGCTACCGCCAGCAAGGCGGTGCTGCAACCAGATGTGCTCCCTTCTCGGACCCCAGAGGGATCGTCAGCACCCGGCGTGTCCGATGAGCATGCGTCGTCACAAATAGGTAGGTTGTATCTGTGTGGGGATCGAAGAGGGGGTATTGGGGGTGACAGTATTGCTATGGGGTGTGTGATGGTCATTTCAGGCAGGTTTTTTATTGTTAAGAGGCCACTTCGTAGTATACGACCTGGTTCATCGATGATGTTAAATAGGGGTTCTCCTGGGAGCGGGCAGCTGTCTTTGACACTCTGGGTAGCCGTCACTACCTTCTTCATGTTAGTTTGTGGTATTTTGGGTTTTTCTTTTATTTGGTTGTGCTGATTTTAATTTATGGGTGGATGAGTACAGGGTCGATTTGCCAGACCACACTCCTTGTATGATTTTATACAGCTGAAACACTGGAAGATATTTGAGTCATAATTTCTCAGCACTTACCCACGAACCGCCGGGACCAGCCGGAAACAGCAGAAACAGTCGCGCCCTTTACTCCTGAGCGGGCTTCACGCCGCAAGGGTCGCGCTGTTCTGCTTTTATGCAGGAGGACTTCCTGGAGGTGTGGCCCAAGTAGCCACGTGACCGATGTCACGTGGGGATTCACAACGATGAGCCGCTCGCTTCAACTGCTGCCAGCCCCTGCTGACAGACTCACGCGAGTCGGAGCGGCTTCCTCCTGATGAGATAGTAAGTTCAGGGTATCAAAATGCGGCAATGAGTGAATGACAGGGTCCCAGCCGAACAGCAGAAACAGTCGCGCCCTTTACTCCTGAGCGGGCTTCACGCCGCAAGGGTCGCGCTGTTCTGCTTTTATGCAGGAGGACTTCCTGGAGGTGTGGCCCAAGTAGCCACGTGACCGATGTCACGTGGGGATTCACAACGATGAGCCGCTCGCTTCAACTGCTGCCAGCCCCTGCTGACAGACTCACGCGAGTCGGAGCGGCTTCCTCCTGATGAGATAGTAAGTTCAGGGTATCAAAATGCGGCAATGAGTGAATGACAGGGTCCCAGCCGAACAGCAGAAACAGTCGCGCCCTTTACTCCTGAGCGGGCTTCACGCCGCAAGGGTCGCGCTGTTCTGCTTTTATGCAGGAGGACTTCCTGGAGGTGTGGCCCAAGTAGTCACGTGACCGATGTCACGTGGGGATTCACAACGATGAGCCGCTCGCTTCAACTGCTGCCAGCCCCTGCTGACAGACTCACGCGAGTCGGAGCGGCTTCCTCCTGATGAGATAGTAAGTTCAGGGTATCAAAATGCGGCAATGAGTGAATGACAGGGTCCCAGCCGAACAGCAGAAACAGTCGCGCCCTTTACTCCTGAGCGGGCTTCACGCCGCAAGGGTCGCGCTGTTCTGCTTTTATGCAGGAGGACTTCCTGGAGGTGTGGCCCAAGTAGTCACGTGACCGATGTCACGTGGGGATTCACAACGATGAGCCGCTCGCTTCAACTGCTGCCAGCCCCTGCTGACAGACTCACGCGAGTCGGAGCGGCTTCCTCCTGATGAGATAGTAAGTTCAGGGTATCAAAATGCGGCAATGAGTGAATGACAGGGTCCCAGCCGAACAGCAGAAACAGTCGCGCCCTTTACTCCTGAGCGGGCTTCACGCCGCAAGGGTCGCGCTGTTCTGCTTTTATGCAGGAGGACTTCCTGGAGGTGTGGCCCAAGTAGTCACGTGACCGATGTCACGTGGGGATTCACAACGATGAGCCGCTCGCTTCAACTGCTGCCAGCCCCTGCTGACAGACTCACGCGAGTCGGAGCGGCTTCCTCCTGATGAGATAGTAAGTTCAGGGTATCAAAATGCGGCAATGAGTGAATGACAGGGTCCCAGCCGAACAGCAGAAACAGTCGCGCCCTTTACTCCTGAGCGGGCTTCACCCATACAATAATGCCCCCCTCCCTCCACATACCAAGATGCCCCAAATCAGGCCTCCAGACCCACACCAAGATTCCCCCACCCACCATTCCAGATCTTACCAAGATGCCCCCTCCCTCTGATCCAGACCACATCAAGACGCTTCATTCATCCCTTTGGACCCACATCAAGATACTTCCATTCCAGATCCCACCAAGATGCCCCCATCCCTCCCTCCACATAGCAGGAGGCCCCCATTCTGCCCTCCAGACCCACACCATGATGCACCATCCCTCTCCACACGCCAAGATGCCTATGCCACCTTTGCGACCCACACCAAGATGCCCACATCCCTCCCTACAAACCAATGTGCCCCTATCTCTCGCTCCAGACCCATACCATGAGGCCCCATCCCACCCTAACACCATAGCTCTCAATCATTTGTGTCAGAAAGGCAGGTGAAAACACCTGATTTTGTTTTGGCGGGTGAGAGGCCCATTGAAATGAATGGGAGTGCGGCAGGCTTGGCGGGTGAGTCATCTGTTTACAAGGCGGGTGACACCCGCCAAAAGCGTGTGAGTTGAGAGCTATGACTAACACTAAGATGCCCCACCCGCCTTGAAGACCAACACCAATATGCCCATGTGCCTCCCCCAAACCCAAACCAGATAGCCCCAACCCCAACTGGCCCACTCTAAATTCACCCCATCCTACCCACTATTTGTTAAACCAAACACACTCTCTTCATCAAGCAACTTTACATTTCCATGAGTTCTGTAAATCAGCATGTTTTATTAGCCACATTTGATTTATTAAACACCACCATCCATTGGCCCATCTACTGTTCATGTCTTGGCCTGTCACGTTGAATAGATCAAAATGATGTTTAAAGTAAAGGTAATGCCCCCTCCCCACTCTGGTGCTTTACACAAGACTATCCCGTTCCCGCTCAAGAGGAGGGACGGGATGATGTCAGACACCACGTGCACGGTGCGGAGCGCAGACGTGCGCAGAGTCACGTGAAGCGAAGTGGGCGGGGCGTCGATAGGGCATGTTTTTCGGATGGGAACTAGACGCCATGGCCGAGGTGGATGATGGGGTCTCCAAAGGTGTGTTTGGAGTTGGCGAATGTGGTGTCGAAGAAGAGAGGATTGCGGGGCGAGATCAAAGCTTTGGGTCAGGCGTATGTGGCAGGAAAGGAAGGAAGCAAGGTGTTCACGAATGGTTCGAAGGATCCTGTGTCTGGGAGAGTGGGTATGGCGTATTATCTGGAAAGCACTGGGGAGTATAAAGTGGGACGATTGGCGAATGATGTGTCGATTTGTACGGCTGAGTTGGTGGCGATTGCATTAGCGATTGATAGGGTGTGCGAGTTGGGGTTAGAGAAGGTGGTGATGTTTTCAGATTCATTGCGTGGGTTGCAGGCGATTGTGGCAGGGGACGGTGATAGGAAGGATGTGATTATGGACATCAGGAGGAAGATTGATCGGTGTGTGCGTGGGGGAATGGATTTGGAGTTGGCGTGGGTCCCCAGTCACAGTGGCATTTTGGGTAATGAGCTGGTGGATCGGGCGGCGGGTGAGGGTATGACAAGGGGAGCGGTTGATGTGAGGCTGCCTTTGAGTGTGGATGAGGTAAAGGCTGTGGTGGTGAGACGGGTCATGGAAGAGTGGCAGGAGAGGTGGGTGAGTGGGGTGAAGGGCAGGTGGATGTTTGGTGTTCATGGGAAAGTGTCGGTGAAGGTGGATGCGGGGAGCCTGGAATGGAGGAGGGGGGAGGAGGTGATGCTGAATCGGTTAAGGATAGGACATGTGGAGCTGAATGACTGTCTGTTTCGAGTAGGGAAGCGTGAGACGAGGGATTGTGCGGTGTGTGGGGTGCCTGAGACTGTGGGACATTTTCTGCTTAGGTGTGAGAGACTTGTTGAGGAGAGAGAATTGATGAGGGTTCAGTTATCTGTGCTGGGTGTGGCTGAGCTGAGTGGGAGGGCTTTGCTGGGAGGTGACGGGGTGAGAGGCAGGAGGAGGAACAGAGTGATGTTGAATCTTGTGAGGCAGACGGGATAGTGGGAGGAGTTGTGAGTTTAGGGGAGCTAAATATTTATTAGTGGGTCTGGTGCACATCATCCTTTAGGATGGGGAAGCGCCTGCGTGGGTCCGCCCACACATCTGATAATTAAGAAGAAGAAGGAACTAGACGCCATCATGGCTGCTGCTAACCCAGTCCAGAGTCTGCAGGAAGAGGCGACCTGCGCCATCTGTATCGAGTATTACCAAGACCCGGTGACCACAGAGTGTGGCCACAACTTCTGCCGCTCCTGCATCAGTGGCCACTCCCAGGGGAGCGAGGCGGCGCCCCCCTGCCCTCAGTGCAGAGCCCTCTGTCTGCAGGAGGGCGAGCTCAGGCCTAACCGGCAGCTGCAGAACGTGGTCCAGCTGGTGAAGCAGCTCTCTGTGCAGCCGCAGGGGGCCCAGGGGGAGGGTCTGTGCGACAAGCACGGGGAGAAGCTGAAGCTCTTCTGCGAGCAGGATGAGAAACTCATCTGTGTGATCTGCAGAGAGTCCAGGCAGGGACCACAGATCACACACTGCGCGTCCCACAGAGGAGGCTGCGGTGACTTGCACAGTAAGGAAACATCCTTCCGCTGGATGTGTGGGCGTCACACACAGCAGAGCAGGCTTGCAGTGTACCAGCATGGTGCATCCGTGGGGCTACAGCAGAGCAGAGTTACAATGCCTGGTGTAACTACGGTTACAGGAGAGCATGGGTGTAGTATTAGTAGAAGTGTTACATCAAAGCAAGTTTCAGATGCCCGTACATGGTGCAAGCAAGGTTACAGGAGGTGGGATGCTACTTACTGTAGGGCAGGGTTACACTACCCTGACATGGTGTGTCAGAACGCTGCAGCAGCGCAGGTTTGCTGTGCTCTAGCAGGACTGCAATGTCATGGCATGCTGTATTAGTAGGCTACGCAGTGCAGGGTTAAAGTGACTGGAATGGTGTATGACTGTGTTTACAGCAGACCGGGTTCACTGTGCTCTGACAGGCTAACACTGCCCTGGAATGCTGTGTGACTCTCCACAGCAGAGCAGGCGTACACTACCCTAGTATGATGTGTGGGCAGGCTACAGCAGAACAGGGTCTCTGGGCTCCAGCAGGGTTACACTACCCTGATCTGCCAGAGAGCTACAGCAGAGTAGGATTACTATGCTCTAACAGGTTCACAATGCCCTGGAATGGTGTGTGACTTTGTTTACAGCAGAGCAGGCTTACACTACCCTGGCATGGTGTGTCAGTAGGCTGCAGCAGAACAGGGTTACTGTGCTCTGACAGGTTAATGATGCCCTGGAATGGTGTGTGACTTTGTTTACAGCAGAGCAGGCTTACACTACCCTGGCATGGTGTGTCAGTAGGCTACAGCAGAACAGGGTTACTGTGCTCTGACAGGTTAATGATGCCCTGGAATGGTGTGTGACTTTGTTTACAGCAGAGCAGGCTTACACTACCCTGGCATGGTGTGTCAGTAGGCTACAGCAGAACAGGGTTACTGTGCTCTGACAGGTTAATGATGCCCTGGAATGGTGTGTGACTTTGTTTACAGCAGAGCAGGCTTACACTACCCTGGCATGGTGTGTCAGTAGGCTACAGCAGAACAGGGTTACTGTGCTGTGACAGGTTAATGATGCCCTGGAATGGTGTGTGACTTTTTTTTACAGCAGAGCAGGCTTACACTACCCTGGCATGGTTTGTCAGTAGGCTGCAGCAGAACAGGGTTACTGTGCTCTGACAGGTTTATGATGCCCTGGAATGGTGTGTGACTTTGTTTACAGCAGGGCAGGCTAACACTACCCTAGCATGGTGTGTCAGTAGGCTGCAGCAGAACAGGGTTACTGTGCCCTGACAGGTTAATGATGCCCTGGAATGGTGTGTGACTTTGTTTACAGCAGGGCAGGCTAACACTACCCTGGCATGGTTTGTCAGTAGGCTGCAGCAGAACAGGGTTACTGTGCCCTGACAGGTTAATGATGCCCTGGAATGGTGTGTGACTTTGTTTACAGCAGAGCAGGCTAACACTACCCTGGCATGGTGTGTCAGTAGGCTGCAGCAGAACAGGGTTACTGTGCCCTGACAGGTTAATGATGCCCTGGAATGGTGTGTGACTTTGTTTACAGCAGGGCAGGCTAACACTACCCTGGCATGGTTTGTCAGTAGGCTGCAGCAGAACAGGGTTACTGTGCTCTGACAGGTTAATGATGCCCTGGAATGGTGTGTGACTTTGTTTACAGCAGAGCAGGCTAACACTACCCTGGCATGGTGTGTCAGTAGGCTGCAGCAGAACAGGGTTACTGTGCTCTGACAGGTTAATGATGCCCTGGAATGGTGTGTGACTTTGTTTACAGCAGAGCAGGCTAACACTACCCTGGCATGGTGTGTCAGTAGGCTACTGCAGAACAGGGTTACTGTGCTCTGACAGGTTAATGATGCCCTGGAATGGTGTGTGACTTTGTTTACAGCAGGGCAGGCTAACACTACCCTGGCATGGTTTGTCAGTAGGCTGCAGCAGAACAGGGTTACTGTGCTCTGACAGGTTAATGATGCCCTGGAATGGTGTGTGACTTTGTTTACAGCAGAGCAGGCTTACACTACCCTGGCATGGTGTGTCAGTAGGCTGCAGCAAAACAGGGTTACTGTGCTCTGACAGGTTAATGATGCCCTGGAATGGTGTGTGACTTTGTTTACAGCAGAGCAGGCTTACACTACCCTAGCATGGTGTGTCAGTAGGCTGCAGCAGAACAGGGTTACTGTGCTCTGACAGGTTAATGATGCCCTGGAATGGTGTGTGACTTTGTTTACAGCAGAGCAGGCTTACACTACCCTGGCATGGTGTGTCAGTAGGCTACAGCAGAACAGGGTTACTGTGCTCTGACAGGTTAATGATGCCCTGGAATGGTGTGTGACTTTGTTTACAGCAGAGCAGGCTTACACTACCCTGGCATGGTGTGTCAGTAGGCTACAGCAGAACAGGGTTACTGTGCTCTGACAGGTTAATGATGCCCTGGAATGGTGTGTGACTTTGTTTACAGCAGAGCAGGCTAACACTACCCTGGCATGGTTTGTCAGTAGGCTGCAGCAGAACAGGGTTACTGTGCTCTGACAGGTTTATGATGCCCTGGAATGGTGTGTGACTTTGTTTACAGCAGAGCAGGCTTACACTACCCTGGCATGGTTTGTCAGTAGGCTGCAGCAAAACAGGGTTACTGTGTTCTGACAGGTTAATGATGCCCTGGAATGATGTGTGACTTTTTTTTACAGCAGAGCAGGCTTACACTACCCTGGCATGGTTTGTCAGTAGGCTAAAGCAGAACAGGGTTACTGTGCTCTGACAGGTTTATGATGCCCTGGAATGGTGTGTGACTGTGTTTACAGCAGAGCAGGCTTACACTACCCTGGTATGGTTTGTCAGTAGGCTGCAGCAGAACAGGGTTACTGTGCTCTGACAGGTTTATGATGCCCTGGAATGGTGTGTGACTTTGTTTACAGCAGAGCAGGCTTACACTACCCTGGCATGGTTTGTCAGTAGGCTGCAGCAGAACAGGGTTACTGTGCTCTGACAAGTTAATGATGCCCTGGAATGGTGTGTGACTTTGTTTACAGCAGAGCAGGCTTACACTACCCTAGCATGGTGTGTCAGTAGGCTACAGCAGAACAGGGTTACTGTGCTCTGACAGGTTAATGATGCCCTGGAATGGTGTGTGACTTTGTTTACAGCAGAGCAGGCTAACACTACCCTGGCATGGTGTGTCAGTAGGCTACAGCAGAACAGGGTTACTGTGCCCTGACAGGTTAATGATGCCCTGGAATGGTGTGTGACTTTGTTTACAGCAGGGCAGGCTAACACTACACTGGCATGGTTTGTCAGTAGGCTACAGCAGAACAGGGTTACTGTGCCCTGACAGGTTAATGATGCCCTGGAATGGTGTGTGACTTTGTTTACAGCAGGGCAGGCTAACACTACCCTGGCATGGTTTGTCAGTAGGCTACAGCAGAACAGGGTTACTGTGCTCTGACAGGTTAATGATGCCCTGGAATGGTGGGTGACTTTGTTTACAGCAGAGCAGGCTTACACTACCCTGGCATGGTGTGTCAGTAGGCTACAGCAGAACAGGGTTACTGTGCTCTGACAGGTTAATGATGCCCTGGAATGGTGTGTGACTTTGTTTACAGCAGAGCAGGCTAACACTACCCTGGCATGGTGTGTCAGTAGGCTACAGCAGAACAGGGTTACTGTGCTCTGACAGGTTAATGATGCCCTGGAATGGTGTGTGACTTTGTTTACAGCAGAGCAGGCTAACACTACCCTGGCATGGTGTGTCAGTAGGCTACAGCAGAACAGGGTTACTGTGCTCTGACAGGTTAATGATGCCCTGGAATGGTGTGTGACTTTGTTTACAGCAGAGCAGGCTTACAGTACCCTAGCATGGTGTGTCAGTAGGCTACAGCAGAACAGGGTTACTGTGCCCTGACAGGTTAATGATGCCCTGGAATGGTGTGTGACTTTGTTTACAGCAGGGCAGGCTAACACTACCCTGGCATGGTGTGTCAGTAGGCTACAGCAGAACAGGGTTACTGTGCTCTGACAGGTTAATGATGCCCTGGAATGGTGTGTGACTTTGTTTACAGCAGAGCAGGCTTACACTACCCTGGCATGGTGTGTCAGTAGACTACAGCAGAACAGGGTTACTGTGCTCTGACAGGTTAATGATGCCCTGGAATGGTGTGTGACTTTGTTTACAGCAGAGCAGGCTAACACTACCCTGGCATGGTGTGTCAGTAGGCTACAGCAGAACAGGGTTACTGTGCTCTGACAGGTTAATGATGCCCTGGAAAGGTGTGTGACTTTGTTTACAGCAGAGCAGGCTAACACTACCCTGGCATGGTGTGTCAGTAGGCTACAGCAGAACAGGGTTACTGTGCTCTGACAGGTTAATGATGCCCTGGAATGGTGTGTGACTTTGTTTACAGCAGAGCAGGCTTACACTACCCTAGCATGGTGTGTCAGTAGGCTACAGCAGAACAGGGTTACTGTGCTCTGACAGGTTAATGATGCCCTGGAATGGTGTGTGACTGTGTTTACAGCAGAGCAGGCTTACACTACCGTGGCATGGTTTGTCAGTAGGCTGCAGCAGAACAGGGTTACTGTGCTCTGACAGGTTAATGATGCCCTGGAATGGTGTGTGACTTTGTTTACAGCAGAGCAGGCTTACAGTACCCTAGCATGGTGTGTCAGTAGGCTACAGCAGAACAGGGTTACTGTGCTCTGACAGGTTAATGATGCCCTGGAATGGTGTGTGACTTTGTTTACAGCAGAGCAGGCTTACACTACCCTGGCATGGTGTGTCAGTAGGCTACAGCAGAACAGGGTTACTGTGCTCTGACAGGTTAATGATGCCCTGGAATGGTGTGTGACTTTGTTTACAGCAGAGCAGGCTAACACTACCCTGGCATGGTGTGTCAGTAGGCTACAGCAGAACAGGGTTACTGTGCTCTGACAGGTTAATGATCCCCTGGAATGGTGTGTGACTTTGTTTACAGCAGAGCAGGCTTACACTACCCTAGCATGGTGTGTCAGTAGGCTGCAGCAGAACAGGGTTACTGTGCTCTGACAGGTTAATGATGCCCTGGAATGGTGTGTGACTTTGTTTACAGCAGAGCAGGCTTACACTACCCTGGCATGGTGTGTCAGTAGGCTGCAGCAGAACAGGGTTACTGTGCTCTGACAGGTTAATGATGCCCTGGAATGGTGTGTGACTTTGTTTACAGCAGAGCAGGCTTACACTACCCTGGCATGGTGTGTCAGTAGGCTACAGCAGAACAGGGTTACTGTGCTCTGACAGGTTAATGATGCCCTGGAATGGTGTGTGACTTTGTTTACAGCAGAGCAGGCTTACACTACCCTGGCATGGTGTGTCAGTAGGCTACAGCAGAACAGGGTTACTGTGCTCTGACAGGTTAATGATGCCCTGGAATGGTGTGTGACTTTGTTTACAGCAGAGCAGGCTAACACTACCCTGGCATGGTGTGTCAGTAGGCTACTGCAGAACAGGGTTACTGTGCTCTGACAGGTTAATGATGCCCTGGAATGGTGTGTGACTTTGTTTACAGCAGAGCAGGCTAACACTACCCTGGCATGGTGTGTCAGTAGGCTACTGCAGAACAGGGTTACTGTGCTCTGACAGGTTAATGATGCCCTGGAATGGTGTGTGACTTTGTTTACAGCAGAGCAGGCTTACACTACCCTGGCATGGTGTGTCAGTAGGCTACAGCAAAACAGGGTTACTGTGCTCTGACAGGTTAATGATGCCCTGGAATGGTGTGTGACTTTCTTTACAGCAGAGCAGGCTTACACTACCCTAGCATGGTGTGTCAGTAGGCTACAGCAGAACAGGGTTACTGTGCCCTGACAGGTTAATGATGCCCTGGAATGGTGTGTGACTTTGTTTACAGCAGAGCAGGCTAACACTACCCTGGCATGGTGTGTCAGTAGGCTACAGCAGAACAGGGTTACTGTGCCCTGACAGGTTAATGATGCCCTGGAATGGTGTGTGACTTTGTTTACAGCAGAGCAGGCTTACACTACCCTGGCATGGTGTGTCAGTAGGCTACGGCAGAACAGGGTTACTGTGCTCTGACAGGTTAATGATGCCCTGGAATGGTGTGTGACTTTGTTTACAGCAGAGCAGGCTAACACTACCCTTGCATGGTGTGTCAGTAGGCTACGGCAGAACAGGGTTACTGTGCTCTGACAGGTTAATGATGCCCTGGAATGGTGTGTGACTTTGTTTACAGCAGAGCAGGCTTACATTACCCTGGCATGGTGTGTCAGTAGGCTACGGCAGAACAGGGTTACTGTGCTCTGACAGGTTAATGATGCCCTGGAATGGTGTGTGACTTTGTTTACAGCAGAGCAGGCTTACACTACCCTGGCATGGTGTGTCAGTAGGCTACAGCAAAACAGGGTTACTGTGCTCTGACAGGTTAATGATGCCCTGGAATTGTGTGTGACTTTCTTTACAGCAGAGCAGGCTTACACTACCCTAGCATGGTGTGTCAGTAGGCTACAGCAGAACAGGGTTACTGTGCCCTGACAGGTTAATGATGCCCTGGAATGGTGTGTGACTTTGTTTACAGCAGAGCAGGCTAACACTACCCTGGCATGGTGTGTCAGTAGGCTACAGCAGAACAGGGTTACTGTGCTCTGACAGGTTAATGATGCCCTGGAATGGTGTGTGACTTTGTTTACAGCAGAGCAGGCTTACACTACCCTGGCATGGTGTGTCAGTAGGCTACAGCAGAACAGGGTTACTGTGCTCTGACAGGTTAATGATGCCCTGGAATGGTGTGTGACTTTGTTTACAGCAGAGCAGGCTTACATTGCCCTAGCATGGTGTGTCAGTAGGCTACGGCAGAACAGGGTTACTGTGCTCTGACAGGTTAATGATGCCCTGGAATGGTGTGTGACTTTGTTTACAGCAGAGCAGGCTTACACTACCCTGGCATGGTTTGTCAGTAGGCTGCAGCAGAGCGGGGTCTCTGTGCCCTGGCAGCCTTGCAATCCCATTGGGTATCAGGACAGCTCCAGCACAGCTGGGTTATGATGCTGGCGCCTAGGCATATGATCAGGAACACATGCTAATATACTGCCCATACATCAGCCATATCGATTAGCTTTGGCAATGCTTGATTTCAGTTCACACCCTCTTGCAAAACTACAGTGAAACATGTTGTTATCTTCGGCAGCCATTTCCTTCTCAACACACGTTCCTCACTTTTCGTTCAGTGTGCGAGCAATAAAAGAATATTTAATTTGTTAAAGCGTTTGAAAATATGTGTGTGCAGGTGTGCAGTGTCTCTGTAAGTGTTCCTCATCACCTGTGGCAGCCTAACCATGCACATGAACGTTGTAACCATTGACATCTGTAATTTGCAGGATAGACTCCAGACGTTTCTGCTGCCTTTGAAGAAAAAGAAGAAGGGGCTATTGGCATCAAAACGGAAAATAGGAGAGGACTCCCAAACAATGACGGTGAGTGAGGTAAGGTGTGTGTGTTTCGGTGGTGCTGGGTGGGGGGTTCTGTATGTCTATTTTTATTGTATTCATGTGTTTAGTTAATTATAAACTTTTCACATATGTCTGTATATGTCACAGATGGCCTTAAGAATATCCAGACTCCAGAGGATGGTTGAAGGATTTCTATTTGGAAACACTCAAATGATGTGAAAGCTTGATGATATGGAATGGCCGCCCCTCCCTCATGCCCAGTGGGCTTCACACCACGCTAGACCCAGCTTCTCTGTTCCCCTAGTTGCCAACTAGAGATGATTAACACCTACTATCAATAATTCTGTTCCAGTGGTGCCATGAGGGCCTCAGTTCAGTAGCATCAACATTACATCTTCGGTATGAATTATGTGCAATAGGCCTACTAATCAAAAAGATTGTGCTATGTAAAAGCTGGAAACATAAATCAGTGTCATATTCATACATGCATCGAATATAATCACAATATATACAATCTGAACCAATACAATGCATTCAAAATCAGAATACCCTATGAAGTTAACATGAAGTACAATTTAAAATGCAATTGTGCTCATTCTAAAATCATAAGACCTCTCAAGAACATGTACAATAGTTGCTGTTTTAAGACTATTTTCACTCAGCGAGCATAATTCCTTGTCGTGGAACAAGCTTCATGCCATAACCCATTTGCGCTGCCTCCTGTGCCGCCCATGTCAGATACTTGATGGTACAATAAACACGTCTAAAGGGACGGAGGAGCACGCCAACATTGCTTCCGTGGTTGTTTTACTGCATTTTCTCCAAGAAAGGCCTTAATAGCCTTTATCTGATAACCAGATACACATGACAAATTAAAAGAAAATGGACAGCAGATTCAGGGGAGTGTCCTGGTGCCAGACATATGGCCGAGATACTCAGATTACACTTGTTGCAGAGACCAGCAAGCGGCAGGATGCCAGTTCTTAAATTAAAATATCAGGCCCTTGCAAATTTTGGCTTTAAATAATCCAGATCCGGTTCATTCGAGAGAAGACCTAGGCCCCAGTAACCTAGGTGACAGATTGGCTAATCGTGGCTAGTGGATCTCTCTCATGCTTGGCTTTAAGCACTTCCTTGATGGTGGCCTTACCGTTGCTCATAATACGTTCAGGACTGTTCCAAAACTCGCTCAGCCCGAGCTCAAATAACCCCTGCTTGGTGTGGATGAGCTAAAGTGTTTTCCCCCCAATCCTCCCCTTCCTGGGACATTAGATCTCTTAAAGCTTCTTTTTAATGAGACTGGTGCGGTGATGGCCATGTCCTATCCCAATAAGAGTGCCCTGTCCTTGCAATAGGACTCTTCCTGCGTTATGACGGTCATCATGAACACTGGGACATTTGGATTACAGGGGGGGGGGGGAGTAGGCCCAATATGTTTGTATATATTTGTTCTCAATAACCGACAGGTTCGGACACTTCTTGTGCCCCCACAACTCAGCACCAAATCTCGTGGCCTGTCTACCTGTGCCCTATAGGACTCAAGCGATACCCTAACCGTTCCATTATCGTGTTCACTGGCAAGCTGTATTAGGGCCTGGCTATACCTGCCTAGGGTAGCACCAGCCTTGGCCATTTGTCTTTCCCGTTTGCAGTCCGCCGTGACCCTTATGCCTAAGAACAAGAGTGCAATTACTATCGGCCTACTCTTCAGCTCTCAATGTCCTTGCCTTCTGTCTGTTCCACCGGAAGACAAGGGCTTTAGTTTTTGAGATGTCCATTCTTCTTGCAGAAGTCAGAAAAGACTTTGCGCTGTTTCTTGAGGCCCACTGGTGTTCATGAGAGGAGAACGGCGTCATCATCAAACATCAGAGCTGGTATTTTCCTGTTGGCCAGCACGGTAACATCCTTCAGGTGAATTGAGAGTTTCTCTATGGCCCCGTTGATGAAAACAGAACAATTTGGGTGCCAAGGCAACACTGCTGCCGGACGCCCATTTCATTCCAGTGACCAGCCTTAAAATGTAACTAAAATGTATGCTATTTCGGAAATGCATGCATGAAATATGTGGCCGTAGTGGGCGGCGTCAAGAGCTCATTTAATTCAGTTCCACTGGGCTGTCTGAACCGCATCTCCCAGCTGTTTGGGACCAATATATCTGTATTACTTCCTGTCTGGTGTACACTCCTTTTGGGTCACGTCTTCTTTCCTGGCACTACTGTTGACGGATGTCCCCCTGGTACAAGGCTATCCCTGGTTTCATGTGTTAGCTGTACGGTTTTTGGGGAATCATCCAAAATGACTGATTTTATTAGACCGAATGGGTGATTTGAGCGAATTTCGGCTGTTGGAAAATTCGGAATGGCCGAAAAGTTTGGCCAAATCACCCATGGGCTGCGGGGTGTCCCCCCGCACTCTTGCTCTCTATATTGTGAGCGGGGGTTGCAAAGGTGACCCCTGCAGCCATCCCAAAAATACTCAAAAAAAAGGAAGACACTGCAGCGCCGGTTCCCGATCACGGAACAGGCGTAGAAAGGACACTGCAGCCGCAAGGTAAGTAGGAGTTTGGGGGTATGTGTGGGGGGAGGGGAGGCAACGTTGGAAATGTTCAGGGGAGAAAAGACCGAAGGTTATTTCGGAAAAATAATCTTCGGTCTTTTCTCCCTCGAATATTTGGATCTGGGGGGGGGGGGTTCAACCCGATCCAGTTTTGGTACATTTGCCCAATAAAAACTATTCTCATTCAAGTTAAAGGAGATTTCGCCCCCCCCCTAGATTGCCCTTTTATATAATGTAGAGCCTCCTGAGTTAATCATAGGCACAAAAGATCTAATGATTTCTGCCACATTACCTATACCACCGTTCACATCAGCATTACCTGACTTTTCAGTTTCCTCAAAGATGTCACTCCCCCCACCCTCTTCATGTAATTAAACACAGTCGCTGATTCCTTGAATTCGTGGCTTGAATGTAGCAATCGCCACCGCATCTCTTAAATGAATGGCCTCCACATCCCACCTTAAGAGCTCAATATTGCCCTTCAATGACTTAATGACTTGAGTATGCCAGACTCTGCAGGAGACTCCCTCCCCTAGATTTAGATGGTTTTCCTCACTACAGGGGATTTGGGGGCGGGGGGGGGGGGTCTTGCAGCTTGCTTACTACCCTTTTCCCAGGGCATATGGCACACCCTCTTGGCATACCACTTATATAATTGGGGCAGATCCTGTTCCCTCTGATTCACCCACCCCATTCATTAGCCCCCCCGTCCCCAAGGATAGCCAAATTGGGGGCATTTAATCCCACTGGCAGTTTATAGGATTTGCCCCCTTGTTGCGCAGAAGAATTGGGTACTTCATACCCTGGGAGTATTTCCCCACCTTCCGCTAAGGCGGGGGGGGCGGTACTTTGAACCTATTCAGATCTGCCAATGCCGTTTTCCGTATATATTCAGTATAGGCCTCGTCGTGAACTATTCTCTTACTAGGTTTATTGGGGTCTGTGATGCTGGGACTCCTAATGCAGGGACCTTTACACAATTAGAAAATATAAGAACTCCACCCCCTAACCCCTCCAGTTTTCCTTTTAAGTACATCGGGTACTTGGGCCTTAGGGTTGAATTTTCACTTAACATTACGTTCAACTCATCAATGCGTTTGGTGAAAGTGGGTGTCTTCCCCCCCCCCCCCCCGATTTGTCATTAGGAAAAGGCAGGCATGCGATGCAGACACAGAGGGTTCATGGTTTTGATCATATGCTTTTATTCAAAATAATAAGGGGTTGGGCCTCACTATCCATAATCTTGGAGGTATTTCCCTCCCCCGACCAAAAACGAAGGGGTCTGTTCTTTGTCAAGATGTCGGAAGTAGAAATAATACTTCCTGTGTCTGAAATCCTATTCTGGCCCTTGAACTCTAAAAACGAACTCTGAAGTGCAAAGGATAACGGGCCTCATCACGAGTTGGGCGGTAGCCCTTAAATGCAGCAGTAACGCTATTACCACCGCATTTAAGGACTGGCCCAATCATGAGTTGGGAGGAAAGTGGGACTTTCACCTCCAGCTGTTTGCTGGAGGTAACAATGTCCCCTTTCTGCCTGTTTTCGGCACTTTTAGAACCAGCACCAATAGCACCACTCCATACCCATTGGATCCAATGGGGATTTATCGCCTTACCGATACCAGTGATCCAGCGCTGGACAGAGTAGCGGTAATGTGGCATCCCGGCACAATTACCGCCGGCATACCACCAACCTCGTGATAGAGCCCACTGTCTCTGGATCTCAAGGTGCACACATGTCTAGTTCAACGAAAAGATGTAAGTCCAATCAAAAGCCTACAAGTGGATAATGTTCACAGTTCCCAGCAATGGTTCCCTTTTCAAGATGAAAAGTTCAACCAGAGAATAACCACGTTCTGTCGAACCCCAAGTGGATAGCGCCCTCCTCTTGGCGCATTCACAGTTCTCGGTGTAATAGCTCCCTTCCCCAGGTTTCTTATCACGTTTCAAATCTGTCTTCTATTTAAAAAACGCTATGTTTCCATACTCGGCTGATGCAATTTCTCAGTGTAAGGTTGCCCTCTTCTGTCCAAATGGCAAAGTGCACCCACTTCAGCACCAACTACCGTTTTAGCAAACAGAATGAGCACAGTTCTATGCGGTCACCTTCACTGTCACCTTCAACTATCGCAAGCATTTGGAAGTTACTTCTTTCCACCCCCACTTCTCTTCACACAGGGCACAGTGGTTCCAGTGTCAATGAACAGTTAATCGCTGGCTCAACGTTTCAGTCTCTAAACAGCGAAATACTGTAGGACGAATGCCTCCTCACAAGCAAAACTGAAGGTAGGTACTGTAATTATGCTACTACCAGTGGTCGAAGTGAGCGGGAGCGGTGCTCCTCTACAAGTTTTACTGTTCCTATATTATTATTTTAAAAAGAAACCGTTCTGAAAGGGTCTCGTTTTAAAATAAAACTATAGGAAGAAGTTGAAACTTGCACTTTCAGTATTGTGTGTGGGAAGGGGCATGACGATGGGGTTTGTGGGAAGTGGGTGCAGGCCAGCAGGGAACATGGCTCCACTACTTCATTTCATACACTTCGACCACTGCCTCTTATGCAATCTTATGCTATCATGGGGACCTTGCAATGGAGCAAGGTTGACAATTACGCATCTACAAAGACACATCTGATAGGTTTAGCCTTTTCAGTTGCCATTAATAAGTCACAGGGACCTATGCCCCCTTCCTGGAGGCAATCCGTGGTAATTCCGATATTTAGGAGGGGGGGACAGAAGTGACCCTATGAATTACCGACCGATATTGGCCTTTAAGATATGCTAGAACAGCGTATGTTATGCCAGGAACAGCTCGCAGTTTAGAATCCTAAGTGCATGTGACTTCTTAGAGATTCTCTTTTTGCTGTATCACTTCGCAGTTTCAGGGACATGGATCCTCCTTGGTATACCTTTCCTTCTGAAATGTATTACACACACTTGACTTTGCCTGGTATAATCTCATGCCAGGACTTCTGTCTTTCAAACTCTTATCTTCACTGGGTATATTCACCTGCCAGGACTTTTTATACAGTGAGTTTTGCATTTGCTCATTGTTGGCGTATTGTTCCTTGTTCAACAGTGTGCTTTCAATAATATCTCTCTTTCATTCAATGGGCCGTGTTCCCCTTTTTTCAGTGCATTCACTTTTACTTGGCTTTCTTTCACAGTTACTTTGCTTTCTCTTTTAAGGTGCGGGTTCAACACCCCCTTTGTGGCATATCATACAGTTATGTTCACCTCTTCACAGATTTCACTTTGCTTGTGTGTTAATTCTATGAAATGGTGTACACTTTCAGGCAGCCCGGTATCCCTTCCATCTTCCCTGGGCTTACTGGGTCCTTTTATAGTGTCCCTCGCGCTTCTCTGCTTCAGTTCCCTTCGGGTTGCTGGCTCAGTGTGCGTCCTGTTAGCTGCTGCACCTTCGCTGTGTCTGTATACGATTCCTGCAGCATAGCGCTGTTGGGTGGCGGTAAGCCGTCTGCACACTGGCTTTCATTTCTGCCATCTGGATTATCCTTGACACCGTTTCATGTGGTGTCCTCTCCCTCAGCGTACTGGTCGGTGTCTGTGCAGGTCGCCATGCATGCAAGTGTCTGCAGCTCTCTCCTCTTGCCGTCGGCTTTGCTGGTTTTTAATTCTCCCGCCATGATTGAATAGTCTCCACAGACGAGACTGCTGTGTTCTATCCCTCTTTCTCGTGTCAGTTGTTATCTCATCTTTCCTTATGTGATCTTGAGGAAGTTGGCATAGGATCCTTTTGGGAGTGATCATTGCTGCTCCCTGCCTCTTCCTCCTCTGAGTGATTGATCCTGAGCAAGAAAATGAACCCCCAATGCCCTGTAGTCAATACGCTGCAGTCAATACATTGGATAAAGTCAATAGCAATTAGTCGGGCAACTCCGGGACTGGATTGGGCTGAATTAGGCTGGGTAAGGTAAGTGAACGAACCAAAAACACAGAAACCAGCATGGAATGTTAGTCAACAGAGCAGTGCAATAGGCTGCACGCGAACTCATACACAAGCACTTAGTTCTTCACACCCGCGTGGTCCAAGCACGGTCGGGCAGAGCAGCATGCACACAGCCCCCGACTCACCCGCTGGGAGTTGATGAACTTGGTAAGCTTCCAAGCTAAGCCGATGAGGCTGCTGCCAAAGTTGCCACAGTGCCAAAGGACAGCTAGTGTTGGATGTTGGCAGGGAGAGTCACTTGGATTTCTTGGATTAATCGCGTTGAGGCACCCTGTTGTCGCTAACACCTGCAATGCCACCACCGGACACTTCTGGGCTCACAGGCTCTTATCTTACTCCCTCGTGGATTCTCTAGGGGAAATCTTACCAGTTGCCCTGGATGTAGGGCGCTCGATGATGCCTTTTCAAATGGCCTCTTCCTCACACTCTGCATGTTCACGCCCTTGCGTTCCTGTCCCTGATGCTCCGTTCCTCAATTCCCCCGCCCCCCCCCCCCCCCCCCCCGCTCAGCTATTCCACTCTTTCTTCATCACTCTCCTTTGTTGTGAGAACACACACATCAGGGAATGGAAAGGCATAATGGAACAATGTTTATTGAGAAGAGGTGTTAGATATCGCAACGAAACTGAGAGCGAACGTAATTGGAGAGACAGTGTAAAAAGACACTGACATGAAGGAAATTCAACATAACTCACACAGCCTCCACGCCTTCATACAGCAGCAAGGGTGTCGGGTTTATCATGTCGCAATAACCCGACACAGCCACCACGCCTTCAGCCAGCATCGGCAGCATAGATGTCACGTTCATCGTGCCTCAGCCCACACAGCTCCATGCCCACATAACAAAAGGACTTCAACAACAGCAAGAATCTAGGAATGCAGATCTGTGCAGTGTATAATATGTATATACTATGTTCAGTGAAAAAATGTTGTTAAGGGGACTGTGTGGTTTAATTGCACTAATAATAAGCTATCAAATTCAGAGAAAAACCTTCGTTAAAGGGACTTTATGGGGACAAGAAAAAAGAGAGAAAAAAGAATCACTGAACGTTGCCAAAGTTATATACCACCCAAAATTTGTTCTTCCTGTGGGTTGGGCAACTTAACCATAGTTAATGGCTTCTGCCGCAGGCCCTGTAATATATTTGTGTATAAAATAGGGGTACAGAGAGTTGATGGCCCCATTTGGGCCTTTTTATACCTGGGGCAGACACCTTGGGGAATGCTGGTGTGGTGCCGGGAGGAAATTGCAAAGAATCTGACCCATCAAAATAGGGGCACCACAGACATTTGCGTAAACATATCTAAATAATGATTGAAAATGCAATCGGGTGGTTACCCCTGTGCAGTTCACATGCTGCCTGTTTACCCTTTGACTCAGATTGTATTAATTGGATCAAATGTTTCAAAGACAGGAGAAAGTCATCTGTTCCAGGGTTATGAACACGCATACAAGCTCAGACCTGGGCTTTATATTAAATCAAATCAAGGGGACAAACCCATATTTTCAGGGCATACACCCTACAAGGATAACCCAGTAACAGGAAGGAAAAAGCGGCAAATCTGATCGAAAGAAGTTATGTTATGTTTATTATTTATAATGCGCGAGCGCACCCAAAGTTATCAGGGCGCAGCATTTACAAGAAATTTCGAAGCTTAGTTGCAATCATCATATAAAATACATAAGGTAAAGGAATGTTATGTACAAAGCAGCATTGGGCAGATATGCATTATATACATGTAAACAGGTAAGCACACGAGGTTACAGTGTGTGCGGGTAGCGCAGCATTTAGTTGTCCTAGTGGGTCTCCGTTTGCAGCCATGAAACTACCTTGGAGCGGAAGTTCTGGTAGGGTAGGTCCATTCTGAGGTTAGGGGGCAGGGAGTTCCACAGTTTGGCTGCTTTCACCGGGAAACTGTTTCCCCCTATGGTAGCTCGTTTGTAGTCGGGAACTGATAGGCAATCTTTATATGCAATTCTGATGGGTCTTAAGGAGGACTGTCTGTGAAATCTGTTGATCAGGTATGTTGGGGCAGCGTTGTTAAGAGATTTGTGGGTGAGTGATGCCGTTTTCAAAATAATTTTATCTTTAGTCGGAAGCCAGTTGTTCTGTTGGCTGATTCCTGTAATATGTTCTCTTCCGGAGATGCCCAGAGCTCCTCTGAGATTGTTCTGGAGAGTTTGTATCTTGCTCGTGGTGGCCTTGGACGATCTCAGGTAGAGGGCGTTACAGTAATCGAGGCGGGACAGTATGAGGGCTCTAGCGAGTGTGAGGCAGCTAGTGTCCGACAGAAATGGTTTGGCTGTGCGGATTAATTTGCATTTGTATGCCGTGGAGGATGCAAGGGAGCTCACTTGCCTTTTGAAGGAGAAATTGGAATACAGGTAGAATCCCAATGTTTTGACATCCTGACTGACTGTGATGTTGTTCCCGTCAATCATAAAGGAATTGTAGGCCGGGCCCAGTTCCCTTAGGCTGGATGTGGTGCCTAAGATGATAAGCTCTGTTTTATCATCATTCAGGCATAGACCATGAGTGGCCATCCATGCCTGGATGATGATGTACACTCTGTTCACCAAGGCCAAATCCTTTTCATAATCTCCAGACAGCGGAAGGAGGATCTGGGTATTATCTGCATAGTTAGTGTAGGTGATACCGAGATGATCCAAATCATCGAAAAGGGGCTTGGTAAATATGTTATATAATGTGGAGGAGAAACAGGAGCCCTGTGGTACACCACATGTGATTGGCACGGGGTCTGCTGTAGCAGTAGGAGTAGGAGAGAAGACCCTCATGGTTCTGCCATTAAGGAATGATGTGATCCAGGTGATGGCCTCAGTAGAGAAGTGCGCTGAGGAGTGGAGGTGTGAACATAGGACAGAATGGTCGACCAAATCGAAAGCTGTGGATAGGTCGAGGAGGAGTATGGCAGCTTGTCCATTGTCTCTGAGCGTGTCAATCTGAGCTTTCAAGTCAATGGGTGCGGTTTCAGTCCCGTGTTGAGGACGGAACCCTGATTGTCTGGATCCTAGGAGGTGGTGATCTTCCAGGTGCTTCTATATTTGTAGATTTTTAGTAGGAAGGGGACAGTTGTTATGGGCCAATAATTTGTGGGTGTGGCTGGGTCAAGTGGTAGGTCAAGTAGGTTTTTTCAGTAGCGGACGTACCCAAGATTGTTTTAAGTTGGTGGGGATGGATCCAGTAGCGAAGGAGGCATTGATCAGTTTCGTAATGAAAGGGGAGAGGTCACATGCAGCGTCTTTGATAAGCTGTGCTGGGCACAGATCTACCTGGCAATTGGATGGTTTCAATGACAGGATGATTTTTTCAACTTCAAGTGTATTGACTTTGGAGAACTTGAAGCGGTTGGTATCTGTGGGCGTAAGCCTGTCCGGGATATTTGGAGGGAGAGTGACATCGAGGGAGGCTTTTTTGCTGGAGATTTTACTTTGGAGGGTCGCTATCTTATTTGCTAGGGCACTTTGAATTTCTGAGCACCAATTTTTATCTTTGGTACAGGTGTCCTGGGGTACTATGGGGGTTTCTACTTCTTTAAGGATAGAGCAGTGTTCTTTCATGGTGGATTTTGCTTGAGATGTGCGAGAGTCAAAGGAGGTTCGTTTAGCCATGTAAATTTCTTTTTTGTAGAGTGCGGCTAGTTTGGAAAGTTAGTTTGTTCGCGACTGAGGGGGATTTTTTCCAAGTGGCCTCGCAGTTTCTTTTCTGCTGCCTGAGGTTTTTGAGGAATGGTGTGTACTATTTGTTGAGGTGTGTTTTTGGTTTGCTTGGTCAGGAGTTTGAGGATGGCGATGAGGTCCAGCGAAGTGGCCATAATCTTGTTGTATTCTTCGACTAAAGTGTCGGGGTCGAGGTTGTTGGAGAGTGTGTTGAGTGTAGGGAGTAGGTTCGGGATGAGTCTTTCTACTGTCATATTCTTCTTATTTCTAGTGAGAGTAGGTGGGGCCTTAATGGTAGGCGGAGGTGGAGGTCTATCGGTAGAGAGCATGAATGATACCAGATGGTGGTCAGTCCAGGCTAGGGATGAGATATTTCTAATATTTGCTTGGCAGTTGTAATCGGCTACCCAATCAAGTATTCTACCTTTTGAGTGAGTGGGTGCTGTGCATTTTTTTGTGAAGCCTAGTTCAGTGAGGGTGTTGACTATAGTGTGGGCAATATGGTCTTCTGGGTCATTATAGCCCAAGTTGAAGTCTCCCAGTGCGAGAACTTGCGTAGCACTTTTAAGATTGCTGGATAGAATGGAGTTGAGGTCTTCATCAAAGGTGCCAATGGGGCCTGGCGGGCGGTAGATTAAATATTGAGTTTGGGTATCGGTAAGTGGGACTTTGACTGATAGTGTTTCGCATGAGGGGGCATTGGAGGAAGTTGCTAGTCTCATGGTAAGGCTGCACTTATGGATAATGGCGACACCCCCTCCTCTGGAGTTGGGGCGATCTTGTCTAAGGATAGAGTAGTTGTCTGAGACTGCCAACATGAGCATGGGGCCTGCTGCTGGGTGCAGCCAGGTCTCAGTAATAGCAAGGAAGTCGAGGTCTTCTTTAAGGATTCAGTCTGCTATTTCTATAGCATGAGCTACTAGCGATCTGGCATTGATCAAGGCTCCCTTAATTTTGGGGCTATCTGTGATTTTAGAGGTGGTGGTATGACGCTTGTCCTGTTCTGAATCAGGAGTGCCGTGAGTGATGGAGTGGTGAATTGGGCTAGAGTTGAGGTTTTGGGGTGAATTGGTGGTTATTGTGAAGGGATTGGGTTTGGGTGGAGGCACTCTGGAGTTCTGTATGGTGGGCAGTGAGCATGCAAGAGGCTCATAGATTTTGGCTAGTCTAGCTCTGAGTCCTAGGTTCCTGTCTCTGGTGGACCGAGGGAGACTAGTGAATGGCAGTGGCTGAAGGATGTTTATGTCTAAGAGTGGTGTCTGGTTGTTGGGTCTAGCTAGGCGTGGTGTGTTGGTTGAGTGTGGTGCCATCTTGAGCTGTGGAGCAGTGTTTAAGAGGATCATGAGGCATACAAGCAGGTTAGTGGTGAGTGGACGCATACTAGTAGTGATGTCATGAGTGTTGTGGTTTGGCTGATATACATTGAGTAGCAACTGAGTTACACCTATACATCTAAATTCGAAGTATGCAGAAAGGCAAAGTGAGTATGGCGGCAGCTAGGTTCAGGTAGGCAGGAAATGAGTCAGGGCTGGTGTATGTGTAAGATATTAGTGGCAATAATAGGCTAGGTGCCAGGTCTAATACTGGCTGGGCTGGTATAGGTAGGAGTATACAGTAGCAGGCTGAATATTAATGCTAATAATAATACTAGTATCAAGGCAGTCTAAATACGGAGTCTAACACTGGCAACTGCAAGCAGGAGAATACAGTAACAGGCTGAATGTAAACAATATTACAGGCGTTAGGATGCAATCATTACCATCATTGAAATGCAGTCATTGATACAGGCGCCTAGACAGTTTAAATGCAGGATCTAACATTGACAATAGTAAGGTATGGCATGTACCCCAGCTGGTTATGTTATTAAACGTATGCGTACGCAAGAGCATGTCTTCAAATCCTGATTGGGGGGACCAAAGGTGATCCAGTCAGACAATCTTCATTCATTCTAGCTCATGCAGCAGCATAATCTGTTCAGCTATCAATAATTTAGCATCCTCAAACTCAATAGCTTGTCAAGGATCAGTCTGGGGTCTCAGACCACTATTAGCTATTACTGTTAGTATGCATTAAAACAAGTTTGAACAATGAAATAACACATCCCCCTCCAAAGAAACTTTCCAGCCTCCACCCCACGTTTCATTGGAAAGAGCAATTCATCTCTGCTTCTGAAAGGACGTAACTCAAGCATTCCAATGCGAAAGAACAGCTTCTGCGAAGAAACAAGTGAATTTAGTTAGCATGCAATAAACTCTAATGACCGGGAGGGGCTAGTCAGTTCCTTGGAGCGGAACACTAACCTGATACTCTATGAATGACAAGGCTACAGTTTATAACCTAGTTAGACAATTTACATAATCATCAATATTTTGTTACAATGTCATCCCCCAGCCCTCCTAATACAAAGGGCCTCATTACGGCCCAGGCGGAAAACCATTGTGCTAATAGCACCATGGTCCATGCCGGTAACTTACCGACTCCGCCATGGAGAAAGGGGGAATTACCACCCCATTACAAGGTTGGTGGGGCGGTAATTCCCCCTTCCTCCATAGCCCTTCCCCATTCCCATTTCTGCCCCATAGGGCTCAATGGGAATGGGGAAGGTGCTAAGTACGGTACCGCAAATTGCGTTACCGTACTTAGCACCAAGATCCCTTTGCGGGTCCCTACTTTAACGGCTGGTGTAGACCAGTCGTTAAGGTCGGGTACCGCAAAGGGACCTCGTAATCAGGCACTAATGGGTTAACGGCGCCGCAGCCTTTTACGGCGCTGTTAACCCATTAGCGGCAGGAACGTAATGAGGCCCAAAGTCATTTAATCCCATTGGATACTGTGAGACACCCGAGAGTATTCCCATTCCTACTCCCCTTGAATCCTCTATGCAGGTAGCCAGGGAATGTCTTTTGGATCCTGACTCTGGGGTTGGACAAGCGAGGGAGGGCCACCTGGGTGGAGGGTCCTTCGGGATTGAGAGTGGGGTGTCTTTATGTGAGACTTGGTATCCCCCTTATCCTAATGACAACCCTCCTCCGACCTTTATGGGTTATTGTAGACCATACTTTCCCCTCTTGGGACACCTGCTGGGACGAGGAAGAGACCGCTGAGAGTAATGAACACCACTCACTCGCACCACAAAGAAGATGTCTGCAAGGTATGAAGGTCAGGTATTTCTTCTTCATTCGAGTCAGGCAGAATTGAATAATGGAATACACCTGCAGCCTATTGAAGGACCACAGGTGTACAAAAGGCGAAGCTGTGAAGTGGGGAGAGAGAGACAGACCTGGCGAACTTGAACAGTGATCAGCAGGAATCCTCAGGAGTCTGGAGGCAACTGTGGTGGGACCCGAGGTGGAGACAAGACGCCGGCTGACATCCCCAAGAGAGGAATCTCCTATATGAAGTGGGCGCAATCGGATCTGCAGCGAGGCCAGAGCAAAGAGGACGCTGTGTCCAGCCTCACAAAGGTATTGAAGCTTCTTGTGCCAGCTCAGCGCCAGTCCACACACGAGCGGGGCTTGCTGAATCCCTGAAGCAGCATCCAGAACGAAGGAGGAAAGCAGCGAGAGCCGCCGGAGGAAGACGCCTATGAGTGGTGAGTGCTGGGGAAGTTACCCAGAGACCGGGGTGCTCGGTGTAAAACTGGAGGGGAGGTCTGTACTTCTGCTCTCTACATGGTAGAGGAGAGCCACAGAGGACCCCAGCCAAGATTCTCTATTATTGGTACGTGGTCGAGCAATCAAGGCCTAGCTTCTCAGGAGGTGATGCAGACTGGTTCTTAAGTACAGTGTAGACCCCGAGCCCCCACAAAGGAATGTCCACACACTGTATTAGTTAAACAGTCTTTATATAATTAATATTCAAGGTTATGTACACTATTGCAATAACTCACTTTGTGCACAAAAAATCTACAATGGCAAATATATACAGTTCTAAAGTGGTACCACAATTATTATCAGATCTCATTAAAGTGCATCAACTGGTTAAATTTAAATGTCACACATATCACTTAATAAAGGCAGGCAACAATAGACATAGGAGGAAAGCAGTTGGTTAGAACAATTGGCAGAATACTGGCCCCTACCAACTAGACACAGTTCTGTATGAGATCCTCCCCCCACCCATCTGGGCAACCTGTAAAGCAAAGATATATTACAAGCCCAGTCCATATATTGTTCTATAAGTCTTATTTCCTTCTATAATGTTTCTACCCCCCCAAATTACCTGGTAGAGCAGAGTTCTTCGAAGAGGCGGCGATGGATCCTTCTTGAGTGGGTTCCTTTAAAGCAGGAGCCACAGATCGTCGAGAGGCGACAAAGGTGAACTTGGCATTGATGAAAGGTTCGGGGGTGCCGAGACCACGGCGTCGATCCTGGCTGTGCTCTTCGGTGACGTCCTGCGAGGATGAGGTGTGTAGGGCACCTCAGCGTTTGATAGTTCAGGACCGCAAAGAGTTTCGGAAGAACTGTGGCCCGTCAAGGGCGTTGAGTCGTCGAAGTCTTTGGGTGGCAGATTCTCGTCGGCTTCCTCGACTTTCTCCGGCGGGATAAAGCGGTCGTTGGGGCGGACAAGTGAGTCCTTCAATTCAACAGTCTTAGGAGCGGACGGCTCCGGTCGGCGGCGGCATGGTGTCAAGCGGCCCTCTTCTGGGCAACACGGCTTCGACGGGCCTCCAGTGGTTACAGCGATACTCCAAACCCTGGTCGACTGCAATGGACTTCGACGGCGTCGATGTCCAGGTGCTTCACTTCAGTCTTCTCGGTGGTCCCCGTCTTCGGTCAACAGCCTTTTGAGGGTCTGACTTCCAGGGAGCTTCGGCGAAGGTTAGCGGTGCTCGATGGTCCCTCGGAGCACGGGAAGAGGGCGCCTAACCATGTCCTCTCTCTGATCAGTCCTCGATGAACTCGACAGCTTTCGGATCGGGTCGAAGAAAATGCAGCAGTAGTTCTTCTTCTTCCAGCTGTGCGTCGCGGATAAGCAGTTCCAGTTACTCTTCAAGTGTCAACTCAGCTTCTGAACAATTTCCAGTGGTGAGAGGTCCCCAGATATACTATTCTGCCTCTCATCCACACTGCTGGGTCACACTCAGCAGCCAATCATACAGAAGGGCATTCATGCAGTCAGTCCTCCAATCAGGCATACAGTGCATTCAGGCCATACTCCTCCCTCTCAGACACTCACAACAAGGACTGTGTATTGAGACAAGTACCCAGCCATTCAACACTACACACTGCATTCATGCCAGTTTTGGGCAGGGCTGTCTCAGTCTTTGTCTCTCATACCAGAAACCAGACAGCCACAAGAAGAAGTGCATATTGGTCACACACTCCATTCACCCAGGTCCCACCCACAGGGTGTACCCACAACATACAGTCACTGGGAAGGCTCCAGCCAGTCTGGCCTGGACTTCACAACACCATATATGGAACTTCCACCCAACACCCAGTCGGGGGGAAGGGACAGAGTCAGGGCTTCCCAGGACTTTGGGAAAACAAGGTAACTGACAATAGAAAGCAAGAGGCCACAGGGGCCATCTTGTTTCCTATCAGGAATCAACTGATTCCAATGGCAGGGCTTGGATATCCCAAAATGGAGGGTACTGAAGCACATGTCAAATTCAGCATGGGGCTGCCACAAGACCATACCCAGCTCTGTGGGCCACACGCAGGTGCCCAAAAACATACACTAGGGGCACCGGGTTGCACCCCCTCCCATGGGTGCCATAAGGGCATCCCATGGGTCTGTACACCAAACCTAAAACAGGAAGAGCTGCACTGCCACGAGTCCCACATGGACTCCTGGACAGAAAACAATACAGAATACAAATGAAAAAGGACTACAGGACAAGGACAGGGAGGCTCTGTCCCTCCAATGCATTTCCAGCATCACACTCGGGCAAGCTGCGAGTAGTGGACATTGCTGAGGGAATAAATGCTTCAGTTACAGATGGATCTGTTATTTTATATGAATGAAAGAAAGGCAAGTAGCGCAAGGCATGGCAAATCTGGTACTATTGAATAACGCACTGAAAGAAAATGGTAAACCGAGTCGAATTCAGACTCTGTTGAGTTGAAGTGCAGTCTGAGAAACTCTGTTTTTGAAGCTACATTTGAAAAACTATTTGTTGAATATGGAACTAATAAAACCCCAAAACCGTGCTTAAAGGACAGTAACCTCTTTACGTGGAGGAGCCTAAGAATGAAGGGGTGGGGTGGTGTTGTGCCACCAGAAGTGAAGTGTGAATAAGACCCTGAAATATAACAAGACATTGAATGTGTACAGAATAAGGAAGTCAAACTAAATACTTTTAAACACAGAGGCAAGACACTGTAGAGACTGTGTGAGCAGGAGAACTAAGGGTTCCTGATTGCGTGACATGTGAGGGGTGGACCACGTGGTCTGACAACTACGCCAAGACCAGAGAACCCCTATGTGTTGGCAAGGAAACCTACTATTGTGTCAATAGGAAAATTACTAATGGTGCATTTAAAGCTTAGGGAAGGGAACCCTGAGCTGTGAAGAATTGTTAGAACTTACTTTAAAGGCTGAGCCTCAAGATACTTCTTTTTGTGACAACTGTTACTTTGAACTTGGGGAAGGGACCCCTGAGACTTGCTGCAATTCAACTGGATTGAACTTGGGGAAGGGACCCCTGGAATTTAAAAGTTGTGATACTGTATCACCTTAAATCCAAGAGAAGGTGACTTGAACACTAGTGAATTTGTTGGTACTTGGGGAGGAGGAGCTGGAAATAACTCGGAACTTTACTTTTGCAACACTGTTTAGTGTATGGTTGACATCCCTATACACTGTTTTGTTTTAGTTGTGAGCACAAGCATAGCTTTTGGGGACTGACAGATTTTTAAGTTGAACTTACTGACACAGACTATCCTTAGTTTCTTTAGGTAGGGAAATCCCATCTCAGCATAGGGCAAGTCAGGCCTTACACCATCCTGACATGTGTTAATAAAAGTATTTGTTACATTGAATCTGTTGTCTGTGTCTCCTTCCATGATGCCAACCTCACAATACATTCGCAAAGTACAACTCTTTTGACACATGATTTCTTCCCTCGTCAGTTATGACTAAGGCTTCCGGTTTTATGGTATTTATTTTTGTGCCATCTCCATCTGTATTTATCCATATTTAGTTTTTGTCATATAAAAAGATCATTTGCAACCAGTGTTTTCTCTGCATTTATTCTAATAAGAAAATGCATTTATTAAAGCACAGATGCAACTATATAGGAAATAAATGCTAGTTCAATTTTTTCCATTACAACAAACGGTTGCTCCTGCGACTGACTTAAAATATATGCTGTCAGCAATTTGAAGAACTTCAATGCTATTTGTATACAGCTTTTACACTCTCCATGCTGGCAATCTGCAATGCGATTGGCCTGTGAGGCACGAATGACATCATAGAGAACTAGACAGAAAGACCTGTGTTCCGGTTTTTTTTTCATTGATTTAAATAAATGCAGACAAAAATCCGGTTGATTTCCATCTGTACTTATGTGTAAAAACGTAAAACTGAACGCCTTGGTTATGACGTACTCCACATAATATATTTGTCATTCATGACTAACTCAGTTTATTAGTCAGATCATGTGACAGAAACCCATTTAACCCAAATGATGATTGTGCAAGGCTTTCCATAAACACTTTAAGGCATGGGGAAGGCGAGAAATAAATGAGCACTCATTTGAAGCAGCAGTAATAATCCTTTTTCTCCCAGATGCTCCAGGTGTCCAATATTCCCTGCGTCTGTTTTCCTGTATTCTTGCACGTTATCCTATTTGCTACTACCTTCGGCATACATTCTACTCATTTCCCTGAAAACCCATCGGCTCTCAATTTAACCCTCCACATAACCTGACCTACTGGTCATCAAAATAATTAAGTCTTCGTGCTCCCAGGGAAATTACATTTTGCATCTAAGAACCCAAACCAACTGCCCGTATATGATTCACTTTCTATCCCCTTCTGTGACCCACGTCATCCAATTCGCCAAAACAGACAAGAAACCATTCTTGCGAATCCAAGAACTCTGTGGCCTATCAAAATTCCAAATAGGTGAAACCTGCGTTCTGCGATGTCTTCATGTATCCACAATAAACCCCACATTTCCCAATGCCCTAAATGTGTCTGCAATTTAAACCATTGTGAATTCCCACATGTCGTTTTCCCCTTCAAGTAACTCTCTCGCATGCAAAAAGCTCTCTACTACATACTTGACAGCGCTTCAAATTGTACATTTCACATTACATTTTATCCATGCCACTGCTACTCGTATTGCTGCCGAACGCGACTCTAAAACTGTATCCAATGCTGTAAACCCCCCAAAAATATGGGACACACAATGACCAACTGGATACATGGTTTGAAAAGGATTTACACCAGCCTAACCTAAAACACAAGGACCCAGTGGCCTCTTCTCTCAAAATATCTCTGCACACTCATTGAATATAAATCGCCAACAAGGAAGTAAAATATGGAAGACATGAGTGTAACAGGCTCAGATAGAGGCTTCAGGCGACCGCAATGCCTTCTGGAAACTGCGTGGAAAGTTTAATACAGACCACTGCAAATACACAAAGACAACTGCTAAAAACCTCAGAGGGTGGAAAAATGTCCTGAAAACGATGAACCTACACAAGGGAATTATTAAAGACCAGCAAAACAAACCTGTTACAATGAATGACAGTCTCCAAACACTAAAAGCAAAGTGCTGGGGAGAATGTTCAGTTCTTGTACCAATTCCCCTCAACCTGGGAGACCCCCAGCAAAACTTCTGGGATTTTTAAATGTATTCTCCTGAGTGAGTGGGACTTTAACCACTCGCTCATCCTTTTTGCTCTGACTTGAGAACCCTGTTCGACTGCTACTGTATTTCTCTTTACTTTGATGGAGTCCTGCTTTCCTCCATGTATTTTATTCCAGCCATCTATAAATGATTGTTGCAGCACACAGCACCCCAAGTGCAGTATATGCGGGGAGCCCTTGGCTTCCCTTTTAATTTTATATTATTTTACCCCGATTATTTTAATGCACGCCAGGTTAGTAGGATACCTTTTTATCTTTTGTGGGATCAGTAAACACCACCATATGTGGGGAGCTGAGGGGTTATGCAGTAACTCCTATCCAAATGCTCCTGTAACTTTTATAGTTACAGTAACAGACACACTTAAATCCCTGGTGGCAGTGGATACATTTTTCTAGCACTTGAGTGTAAGTTACTTGCAGGCTGTTTTCACAGCTGCAATACAACACAAATGGGTGACAATTTTCCCAAAATGGCCCCAGTCTTATTTTATTGTCATTTGTTTTGTTTGTGTGTTCTACTTGACCCTTCTGCAAATCCAAGTGGGGGTGGGTCCTCTTTGAGTTTTGCCCTGGATTTCTTTGTGAAGCCCACCAAGGCTCCAGTGTGTCTGCTGAGGCAGGAAGTAGAGGGGAGCTGAAAACATTGCATGCCTTAGTTTGAGAGTATGCCTGGCTGGAGCCAGCTCAAACTGGGAGGCTGGCTGTCCTGCAAGGACTGATTAAATGGGTTCCTGCATAAAAGGCAAGCCTTTTGGGACAGAAGGCAACCACTGGAACTGAAGCTCCAAAGAAGGAAGATGGCGGGAGATGCCTGCTGCACCTCCAGTAACCGCAGAAGCACCGCTCAAGTACCGCTGCTGTCCTGACCCCATTTTTTAATCGACAGGGAAGATCAGCCAATGTCGACTTCCTCCTCTGGGCTGGTGGGCATAACCAGCCTCAAGACATTTACGCCATCCCCTGCCGTTGTGCGGCCTTCCCTGGCTGCAGAATGCCAATGCCCAGGGTACCTCGACCACCTTGAGTGCAGCGCCTTGCTGTTGACTAATCTCGCTGTAACTTCGGTGGCATCCATGGGGACCTCCAGAAGCATGAATCCTCGCCTCGGAGTCCCCTCGCCAGAGTGCAGGACCGAGAGAAAAAAGATGATTTCAACTGGCAGTGATAGTTCACCACTGGTGCTGAGAAAAAGGCACCAAAACCACAAACCGACATGGGAGTAAGAAGAATTCTTTGCTGGCAAGCCCCTCTCTCGACTACTGTTGCAGAAGCCCATCCAGGTTTCCCCCTTTTATCATCATGACCAAGAACTAGGAGGCCAGGATTGCAATTGTGCTTCTTCAAAGCGTCAAGCGGCATCATCATCTTCGCTCTCAAGGTACTGTGAGGCTCGGGGTAAATTTTACTTTGAGCCATTTGTGTCACTCTTTTTGGTTTTGGAGTACTATTTCTACTTTTTGGGTGTTCACCCATATCCAGTCGCCCAGGCCTAACCGCTTGTTCCCTTACAGGAAGGCTTCTCTTAAGCTCCTGTAACTTTTGAAAGAACTATCTTGTTACATATCCGTACTAAGAAGATTTGCATCAGGACAGTGTCAAGACACTGTGGTTGCAGCAAAGATATGAAGTACCTCCGTCCCCAAGTACTAGCCAGGGAGAAAGCAAGTCACTCTCTGGCCAGTCCTTGAGGCCACAGGTGGAACCAGAACAGCAGCAAGAAGGACCCGAACAGCTGAAGGGAGGGAAAATGGTGGTTAGAGAAACTGTGGCAACAAATAATCTAACAATAAATCAAAAGGGAAACCTGGTACACCTACCTATAGTGGGGTCTCCAAGGCTGTATGGGAAGGAGGGATAACCGTCTCCAGGAGGCCCGGAGGTGGTGCTTGCCCAAATTTGTTGTAAGTGAGCAGGGTTCCAATGACCCGGTTAAGTCTGTAGGAGAAGGTGGGCCACAGCTCAGGCACCGCCGGGGTGCAACTGGCGCTTAAGCAGAGCTCAAGAGTAACCCACAGGCACCGAGGAGGATTTATGCAGGGAGCAAAAAATGCCAAGGAAAGTCCAGGTCGTGAGAGCACAAAACATCCAGTGACCAAATCCTGAGGGGAATCCGTAATGCAGTCCAATGAGGCAATCCAGAGGTCAGGGAGGCAACAATGGGGGGAACACGACAAGTCAAAAATTACCAAAATCTAAGGGAAATCCAAAATGCAGTCCAAAGGGGCAGGCCAGAGGTCGAAGAGGCAAAAGTTCCAAAGTAAAGGCTGTGAAGAGAAGCAAAGCCAAACAACCGCCGGAACGTACAGATGAGAAGCACTGTGTTATGCGCTTGACCGGCGAGGAGTCAGCTGATGTGGACATTGCCGGCGAATGACGACAGGCGCCCTCCTGGCGTCCTGTAATCGCCATGGCAACTTCCAACGTGATCGCCACCAGGAGAGCGGCGGCAGCTTCAAGCACGGTCGGACCGTCTTCTGCCCAGCAAGGACCGTGAAAACCAAGGCCCCGGGAGCATAAGCAGCGCCGTTAGGAGCCTCGCGATGCCCAGTAAGTCCACGGAATCTTCTGCGCAGTTGTGGCGTGACAGACAGCTGATTCCTATTGACTTGGGCAATGTTTGTTTCCCTCCAAACCCAGAATTGAAGATCTCTTTTCTAATTGGGAAAAAGACTGCCTCAACCATACAAAGAATAGCTACAGTGTTGATTACCTGTAATTGTTGTATCTTTATGTTCTTGAACTTACTTATAATGTAGTAATGCATAGTTGATACAAATGAGTGCTTTTACTTACCTGACTGAAGTCACTGTGTGTGTGGATAGAAAAGTACATCATAATGTACTTTGCTGCTTATTTATCCTTATTTCTCTAATGCGTGTTTGATGTTGATAGTTGATACAGTATTTCTTTGGTTATTAATTTTTCCACCAACGCAGCAGAATGCAGTCACTTTTGAAAGGTCCGCTTGGCCTGCCCCGCTTTTGAGGGTAGGAGACTGGGCCTCCATATAGCCATAATTTCATGTCTCGACTGGCATCGACCCTTCAACAGGTCCTGCTGCCTTGCGCCGAGGAGAAGAGAAGGTGAGCCTTGGACATCCTCCTCTATTGGAGAACCATGTGAAGTTCCTTTCGAGTCCCAGGACAGTGGGCTTTCCTGAGAAAGCTAATAAAATCTCTGTTTTAAAGAAGTTTCGGGTAAAGAAGTCCACAATGCTGCAGTTAACGGATAAATCTATCCAAAATGTTGTCATGGACAAAAGGAACTTTATTATCACTAATATTGAAAAGCCATCAGGGAATGAACCCAGAGGCGCCCTAAGGAGTAAGGTCTTGGCATGGCTTTGTCAACGAACTGGGCTGGGGGTGGTCGGATATATAGACCTGAAAGTAATTCACAGATTGGGAATAAATGAATGGTGTACATAGGAAAATAAGCATTGTGTCCTGGTTGGATGTGGATACAGTAATTTACCATGTTATCTTAGTTTCTGTAACTATTTACCTATAGGATCATCGAGTTTGAATCTTATAGTGGATTAGTCTACACTGCTGAGAAAGTTGTATTTTACGAATCTTTACATGTTTCATGATTTGTGCTGAAGGTGTTTTCTTTTTGTTTTTATGTTGTAAATTTGTGTTGTTATGGCGCTCTGATGTCTGCGGGCTTTCAGCACCTTATAACTAAATAAATAACGTGCCTTGTATGTGTATATCATTTTGATAAAAACTTTAGTATGTAAGTGTTTTTTTGGATCTGTGTCTGTACTAATTTCTGTTTTCTGATTTACAGCTCAGAATCCTCCTAAAATAAGCCTGGCTGCTCTGCCATTCTGCCAACCTTGGGTAGTACAGGACTATATTAGAAATTGGGGGCCCTAACTCCAAGGGATAGGTCTTGTAGAGTCCAACCATAACTGGACTTTAGAAAACGTACCTAAACCAAATAAATCCTGCAGCCCGGCCCAGCTAAAATACTAGATGACTCGAGCATAGTTCCTACCACATCCAGAAGGCACTAGTGAAACTATCAACATCATTCTACAATCTGGGCCCTTCCCAGACACTTGGTCTAAAGGGGTCATCAACCTGTCTATAAGGATGGTGACACAAACAACTACAGGGGAATCTACGGTAACCTCAGAAAACAATGGTGCATAAGCCAAGAAATACGGAACTTCCTAATCGACAGTAACATCCTCCAGATGGGAGTCCTACCCAAACACCAAACCACAGACCCTGCAGTTGCAGAACTGCAAATATGTAAAGAACAAACACTGGGGAGAGGGGACTATTTGCTCTTTTTTTATATACATTTACAAAAATGAAGCATTTGAATTGACCTCCAAGCACTAAACCTTGAATGACTGCAGTTTGGGACATGAGGATAGATTTATGGCAAAATAAACTCCATGTGCATCTCAATGAGCTGCAAGGTGAAGATTAGCAACATGCAGATGGGTTTCATTAAGAGGGAACATGAAGTGAGAAAAGAGTGCAACCTCTGCCCATCATGGTTAATCTCTATGTCAATGACCTCCCTACATTGCAAGAGAAATCCCAGGACCCATCTAGGTCGCATACTAAAGAGCTCAGAAATAGAATGCTGCTATATACAGGTGACCTGCCCATATTAACACCCACCAGGGAAGAGCCCAATACAGCCTTCACCCCCTTGAAGAACACTGAAAGACCTTGGCCTTGCAAGATCAAAGTCTTGGTATGTCAGAGAAAAGCAAAGAAACCGCAACACAGTCAAACTATTCCTTAATGGCAGAGAGGTTCAGCACATTACTGACTAGGTTGTATACGAATTGTTCGTTTTACAACTGTTGGAATGACAATTGACCTTTTCACAATTGACCGAATTGTGAAGGTCAATTGTACCATATATGTGGGGGGAAACCCCCCACAACCCTCCACCCAACGCCAAACCCCCCAACACCCCTATATATGTATATATATGGATATATGGTCAATTGTGAAAAGGTCAATTGTGACCCTTTAAATTCGGTCAATTGTTCATTCGAACAATTGTAAACGAACAATTTGGGTAATACCACTGACTACACTTCAGTTGGTTCCATGTGGTAATATCCCTGTAAAAATATTGCGATACACAAATAGTGCCATATTTTTGCGGTGATATTGACCCATGGACCCTGCAGGGGACACCCCTGTAACCCCTGCCTTATTTTAAAATGGGCAGGAGACACCCCCGCAGCCCCCGCTCCCACAAAATATCCCCCCAATATATCACCTATGGCGAGACAAACGGCCATTGGACGGCGATATTTTTGGGTGGGGATATTTTGTAGGGGTACCCTTCAGTTGACTGGTAACATTAATGCTAAAGCTTTTTGACAACGCCGTTCCGCCATCCTACTTTACAGAAGTGAGATGTGGGGAACATCACTGAAGCAAGAGTGTGCAGAATTGGCAAACCTCCTGCAGAAACTTTACACCACCAGTTCTGCAAACAGATCCTTCCTGTGCATAAAGACTACTCACTGTGGGTGCAGGACAGAACCACGGAGACTCCACCGGCTGTTCGCCATTAGAAATAGGCACTTTTACATTCTGGTGCCATATCAAGAAAAGCACCCACATCCCCTCCACTACCAGGCACTGCAAGACCAAACCCCAAAACCCTGGAAACAATCCCTTGAGCACTACATTACAGAATGGTGCCTGTTCGGCAGCAGTGCCCCACCGTTTAACAGTGCAGGCAACTGGAGGAGAAAGTGGCCAAGAACTTGGAACAGGCCCTAGAGAAGCAACACGCTATTTATTGGAGTGCAGTATTAGGACCGCACAACAAGCTAGAAGTCTCTGGGGGCAAACTGCAAGCATACAGGTCATCCCCACCTTTGTACAAATAAAAAGCACAGGCAAACGCTGAATAAATGCACTCGAGTAGTCGCAATCTGGTAGCAGAGACTGGCCGGCAGAGCTCAAACACGAAGCTCGGGGAGGACAGAATCTGTCGGCAACATGCTATAGGAGAAGAGGGAATTGAAGACAATGGGCCTCATTAGGACCCTGGCGGATTTCGCGGTGCTAAATGCACCGCGAAGCACGGCGGAAAGCCGTCGATAGCGCCATGGGGGTTGGCGGATTTACCACCCCATGCCGACCTTGGCGGAGCGGTAAATCCCCAATCCCCATTCTGCCCTTCCCCATTCCCATTCTTGCCCCATAGGGTATAATGGGAGTGGGGAAGGAGTAAATTACGCCACCGTAAAATACGGTGGCGTAATTAACAACGAGGTCCCGTAGCGCCATGGTTTTCTCCGCCTGGTAAAACCAGGCGGAAAACGGCGCCATGGCGCTACGGGAACTCGTAGTGGGGCGGACGGGTCCGCCGCGAATACCGCTGGCGGAAACCCACTCCGCCAGGGTCCTAATGAGGCCCAATGTTTCCTCTACTGTCCTGCCCCCGAAGATATCCAGGACACTTATTTCCTCCCACCTTTATTTCGAGAATAGTGAAGTCTTGCATGTAAACCTGGACAGGAACAGCTCTGCTTCACCGTTGCACAAATAGCAGAATAGTCCGAGGGAACAGTACAATATGTGTATTCATAACAGCAGAGAACGTAAGTATGATGCACTATGACCAGGACTGAAGAGAATGTAGCATTTATGCAGCCCATGTGTTTGTCTGGCAACATCTTTTTAGCTGATAATACCAATAAAGTGAAGTTGCAGTTGGAAGTGCAAACAAAAGCTGGTGCTGCCAATCAAAGTGCAGGCCAATCGATGCTGCAAAGGGATTTATGGGCGGGAGTATGTGAAATCATAAAGCCTGTACGAGAGCCACCATGATAACTGCCCCAGAAGACACACAAATGCCCTTCCTCCTAATATGTGACTCAACAACTCCCCCAAGAGTAACCTCCTGCCCGGGCAAGGTCTCACCCAAACTTACCATCAGAGGGCGCAAGAAGATGCACCACCACCCCCTTTCCCTTACATCATCAGAGGTCCATCCCTCGCCTCTCCACCCCCCCCCCCCCCACCCACAAATACCAAGTCTCTGGGCAAAGCTGTCTCCGATCTCAGCACTAATCCCTCCAGCAACACCCACCTCCGAGTTTCAGCTTCCAACGAAGAACTCCACTGCCCCGGAACAATTCAAAAAAGAAAAAAACCAAAAGCACCTGCACAGTTAACAGAAGATCACCAACTGCAAGGGCTGGTGAAAAGATATCCAACTCAGTGGAAAAACACATGACGTGGAAGTGAAACGGAAACCTAGTCTGCGGTACCTCGTCCTAGATCTGATTCTCATGCTCCTACATAGTAAGAGGGTGTTGCTTCCAGCCTCCTCTACTTCTTCAGTACCTCTTATGACAGCTTCTCTCCCTCATTGCTTTACACTGCTTACTGCACAGAAATGTCGGTACCGGCACGTCCAAAAGAAAAGGTATGGCGCAACACCACCACTCGGATGCTTTCAGCCCCCTTTCTGCACTATTAGTCTTCGTATCAGTTTCCCCCAGTAAAGAAAAAAGGGTTGGTTACCTTGGAGGAACGAGGGCCCCTCTTATGTGAGGCACGCAAAAAACAGGATGGGGAAATTAGACTGTTTCCATTCTACTATTATTAAATATGTGAGGAAAGTGTCCTCACACAACATAAGGAACAACACAAGGAACTTTCCCAGAATCTATTTAAGGTGACCTTTTCCACGGCTTGACTCTCTTCCAAACTGGATATGAGCAGGTTTCAGGTACTGCTTATCTTGGCGTTATCTCGTCCTTATGGCCTCTCGTTATGAGTGAAGGACTCGCTCCTCCCTCGGTTCCGGGTTTCAGTGTCGGTTTGCAGGCACCAGGCCCACCACGTCCGCTGCGTGGTCGCACCTCCAGTTTGTGTCCCCACCCCCATTGCTGATGTACTTCCGTTGAGAGTCTCGCCTCTTCATATGGTTTCTTCTCCTCCACTCAAGGGTCACTTTTCTGAGTGGGGGCGTATTTTTCAGCACAGGTTGTCACACAAAAAACATCAACATGGAGATATTGTTCACATTACTTTCTCCCATCTAAGCAGATAATATCCGATTCTTATCCCCCGAAGGGGAGTCACTCCTAGTGAGGTCCTGCTTTCCTAAACCCTTAGGGAGGGTTTTGCTTAGCAGGCTCACCTCCCTATTTATTTATTTATTTTTGCATTTTTATAGCACACATACAGCCCAGGGGCATCGCAGCGCTGTTACTTGTGGCGGGCTTAGTTACATACAATACAGATGTTCAATACAATCGGCATAGCATACTCTAACAGATCATAATACAAGATACATACTTTCTAACATCCTCCCTATATGTAGGGATTTAGTGCAATTTTCTTTCAAAGCATTGCATTTGGGCAGGAATTAAGTGAAGAGCAGAGTTTTCATGGCTTTGCGGAATGCTAGGTGGGAGGTTTCTCTCTTAAGGGTGGTGGCAGTGCGTTCCATTGCAGAGCTGAAAGGTAAGGGAAGCTAACACCCCCGGCTCAGGCCCTTTTAACTCTGGGGACTGTGAGCATGTTTGCGTGTTGTGTTCTGGTTGGTCTTGAGGAGACTGATAACTGGATTCCTTCAGAGGTATGGTGGGGCCGTGTGGTGGAGACATTTGTGAGTGAGGGCAAGCGCTTTGAAGAGGATTGTTTCTCTAACTGGAAGCCAATGTGCCTGCATCCTGGTGGCTGTGATGTGTTCCTTTTTGGGGATTCCTGTAGCTGCAAGTAGAGTGTTGTTTTGTATTATCTGCAGCTTCTTCATGTTTTTAGTGGAGGTACCTAAGAACATTGCAATGCAGTAGTTTAATTTTGATCCTGGGATAGCTCTGGCGATAGTGATGCAGTTGTCCTTGGATAGGAAGGGTCTGGCTGCTGTCATGAGCTTGGCGTGGTATGCCGCTGATGTGGCAATGGCGTTGACTTGCCTTGTCATTGTTAGGTTGGAGTCGAGATGGACACCCAGTGTTTTTACTGAGCTGGCTACGTGGATTTTAATGCTGTCCATCATAAAGTGGCTAGCCTCCAAGGGGATGGCTCTCCCTAGCGAAGAAGAGACAAAGTCTCCAGATTCGTCACCCCTCCGACAGACCTGTTATAAATAAATCATTTGTTGCAGGATGTCAAATATTTCTCAGTGAAGGAGTTGGTGCACTTTATGCTCAGCTGATTAAGAGATTCCATATTCAGCAGGAATCCTAGCACCCATTTTGGGGCTGAAGGTTAATGCGGGGTGGGGGGTGACGTTTTGTACCCAGTCAGCGGTCATTAAAAAATGATTAAAAAATAGTAAACCATGAAGATGGCCGCCAGGGAATGAGGAGAAGGGACTATGCATAGTCACTTCTCCCTTTCCTTGGCGGCTATTCGGACATTGAATAGGACTGGGAGGAAGGCTTTGCCGGGCTGGTAAAAACTCAGCTAGGGCCAGTGAGCTTGCTTGTTACAAGCTCATTGTCCCTCGCCTAGTACTAATGAAAGTAAAAATATCTAGAGCTATTGGCACCAATCGTCCCCCCAACCCAGTTCTCAAGAAGGCTCCCATTTTGACTGTCGGAGACAGCCTTGGTAACGAGGTGAGGCTTGACACTTTGCTGTGCTCATGTTGCTAATACACCTATAGGCCCTTTCCTCTAACAACTCTCAACCAGCGCCACAGAGTGAGAGTAGGAGAGGAGCAATTGCAGCGTGGTGGCTGACGGCTGAAGCCGATCACGGGGGGGATGCAGAGAGAGCCAACATTTCTGGAGATTCCTGTTGCAAGTACCGGTGCCCTGTAAGTCTAGTGGACGTTTGAGCTCACAGTAGCACGAGGAACGTTTACGGTTCACGTGCTCTGGAGCAGGCTTGTGTGGACAAGCGGAGTAGAGGGGGGTTTGTTAGGTAAGATTTTGTAAAGTCCAACTGGTGTGGGACTTCGCAAGATTTATCTATTGGTATTTAGGGACCCAACTCTTAAAATAGGCCTGTACTACACAAGTCAGTAGCGTGACTGAGCAGCCAAGCTTCTCTTAGGAGGGCTAATGTGAGCTGTAGAGTAGCACAATGAAATCAGTAAATGCCAAGCACCAAGTAAACACTTACACACTTATATTTATTTATATATACACAAGGCAAATAAAGCTTTCTTTTTAAAAAAAAAAACAGCGACTAATAATAACATTAAATGGAAGACAGAATTCATTTAAACAAGAACCAATATTACAGGTGAGGAATTTCTTTCTATGCTAAAGTGTTCCAGCACACTGAGTGACATCAATCAAGGTCACTATTGGCACTCAGTTTGGTTCACCGTTCCAGAATTGGGTTGAGGAGGGGAAAATGGTTGGTCAAAGTAGAACACACTTTCAACTGGTTCAATGGATAGTTTCTCCCAGAGGGATGCAGGCAAGCCAATAGGGTTCAGAAGAGGAGCCTTTAGGAAACTAGGACAGCCAAAGTCAATGGGACAGTTCCAGTTCTGGTGCAGCTTTTCTTAGAACATTTTAATCGAACAGTCAGGAGTTCTTTGAAAAATCACAGGAGCTCAAGAGGAGAATACCTGAAGTACAAGCTGGAAGGCCTGCACAGATGAGTTGAGGTCAACTCTAGAGGGGTGAAAATAATACTTCCCAAACCCGGAAGCACTACAAATGTCCAAAGGTAGTTCTACCCCAAGCCCGACAGTACCTTAGAATTGAAGAAGAGGTTCCAGCTGGATGCCTTCCTGATGCAGTGCTGCAGACCTGTGTTCTTGGTCGTGGAGACGAGAGGGAGGATGTCTGGCGGGCTTCTGTGGCAACACTCTGGAGAGGGACTTGGCAGCAATCCACATGATTCAACGGCTCCGGTTTTGGCACCTCCTTTTTCAGTGCCAAGAAGAAACTAATAGCTCCGGTTGGAGTTTCCTCAGTGCTGAACTTTTGAAGAATTCCTACTTCTGGAGGTCCTGGAAGGTGCCCATGAAGTTTTGGCCGGATTCGTTCTCTGGAAGACGATGCACTCTATAATGGCCAGGGATTCCCGGGCATTAGGATTCTGCAGCCTAGTAAAGTCGTATCAAGTCGGGGGAGGAGCCAAAATGAAGCAGGTCTCGAGGCTAGTTGGTCCCACCAGCCCAATGGAGGAAGTAGTCTGTCTGAACGGGGCCCCTAGGGTCCCTTGTGCTATGGAAATAAGGCAATAACCATACACGAATAGATGCGCCAGACACGAGGTTCAAATTCCCAATGCTAGGGTTTATTGCAAGCAAAAATAGTCACAACTGGCCAATTCTGGTCTCACGCCCCACGACGTGAGTTTCCTAGACCTCGAGGGATGCAAGAGAGCGAATTACGTACATCAGTTACATTTATACAAAATGCATATCATACAATCAGCAATGTCATGTTTAACACCCCTCTTTATTAAGTTTCTTTGAACTCGGGATGTCGATGGACATATTCGACGAGTATGACAGTATGACACTTTCGATGTCTATTCTAGTAACAATGTGCAATTAGAAAGTGCGGAGGCATCTTTTAGCTGTTGAACAGAACACGGTGGTTCTGTTCTTGGAAGCAAGCTGCACACGGGGGAAGAGCCACATTCCATACTTTGCTATCTATGAGGTACTATTCGTGTCCTGGGAGCCGACACGCTCTAAAGGGTTTTGCGAAGGGGGGGCCGTAGGAAGAGCATAATTCAAGCCTTTAGCTGTTTTATTCTAACATATTCTACCATCGTACGAGACTGGCTGGCAGCTGTGAAGTGATTAAATGCCCTGCAGCTCTCTCCCAAGTCTACAGAGAGGGAGCGTGGGCATTCCTTTCTGAGGTACTCATGAGGAGTTTCAACGAACTCCTCAGTCCCACGACCTTGTCCTTTCATATTCAGACAACAATGTTAACAGTTGAGCAGAGTAAGCAGAATTCGCAAGAATTGCAAGCTGCAAAGCAGTTTAGACAGAAAGCAATGAGCAATGGTTAACAAGCAAAATGGCGATTCTTGCTACGTTTAAAATGGCCGCTTGTTAGTCAAGCATAGCAGTCTATATTTCTATAATTCGGTGCATAAGACGGTTGGCCTACGGCCATCAAGTTACGTCTGTCATTCAAATGAAGGGTATTCACTTTTCCAGATTGACATGTCGAAATGAAAACTGGATCAGCACAGCTGTAAGTCTTCACTGGTCCTTCTGCGGTCCTGGAAGGTGCTGCTAGCACCTCTGCTTGTCCTCTTCATCAGATGTCTTGTTGCAGTTGTTGACTGTGCCTGTAGTCAAAAATGTCTCATCTTTTATGCGAACTCCCATTTTTTTTTTCCCAGCCTAAGGGCTGTCAGTCACCTGGGGAGGGGTGAGGGGTAGCTGTCGTCCTCACTTCCTGCCTTTCCAGACACACTGGAGCCTGGGCAAGCTTCAGGGTTGAAGCCAGCCAAAGGCAAAACACACAAAGGACTCAAACCTAGTTTATACAACAGAGTAAAAGCCCAGAAGGAACTAACAAACAAGACATGGCGAAAAAAGAAAGGCCATTTTGGAAAAATGGTCACCCATGGGTGATGTACTGCAGTTGAGAAATTAGCCTGCTAGTACCCTGCACAAAAGGCAGTAAAAAGTAACCTCTGCCACCAATCATTCAAGTTAGTGTAACAGTTACCTGAGAAGTGGGATACAGTTACGATGTAACCCCCTGCACTCCACATAGGGTGGTGTGTGCTGGACCCACAAAAGGAAAATTAAGTAAAATGCAAGTTAACTCACTGTTCTTGGGAACTGTAGTTCACACAAGAAAATGTATTTAACCATTAAGAGAAGTGTGTTCCTCATGACCCCCACACGACTCTCAGCCCGAAGACTGAGACACGACAGATGCACCTCACTCTTGGCCCCTTCACCGCCATTGACGATTTATCCCAAATGTGAAAAACTTTTCTATCTGACAGCCATTCAGGCCATAAGCAGTAGAAGATCCGGAGGAGGTGGAGATACCAACAAGCTGACAGACCGCAAATAAAGAAATCAATGACATAATCACTGACATCACAACGGAGCTACACATAGACATGAAGTACACAGCCATCCATTCACAAAGTTACACAAACATGCACTAGCTTATTGCATGTACACACGATGCACACGCGCATGACTCCTGCAGGTGGAGAACAGACACACATACATCTCTCTCTCTACATATATATTCACACTCTTCGCTAATGCTGAACCGCAAGACGCAAAAATATACATATATCGAGCCTGCATGTGCTTGACTGCCACTAAAATATACGATCAGAAGACGAGAACCTTGGAGAATTCATTTGTTTCTACAGTGATCCCTGTCGATTTGTTTGATAATAATGTCAGTAAACTTTGCCGTATGGCTGAGTCTTCCGTTCTTGCTGTGGGGTGTTTTTGGAGGCGCCCAAGTGTCTCACTGCTAGTAATTATGGTGACTGCTGTTTACTGCTACCGCTACAACAAGGAACACTACTAACACAACAAGGACATCAAGAAAGACAGCACAAACAACACAGATACATATATAAAGGGGGGAGATACCCAGACAAGGCGCTGAAGAGGTCTCTGGCAAGGCATCGGGTTCGGTGAAGCAATAAACCATTAAGTGGGCTCTTCACAGCCAGTCCACTGTAGGTGGAGAAGGTACCGTAGCATCAGTCGGACCAGCTGAGTCATCTGCTGAACCAGCTTTGCTGAGCTGTTCACAGACCTCTGTTCCCAACTATGATGTAGTATGGGAATCCCCTGTTTTCTTTTCTTCGTTTTTCCAGAGCTCTCGTCTATGCCTCAGGAAAGTTGCTTCTTCATTCAGGGGAGACAGTCCTACACCATCAGTCCATGATTTGGGCGAACCCTTAGCTATCCTAAGTTAGCTCACGCATCCCTCTTTTAAAGCTCCCTCAAAAAGATCAGTCCTAGCAGCTCTAGAACACTCCATTAATCGCCATTATAAGGAAAACTGTTTGCAGAGGAGAGTTTAGATCAAACTCTTGCATCCATTGACATAACAGAGCGGTGGAGCGAGTTACCTGGAGTAGTAGGCCCTAGTACTACTGCAAGGGTTTTCTCGGCTATACCAGCCTTTTCTAATGCTATAGTTCGCTGCTTTGACGCTATCCCTGTGAGCAGCAGTGATGGAACTTAAAAACCAGTAAGGGAGGGAACAGTCTCGCCTCCTCAGCCAACAGATTCACACTCTATTTCGTCTGGTCAATCTGCTGCGGAGTACGCTGTTCCTTTATGGTCATCTCAGTCCTCTTTTTCTTCAGACCTTACTAACGAAAGGAATATTATTACTGTAGGCGACCAGGAGGGTGTAATGAGTAATTCACGATTCTTGGTTGACTGTGTGAATCACCTCACTGTTGCTTTCTCAGAAATAAGTAACTCTCTAAACACACTCCAGGATTTCAGAGCAAAAGATGCTGAGAAGATAAACATGTCTGAACATTATTGGCTGTTTGACTTCTTTGCTAGGTGGATCTAATAAGCTGGCAGAGCTGGCATGCATAATTTAGTGCACAGCACTTCCTTGCACGTTATCTAACAATGCCAATGGGGGCCAAACTTTGGACAATATCGTAAGTAGCTCTGCTGAAAACCCACTATGCCAGTGTGGTCCAGTTGGGCAGGTTCCTACAAGCAGCAGTATTAATTACATTGTTCTTGCTGTCCTACATGGGCTACCAACCTTTGGTCTGAACTCTGAGCCACCTGTATGTTCCACCTTAGGGTTGCTAAATTTGCAATATGGCCCAGCGATCAAGGGCGCAAGCCGCATGTGGTCCAGTGACGTCAACCCTGAGCTCTGGGTTTTGGACGAGAGTTCTCAGTGCCTGCATAAGTCCTCTGTAAATCTGGCAGTGGGACGGCTGTTAAGAGTGAAGTCCCACTGGATGGATGGAGGGGAAATAATTTGATCCTGTGTTTGTGACATATGGCAATAAGAACTCTTACAAAAGAACGTTAGTTATAGCCATGACTGACGTTTTGGGTGTCAAGTGTACGCATTATATCTGACAGTCTTGTAAAGTCTGCAACGTTTGTTTTTGCTTCTCCAATCAGTACTTTCGGTTGTGTATTCTAAATTGTCTAGAAGCTTTATCTTGTAAAGGAATTGAAGTATACAAGGATGTGAGCCTTGACATTTGCCATTTGCACAGCACTTGATACATTCCCTGAGAAACTGTAGTTACTGCTGAAACTGTTGAGCCAGTAGTTAGGAAGGTTGAAACAAAGTTGCCACAGGAAGTAAAAGCTGATTTTAAATTGCCCGATCATAGATCTGACAGGAGAGGCATTGGAGCTTAGATTTTCTCAGCCTGCTTTTTCCACTTTTCGCATGCCCAACTAAGCTCAGGTGTAGGTGTACGCTTCTGTTCTGCGCGCATTTTTTTAAGTACCACCTCTAGGGCCTGTGGGTACAAAATAAACTACTTTTCCCGCAGATGACTCATTGGTTATTCCCGTACTCGGGTCACACAGGCATGTGGTTGTCAGTGATCTGCCACGGTCCCCCGGCACCTGTAAAATAGTTAAGCTGGAATGTGGCAGGGGTCTGAGGCAAATTAGAGAATCCCGACTGGATAAATTGGCAAAAATAAACATGATGGGTTTGCAAGAGATCTGTTTAGAAGATGACGCTCGGCTCACTACCATTTTCCAAGAATTCAGGGTGTTTTCATGTGCTATAATTCGTAGGGGTTCTAGCCGTCCGGGAAAGGGTCTGGTGATTTTAGGGCAGATGGCCCTAAATTGGAACCTTATGTCAATTTCCAGCCCATCTGATCCATCGTTGGTGGTCTTGGCGTCTCGAAGTAGTGGCGCTGAATACAAGCTTCTTGTTGTTAATGTATACTTGCACCCGAAGGATAATTCCAAAAACATTTTAAGGTCCAAAGGGTGGCTAGCAAATTTGCTCTCAGACATTGGTGATGCAAGTTTTTAGGGGTATGTCAATGCTAAATTGGGGGGCTGTAGTAACTGACAATGAAAGGAAATTATTGGAAGCTGTCTGCGGAATCCCAAAGAGGAACCTAGGCATTCCAACAGGCATTCCAATGTCTTTTTGCTTCACAACTCCTTGGATGAATTGAACGGGAGGTCCCCTGGTGATGTTGTACCCAAGGTCACATACACGTCTTATGTTGGGGCTTCTTTGATTATTGTTCGGTGGATTGCTATTCGTATTAGATGGTGAGTGATTTCTTGATCCATGAACGCCTGGAAAGTGACCATAATCCGTTGGTTCTTTCATGGATCCCGAAATCACCAAGCCCTAATTCCAATTCATCTCTAAATTCTGAAGAGTCTCGTAAATTCTGTGATATTACCCAACATCAAATTAGCCTCTATGTTGGTTGAAACAGAACCTACTAGGCAGGCCTTTTTCTCCCAGGTGTTTAGAAGACCCTGGGCGACAATCCTGGCATATGAGAAACGAATTCCTACATCGCAAGAAATTCCCGCTGGACATGCAGCACTCTATTGGGTCAGTAGGTATAAAAGCATAATGATGCATCATGTTTTGATGGAGAGTGCCGCAGGACAAAAGTTGAATTGTGTGTGGCGTCAAAGTACGACTGCAGGGATTCTATCCTCTTGAAGAAGCATTTAAAAAGCTTTTAAAGATTAAGAAAAAACGTTTTTATAGATATCCACTGGGCTCTTCTTGACAAGACGATTAGGGAAAAGGAAGTGAAGGGATTCTGGAACCTTGTGGGTTCCTTAATACCGCTCAAGAGAAGGGAAGTTCATTCTCGTCATCCATGTGGGCCTCTCATTACAAAGAAATTCTATTTAATGTGGATGCAGAAGCTCCCCACCAGGCCTGGAAAGTATGTCTATAGAAAAGCATGCTTCTATTTACAATAGGCGAGGTTACACACGCTATATAGCAAGTTCGGCAAAGCCCCGGGCCCGGATGGTATCGGGTCTGACATCTATAAATGGTTCCCCAATTGGTGAACACCAATCCTGTTGGAATCATTTAACACAATTGCATGCTCATTAGTAGTTCCATCCACTTGGAATAAGAGCATTATTATACCAGCCTTGAAGAAGGGCTCACATGCCGACCCCACCGCCTCCCCCAACCCAACCCCCCATTGCTATCGGCCTATATCCTTGTTGGATAGCGCATCCACAATTTTTGTCAGGTGCCTGGCTGCTGGGCTTGCTCAGTGGGCAGCAGACAACGATATCCTGCCTGCTTACCAAGCAGGATTCAGAAAAGGTTTCGTGACAATTGACCATGCCTTCGTTCTCAAAACTATTATAGAAAAATATGTTTCACTAAGAAGGGGCCGAGTGTACGCAGGCTTCTTAGATTTAGCGAAAGCCTTTGACTCCTTGAACCGGGCCCTGTTGTGGAATAAGCTCCACAAATTGTGCGTGCGATTGATTATCTGCCTTTATTCAGATGCAAGGGCTTCAGTTGTTAGTAAGGCTGGTCAAGAGGCACTCACCGAGTTTGCCACCTATAAAGTCACAAGACGGGGCTTTCTAATGGCTCCCTTATTGTTAATCCTTTTCCCAGATTTCTAGCCTGATTCCAAAAAGGAAGGTACAATACAGCCAGTTTTAAACTGAATTGGTTACTCCACTCTTTTTATATGCGGATGACACCATTTTACTTGATCTTACACTGAAGGGGTTGGAACGTAGCTTGGGTTACGCAGCTAGCTACTTTGAAGACGTAAATGTTTCGAAGACGAAGATGGTGGCCTTTGGCAGTAATATTCCTAAATATACCTGGTCAATTCATAACGTTAAGATCGAAGTAGTGTTCTGTCCTGATGGCTCTTGTCCGCGGAAGGTGCTGAACCACACAGTCCCCCAGAAAAGTGTGGTCAACAGCTGACTCAAAGAACAGCTGAGATCCCTACTTCACCACAGGAAAGGGGAAGTGGAGAAAATAAAAAAGAACACTGATTCAGGTCTTCAGATAAGGCACCAATATGCAGGAGACGAAAGAACAAAAACAAATTACAGTCATTATCAGTACCTTTTTCCCCGGTTTCGGCCCTAATGACTGCACCGAAAATTCCGGCCAATACAAAAAGTCTGGAAATTTATACCACCAAAGGTATGAACACCAAAAGTTTGGAACTTTGGTGGTATGTATTTTTGGTAGGTTAAAAAAAAGTCTGCGGGGGTATCCCCCGCAACCCCTGCTCACTTTATAGTGAGCGGGCGTTGCTGGGGACTCCCCTGCAGCTGTCCGAACAAAAAAAAAACGAGGTCTGCAGGGGTATCCCTCGCAAAACACCCCGCTCACTATAATATACAATATAGTGAGCAGGGGTTGCGGGAGAAACCCCTGCAGCTGCCCAAAAAAAGAAAAGGACCCTGCGGCGCCGGTTCCCGATCACGGAAGTGAAAGGAAACTGGTGCAGCAGGGACACAGCGCGAAGGTAGGAAAGGTAAGTAGGGTGGTGGGGGTGTGTTGTGTGGGTGTATGTATGGATGGTTTGCTATTGGATGTTCGCATGGGAAATGTAGTGCGTACATTTCCCATGCAATTTCCGTTGCGGAAATGTACGCGACGGAAAAATCACGTAGATCCTTTTTCCCCACCTATCCCAAATAAACATTTATACCTGTCTTCCTCTGCAAGGAGCTTAGAGGACTTGATAACAACTCTCTTGAAGAAACATTTCCCTGTGTAGAAGTACTCTCAGAACTCCACTTCTTTAAATGTGATTCCAAAGGCTTTTACATGAACTGTTGCAAAACTGGTTTGAATACTTCTTGAGTTCAAATTATGCAAAGTCTTATTCCATATCCAGAATGACACTTCTACTGCACATCCTTCAGAATAGAATTAACAGAGTTGTCAGATAAACACTGAACACTGAAAAACTGTTCTACAGTTTGCATCAGACTGTTAAGTATTCACTTCTTGACTGCTTTAACTGCTACGTGCTGAACATTCACTCCACGACTGAAATGACTTGTTCTGCACTAGATGGCTTGCTCTGCGCATGCGCCCGAACGAATGTCTACTCTGTGGGGGGGGAGAACGGAGAACCACTCTCTTTACGGGCCTCCGCGCGTGCAGGCTAAACAAATGGCAGAAGAGAGTCAGGCGAGAATAGCGGCTGCCAAATTAGCCATGCACCCAATGCAGGCTCGAGCGTTACGCTGAGTCGGTAGACCTCAGAACCAAAGCCAGTCTCATCCGGACATAGACTGGAAGTGTCTGCCACTATGACTTGCGCACTTCACTGGATTATGAACCAGCACAGAATCTTGACTTCTGCTTCTGCGCGCGCAGTCCTTTGCTGCTTGTAGTTTGGCTTTTGATCAACTCCCGACTCCGCAAACGCTGTCATGACAGGCGCACTGAGCTCAGTAATTAGCGCGTGTTGAACACTTCTCTACCATGACATGAGCAAGGAGTTCAAAAAGGCGTGCGCGTGACCACTTCTCAATCCCTTCACATGATTTCTACGGAGCCAAAATAAAATACCTTAACCAAACACCTTAACTGGGAGGCAGCGAAGACTCCTTCGAAAGGAAGAAATAGTAGATCTTCTGGTTAGGTCGAAAATGTGTCCCACAGCAGAGTTATGGGCAATTTGTAATCTCTGGAGTGGGCACTTCGGGATGCCCATTAAAAGGGAATTACAGTAGTCCCATCGAGCATTAATCCGAGTTCTTACCACTATTGATAGATCTGTTTCTGCAATTAGAGACATTAAAGGTTTCTGGAGTTTCAACTGAAAATAGACTGATTTAATAATCTGATTTACATGTAGATTGCAGTTTGTACTAGATTGCCATACTCAGCTAAGATGTTTTACTTTCTCTGCATATTCAATTGGAACCCCAAATGGAGTTGGGCAAGGAACATTGTGTAATGCATTAGCTACTTTAACCTTTGAGCCGAAAACAATAATCTCAGTCTTTTTTATGGATTGAGCTGAAGTTTATTTTCCAGCATTCAATTTTGGATTTTACCAGCACAAGTCAGAACTCACTCCATTGCTTCCAGTGGTTGCTTTAACATAATGTAGATCTGTGTGCCATCGGCATAGGAGTGGTAAAACAGATCAAACTGAGTGACATTTTTCACAATGGACTGATATACACAACAGTGGCAGAGAAGAGCCTTGAGGTACTCTGCGTGTGACAGGTAGGGGCTCAGACAAATATGGGCCTACTTTGACCTGTTGGACATGGTCCATCAAAACAGATGTGAACCATTTAACAGTGTCAGTCACCTGAGCCACTGATGACGGCCTTCATTTAAGGATATCAAAGTCCACTGTTTCAAAGGCTGCCGATGGGTCCAGTATGATAAACCTGCTGATATCGCCCTCGTCGGCAGCCTCAAGTAAATCACCCCAGACCGCGGTGAATGCATATTCAGTGCTGCGGCCTGGTGTGAAACCTAGTGGATAAGGATCCAGGATATCATTCTCTTCCAAAAAAAGTTGCATGATGGCAACTTTTTCTAAGATGTTTGCTGGCCATAAAAGACCTGCAATGGGCCGATAATTGGAGGGACTTTTGTATTCCAGTGTAAGATAAGATTTCTTCAGGTCTGATGGAACACAACCTTGGGTTAATGAAGTGTTCACCAAGGTCTGAACGTACTTTCCAACTGCAGAGGCATGCTGTTCCGCAAGATAAGCGGCAACATAATCATAGACGAAATTGGTAGGTTGCTTATCACCTTAATGACAGTTTCTAAACTGACTGGCGAAAAGACAAATTTAGGGAGAGAGAGAGAGAGAGAGAGAGAGAGAGAGAGAGAGATTCATTTTCTGAGAATATTGCCTTAGTGATTATGTTGTAATGTAAGGTTGCATATTGAGTATCTGTTATTCTTAATCGTCACAATTATTTTCCCACAAAAAACGTTAAAATCATTAGCCATTTTTTGAGATGCTTGGAGACTAGTGTTAACACATGAGCGATTAGTACAATTTCTAATTACCTTCAATAAAACTTGGGATCTATTTTCAGACAGGTTTATCTGCCCTTGGAAACATAGGGATTTGGTTTGAGGATCTCCTCCCTATATAGCTTTAGGGCAAGTTTGGCTTCAGTACGAGCACTTGTTTTCCTGGTCTTGAACCATAATTTTTCAGTTTTTCGATAACTAATTCTGAGGACTTATTTGTCATTATACCATTGGTTATTCTTTTTAGCAGATTTCTTAACAATTTTGCAAGGAGCAATAGCATCACAATTGGTTTGCATCGTAGTCATAACTTGAGAATACAAGGTTGTGCTGCTTACAGTTCATTGAGTTACCGTTGGGTCATTTAACAGTTCATCGCCAGTTATGCAATCTAAATCTTTCTTTCAGCAGCAAAGTTTCAGATTTACAGGAAAATTCTTGCAAAATGGGATAAAATCAATAAGCATAATAAAACAGACCACAACATGATCGGACCAGCTAATCGGTATATTTCCAGAGTGATTTATGTATAGGCCTCTGGATAAAAATAGAATCCAGGCAGAAACCACCTTATGTGTTGGTTGATTAGATAGTAAAAGAAGGTCATGAGATAACAAGATGTCATTTAAAAGTATACAATCTGTAACTGCAGGTTTGTCACACCATATGGTAAAATCGCTCAAAATAATCAACTTTGAGTGACCTAGTGCTTCAGAGCGAATATAAACGCCCACAGCATCTAGAAATAGTCCAGCAGGCCCCGGGGGTCTGTAGCACAGAATAAAATTACCTGCATTATTAGGGGTAAATTGGCATGTCCAAGCCAAAATTTGACAGGTGTAAAGAATAGAAATTGACACATTGCAGAGTATTTTTGGCCAACATAGCTTCTCCTTTCTGTGTCTCCCTATTAAGCCATTGGATTTGAAAGGAATCTGGTACTAGGAGATGGTAAGAGGTAGTACAGGTAGTACAGGTAGTACAACCAGGATTCAGTGATAAACAGTACATCCAGGGTATGAGCAACGATGAGATCATTTGTAGCAGCAGCATTCTTGATTGCACATTGAGCATTTATAAGGGCACAAGACAATAAGGGGCGGTTGTAATGGTATCTTTTAAGCACATTAGATTTCTCTGTGCTAACATGATGAAGTTGTGTTTTGTTTAGCGTTCGCAATAAGAGTACCTTGCAATGTGTCTTTGAGGGCGAGCAGAGATTCACAGCAATGAGTAATCACCATATCGTAGAATAGTGCAGGACCGATACTATCCCAGAGGTGCTGCACAAGAATATATTTAAAAGTCTTTCCCCACAGTTTTGTTCTCTGCACAACTAACCTGCTGTTCTTTGCATTCTGCAGGTGTGGAATTTCCAGAACAGAGTTTGCGTGAAGATGTAGTGCGTGTCTGCGAGGAATTGCTGTTTCCGGGTGAGTAGCGGCGTTGCGCAAGATTTTGTCTAAATGAGGCTTTCCCCACTGCACGGCTAACCTGATGTCTTCTTTTATGTTTCTACAGATGTGGCAGCTCCGGAGCGGCGATCGGATGATCGGCACCGATCGCGTGATGGTGCTCCGATGGACCGCTGGACTGAGCAGGCTTCTGGTAAGTATTAGCGTTGCTCTGAATAGCGATGTAGCTTGCGTGGTCTGCGCAGCTAACCTGGCGTCCTCTCCCTTGCAGCTCGGCAGTAACAGACTCCAGGAATACCGAGATGGAAAATCAGGTAAGTGTCTTGTTCTGCTCTTTTCTCTCTTTCTCCCTTGCAGGTAGCTCGAGACAACTGGACGGGGGTAGCTGAAGACTGGCCTGGAGTTTGCAGACACGGTGAGCGTTACGCTGCAGGTGTGCAGAATAACGCGGAGCGTGTTCTGTATAAAGGGCGTGGCTTATATAGTCTTCAGAAAGTAGTCCTTAGGATAGGTAGTCCCAGCAACCACACCCAAGCAAATAGTTCCTTAGGCAAGTAGTCCCTTCAGCCCGCTTCAGATTGGTTTACACGTGCTTCACTGGGTTTGAAACTTGTCATGTTGGTGATGGCAGTATGAGCCTGGCACCAATGGCGCCAGAACCGAATCCAGGAGGCCCCTGTGAGACCCTTTGGGGCCTTTAAGGCCCCCATGGAACCCAAAGCCCTGGGAATGTTGGTCTGCACCTGAAGTTTGGGGGTATGGACCGTGACAGCTCCTCTCGAAAAATAATTATTGAATGAAACAATTTGAAAATATTTTCAAAAATGTTAGATCCCCCCAGGGAATTCTCTCTATGTGGGTTTAAACTTAGCTATGCCAAACAATCATTCCAAGTCAATAGTATGCTTCATTGTTGAATGCGATGTGATATTGTCAACAATTGATTCTCATCAGCATTTGCTTCTTGATAATCCATCATAGGTGAAGGACAAGCTGATGTTCTATTTTTGATTTGATTGTTTATTTGCGCCTATAAACAATGTGTTTCAAAGCACTTCAAGGAGGGAGGGAACATGGGAGAATACAGTTACATTTTTACAAGTCCTTGACACATTTTATAATGTGAAAAATAACTATCATAGTCAGCCTGGCGACATTTCAGATAGTGCAAGTGAAGAAACAGTTAAGGAGATGGGGGGAGAATGAGACAAACTAGCAGTAACATTACTATGTCTGAAGACAAGTGATGTAGTGCATGAAAAACAAGAGGAAGGGGGAGTGGAGAGAGGGAAGAGGTGAGGAACGGACCAGTGACTATCGTAATAAGTCTGACGGTTCAGAATAGTGCTGGGGGGAGTAGAAGGAGAAGACGAGGAGGGAAGGGGGGGCGCAGACAAGCTGCTATCAGATGTCGTGAGACCAATGACAGGAGTAAGTGCTGATGGACATAAAACGGGGGGGTGGGGAGAGGTAGAGGGGGAAGTGGTTGCAGGGCAGGCAGAGAGAAGAAAGATAGGGGGAGGGGCTGTGAAGGACCGGCAGTTACGATTACTATGCCTAACGGCAGTTGAAGGTAGAGCCAGGCTTAACAGGAGAGGGGGAAGCAAGGAGGGGGAGAGGGCGGGCAGATGCGAAAAAATGGCAGCTATGATTACTATGCCTGGCGGCAATTGGGGTAATGCCAGTCTTAACAAGAAAGGGGGAGGAGACGGTGCAAGAACAGGAGGCTACAATTACTATGCCTGACGGCAAGTGGAATAGTGCCTGAAGATAACGGGGGGAGGGAGAGTCAGGGGAGTAGGGGGCAACCGAGAAAATCAAAGGGGTGGAAGTGGGGCACAAAAGTGGTCAAGGGTGGTGGGAGGGGGACACGGTCACACTCAAGGAGGGCATGGGGGTGGAGGGAATGCAGTCACACTTACAGGGGGAAGGGGCTAGGTGGGGGACACAGTCACACTCATAAGGGGGATGGGGGTGGGGGTAGCGGCTGGGTGGCGTACCATGGTGGACAGGGCCTTCGATGTGGGCCTTAGGTGATGTGCCTGGCTCCCGCCTCCCGGTTGCATCCATTTGCTTAAGGGTCCAAGGCAACCAACAGGAGGGGGGCAGGGGCTGGCCCACACCAGGAAGAACATTTCAATTTAAAAATGCAGCAAAGACCGCCATCTCGGAAGGCCTGCAAGGTAGGGAGACCACAGTGCCGCACGAGGTAAAAGATAAAATACCCAAATGGGTAGTGCACAGAGCGCAACATGCTGGCCACGCCCAGGCCAAGGACGCACAGGCACAAGGGATTATTGCAATTGCATACCTTGTAGTCTTGATCCTTACCCCCAGCAAAGCGCAATGTGCTGTGTGATGGTAGTCCAGCGGGATGGTCCGTGCTATGAGCGATGTAATCAGCGAACCTTAATAAAAGGATATAAAAAGACATGCTCAGTAGTTGTGTAGCAACAGAGTTGTTGAAAGAACATTGTTTAAAGGTTTTGTTCACAATCTGTACTTTTTGAAAGCTGATTCTTTTTGGCATCGTTTCATGGAGGAAAGGCAGTATTGGTTGATCCTGGCTCTAGAAAGAAGCCTAATTATCATACATAGGTTAATCGATCTAAAATTGTATATTGAATTGTTACATATATTTAAAAATAGTACTTGTGTTTGGAATAATGGTTTTTGGCATTATCTGACACATTTTATATGTGAAAATGTTATATGTGAAAATGTTTAATGAACTCAACACAAATTAAAAAAATATATAGGAGCAGGGGAGGAGGTGGGCCATCAGGGCTTGATACAATCATCTTCTGTCTTCTAAAGTGCATGAGACACGATTTAGACACTGCGGCGTTCACCTGATGAACCAGTGTGAGCTGTTCATCTTCCCAGACCCCCTACATTGCCCCTGCCCATGGATCTAGCTCCTGTATAGAGACAATCCCATTTTTGAGATTAAAGCAGTGGAAAGTTTGCAGATCATGGTCAGAGAGAGTTGCACTGCCATGTTCCCAGAGAGAGTATCATCTGGTCACTGCTCAGTGTCTTACTTTTCTTTATTCCTGGCAGGGCAAGCTGGTAAAGGAGAAGCAGAAAACTGTGGCTGCGTTTGAAGGAATGCGGCAACTTCTGAAGAGACAAGAGCAGGCGATACTGTGGCGACTGGAGGAGATGGAAGGGAGAGTAACCACAGCTGAGGCGGCAGATATAGCCAAATTATCCCAGCAAATCGCATTTCTCGGTGCCTTGATAACCGAGATAGAGAAGAAGTGTCAGCAACCAGCAGACGAACTCCTGAAGGTGAGACACTGCGTGATACAGAGTACACTAACACTGCGATAAATGATATGATAGGTTATTTATAACGCGCTTAATACCCAGAGGTTTCTAAGCGCGGACCCGGGGATCGAACCTGTGTTGCTCCGTGTCGTCTTGCTTCCAAGGCGAGCACGTTGCCCCTGAGCTATCATCCCTAGACAAATGGAGAGGGAGGAGTGAGAGCAGGGAGCAGGTGATCTCCTGAAGGTTAGACACTGCATGACACAAAGGGGTCCTAGTAGACGGTAGAATGTGCTAGACTGCAGGTGATGCAAATAGTGCTGTGAGGGTGATTGCTGGTCTTGGACAGAGAGACCATGTAACGGAAGCAAGACGCAAACTCCATTGGTTGCCTATTGAGGCTAGGATTGAGTTCCACCTCCTTGTAATCACACATACATGCCTAGTTGGCATGAGTCCAGCATACTGGTGTGAGGCAATGTTTAATAAAGTGAATGCTAACACTCTTAGATCCAACAACACAACAGTTGAAGGAGCCCAGATGTATGCTCTCACAGGATACCAAGTGAGCATGTTTTGCTGCAGCTCCCCAAGCGTGAAATGCCATCCCACGGGACCTTAGAGATTTGAGAGTTACAGAAATATTTAGGAAGAAATTGATGACTTTGCTTTTTAGATAGGTCTTTTCTTTTTATCTTCACTGAATCTCGGCTATGACTTTTTGTGGACTTTTTGGTTTGTCTGTTTTGCGCTCTTAAGCCTCCGGGTCCCCTGGTGCGTGGCATCCATTTATAATTTAAAGTGTGAGCAAAGAGCTGAGGAACCTCTGGATGCAAGACACTATATGAAACAAACTGTACACAGATACAGAGATAGAGGCACGAGAGCAAATAGTAGTGGAATTCCTGGTGGCGAGACACTGCATTTATAGTGTGCCAGGTAACGTAAGTTTGCACAAGTCTATAGGGCGGCCAAAGCCTGCGTCTGGCAAATTTTCTAAGGTAGCCACGGCTTGAGGCTAGCCATTGGTATAAGGTGGCTAGAATTTGCATTTAGCTTAAGGGTGACCAAAATCTGCTTTCGGGCTAGTTGCCTGGGGGGGCAAGGGTTGCATTGGGCCCAATTGTGTAAGGAAACCAAAGCCTACATTGAGCCAACTGTCTAAGATAGCCAGCTTTTTCAATTTTAGCTAAATGTGCAGGGTGGCCAAAGTTTGACATCTGGCCTATTCTATAGGATAGCCAAAGCTTACGTCTGGTCAGTTGTATAGGGTAGCCAGAGTTTGCATTTAGCACAAGCGTGTGGGGTGCCCAGGGTCTGCATTCTGCCTAATTGCCAAGGAGGGCCGAATGTCTGCATCTGGCCTGGGTGTGTAGGCCAGCCCAGCTTTGCATCTGGCCTAGTTGTCTAAGGTGGCCAATGTTTTACGTCCAACCCTATAAGGTAAGGTAACCCATACTTTCCAACAGACCCTGCAGAGCGGGTCTTGCCTGCTTCACATCTTGCCCAAGTGATATAGGCCTTCTGGTCCCAAAGTGCCCCATCCAGACATCCTACTTACTGGGATAGCGACTAGGTGGTATCCCCCTCCTGGCCACAGGCTAGGGTAGCCACCCTGTGATTCTTGACCCTCCAACCAGCCCTGCCTCTCTAGGACCTCTCCTCCTCCCCATCCACACTACAGGAAGTGTCTCCTTCGTTAACTCACAATGTAGCCAGTGTGCCTCCCACTGCAAGCTATCGGCCCCCAAGTGAGTCACACTCACAACTCCGCCAACAGTAACTACAAACAACACTAAGAAAACCCCAATAACAAAGGGCCCGCAAAACAAAATAGTGCTGAGGAACCAACAAGGTCAACAAAAAATTCCAACCAACGTCACAGGAGGGCTAACGCCCCTGTGATCCAATCCAATAACATAAACGCCAAAAACCCAACCCCAAAAGGAAAAAAGGATAAACCGTAGTAGGAGCCTCACGGACACAATTACCACACTTAGTACAAAACCACCAGACTCCGTCAATAAAGAGAAAACCTCGGACCCCCAGGAAGGAAATCACAGCTGTGAACCAAAACGCACCCGTACACTGAAAGGAAAACCCAAGGAGCGATACAAGAAAGCCCCCAAATCAGTAAGGACCCCCTTGGGGGCAAAACCAAAGAACACACAAATATAAAACATGAAACCACAGAATCACGAGCAGACATTTGCAACTGTGAGATACTCCAACCTTCCCAGTATTCAAAGGAAACACAGTAGAAGACTTGGAAGCATAGAAGATGTCACGCCAGAGGAGAGGACGACTCGTAAGAAACCACAGACAAATGATACGCAAAATGGAATTACGCCATGCCACCACACCACAAAACACCAACACAGCAACGGAATGCACACTAACGAGCCAGACTGTAATAAGCGTCACCTGAAAAACCAGACTAAAATCACTGTACCTAATGCCTTATCTCGTAATGGACCACTCGTCAGAGCAGCAACCAGCTACCAGAAACAGCAGACACATCTGCAGGATATCTGGACTCCAAAGGGAAAAGGCAGAAACAAACAGAAGGAGAACGATGGAAAACACCTCCACTCATACATTACTAAAACCCAAGGGGACCACCGGCAACACAACCTGAAACAGAAGAGGGCCCAGATGTAGACATGAACACAATATGAAACTTAGCCAACCTACTTAATGACAAAACTGACCTAACTGAACACAACCTGCATCCCGAGGAGAATAATGAGCTTCAGCAACAAGACCACCAGATGACACAAGCAAGAACAAAACAGCCACTTGAAAGAAAAAAAGTCCACTGGAACCTAATTCGACAGTCAGTCATAACACCCTTGTGAAGAGACTGGAAGAAATCTGGATCAGCGACACAACGCTGCTCTGGATTAAATCTTTCTTGTCTGAAAGAACAAATCGTATGGCTAACACCATTCAAATCCGGAGTTTCACAAAGCTCCTCATTATCCCCACTAAAGTTCAACATCTATATGACGCCACTAATCAACCTCGTTAAAAGACGCAGCCTCACATGATACAATTATGCAGACGATACCCAAATCCTTTACAAAATCTGCGGTAATGAAGAGGTGACCCCCACGCTAAAATACTGTCTCAAACAACTGTACCAGTGGATGAACACTAATAACCTCAAAATTAACCCAGACAAAACAGAAATCCTGGTTACACCAGGCATCCAAGGAAACAACCAGGACATCCCGTGGCCCACAGAACTGGGAGCGCCACCCAAACTGACCAAAGTAGTCAAAACCATGGAATCATAATGGACAACGAGTTAATACTACAACCCCAAGTAAATGTGATAATTAAATACTTCTTGCATCTTCAAATGATCAAGAATATTCTCCCCTTCTTCTCCACTCTGTAGCACGTCAACTGCTACCTGGTTTACTCTCATAACGCGCCTACTTCTCTAAATGTTTGTCATTCGGGTATACTCCCCTGCCTGAACAATGTTTCACTTCAACAGTGCTTTCTGGTTTAGATTAACTGACAAAAGGTTCATAACATTTCAAAGTGTTCAACAAATGGTAGCTTCACCAACTGCAGCACCTCTTCAGAAGAAACAAGACTCACATTGGTGCTCTTTGTTATTCTTTTACAAATGATGATGCTCTCCCTCTGGATATTCCTTCCCAGAAGAGACGCTTTTTTGCCACTTTTGTTTCCCCAACACACCAGTGACCAATTACTGCCAATGATAGGGTTTCTGTCTGCTTCTCCCCTGGCTTTGGCAATGAGTTTCTACCAGCTTTCACAAAAATGCTGGACCAAATATGGGCAATTTATCTCCCAACCTGTAGACCTTCCATTAGACCCCTTCTGCTGTTGGCAATCTTGACTGAAGTGTGCTTGCCTTTGTTTCAAAACATTTTGGCTTAGGCAATGCTTCTTTTATCAGTCTCTCTTGGCTTGGGTAATGCTTCTAGGACTCAGATTTTAACATCACCCCTTTGGTTTGCTGCGTTTTCCAGTCACACCTTTAATTTTACAGTCATTCGTATTAGTTATAAATTGTTGCTTTTCACTCGTTAGATGTTCAAAATCGCCTTGGGGATCACTTTCCCCTCTACGCGAGTGCCACATCTGCTACTGCTCAATAGTTGGTATTCAAAACTGCAATCTGAGCTTCTTTCACTTGCACGTGAGTAGCTTTTAATCGCTGACTGCCTGGGCTGTGCGAATGGGAATGGGGAATGGGGTAATAACCTGTGAACTCACCGGATTGGACACGCGCCTTCATTCCCTTTGGTGCTAGCAGGACTTCTGCTGTGGTGGCTTCTCGCTTCTTCAGTCTGCCTTTGCCCACGCCACCTGTAATTTAGAGCCTTTCTTGCTCCGGTGATCTTCTGATGCACGCTAGCCATCAGAAATCTCCCCGATGCCCTCTGGTGCATGGCAGCCACCTGAGTCGGCCTCTCTGGAAGGAAAGCTTCCATTGCCTTTGCTTCCTGCTGAGCAGTCTCTGAAACACTGGTGCCCAACTGGCAAGCTTCTTCCCTGCATGCTTCCCACTGTGCAACCTCTGCCCTTCCAACTCTGGGAGGCACAGACCCTCTTGGGACAGGCAACTGCAATCTGCCACACAGGGGTCCTGGCGTCCTCTCTCTCCTCCAGCTTCAGTATGGGCTGTCTGTATGTGCCATGCTGCTGTTCCGAACTGCTACTGCTTCTCTCCTGCTCTCTTGTTCTGCGCCTGAAAGGGCTTTTTAAGCCTCCCAGTCACCCTCAGGTGTGGGTCATTGACATTAATGAGACTACTCCTACAATCTTACACCTCTTCAGCCCTCTTCCTCGTCTCAGTACATAGGGAATTATGGGACTTGAAGTCTCTCATAAAGTGGAAGAGTGGAGTTTTGGGAGATCAAAGATGGCCGCCTTTGGAAAAGGACACATGTAGGATTCCCTCTCCCCACGGAACCGCGAAATAAGGTGAAAAAGTCCCATTGACAGAGCATTGCACCACCCCGGAAAGGGTAAGGAAGTGCCCCGGGCACAACCTCGCATATGCGAAATCAACGGGGGGCGTGAAGAGCTACATAATGAAACAGCCGTGCATACCGCGGTTAGGAACAGGCACGCCCCACCCAAAGCAACAAGCAGCAATGCAGGCCCAACAGTGCCAGTGACGAGTACAGCAGCGGGGGTGAGGCAGCGTCCTGACCCAACAACCAGGAAGCATCCACACACACGCCAGAGAGTTGGATATTAAGATAAAGCAGGCAAGAAGTAGGCTCTGTGCACAGTCAGCAAGCCAGGCACAAAAGCAAAAGTGGAACCTTGCAGGAAGTCTCATTATTACAGAGAAAGCGCAGGCCCCTGGCCGCAAGCAGAGGCAAGTCCGGGGGACAGCAACATCAGGTAAGCGGGCGGCAAGAGGCCCTCTCTAACCCCGCCAAAAAAACAAAAAACATGACCTATAACTAAGGAAGGTTGTAACCCGGCAATTCTTATTGATCAACACAAGGGAAATCAGTGCCGGCCACCCCAAATTCAGAGGGCATCTCCAGGCAACACCAAGACAGGGGGAATGGATAGGGGGATCTTGAAGGCCAGAGAAGGAAGCACAAAAAGGAGCTGGGAGCCTAGAGACAACTGCCAGGACCTGGAGAGGTCCCGCATCCACACGGAAGGCAGACAGGACGGAGAGCAAGCCACAAGAAAGGCTACAAAGAAGGCCTAACAGAGCTAGAGAAAACTTGAGGAGCTGCAGTCCTCTCCAAAACAAGGTGTACAACCCACCAAGTGAAACACACAGCGAGTATTAAACGACTATGGGGCGCAGGGGCGGCACCAAGCCCAAGAGGAAGAGGGAACAATAATGGCCCGTAACATCTGGGAGCCAGCACAGAAGAAACAATGACAATCCGCCAGGAAGACATGCAGAGCTGGTTCAAGGAGTTCCAGGACCATTTCATGGCCTTTCAAACGCAGTTTGAAACTTTGAAAGAAGAGATGAAAGTCTGTACAGGAACTAAAACTGGACATTGCCAAACTGGAGGAAAGGACCGGCACAGTTTAAAGGGCCGTGCAGGAGATGGAAGAGGACTCAAAACAAACCAAAGAAGCACTGGAACATCTGGCGCGGTTGACGCACCACTTGGAGATACAATCCAAGGACCTGGAGAATCGTTCACGGAGGTCCAATGTCAGGATCAAGAGCCTCTCAGAAAAAAGTGTCAGACAAAGACTTGAAAAGCACGACCGAACAGATCTTTGCAGCTCTTCGCAGAAGTCCAAAGCAACCGGATTCATAACGGGAGAACCAGGGGCACGCCCTTGAGATGTTCTGGAGGCGATCACCTCATAAAAGCAAAAAGAGAAAATCCTGCAGAAAGCAAGGCTGACAGGCCAGGTTAGAATCAAATCCTGACACCAACACTCCCTCTGTCCCTTGATCTCTCCTCTGCCTTTGACAGGGTAAATCACAACATCCTGATTGCACGTCTCTGACACACCTTGGGAATCACAGGTCAGGTGCTGGTGTGGTTAACCTCCTTTCTCTTCGACCGTCCATCCCAGGTTGAACTTGGAGCCTTTCTCTCGACTATCGCTCTCTCAACCTGTGGCTTTCTCCACGGATCAAACCTATCCCCCTGGTTCTTCAACGTCTATATGGACATTGGCACGTGTAATCGCCACTTCCCCTCTAACTTCCATTATTACGCAGATGAGGTTCAACTATCCTTCAGGCTACCCTCAGCCTCCACCTCGCTCATATCCGATTGTCTGTCCGCTATTCAGTCATGGTGTGCTGCAAACGACATCTGCCTTAACGCCAGTAAGACTGAGCTTGTTTGTATTGGGAGCCATACTCCCGCTTTCCCACTCTCACTCTGGGGTCTTGTTTGACTCCACTCTTTCCTTCTCCTCTCACATTTCGGACATCGAAAAAATAATAATCTATCACTTATACCTCCTCAGAGGCACTCTACCTTTTCTCACTTTCCCCCAGCGGCTCACTGTCTCCCTGGTTCTCTCCAGGATGGACTATTGCAACAGCCTCTTCCTCAACCTCCCTGATACTGCCCTCTGCAACTCATCCAGAACAGACTAGCTAGTCTTATCCTTGGCCTCAAGCCCAGGGACCGCATCTCTCTGGCGCTGAAATACCTTCAGTGGCTCGCCGTGGCTTTAAGGATCAAGTTCAAGACCCTCTGTATTGTCCACAAGGCTCTCTGGGGCCTCGGACCTACCTACGTACAAAGCTGCCTACCTAAATACTGTCGTCACAAGACCTCCGCTCATCTACCTCCTCTACCCTGCTAACCTAGCTCTTTCCCCTTTTCATTTCTCCCTCCTCTTTCTTCCAGCTTGCCGAGTGGCCGCCTGGTGTACCTCAGAGTCTCGCATGTCCTGGGCACCCCTGCCAGTCCTCTCTGCACTTGCCTCGGTGGCCTGCAGCCCACCCTCCCTCAATGCACTTGAGAATCAACCCAAGAGAGTGGCTCTCTCTGCACTTACCCCAGTCTCCACTGACTGGGTGCACTTGCACCTCCCCCTTCCTCGACCGTCTGTGCACTTGCTCGATCCGAATGCACCTTTGCCTGAAGATCGTTTGTCTGTTCTCCGTTGTCTTCACCCCTTATTGTGCACTTGGAAAAACTGCAGCATCATCGTCGGGCCCATTTGCTGTATCTCAATTGTTAAATGTATTATATTCACTTACTCTGCCTGTGCAGGCTATTATCGTCTCAGAAATTCAAGGACTCTGAGCGACTGTTTGTTTTTCCCATGTCCCCCCCCCTGCTTGGGGCGCTTTGAAACACTTGCCTGTGTATAGGCGCTTTATAAATAAACATTACCTTTACCAAACATTGGCAGAACGGCCAAAAGGAAGTGAATCAAATTGAAAGTCGCCTCACTTACATACAAATGTTTGAACAATGCAGCACTGTGCTACCTGATAGACAGATTCACCATGAAATCTTCTACAAGAATCACCGGACTATCTAATACCAATTGCCTCTTAGTCCCTAAATTTAAGCTATCTAGAGTTGTGGGGAGTTGCTTCCCGTTCAAGGCAGCCCAATTATGGAACTCTTTACCTACCCCACTGAGGGCAGAACATTCTTACCTAAACTTCTGTCAGAGTATAATAAGATGGCTCAAAGAGTCTGACATCTAGGCCTACCTGCCCACCTGCATATCTACGACCAACCTGCTCTGCCTTGTCTTTCCTGTAAAAAGGATTGTTCAGCTACCAGCCTTATTTGGACTGTCCTCTATATCTGCTGTATCTGTCCTCTCTTAGGACTATGTCATGTCGTATTTGTATCTGTCCTCTCTTAGGACTATGTCACGTCGTATTTGTATCTGTCCTCTCTTAGGACTATGTCATGTCGTATTTGTATCTGTCCTCTCTTAGGACTATGTCATGTCGTATTTGTATCTGTCCTCTCTTAGGACTATGTCACTTCGTTGTTTCCATTTGATTTCTATCTGCATGCTCACTTTCCTTGCTCTGTATTTTTCATATGTATTATATTCTCCATACATTGTATTGCATTATCCTGATGTGTAACCAAGCTGTAAATTATCTTGTGCTATGCGCCCTGAAATCTCCGGGTCTGGTGCGAATTACAAATAATAAAACAAACAAGTAAGTAAGGGTATGGTGGCATAAGGTCGACCCCTGTGTGGGTATAAAGATCAATACCGCTTGAATGAGCTAACGGCCCAGGGGGTGCCAGAAGGGAGGGAAACGTCAATGGATCGCTTAGCAGGGTTTAGAATCCCCACGACGATTACTCTGGAAGGTCAGAGGGCCAGGCTCGGCGGACATCTCGTCCGAGCGGTCATAGGAAGAAGGGGGGGACCAGTAGGAGTTGGGGAGGGGTTGCGGGAGGGATAAAGGGGTTTATAGGAGGGAAAGAGTGTAGAGGTGTGGATCTAGGACTCAGAAAACGGACGAGACACGTGTACCAGGAAGACAGGATGGCATCACTAAAAATATTATCTTACAATGTGAGGGGCCTGAACACCCCAAGCAAGAGAAAAAAATTAAACAGCTGACGACAGGTATGAAGAGACACACATAAAAAAACAGATAGGCGGCACCTTAAGATAAGAGGGTGCTCACAGATATATCAAGCAAACGTAGGGGTGAAAAAGGCAGGGGTAATGATAGCTGTACAGGACGGAAAGGGGAATACAGGTGCAGGGGACGTTGGCAGACACGGGAGGTTGTTACCTCTTACTGAACATAACATATGGGAACAGAAAAATGACTCTAGCCATGGTATACGCCCTGAATAAGGGACAAGACTGGTTCCTGAGAGGAACCTTCTCAATTTTGTTTCGCCATGGGCGAGGTGGTCTTAGCAGGGGATTTTAACCTAGCTCGGGAACCTCGGTTAGACAGGAGCAACACTACATGCTCTGGAACTCATGGCCCATCAAAGACGTTGAAACAGAAAATGTAGATACTAGCTCTTCATGATATATGGAGGTTGGTTAGGGGACAAGAACGATGATTCACCCACTGCTCTCACGTCAACACCTCACAATCGAGGATAGACTATATGTGGGCTTCCACTGGGCTGGTGGGCAAAGTAACGGATATCGCCATAGGCTCCATTTCCCGATCTGATCACGCCCCAATCATAGCAACATTTGACTTGGGTCACATTAAAGGGGGATTGTAGAAGTGGACATTTCCCACAGGACTCCTGCATGATCCGGTGATATTGGATTCCATAAGGGGCAGGATCGAACAATATTTCTCTGACAACGACACAGGAGAAACATCACAGGGCTTAGTCTGGGACACATTTAAAGCAGTGTTAAGGGGAGACCTGATATCGCTAAAAGCAGGGAGGGACAAATGCAGATGGGACGAAGAATTAGAAGGAAAATTGAGAGAGATTCAAGGATAAATATCCAAGAAACCAAGTAAGAAACTGCAGTTAGCACTGAGACACATGTCACAGGGCCAATTAAGTGCCCTACGTAGCAAATGGACAGATAAATCCCATTTATATTTGAAACATTGGTACTGTATAAGAGCAAATAGGGCTGATAAACTCCTCGCAACGCAGCTGAAGACTAGGGAAAAGAATAGGACAATAATGAAACTCTGGAACAAAAAGGGTCAGGAAAAGACTAAAGATGAAGAATTGGGGGAGATCTTCAGGGAATACTATCAAACACTACACATCAGAGAACCCCCTCTGGGGGAGCCATGGACCAATATTTAGAAAATCTCATCCTCACCCCGATTTCAAAGGAGGAAAAGGAAATCTTAGAAGGAGACATTACGGTGGAGAAAGTGAAACTTAGAAAAAACATAGGGGAACAAAGCACCGGGTCCAGACGGCTACCCGGACAGTTTCTACAAAACATTCTCGAATATTCTTGCCCAAAGATTAACCAAGCTATACAAAATTATCACTTATTGTAAGTTACCGCTGTATGTAATTGCCTATGTCAGGCACTGTAACTAAGCCTCGAACCTACTTGTATTGTTTGCGCCCAGCTGCCCAAGGGCTCGGAGCGCATTATCAAATAAATAAACCAAACCAAACCAAACACATTTAAAATACAAGGCAATATTGCCCGAAAAATTAACAAGGAGAAATTGGTAGTTTTCCCCAAGCAGGGTTAAAATTTGGAACTCCGGGGATCATATTACCCAATAGCGCTTATAGACGTCGACGCCAAGTTATATACCAAGTTACTGGCGGAGAGAATCGCGCATCTGCTCCCATCACTTATAGCACATGATCAATCATGGTTTATACCGACAAAGCAGACATTTGATAACGCCTGTAGAGTCTGCTATCTGATAGAAAAAATGGAATTGAGACAAACACCGGCTATACTAGTCTCACTGGACTCAGAGAAATCGTTCGACAGGGTGGAGTGGACACAACTATTCTGCACTATGTAACAAATGGGGTTTGGTGAAAACTTCCTGGAAATGGTAAAAGCCAACTTTCGCATGCCTCGGATGTGGATGGCCCTAAATGGGACATTGTCTGGCCCAGTGACCCTGGGGAGGAGAACAAAACAAGGGTGCCCACTATCGCTGTTGTTTTATGCAATCTTCTTGGAGCCACTATTGGACAAGATCAGAGAGGCGGATGGGGTAAAGGTGTTAAAAATGGCTGGTCTGGAGCACAAAACTGTGGCCTTCGCAGACGACATGCTGGTAGCACTGACAACCCCAGAAAGCTCCCCACCGGCGCTCATGGAGGAATTGGAAAGGTTTGGGCAAATATCCGGTCTCAAGATCAATAGGCAAAAAAACAGAAGTACTAAACTTAAAAGCAAACCGCAATTCAATAGTGAGATTGAAGCCAGGATAACCTATGTGGAGCTAACATTGACACCTTCTGTGAGCTTAAAATATAAAGAAAACTTTCTGAACCTGTTAGAGAAAATTAAAATAGACATAAGGAAATGGAACCCGCTTATGATATCCTGGTGAGGGCGTATGGTAACAATTAAAATGGTGGTTTTACCTAAATTATACTACTTCCTGGTCCTGCCAATTCGATTACCAAACGCGTTCTTTAAAACGCTGAATAAAATAATAAATACAAATAATAATAATAAATAATAAATACAAAGCCTTGCATATGGCGACACAAAGACGCCAAGAAATCAGGGAGGCGGCCTGGCATTCCGCTACTTCCGGAGGTTGTACGAGGCGGCCCAGCTGCGGGTAGTAAAGGAGTGGGTAGCAGATGCCCCGCAGCACATATGGGCAGGACAGGGTGGTGGCCCGATACCCACTTTCAGGGCTGCTATGGTCAAAGGAACAATCCAAACACCCTAATGCCAAGATCAGTGAGGTGGTGGGAGTAGGTGTGTCTGTATGGGACACCGCCATCAAGAGAGGAGTATTGTCAACACAGTCCTCCCCCTTCCTCCCGATGTTTGAGAATCCAGAATTCCAACTGGGGATGGACATAGCAACATGTAGAAAATCGTCAAAAGCAGGTTGCAGGACGATAAGGGACCTGTACCAGGGGAAAAACATAATGACAATTCAAGAATGCAAGCAGTCCCTGGGGCTAACGAACAAGGACATCTTTAAGCACACTCAACTTTAGCATTGGTTCATGTCCCCACATATAAGGCAGGCAGGCAAAAGACAGCTGACCCTCTTCGAACAATATGACAACAAGCACGAGCTTGGGAAAGCTGGTCACAAACCTAAAAAAAAAAAAAAAAAGTTTGGAAATTTGTGTCCCTAGAATGGGTAACCAATAGGCTCCAAGGCACCCAAGAGGCCTTTACGAGAGAATGGGGGCACCTATTAACACAACTACAAAGTGACTACCTGTGACAATGGTGCCCACACAATATCAGAATAATGGACATTATTCAATAAGCATTAAACATATTCTAGAGACTGGCATTTTACACCGGGGGAAGGGGTTGGGGATTGTTTGAGAAATAAATGTGATCTTGTGAGGTTATGGAAAAATAATAGAAATATATATTTTTTAAAGAATAGCGCTTTGGGGAAAATTAAACTGGGCGGTTTCCCATGCCTCCTGTCTTGTTTCTCCCCTCATGTGATCATCCCGCAGAACACCACCTCTCAGGGTCGGGATCAGAAAGCGTCTACCTTTCCCTAGCCACATGAGAAGGCTCCCAGGCCAGATTTTCTGGGTGAATCATTGCTAATTCATCAGGAGGCCAAAGGTGAAGCGGGAGGGAGATGTGTCGCACTTAATCGGACCACCCACCGAGGGTGTGAAATGCATAACACATAAAGGAATGCATTTATGGGCAGAAACCGTGCAGCTCACGGATTGATCTCGGGGCACAGGGAACACATCTCTACTGGAGGAACTCGTGGGTGCAGTAATTGACATGCACTAAAACGAATGGCAGGGGAAGGGACATAGGTTGCATTTAGCCAGAACGTCGGGAGGTAGGAAATGTATTGTCACTTACGGTACTAAAATCTCACCCTTCTGCATACACCGTCTCAAACTCTGAACTAAACACAGCCATACCTCTACAGGACCACAAACCACGCGCACTTCACAACACCAAAACGGACCATACATAATCTCACCCAACACCACATGGCGATTACCAACTGAAAAACATACCTAGGCTGAGTGACCGGTTTCTCTGAACTGGAGCTGCCAACAGCACATCACGGCTCTCTTGCCTTTTTTCCCACTTTGTCCTACTAACAAACACTGCCACCCTCCTTGCATTACAGATCCGCCAGAGCACCAAGAGACCACACAGGTGGCAACAGTGTGTGGTACAAGAACCTTTAACATAACATGACACAAAGAGTACATTGAGAGGAGGTGTGTGAGCAAAGAGCTAAAGAACTCCTGGATGCGTGGCACTGTATAGCGCAAAGAGTACGCTGATGCAGTGATATAGGAGGTGCATGAGAAAAGAACAGAGAACCACTGGGTGCCTTGCATGGCACAAACAGTACACTGACACACAGATAGTGCTGGCATGTGAGCTAAGAGCAGAGAAACTCCCTGCAGTGATCCATTGCATGACACAATAAGCTAACTTTGTATCGTTTTGAAGAGCCGTGCGAGCAAAGGATGCACGACACTGCAGGACACACAGAGTACACTGATTCAGATATATTGGAGGTACTCACTGCACGCGTGCACAGTGGAGGCATCTCGGCAGTGAGCAGGGTGAGCCCTGGTAGAAAAACACTGCATGGCCCATGGAGTACAATGAAGAGAGAGGGCAGGTTTGTAAGCAGGGAGTGGTGCGACTCCTGTAAGCGAGATACTGACACAAAGCATTGTGGCGGGTCAGAAGAAGAACAAAGACTCTGATTTTTCTTTTTACTGTTGTGGTTTATTAAAGGAAAGGTGAAAACTCTTATCTTTCCCTAAACTACAGTTGTTCCCTACCTAACAAAGTAACCAAGGTGCTTGTCAGTAATATGTGAAAGTCCCAAATCAGATTCAGTCCAATGTCCAAAACATACCTATCCTGACCCTACCACTATTAGAACAACTAAAGTTCAGAAGAATGACTCCCTTCCCCCTGTAAGGTGGGGTTTCCCCAAGCTCAGTTCAATATATTATTTGTAGGCAGTTCTTAGCAATTCATTTTATTGTATTTACTGAGTGCAGACCTAGCTTCGAGAAGCAACGGAGCGCTTTAAACCGGTATACAGCAATACAGATTCACAACGGAGCACTTTACAAAAGTGTACAACAGTACAGATGCATAACAAAGTGCTTTTCAGAGGTAACCGAGAAGATCTAAAGCCGAGGGTAGGATACAGTGGGACACAGAGCAGGGCTACAGATGTATAGGGTGACAGGGAGGAAAGGGGCGGACAGCGTCTAGTGAGTCAGGTGGTGCAGGTAGGCAACGTGATGGCCTAGGTGTTCAGGAGAGACTCCTTGAATAGGTGGATCTTAAGTTCTTTTCTGAATTGTAGGAGCATGGGGGCAAGTCTGATACTGACCGGAAGCAGGTTCGATAGTCTTGGGGTGTAGGCAGAGAGGGCTTGTTTTCTGCTCCTTTCCATTTTGCAGTGGTGTATTTCAAGGCTGCACGTCTCCTGGCTTCAGGTGGTGCATGCTACGCCGGAGATACTCACTTTATTCGCGCGTATAGCTGTGTGACTGCCTTATAGATGATGCAGCAAGACTTGAGTTCATTTGTGTGTGCAGTGGGAGCCAGTGAAGGTCGATGAGGGCCGGGATGATGTGGCCGGATCTGCGTTTACCCTTGATGAGGCGTGCAGGACACATCTCGGGGGCACAAGGGAGGAGGATGAGAGGCCTTTGAGGAGGGCATTGGCCACGTCCGGGTGGGATAGGACCAGTGGTTGAACAGTAGGTCTAAAGCTGTCCAGAGGGAGGAAGGGCTTGACTTTCTGCAGGAGGGGGAGAGGGGGAGCTGATACCAAGCTGTCTGAGTTTTATTAGTTATGTGTGTCTTGATGGAGAGGTGTTTGTCGATGTGGAACCCAAGGGACTTGGAGCAGGAGGTGAGCTTGGGTGTGAAGCCCTCAGGGTTCATGGCTGATAGCCAGGTTGTTATGTCTGTGTGTTCGGTGTTGTTGGTGAGTAGTAGGAATTCACTCTTGGAGGGGTTGAGCTTCTCGTATGCACTGGACATGAAATACTGGATCAGTGAGAGGTAGATTTTGAGCCTGTAGATGACCTTGATGGAGTTGATCTTGAGGTATAGCTGTGCGTCGTCGGTGTATTGGTGGATGTGGATGTTGTGTGTGGCTAGGAGGGCTCCCAGCAGCTCCATTTATAGATTGAAGATCCTTGGGAAGGGGATGGATGTAGCATTGGCGATGTAGAGGAGTCTGTCTGAACAAACTGCTGCCGGTTTTCGAGGTAGGACTTTAACCAGCACAGGGCAAGGTTGCTGATCCCCATGCACCTATGTAGGGTGTCCGTGGGCACCTGGTGGTCTACTATGTCGAACGCGGCCAACGAGTCAAATAGAACCAGGAGGCAAGGGTGGCTGTCGTCAAGGATGTTGAGGGTTTCATCGGCCACCTGTATTTTTGCTGTCTCCATGCTGCATCCAGGTCTTAACCCAGATTGGTAGGTTTTGAGGAGATTGTTGGTGTCGATATGTTGCTGTATGCAATTGCATGGCTTCCACTTTATGATCTTACCTAGAAAGGGAAGATGGGCGATCGGGCGATATTTACCTAGGTTGTCAGGACCCCGAGTGGGTTTCTTTACTAGAGAGAGGATTTGCCCTGTCTTTAGGGCCGATGGGAAGGTACTGTGACTTGGGGAGCTGTTGATGATCTCCAGGTAGGGAAGGAAAGCTTCTGTGGTGGAGGGTCTTAAGGATGGATGCTGGAAGGATGTCACCTGTATACGATGTGGCTTTGGGGTCGGCCAAGGTTTCTACCAGGTCCTCTGTAGAGAGTGTCTTGAATATTTTCCAGGGTGTGGAGATTTCACGAGGATGGACGTGAGGTGGATGCAGAGCTGGTGTCTGTTCTGGTGAATCTTGCTGAGTTTGTTGATGAAGGTGTTGATGGCTGTTATTTTCTATTTTTATTTTTTTATTTTCTTTCTCTCTCAATGGGAGTGTGGTACGGCAAGGGTCGGGTAGCCGGTTGACGCAGTGCTTAAACGCTTTGAAGAACTCTCTGCGTTTTTTGTCTGCTTCTGCTATGGTGTTCTGATAATAGGAGGCCATGGCTGTGTTGATTAGGTGTCGGTGGGCTGCTCTGAGTTCCTCGACGAGCGCCAGGTTGGATGCGGTCCTGGAGCGTCACCAGGTTTTCTCTTGTTTCCTGATGACTCTTTTGCTGAGGTAGAGTTCTTGCATGTACCATGGTGCTGACCATTTCGGTTTGTGGGTGCGTTGGTTTAGAGATGTGTGTTAGTTCATGGAGGCTGAGAGGGTGGCGTTGAGTGCTTCCAGTAGAGAGTTCGCAGTTCGGTTGAGGGTGTTCGGTCCATGTGTATCAGGTACCAGCGTTAACTCCTGCCGGAGTGCAGCTTTCCCCCAGAGCCCCCCAAGCTGCCAATTCTTAAATTTCAACTGTCTGACAAGCCATCTCCAGGGAAAGTGGATAAAGTAATAGACTGGTCACCGCCAATCGCCCTTGCTTTCTGGAGCCTTCACTGATATGGGCTAGTTGAACACAGAAATCGTTACTATTTTACCAAAACTTTCCTGCAATTCACTAAAGGAATTCCCTATGAAAACCCTTCTGTACCTGTTTGCCTAAGCTTTGTTGCTAATGGGCTCATGTAGAAATTAAGAGTTGCTGGAACTTCTTTAGTTTTTCTAGATAGCTGTAAACCTTTTTCCAAAAACTCTTCAAATATTTACAATTTCTATCTCGCTGTAAGAAATCCTCTACGGGGATAGTCTTTCAGTTCAGTTGCAACTCATTTCTGACATTCTTTACTTCTAATTGCCTTTTCTTGTCCTTTCTATTAGTTTCTCAACTTTCTCTCAACAAATAAGAGAAAAGAATAAAACTCTCCTGGTTACATCGAGCTGTCTTAGAATCGCAGGGCTATTTTCCTGCCGCATCGGCAAACCGAGCGACTTTTCCTTTCAATAAAAGTTCTCACAAAATATGCGCGCTACGCATTCACATGTTTCTGGGTCCTTAACTCTAACTAGTATTCAACTAAGTAACTTTCTCATGCCGAAAACTCATATGCGAGTTATGTTGATGCCGGTTATAAATGTGTCAAAGTTCGTTTTCAGATACCGTGCATAAGTTAGTTACTGAGCAATTCGCCCACGCGCCTTTAACTACTTTAAAAACGTGCACTGCTTCAGTGCTTCCTTTGCGTTAAAACTCACACCAAAATAAGTTCTAGTGTACGCTTATAAACAAACTATTCTACGGCCGCTGTATAACAGGTTTAACTTAAACACATGTTTCCTTTTTCATCAAACAGTTCACTTAGCTTTTGAGTTTCTGCAGCTGACTAGGCTTTCTTTAACTGCTTGACTTAACACTGACACTTCTCTTGAGACAGCCTCTGCACCTTTTCTCTGAAACTCCACTTTAATCTTCGTTGTTTGTTGCCTGAAGGTTCCTAAATAAAATTACTTAGGTTGAAAAAATGTTTGCCGCCTTTAAAAGATTTCTCAGGAGCATCAAACTGCTGTGACCTGCTCTGGGATTTAGTTGAATGAAAGACAGTTTAGAACCTGCCCAATCAGTGCTGGTTCACAGAGTCCATCTTGCCTTAGGATTGCACTGGTTTCCTGCAAAAAGAGTTAAGGAACATAATGCTGTGTTCTGTAAAATGCACCTCCCCACTATCAACAGGCTAAGACTCCCATCCCTCGCCTAGACAGCCTGCCTCTCCTAAACACCCTGACTCTGTCTAAAATGTGAATGGGGGAGAACCCTGACAGTGTGAGGGGGAGGTTGGCAAGGTCCTCCCTGAGGGCTTTAACCAGGAAGTTCTTGAATGACTTGAAAGTTTCTCTGATGGGATTCTGCTGGGTGAGCAACTACTCATCAAATTGCACAGTTCCGATACTGCATTCTTCCAGGTCCTGATGTTTTTCTTTGCTTGCCTTCTGTCCTTTTTCTTTGTGTTTTCTCCTTTTCTTCTATTTATCGCTTTCCTTTCACAGGATTACTCAGCACTTTTATCTTTATTCTCACATAAGCTTTTCCAGTCGTTTATTGCTCACTCTTTATCTTGACTGAGACAACTTGGAAAGTTTGAATACTCTTTCTGATTTCCTTTTACTATTTTGTCATGACTGGAATGAGGATGATTGCTCCAGTAATGATTCTCACTCACTTCAATTGTTCGTAATACTTTATCTTGGCTGGGACAAATATGAGCGTTCCAGTAACGATTCTCATTCTCTTCAGTCCCCCTCCCGGGTCTCCTGTTTCCCCCATTACCTATATTCTGTAGTGGCCACGCCACCAGAGCTCCTAATAGACTGGGACCTTCTCCTGTTTCAGAATGTCTTCTCTTCAGGAGCATCACAGACTCCATCTCTGCTCGCTTCATTCTGCAATACCTCTGCATAAGTCTTACCGTCGTCGTTCATGGACCTCCCGGTCCACCGCAGCTCAACTGCGGTCGTGCCACCACCTTTCCTCTGTCCAGGCTCCGGACGCCTTCCACCTCAGCTTTCTGCGTCTCTTCGCTTTCCCAACACATTGCATTGGCGGCTTAACTTTGGTCTCTTTTTCGCATCGTACACTGGTGTCCAAGATTCCTTGAGCGGGTCTCGGCCAGCTGGTTTGAAACTCCTGGGCTCTCTCGTCCCAAGCCCGCCTCTCAGTTTTATGGCGTTCTCATCAGTCTTTTCAAAGTCCTTCTTTTCTTTTAGATTCGTACTCTGTATGTTTCCAATGATTACTTTGTTTTCTTTTATCGACACCAATGATGTATTTGGGTGACAATAACACATTTTGATTTGTTCTTCAAGCCTTCCTTCATAGGGTATTGATGAAGATCTAGTTTGGTCAGGGGGATCTCGCAGGAATGGGAGTCCTGTCCCCAGAGGGGGAGTCGCTCCCAGTGAGGTCCCACTTGCCTTTGCCCCTAGGTAGGGTATTGCTCACCTCCCTAGCCTCACAGGGGAAAGACTCCTCCACTGGAGATAAGTGATGTAATCCTGCAATTCGTCACAGCATACACAGATACAGAGGTAGAATGTAAGCAGGGAGCAGGTGACCCCTGGTGGTGAGACATTGCCTGACACAAAGCATATAGTGATGGAGAAAAACAGGATGCATTTGAGCAGGGAGTGGTGCGACTCCTGACATCGAAACACTGCATGATACAAAGCATACAACCATACAGAGATAGAGGAGGCATGAGAACAAAGTGCAGAGTAACTCCTGCCGGAAAGACATTGAATGATACAAATTAGAACACCCTAGTGGTGTTTCCACAAACCTGATTGGCTAATCTGCGGGCGATACAAACTGGTATTGCCCCGGATTCAATACAGCCCGGAAAATAATTGATGTTGAGTGCCGCTGCCCATTACTTTCGCAACACACGTGCCGTGTTTAACTTCATTACAGCGTTTCTCCGCCTAAGCCCTCGTCCCATTCCGGAACATAAAGAGTTAATATTCTGTGTTGCATTGCTAGCGTGTCTGACGTGGCCACAGCCCCTCATGGAAGTCAAAAGAAGAAACATTGTTTCATTGTCCGCCTGCACAATGCACCTCAATTCCATTACGCACCGGCACAACGTTAAGCCCATATATGTTGCATTAGTAAAATGTACGCAACATGCCAAACCTCTCCCTCCTTTATTCACCTAACTGCTGCACAAACATGTATAACGTGGCTCCTGGGCCCTCGGGGGTCAGGGTGGGGGGGGGGAGAGAACAAGAAAGCCGTTCTGTGGTACTACAACGCTGCAATGAAAAGACACATTCAAATGTAAGTAATGAATCATTTTAAATCTTACCAATACCCACATGCCAAATGTTCATGAAAATTAATATTTACCTAGAACAGAACATCAACAAAGCACACTTCAATAGACCCACTAGAGCCCAACATTCGCATTAGCTGATCCAACCCAAGTTCAAACGAACCAAAGCGGGAGGGTCTAATTTCCCAGTTCTAGAATACTGGAACTCTCTCCCACCTGCCCTCAGATTGGAGGAATTTTACTGGGTCTTTCGCAAAAACCTCAAGACCTGGTTATTTACCCAATTCCTTATAGTAGATGTAGCCTACCTGCACCATCAATATGTTCATGCTGTTCTGGTTTATCCAGTGTATCTACACATCGGTATTACCTTTCCCGTAACTATATCTCCTGTAATGTTGTCTACTGTACTTATGCCCAACCTGGGCTCATGTAACTGGAACAAGCGCCCTGATGCCCACGGGTTTGTGTGCGCTCTACAAATGGAAAAAATAAAATAAAATAAAATGTATTCTTCAGTTGTAAGTAATATGTAAGTACTTTGGCACCACTTTTGCATATCTGAAAAAAATACACACCTGCATTTTCCCCAATTAAATACTCCACCCACACACTGCTGATTACATCCCACAACCATATAAAAAAAGGCGCAGCAAGATCGGCCACCAGGGGGCGCGTGGATGAAGTCTATCTCCACGTGAGCTCCCGGATCAGGGTCCTATAAGAAGGTCTGAGCCACCACTTTGAACCCCCCACGACTCCAGTGATTGGCCAGCAGGGTGTGTGAATCGCCCCCCGCACCAGCGAGAAAAAAGCACCAAAGGAATCTGCCAACGAAAGCGGGAGAAGTGGCCTTTCAAGCAGAGACCGAAAGCAAAAGTGAACTCTGCCTCGAGGCAAAGCTACATCGTTTGGTGACCCTGGGCGTTGCGGAAGGCCCGAGGAAAGGAAACACTGGCCCTCATTACAAGTTCGACGGTTCGGAATCCCGTTTTACCGTGAAGGCGGTGACACTGTTTCCGTGACCGCAAGCATGCAGAAGTAAGGTGTGATTGCGGTTTGTCGGTCGTGACCATTTTGGAAACCGTGTCACCGCCGTAACGCAAACACCCACGGAGATGGATGCACCAGGTATAATGGTAGCGGTATATCCGTTTCCGCCACGTCCGTACCGGAAACGGAAATGCTGGTGCTGGAAACACGGTGATCGCAAAAACCGGAAAGAGCGCGGCGGCCATTACTTAAACCTCATTCCACTGCAATCCTCAGTCACTACAAGGCCTACAGCTCCTGTGACTGCTGACAAACAACTACTGAAATGGCATCAAGGATTCCAGCCACCCGCCAGCGCAAACCCTGCTTCAGCGAGGCAGAACTGACGGTGCTCGTAAAGCACATTGTGAACAATGCAGCACTGCTGTTCAGTGCAGGTCGACGGCGCAGCACACAGCAAAAGCGCAAGGATATCTGGTCAGCCACTGCACAGTAGTGCACAGCCGTCGGCGTCACAGTGCGCACAGTGAAGGACTACCACAAGCGCTAGGATGATCTGCGGCTGCATGTCCGTAACCTGATGGCAGCACACAGGCAGAACAGCAGTTGCACAGGAGGGAGGCCGCCTTCCCCACTGAAGCTCCAGACCTGGGAGGAGAGGTGCAGCAGCAGCATGCACCTAGAGGGGATTGAGGGAGTTGGTCAAGCAGAGGTCGGAGCTGGCACACCTGGCAAGGCTGGTAAGTACACAGAGGGCAAAGCCATAAGTGCGAATGAAGGAATAACAACCCACCCCCCCACCCCCCAGCCAGGGCCTAGAGGCACACAACACATGCACCAATGCCCCCCATCCAGGGCCTAGAGGCACACAACACATGCACCATTGACTCAAGACCCCCCCCCCAGCCAGGGCCTAGAGGCACACAACACATGCACCATTGACTCAAGACCCCCCCCCCCCAGCCAGGGCCTAGAGGCACACAACACATGCACCAATGCTCCCCCCCCCCAGCCAGGGCTTAGAGGCACACAACACATGCACCACCCCAGCCAGGGTCTAGTCTAGTGGCACACAACACTTGCACCAATGTCCACCCCGAACAGCCAGGGCCTAGAGGCACACAACACCTGCACCATTGACCCCACCACACACAACACCCCCGTGTGACTACACCACCAGGACAGGCAGACGACGTGCAACTGTGTGCAAGCCGTGATCTACACACCTGAGTGCATCACCCATCAATCTGTCTATATGCAAGTGGACCAAGTATAAGTGCATTTCATGTGACTCCACCAGTCACACCCTGTCACACGACTAACAGCATGCCCTACATTCCCCCACAGGCACATCAACCGCCAGTGACTCGGCACAATAGCCAACGGCAATGGGGACTGCAGGCCGTCGTACAAGGTATTCCCAGGACGCCACTGCCAGCACCTCCGGCACACAAGCATCCACCACGGTGACGGTGCCCGACGACACGGACACCACCATCCCCACTGCGCCTGCAATTCAGCATGTGCCAGTGCAAGATACACCTGCAGCCACTTGCAATCCACCCACCAGTGGCCATCAACCAACCAGCGACAATGACGCAACCAGCGTCGAAAGTGTGCCTGGAGAACAGGGCGCTGACGCACCCGAGAATGCGGATGACTGGGGCAACACCACACCAGAACAGGTGGCCATATTCAGCCCCATGGGACTTCACAGTCCATTGTGCCCCCCCCCCCACACCTTCCATCCTGGAACTCTGCACACGCCTACATCGCATGGAGGAGCGCCAGGCAAGTCCGACGCAGCTTGTCGAGCAACAGCTCCAAGAGTCGAGGCTGCAAAAGGAGGAGGCCCGTCTACAGCGGGAGAGCACTGCCACCTCTGTGCGCCGCCTCTCACGTGCGATCGGGGGGTTTGCCACGACAAACATGGTGCTATCACAGCGGGTCAGGGAGGGCAACAATATTATGTCCAACATTGCTGAGACCATGCTGGTTGCCCAGCAGGCATTCCTGGGCTGTGTGCCACCAACAAACCCTGCTTTGCCCTCCGCCAGCAGCACACCCTTGAGTTCAGTGACCAGCAGCCCTAGTAGGAGGTCATCACGGCTGGCAGGAGGCTCTAGAAAGGACAACCATGGGCACAAGCGAGGCCAAAAATAGGCTGTGCATTGCAGAACTGTTGTCCCACTAGTTGTGATGGGGTCCGGGTTGGTGGGTGGGTATGTTGGGGAGGTGGGGGTGGTCCTTAGTGGGGTTAGTCAGTTTGTGCCAGGTTGGTGGGTGGGTACGTTGGGGAGGTGGGGGGGGCACGTGTGATCTTCATTGTATTTCAATACCTGTTTCCCCTGTTAATTCTGAAATGCACTGGTGTGATAATACAAATGACAAGTGGACAATCTTTTTTTCTGTATATACAAACCATTTACTGTAGTGGTACCACATGAAGTGCAGAATGTGCATAGGAAGTGTATCAGAAGAAATTGAGTATGAGTGCAGCACGTGCATGTTGTCCATCAATGGCACCGCGGCCTGGTGGTGCACCCATCCCATCACCATCCTCATCGGCTGCCTCGATGTCTGGGGGCAGTAGAATGTTCCTGCGTATGCACAGATTGTGCAGCATAGCACATGCAAGTACTATTTTCCCTGTCTTCACCGGGCTGTACTGCAATGCGCCACCTGATCTGCTCAGGCAGCGGAACCTGGCCTTCAGCAGTCCACAGGTCTGCTCTATCACGCCACGTGTGTGTATGTGTGCCCGGTTGTAGGCCTCCTCATGCCTGTTCTGTGGCAGTCGTATGGGCGTCTTCAGCCATGGCGTGAGTGCATATCCGGCATCACCTGCATGGGAGTGAAGGCAAGGGCACATGTTACTGTTTGTGGTATTACTGTCTGTATCAGATGCAGTCCAGAGATGCCCCTTCTGGTAATCCGATGTATGAATCTTCTATTGGGCACACTTGAATCACATTTCCATGCTGGGGTCTGTGATGCTTGGATTTGTGGAGTGACATGTTAGGCAAGGACATGTTCCAAATGTACATGTGTTCAGATGTAGTGGGTGACTCCGGCATCGTGATGTGATGGCCAGATCTGCATCAGACAGACACAGATCGCTGCAAAGATATGACCACTGCACACAGCACAAGATGAGCCCATTGTGTGCATGGGAGCGGCAAATGTACATTGGGTGGGGGAGGGACTCACGTCCTCACGTTGATATTGCACGTAGTGCCACCCCATGGCTAGGATGTACATGGAGATAGGTACATGTTCTTGAGTGACATGGCATGGGGCGAATTTCATATTGCCGCGGTGAGCTGTGAATTCTGGTGCTCTATTCCCCCCTGCACCTCCCACCCCAATACACAGGGGTCATGCATTGGCAGTTGTTCTCGCTCAACTGCCTGGGGCACTGTGGGCCTTGACTAGTTCCCCCCCCCATACACAGTGGTCCACCCCAATACACAGGGGTCAAGCATTGGCAGTTGTACTGACCCAGATGCCACGTGCTTTGTCCCGCATATCGTTCCATGTAGCGTGGCAATGTTGAATTCCGCAAGACCATTGAGTCGTGTGTGGACTCCGGGAAACGTGCACAGCAATACGTGATCACTTGATGGGCATCGCAGACCATCTGGATGTTCAGTGAGTGGAATTGCTTCTGATTGCAGTACACCGCCTCAATTGTATGTCTGACAGTCAACAATCTAATGCGCCTCTGCAATTGGGCATGCCGGCAATGGCCTGGAAGGCCACTTTGGTGGCAATGACCTCGGCAGGGGTAGGGAAATGTACTCTGACGCATGGCGCAGCAGCGCATTCAGTACCTGGACCAGTATCCTGGAAAAAAAGGGTTGTGGCGGCCCGTGCAGCTCCCCAACTGTGTGCTGATAGGTTCCGGTGCCGAGGAAATGCAGTACAGAGTCTACCTTCAGGAGGGGGTGGATTGCAGTCTGGATGCTGATGTGCCGCCCATGAGGAAGATCTGGAGGGAGAGACGGGGAACACTCCTCGGGTGAGGAGGGACCCTTTCGTCGGTCCCATGAACCAACGCCAGAGGAAGGCTTCCCCGCAACCAGCACTGGCCGGGACGTCAATCCGGTGCACAAGCCCATAGCCCGAGCCATCTGACATATCCGGCACCGGCAGGTGAAGCACCCCTGGAAGAAACCGTAATGATGTTGGTCTGGTCCCATGAGGAATACTGACTCTACCTAGCAGAAAAGCCTCGCTCCAGACGAGTTTTGCAGCGCGCTTTCAGCCCACCTGAGGACTGGCCACTTGCTTGGGGCAGCGGAGTCGGATCTGCTCTGAAGTGCTCTCTCAGGTGGGAGGCAGAGAACCCAGCGTACTGTGGGCACAGCTGGCAGCCCATAAACCATACTAGTGCAGGAAATATTGAAGGGCTACCAGCCCCCCACCTGGACTACAGGTGTGCAGTCCCAGTCTGAGGACTGGGAACGGCATAGTGCACATCCCCAAATGGGGGATAGTTCCGTGGGGTAAGCGGCCCCCTCCCAGCAGGATTGATAACACGCAGGCATCGATGCATATCCGGCGCACTGTGGCAGGGAGACGGCACTGCATCTTCGTAAAGAACTTACCTGTATGCACAGAAGAGAATGTCTCTTTGCCCGCCCTGTATAAAAGTTCCCCCTCAATACGAGGAGGTAAGTATTGCGTGCAACATTTACTCAAGCTCCCCCTCCAAGAGAAACACCCTGCGCCATAAAGAGGGGACCCTGGTCACAGCATGCACCCTGACCTATTCATGGTCCAAAAATACACATAAGGGGAGGAAAGACACATGTAAAGGGGCGGTGAAGAACTAAGTCCAGCCCACCTCAGCACACTGAAAGCTTACGCTTCCACATAGAGAAACGGTGCACTAGATATACTGTGATAACATAGGCAGGGCAGTGGCGGCCCTGCCGAAGCACCGAAGGTGAACAACATCCGTGTTAGAGGGCAACAGGGGGGCATGCCCCTATCTAAAAGAGCACTGCAGGATTCAAGGATTCTACCCGGGACGCTGGGTCCCACCATCTACTGCATATTCTCCCAGTGGTAAGGGACCTAACTACCACATGATCATGCACCGAGGCATATCCTAGCCTCCACGAGCTGGCAAGAAGGGATGAAGGATTGGGCCCCCGAATATGGGGCATGTGCCTTCTTTCGCAACTCTCAGCAAAGGTCAGTTGTAACAGCCCCAACCATGATCGAGGGGCTGTGGAGACAACATACGGTTTACGTTTGCCCGCCCCCTTGTATACAGACACCCTAATCTGAGGTTGCCAGACCCCTGTTACCAAGCACTGTCCTCCCGCAGTGAGACCAGTGGAATGTACTGATTGACATTGTCGACAGCTCGGCGAACTTGGCCTTGTGAGGGTTGGGCCCTAATTTTTTCTTTTTTGGGTTGTGTGCCCTCGTCCAGGGCGTAAGTCTGCAGAAACCATATGAAACCGGAGTTGCACTCCGGTGAAGAAGGGCTGAGTGCTTCACTCCTGATGGTCCCCCTGCAAAGGCAAGCCACCACGGGGACAGAAATTGAGGGGGAGAGGACTATGAAGGACTGCAAGACCATGCCCATGTGCTGGTTTTAGAGTGCATGGAAATAAGACAGAAACTGGCGCCATACAGATACACTACACTCCACTCCGCCCCGCACCGGGGACCCCCCCATATATCCACCATGGTGACCTCGGGACTGAGGTCACAGCGACTAAGGGAGACGTGACAGCCTTACTGGAAAAGATCAAAAATATGAAGGCAGACATCAGAGGGAAGGTTGATAGAATCACTCAGGATCGATAAAATGGAGGAGAGACTTGAAGGAGTTGACCCAAATGGATCAGAGGATTACTGAGTTAAAATCACGTGAGGAGGAATTCTGTCTTAAGATAGATGATTTGGAGAATTGAGAACGGCGGAACAACCTATGGTATTTTGGCATCCCAGAAAGAGGAGGAGAGTCTGAACAGGACTTGGAAAAGGACGCTCCATGAAATTCTGAAGCTCTTATTTGAAGACGACGCCATCAATGAACCAAAGACTGACAGGATACATAGAATGGGGGGAGTTGCTGGAGGACTGAGGACCGTCCTAGTCAGCTTTCATAACTACAGTGACAAGGCCATAATTCTGGAGAAAGCTAAATGTAGTGGGCCTATCACCCTTGATGAGGCAAGAGTAACAATCTTCCAAGAGTTGTCATCATTGACTCTTGCCCTCTGACTGATGTGCATGCCACTCACAAAGTGGCTAAAAGAACAAGGAGTCTGCTATAGATGGGGCTACCCATTCTCTCTTACATTCGAACTGAAAGGATTAAGGGAAAGGCTGCGGACCGACAGGGATATCAAAAACTGCAAAGCTGAGCTTCTGGTGAAGCACGGAAAGAGCAGAATCAAGACCAGAGGAGGGGCGATGATAGACAGTGGCGTATCCAAGGTCGGAAACAGAGGTGTATACCAGGCTCCAGGAAATATCAAAGGATGAATGCCTCCCCAGGTGCCGATGTCTAAAGGCTCCTGGAAATGTCAGTATAATCGACCTGAGGGGATGTGGTGCTCCCTGCCAAGCTGGGACTGGATGATGCAGTATTTCGTAATGGTTCTGGGAGAAGAATCCCAGGGTGGGCTTACATTGTGACTGTCTTGGAAATGTCCGGAGTTGGATGGCCCTGGGAACACCGGGGCCTTGGACCCAGGGACAGCTGGCTGATCATAAGATGCATGAGGGTCTGACCCCCGGGCCTTGCGTGGCTGCGATAATGTCCAGAGGCACCTCGTCTAGACAACTGAGGTACCACGGAGCGTTGAACGGCGCGTGTCCCGGACCTCGATGATCCGGGGGAGGTATTAGCCAAGGTAGCATGTTTAGTTTGAGAAATGTTGGAGTGGTTTTTTTTTTTTAGGTTTGTGAGGTTTTCGGGGGAGGGGGACAAAAAGGGGGCTCAATGTTATTTTGGTAGTTTTTGGGATGGACCGTGAGATAACCGGTCTACGCTGGTGGTCCGAACTCTGCTTGGTGATGTTAACTGAGCCGAATCGGAAGCCGTCAGGCGGTGGGGGTAGGAGGGAGGTGGGGGTAGGAGGGAGGTGGGGGTAGGAGGGAGGTGAGGGTGGGGGCAAGGGTAGGAACGGGATCCTCTTTAAGCACTAAACAAGTGGCAACATGTGTGCTGTATTATGTGCCTGGCCGCCGGGGCCCATTAGAGGGTCGACATGTGTACATAAGAAGAAATGGCGTTAGAACTGGGGCCTCAATGGAGGGACCTCCTAAGGGTTGGCACACTAAATGTTAAAGGGCTGAACTCACCGATAAAAAGGTACCTATTGTCCAGAGAGTTCCAATAGGCAGGGCTTGATGTGATGTTCTTGCAGGAAACCAAATATGCACGTGGGGAATGTATAATCTTGAATCCGAAAATGGGGTTAGAATACTGGGGCTCTGGCTCCCTAAGGAAGGCGTGAGTGGGGATTCTAGTTAGATGAGGACTGAATCTTGAGGTGACTAAGGTGTGGGCTGATGTGGAAGGAAGGACTCTACTGGTAGTAGGTACCGCACAGAAAGTAACCTTTACATTGGCAACAGTGTACTTACCCAATGGAGGTCCGTCTCAATTCCTGAAGAGAACGCTCCCGAAAATAATGTTGGAGGCCTCTGCGCATGTGATCCTGAGGAGGCGGGGGGGATTTCAAACTAAGGCAAGTGGGTAACCCTGGAACACGTGAACCCGTAGACTGAGGTCGGGCTGAGGCTATGGGGATGTTGGAAGTCTACAAGTTACGAGATGCATGGCAGGATTTTCACCCAAAGGAGACAGGATACACCTTTTACTCTACGCCACATGGTACCTTCACTAGGATTGATTATGTATATATCACAGAGGGCCTGAGGGAGGTGGCAATGGGATCAGAGATTGTGCTGATCACGTGGTCCGATCATGACATGGTCACACTAGATTTGGATTGTGAAGGCCTCCCGCGCAGGGGATCAGAGTGGAGATGTAATGAGTCATTGTGGAGAGATCCGGTCTTTTGGACGGAAATGGAGGATGAAAATTTCAAAATTAACAATACGGTGAGGTGCCAAATATGACAATGTGGGAGGCAGGGAAGGAACATGGCGGGGGATCCTGTTCAGAGAGGGGACAGTAAAATGAGAGGAAGGGCTCTGATAAAAGGTAGATTGAGGAAGGAGATAGCCCAGCTGGATAAAGTGCCGAGGAATGCCACAGAGGGAAAGGAAGATAAGGTCTTGGGAGCCAAACAAAAGAGGGAGGAGCTCTGACTCATGGAAGGAGGGCAGATAGTCCGGAAATTGCAGCTTCTCAAGCATAAGTACTATGAAAACAGAGACAAGGTGGACGCACTAATGGCCACCAGACTACGAGTTCAACGCGCCGAGAGATTGGTGAAGAACATAGACTGGGGAGGAGAAGCCCAGAACGGGGGTATTCTGGAGGTGTTTGCAACATTTTATGAGACTCTATGTAAATCTGAGGCTGACCCTGAGCAGTCGGGAATAGATGAATATATGTAAAATATTGCGATGCCGTCGCACTCCCATGAGGATATTCAGGAATTTGATGCCCCTATCACTGCAGAAGAGATTAAGAGGGTCGTGAAGAGATTGTCGCTGGGAAGGCCACGGGGAGTGGATGGTTATACGGCGGGCTTCTGCAAGTCCTTTCTCTCTTCTCTCCTCCCCTTCATGGTGGAGCTGTTTAACAACACTCTGGAGACAGTTGTAACCCCTGACTCCTTCTCACGAGCTCTCATTACAGTGATCCCCAAAGAGGGCAGAGATCCCACACAATGTGGATCATACCGCCCCATATCGTTGCTAAATATCGACGCCAAGATCTATACAAGGGTTCTTGCAGCAAGACTAGAAACATGCATGCCCCGCCTGATAACACACTGACCAAATTGGATTCATACTAAGGAGGTGTTAGGGAGAATTCTCTGTTTAGGCTGAATTTCCTAGCCTAGTGAGTCCCCCAGCAGCTTTGCTGGATTTCTGGAGTTTGTTTTTTCCATCCTGCCAAGAGTGAGACTCTTTTTCTCCCACTCTTGGACATGAATGTGTGTAATTCCTTTGAATGTCAATGTGTTCTATGGGCTATGGGGTCTTTTACTCCATAGGGTCTCATATGTTTTTCTATGTGTGTTACACGGCACCCTACGTGCCGTAACACTGGGGCGACCTAGCGGACCTCCATCATAGACTCCAAACCCGGGGACTGACTACTGTCTCCCCGGGCATGTAAAGTCACCATTGGCTTTACTAGACCTAAATTTACTAACAGAACTAGTACAAACCATCCTATTGTGGACGTACTAGTAGGGGTAATTCGATTACTCCTGGGTCTGTTATTCGAGGGGGCACTGTCCCGTCCCCCCTTGTCGAGTTTTGGCTGGTGGCAGTGGAAACTACTTGTTATGTTCGAACCCGAATATAACCCTATGGGATTCTTCCCATTGTTAGCGATTGATACTTTTTCTCGTTAGTCTCTAACATACCACCGGTCTACTTATCTTAAATAAGTCTATCGGATGGTATTTTCTGCCAGAACTCGGTTTTTTAAAATGGCGTTTGTGTTCGTCTCGGTGACTCCTAAACCAAAGGTTGTGCCCTTTGTTCCACTTGTGGCGGGTTTCTGTACAGAGACCCTCCAAAGTGGTGCCATTCTGTCTGGGTTACCACAGGGGTGTGCAAGGGGGTTTAGGCACCCTGGACCGAGTTGCCTTGCCAACTCCGGTCGCACTCTGGTGTGATTGGCCCAAGTGGTGAGCCTCCCCGCTCACCACTTAGCGTGTTTTGAGTGACAGCTAGGCTGAATGAATGGGGGTTTTCTGCATAAAAGCAGGGCTTTTGGGACTGGATCTTCAGAAGTCGCCACAGGACCTAAGAATCCGACGAGGGTAAAGCTGAGCCGACCTGCAACGACGACACCTCCGGTGGAGCCCTGCTGAACCGACTCACCACTTCCTGACGACAGAGGAGATCTCCCTACCGGAGAGTCTCTTCCCCTGACCGGTGGGAACAACCAGTCCCTTTTGCTTTTTCTTCGCCTCAGGACGCAGTGGTCGAATTGCCCGTGCAGAGCACCTCGGCAACCGGATAGCCACTACCCCTGTACCGCGACTAAAAGGTGGTGCCTTGTGACGGAGCACTCCGCGGCTGGTCTCTTCCCTGGTGGTGCAACGATCTTCAACTTTCCTTTGACGACGAGATCCTCTCTTCTCTTGGCAAAGACCGGACGTGCACCCACCGCCAGGAACAACTGCCCCCGCCGGAGCTGTCTCTCCACAATCAAGGTACTGTGTCCGCCTGGCTTCCCTTGTTCCCGGTCTTAATTCCTCGCCTCTCCATAGGGTCGCCTCCAAGCTTTCTCTAGCGTGTTGTTCTGAACTGGTCCAATCTGCCGATAACAATTTGCTTCAAAGACTCGAACGCATTTCCACTAAGATACTTTTTGGGACATATCGCCTTGCCTCTCTCCGAGTGGGCCTTGCCTCTGAACTTTATGATCTACCGTGGTTCTTGTATTCTTGCCTTGAATTTGTCCGTTAAGTATTGGAACCGTGTTGATTTCGTAACCTGCTTATTTTTCTCTCCCGTCCTAACGAATACTAGAGTGCATCTAGGTTGAAGCATACACCTCTGTCTGCAAATAAGTGATGCTGGTAAAACCTAGACTTGTCGAACTATTGTTAGGGGGATTGATCTTTTTCTTCGTAGAGTAATTGTAATTGAAGTGTTTGCCGTAATAGTGCCAGAGTGTTTTATAGATGTGTCGTTATAAATAAAAACCTTTATATCTTTACACCGAAGCCTTGTTGCGTGTTTGCTTGTTTTACTGTGAAGAATTGCCCTATGTTGTATACTCCACATACTGCCTAACTCTTCTTGAGGGAAGTCTGACTGCTCAGCCACAGCTACCAAGTGAATCTGTGTGGTACAGACTGCTACCAAGTGGGTTTACTGCCAAAAACCTGTAGTCCTAAATCTTTTGCAGTAGTCCTAGAGGGAACTGCACAGGTTTCCGCCTAACACTGGTGGAAGCGGTGGGATTTGTATCGAGTATACAGTTTAGAGTGCATTTCGACACTTTAGGATAACTAACCACAAAGCTTAGCACTAAAAAGCAACTTTCAAAAACATGTCTACGATGGAAGCTTGCAGTCAAGAATACTTGTCAGGTGAAAATACTGAGAGTTTGCGAGCTCTCTGTAGGTAAGAGAGTCTTTCTGTAAGGGGCAAGAAGTTAGAACTAATAGAGAGATTGTTGGCGAACCAAAGTCTGGGTACTGGTTCAGAGGAACCAATTTCACCAGCAAATGTAGATAACAGTGATGGTATTGATCTAAGTCGTAATTCTGATGATAGTGATGAAGAGGCTGAAGAGGAAGGAGAGGTTAACGAAACTGTCTCCCCTGCTCCTCTACCTGCCTTACCAGCTTTACCTACGCGGCCCATACCAGGTCCCACATGTAACCCCGCTTATTTTGAACTCGAAAAAATGAAGCTCGAATTAGAATACAAACGGTTCTTGGCTCAATCTGAACGAAACCAATAGCTCGAGTTCAGACGGATGAATGCCCAGGCTGAGCAGAAGCAAGCTGAGTTAAGACTCAGGGAAATAGAACTTAATCACGAGTTAGAGATGAAAAAGTTGTCTATGGAAAATGCTTCTCTCTCCTCTGGTTCCTCTAGGAGCTCCAGTCCCAAAAGACCCCGATGCCGAAGGAATTAGTGGGTATCTATGAACCAAGATTGGATGTGTTGGATTGGTTAAAACTGTTTGAATACAATCATGGGCTCGAGGACATCACCGGGAACGATTTACTTCCCTGGTTGTTCTCTAGGCTCCCTCCTGTTGCGACTGATGTGGTAATGGAATTGGGGGAGGCGGATAAGACGGATTACGAAAGTGTGAAACTAGCTTTGATAGCTAGATTTGGGAAGACCCCTTCCCAGTATCTTAAGAGGTTTAGAACCCTCAAAAAGCATGATGGTACCCCTTGGGCTACCTGGGTGAGTGAAGGGTTGAAAAACTTAGAGGGATGGATTAAGGGTTACAAAGTGAACACTTATGAGGGTATGAGGAATCTTTTTATGTTGGAGTCTATTTATGATGCCTGGTCTCCTGAGCTCAGACAGCACTTGGCTGATTCGAAGGAATTGGATTCCAGGGAGCTAGCTAAGGCAGCTGACTTGTGGGTTGCCAACAGGGCTACTCATAAGGATTCTGGGGCAACTCAGAAAAAGGATGAGGGAAAACAGCCTAAAAAAGACTCAAAAGAGAATTCTAATAACTCATATTCCAAAGAGGGCCCCAAACAAAACCAGAAGGGTAAGCCACAAGGAAAACCACAGCAGAATAGTGTGTCTTCTGGTGCCAAACCGGAAGGAGGCCAGAACAAGCCACCATTCCAGAAAGCATTCGGTAAATGCTTTGTTTGTGGCTCGACTGACCACGTGAAAGGAGATCCCAGATGTAAGGGTAAACCTTCAGGGGTCCAGCTTGTCTCCTTAGCCTTCGCTCCAGAGTAGGAAGTCCAAATGGCAAGTGGAAACTTTCTACTGCTAGCTGACGAACCCATTGGAGTCTCAGCCAGCGTTTCTTTAGTATCTCTGGGGTTGTGGGAACAGCAGAATTTAGATGTCTATAATTCTATCCCTGATAATACTAAAGAGTATTATAAGGACAGTGTCCAGGTGAATGGTCAGGAGACTCCTGCCATTAGGGACACTGGGGCCAGCATAACTGTGGTGGATAAATCGTTTTTTCAGGCTAAGGATGTTGCTAAGGCACCTAAACGCCTAACCAAGTTAGCTGGAGGGCCTGTGCAGATGCTTCCCCAATTACCAGTTCTCATCCAGTGTAACAACATGACTGTGAAGATACCTGTCAGCATACAGAGTGAGGTACCAGGACGCGTACTGTTGGGTAACGATTTGAAAACTCTCGGAGTTGTATTGCATACTCCCAGACCTCCTAGTAAACGGTTACAGGAGCTAACCAGATCCACAAGAGAGAGGACCATGCGCGGTACTCTCCAGGAGATGATGAAGAAAGAAATCACTCCTGCTCCACTGGAATTATCGGCTGCTGTCCCGAAGAAAACAGAAGCGAAAGGGAAACCTAAGACTTCTGCCCCGAAACCAGCAACCGGCATTACAGTGCAGCCAACACGGACTTCCCCGCGGTTGTCCAAAGTTACACCCGTAACTCCACCTCCGGCTGAGGCTGAGAGGGCGGTACAACCCTGTGTGGTAGAATTAGACTCTGAGGAAGAGCTAATGGAAGGCCAGGAACTCATTGGAGATCTGGATCCTGTTGACCATCCTGAGCTGCAGTGTTTACTGGCAGAAGGTGGACCCAGCAGGGCAGACTTCAGTAAGGGACAGAGAGAATGTCCAACTCTGGAAGGTCTTCGCCACCAGGCAGAAGCTCAGGCTGAAGGGCAAGAGCCTGGGAAATACAGGTTGCACTGGGAAGATGGCCTCTTCTACAGTGAACCGACCGAGTCTGCACCTGGAGACTACAAACGACTTGTAGTACCCAAAGAGAACAGACCACAGTTCTTGCAGTTAGCCCACGAGATTCCTTTGACTGGTCACTTGAGTTTCAAGAAGACTAAGGAAAGGCTCTCTCTCTACTTCTATTGGCGGAAGATGGGGGCCGAAGTGGAAAAACACTGCAGGAGCTGCCACACCTGCAAGACCTCTGGTAACGTGGGCTCCAAGAATGTGGCACCTTTAGTGCCTCTCCCAGTTGTGGGAGTCCCATTTGAGAGAGTAGGGATTGACATTGTTGGTCCCCTTGATCCTCCAACCTCCTCAGGCAACAGGTTTATACTTGTTGTAGTAGACCATGCTACTAGGTACCCTGAGGCAATTCCTATGAGGACTGTTACAGCTCCGGCTGTGGCTAAGGCCCTCCTTGGTATTTTTACTAGGGTCAGGTTTCCTAAGGAAGTAATCTCTGACAGGGGGTCAAACTTTATGTCCCACTACATGAAAGCCATGTGGAAAACCTGTGGAGTTACTTACCAGTTCTCAACAGCTTACCACCCACAAACCAATGGGTTGGTAGAACGGTTCAACCGAACCATGAAGAGCATGATAGGTGCTTTTGAAGAACCCTTTAAGCGTAAGTGGGACCTTCTTCTGCCATGCCTTCTCTTTGCTTATAGAGAAGTCCCTCAGGAGGGAGTAGGTTACTCTCCCTTCGAGCTTCTCTATGGTAATCCCGTCAGAGGTCCATTGGCCCTGATTAAGGAGGGGTTGGAGAGTGCTCCTTCCCCCAAGCCAGTCAGAGTGACTGACTACGTGATAGGTCTCCGGAGGAGAATGTCACACATGATGACGGAAGCAAGCGATAACTTGAAAGCTGGATAAGCATTGGTCAAGCACTGGCACGATCAAAAGGCTAACATGGTTGAGTTCGCTCAAGACCAGCTCGTTCTCGTTATGATCCCAACAAGGCAGAGGGCCTTGCAAGACAAGTGGATGGGACCCTTCAGAGTTGTGGGTAAACTCGGAGAGGTCAACTATCTGGTGGACTTGGGCAATCCCAAGGAGGCTCCGACAGTCTTTCACACCAACCGACTCAAAGCGTATGTCTCAAGACCCGATGTAGGAGCGTTGCTTCTAGCATCATCCGAGGAAGAAGAAGAGAGTGAAGATCTTCCCGATCTCCTCAGAAGCTTACCGTTAGATGAAAAAATTGAAGGAGTAAATCTCTCCTCCAATCTGACACCCGAGAAACAAGAAGAGTGCAAATCTATGTTGAATCAGTTTGCCTCTCTGTTCTCGCTTTCACCAGGCTTGACCCCTTAGGGCCAGCATGACATACTCACTGGTGACTGTCTGCCGGTCAAAAGCAGAGGATACCGAATGTCAGAGAACGTACGAACCCACATCAAAGGTGAGGTCAGCAAGATGCTCGATCTCGGGGTAATAGAGCCCTCTACTAGTCCATGGTCTAGCCCAGTTGTGTTAGTACCAAAGGCCGGATCTAAAGAACTTAGATTCTGCGTGGATTATAGAGCTCTTAATGCAGTCACCAAGACTGATGCCCACCCTTTGCCAAGAACAGATGAGTTGGTGGATAAACTTGGCGCCGCCAAATTCCTCAGCACATTTGACTTGACGTCAGGCTATTGGCAAATAGCCCTGACAGACCATGCCAAGGAGAAAACTGCATTTTCTACCCCCGTTGGCTAATACCAGTTTAAGGTAATGCCTTTCGGATTTAAGAATGCACCTGCTGCGTTTCAACGGATGGTAAACCAGGTTCTGAATGGGATGGAGGACTTCTGCATGGCATACTTGGATGACATCGCAGTGTTCAGCAACTCCTGGGAAGAACATGTAACCCACCTGAGAGATGTTTTGCAGGCTCTTGGACGAGCCAATCTGACCATAAAGGCGAGTAAATGCCAAATTGGACAGAGTAAGGTAGTCTATCTTGGACATGAGGTAGGAGGTGGAGAAATAAGGCCTTTGCTCAGTAAGATTGAAGCTGTGCAAAATTGGACAACACCTACTACTCAAACCCAAGTGAGAGCCTTAGTGGGCATCACTGGGTACTACAGGAATTTCATAGAGAACTATGGGACCATAGCTTCTCCACTGAATGTCATCTCCTCGCCCAAATTCCCTAAAAAGGTTAGATGGAACGAGGAGTGTAATCAGGCTTTTGAAAACCTGAAAAAGGCTCTTTGCCAAGCCCCAGTACTCAGAGCTCCTGATTACCGCCAACACTTCATTGTGCAGACAGATGCTTCAAATGTAGGAATAGGTGCCATACTCAGTCAACTGGATGGGAAAGGTAGGGAGCACCCCGTTTGCTTCATCAGCCGCAAGCTGAAGGATCCTGAAACAAGGTGGGCAACAATCGAAAGAGAGTGCTTTGCTATCGTGTGGGCTCTGAAGAAGTTTAGGCCATACTTGTATGGTTCTACTTTTGTCATTCAGACTGACCACCAACCCTTGAGATGGTTAATGCAAATGAAAGGGGAAAACCCAAAACTATTGAGATGGTCGATCTGCCTGCAAGGGTTTGATTTCACCATTGAGCACAGGTCAGGGTGTCACCACCAAAATGCCGATGGTCTCTCTAGGATGTATGTCATCGACTAGAGGTATGAGATTCATCCAGGAGTGGATTAAATCCTCCTGTCCCTTAGTCTGGGGGGGGCGAGTGTTAGGGAGAATTCTCTGTTTAGGCTGAATTTCCTAACCTAGTGAGTCCCCCAGCAGCTTTGCTGGATTTCTGGAGTTTGTTTTTTCCATCCTGCCAAGAGTGAGACTCTTTTTCTCCCACTCTTGGACATGAATGTGTGTGATTCCTTTGAATGTCAATGTGTTCTATGGGCTATGGGGTCTTTTACTCCATAGGGTCTCATATGTTTTTCTATGTGTGTTACACCGCACCCTACGTGCCGTAACACTGGGGTGTCCTAGCGGACCTCCATCATAGACTCCATACCCGGGACTGACTACTGTCACTGATGTAAAGTCACCATTGGCTTTACTAGACCTAAATTTACTAAAAGAACTAGTACAAACCATCCTATTGTGGACGTACTAGTAGGGGTAATTCGATTACTCCTGGGTCTGTTATTCGAGGGGGCACTGTCCCGTCCCCCCTCGTCGAGTTTTGGCTGGTGGCAGTGGAAACTACTTGTTATGTTCGACCCCGAATATAACCCTATGGGATTCTTCCCATTGTTAGAGATTGATACTTTTTCTCGTTAGTCTCTAACATACCACCGGTCTACTTATCTTAAATAAGTCTATCGGATGGTATTTTCTGCCAGAACTCGGTTTTTTAAAATGGCGTTTTTTTTCGTCTCTGTGACTCCTAAACCAAAGGTTGAGCCCTTTGTTCCACTTTTGGCAGGCTTCTGTACAGAGACCCTCCAAAGTGGTGCCATTCTGTCTGGGTTACCACAGGGGTGTGGGAGGGGGTTTAGGCACCCTGGACCGAGTTGCCTTGCCAACTCCGGTCGCACTCTGGTGTGATTGGCCCAAGTGGTGAGCCTCCCCGCTCACCACTTTGCGTGTTTTGAATGACAGCTAGGCTGAATGAATGGGGGGTTTCTGCATAAAAGCAGGGCTTTTGGGACTGGATCTTCAGAAGTCGCCACAGGACCTAAGAATCCGACGAGGGTAAAGCTGAGCCGACCTGCAACGACGACACCTCCAGTGGAGCCCTGCTGAACCGACTCACCACTTCCTGACGACAGAGGAGATCTCCCTACCGGAGAGTCTCTTCCACTGACTGGTGGGAACAACCAGTCCCTTTTGCTTTTTCTTCGCCTCATGACGCAGTGGTCGAATTGCCCGTGCAGAGCACCTCGTCAAACGGATAGCCACTACCCCTGTACCGCGACCAAAAGGTGGTGCCTTGTGACGGAGCACTCCGCGGCTGGTCTCTTCCCTGGTGGTACAACGATCTTCAACTTTCCTTCGACGACGAGATCCTCTCTTCTCTTGGCAAAGACCGGACGTGCACCCACCGCCAGGAACAACTGCCCCCGCCGGAGCTGTCTCTCCACAATCAAGGTACTGTGTCCGCCTGTCTTCCCTTGTTGCCAGATAGAGTGAGGTGTCTTAATCCTCGCCTCTCCATAGGGTCGCCTCCAAGCTTTCTCTAGCGTGTTGTTCTGAACTGGTCCAATCTGCCGATAACAATTTGCTTCAAAGACTCGAGCGCATTTTCACTAAGATACTTTTTGGGACATATCGCCTCGCCTCTCTCCGAGTGGGCCTGGCCTCTGAACTTTATGATCTACCGTGGTTCTTGTCTTCTTGCCTTGCATTTGTCCGTTAAGTATTGGAACCGTGTTGATTTCGTAACCTGCTTATTTTTCTCTCCCGTCCTAACGAATACTAGAGTGCCATCTAGGTTGAAGCATAAACTTCTGTCTGCAAATAAGTGATGCTGGTAAAACCTAGACTTGTCGAACTATTGTTAGGGGGATTGATCTTTTTCTTCGTAGAGTAATTGGAATTGAAGTGTTTGCCGTAATAGTGCCAGAGTGTTTTCTATAGATGTGTCGTTATAAATAAATACCTTTATATCTTTACACCGAAGCCTTGTTGCGTGTTTGCTTGTCTTACTGTGAAGAATTGCCCTATGTTGTATACTCCACATACTGCCTAACTCTTCTTGAGGGGAGTCTGACTGCTCAGCCACAGCTACCAAGTGAATCTTTGTGGTACAGACTGCTACCAAGTGGGTTTACTGCCAAACACCTGTAGTCCAAAATCTTTTGCAGTGGTCCCAGAGGGAACTGCACAGGTTTCCGCCTAACAGGAGGCAGGGCGCAGACACCATGCGGAAGATGCTCCACTTGATACACGAGTCATGGAAGAGAAGGGACCCGGTCCTCCTCACGGTGGACGCGGAGAAGGCGTTCAACAGGGTCGAATGGGGCTTTCTGGAGGCAGTTGTGGGTAAAGTTGGACTTGGTCCTAGATTTAGAAGAGGAGTGAAGGTAGTATATACATCCCCCAAAGCTTCAGTAACAGTTAATGGTGATTACTCTCGCTGGTTCGACCTGGGCAGGGGAACGCGGCAGGGGTGCCCCCTGTCAGTGATGCTGTTTGCCCTCTCCCCAGAACCCCTAGCCCAGAGGCTCAGAGGGGATCAACTGGTAGAGGGACTTAAGGCGGGCGAGAGGGAATACAAGCTGGTCCTCTATGCGGACGATTACTGTTACGCATACTGAACCCCTTGACGTCCATACCTAGAGCAATAGACCTGATTGAAGAGCATGGGGAGCTCTCCGGCTTCAAAATCGATATATCCAAGTCAATTCTATTTCTGCTATTGGAATCCGTCCAGGGTGACACAGAGAGATTCGCCCCACTGGGTCTAATAATTGGAGGGGACACTCTACGTTATCTGGGAATAAATATAACAAGAGACTTAGACACCCTATATGATGCCAACTTCCCCCTCCTTGCGAGCTTCCGTGCTGATCTAGAGAAGTGGCAAAAACTCATATCTTGGCGTGGGAGATTGGATACAGTAAAGATGGTATGTTTGCCCAGATTCCTGTATCCATTTCAAATGCTCCCGATCCGACTACCGAAACCTTTCTTTGGGGAGGTAGAAAGGGCAATCCTGAGGTTCCTGTGGCAAGGGAAGAAAGCCAGAGTAGCGTACAAGGTTTTAATTTTGCCCAAAGATAAGGGTGGTGTAGGCTTGCCGGATCTCAAGAAGTACTACGAGGCAGTGCAGCTAAGAGTTCTGGTCCCCCAGCTGAGAGGGCAGAAAGGGTTCCAGTGGATAGATTTAGACAATTTCCATCTGGCCTCGGCCACGGTTGCGGAATGTCTGTGGGTCCCGAGAAACAAGCTAATAAAAAGACTAAGGGACCATCTGTTATTGGGGACCATATGGGAGATATGGAAGGACGGGGTTAACATGCGGGGATCACTTCATGGCCTTCCCCTATGAGTCATAGGTGGGCACCAGGGGTCAGGGAAAAAATCCCTAATCATGCGAGATTCCAATCTTGGTATGAAGCTGGGTTGGAGAGAGTGGGTCAACTCTGGAGGGAGGGTAATTTTGTCACGATCGCAGAATTAGAGGTGGCACTGGGGATGGGTCCCCTGCCGGTCTTTCCCTTCCTTCAGCTTAAAGGAATCTTTACGCGGGACAAATGGAAAGAGAAAATCCAGAGGGATCTTACCCCCTTTGAACAACTATTAAATACCAGAACCAAATCCAAAGGCCTAATCTCTGCGATGTACAGGGTATTGATAGACGCTGGGAAGGGGTCAACTGTAAATTTGAAGCGCAGGTGGGAAAGAGATCTCTGAGATGAAATGGACCCTGACCTGTGGGTGAAAATATGTAAAGGGGCATCGCAAGTTTGGATAGCGACCCAGTATAAATTCCATGCCATCAAACTGCTACACAGATGGCAGTATGATCCACATAGATTGTCGCAGATGTTCCAGTCAATGAGTCCTCTATGCTGGCACCAATGTGGCGAGAGCACGGATTATTGGCACTTGTGGTGGGGATGTCCCTGTATAAAAGAAATGTGGGATGAGGTCTTGGGATGAATCAGGGAACTGGATGGGATCCAACGCACCACTGAACCCCTCCTCATATTGTTTGGGTTTGAAGCGTGCGGAAGGGAACTCTAGAGGATGACAGGTCTGGCAGCACCACTCCTACTGGCTGCCCGGGCCTCGCTTGTGATGCGTTGGAAAGCGACAAAGGTGCCGGTGGAAAAAAGAATGGATAAATGTGGCCACAAATATCTGTATAATGAAAAAAATCACTGCAGCCCTTCTCAGGAAATCTACTCAGTATGAACTGCTGTGGGGTGAACTTGTGAATAAATATAGGTCTAGCACCTAAGAAGCTGTATTGTATAGAGATCACGGACCCAGACCTAAGTATGTATTGTTCACATCTAGAGAAACTAATGTAAATTCGAACGCTGTCTCACCCGAGGAAGCCCATATGAGATCTCAGACGGCGCCCCAATTAGGCGGCCACAGCCATTGACAAATGGCTAAGGGAAAGACTGCCCACAGCCCATGTGCAGGAGAACTGTGAATAACGTTAAATGCTAGAGGAGACACTGTTCCATGGGGCGAGGGCAGGGATAGGGGCAGCGCTCTTTCAAACTGAACAACCAGGGGTTGTGGGTGGAGGGAGGCGGGATTGGGGAGGAAAGTTGATATTTGTAATATGCTCCGAACAACGTTCCTGTAATGTTTACACTGTTTCTGAAAAACCTTAATAAAACCTCATTTTAAAAAAAAAAAGGCATGCCAGGAAAAAGACTGGTAGTGAATTTGTTAACTGCCTTAATTTCTATGGCACCACATATTTGAACCTAAAATAGATGTTATTCTTTACAGACCTACCTTTTCCACCCTCTAACCATTTTCCCAATAAAAAATGTCTGCAGCATATATTAATCGTTTGTATTTTTTCCAACTTAATTAAATACTGAGAGTGTTATAATAGCTTTATAGACCTGCAGCTCAGACCGTACCGGGCGTTATAGTCCATCATACCTCATTCAAGGCCCTTGCTTCACTCTGGCCTTTAACTCTTGTCTTCAGGGCCCATAACGCTCAGTATGGCCCTCGCTGCAGGTCTATGAAGCTATAATATACACTGATGGAAAGGGAGCAGATGGACTCCCAGCGGTGAGAAGCTGCATAAAAAGGGATGTGAGCAAAGATCAGAGGAAGTCCTGGTGTGCGCTACACTGCATTGCACAAAGAATACAAACATACAGATGTAATGGAGGCATGGGAGCAAAGTGCAGAGGAACTCCTGGCGGTGAGACACTGCATGACACTAAGCGTCTACTGATGCAGAGAAAGAGGATACATGTGAGCCAGGAGCAGACTGACTCCTGGCAGCTGCTCGCTTCCTCCCCTCTTCTTTCCTCTGGACTTGTCTGCTTGTGATCGTGGTGCCTTCCCTTCCTTTTGGAAAGCACCACCTATAAGCCAAAACTATTGCATTAGAGTACAGATAGAGAGAAATGGCACATGAAGAGGGACACAAGTTTGAAGGTGTTTGGTTATTTGCCCACCCATTGACTGCCCATGACCATGTTAATCCATGTGGCCATTCCCACAGGTTCCTGTCCCCGCCCTCCCAAAAACAACACCTTGTGTGAACTCTTTGAGCTCAATTTAAATGAGCCTTACCTTCAAACTTTGCACTCGAAGTGCCTGCAAGTGTTTTCTCAAAGCATTCTTCTGAAAGTTAATGACTTAATTGGAGTTGTGAAGGCACTACTGGTGTAATACAAATTTCTTAACCAGGTCTGTTTTCAGCCACTTGTTTTATAAGCACTATGCATGTCCTTCACTGAAGTCCTATTAAAAACAAGCATTGGCAGAGCAAAAAGTTTTGGCTTGTATAATTATTAGGCATGTGCCAAAAACTGCTATTAGATGGCCAGTTACTCACATCATTTTGCAGCTGCTACCATCAAAGGCCAGTTAATACCACTACGACAGTGCCTGGAAAATGCCTTTCCTATGCCTGCACAATAGCCCAAACTGCTGGCATTCCCAATGCTGGTCTCCAGTCTTCTTGACCCCTGCCTTGTGATGGTGCAGAGCTGTTCATCCGACTGTTTGCTACTATACACCTTGTATTCTCTGTTTTGCCAGCTCGCCACAGTCGTCCTGGCATACTACATCCAGCCTGATTGCTGCTGCGTCTCCATCACTTCTGCATTTGTGTACTGCCCTTCGCTGCCAGTGCTTGCACTGTCCTCGTACCACTTTAATCATGTAAGTGCTCTTTTGTGGCATGGGGAGTTGGTCCAGCAGTGGCCCTAATTCAATACAGGGAAGCGCTGGGATACCTTTTCACTCCACCTAGCCATCCTTTCAACATCAGCAGTCTTAGCATTCCATCACTGCATCTCCTGCAATGACGGCAGGGAGCAGAGTGACTCCTGATGGTGGGACATTGCATCACACGAAGAGTACACCGAAAAGAGATGGTGGATATGTGTGAGCAGGGAGCCGAGGAACTCCTAATGTTGACACATTGCGTGACACATAGAGAATACTACCAGAGATAGGGAAGGAGATGAGCAGGAAGGCAAGGGTCTCCTGCGTGACACAAACACAGTGATACAGAGATGGGACTGAATGTTGATATACCGTAATATAGTGGCTCTTCAACAACTTTAAATAAGTGCTGGCTAGGTGGAGTGTGGATACCAAAGTGTGGCACCACAAGTAGCATGAACACCTTACTAGGGCACGAGTGAAGGAAAGACACACACGCTTGTGCATAGCCTTAATAATAATGACTGACAATGTGCATAATTGTCAGAATCTGAAATGGAGCCAGAAGCAGCAATTTCCACTAGAAAGGAGGTACCACTGGAAAATCAAAGTTGAGAACTGCGCACGATTGTGGGTGGCATCTCTAGGTGTGGTTTGGACAGGCTGTACATGTGCCAATTGATGCTAATTGGGGAGTGCCAAGAGACCACGCAGGTGGCAACAGTGCGCGGTACAAGAACCTTTAACATAACAATAATCTCCCTTTGAATGGCAATATAAAATGTCCTGACACCAACAAGTGAAAGTCCTCAAATAAGCTGTGCTGCGTAGCAATTAGCTTTGCAATTCTGTAGATTTGCTAATTAAATTGGCACTTGTGTAGTAAAGGTAGCTATTTAACTGTTCAATAAAAGCACAGCTCATCCTGCATTCCTCTCTTGCCTCTCCATGCTCTCTCCACTCTCCTTTTCTCTGTTCACTGCAAGTTCAAAGGAATGAATAGATTGAGAGTTCAGCAGTACTCCTCTCCTCCACTCTTATGTCCCAAAGGCCTGTGTGGGAGTGCTCGGCAAGAATTATTTTTCTTTTTCAAATAATTGCAAACTAGAAGTAATCGGGATAATACTTGTATTAAGCTAACTGTATCCTTTCTGCCAAAAACCAGTATGTGGTAATATTTTTAAAAATAGTAATGCCATTCCATTGCTATAAAATCAATGTGTTGCATAATGCATAATTAGAGCATTGCTACTGTAAAACACTGCATTGTCTCCATGCTTACAGTAACGTGTAGGTCAGTGTATCTAAATCTCAGTGTCAAACTATATCTCATTTTGTTGGAGAAGAAGCATTATGTTGACCACTAGACACTTTTGAAAATGTACATGATCACACAGCCAAATGCTTGTAGTGGGGAACCTAGTTCTGTAACCTGTTGGTTACATATATCTTGAAACTGGTGCTCAACTAGATCCAACAACACCCTTCGCCTCATCTGGCCCTGGATCAAAAGAAGCCGGGGCTAGAGGTCGCTCTTTCCCGGTTCTGGCTACTCTCGCCTAGAATGACCTCCCAGTATAAATGTGCTTAGCGAAGAACCCCCAAACGTTCCGGGAAAGGCTAAAGACGTGCTTATTTGTATAAATAGCCTTCCATACTCCCCATGAATATTTCGGCGCCCTTCATATTCACTAGTCTTTCCCTGTATATGATGTGATATTTTATATTACGCTCGTACATAGGTGTTTCAGAGGCGAAGGGAGGGGAACAGGGGAGAAGCAAAAGCGACGATCTTACTAGGCCCAGTGAAATTGAGAATGCGCAAGTGCGTGGGGAAGGGAAAAAGGGGGGAGTGCAGAGCATAGGAGAGAACAAAATAAATGGAAGTAAATAAATAATTAAATAGGGTGTTAGTGCAGCCTGTGAGAGGCAAAGGTGCTAGGTTAGTCAGATAGTGTATCAGATAAATGCAGAAGAAAAGTGGGTGGGGGACTGTATGGGCACAGATACAGGCCCCAGTGCAAGGGGTGGCCGGGAGGCAGTGCAGGAGGATGGCAGGGTGAGCAGGTACCTGGGCCAGAAGGACAGAGGGTGACCAGGTGCACAGTGCCGAGTGAGAGGGCAGATCAGCAGGGGAGAAGCGGGGCAAAGGCAGAAGCAAAGAGGAAGGTCTTGAGGAGCTTCCGGAACCATAGATGGTTCCCCTCAAGTTTCAAGGTGGCAGGGAGGCAGTTCCAAAGGGAGACCCCAGAGACAGAGATCTACCTCCCGCTCGTTTCTTTGAAAAATGACTGACCCTGAGGCAGTTGGAAGAAGAGGAGCGATGAGCTCGAGAGGGGAGGTATTTACGGAGGGATAGTTGAAGGTATTTTGGACCCAGCCCCCAGAAAGCCTTGTGGACAATGCAAAGGGTTTTAAATTTAATCCTTGCATCCAGTGGGAGCCAATGAAGGGATTTTCAGAGCTGGAGAGATACGATCCCAGGGCTTGAGGCCAAGGACAAGTCTCGCAGTTCTGTTCTGGATTAGTTGTAAAGGGCAGAGAGTTGGGGCAGGTAGATTTAGAAAGAAGCTGTTACAGTAGTCCAACCTAGAGAGAATCAGAGCTTGGGAGACAGTGAGCTTCTGAGGGAAGGTGAGGAAAGGAAGAGTACCTCTAAGGAGGAGCAGTAAGAAGTCTGACTTTTTAGAGACAACAGAGATGTGTGGGGAGAAGGAAAGTGTGGAGTCAAAGATGACCCCGAGTTTCTTAGCTTTGCAGGTAGGGGCAGGAGGAGGGCCAAGGGAGGCCGGCCAGAGAGTGAGGGGAAAGGATGGAGAGGGTGTACCAATGAGGAGGATCTCAGTCTTGTTGGCATTTAAACAGAGATCGTTGGTGACACACCAATTTTGAATGGCGATGAGACAGTCAGAGATGAGGGAAGGAGAGGAGGTGGCTGAAGGAACCATGAAAATGAGTTGGTTGTCATCAGCATAGCACTGGAAATTCGAGCAGAAGATGGAAATTTTCACGATGCCTGCCCCCGGGAAACCAGGTTTGGCCCAGCTACCCCGGAAGCAGGCATCATGCCATTTAATGCAAGCCCATGAACCCCAATTAGGGGCTATTTGGGTGCAGTCCTGGCGCCTATGGCGCCAGGCTCATAAGTTCAGAATCAGTCCTGGCGCCATGGGCGCCAGGCTCATGGTCAAGGACTTACCTGAAGCAGACCATGCTGCTAACTTACCTGAGGTAAACCATGCTGCCAGTGACCAGAAGTCAAATGAGGTCTAGGAGGGACTATTTTTCCCTAGGAACTATTTTTTTACTCGGGTGGGACCGCGGAAGGATACTTACCTGGAACTACTTCCAAGGCTATTTAAACCACGCCCTGACAGCAACCCATGCTTCGCGTTATCCTGCACCTGCAGCGTAACGCTCACCGTGCCTGCAGCAGCTTCCAGTCTTCAGCCACGCGGGCTTGGATGCCGGAGCTCCTGAAAACCTGAAAGAAAGCAGAGGGAAGGTAAGAACCAGAGTTTTTACCTGCAATCCTTACCTGAATCTTGAATCTTCTTGATCTGACCTAGAAGGAAGAAATCATCAGACGCGCGCCGCTTCGCATACTGCAGCGCCGCGCGGGAACTCACCTGAAGCAATCCTCCGCATTCCATCGCGCTTTTCAGCATCCAGCGGCCGCTTTCCAACACCTGTGGAAATAAAGACAATAAGGTGAGCAAGGGAGCATTCCCAGACAATAAAGGCAATCCCCAGGACTTACCTGATACCACAGGGGATACTTACCTCATCTCGGGTCGGCGCGGCCTCCACAGCTTCTCCGCCGTACCCCGGCCCCAAAGGGGAAACAAAAGCAACACAAAAGCGCAAGTGGGGGAAACCGAATTCCGCTACAGACTTACCTGGTTACTGCCTGAGGCCGCAATCACCGGAACCTCCTCCGATTCAGCGCCTGCAAAAGGAAAGGGTCACAGGTTAGACCAGATCCTCATTATCGAACTGAACAGAATCCATAAAAACTTACCTGCATCTTACTGGTTGCCACTTGGAACTCTTCTCAAGAACTATTAAGGCAACCTAGGAAATTTGGACAGAGTGAAGGCCAGACGTTTTTGAACTCTTTTTCAAACTATTTCCTTACGGAGTCAATACCGTTCTGCAACTCTCCAACATCCCACACCAGTGAAGTAACTGGTCATCTACGCGCCCCTGCGCTCGAGGCAGGATGGAGAGCTCATCTTTCCAAACTAGCAGGTGAGAACATAGCAAGAGTTCGGAAGTAATTTGTGGGAAGAGATCGCAGGAGTGGGGGAAGGTGGGGTTGGCGCCCAGTCCCCACAGGTGGCTAAATCCCTTTTCTCCATTACAGAAGAATATTCATACGGGCAAAACAAGCTAAGCTGGGTGGTCCGGTCCAGTCCATCATTTCGGCGCCCCGTGTGTCGCTGGAAGAGGTAACAACAGCCCAGTTCAGATCGACGCCCCCGGGGACACCAGGTGAGCGTAACAGAAATGCAGTATGCGAGAGTTGCCAGGTATTGGTTGAAAAGCCAGGGCGAGGGGTTAGACCCCTGGGGAACACCACAGGTAGAAGGGAGGATAGAAGATAGGAAGGACCCAAGTACCTGGGAGGGTCGATCAGAGAGAAAAGAGGTCAGCCAGGCCAGAGCCTGATCAGTGAAACCCAGGTTGTCACGGAGACGATTGAGCAGGGTGGTATGGTTGACTGTGTCGAAAGCAGATGAGAGATCAAGTAGGATGAGGACAGAGGGAATGAGTGAAGGTTGGAGAGCAGGTCTTCACGGATGTTCAGGAGAGCAGTTTCCGTGCTTCTGGCTGATCTGAAGGCAGATTGGTGGTTGTGGAGAAAGCCAACAGAGTCAGAATGAAGGTTAAGCTGAGAGATGGCAAGTTTTTCCAGGAGCTTACCCAAAAAGGGAGTTATGGAAATGGGGCGATAGTAAGCCGGGCAAGAAGGATCAGCTGTGGGTTTCTTGAGGAGAGGATGCACAAGGGAGTGCTTCAGAGGGGAGGGGAAAAGACCCAGAGGCAAAGGAGAGGTTGCAGAAATCGGCAAGGGCCGGAACAAGGGTATCGATGTGGTCCCCTTAATGGTTTTAGAGGAACAGGGATGGACCTGTTTTGATGAAGCTTTCATAGATCGGACTTGTCTAGCGACCTCATCGGGGGAGAAGAGAGGAAAGGAGGAGAAAGAGGGAGGGGGTTAGCTGAGGGTGGGTCAGCAAGCAGAGAAGGAGTGGGAGAGGAGGAAAGAGTGGACAAAATGCCCTGGGTTTTGTTAGCACTGTCTGTCTTTTGTCTTTCGTTATAGGTGCACCCTGATGCCTGCGGGCTACGGCACGTTATAAGCGCAACATAACATAACCCATCTACCCTGAAAGTGAGATAGCCTGCTAAATACACTCTGCTTAGTCCCTTACTTTCTTTCCTCTAACATAAGGAATAGACAAAGCTAACCAGATGTTTATGCAAAGTGGTGTTCAATGGTTCCATTCAGTCTGTACACCTATAGATCTACTGCACTATCATACACTGTAGTTTTTTTCTCCCCATTTTATTAATTTTATTTCAAACAAACACCCAACAACCAAACCTGCAGTACATATTATAATCTTACAAATTTTGTGCAACCCAAACAATGTCTGCTGCGTCTGCCGTTCCCCCCCCCCCAACCAAGCCTACACTACTTCACGATCTGCTTCTTCATCTTGCAGCGAGGTTCCCTCTACTGTTTATTCTTCTGGGTCCTGGTCGCTCCACCAGTTCTGAGTGGGCTCAAACAGTGTGGTTATTAAATGTTTCCAGGCTGTCAGGGTTTCTGCTTTCTCCTCCCCTCCAGTGTTACTAGCTTCCTGCCATACTGCAGTTTCAGCTTCTGTCCATTTCTGAAGGTCTTTCCACCATATTTCTATTGTTGATCTATGGCTTGCCTTCCATCCCATAGCAATTCGACGCTTCGCAAGTATATATGCCAAATCTTTTAGTTTACTTACATGTTTAAGTTTACGTGATATGCGAAACCCCCCTATCAGACATGCCCATGCTATTTCAACGATTATCTTAATTCCTTTTTCTTGTAATTTGTGGGCTACTTCTCCCCAAAATTTCTCAATTTATGGGCATGACCACAACATATGCTTCATTCCGGCGTTTTCCTTGCCGCATTTAGGGCATGTTTGTCGTCGATTTTAGCTATCCTCTGGGGTGTCATATAAGCCCTGTGGGTTATATACAGTTGTATTTGTTGTAGTCTTGCATTCCTTGACACTTTCTTATGGTACCCTTGGGCCCGCTCCCACATCCCATCACTCATAGGGGCACCCACTTCTTCCTCCCAGTCTCAGTTGTACCACTTCCTTACCCACTTTGGACATCACCAGCTCATATATCCTGGATATTTCATGCCCTCCTTCTGCCATATCATATATCATTTCTCTGGTGGGGTCCGGTTGCTCCTCTAATACTATTTCGGACCATGTCTCTTTGATTCGCCGCACCATCCTATATGTGATTTATTGTCCCGTATGCAACCCTGTTTCCTCCACCAGCGTCCCAAATTCTTTTATCCTCCCCTCTTGCCATATGTCTCCCACAGTTGCTATCCCTACCAGTTCCCAGTGCTTTCTGATCGACTTCCTTAATTGGCCTTCATTTCCCGTCAATGCGACACGTAGCACTTGCGGGGAGCACAGGGCTGGGTTCTCCCATTATCTGACAGACCCTATGCCATATATTCCATCCCAGCGTCATCATCTCTGAGCGCTCCTTCATATCTGATTTGGGCAACCATATAATTTCTTTCAGGAAGAATGGGCCACACTCCTGTCTAAACAACCCAGATTCTGAGGTTGGTTATTCTGATAGCCACTTTGCCACATATTGTAGTTGGCTTGCTAAATAGTAGATCTCATAGTTTGGCAGTTTTATTCCCTCCTTATCATACAAATTTTGTAACTTCCAAAGGGCAATTCTGTTCCTCGTCCCACGCCAGAGAAATTCCCTACATATGCTATGTATCCTAGCAAAAAATCGCACTGGCATCAGATATGGTATGTTCCCAAAATAATGCAACAATCTAGGCAGCACTACCATTTTCAGCATTGCTGCTCTTCCCATCATCGCCAAGCGGAGCTTTACCCAGAATTTCATACTATTTTCGATACTCCTGACCACTTTCTCAGTATTATGTTGGTGCTCTGCCTCCTCCGTATGGTAAATGTCTATCCCGAGATATCTGAACGTGGTCACCTCCCATGGTATTTGTAGAACTGGTAATTGATTCCGCGGGATCCATACATACCTACCCAGCGGAAATATACATTATTTCTTGGGGTTCACTGCTATGTCAGATAGCGACGCAAATTGCTCCATCACTTCCAAAACATATTGGAGGTTTTCGTCTGGGTATCGCACGTACAACAGCATATCGTCAGCATACTAAGTGCGGCTCCACTTTTATGTTAATTCCTATTATGTCATACTGTTGCCTTAGATATATCGCCATGGGCTCTAGTGCTAAGATATACAGCATAGGGGACCATGGGCATCCCTGTCTAGTACCCCTACTAAGTTGCCACCTCTCCGATATAATTGCTCCCGTTTTAACCCTGGCCAGCGGTGCGCTATATAGCAGTTTGACCCATTTAAGATAACCAAGCCCTATCCCATAACTGGACATGGCTGCAATCAGCAAAGCCCATTTGTCTGAATCGAAGGCTTTTATTGTGTCCAACGATACAATTGCAATTTCACCCGCGTCCCCTTTAGTGTGTTCTATGACTCAGTGAAGTCATCTATGGTTATTGGATATATTCCTGATTTGGAACTTATCCAGTCTGATCGGGGTATATTAGTTTATTAATGATCCCTCTCATTCTGTTTGCCGGTACCGCCGTGAGCATTTTTCTATCTTGATTGAGCATTGACAGCGGTCTGAAAGATCTGCAATCCTTGCCAGGCTTATTAGGTTTAGGGAGCAGTATGATAATCGCCTCCCTCAGGGACTCTGGCAACCTTCCTGTTTCGTATGCCTCATTTAGCATTGCCAATAGTGGGGGAAGCACCTCCTTTCTATACATTTTATAAAAATTCACTAGGGAGTCCATCGGCCCCCGGGGTCTTGCAGGTGGGTAGCTGCTTTACCACCTCTTCTAGCTCCTCCAAGGTTATCTGGGCATCTAAATCCTCTCACTCCTCCGCGCTGATTCGTGGCATACCTATGTCCTGCAGTGTTTCCCTTATTTCTCTGCAGACGCTTCCCTCTTCATCCCCATACAATTGTTGATAGTACTCTAGAAATTCACGATTCACGCCCTCTTGGGTGTCCACTATACGTCCATCCTCCTTCGTTACTGCTCTAATTGTAGGTCTGGGGGTCTCGCTTTTACATAACCATGCCAACACCCTCCCTGGTTTATCTCCTCCCGCATATTGTCTTTCTACATACTTTTTATACTTTAGATTGCATAGTCTCTCCCAGTGTCCTGCACATTTCTGTTGCAGCCTCAGTATGGTTTCAGTGTCTTCCTTGGTGTTACCCTCTCTGCTCAGCGCTGTTTCTAACTCTTTTTCCCCTTCCTGTTGTTCTGTTACTATCCCTCCCTCCTTGTAGTCCTTTTGACTTATCTATGGCTACCCGCCTCACTACCACTTTGAAGGCTTTCCACAGCGTGCCAGCCGACTCAACACTCCCGGTATTGGTCTCAAAGTAATTTATTATTTCTTCTCTTAAGTCCTCCCTGAACATTGTATCTTTTAATGCCTCAGCTCTGAGGTGCCACGTTGGTATCCTTGCTCTTGGGGGTCGGTACTGCCATATTAGGACCAATGGCGAGTGGTCTGATAGGACCCTCGCTTTGTATTCTGTCTGTACTATTTCTGCCATTAGCTCCTGTGTGGCAAACATATAATCTAGCCTGGTGTGCAAATTTTGTGGGCCCAAGTAATGTGAATACTGTCTGTCCTGCGGGTGGCGCAGCCTCCATGCGTCCTCGAACCTGAAATCCGTCAGCGTGTCTGCAACGCCCTAGCAACCGGGGTGGGTCTGTCTATTTTGTTATCTGATCTATCTACTTTCGGGTTTAGTGTACAGTTAAAGTGACCCCCCCAAATCACAGCTCCCCCCAAATGCATGCTCATTTTGTTGTACAGGGTTTTAAAATATGCCACTGTATCCTGATTCGGGGCATATGTATTTATGTTGCATATTTCTTAATTTCCACCAATCCCCTTATTGCAACCATCCTCCCATCTGCTTCCTCTGTGGACTGTAGTAACTGGAATGGGACATGCCGTGCTACCCAGATGATCACCCCTCGAGCGTATGCAGAATATGTTGCACCGACAACGGTCCCCTTCCACTTCTTCCGGATCTTTTGTGAGGTGAGTCTTTTGTATTAGGGCCATATCTATTTTCTGTCTGCGCAGGTACATCATAACCTTATTCCTTTTTATGTAGCTATTGAGCTCTCTAACATTCCAAGTGATTACTTTAAGGTCCCCCATAATCCAATCACATCCCGCTCCTCCCTTTGTAAGTCTCCAGGTCTTATTTGAAGCCCATTGCTCGTGTATGTAGGCTTTTTCCCCAACTTCAAACTGTCCCTCCCCTTTATTTTAGCTACTACTCCTAACCCATAACACTTCAACTCCCCCAACAATGCCCTCAAATCCTCCTTGCCCCCTCCCTACCCGTCCCCAACTGTTGCCCAGCTTCATCCCTGGATCTCAGGCGATCCCGCATTTAGTCCTGCCTCGGCTAGCCCGTACAAGGAACTCAGCAGGGCAGCTCCCACTCTATCAGTAGCCTATCTAAACTATTGGGGTGTAAAAGCGGGTTCACTTTGTTCCTGCGTTATGCTCTGTGTGTTGCGCATGCTAATCTCCTTATGTTGGGACTAGCATGTTTTATTACGTCTATATGTGCTCTGTCTTATAATCTAGTCCCAATGTCTCAGATCATACAGCACCTCGGTTCCCAGCGACACTGCTTGACTTCTATAGTCCATCCGCCTTCTGCTAGTCTGTCTCATCCGGACAGCTCTGGCCATCCAGCCGCTCTGTCGCTTCCTCTGGTGTTGCGAAGAATAGAGCCCTGTTCTTTTGGAGCACTTTCAGCCTTGCTGGGTACATCAGCATGTACCTATAGCCCGCATCTCGCAGCCTCTTCTTCACAGTTCCAAAGTTCAGCCGTTTCATCTGTACCTGGAGCGTGTAGTCTGGGTATGCCGTGATGGATGCTGTCGCCCTGCGTATTGTGCCTCCTTTGCAGAAGAATTCCAGGATCTTCTCCCTGTCTCGATAATTCAGAATCTTGGCGATTATCGGTCTCGGAGGGGCACCTGGTGGTGGTCTTCTAGTGAGGGCCCTATGCGCTCTCTCCACTGCGAACCACTTGGTGAGTTCTCCTCCTTGTATCTCCTGCAGCAACATTGTCTCTATATATTCAGTGGGGTTTGGGCCTTCCTCGCCTTCCGGGAGCCCGACAATGAGTATATTATTTCTGCGGGCCAGTCCTTCGGCTTCCTCTTCTCTGCTTTCCAGGTTGCACACTTGCTGTCGCAGTATGTGGATCTCCGAGGCATGCGTTTTGCAGGCCTCTGTGTTGGAGCTTGCCGCATTTTCCAGTTTGCCAGTGCGTTCTGCCACTTTTTTAACATCCTGTCGCAGAATGTTTACATCCTCTTGCACCGCTCCAATTTTAAGGTCCAGTGGTGTTTTAAGATCCGCCATGGCTGCCTCCAGCTTGGTTTCCCAGGCCGCCTTCAGGTCTGCAATTGTTGCTTGTTTTCCTTTTGATTTTGGGAATTTTGAAGCCATCCTGACAACCTTCACTGCCGCTGATGGTGGTTTTACTGTTTTGGGTTAGTTCAGCCCACTAGTGCACCGGCTGGGATCTCTTTGATCGATTGTCAATTTCTCCCCCTCCACGTATTTTCTGCGTGGCCCGGCGCTTCCCCTAGATATGTGGGGCTCAGGTGTATGTGACGATCGTGATCCAGCACTTTATCTTCTGTCTTCCAATACGTTCTGCACCATCAGGTGCCCTGGCTGCACACTTATGTCTGAGGACCCTTGCCAGTGTTTTGCAGATCCGTCTTTACCTCGCTCCTGCTTGCATCCCCTGTCTCCCTGGTCCTTTTAGCCCCAGTTGCTCAGTCACACCAGTTTTCCCTTTCCATATTGGTGAGACCGTAACATTCAAGCACGCCCTTGCTCAGGTGTCCTCTCTTTTGCAACGTGTTGCTCTGTGAACCAAGTTCATATGGATCCGCGTTGTGCGCCCATCCATATGCTCGCCATTGTTCGTGCGTGCCCTTCGCCTGTTGGGGGTAGTCCGGGGGCCCAGATTGGGGGTCTGCTTGGGGTTGGAGGTCGTGTCCTGATCAGCCTGCCTTGGTGTTGTAGAGCTCTCTGCAGGGCAGTAACTGAGTGCTATTATGCCCTACCAGCACCTAGATTGCTGGATTAAGTCTTCCAGTGTGGTCTCAATGTGTATTGTTCTTTGCTCTTCGCGTTCACTGATGGTTCAGTAGACTGTTCTTTTGTTGCCAACTTATCATTCGCCTGGGCCAGTTTATTGTGACCCTGTTGAATCCGTGAGTGTTCCCTCTGCTAGGGATTGCCAAATTTGTACTTGTGGTATGAGTCTTATTCATGTGCTTTACTGCAGTCTTTACCATGAGCACAATGGTTTCTTATCACTTCTCTCGTGGTTCCCTTTTTCTTGGTGAATTGGCCCATGTAGTTATTATGTAAATCCCACACACTGTATGTACTTCCTCTGCTCCGGCTTTTCAGGCAGTTACTACATGAAGCGCGAGCTTCGTGTCTGCAAGTCATGCCTTGGACGGTCCTGTACATTAATACGCCTTTGTTGCCATCCATACACTGCCCGCCGTGTCCATCAGACTCGCACTTACTTTGTTTAGAGCCTCGGTTTAGCGAGGTTTGTCAGGCTTCCACGTTGCCGGCTTCGTTTCATGTGTGCTACTATTGCGGTTTGCTGATTTCCTCAGACACAATGTAACGTGTCTTCTATACGCACCTGTGTGCCATATAGTTTTGTTTCGTGTGCGGACAAATTCAGGTTTACCACCCGCAGGGTGAGGGTGGCACAATTCGGTTACCGGAGCTCAGCTGATCAGAGGCTCGAATGCGCTCACAGGTTGGGGCACCCAGATTCGCCCAACCCTTGCATGAGACAAACTGTTGCTGGAGTGGGCAGCCCATAGGTCCGCACCTTCACTGTCCCACACTGCCGGGATACTTTTAATAGTCCACAGACTGCTTCAGCCCGCCATTGCACGTTTAAGGGGTCCAGCCCGTCCCACAGTCATCATCACTCCAGGGTGTAGATGGGAATGGAGGATGTTGTTAGTGGGCTGCTCCTGCTGCAAGGAGAAAGGAGCTCCTGCTCCTGTGTATGCTGTTGATTCAATGGCTCCTTTGTGGGCTGCTCCTTCTGCAAGGAGAAAGGAGCTCCTGCTCCTGTAAACGCTGTTGATTCAATGGCTAGTGTGTGGGCTGTCTCGGCTGAAAGGAGCTCCTGCTCCTGTATACGCTGTTGATTCAATGGCTCTGTTGATTCAATGGCTCCTTTGTGGGCTGCTCCGGCTGCAAGGAGAAAGGAGCTCCTGTGTACGCTGTTAATTCAATGGCTCCTTTGTGGGCTGCTCCGGCTGCAAGGAGAAAGGAGCTCCTGCTCCGGTGTAGGCTGTTGATCCAATGGCTCATTGGTGGGCTGCTCCGACAGCAAGAGAAAGGAGCTCCTGCTCGTATCCGATCAGTCCTCGTTATCGCAGAGGATCATCGAGAGTGCCGTCCAGTTCCTTTGTCCTCAAATAGCGGCCATTTTGCTGCGACTTCTTCAAGACCTTGATTTCTTTCTTCCAATCATTACTCATTTCCTATTGTCAGAATTAGCTCTACGGTTGTGCGTTGCATGCAGCGCCCATTCACACAATTTTATATCCGATTCAATGGACTGCACGCATCCTCCATCTGGTGCGCTTCCCAGGATTGTGTCCGGATCAGCAGGAGCTACAGAGATTCCCAGTTTATCCCATGGCTAGTTAGCCAAGCCTCCCTCATACACTGTAGTTATCCATCACACACTGTAGTTATCCTTCAGCTTTGCTGTCTGATGGAATTATATATTGGCACCGGTGAGAGAAAGCTGGCCAAACTGTTTTCCGAGCCTTTTTTATGATCTCTATTTGTATCCATTCATGCAACTAACCTTTTATATTTTAGACACTCAACCAGGGCTCGCAAAGTATTTTTGCCCACTCGCATAGTCGAGTAGATTTTAAGAAGGACCAGTATCACAAGTTTGAAACTTTTATTTAACTTTTACTTTGCAGTAAATGTAAATAAAAGTTTCACTGTGCATGGCTGGCCTCTGCGTGGCAGCAGTGTGCCGAACTAAAGTGGGTTTGTAGTGACATGCACCACTTTACAGAAGGTGTGTTTAAATTTGCTCTCATCAGTTGCCATGGGTTGAGTGCATTTCTTAGGTCGAGTGAGTAGACCCCATGTTACTCGACCTGCAGGTCTAGTAGAATTTTAAAGAATTTGCAAGACCTGACTCATCTCACTAATAATGTCTTACTTCAGCGGTACACAAAACTGCTGTATTGTTGCTCATTGGTTATCTAGGATACAAGTAACTTCTGGTGATATTCAAAATATTAGTACAACATTGCTAATCAAATGGTAGTGTTTGCTAATCAAGAACATTTTAATTACCAAACTCTACTAATCCATTTTTGAAAACTAAATTATGCCTTGAAGTGTTTTAAAGTCTGTTCTGGATAAATTAATGTGTTTGTACTTCTGTTTGCAGGATATCAGAAGAACTCTGAGCAGGTAAACCTATTTTTATTTGTGACGATTAACCATGTTGGGGAAACTAGAATTAATGGTGTGCAAAAAGGTCTATTAGAGGAATTTGTATGACTTGCAAGGACCTTTCCATCTCACAGTGCATATGAAGGCGATTGTTTAGCCAGTAGTTGTCCGCTGATAGCTCAGTACTACTTGTGTACAGGCACGTTATAAATGACTTATCATATAGCACTCTTTGACAAGCATTGGCAATGCCAACAGTTTGGGCTTTTGTGTAGGCATGGGAAAGGCTCTTGCCAGGCACTGTTGTAGTGATATTAACTGCCCATTGATGGTAGCAGGTGCAAAATGGTGCGAGTACCTGGGCATTTTATAGCAGTGCCTGACAAATACCTAATACTTATACACCAGCCAAAACTGTTGGCTTTACCAATGCTTGTTTTTAATAGGACTATGCATAGTGCTCATAAATGGAGTAGCTGAAGGTACACCTGCTTAATACACTACACCATAGTGGGTTTAGAGCTCCAATTAAGTCTTTAACTCTGAGAATACTGCTTTGGAAAAGCACTGGCATGCACTTCGAGTGCAAAGTTTGATGGTAAGGCTTCATTAAAGCGAGCTCGAAGAGTTCCTGTGAGGAGGTGTTTTGGGTGGAGAGGGGCGGGAACTCTGTGGTCTTATATGCTGAAGCAAACTATCTAAACCACTCCAATTTCCTTGCCAGCCAGTCCTGGATTGTGCATGGTTTTGTCTTCTACTTGTCAGTCTATACTGTCTTGTGGTTGTCAGGGTCTTAATCACTAGTTTTGATCAGCTGCTCTGAACAGGAGCTTCTATTTCTCACAGAATAACATGGGCTTCCTTGAAATGTCCTCTGCACATTTTGCCTGAAAATGCATATAACATCCACAGGAGTACTGCTTATGTCTTCTACTTGTCAGTCTATACTGTCTTGTGGTTGTCAGGGTCTTAATCACTAGTTTTGATCAGCTGCTCTGAACAGGAGCTTCTATTTCTCACAGAATAACATGGGCTTCCTTGAAATGTCCTCTGCACATTTTGCCTGAAAATGCATATAACATCCACAGGAGTACTGCTTATGTCTTCTACTTGTCAGTCTATACTGTCTTGTGGTTGTCAGGGTCTTAATCACTAGTTTTGATCAGCTGCTCTGAACAGGAGCTTCTATTTCTCACAGAATAACATGGGCTTCCTTGAAATGTCCTCTGCACAGTTTGCCTGAAAATGCCTATAACATCCACAGGAGTACTGCTTTCCCACAACTTTCTATCATTCCATCTAAAAAATATGCCATGTTGGTGCTGGTCTTCCCTTGTGGCTGGGTCCAAACTGTTATTCAAATGGCGATTTCTCCTCTGTGACAGTTACAGTGAGCTAAAACATTGGGTGTAAGTAGGAACCGTCCCCTGGCATGGGTCATTTAGATTTGTTAGTTCTGATTAGAAGGGCTCCCACAATTCTGTAAATGTTTAGAAAATAGCTTTACTCTTTTCTGTATATTAACAACAAAATGCAAAAGGCAGAATGTACTGAGATACAGAGCAAACTCATAAAAGAGGTTATCTGGATGTTCAAACTTCACAACATAACATTCAAGTGCACATAGAGAAATTATAAACGTAAGTCCCTATATGCAGGGTTGAATTCCCTTCCCCTGGATCTGTTCAGAATATTTCCCACTGAAAGTCAAAAGTAAACAAGTTCTTTCATTAGCCAAGTTCCACGCAAAGTATAGCACAGCGTTCTGTTCCTTCCACAGGTTCTTCACTTGTCAATGCAATAGTCTTATTGTCTAATAGGTTTTCTCACTCTTCAAGACAATGTTCAAAGTGTCCATGAACTGCTTTTTGATAAGTTTTGTCAGGATGATTTCACAATAGTTCCACAAAGCACACCATTTGATGTATTCTATCGACGGGCCACAGCCTCCTACCACACTGCGGTACTTCAACTTTTCCTGGTCCACTCTCCTGCCAGGACAAAATTCCTACAACTTCTACCAGTACCTTGTGGTGAGGCTTGCTCTAAACGTTCCACATTTTAATCCTCACTGGGTAAAGTTACATCTATAACTGTTTCATGCAGTGACAATATATTTCACACTAGTTCACTTGCCCTCAGCAATGCAAATTATATTTCTCTCTCCCTTGACAACTATCGCAAGGAGGGATTCTGTTCTGCCAACTTTTTCTTTTGCTTGCCTTGTTTTGGTTTAGGCAATACTTGTTACAATCTCCTTCTAATAGTACATCACCTTCATCTCGCTTGAATATTCCCTTTTGGCTTTCTGGTCACCTTTTAAGTATTGTTCCCTATTGGCTTGGACAATGGTGGTTGCAAAATATTGCCCCATCTTGGCTTGGACAATTGTGATTACAATGGTTCTCTTCACTCTCTCTTTAAAGCGAGAATTGCGCCCAATTTGCCTTAATTCATTAACTCTGTATTCAAAATCATTATGCTGTATCAGCGGTCTGGTTAGGAGCACCCCGCGGCCACCGAGGCAAGGCCAACTCAGCGGTCTGCTTGCGCATCTCCTCTGGACCCACTGTCTGTATTCCCGCCTTCAACAGAGAAACCCATGCTTTTAAGAGCTCCGTTCAGGTTTCCTTCTCTCACAACTTACGCAGTTACAGCTGCTCTCCCTCCAAGCACGCTCCGGTGAATGGCACACACCGGAGCAGTATGCAGAGTGGGGAAGAGCGCCTCACCCCCCCTACCCCCAGGTAGTCAGTTTGTTTATCGCTTCCTGCTGCGCACTGTCTGTACTTTGCAGGACTCTCGACTTCTGCCATAGCTACTCCACGGCATCACGCTTTCGCATTGGCTGCAACCTCGTCTCCTACACTGCATTCAAACAGCTACTTCTGCTGCCTCTCACCACCTGCTTCTCCTTCTTTTTCTCTCCTTGATTTACTGCACCCAAAGGGGCTTTAAACATTTGAAAGTCCTGCTCAGATGTGGCTCATCAGAACCACTAGATTGCATACTGAGGTTCTGCAACTCTGAGTCCCTTCTCCTCGCCCCAGTACTTAATACATCATTGGACTTGAAGTCCCTGATGTTCTTAGTTGGTTTAATTCCAAGATGTTCAAGGACAGTAGTAGGGTATGATCACTAGGGAAGTTATTTATGGTATTCTCTCATTCTGCCTTCCTGAACTTCGCTCCCCCCCTCCCCATGTGATCCTCCTACATAATGCCGCTCCCAGGGTCAGGATCAGATAGCGGCTGCCTATCCCTGGCAAATGAGGGTTCCAGGCCAGGGTTTCTGGGATGATCACCTCTGATTCATCACAATACCCAACCTTACCAGCTACTGCATGGCTTCCTATGTGTCTTAAGCAGATAAATGCATTTCAACCAAAGTACCAAATGGAAATAAATATGTGCAGGTTTGTTTGGGATGGTAAGTAAAACCTGTGAAACTCAATAGGCATGAATTCACATAGGATCAAGCTTAATATCTTGCCTGGGTTTGAAAACTGGTAAATAATGGCGTAAGCAATACAGTACGAGACAAATGTCCGCACATAACCGAAGAGGATTTGTGAATTAAAGTAAGTACCTTAAATTTGACTGATAACCAGTGGAATCTCCTGAGAATATCTAAGATATGTCAACGCCTAGGATATGTGGGGGTGTTGGTCACATTTCTGGCCATTGTGATGAATCCCGATATGTTGTTACTTTTACCCCGAGGGGGAGCCCCTTCCCATGAGGCCAGGGAGGTGAAGCTGCTAACTGAGAGTCCCCCTGGGAACGAGCTACAGGAACCCTTGATATCATGAACCAAGCCAACAGGCGAGACATCCCAAGACCATCCGGGCACCAACCTATTACCAGACAGCAGGGACGGAATTGGACCTCCCTCCCAAACCCAACCAGGATGGATGAGATTTAATCCTGATCCGCCAAACGTGGTAACCAGCAAACCAACTATTGTAGCCTTGATACGGACCCGGATGGGTCGAAACACGTTTCGGCTGACCACTCGCAACGTTAATTAAATAATACAAACCCTACTGAAAAACCATAATCTGTATTCTTTCGAGCGCAAGGCGTCAAAGGAGGATGAGGACTGATTGGAGCCACTAAACGAGGTGGGGAAGGCTTGGCTGGAAAGCGACTACAATACCCAGTTTCCCTGGGAAGCAGTTTTCAATGTGCGCACTGTGCAACTTGCATTAAAACCGCTGTCCGCCTGTGCCAGGTGCGGTTATTTTGATGAAGATTACAGCACGGGAGGGCACTGCGAGGTGATGCGCATGGAGCGGGAAAGAGAGACCCGGGCCAAGCGGCAGTGACGTCATTCAGTTGCAGGGGATTCCACAAGACTGCACATTGTCCAGGCAGCCTCACTGGGCTCACCAGCCCTCAGTTAAGTGCTTTGGTCCTAAAGTTCCATTACTTGTTTCTCCATGTGGCTGGCATTATCAACTACGCTGCATGCGCCCAGGAAATTTGAACTTGCAAAATACTGTGTGCATGGAAGCACAGGTCTGTTGTGTATCGAGGTGAACACCGTGTAAGGATAACACAGTATCTGGCCCACAGGGGATATGAACGTTGTGGCTGCAGTGTGAATGGAAACACGGGCTTCCTCTGCCTAGGCGTGTGAGCAGAAAGCGATATCTGCAAGCAAGGAGGATATTGACCACTGCTCGCTTCATGTATATGTTCTTTATTGCACATAAATCATTGTGCCTGCTAGGCCATGAATTGTGTGCATCATCTTGGGGCATGAACCCTGCTTGTTTGTCTCATGTGTTCTTTGTGTTTATGTTGTTGCTTCTCATTGCTCAATGTTATGCTTGCTAGAATGTTTTTGGAGGGAAGGTTGCTAGGCGATGCCAGGTGGACAGGATTGCTAAAACTAGGAGTTGGCAGGTGCGGGAACGAATATCAAGTGTACCAGTGTTATTTCCTTTTCCTAAACTCCTCCTAGCCATCCATCTTGCTACCCTAAACCCTCTTTTTGGTGTTCCTAACTTCCCCCTACCTATCCGTGTGGAAAAAGGGGCTACAAATCGGCTCAGGACAGTGCTCCTGTTCGGGATGGGCCAGAAACTACGTTTCCCACGTGCCTTGAAAGTCAGAGCCTGTGTGAGCGCAGGCTCATTCGCTCTATTTAAGACCCTCCCGGGCCAGAGAAGGTGTGGAGTCGTTCGTGGAAGATGGGAAGGACCTGGGCCAGGCTGTGAGGTGGATTGCTCCCCGGGAAGGCTCTGTTGCCCACAAGGGCACAGAGCAAATCACAGCAGTTAGTCCGTCCAACGGTGGATACGCTTCGCCTGGGGAGGTGCCGGAGAGCTCCCCTATCTCCCAGGCTTCAGTTAAGTGCTACGGGGAGTGTGTGTGTGATATTTGCGTAAATACAGCCATAACTTGAGTGCAAGTCGCACTGTGCATTCATTCTCTGCACGCTGATAAGAGCAGTAACATGTGTCAAGGAGTACTGCACGTTTATTTTCCCCTTGCAGAAGGGAGTCTCATGAACACATGCTGGGCAAACTGCGGGAAGCAGAATCCTAGCGCTCTGAACAGTAGAACGTTGGGGGGGGGGCATGTTTGCATAAGGAGTGGAGAGACGCGTATGTGTTTGTGGCTGCTTGCTCTTGTCCCTTTCATGTTTGTGGCAAGCCGCTTCTGTTCAATGCATTCTAGGAGTAAACCTTCTCCCAATACAGGACAGGAGGGGTTGGAGCTATTTCAATGGGAATACCACGCTGCTGCAAGCCGTGTGCTTTTGTTCATTTAATGTTGTAGATACTGCACTTATCTATGGGCCATCAATAACTCATTATGTGCTTATGCTTGTTGCTGACAGGGTATGAACAAGTAAGGAATACATGAATTATGAAGCAATATCCTATTCAAGAAGGTTGTTGGCTAGTGTCAGGAGATAAGAGGTGTTGCACAGGTTTAAGACAAGTGTGTGTTAACAGGTTGTTTCTTTCCCTGTGTTCCCTATGTCTATCCATTTCAAGTACTCTAAACCTCTTTCCGGTGACTCTAACACCTCCTACCTATCCACAACCTCTCACTAACCCTTCCCCCCCTTGGCTGCCTTGCGGTACCTGTATAAGCTAAAATCAGGGTTCCGTGCCAACCAAGGTGGGAGAGGTCAACTGCATTTGGCTTCTGTGGCTAGGAAGGAGTTGTGCAACACTATCCACAACCTCTCCCTAATCCCTCCTCCCCCCACTAGCTGCCACGTGGTCACCTGTAAGTTCTAACAACAGGAATCCGTGCCAACCACGTGGGAAAGTCAAACTAATTCGGGAGTGGGTGTTGATACCCTTCCCTGTATGTTTTGACACAAGTTATCCAGGCTCAACTACCCATCAGAGAACATACAAGGTTGGGGCAACACCTACCCCTTGTCACGTTGCTGCAGACATATAACTCCCTCATATACAGTACACAAGAATCATCCCATTACTGTGCAAGTTGATTCGGCATCTAGTGCCCAACCTCTCTCATGCCCTTCAATATGGTGTTAGAGTGGGATCTGACCTGTTTGACACAAACTGGAAAACACTCAAATTCACAAGCCTAAGTGACTGAGCAGGATATGATCTGATATGGCATTTATAATGCACCTATACACAAGTGTTTATATTGCTACTAAAGATTCTATTGGGTTTGACCTCTCCAGCAATCGCGATCAAACTATAGAGCCTGGAGAGTGACAGCTAATACCCACTGAGCTAGTATTGGCTCTCCCACATCCAGTTGGTCTCCAAGTCAGGACTCGCTTGAAACGGTGGCCTGGATGTAATGGCCGGAGTCGGGGACCTAGAATATAGAGGAGATATTTAGATCTCCCTCCAGAATAACTGCAAACATGCTTGCTTGTCATGTCAAGGCTGAGGAGAAGATTGCTCAAGTAGTTTTAGAGAATGCTCTATTCCCCAAACATCCAGAAGTACATGAGGAAGATACAACAGGGAGAGGGACCCAAGTGTTTTGGGGAGGCTGACCAAGACCCAGAACCAAACCTACACATATAAAAGCCTGACCTGGAGGAGGGCGAACCTGAGATAATTCCTGATTTAGCATTCACACAATACAATGATCCTATTTGGCTGAAGGTTTCCTCCAAGCCATCTCTGAGGAGGAAGGCATAAAGAACGATGGTCCATTTCCTTTCTTTAAACAAGGCTTACTACATAAAGGGGATAGCACTAATGATGAAACCCTCGCTCCCAAATAGTACTCCCTAGAAGTCATTGTAGGGTTGTTTTAACGAGGGAGCAGCAAAGACCTAAGGACAGGTTGGGAGATTTTACTAGGCGGGAGTGGGCGCTTATGTCAACACTTGATCACAATGTGCTCTTTGTGTGAAACTTTCACCTCACATGACCCTCCACCAGCACCTTTACAAACCCCAGCCAATCATAGACCTCCCCCTTTTAACAGTAGGGATGGATATTGTGGGACCGTTGGAACCATCAAGACTATGGAAGTATATTCCCGTTATACTAAACCATGCGTTTCCCTTACGCCTTTCTCATGCAAAACAACGCGTAGCAACAAATTTTAAAACACTGTATCCCCTTTTTGTCACGGGTGGGTTTCGCAAAGGAAATACTAACTGTAGAAGGGTAAACCCAAAACCCGGCACGAAAAAACAATAACTCCAAAGATGGAGTGAATGCACTTTACAGGTGTCCAGTCAATTGGTCGAAAAAAACTGGTCGACTGCAATTTGGTCGACGCAATTTGGTCGAAAACCAAATGGTCGAATTTTTTTTTTTATTTATATATTTATTTTTCGGGTTTTCGTTTTGTAAAAAAAGGGTTTTTTAGAGAAAAAAAGGGGGTTGGGGGGCGGACCCCCCCAAAAAAATAAAAAAAGGGTTAAAATAAAAAAATAAAAAAATTCGACCATTTGGTTTTCGACCAAATTGGTTCGACCATTTGTCTGGTCGACCAATTTTTTTCGACCAAATGTCTGGCAACCCACTTTACAGAAAAGCGAGTTTTTTTTAATGCTAACGGCCAGCAGGAGTTAGTCGACATCATGAAGCTGACAACTAACAATTCCTTCCAGTGCTCAACAAAGTTACAGCTTTTATACATAATTCAACAATGTACACAATTACACATATTTGGGTACAAAGGTATCCCACAAACCCCATACAAGGAAATCTAATCCCCCCTGTGTTCTCTTATCCCATTGGACACATTTATTAAACACAATCCCCTTTCCACATAGCCTCATTCTAATCGGTCATGACTTCATAAAATATAATTGGTTTATTAACTCAAAACAATTCAAAAATGTACTCGCCCCATTTGTCAGAGAAACTTTAACCCAGTACATGATGTGTATAGACTCAATACGATTTCCTAAATTAGAGAGAGAAGATGCTGACCATTCCTTGATCGAGCAATAACCCCCTTATTGCCCCAGACAGGCAGGCGTCCCAAATTTCTCCTTCATTGTTTAATGTCACCTCATTGCGACTTCCATCTTAAATCATATGGCCTCTAGAACATTGTCCTGCTTATCTTCCTGAGATTCCAGAGGGAACCGTAAAACACTGGTCAAGCTCTGCACTTATCGCCCACTCTGTGTATTTATTGACTAACCCCAATTCAATCCTCGCAACCTAACCGGACTCTCCCAGTCATTCAACAGGGCTTTGTTTTTCTCAAGAAGATTGTCCCTTGTACATAAATAGCCAACTGGCTATAAAATCCCAACCTGATAATTAGTTTCAATCGCGCCTCTAATGAACATTTGCTTGCTAACGCCATCTGCCCAATGCGGTTTACTTCCTCACCCACTTCTTGACTCGGTCATCTAAACTCCCAGAGTTAAAGAAAGTTATCCTTTGCCAACCAAAGATTCCGCAGCCTACACAGGCCCTAACTACGTAAGGACTGCAATCTTCAAAGTTCTCATGTGTATGCGGTAAAACTCATAACACCATAATATTCGAACAGTATCGCCAACCTAAATCATGTCGAGTCCCCACATGTTCACTACATGGGATTACTCCATCCCCTTCCAATTGCTTTCTCTATTGTCAGAACCCTTTTTCTCACAAGCACATAACCATCCAAGTGTAGGCACTATGAAGTTACAAAGTTGTATTCCACACGATAAAATTGTGCTCACAGTGTCACCTATTATGTTGCTACATGATGCGATCTAAAATGTTTCCAAAAACTAAACACACAGTAACACTTATATCAATTACTCTAACTATACCGAAAATATGTGGATTGCAACATTGTGTTTAAACAAGCCACTCATAGACCAATACAACTTCCGTAGCATAAACCTCTTTTCCCTGTTGTGGCATTGTACGTGCATCCCAACATAACCGACCAGTGAACAACCTTGATAAGTAAAATCATGGCAGAAGTAAAGCAAATCCTTCAGATCATAACTTTAAGGACCTCCATGTACTATCCTCGGATGGCCTGGTTGAGGGATTTAATAAGAGACTTATAAGCATTCTTAAAATGTGAGTAGAAAGCTGATTGATGGAATTGGGACATGATGATCCCTTGTACACTATTCGCGATCAGAAAGGCTCCCCATGCCTCCCTGGGATTTTCATCGTTTGAACGTCTTTATGGATGCGATCCCAGGGATGTGTTAGACATGTTAAGGGCGACCATGGAAGAAAAGGAGGCAGCTTTCTTATCACTGTCTCAAACCACACAGTGGATTAAAGAGCATATGGCTGTGGTAAGAGATATAGTCCATTCTCAACTGGCTAAGACCCAAGAACAACAAAAAGCCCAATATGATAAAAAAAAAAGCCATCACCCGATCTGATCTATTGGACAGAAGTTCCTGGTACCACTCCCCATTTCTGAACATGCTGTCTCACTGGCTTGCCCCTTACGAAGTGTTAGAGGAAACTGGGCACTGTAACCATCGCATCTCCCAACCCGATGAAGACTTAAGACCCAGATATACTGCATTAACCAGTTAAAGGAGTGCAAAATGGATCCAGTAGTCTTCCTGGCCAGTCTAATGTCAGAGGAGTTCTTCCTGCTCCCACCTGTGGCTCAAAACCTCGGGGTCATCTTCAACTCCACACTCTCCTTCTCTCCTCACATCCGATGTCTCTAAGAAGTCCCACTACCACCTGCACCTCCTCAGAGGTATTCTTCCTTTCCTCTCTTTCCCCCAGAAGCTCACTGTCTCCAGAGCTCTGGTTCTCTCTAGGCTGGACTATTTTAACAGCCTTTTTCTAAATCTGCCTGCTTCTTCTCTCTGCCCTTTGCAACTTATCCAGAACAGGACTGCGAGACTTGTCCTTGGCCTCAAGCCCAGGGATCGTATCTCTCCAGGACTGAAATCTCTGCACTGGCTCCCAGTGGCCGTGAGGATTAAGTTCAAAACCCTCTGCATCGTTCACAAGGCCTTCTGGGACTTGGGGCCTCAATATCTTCAACTCTCTCTTCCTAAATATCTTCCTTATCAAGCTCTTCGCTCATCCGCCTCCAACTCCCTCAGGGTCAGTCGCTTCTCCAAGCAACGAGTTGGTGGTAGATCTGCCTTCGGCTGGTGCCTCCCTCTGGAACAGCCTCCCTGCCTCCCTTAAACTTGAGGAGAACCATCTCCGGTCCCGGAAGCACCTCAAAAAATGTTCTCTTTGCTTCTGCCTTTTCTCCTCCTCTCCTGACCTAGCTGTAACCGGAACTGCACTGGCTACCTGGACACTCTTTGATCTCAGGCCCAGGTCCCTCCCCCACCAGCGTCACACACCTGCACTGCCCACCTGGCAACCCCCGCACTTGGGGACTGTTTCTGTATCCCTACAGCCCCCCTACCAACCCTTGACACCTGATGCCCGCACTTACCCATGCACTTACCCATATGCTGGCCGTTATTTATTTACTTATTATCATCTTTCCTATGTACAGCACTGTCCCTGCCCCCTTCTCACGCACTTGCGAGATCTGAATGACACCACACCTGTCGGATCGTTGTCCGTCCTCCCTTTGTTCCCCTCTCTTGCCTCGTCGCGCCTTGAAACACTTGTGAATAGGCGCGTTATAAATGCCATACCATCTCATAACTTAGTACCACCAGACCTTTCACCATCTCAACAACAAGACGTCTAAGACCTCTTGGACCAGTTCACAGATGGTTTTAGCTGTGAGCCTGGGAGAGTGAAGGAAATTTGCCAGCATAAATACACTACCATGGGATAGTCATTCATTTAAAACCATATTGGATCCTCAAAGTCCGAATAGAAATAGTCCTCCAAGAGATGGATAAAATGCTGACCGCAGATATAAATGAAACATCACAAAGTCTGTGGTGGTCCTCGCCCAATAGTCCTGGTGGCAAAAACCAATAATTTGTGGGAATTTTGCATAGACTTTAGGAAACTCGATGCTGTGTCCCAGGTCGACAAATACCCGATGCCATGGATCGACAACCTTATTGAGCAACTGGGCTCGGCCATCTATCGCTCCACGATTGATCTTACTAAGGGCTATTGGCAGGTGCCATAAAACCCAGAGGACAAGGAAAAGACTGCATTCGCCACCCCCAGAAGACTATTTCTTTTTTACGGTTCTTCCGTGTGGGCTCCATGGTGCTCTCGCCACTTTCCAGACATTAATGGACCATATTTTACGTCCGTATTCGAACATTTGTGGCGCTTATCTGGACAATACTGTAATCCATAGCAAAACCTGGGAAGAACATATGTTTCATCTGTATGAAGTTACACAAGCCCTGAGACGAGCCGACCTAACTGCCGACCCTAAGAAATGCCCCTTGGCCCAATCAGCACGACGATACTTATGGCTTTCTTTCTGGGAAATGGGTTTGTGCAACCGCAGTTTGAAAACTTCTGGGCTTTTCCAGAAACACCAGTCCCCAAGACTAAAAGGGATCTGAGGGCTTTCCTAGGACTTGCTGGCTACTACAGATTTTATATCTAGGGTAAAAGTAACTTCTGGTGGCATTAAAAATATTAGTACAACACTGCTAATCAAAAGGGTTTGGTTGCTAATCCAGAACATTTTAATTAGCAAACGTTGTTAATTTTTTAAAATGAATACATGCCTTGTTATGTGATGCTTCTTAAGCAAACTAGCCTTCTTTGTCTGAAAGCAATTGTCCTCTGCTGCAATGTGCTTTTTCTGAAAGGAAAGAAGAGTTCCCAACTATTCCACCATTTCCTATCGTTTAATCGATGTTGAAGACTAGATAAAAATGGCACTAGCTTGGGGTGACATTGACAGTGTGGCATCCAACTGGATGTCTAGTAATGTGGTGTATAATGGAATTGGCTTTGGATGTGTGGTGACATAGAGCGAGGAGTCTGACCAAGATGTTTGAATTTTGGGTTCTTAACTTTCATTTTAACGAAAAAATGAAAATCAAACCCATCTATCCCTTTTCACCTAGAGGTGATTTCCCTACCTCAACCAAAGTAAAACTCGGCCATTCAGGAAGTACATTTATGTCTGAAGAATATATCCTGTCCAAGTCAAAGCTCCTATTCTATCACTACCACTTAAACACAAATCACTAAGCTAACGGGAAGAGTTATTTTCTGGAACCAGGAGAATGAGTACCTTCTCCTGTGCAGTAGCCTTTCAAATTTCGGTTTTCGCAAAGTTCCAAAAAGTACTTCAGCACTGGGAAAATTACTCCCTTCTCCTAGTTCACTCCCAGTTGTTAGTCTTTTCTCCTTATAATAACTCCTTTTAAGGTCCTCTTTTCCATGGGTAGTATCCCGCTTCTCTGTCAGTGGAAGCTGACTCTTGGGGTGATTTGGTGTTCACAAGGAAACCTCTACGGGCGTGTCATGATGCCTGCCCCGGGAACCAGACCAGGCCCAGAAACCCCAGAAGCAGGCATCATGCCATTTGGAGCAAGCCCAAAAACCCCAGCTAGGGGCTGTTTGGGTGCAGTCCTGGCGCCTATGGCGCCAGGCTCATAAGAATAGAGTCAGTCCATGGCTCATAGTAGAAAACCTACCTGATGCAGACCATGCTGCAAACTTACCTGATGCCGACCATGCTGCAAGAAGCCACAAGCCAAATGAGGCTTAGGAGGGACTATTTTACCTAAGGGACTACTTTTTACTCAGGTGGGGCTGTGGAAGAATACTTACCTGGGACTACTTCCAAAGCTTTTTAAACCACGCCCGGACAGCAGCACACGCTTCGCGTTATTCTGCATCCAGCAGCGTGACGCTCACCGTGCCTGCAGCAGCTTCCAGTCTTCAGCCACGCCCGCCTCGAGTCCGGAGCTCCTGGAAACAAGAAGAAAGAAGGAGGAAAGGTCAGAACAGGAGTTTTACCTTTAATCCTTACCTGAATCCTGATCCATCACGCCACGGAGCTGGAGAAGAAGTCTTTCAAAATACCTTACTTCGCATCCTGCAGCGCCGCGCTGTACTCACCTGCCTTGCAGCACTTTAGCATTCCATCATGCTCTTCTCAATCTCGCGGCCGCTCTCAAACACCTAAGGAGACAAAAACAGCAAGGTGAGCCAAGGGGATACTCTAAGACTGTACAAGCTACCCCCCAAGACTTACCTGATTTACCACAGGGGGTACTTACCTCATTTCGGGTCGGCGCAGCCTCCGCTGCATCTCCGCCGTACCCTGGCCCCTATGGGGAAACAACAGAACAGCAAGGCGCAATAAGGGGAAACTGGTTTACCGCTGGAGGCATCAATCCCCAAGACCTCATACCACATCAGCGCCTGAATGGGGGAAAAGCCACATGTTATACATTGCCACCATTTTATCGAACTGAGCCGGATAATATAAACCCTTACCTGCATCTTACCGGTTGCCGCGTGGAACTCTTCATAAAGGCAATTCAGCAACCTAAAAGGAATTGGACAGAGTGAAGGTCAGACGTTTTTTGAACTCTTACGAACTACCGACTTACGGCGTCTCGCCGGCATTCTTTGAGTCAATACCGTTCTGGAACTCCCCAATTCCTCCATGCCAGTGAAGAAACTGGTCATCTACGCGCCCCTGAGCTCGAAGCAGGATGGAGAGCTCATCTTTCCAAACCATCAGGTGAGAGCATAGAGTGTACCCAAAAGTGGCCTGTGGGAAGAACTACGGGAGAGGGGAAGGTGGGGTTCGGGCTCGAACTCCACAGGTGGTTAATTCCCTTTCTCCATTACAGAAGGATATTCCTACGAGTCAAACAAACGAAGCTGGTTGGGCTAGTCCGGTCCATCATCTCGGCACTACGCGTCGCACTGGTGGAAACAACAGCTGGCCAGTTCAGATCGACGCCCCCGTGGGAGCCAGGTGAGCGTAACAGACGTCAGCCTTTGCCGTTTCAACAAGGGTTACCTCAAAGCCCCCACAGACGACTTCCAAAGGAGGCCGATTTCTGCGTATAGTGCTTTATTTCTTCACTTACACACTATCTTCTAATTTGCCCCACTAGGGCTAGGAAGACACTCCCGAGCTTTCTTTGACTCTTTAAAAACAGTCTTAGTCCAACTTCCCGGACTGTGACAAGGAAAAGGCTCCCTAAGTGAGTATCGATCTACTTCATCCTTAGATTTGTCATTAACTCTCTACGTTCTCCACAAAGGTTCTGTATTCTGTTCACTTGCACACTGTCCTTCAGTTTTTCCCCACTGGGACGATGGAGACACTCCCCAAACTCCCCTTGCCTCTTCAACAGCACTGCCCCCACCAGGATGAGGAAGAGGCTCCCCCTTGACTCTTCACTGCCACAGTGTAAGGCAAAACCCTTTTGTATCAATACAAATTTATCCAAGGAGACATAAATTGTGATGCATGAGATATGAGAAAAATAAACATTTATTAAACTACCAGGGCAGGGAAACATCTAACATACATTCAAATTCAAGTCGAAAAAATGGCTGGTTATATTGCAATTCCAGAAAGAAAAAGACAGCAAATGTTTCGAAAATTAATTAGATACTATATAGGCGCTTCCATGCATTTTACAACTTCATTGGTCCATTCTAACCAGGTGATAAAGGTGACGTGCTTGCTAATTAGCTCATGTGCAATGAAATCATTTTCATTCTCACTCGTTTCGATGGGACAGTGATTATTGAAACCTGTATCAGTCAGAATTGGTTTACAATTGGCTGCTCTAGGAGGAGTAGATGTGGAGGGTGTAACTACAGAAATCTCAACCAATTTATGTGAGAGTTGACAGTGTGACACATAAAATATAACATTTTAAATCTCTTCCCATTTACCTCAGCAGTTGGCACCATTGTACTGTTCCCATCATTACAAACTGCTTACCACGAGATCATTTTGTAACTCCATTTTTGGAAAAAATACTTTCATTCCCTTACTGTTTGTCATGATTTCATCTGTCCTCTCTCTGACCTTATGCGCTGGGGGCCTAGCTACTTGCAAACTTCATTCTTTCACAATGGCACACATGTGTATGTGTTCGTGCAGTGTACATTATCCTAAGATTGTCTTTATTCACAATTACATTCATGCGGCGTGACTTGGGTGTGAGCTAATGTACTTATAATTGTTTCCAAATTGCCTCTATTGTATGGGAAATGGTGCTTGTGTAAGGTGTAGTTTCATGGGTCTTTGCATTTGTGCAGTGAGTTATGTGCAATGTTCTGCATTGTTCACTAATGTCTAATTAGGGCTACTTTGTGGATAACAGTGTTTTGCATAACGTTTCTTTGACAAGGAGAGCGCTGCATGTGCAATTTTCCCTACAGGGGGCAGTGTTGTGCAGTGACTAATCTATCTCTACAACCATGCTTCTCCATATCTTGCTGCTCAACTCCTGCCAACATGTGACCATTAAGTTACGTTTGGTTGTTCTGACTAGGGACATAAATTGTTATAACTCCCTGAAACATGGCTTTGGGAACCCGGCAGACCTGATGTGTTTTGACCAATCCGTGTACAGTGTCTTGTCCTTAAACTCTGAGGTCTGGTATCTTTTCCGTTGCTCTTGTATGACTTCACTACCATAGACTTATCTGTGGGAAAGCAAAACAGAAAAACTGAGGTGTGCCAGGTTAAATAGTGCTTGAGTAATTGAATATTACAAAATCAAATCGATTGAACCTCGAAGGGTTGGCTGCAGCACCCTGAGGGAAAAGCGGGCACCTCAAACCCACTTAACAAGACAAATGGAACAATGGGTATTCCCCCATTATGGATGCGCTGCCAGCAAAACAATTATGAAATAGAGAAGCCCTCTTGCACACTTCCTGTGCGATAATTGATCTGGTTAACACAATAATGAAAGTTTTATAAGTTTAATCTTCATCACATCCAATGTGTGTTGTGGCGTGATAGAGTGATATGCCAACACGTGTTTCGACCTCTCTCGGTCTTTCTCAAGGCAAAACTCTGTACAGCAAATGAAATATACAATTTTGTAATGCATACAAATCCCCATTAGTAATCCAGGACATGAAATACAGTGAGCACAACAAACAAGGGTAATGGCAAGTGCATATATACATTACCAGCAGGATGGATGTAGCAACATTGTCACAGGCAGCATATAAAGAAAAAATTCATGAAAAAAGAATACAAAATAAAAGAACATATCATTGTTTATATGTATATGATTGGAGTAACATGCGACAATATTCTAAACTAACATCAATACGCAGTTAATACAATTGATGTGCTACCCAGTGCTTGTCCACAAGAAGTGTAAATGTTGTGCATGTGGATCTCCATGCACCATAATAACAATGTGTATATCTTCTGAATTTAAATTCGTGCATGTCATCGCCAGGTGCCAAAAAGCCACCAAAACAGCACACATCACCGAACCCATTGGGTCAAAGCTAGAATTAGGTCAAAGATACCCCATGCAATGTTAAAATAAGAAACCAGTTAAAATTGGTAAACACCAGAAAATCCCATTCCCACACCCTGTAAGGGTAACACGATGCCAAACTCGAATTTAAACGAAATTACCATAGATTGATTGGGTAGTGTTAAATGTCTTGGGTTTATTATCACGCTTGAAAAATCTAGAGAAACAAATCATGCATAAGTCAAAGTTGTGAAACCGCTTGAAATCAGTAAAAATATTTCAAAGGGTGAACCATTACCTTCCTTACCAAAGTTTGAATTATGTCAATGCGAGCAATCTAATTCAGTAAAAACGTCCCGCCTGAAATGGCATGTCTGTTAGAGTAAACCACAACATCTGTTAATATAAAACAGTTCTCGAGGGGCCGATTCTTGTTTCATCATAAACACTGAGAATTAAAAGTGTACAAGCCCCTTACCGTCATTAATCTCTCGTCTACATTGAATCCTGTTATGCTGTGTATATCTAAACGCGGTGCGATCGGCATACCCGTTTAATGAGAAAACGAAAGAATTTAGAAAAAAGCACCCTCCGAACACGTGATGGATAATCACGTGTGCGGCGCCGTGCGCGAATAACACATCCGACGCAAAAGAAGTCGCGATCACATGGAGATTGATCACGTGTGCAAACACGGATCACCTGCAACATTAACACAAAGACTAGAAGGATAACATCGTGGAAAACCTCGATGAGATGCATGAAATAAAAAAGAGAATTATATATACCAATCCACGCCGTTTTATAAAATGAAATGAGTATAAATGCAGATCGCCAAAAACAGTAACCAATTGGGAATACAAAATAATAATAATATTGTATAGATTAAATTAGCCCATGGGTCAAGCGATAGTGCCTGGCCGGTCCAAATAACTCCTGCAATGACATGCACGAACAGAAAATCCCCCGTATGTCACATACCCTCACCATCTACAAGAACACATGCAGTTCCGTGTCGCTGTTAAGTCCCAGGGTAGTACAACGTAACCTACAGATGGTGCGTGCTTCTAATTGCCGCAATAATGCTGAGCGGTCCCCACCTCTAGGATGAGGTCTTGCCTGCATAAGTCCTATGAACCTAATATCACTCACATTTTCCATTTGATGCTGTTCCTGCCAATGTATGGCTAAAGGTAATTTGGAATCAAACTTCCTCAAGCTTGCGAGGTGTTCCCTGATGCGTATCCGTAATTCCCTAATGGTCGAACCCACATATACTTTGCCACAAATACACAAAATGGCGTAGACCACATATTTCGTCTTACAATTCAAGAAGTCGCGTATTTGAACTGATAGGCCATTATGACAGACAAAATTATCAGCCTGTATGGCAAATTGACAAAAATTACATGAGGCACATTTAAAGAAACCCTTGGGTTTGGGTGGTAACCATGATCTGGAATTGACCGAGTGGGTTGTGGGAGCTAAAATAGAAGGACATAGATACCCCTTCAGTGTGCGATTCCGTAAGAAAATGAATCTCGGATGATCAGCTATATAGGGTGTTTTGTTGGGGTCCAGTTGTAACAGGTGCCAATGCTTATTCAATAATTTGTATAACATCTCTGAATTGTGAACATATTTGGTAATGATGCGTACATCAGAGAACCCAGTGGGTTTTTGCCTCCCCTGGTCCATCAACATCTCATCTCGTGATATAACACTCACCCGATTTATGCCATTTTGAATACAACGATTTGAATAACCTCTTTGTTTAAACCGTGTTTGAATTTGGGACACCTCGTCAGTAAATTCCTCCAAATTACTACAATTACGTCGTGCACGATAAAATTCTCCAAAAGGTATGTTCTCTATCACTGTGCGTTTGTGGCAACTAGTAGCCTGCAGAATCGAATTCACGGCTGTTGGTTTTCTGAAAGTGTGAGTCTGTATTTGACCATTTATAATCGTGATGACGAGATCCATATCCTTTTTAGTTTCGATAGCTTATACACTGTCTTGATAATGGGCTTTTGTCATCAGGTGGAGCCATTATGCTAAAACTGATATAACTGAATTCTGGCTAGTCTACTTTATTACCATGGATAGTTTTGGGGAGAACATTTAAAAATTTAAGTGGGGAAAGAAATGCCGTTTTCGAAGTGTCCAAGAAATCAGACTTGTGTGTGATTTTCTGTGATTGGGGGGCAAAAAAGGACGATTATTAGTTTGCTTGCAAGACAGCATCCTAACTGTTAACCCGTTCCCTCCTGACTCTCACCCAGCCTACCCTTCGGACCTGCTGCTCTTATTGGGGCTTGCAAACCTGATCATAGACCCGTCAAAGGTTTTTCTGTAGGCCTTCCGGCATGCTATTCATGCCTCACGCCTTAATAAAAGAAGTATCCATGGGGTTTAATAGTCCTGTATCTCTGTTGATCACAGAAAGTGATGTGGAATAGCAGTACTTCCAGTTCATCTTGGCGGCTACGTGGCACGTCCGCTCTTAGGGAGCAAAGCATGTGCATCTGCCCAGGTTACAACTCCATATTGTGTCCCAACAGCACCTTGTCGGATCTAGCCTGAACCGTTACAAACCACTGGCCTTAGTCCAACGACCTTGCTCCAGTGACCCCAGACGGTGTAAATGCTCATAGTCAGCAGTTATGTTGGTGCACATGTGCACTCCGGCTCATCTAGGATAGGAAGTGTCCACTACCACGAGACAAGGGGCTTGACCTAAACAAAGTCCACTAAAAGAGAAGAAAAATAATAAAATAATCCATTGGGAAGATGTCCTTGAAAAGACCCCACCCCTTGAACTGTCCTGTTATTCTCTTCTTTATTATGAATGTATTATTGTAACCCGGGGACTGTGCACTACTACAGTCCCACCACCCCCCCCCTTTTGTGCCTCTAGTGCAACAACACAGTTCAGCTACATATTTAAGACCTAGGCAAAATACACTTTCTTTCGAATCATTATAATTCTGTTACAAAAGGATAGGTTTTTTAGGAGCTGTGCCAAATTGCCTTTTCTGTCCCCTTGATATAAAATCAAATTAATTTAATTTGGTTTTTATTGAAATGCGGTGATAAACTCTTGCTGAAGCTCTTAGTACTGTGCATGCATGTCACGAAATACAAATCCTGGGAATAAGTCTTCCTTAGCATTCTAGGCAGAGGTTCTGGATGGCATGGTGTTCACCACAACTGTTGCCTGCTTACCACATCACACGATGATACCTGCAAGAGGGACAAAGAACACTGTTGCACAGACAGCTGTAGCGAGATAAAGCTGTTCCGTGACTTCGTTATTAACAGTGCATAACACATCAGTGGGAGCACACAGTGTGTCGTAACGGCAGGCAACTTGAAATGCCTTTTTACGCTCATTAAATACGACTTCTAACACCTGAACACTCTTTTTGATATTCGTTATCGTCTTCATTACTGGAATTAAAGCTAGCAAATTCTCAATCTTTCTAGTCCCCAGCACAGGCAGTACCCTTAGCATTGCTACCTGCAACCTAACTTCCTTTCTTTCTTCTGCTGGCCAACATACATTACATTGTGGTGTCCCTGTCCACAGGATTTAATGTATGCCATCATCTGGGGTAGACACTAGATCTATGCACATGTCCTCTCCTTAAAACAACAACGTCCAAATCAGGCTGCATTTCCACGTGGTTTCCGCTTGCAGGGGTGAGCGATTTGTTTGTTTAATGTTTCTGGCCCTCATTACAACCCCGGCGTTAACCAATGGCGCTATTAGCGCCATGGTTAACACCGGTAACTTAACGATTCCGCCATGATGAAATGGGGAATTACCACCCCATTCCAAGGTTGGCGGGGCGGTAATTCCCCATTTACCATTGGCCTTTCCCCATTCCCATTTTTGCCCCATAGGGCTCAATGGGAAAGGGGAAGGCGGTAATTACAGTACCACAAATTGCGGTTCCGTAATTACCTTCAAGGTCCCTTTGCGGGTCCCTACCTTAACGGCTGGTCCAAACCAGCCGTTAAGGTCGGGAGCCGCAAAGGGACCTCCTAGTAAGGCGTTAAGGGGCTAACTGCACCGCGACCTTTTACGGCGCCGTTAACCCCTTAACGCCTGGGTCGTAAAGTCTTTTAGAAAAGACTACTATTTTGAAAACACCTCACTTGTACGTTCCTTTTAACGCACTGTTATTGCATCTCTTGGAGAGAGTAGCCTGCCCTCAGCCAGTGTTACCAACATACAGGCAGAGGAGGTATCTTGTAGGTATTTAACGTTAATGACTGAAACCTCCCTGAGTTGAGGTTAAAATGTGTGCTTAGCTCGAAGTTGCTGTCCCTTGCTTCTTGTCAATATCAGATTTTGTCACACGGTGCCTGTCGGCATTGGTCCCATCTCGAATCATGATCTGTGATCTTTGTGTATTCGGTGGCAGTGTATGCGCCCTTCTCTACTGTAACACACATTTGCTGTTTCAGATGTAATAATGTTAGGTTTTGTGAACCTGAGAAGAATTTCAAAGCAATGGAAAGACGTTTTGAAGAGTCGAAGATTGAGAAACCTCGAGAAGTGATAAAGAAATACAAAGGTAAATGTGACTGTTTCATAATCATCCAAAGTCATTGAGCACAAGTATTATATTTCTAAAATAAATGCCCTGAAGTGCCCTAATTACCCAGAATGCTGAGTGTTTTGGAACCTCTTATTTTACCATGGGCATGGAAGCAACTGCTCAGTTTGTGGAAAATTATAAATCTTTTGATGCAAATATTAATCCTGTGATCTAGTGCAAAATCTGAAATTAAGATAGATCTTTGCCCATCAGTGAAAAGGCAATTACCATGCTCCATTTGTGCTATAAAAGGTTATTGCTGCCTGGTTCCTCACTGACAGCCAGGACACTGGATTCCGGCACATTAATTCCACCATCATATCAGACTGCCAGGGTGGCCGCGTACTGACCTTCAAGTTCGGCTCCCAGCAGCATTAGAAAACTTACCTTCACCCGCAACGTCATTGGTATCAAAAGTGATGGTACGTTATTTCCTGTGATATCATTGGATATGCTAATAATTACTTTCACAAAGCCCCCTGCCTGACTGTGGGGGACAATTTGTGGGACAACCAAGGGGGCCATGAGGACAAGCTAGGTGATGAACCAAGGAGAACCAAGGAGGAGTATTGTGATGGTTCCCTGGTAATCCCCTCTCTGTCCCTGCTGCAGGGGTCAGTCACATGTTCTTTAAGGAGACCCAGTATTCACATGATAGAACACGGCATCCTCAGTAGAGATACTGCAGAACCTAGTCAGAGACTCTTCGCAGGTGAAGCCTTGCTTGGTCGACCGTTACAGAAACAGAAATAAATGGCTGCTCACTGCTGCGAGAGCAAAAGCAGCACTGCAGCTGGAGATGGGCGTGTGTGTGCGTGTGCAGGCAGGCCATATTCTCCCATCCAAGATGGCGGACCAGACTTTTATAGCCGTGGTCCATGCTAATTTGGGAAATCACATGCATACTTTCTGCACACCAAAACCAAGAGGAGAGAAATAAACCAGAAACACTAGCACAGCAGCAGTGCGCTGGCCTTGGCCGCACTGAGCAGCACAGGTTCAGTACCAAGTCCCGGCACTGCGCTTATAGGCTGTAGTCCGGCATGAAGCACAATATAAGAAATAAATATAATATTTATTGTAAGCAATCGGAAGGGCCTAATAGACAAGGTACAATCGGAAGCTGCCAGTAACAATCACCCATAGCTGCAGGTCCTCCCTCGGAGCACAGTCCAAGGGCCAGCCTAGTGTATGGAGGTGTGAGTGTTTGCTGGTGCAGTTATTTGGAGTGAGTTGTCGAGCAGAGCTTGAGGTCGAGATTGGTAGCAAGAAGTGGAGGGAGGCATTTGGAAGCGGGTGTGTAATCAGGAGAGCAGAGATTTTTGGCAGCGACAGCAGGAATGGATTCGCCCCTGTAGATGGAAATCAGCAATGCATGCATGCATTTCAGATGAGATTTTACAAGATGGTGGGCCTAGCTTTTAGATCCTAAGTATGCACAGCTTTGGGAACTCACATGCATGTAGGCAACACACATGACATGAAGGGCCCAATTGACCAGGGCCAATCACAAGCTACTAGTAATGATCACCCTGCAGCTGCAGGTCCTTCCCAAGAGCCCGGCCCCCGGGGAGACAACACTTCAGCATAGCAGGCCAAGCCTAGTTAGGCTGTGGATATTTGGAGGTGGGAGCAGCAGCAGTAGGTGGAAAGTGGAGGCTGAATGTGGCGAGAAGAGAATTTGGGCTAGGCTGAAAGTGGAGGAAGAGATTGGATGTACAAGGTCGCAGGAAGAGATTGGAGGCAAGAGATCAAGAGAGGAGAGTGAAGACAGGAAGCAGGAGGCAGAGAGAGGAGACTGGAAGCAGGAGGCGGAGGGAAGAGACGGGAATCAGAAGGCAGGTATAAACAGGAGATAGGACATTGGCGGAAGTAGGGGAAGAAGCAGCTTCAGGAGAAGTAAAGATACCATGAGAAGTAGGAGAAATGAAGAATGTGAGCATCATAAGGAGGGGGAGGTGAATCAGGAAGAGGTGAGAGGATGATGTAAGAGGAGAGGAACCCTACTGACCTAGCTAGTGAGCCCAGGACGGTTTGCGAATAAGGCATGTTTGGCCCAGGAAGGGCATAGGAGCGAGGCCCTAATCAGAGTAAGAGCAGGAGATGTATAGGTTTAGAAAGTCTTTTGAGAGTGTTGCAGCTAGGACCGTTTGACCTTGATGTAGCACCAGCCCAGAGAGACTTCTAGCAACATACGAGTGTGACATACGACATAGAAGAGGATCAAGAGAACCAGGAGCTACTGGTTGAAGAGACGTATTTGCAAAATAACGAAGCAGTCCAGCAAAGCGCCCCATTCAGGATACGTGTCCCTTTTTTAAATGAGTTCAGATCTTGTTTCAAGACAAAGGATGCACCTACTTCCCTCTTAGCCATGCAAGAGTCGTGTCCCGTAGGGCCTCCCAAGGGTCCCGGCCAGCATGGCGTGGACACTGGTGGGGATCATAGATATTTATTTATTGGTCGACATGGCCATCTCTCTAACATGATTTAAGAGCGTATATCATGACATGGTCTGACACAGGTGGTAAAGCCTCATTCCTCAAATCATCTGATTTTAGAATGTCAGATTCCGGACTAGACCGTGATCAACCGGAGCATCATCTGAGAACTTGTGAAAACTGAAACATTCTTGGAGTCAGCTGAGGTCATAGCACCAGTACTCGTCGCAGCATTCGTAACAGGGAGCTGAGACACACCCCAAGATGTTTGGGTACCCCAGGTATGAAACCCTAAAGGTGGATTAAATGAAAAGTGCTCTTAAGTGAGGCTAAATGAAGCACCTTGTTTAGTTTTCATTTCCCAGATACAACACCATCAATATTGCGTAAGCGGGGAAAAGGGGAGGATTCACGGTATCGAGTGGAAACAGGAGGCCTCAGAAACTGAAGAAAAGCAAGCTGGCTTAGGATTTGAAGGATCGTTGGATGGTGAATGGATAAAGGAGCTAGAAATGATACAATATGCTCCTAAATCGAGACACTTCCCTAAATAAGTCTAGTTCCAAGTAAACTGGGTAACTCAGACACATTGTTGGACTGTCAACAAAGTGTCCGGGTAACCCAGTTTACCTGGAACTGGCCTTAGGGAAATCCAAAGCGATGTCACTCACCCTCAGGCTGGTACTTTATTGGCTTATATTATGGCTAGCTCCCAAACTCAAAACGTACTGTGAGGCTTTAACATACATGCTCGAAACTGAGGGTGGTAGGTCCTTGCCCTGGTTCACACACGTCAAAAGATCCCTGTTGGATATGAACTTGGGAAACCTATGGGATATTCCCTGGGGCATCACCTTAAGTAATGTGGAAAAAGTGAAAATCGGCCTCACAGGGGAAGATTAAGGTTGGATTGGTGAATGCATGCAGTGGGCTGGCTATGGGAGTTACATATTTGGCCAGTAAGCGGGCCGTGGGGTTTGAAAAAACCTGGATCTGGTCAACCCCCCTCTTGCACGCACTTTGTATTTGAAATTTAGGTTTTCTCAATTGAACCTGGCATATTGTACCAAAAAGTGGGAACCCACTGGGAATGACTTATGCTTGTTGTGTGGTCTCGGCAAGGAATCTATTGGCCACTTTTTGTTTTTTTGTCAATGCTTTTGCATGGCCAGGTGAAAGTTCCTAAAGACGATATGGAAGGCTTCCAGATTTCCTTTTTACTGATTTTTAAACATAAATACAGATGGAAATCAATCTGCTTTCTGACTGTATTTATTTATGAAAATGGAAAAAAAACAGGTCTTTCTGACTGGTTCTTTGTGATGTCACTCATACATTGCAGGCCAGTCGCATCGCAGCTTGGCAGCATGTTGGCAAAAGTTGTGTACAAATAGCATTTAAGTTCTTTAAATTGCTGACCGCATATATCTTACACCAGCAGCAGTCAAAGAAGCAACCGTTTGTTGTAATGGAAAAAAGTGAGCTAGCATTTCTTTCCTATATGGCATTGGTGCTTTACCAAATGCATTTTTTTATTGGAATCAATGCAGAAAAATACTGGTTGCGAATTATCTCTTTATAAGACACAAAATAAATTTGGATAAATATAGAAGAAAAAGGCCAAAAAATAAATCTGGATAAATACAGGCGGAAATAGCGGAAAAATAAAATACCATAAAGCCGTAAGCCTTAACAATATCTAATGCACATGGCATACGCCCAACAGATGACGCTTTACTGCTCATTAGGCTCTGCAATGACGTAAAAGTAGTGTTTATTTGTAGCAAACTTTATCCATCTAGCTTGGTGCACAAGAGCAAGAATAAGGAAAGCTAGAGAGTTTGGGAACTAATATGTCGCCATGTTAACATTGTGATTACTACTTATATAATTTCATATGCACTTTATTGCCCTGGCACCGTGATAATGCTGCAAAAATTTGGATTAATGCACTTTCTACACTTTTTGCGCATTCTGTCAGGTTGGGGCATAATGTGGGGCACTTTTTGCCTTCCACATCTTGACGAGGCTGCTAATCTATCAACTAATGCACTTTCTGCAATTTTGCATACATTTCATTATCGGCTACACCTCCTCAGGGGCACTCTAGCTTTTCTCACTTTCCCCCAGCGGCTCACTGTCTCCAGAGCCCTAGTTTTTTCTAGGCTGGACTACTGCAACAGCCACTTCCTCAACCTCCCTGCTACTGCTCTGCACCCTCTGCAACTCATCCAGAACAGTACCGCAAGACTTATCCTTGGCCTCAAGAACATGGACCGCATCTCTCTGGCACTGAAATCCCTACACTGGTTCCCTGTGGCTGCAAGGATCAAGTTTAAGACCCTCTGAATTTTCCGCACGGCTTTCTGGGGCCTGGGACCTACCTACCTGCAACAATGCCTACCTAAATGCTGTCCGTCCCGAGCCCTCTGCTCGGGAGGGACAGCCTCTGCGAGTGAGCCAGTTCTCCAAGCAGAGATTTGGAGATAGATCTTTATCCTCAGCAGGGTCCTCCCTCTGAAACAGCCCCCCTCCCACCCTCCATCTTGAGCCTGATCTCCTTAAGTTCCAGAAACTTCTCAGGACTTTCCTCTTCTCCTCTTCCTTCTCTCTCCCTCTAACCTGCTAACCTATCCCCCTGCTCTTTCCCTCTCTTCCTCCTTCTTCCATACAGCCTTCTGACTGGCCGCCTGGTGTACCTCAGAGTCTCACAGGTCACTGGAACCCCGTCCAGTCCTCTAGCACTCGCCTCCGGCCCTGCACTCGCCTCACCATCACTGCCCGTCCGCAATGACCCAAGAGAGTGGCTCTCTCTGCACTTACCCCAGTCTCCACTGACTGGGCGCACTTGGACCCCAACCCCCAGTACTTGTCCCTTCCCCTGTAACCGCCTGTGCACTTGCGTGATCCAAATGCACCTTGCCTGAAGATCGACTGTCTGTTGCCCCCAGTCTTCACTCCTTAATTGCACTTGGATAAACTGCAGAATCGTCGTCAGACCGATCTGCTGCTGTCTCAACTGTTAATTGTATTATATGCACATAAGCTGCCTGTGCAGACTATTAACGTGCTCGGAACGATCGTTGTTTCCCCCCCACCCCATGGTCCCACCCTCCTTGAGTGCCTTGAAACACTTGCCTTGTGTATAGGCGCTTTTTAATAAACATTACCATTAGGACTGGGCACAATGTCAGAAGGTGGTATCATTTGTTCTGTTTTTTTCACCCCCAAACCCATTGTAGATTGCCCCGGCCCTTTGAAACATCCCGGGCACCTGACTTATGCAATGAGGTTATGTATAGGTGAATATGAGTATTGCCCTAGATGTTTTTTAGAATGTGTTTTGTTTTTCTCCTCATCGCTTTTTGTAGAACACGTTGGCACATCGATATGAAAATATGCCATTGTCTTTTATTTTGTATTGTATATTGTGAAGTATAGTTTTAATTGATTTTAAAATGCTGTTTTGCATTTTTAGCCACCCCCTGCAAATCTGATGGCATCGTAAGACGTTTAACATGATGTATTAATTACTGCACTATGTCTGTACCACTTCCCGATTTGACTCGATTGTGATGTTGGGTTTCTGGCTAATGATCAAACTGTTGACTATGAAATCAGCCTAGTTGGTTTTTCCAAATGGAAAAACCAGAAAAGGAGGTAGAGGGTAAAGTGGTTGTTAAAAGATTGTATTTGAGTTGTATTTTAGACTGCACTCTAACCCATAGGCCCGGTGGCATTTTACAATATTAAATAATCATGAACATCAATACAAAAAACTACACAACCGGAAGGGCAGTGCCATTAAACCATGCAAGCCTGTTTAAGCAGATGTGTCTTAATCAAAAGGGTATTTAAGAGCCTTTCTGAATTCTCCTTTCCTCGCTCTTTCTGTGACTCTTGACCAGCAGAGCTTCCCATCCCTTTCTTGCTTCTTGATAAGATACAACAGGAAGTCCTGTCTCTCCACAGGTGTATCCTTGGCAGTATTTTCAGGTTTAAGGAAGTGAAGGCATTTGTGTGATTTTAAGTGGGGAACTGAAGATCGATTAAGACATCAGAATGGATGTACCTTTTATCGGGATGCATTCATTCTGACATTTTAATTGATCAAATGTATGAACAACACCCTAATGTGACAAATGACTTGCGTACAGAAACCGCTTGTTTAACTTTCTCACTTACGTACATTCACACAAACATTGACATACACTACGCACATTTACACAAACATACAGACACGGATACACTAAGCACTTTCACACAAACATGCAGATCTGGACTAGGAACATTCACACTATCATACACTAGGAACATTCACATACGGACGAGGAACTGTGAGAAACCTGAAGGCGTCTCACCCGCTAGTGACCAGGGATCTGTTGTCCAGGTGGCCAGGACATGGCCATCGCTTTTGGATCCAGTTCCTGGGGGTGGACCAGTGCGGGAGGATCGCCTGGGTGAGGGGCCTTCTGGGAGTGGGACACCGGATGGCAAGACGCGATATCCCCTTCCCTGTAACACCTTTGCCCCATCCTCCCAGGTAGGATACTTAGGAACTCAACCCACCGCATTTCACAACACAAACACTTTCTCACGGACATCCCGCTATGAGAGAAAATGGACTTACACTGAGCCGTATACCTGGAATGTCGCAATACAATCGTCAGGAAGGGTCAGACAATTACTGACCATCACACACTCCTGACTTCCATTACACTTCCCCACACAGATAAAAGGTGGAGCACAAGAGCACGCTCTGAGCGAGCAAAGCACACGAGGAAACAGCAGTTCCAAGATGGCAGTTTAATACGAGGAGAAAGATGGCGAAACAGAAGGGGATCGCAAGTAGGGAAATGCCCTTGACCTTTTCAATGAGGAAACGTTACTTTCACAAACCCTCGAGAATAGAATGCGTTAGACCAGGAAACCAGGCTGAAGAATCCTGTATTGTGTGTCAGAAGTACCCGGGGCCCTCCCGCGTCTTTGATGATCAAGGCTGGGAGAATCGCCTGCCGCCGTGGTACTGTCCTTGGCTCCTACAAAAAAGCAGTCCAATGAATTCAACACATCCCGTGAGTTGGGGAGACTGATACCAGACCGGTCTGTGCTGAAGCCAAGGTTGCAAGCAGCAACATTGTATGATAAGTGCTGAAGCAAATAGTGTGTTAAAACGCACATGATAACCAATGCGAGTGAAGTTGAACAACAGATGAGTGATTGAACTTTGAAACCAATATACCCTATCTTTGACAGAGTTGTCGGCACCGCATGCATGCTCATTCGAAGGTCTCTGTAAGGTATCCAACTAAGAGTGGAGAAAGAAGAAAGAGTGGCAAAGAACTGTGCATCGAAGTGGTCCTGCGACGGGTCAAGCAGAATTCTCTGCACAATCGCAAGTCTTCGATGTTGGCACTACCAAAGGAATTGATGACAAAGTGAATTAAGTTGGTCCGAGCCCAAACGAGGGATATCAAGTGAAAGCTTTTCGGATAAAATACATATTGTGTAAAAGAGAATAAATTGGTCCAAGCCCGGCGAGGGAGACTAATTGAACATTGTTAAACCGGATCTGAGCCCGGCTGAGGGGGATCGAAGGTGAATAGTGAATCACATGAGAAATTGAGTAGGTGTGAAATTCTGAGAGGAAAATTACTTCTTGTTTGTCGCATCAGGCCCTCTGAAAGAAGACACTTTGAAAGGAAAGAGACTTGGGCATAGAAGGCCCTGCTGCTAATGTTTGAACTGCACCCTCGTGCCAGAGACTGGGCTGAGCTCGAGTGTACCACCTTATCCCGTGCTGAAAACATGGGGAAGTGAGACCAACGGCCTAAACATCCCGACGTATGATTTCTTGAACACTTTTCTTTTGCATTAACCTTGTTTCCCACACTATTTGTATTTAGAGATGATGATTGGCAATAGGTTTATTAGTATAGGCCCTTTTATTTTGACAAGACACAACTAGAACTGCGTTATTATTTGATACGATATGGCATTTATAACGCGCCTATACACAAGTGTTTCAAGGCGCGACGAGGCAAGGGAGGGGGAACAAAGGGAGGACAGACAACGATCCTACTAGGCCAGGTGTCATTCAGATCGCGCAAGTGCATGGGAAAGGGGAAGAGGGAAGTGCGGGGGGTAGGGGGACAGTGCAGTACATGGGAATATAATAACAATAAGTAAAGTAACGGCCAGCAGTTGGCAAGTGCAAAGGTGAGTGCAGAAATCGGGTGTCAAGTGCTGGTGGTGGGACTGAAGGGATAAAGAACAGTCCCAAGTGCGGGGGATGCCAGGCAGGCAGTGCAGGAGTGTGTGACTGGTGGGGGAGGGACCTGGGCCGGGCTCAGAGGGTGGCCAGGTCACCAGTGCAGATTCCAAATCTGCCAGGAGGTTAGCAGGGGAGAGGAGGAGAAAAGGCGGACACAAAGAGAAAGGTTTTGAGGTGCTTCCGGAACCCGGGATGGTTTTCAAGTTTCAGGGAGGCAGGGAGGCTGTTCCAGAGGGAAGCCCCAGTCGAAGAAAGATCTTCTGCCAACTCGTTGCTTGGAGAAGCGACTGACACTGAGAGAGTTGGAGGTGGATGAGCGAAGAGCTCGAAGGAAGATATTTAGGAAGAGAGAGTTGAAGGTATTTTGGGCTAAGGCCCCTGAAGGCCTTGTGGACAATGCAGAGGGTTTTGAACTTGATCCGCGCAGCCACTGGGAGCCAGTGCAAAGATTTCAGTCCTGGAGAGATATGATCCCTGGGCTTGAGGCCAAGGACAAGTCTTGCAGTCCTGTTCTGGATGAGTTGCAGAGGGCGGAGATTAGAGGACGCTTGCTCCCATCTTTAGATTTAGGATTAGATAGGTGTTTTTCAAACCCTTTTTGAAGTTCAATGAACACCCTTGAACTGTGGTCACTTGTGTCTTTCTTACTGTTGATACCATGACTTCCTTACAGAACATTCACACCATCTTACAGACACTGACATACACCAGCCACATTTACACAAACATACAGATCCCGACTAGGAACATTCACATCCAGACTAGGAACATTCACACGATCTACAGACACCGACATACACTAGGCACATTTACACAAACCTACGCAGACGGACTAGAAACATTCACACTATCATACAGACACTAACACACTGGGTACATTTACACAAACCTGCAGACATGGATTAAGAACATTCACGCTATCAAACAGACACTGACACACTAGGCACTTTTACACAAACGCACAGTTCCGGTCTAAGAGCATTCACATTATCATATAGACATTGCCATACAGTAGGCACATTTACACAAACATGCAGACACGGACTAGGAACATTCACACTATCATACCCACACTGAAATTCTCTAGGTGCATTCACACTATCATACAGACACTAACATACAACATACAATAGGCACATTTACACAAACGTACAGATCCAGACTAGGAACATGTCCGGTCCCAGCTTCTGATCTTGCAGAGGCTGAAGAAGAACCCCACAAACCCCTCCGAAGTAGTCCGCTCTTCAAGCCTCCAGTTACTTTTGCTGAGATGACCATCCCGGAGGGAAAGGGGAAGTAGATAAAATATATAAAGACTGACACTGCGTGTGGTTCCCTCTCACATTCTCTGAAGTGCTGCAGACCTAGAATTCAAATGCAAGAAGTACAAATAAAAATAAATGTGTGTGTGTGTGTGTGTGTGTGTGTATATATATATATATATATATATATATATATTTCTGAGGCTTATGGAATCTACTTGGATCACATGCTATGCATAGGCCGACATCTAGTGGAAGCTGTGAGTTTTACAGTTGTTTTCGAAACTCGAAAAGGGATGTCGACAGGGCGTGCCAGTAATACTATCCCTAGTGTGACGTCTACTGTACCCATCGTGCTCCACGCACCGAGGTCCCTCCCTTTTTTTCTGCCATCATTGTCTGTCGCTCAAAGCGGAGTTCCTTCTTTCTATCGCCATTACTTACGAAAATTATTACCTATAATATACTCTTACTGTCCTTTGTTAGCCATTCCCCTGCAAGACCTTTGGCGACAGCTTCAAGAACTACTTTCGTCGACGACTGCTCCAACTCTTCTCGGCGAACTCCTCAGATGGCCTAGAAAACCTGCACCGGGCCTCAGCCCTCACTGTAGGGAAATTGGGGTGTGGTTCTTTTCTTAGATTCCCTAAGAGAATGCATATTCCCTTCTCTACCAACTTAATTCGCCAGGCTGCCTTCCCCATACACTATGGAGAATACACCATTTAAATTTTACCCATCTTGCAACCGAAAATTTCCCTGGAAAGACTTGCACCGGGTGTGAAATATTTGTCTTCCTAGGGACTATAACGAAAGCCACTGCAAATCTTGCAAGCTCTTCAATCCCAAGACACTTAAGGACCGCAAGAAAAAGCCCTGGGCCCACCACGCCATACTGGCCCAAGCCGCCATGGACATGGAGGGTGCCTCCAGTGATGGCAGCATCAATGCCTTTAGTGATGCTGAGGGCCAACTGGATCTGTCTGAGGCCTACGTGCAAGCCCCCGACTCCATCAGGCAAGCCGGCGGCTCTGCTACAGGGACAACACACGGTGGCACTGGCACGAACAAACATCACCACACAACCCACGGCCAGAACTCAACTTTAACGCCGACCAGAAGACCACATACTGGGTCAAGGGGGAGGTCTGACAGTCCCCTGTCCTCTGGGCCATCGCACTCGCCTCACGACAGGCCCCTGAAGTCGACCGGCAAGTCCGGATCTTACACTGTGCACAAAACCTCTAAGTTCACACACTCCGACGATCGAATGTCGAAAGACGTGTCAACGGCCCATGCAAAGACCACTCGCAGCCCGAAAATGGGTGCAGTCATCAAAAAACACATAGAAAAATCACATATTCTCAAAGACATTAAAAGAGGCCTCTAGTTTAGATACGATGACCCAGGGGGAGGGGACCATTTCAGGTGCTATGAGGCACACAAAAAACCTGAGCCAACACCCTCCCCTTCTGCCCCCTCTAGTATCCCAAGTTCATCACAATGGTCTGCAGAACACCTAGATAAGGTCATGAGACGGATGTCTTTACTGGCCAATTTCTTTAACAACCACCCAGAGGTGTTGGTAAACCTTCAGGGTACTCCCTGCAGCTGACCAGCTAGTGGGGCCGCCGTTTCACAGCCGGCCGTAGTTACACAACCCCCACCAAGAGATCCCGCACAGACACCACACAAGCACCCACCTCTGAGCAGGACCCAGAGCAGCTAGCTTATTAGGAGTCAACACTGGACTTCCAGGACACTAGAATTTACACTGACACTGAAACCAAGGGGACATGGGGAATGTAGACCAGTTTTACAACAAGGACGTCTACGTCATACAGTCGCCGGATCATTCAGACCCACTGAATTCACTACCAACAATCTGCTTCCAAAAGCAGCAGAACATTTTAAGATAAATACGCAAGAGACCCAGATGGACAAGGACTTTGTTGAAAACATTTTGGGAGATAAAAAGTCTGCTGCCCAGTTCATTCCAGTTCTCCAATCTGCCGAAAACAACTCCACACGATCAGCTCCCGGCTGGGAGGATGGTCGGCAAGAGTGCCAAAGAAGAGTATGATACCCTAAAGCCACTAGGGCAACTTACTAATAAACCCTCCGCCTAAGAGGGGGGTTATAATTTTTGCTGCTTTAGGGGGCAAAAATTCATAACTGGGGTCAGGGTACAACCAGGGTCAGAGCTTGTCATGGAGTTCACCACAAGGACAGTCCTTGCAAGGTTTTCAGAGGCCAGAGAAGATCTCGCGGCAGGGGTAGATCCTCCTCTTCCAGAGGCAGCTCAACACCCCCAAACAATGACCACCCGCTAAAGGTTTCCACCCATGCCACTCCAGTAGGAGACCGCATAACATGCTTTACCCATGTATGGGAGGGATTCACCTCAGATAAGTGGGCACCGGTTATTGTATAGAACTGTTACAGCAACCTGCCAACCATCTCCCAAAGAAGAGCAGCGCATCCTATTGGAAGAGGTGACAGCGCTTCTGTTAAAGGATGCCGAGAAGTCGTCCCATTGAACCAGTTAAACAAGGCTCTGATGTTTGTTAATCTGCTTAGAATCACATGCTCTATGTATAGTCCGCCATCCAGTGGCCACTGCAGAGTATTGCATCTTTTTTTCGAGAGTCGAAAGGGGACGTCGGCATAGGCGTGTCTGTATAGGCGTGTCTGTAACACTATCCCTATAGTGACATGTAGTGTACCCAAAATCCCTCACGCGTCGAGGTCCCTCAGATTGTTTTTGTCCGCCCAGAATACTGATCGTCTTAAGCGGAGCTCGTAAAGAGACATTGTCCCCTCGACCTTTGGTCGATTTGTTTAATTACTGTTATATAATATCACCTACCGATTTGGTCGATTTGTTTAATTACTGTTATATAATATCACCTACCGGCCCTCTCCGACAGCCGTTCCGGATCTCTGCCGAGACAAGACCTTTGATGGACAGTGATCCCATCGGTGCTGCAGACCACTTGGCCAGGCCTTCGAGGCCTACATAGTAGGGAGATGGTGGTCAGGGTGGACATTTCTCTCTCGTACTGAGAATGCCTTTCCCTTTCTTCCCCCTTTCCTTTTTGGTCGTCGTCACTGGTAACTTCCTCAGCTATGGAGAGGACTCAATTTAGATTTTGCCCTGCTTGTAAAGGCAAGTTCCTGTGGAAGGATAAGCATAAGCGGTGTAACCGCTGCTTACCCCTCAAGCACGACGAAGCTGGTTGCGCGGCCTGCAAGCTCCTCCGCCCTAATACTCTGAAGGAGCGCAGGGTCAAAAGGTGGGCAGCCTACACTTTGTTGAAGGCTGATTCCTTGCCCGCCGCCGCGGTCTTGAATGTGACGAGGGTGATAGGGACGACCCGACCTCCGTACTGGTTGGTTGTAGACCTCTCAACGGAGCGCTCTCGCTCCGGAGCATCTGTCTCCGGCCGAGAAAGGCACGGCTCTGGCCCTGCTTCGGGGGATGTACACCCCGGCGACGCTGACGGAAAATTACACGTCACAAAGCACACAACCCTCGGCCATTCCTCAGCGAATTCTAAGAAGGCCTCTGCACCAACGGGGACGCCGCCACAGCTGGTGGTCCCTGCTGACCGTAAGGGTTGCCAGCCCTCCCCACAGCCGCATAGGCGCTTCGCAACCAGGCCGATTAACACAAAGGGCGCTACCCCTAAAGTATTAGGCGCCGTTGAGACGCATCGCAAGAAGGCGTCCGTCGACGGCAAGGTCCCGGCTCTGCCGAAAAAAACTCCACACGATCAGCTCCCGGCTGGGAGGATGGTCGCCAAGAGCATCGCGAGGAGCGTCTCCGATGACGCTCAGAAACGACTGGCAAAGGAATCGCTGAGGCCTGCGGAGAAAGTCAAGGAGATGCCGAGACCTAACGACCCGTCTCTTGGCCACGGTTACCGAGGGTACTCAAGTGAACCAGAGCATCATTAAAAATACTTTAGATGTTGCGGAAACGGCCAGGCGTTCCTTAGTCCAGGGCGTACTACTCAAAAGGCAAGCATGGCTTAGGAACTCAGGGTTCAAGCCAGAAACTCGGGTGTTCCTCATTAACAAACCCCTGGAGGACTCCAACTTGTTTGGAAAGGCGGTTAATAACGCCCTGGAAACAGCGAAAAAGGAGCATGAAACCTTGAAGACCCTGGACCAGATCAAGAAACCCTCCAACAGACGCGGACCTGGCAATAGGTGCCTTTTTCGTGGCCAACGCCAACCTCAGCAGCAATATGCCTCAGGCAGAAACTGGTCCTCCCTTCAAGGAACCAGTAATTGCAACACGCCGTATGCCCAGAGAGGCCAGCGTAGTGGCAAAGGAAGGGGTTGGGGCCCTACTCCTAGAGGCTCCCCAGCCGCCGTCACTAAATGACCCAAAAATGTGGGTCCCTGGTCGGGGGCCGGTTAACATGTTTTCTCCAGGCATGGGAGGGGATTACCACAGATCGTTGGGTACTGTCAACAATAGCCCACGGTTACTGTATCGAGTTCAGCCGGTCCCTGACATTCAGACCTCCAAAGGGAAGACGTCTCACATCAGAACACCTTCTCATTCTTCTTCAGGAAGTAGAATCGCTGCTGGAAAAAGGAGCCAGAGAGGTTGTGCCTCTGTCACAGGTAAAGGAGGGTATTTATCCAGTATACTTCCTTGTACCCAGAAAGGATCTAACCATGCGCCCTGTATTAGATCTGCGCCCAGCGAACAAATTTGTAAAACCTTCAAAATTTCGTTTGGTGGCTCTGCAGGAAGTAATCCCCCTGCTCACACAGGAGGATTACATGGCAACACTGGACATGAAAGATGCATACTCTTCATATTTCAATGTTGCCAGCGCACATGAAATACTTCAGGCTCATGATAGAAGGCAAACACTATCAGTTCAAAGTGCTACCTTTCGGTATAGCCTCAGCACCAAGGGTATTCACGAAAGTAGTGGCAGTGGCTCATCTACGCAGGTCGTCCATTCCGGTTTATCCTTACCTCGATGACTGGCTCATAACAGGGGATTCTTACGAAACATGCTTCTCAAATACCCAAAAGTCTATAGACCTCTTGTTCCACCTTGGCTTCTCCATCAACGAGAAGTCCAGTCTAGATCCCAGCCAGGTCAAGCAATTCCTAGGGGCTCTAATTCGAACAAGGGACGGCCTCGTCTTCCTCTCCAACGAGAGGGTCCAAAACATGCTGTTTCAGATCCCTCAATATGTAGCCGGTCGAGAGGTGACGGTACGCAAGGGCATGCGATGGCTAGGAATTATGGCGTCATGTATTTACTTGGTTCCTTACGCGCACCCGCGTATGCGCACAATGCAAGAGTGGCTCAACAGCCAGTGTTGTCAGGCCAGCGGACAATGGGATGATCTAGTGGTTGTCTCGCAAGCCCTGGTTCTCTCGCTGCGGCGTGGTGGTCGAGGGAGAACCTCGTGAAGGTGAACTCCTTCACCACCCCCATAGTGGAAGCCACTCTAACCACAGACGCATCACTCACAGGATGGGGGGCTCACCTGTCCCATCAGACTGTGCACAGAGTTTGGACTTCAAGTGTGGCCTCCAACCATATAGACCTTCTGGAATTGTTGGCGGTCTTCAAAGCACTGAAGGCCTTCCAGACACATCTACAGGGAAAGACAGTGCTGATCCTCACGGACAGCACCACGGCCATGTACTACCTGAACAAGCAGGGGGGCACTCACTCTCCAGGACTGTCCAAGCTGTCCCAGAGCATCTGGAAGTGGGCTCTCAAACACATGTTCCTGTTATCACAAAATGTACCAGGGGAACTCAATCTTCTGGCAGACGGACTCAGCAGAGACTTCCCTCTACCCGCAGAGTACGAATGGCGTTTACACTGAGACATCATCGCCAACGTTTTCGCAGAATGGGGCTTCCCAGAGACCGACTTGTTTGCAACTCTGGAGAACGCCCAATGCCAAGATAAAGCCTCCAGGTACCCCCAGAACTGCTCCAAGGGAAACAGACTCTGGATAACATGGTCAGGGAAAATTGTCTATGCTTTTCCCCCCCCGACTCCTCTTCTCAACAAGATAGTGCACAAGATGAAACAGGAACCAGTTACGATGATACATGTGGCCCCCATGTGGGCCCGCCAACCCTGGTTCGCTCATCTGATGGAGATGTCACTATCTCCTCCAGTGAAACTACCATGCACGTACAACATTTTGTCGCAGGACAGGGGCTGCATGCTGCACCCATGCCCGCAGACCCTGAACTTGGCAGCCTGGCTCCTGAGGTCATAGAATTTGGACATTTGCAGCTCCCTCAGAAAAGCATGGACATTCTCAGGGAGGCTAGGAAACCGAACACTGGTTACTGCTACTCCAGTAAGTGGAAACGGTTCATCATCTGGTGTAACTCAAGGAGCATCGACCCCATTGACTGCTCTCCCACACATATTGTTTTATAGCTGACTCACTTACTGGACTCAGGTTTAGTCTTTAATTCCATTAAAGTTCACCTAGCTGCACTCTCCGCCTACACTACGTCACAACATAAGGTGTCTTGATGGAAGGTTCCAGTTATTAAAGCCTTCATGTGAAAGATGCCCCTACGGGTCCCTCGTGCTATGGAAACAAGGCAATAACCATACACGAAAAGATGCGCCAGACACGAGGTTCAAATTCCCAATGCTAGGGTTTATTGCAAGCAAAAGATAGTATCAATTGGCCAATTCTGATCTCACGCCCCCTCGACGTGAGTTTCCTAGACCTCGAGGGACACAAGAGAGCGAATTACGTACATCAGTTACATATATACAAAATGCATATCATACAATCAGCAAAGTCATGTTCAACACCCCTCTTTATTAAGTTCCTTTGAACTCGGGATGACGATGGACATATCCGACGAGTATGACGATTATAACATTTTCGATGTCTATTCTAGTAACAATGTGCAATTAGAAAGTGCGGAGGCATCTTTTAGTTGTTGAACAGAACACAGTGGTTCTGTTCTTGGAAGCAAGCTGCACACGGGGGAAGAGCCACATTCCAAGCTTTACTATCTATGAGGTAATATTCGTGTCCTGGGAGCCGACACGTTCTAAAGGGTTTTGCGAAGGGGGGCCGTAAGAAAAGCATAATTCAAGCCTTTAGCTGTATTATTCTAACATATTCTACCATCGTACGAGACTGGCTGGCAGCTGTGAAGTGATTAAATGCCCTGCAGCTCCCTCCCAAGGCTACAGAGAGGGAGCATGGGCATTCCTTTCTGGGCTACTCATGAGGAGTTTCAACAAACTCTTCAGTCCCGCGACCTTGTCCTTTCATATTCAGACAACAATGTTAACAGTTGAGCAGAGTAAGCAGAATCCGCAAAAATTGCAAGCTGCAAAGCAGGTTTTAGACAGAAAGCAATGAGCAATGGTTAACAAGCAAAATGGCGACTCTTGCTACATTTAAAATGGCTGCTCGTTGGTCAAGCATAGCAGTTTATATTTCTATAATTCGGTGCATAAGCTGTTGAGCCACGGCCATCAAGTTACGTCTATCATTCAAATGAAGGATATTAATTTTTCCAGATTTACAAACCCTCCTTTTGGCCGTGTGCCAAACGTCTTATTTATCCATTGTATCCTCCTCTAATGAGGATAAGTCTGGGGTATCTACATCTGAATCATCTTCATCATTAATGTCTATTGCCATGAATTGTTTAACTATTTTTGTTTCCTCAGTGTCTCTGTTATTCCGGCCATGCGTTTGTTTTCCTCTCAACACCATGTGCATACATCCCTTAGTACATCCATCCGTTATTTCAGTGCACACTATTGGTAAGCATTGTATGCAACAGCAGCATGTTATGAATATCCCGAGTACCATCATTAGTATCGAAATTAACTTCCATCCTCAAGACCGCAACAATCCCCAAAACCAGGATCCTATCCCCCAACCCCCTTCTTCAGTAGAGAGTGTGGAACTTATGACATGTAATTTCTGGATTGCTTTAAATATCGTAGGGGAGTAGTCATCTATATACACACAGCATGCAGTTTTTACGAGCTTGCAAACTCCCCCACGATCAACTAATATTATATCGAGAGCCATCCTGTTTTGAAGTGCCATCAGTCTTATTCCTTTTTCTTCTAACGTCATATTCAATAAAATATCCGTTGTGGAATCTATTGTTTTTTGTAATATTCCAGACAGTTTTCTTATATTGTAAGAATTTTCTATTTGGGATAAGAACGGTATAAATGATTTGGCTATATCCATTGCTATCATTCCATCCACACTACTCCTTTGAGTTCTACCTTTTGTTCGTCTGGCTACTTCTGCTGTCTCCAAGAGGAACACTCCTGGAAGCAGTAGACCTAGGTAGCACGTACCTCCCCAGTTCCTAGGTAACCATGGATATGCTTTTTCCCCACATATAAAGTAAACAGGGTCTCCCACGTACACGGGTTCTATTTTGTGTTTTAAAACCACTGTGTTCAGGCAGTTACTAAATGTTCCTACTTTATAGGAACCCTTTTTCTGTAGACATAGGGGAGCAGTTTTGGGGCTGTGATCCGCTGCATAGGCAGGGAGCACAGCATCTTTGTTCCATTCATCCCTCATTCGAAATGTCATTACTGATGTTCTTTCTGCTGGCGGGGTTGGTCTATTCTGCCTATGTAATCTATCTAGTCTTGTTATTTTTCGTGTATTCTTTCTCATGGGTTCTAGTGCAAATACGCGAGCTTTTTGGAATATGGAACAACCCACAGGTCTCATGATTACTTCCTCAAATTCATTCATATTGGTCTCATCTAGCTGACCCGTATTACTCTTGTTCCATTTCCCAAAGAACATTGCACTTAACGTTACTTCACATGAATAAATCAATGGCAATGGTTGTGCATACCATCCTATCCCTTTCCCACCGTGCTGTGGTAAATGGGCGCAAACCCAGTAATCTTTTTTCTTTAAAACCGCATGGGTCATGTTCATGATGAGCAACAATGTATTGTTGCCGTATCCTTCTCTATGTCTCTCTTCCATTGGGGGCAAAGTACCAGTGATTACATGAACCAGGCTTTCAGTAGCTGCTTTTGGCAAAAGTGTTTCTAATGAGTGTATGTACTCCAGGAACCATAGTGTAATAGCTGTTATTGTTGGTACTATCATACTTAAAAAAACATAGAACCAATGTCCAAATCACTACTTTATTCCTTTTACCATGCTTTTTCCCTAAATGTACAGTCTCTAAATCTATTATCTTTCAGCAGGGGTGCAGGAGGAAGCTGAAACCGGTCTTGACTTATTCTTCATCGTCCTTCTTCTTGCTGGCAAAGTTCGTCGCGAATGTCTCTCGTTCTTGATGCCAGAAAAGTTCAATCAGTAATGTCACAGTTCAATTCTGCCAGCCTTTTCACAGCCTGGATCGTCTACCCACTCCGAGCAAGATTAGTTGTTATTTCTCCCACTGCTCACACGATTTCCAGACAGTTCTTTATTGATAGAGTACTATGTGCATCCAGCTTTTCCCGCTCTGGCTTAGGACACATGTACTCTATCAGCCTTAGTACTTATGTGCGTCCAGCTTGTCCTGCTCTGGCTCCTGACACATGTACTTTTATAAGCGCACCGAGGAGCCGTGAGTCTTGAATTGTCCGACTTGCATAATTCTCACACTTCTCTCCTCTACGCCCCTGGTTCCTACTCCGTCCGTGAGTGGAACCAAAGGCAAAAAGAACAGCACCAAAGATCTGTGGATCACTTTGCCTGTCGAGGCCGCATATTATATCGATTCACTCCTGGTATTGTATGATCCGTGAATAGTGCAGTTGCACTTCCAGTATCAGGCTCAGTGTCAGCCTGTGGCACAATGATGGGCAGCGATGAGCGTCGTGGCAATGATGTAGTTTCTTTCTTTGGCTTTGGTGCATTCGCAGGAACTGGTGGGCGCCAAAGGGGTACACGCCTTGTTTCTGCTCGTGTTTGCAATGCAGGGTTTGTGTCGCTCGGCAGTGATGTTGTTTCCGCTGAGCAACGTTGGGGCACTTTTCGCCCTTTCCCCTTACTGGCAGCCTCCTCAGGCTCTGTTTCGAGTTTCACTTCTCGTTTGCGCTTTATTTCAACTTTCACTTCTCGCTCAGGCTGATGCTGTGGCACTGGACTGGCAACAGTTTCTTTTGTTTCGGAGACTGTTTCCTTTCTCTGGTCGTCGGAAGTTGTCCGCAATCCTGGGAATCTTTTGGCATGTGTCGCGTGGATCCATGCCTTCCGTCCGTCTACTCGGATGGCCGTCTGCGTTGCCAAAAGTACTTGATAGGGGCCGCGCCACCTGGGTGTTAATGCTGTCTTCCGTTCAAAGTTTTTAATTAACACCCAGCTTCCAGGCTCCAGCGAGTGCCCCGGTCCGGTATATCGCATTGGCAATGCCTCCTGCACCTGCTGATGAATCAAACGCAACTTCTGTATTAAAAGTCCACAATAAGTGCTAAACATAGGATGCTCGACTTCACATAATCTTTTGGGCTGCGGTGCGCACCATACATTTGCTGGTCTCCCCATTATAATCTCATAGGGGGAGAGCCCAGTCTTAGCCTGCACAGACGTGCGGATACACAACAGCGCTAGGGGTAATGCATCCACCCAACTCAACTTGCTCCCAGCACAAATTTTTGCTGTCTTTGACTTCAAGATTCCGTTATGTCTCTCCACAAGCCCAGCAGAACTGGAATGCCTGGAACTGTGGAATCGCTTCTCTATTTGCAGACCTGTACAGATCTGTAGCACTACTGTGCCCACAAAGTGGGGGCCGTTGTCTGACCACAGGACACGGGGCAACCCAAACAGGGAGAAATACTCCTTTAGCATTACTTTTGCTGTGGACATGGCAGTACAGTCTTTTAAAGGATATGCCTCCACCCACTTGCTGAATGCACAAATTACCACTAACACATATTTGTAGTTCGGGCACCTTTCCATTTCTATGAAATCAAAATGGACCACCTCAAACGGCATAGAGGGTGGGCCGAAACTACCTGCTGAAGTCACAGTTCCCTTCCCTACATTGTGTTGCAGTCACGTAATACAATTCTGCACTAGTCTTTCTGCATTCTTTTTTATGTGCTCATTCTTCCATACTGTGGATAAATGCTGTACCATCTTCTTCGCGCAAATGTGGGTAGGGCTATGAGCCATTGTAACCATTGCGGTTATGTAACAATTTGGCAACATTCAGTTCTTTGTTTCCTTGTCCACCCAACATCCTTCCAAATCTAACTCAGCAGAGCCCTCGGCCCACCCCTGAATCTCTTCGGTCGTGGCCTCAGCCTGCATTTCTTTGACTGTGGCAACTCCATTCTCTATCATACAAGGTACCTCCTCAGTCTGTACTGTCATCATTTTATTCCCCAAATCTGTGGCTGTTTGATTCGCAATCCTGTCTGCAAATGCGTTTCCCTCTCCCACTCTACATATTGGGGGAGAGGGGGCGGCGTGTGATTAATGCTCAGAGGCCCCATTGACTGGGGCAGTTTCACCCACCAAGGGGTCCAGATGCCCCAATACACAATCTTCACCCCCTATGAAGTGCAATGCATGAGACCCCCTCCCAATGGGAAGAGGACCCCTCGCTCAGTGGGATGCCACTGGAGCCCATCACCTTGTTTACCCTCTGAAGGGGGTGCTTGGGTTGCTGGGGGAGGAGGTATAGTGTCATTATAATTGTTGCCCTGGGGCTCTCGTGCAAGCTGACTACTAACCCCTTCTCTTCTCTTTCTACAGTGCCCGTGACCTTGGACCCAGACACAGAGCATGGAAGCCTGGCCCTGTCAGATAGTTGGAGGCGTGTGACCGGGGGAGGTGGCTGGCCGCCCCCACTGACCCATCCCAGGAGATTCTCCATTGTGCTGGGAAGGGAGGGCTTCTCCTTGCGGAGGCATTACTGGGAGGTGGATGTGCTGGATGATGGGTGGGGATGGTGTGTGGGGGTGGCACGGGAGTCTGTGAGCAGGAAGGATGAGGGCACACAATCGCCCGAAGCGGGAGTCTGGGCTCTGGAGCGGGGCTATCGTGGTCAGTACAGGGCTCTCACTTCCCCACCCTCCCCTCTCTACCCCCGTCAGCGCCCTGTGAAGCTGGGGGTGTATCTGGACTAGGAGGGGGGGCGGCTGTCCCTGTACAATGCTGACACCCTGGAGGAGCTCCACACTTTCACCAATGCCGCCTTCACGGGGACCCTGCACACCCCTACTTCTGGGTGAGTGGATGGACAGACCTACGCCTGGTGTAGGAGGTGCCCCTACACCCTCTCCTCTTCCCCACCAGGCGCGTCACTGGTGTTAAGGGACAGCCACTTCCCCAGGTTGACAGTCATGTCCTCCCCTGCCATTGCTCTCCCGCGCTGGACCGAGACTTCCTCCACAGTCCTGTTAATTTAGATTTAACCCAACTTTATTTTTGTCATCAGCCTTGGCCCGCATTATCAACATTCATTTGCATGTTATGTTTTATGTAATAATCTGTGTTCTTTATGCAATTTTTTATCTCATAATTCCATGTTGCTATTTTGTGAGACTATATTCCGATCCTCAGCTACTCGTATCATTGTTATTTGTCCTATGTTAAATATGTTTAAAAAATAAATCGTTCCCACCAGCGGGATTCCGATGTTAGTCCTGTGAGAGGGCGTCATTCTGCGCATGCTCAGTCACACCTAGCCACGCTTCCCGTGCCTGCATAACCTATCCCCCAGAGTGACGTATCCCCCAGAGTGACCTATCCCCCAGAGTGATATATCCCCCAGAGTGACGTATCCCCCAGAGTGATCTATCCCCGGAACTTAGAGCAAAGCTATGCAGGAAGAAGGAAATCGGGGTCTGTGGGGCCAAGTGCATGAACCAGTCCGAGGCCCCATCTCAAGACTAATTGGCACATATAGGAGTTACAGTTTGTAATGAATATTAATTCATATTTTCAATGATGCATAGTGTGAGAATCATAAGCGAGAGGAGTACAATTGTTCCTATATTTTCCCATCCTGAATGGAATACAAATACCACAATGCATAGCGATGCCAGTGAATAGCAATGCAACCTCCAGATGTTTGGGACTATAACTTACATCAGGGCTAACCCGCATACTTAATGATGGGAGATCATAGGAGTTGTAATCCAAAATATTAGAAGAGACACTGGTTGCACAACTCTAAAAGACACACAACAAAATATAGTGTGTAATAATTGACACAATGGCAACATTAGACCTGCCTGAGTAGCATGCACCTGGGCAATATTTTTATGCAGTTGCAATATTAAAGCTGCCTTAGTAGCATGCACTTGGGCTATATTTTTATGCAGTTGCAATATTAAAGCTGCCTTAGTAGCATGCACTTGGGCTATATTTGTGACACAGTGGGAACATTAACACTGCCAAAGTAACATGCACTTGGGCTATATGTTGACAATGTTGCAATATTAAAGCTGCCTGAGAAGCATGCACTTGGGCTATATTTCGACACAGTGGCAACATTAAAGCTGCCCGAGTAGCACACTTGGGCTATATTTTGACAATGTTGCAATATTGAAGCTGCCTGAGTAGCATGCACTTGGGCTATATTTTCACACAGTGGCAACATAACTGCTGCCTGAGTAGCATGCACTTGGGCTATATTTTGACATGGTGGCAACATTACAACTGCCTGCGTAGCATGCACTTGGGCTATATTTCGACACAGTTGCAATATTATAGCTTCCTGAAAAGCATGCACCTGGGCTGTATTGTGACACAATGGCAACATTTCCGCTGCCTGCGTAGCATGCACTTGGGCTATATATCTGACACAGTAGGAACATTAACCCTGCACGAGTAGCATGAACTTGGGCTATTATTCCGCAGGAGACTCTGGCCGTTTGATGCATAGCAAGTTGCTCTACGTCCATGTTATGGATCCTTTAAGAGCTGAGGATCGGACCCTCTGTGGCAAACACTGTGCAGGCCAAGGGCACGGTGTTATGCAACGCAGTTGTTTGGCGACGAAGGGGTATAGCGCAAAGTCTGAGTATGTGGCTCAGCCGTCGACCATCAGCATCCAAAAGGTTAGAAAGGTGTGGGAAGTGGGAGCAACCACTACTGCGCCCTACTAAACTACCCAGCCTTTGCGCATACTTCCTAACTGACATAACGTACTTCTGTCTCTGTGCAATCTTAGACTTTTCCCCTCTAGCGGTTAGCCATGGGTCCCTCTCTTGTCCTCCCCCGTAGTTACTGTTGTACTGTTATCTGTGTCCCACTAGGCTCTCTCCCACTCACTAAGTCCTCTTTATTGTGGTTACTGTGGCACTTGTGTGTGCCACCTGACTGCTCCCCCTGTGTGCTCCCACCTGTGGGTCCCTCAACCCCCCCTGCTAATCTTGTGTTGTGTGGCGCAGAGCTGTGCGTGTCTCCTTCTCTATTTCACTCCCTCCTCCTACTTTCCTCTTCGCACCCTCTATTGTGCTTTCTGTTTCTCCCATCTTCTCTAACTGCTATCCTATCCCTCTCACTAAATTTGGACTGAAGAAGTTCAAGTGTGATATCCTACGGGAAAGAACGGCATCCCCACGCTCAAGAAAACTGTGTACATCAATATGCAGGGTTACGCTACCCAACCAGTGCCCTACTGGAAAGAACAGCATCCCACGCTTAGGAAAACTGTGTGCATCAATATGCAGGGTTACGCTACCCAACCAGTGCCCTACGGGAAAGAACAGCATCCCCACGCTCAAGAAAACTGTGTGCATCAATATGCAGGGTTACGCTACCCAACCACTGCCCTACGGGAAAGAACGGCATCCCCACGCTCAAGAAAACTGTGTGCATCAATATGCAGGGTTACGCTACCCAACCAGTGCCCTACGGGAAAGAACGGCATCCCTACGCTCAGGAAAACTGTGTGCATCAATATTCCGGGTTACGCTACCCAACCACTGCCCTACGGGAAAGAACGGCATCCCTACGCTCAGGAAAACTGTGTGCATCAATATGCAGGGTTACGCTACCCAACCAGTGCCCTACGGGAAAGAACGGCATCCCACGCTCAAGAAAACTGTGTGCATCAATATGCAGGGTTACGCTACCCAACCACTGCCCTACGGGAAAGAACGGCATCCCCACGCTCAAGAAAACTGTGTGCATCAATATGCAGGGTTACGCTACCCAACCAGTGCCCTACGGGAAAGAACGGCATCCCTACGCTCAGGAAAACTGTGTGCATCAATATTCCGGGTTACGCTACCCAACCACTGCCCTACGGGAAAGAACGGCATCCCTACGCTCAGGAAAACTGTGTGCATCAATATGCAGGGTTACGCTACCCAACCAGTGCCCTACGGGAAAGAACAGCATCCCACGCTCAAGAAAACTGTGTGCATCAATATGCAGGGTTACGCTACCCAACCACTGCCCTACGGGAAAGAACGGCATCCCCACGCTCAAGAAAACTGTGTGCATCAATATGCAGGGTTACGCTACCCAACCAGTGCCCTACGGGAAAGAACGGCATCCCTACGCTCAGGAAAACTGTGTGCATCAATATTCCGGGTTACGCTACCCAACCACTGCCCTACGGGAAAGAACGGCATCCCTACGCTCAGGAAAACTGTGTGCATCAATATGCAGGGTTACGCTACCCAACCAGTGCCCTACGGGAAAGAACAGCATCCCACGCTCAGGAAAACTGTGTGCATCAATATGCAGGGTTACGCTACCCAACCACTGCCCTACGGGAAAGAACAGCATCCCCACGCTCAAGAAAACTGTGTGCATCAATATGCAGGGTTACGCTACCCAACCAGTGCCCTACGGAAAAGAACAGCATCCCACGCTCAGGAAAACTGTGTGCATCAATATGCAGGGTTACGCTACCCAACCAGTGCCCTACGGGAAAGAACAGCATCCCCACGCTCAAGAAAACTGTGTGCATCAATATGCAGGGTTACGCTACCCAACCACTGCCCTACGGGAAAGAACGGCATCCCCACGCTCAAGAAAACTGTGTGCATCAATATGCAGGGTTACGCTACCCAACCAGTGCCCTACGGGAAAGAACGGCATCCCTACGCTCAGGAAAACTGTGTGCATCAATATTCCGGGTTACGCTACCCAACCACTGCCCTACGGGAAAGAACGGCATCCCTACGCTCAGGAAAACTGTGTGCATCAATATGCAGGGTTACGCTACCCAACCAGTGCCCTACGGGAAAGAACGGCATCCCCACGCTCAGGAAAACTGTGTGCATCAATATGCAGGGTTACGCTACGCAACCAGTGCCCTACGGGAAAGAACAGCATCCCACGCTCAGGAAAACTGTGTGCATCAATATGCAGGGTTACGCTACCCAACCACTGCCCTACGGGAAAGAACAGCATCCCCACGCTCAAGAAAACTGTGCATCAATATGCAGGGTTACGCTACCCAACCAGTGCCCTACGGAAAAGAACAGCATCCCACGCTCAGGAAAACTGTGTGCATCAATATGCAGGGTTACGCTACCCAACCAGTGCCCTACGGGAAAGAACAGCATCCCCACGCTCAAGAAAACTGTGTGCATCAATATGCAGGGTTACGCTACCCAACCACTGCCCTACGGGAAAGAACAGCATCCCCACGCTCAAGAAAACTGTGTGCATCAATATGCAGGGTTACGCTACCCAACCAGTGCCCTACGGGAAAGAACGGCATCCCCACGCTCAAGAAAACTGTGTGCATCAATATGCAGGGTTACGCTACCCAACCAGTGCCCTACGGGAAAGAACGGCATCCCCACGCTCAAGAAAACTGTGTGCATCAATATGCAGGGTTACGCTACCCAACCACTGCCCTACGGGAAAGAACGGCATCCCCACGCTCAGGAAAACTGTGTGCATCAATATGCAGGGTTACGCTACCCAACCAGTGCCCTACGGGAAAGAACGGCATCCCCACGCTCAAGAAAACTGTGTGCATCAATATGCAGGGTTACGCTACCCAACCAGTGCCCTATGGGAAAGAACGGCATCCCCACGCTCAGGAAAACTGTGTGCATCAATATTCCGGGTTACGCTACCCAACCACTGCCCTACGGGAAAGAACGGCATCCCACGCTCAGGAAAACTGTGTGCATCAATATGCAGGGTTACGCTACCCAACCACTGCCCTACGGGAAAGAACAGCATCCCCACGCTCAAGAAAACTGTGTGCATCAATATGCAGGGTTACGCTACCCAACCAGTGCCCTACGGGAAAGAACGGCATCCCCACGCTCAGGAAAACTGTGTGCATCAATATGCAGGGTTACGCTACGCAACCAGTGCCCTACGGGAAAGAACAGCATCCCACGCTCAGGAAAACTGTGTGCATCAATATGCAGGGTTACGCTACCCAACCACTGCCCTACGGGAAAGAACAGCATCCCCACGCTCAAGAAAACTGTGTGCATCAATATGCAGGGTTACGCTACCCAACCAGTGCCCTACGGAAAAGAACAGCATCCCACGCTCAGGAAAACTGTGTGCATCAATATGCAGGGTTACGCTACCCAACCAGTGCCCTACGGGAAAGAACAGCATCCCCACGCTCAAGAAAACTGTGTGCATCAATATGCAGGGTTACGCTACCCAACCACTGCCCTACGGGAAAGAACAGCATCCCCACGCTCAAGAAAACTGTGTGCATCAATATGCAGGGTTACGCTACCCAACCAGTGCCCTACGGGAAAGAACAGCATCCCCACGCTCAAGAAAACTGTGTGCATCAATATGCAGGGTTACGCTACCCAACCAGTGCCCTACGGGAAAGAACGGCATCCCCACGCTCAAGAAAACTGTGTGCATCAATATGCAGGGTTACGCTACCCAACCACTGCCCTACGGGAAAGAACGGCATCCCCACGCTCAAGAAAACTGTGTGCATCAATATGCAGGGTTACGCTACCCAACCAGTGCCCTACGGGAAAGAACAGCATCCCCACGCTCAAGAAAACTGTGTGCATCAATATGCAGGGTTACGCTACCCAACCACTGCCCTACGGGAAAGAACGGCATCCCACGCTCAGGAAAACTGTGTGCATCAATATGCAGGGTTACGCTACCCAACCAGTGCCCTACGGGAAAGAACGGCATCCCCAGCTCAGGAAAACTGTGCATCAATATGCAGGGTTACGCTACCCAACCAGTGCCCTACGGGAAAGAACGGCATCCCCAGCTCAGGAAAACTGTGTGCATCAATATGCAGGGTTACGCTACCCAACCAGTGCCCTACGGGAAAGAACGGCATCCCCAGCTCAGGAAAACTGTGTGCATCAATATGCAGGGTTACGCTACCCAACAAGTGCCTTACGGGAAAGAACGGCATCCCCAGCTCAGGAAAACTGTGCATCAATATGCAGGGTTACGCTACCCAACCACTGCCCTACGGGAAAGAACGGCATCCCCACGCTCAGGAAAACTGTGTGCATCAATATGCAGGGTTACGCTACCCAACCAGTGCCCTACGGGAAAGAACGGCATCCCCGCGCTCAGGAAAACTGTGTGCATCAATATGCAGGGTTACGCTACCCAACCAGTGCCCTACGTGAAAGAACGGCATCCCCAGCTCAGGAAAACTGTGTGCATCAATATGCAGGGTTACGCTACCCAACCAGTGCCCTACGGGAAAGAACGGCATCCCCAGCTCAGGAAAACTGTGTGCATCAATATGCAGGGTTACGCTACCCAACCAGTGCCCTATGGGAAAGAACGGCATCCCCAGCTCAGGAAAACAGTGCATCCATATATAGGAATACATTTCCCAGCCAGTGCCCTACGGAGAAGAACAGCTTCCTAGCTCAAGGAAACAGTCTGCATCAATGTGCAGGGATATGTTATCCAACCGGTGCCCTAAGGGAAGGGGCAGCCACCTCAGCTCTGGGAAACAGTGTGCATCGATATGCAGGGGTACGTTACCCAAACAGTGCCCTAAGCGATCTCCGCAACTTTAACCCTTCCCTCTTCTTTAACTCCTGCACTTCCTCCCTTCCCACTATCTCTGACTTCTCCTCTCTCGCGGCCAGTGATGCTCTCTCCTCCCTGGCCTCCTCTATCTCCACCAGTCTTGATCAACTCTACCCTCTTACTTCCTTCCACCCTTCTCGGAAACCTTCCCAGCCCTGGCTTTCCCCTCACCTCCTATCCATGCGTCGTCTTCGCCGCCTTGAACGATGTTGGATCAATACACCATCTCTGTCTAACCAATCCTCCTATTTTTCATATCACTCTATACGACTCTTGCCTCAAATCAGCCAAATGCTTCTACTACTCTAACCTTCTCCACTCGCAAGCCTCTCACCCCGGTCAAATTTTCCAAACCCTCTCTCGCCTCCTCTCCCCTCCTACTCCTGATCCCTCTACCAACTCCCCTCTCTCTCCCTCTGACTTTGCTAACTTTTTCTAATCCAAAGTTCTATCCCTACGCCGAAATATTCTCCTATCCCCCTCCCAAGACTCTCCTCCCTCTTCCTTCTCCCCTCCCGCTGCCTGCATGTGCAATTTAGCTCCTATCACCCCATCCTGTGTCTCTCTTCTCCTGTCCAAAACTCACCCTACTGCTGCCCCCTCTGATCCCCTTCCCACCTCCCTAATTACTAAAATCTACCCCCCTCCTCATTCACTACCTGACTACGTTCTTCAACATCTGCCTCTCCACCGCCACCTTCCCGTCCGCATTCAAACATGCCACTATCATTGACATCCTAAAGAAACCCTCTGCCAACCCTTCTCCCCTTCCTCTCTAAACTTCTCGAGAGGCTAGCCTATTTTCAACTCTCAGCATTTGTATCTACTCACTCTCTCCTTCCTCCCTCTCAATCTGGATTCCGCCCTAAACACTCCACCGAGACTGCCCTCTCAATTCCCTCCTTACTGCTCGCTATGCTAAACAATCTTCTATCCTCATCCTCCTTGACCTGTCTGCTGCCTTTGACACCGTCGATCACCCCTTACTTCTTAGTACTCTCTCCTCCTTTGGATTCAAAGGCAGTGTCCTCCTGGCTCTCCTTTTACCTCCCCAATCATTCCTACGCTGTCTCCTGGGGCGGCCGCACCTCCTCCAACATCCCGTTGGACTATGGTGTTCCCCAAGGCTCTGTACTCCGCCCTTTCCTTTTCTCCCTTTATACCTCCCTTCTCGCCCCTGTTATCTCCTCTTTTGGCTTTTCCCACCACTTCTACGCCGACGATACCCAACTCTTCCTCTCCTTCTCCCCTTTCACTCCTGATCTCCACCACTCCTTATCTTCCTGCCTTACGGCCATTAAAAACTGGATGTCTTCTCACGTTCTCTCCCTTAATACTGACAAGACGGAAGTCCTTTTCTTTCCTTTTAACACACTTTCCCGTATTCCTCATTCAATCAACTTTCCCCCTTCTACTCTTCCCATCTCTACCCATGCTCACAATCTCGGTCTCCACTTCGACTCCTCTCTTTCCTTCTCCCACCACATTTCTCTCACCTCTCGCGCCTGCCGAAATCACCTTTACAGCATTCGTAAAATCCGATCCTCCCTCACCTTCCACGCTTCTAAACTCTTAATCTCCTCTCTCATCTTCTCCTGTCTCTTCTATTGCTCTTCTCTCCTCTTTGGTCTCCCTGTCGCATCTGAACCCGCTCAAATCCATCTACCACTCCCCTATCTGTACTCTCTGTCTCCTAGGTCATCGCAAATCTATTTCCTCCTCGCTCTCCCTCCTTGGCTGGCTTCCCTTCCTCTCCCAACTTAAGTTTCAATTCCTCTGTCTGGCTTTCAAATCTCTCCATGACCTTGCCCCTCCCTACCTCTCATCTCCTTTCATCCTACACTCCTTCCCGCTCTCTCCGCTCCGCTGATCTTTTCCTACTCGCTGTACCCCCTTCACCATGTGCCTCTTCTCGCTTCCGTTCCTTTCAGCTCTTGGCCCCCCTACACTGGAACTCCTTACCTCTCTCCATCTGCTCCATCCCCACCTACTCCTTCTGCTCTGCCTTGAAAGGCATCCTTCTCCACTCCCCCCCTTGACCTCCTCCTTCTCTCTCCTCCCTTCTCCCCATTCCCCCCTATCCCTTTCATACCTCCCACTTCCCCCTCTTTTTCTCATACCGTGGAACTTAAATCAGACAACTGAATTTGATCCCCCTCCCTGACTACCTCCACTCCCTTCCCCCTCACCCTTCCCTCGCCTGCTCCATCTAAGGAAACTGTTCTAGGTACTGATACACTGGTTTGTATCATGATTGTTTGTATGCTTCTCCATCCATTGTACCTGTTGTTGTATTATAGAGCTCTTTGGGTTAAAGCGCTATATAAATTTAATAAACATAACCTAACAGCCTCCTCAGCTCAGAAAAACAGTGTGCATCGAGATACAGTACCCAACCACTGCCCTAAGGGAAAGAGCTGCATTCACAGCTCAGGAAAATACCTTAACTCGCCAAGTCAATGCTATTGCAGACCTTTCCTTTACACCAATAGCTGCCTCACCATAATCCGGGGTGTGATCAGCTCCAGACTCGACTACTTTAATGCACTACTTGCAGGCACATCAACAAGAAACATCCATAAACGCCAAGTAATCCAGAACAACATGCTCATGCCACCCTTAACGTTTCCAAGTGAGAGTACGTATCTGCTAAAAGAGCAGTGCATTGGCTCCTGTAAGGGAGGCATGGTATCACAAGTGTGACATTGACACAAGAGGTACAATTTCAAAACCTTTATTCAATCTTCGGGGGTTTGGAAAAACTCCTGCTTTGCCCTATCGCTATGATGGGAGTAGTCTCTACCATTAAATAATAAAGAAAATGCAGTCTTAGTCCATCTTTGTCAAATCAAAATGGCCTACACTAACAAAAACATGATGCCTGCCCTATCTCTTATACAAAAAGTGTGTAAAGGGGAATATGTAAGCAAAGGAAAAGTCATTGGGTCTCATTACGACCCTGCCAGTCCAGAAAGAACGGTGGTGGTAAAAATGCTGCCACCGTTCTTTCTGGACCGGGAGGTGTCACTGACCAATACATCGGGGTAGTGTGAGAAACGTGAAGGTGTCTCCCTGACTAGTCACTGGGATCTGTCATCAAGGTGGCCAGGACACAGCCATCGCTATTGGATCCAGTTCCTGGGGGTGGACCAGTGAGGAAGGATCACCTGCATGTGGGGCCCTCGAGGAGTGGAAGTGGGGCACCGATGGGTGAGACGCAGTATCCACCTTCTTATAACTCCTTTTCCCCATTCTACCCCGTAGGATACTCTAACACTCTACCTCACCCACCCACTTTTCCGACACAACCACTTTCGCACACCACGAAAGACGAGGGTTGAACACCAGAATCATCTACCTGACATATCCCACCACAAGGGTCAGGCAATTGACCAGAATCACACATACCTGACGGCCCATTCCCTTCCCCGCAGGGATAAAAGGTGGAGCACGAGAGCACAATACGAGCAAGGCAGACTGCACAACGAAAAAGCTAATTCAGCACGGAAGGAGGAGAGGGATGGCGTGAACCGAGAGGGTGACAAGGAGAGAAGCAACCTTACCCTTTTTGAGCCAGGCCTGTGAAACCTCCAGAGAAGGAATCGAAGACTGCGAACAATAGCCAGCGTGTGTTGCATAAGATGTCAGCGGTACACAGGGTCCTCCTCCACTGACAACCAAGCTGACAACCAAGCTGGGGAGAGACTCTTGGCCCCATGGTACCGGCCTTGACTCCAGAGACGAGAGAAGCCAAGCGGTTCATCACAGACGGTGAGTCGAGGGGGTAGCTGATAAGAAACCAAACTGTGCTGAACGAAAGTAGCAAGCGGCTGATTAAAGAAAGTACAAAGAACTGTTGATATGCAAGGAGAAAGCCAGCATAAAAGAGTCTAGCACCACACCAGTGTTTATTCGGGAAACTCTGGACGATTACCCTGTTTTTGACCGTAACCTGAAGACCATGGGAGAAAGGTGAGAAGGGGGTCAAAGTGGTCATACAGGGTTCTAGTAAAATCCTCTGTACAGTCGAATGCCTTTGACTGACAGATAATTGTGAAGTTAAGGGAAGCGAATGCTGCATCCTAAAGTTGGCAAGAGTGAACCTGACTAGGCATGCCAATAAAAGGGGGCAAAGTCTGACATCCCAATGAATATTGTGTTGACAAGAGTGAACTGTTCAAAAAGCCATTAAGATTTGTGAATCAAATGGATGTCACAAAGAAGACTACTGTGTTGAAAGCCATAGTGAACCCGGCAGAGGGAGGCTAACAATTGAGAAGGGTCTGATCCTGGGAGAGGGGGACCGAGGGGTGAAGAGCTATCATCCAAACACAGAGACGATCAGGGAGGAACTTAGAAATTTTTGTTGCCATTTTGTTTAATATTTTGAGAGCTTATCAGTCCTTCGGAAGCGAGAAGCTTGAATACCAAAGAGCCTGATGCTACTAAACACTTCTTGTGGATCTGAGCCTGGAAGAGGGTGATCCAGTTGTGAAGAAGCATCACCCAACATGCAAGCAGAAAGGAACTTTTGTTTATTATTTTGTTGAAGACATCAGGACCTCTGAGGTAAGAGACTTAACCACAGAAGGACCTGATGAGCTGAAAACAGAGCTGTTAGCTCGTGCTGGGAAAGCTCCAGCGTGTGCTCTACTCCAGAGTCCTACCTTGTCCCGTGCTTTAAACGTGGGGAAGGGAGACCCGACTACCTCATCCTGACTTAATATTTGTGAACACTTCTTTCTTTCCTGTGAATCCTTTCTTTCCTGTGAATCCTATCCCAAACTTTGTTTGTATTTAGCATAAGGATGTGCAATAGGTTTTTCTTAGTACAGGCCCTTTTATTTGACAAGACGCCACTAGGACTGCCTTATTATTTGATGGTCGTAGCTTTCTCCCATCTTAGATTTAGGCTTAGATTAGGCGTTTTTCCAACCCGCATATACAGTTTAATAAACACCCTTGAACTGTGATCATTTGTGTCTGTCTTTACTGTTGCCACCATGAGTTCCTTACAGTAGGCAGTAATAAGGTCATACAAATCCTCTTGCCTATTTTTAGCTAGTTCGTGGGGAATAAGTTCAGAGTTGTCTATCTCCTAGGGTACCAAACAAGACAATATAGAGGGGGGGTAGTAGCGGAAGGATTTTCTTTCCATTCTTTCAGGAGTTTTACGTGGTAGAGGTGGGTCTTTTGCCTTCTATCAGATTGGGCTATTGTAAAGGTACAGGTTCCTGTTTGCTCTATTACCTCATAGGGCCTGTGCCACTTTGAAACGTGTTTATTTCCAGAGATAGGTAAAAGGACTAACACTTTCTTTCCTACTGAAAATTACCTTAGATTTACCTTCCTGTCGTAGGTACATTTTTGTTGGGCTTCAGCTTTCTCCATGTGAGTGTGGACTAGACTCTGGACGAATGTCATGTGCTCTTGTACTCTGGTAGATGTCTGTGAGAGGGTGATTGGCGCATCTGCTGTCTCTTCCCAGGTCTCCCGGAGCATGTCTAAGACATCTCTTGGTTCTCTACCGTAGAGTAACTCGAAAGGAGAGAAACCTGTGGGTGCCTGAGGGGTCATTCGCACTGCAAATGGGGCCCACAGGAGCATACGATCCCAGTCCTTCCCATCCTCGTCTACTAACTTTCTCCGAATCATTTTGTGGGTCTTATTAAATCCCTCTACCAATCTGTCCATTTGGGGGTGATAAACTGAGGTTCTTAAGGTGGTAATGTGTCCTCATCTTCACCCATGAGTTTACTCATGAAATTGGATCCCTGATCTGTTAGAATGTTCTTAGGGAAACCAACCCTTGAAAAATATTGGCGAAAGGTGTTTTAAAATTTCCTGGGTTGTATTGTTCTGCATGGGGAAGGCTTCTGGGTACCGGGTAGTGTAATCAACAATTACGAAAACATATTTACTGCCCAGTTTAGGAGTTTCCAACGGTGCAATGATATCCATTCCGATTCTAGAGAAAGGGACTTCTATTATCAGGTACGAGGGGCAGGTAGGGCAATGTAAGCTGTTTTTCTGGCATATCGCACATGTCTGAATGAAGTTCTTTATGGCTTCATTGATACCCGGCCAATAGAATTTCCCACTGATGTGAGCTTGAGTTTTAGATCGTCCAAAGTGTCCCCCTGTCAAATGAGAGTGTGAAATCTCTAGCACAATCTTGCGATGGCTTTTGGGTATTACTAATTGAGTCTTACTTAGGCCTTCCCTGGAGGTTTCCCTTCTATATAGTAATTGCTGAAAGCCTCTGCGAGTACTGGATCATTTCACTGGGCAAAGGCTATGTTGGGAAGTATGGTAGGTTCCTCTTCCCTTTCTGCCTCGCTGGTAGACATCTCATCGGCCTCTCCAAAGCCTAAGTTACTTCTGTTTCCCCCTTTTCTATTAAAACTGGGAAATAGAGCTTTCTCAAGAATTCTCTGTGCAATTCTGTCCCCAGGACGTATTTCAAACGGGGTCTCACCAGGGTTCTCTTTTATGTCTCCCCGAAAGTCTGGGTCTATAATGCCTGCTAGGACATCTGGACCAAATTTCCAGGGTAGGCCAGATTTTGGGGCAAATCTTATATAACAACCCGCAGGGAGTATTAGTACTAAGTCAGTGGGAATCATCCCTCTTTTCCCGGGAGGGGATAGTGGCTTCTCTGCTGCTACAAATATCAAAGCCTATAGATTCATTTGTGGTGGTAGAGGGGTCTGAGGCTCTGCGACTAAGTTTCTGGATTTTTAGTGTCCCCCCAATTTGTCTCAATTGAGTCATATCCCACTTCTGACTCTGACACCATATGTAAAGGAGTCATGGTATCACAAGTATGACACTGACCCAAGAGGTACAATTTCAAAACTTTGATTCAATCATAGGGGTTCGGAAATACTCCTGCTTTGCCCTATAGCTATGATGGAGAGTAGTCTCTAACATCAAATAATAAAGAAAATACAGTCCTAGTCAGTCTTTGTCAAATCAAAATGGCCTATACTAACAAAACCTAATGCCTTCCCTATCGCTTATCCAAAAAGTGTGTAAAGGAAGAATGTGTATACAAAAGAAAGTCAGTGTTATAACATAAAGAATCAAGGTGGTTGAGTCTGCTCTCCTCCCCATGTTGGACAGAACAGAGTAAGGCAGTCCCCGTAGACAGGATGACGCACTCTAGCTCAGGTTCTCAAAACAGAGGCAGTTCAAAATGTGGATCGATGACCGTCTGGCCTTCCACGTTAAAGTCACTTATTCCAGCGTTCCAAATGTTCTTTCACAGTTGAACAAATAGTTCATAGTTCAACAAAAAGTTCACATAGGTCTCCCTCTGTCTGACTCGGGCCTCTCATCACAACACGTGCAGGGCTCCCTTCCCCAGGCTTAACTCACATTCGTTAGGGGTTCCCTTCCCCTAACTTATCACACTTTTGGTCTCCCACTTTTCACTGATGTTGAAGACTTTCAAATGTGCAAAGCTTTTACTATAGACCTCCGCAGGACCACTTTGACTTACTCTTCAGATCACACTCTGTTATTTGCCCCAGTGTCTTTTGGTCTAGGTAGTTCAGCACCATAAACACCAATGTTCATAGAAATCTTTACCTCAAAGTAATCACCTTTTAACCTCCCCTTTTGCCGGGGTTCATCTTGACCATTGAGGATTTCCAAGCTTGTTCACTTTGCTGCTTCATAACAAGATATCACATATTTCGCTGAAACGTTCGACTGGGCTACTTCCTTTCAATAGGACCACTCTGCTACTCTGTATCACTGGCTTTACAGTTATCAGTAATGTAAAGTTCACTACAGGTGTGCCTTCCTTAGTGTCTCATCCACATGTGTGCAGCCTTCAATTGTGAGATCTACTGTTGCAACTTCAATCATTCCTTAACACACACCAGCCGTTCATGCCGCTCGACAACTCACTGGCTGTGTGCATTCCTTTCTTGTTTTTCTAGTTTTCATTCACGAGTCAAGGTTAATATCACAGGCTTGGCCTCGACTCCTCCACTCTGTCGTTTACCCCAGAGGGTTGCTTTCGTCCTTGAACCACAATGCAGTTTTCTTGTCTAAGATTTTCCCTCCTCTGCAGATCTTTCCCAGCTCTTTGGAGGCAATGACCTCCAGCAGGGATCTCCTGGGTTTCTCTGCCCTTTGCTCTTGTCCCTCTGTCTGTCGTTCTGCTCCAGTAGGTTTGCCTTCTCCCCGGAAGTTCTGTTCCTTCTTGCGTTCCACCTTACTCAGAGTGTGTCTCTATGTCCTGCCTTTTTATCGGAGTGGTGAGAGCTAATGGGTATGAGATGTCAGTGATTATAGTCAAGTGCCTGACTTTGCCTGACCCGATTAGCGGGACATGTCCATTGTAATAAACAAGGGTTAGCCGCTGTCATGGCCACAGGCCCCAGAACACAAAAAACACACCATTTAGTGATGGGGGCAATGGGTCACTAGACTCACTTATGTCCCTTTGGGACCCATAAACACAGGGGTCCTGGCATATAGAGATGTGAGCAGGAACACTTTATTTCAGTGCAGGAGTGCTTTTATTTTACAAGAACTTTCCAGGAGCTGAAAGCCTTTATTCCAGAAAACCTCCTCATGTGCTGACTCATCAGGTGTGGCTCCCTAGGCCTGGACTTCATGTGCTGACTCACAGGGTGTGGCAGGCAGGCTGAACCTGGTGGGTGTGGCTTCAGAAGCTCAGCTATATAAGCTGCTCCATCCTTAAGGCCGGTGCTTCGTGTTAGTGTGCACTCGTGTGTAACGTGACACTCACAGCGGCTTGGAACAGTTTACTTACCTTTGAAACCAGGCTTTCTCCTGCATACTCACCTGCAAGAAACCAGTGCTTCATCGCTTCATCTGCAGACTCATCTCCTGACATCCAGTGATCTGGATCCCGACGCCACAGCACCGCACTCCACATCCACGAACTCGGACCCTATTAAGAAGAAGAAAGACAAGGTTAGAACATCCGTCGTAGGGCCGGGCCGCATTTGAACCCTGCACGCCCCCTAGTTAACAATTTACCAGCTACTGTACCGCTGCAGCATCGTTCCTCATTCCCTCCGGCTGCCGCCTCGAGCTCCGCAGCTTCTGCCGGGCCGGCAACATCACCTGCAAGGGTAGAAAGCAAAAGAGCAAACATCAAAAGTGGAACGGACAGCAATACAAGACAACGAACTTTACAACACAACAAAAACAGACGAGGAAAGACAAAGTCAAAAAGGAACACTTACCTGAAGTATAGTGGCTTAGTCGCAGCAGGACTGGACTACCATGTGCAAGGGACCAGTGAAGGAACTCGGTCCAGATCATACAAGCGCCCCTGCTAGAAGCAGCAGGACGGAGTGCTCGCCAAAACTAATCAGCAGGTGAGCTTTCCCGGGACAGCGCATCCCACGGGTACCACGGTTTGGGAGAAGGGGTCTGGAAGGGGATAAGGCGCACAAGCTGGCATACTTGCGCCCCCTATTCTCCACGCAGGAGCAGTCCTGAGCAGCATCACCTATTACCACCAGTCACCACATAAGCGCAGAGGATGAAGTTGGATCCGAGCGACCTCACCCCCGGGAGAGCTGAAACCGTGCCCCAACGCCTCTGCAGAAACCAGGTGAGCGTAACAGCCTCTTTACTCTGTCGTCCTTTTTCTCTGCCCAGTGTTTGTGCATAAGAGAGGGGGAAGAGTTGGGACAATGAAAAACCATAAATACGATCGGCACGGGTACAGGAAAGGGGGGAATACTGCATCTTACCATCGGTTGTCTCACCCCCACACCCTGAAGACCCCTCACCCAGGTGATCCTCCCGCACTGGTCCAACCCCCGGGTTTGGATCCAAAGGGGATGGCTGTGCCCTGGCTACCTGAGAGAGAGATCCTCGGGGACTAGTAGGTGAGACACCCTTTGGTTTCTCACATACCCTTTCCCTATGAGATGTAGCCGCATCTGTTTCACAGGTAAACCGGGAAAGGAAATCGACGTTCCTGTGTTCTTTCATTTTTTTGGTGTTCCACAGTGAAACAGTAGGGTTGCAAATTTAAGAACCATCGCATAACTCAAGGGTTAGAGTCCTTTTATTAACTTATCCATACCAAAGGTGAGTGTTCAGTAATGAGTGTGAACTTTCTCCCTAGAAGATTGTACATAAGTGTCACGGCTCGCTCCCTTCGCTCCCGTTCCCGCCACTTGGGGGCATGTTTTGGGGTTTCTTCCCTACTGGACATTTCCTCCGAACCTTATGCTACAGTGTCCTGATGAATTGGGAGCGCTAAAACCTTATTTCCCAAATTACTTCCCTTCCGGATCCATTCCAGGTTTTTGGCAGCCAGCATGCTACTGCTACTTTAATCAAATGACTATGCTTCCCAGAATGCCTGGCTCACTGCCTCACCTCCTCCCTTGCAGGACAAGGCTGGGTGGAGGATAGGCAACACCTGTGGCTGCAGGTGCAGCAGGCGACACGCCTGAGGGGTGTGCTCGTTAAGCAGCTTTAAAAGCCTCAGTTTGCTACAGTCCAGCGCTGGTCATTGTTGCAGCGTTCCTGTCTTGACTGGTCCCTTGTTCCTGGTTCCTAGTTTTTGTGCCCAGTTTCTAGTTAGTGTTTCTTGTTCCTTGTCCTGGATTTCGTATTTGTATGCCTGATTGATTTCTGCCTTTTGGAAATCCCTTTCTCCCTTTCTCTGTCTGCAGGCAGCCTTTCTCTAAGCTTTCCTTTTGCTGTAGCCCAATTGCCTGTGTTCACTGTTTCCTAGAAATTGTCCTTTGCTACTGAAAGACTTGTTGCATTAATCTTTCCTTTACAGGTTTAGTTTCCTGCCTTTTCACCTTGGATGGGTGGGAAAGTTTCCCTTTTGATATCGTTTTCACTGCTCCTGATCCTTGCCTTCTATTGGGATCCATGCCATGTTTTCCTTTACACTTTTACATTTATTTCCTATTTTATTATTAGGTGTGGGAAGCTGTTGTAACTAGCTCCTGTGTGATTATCTTTTGTTTTCCACATTGTACTATTCCTTCTTGCCTCTTGACTTGGGTTTAGGTATTTAGTCATCCTCACTCTTTGCCTTTACTGCCTTCTGGGTTCTTGTTTGATTTACAGGGTTGTGGGTTAGTACTGACTTATGAGTGGTCTTTCCGGTCCTCGTGAATACGGACATCCAAGTGGTCTTTCCGGTCTTCGTGAGTACTGGCATTCATGTGGTCATTCCGGTCCTTGTGAGTACTGTTTCCAAATTCTTTATTCAGTACCGTCTAGAGTGTCAGCTTACAGATTCTGTCCCTGCTTGCCCTCTACGTGGGCTTAGCGCTGTCAGTATCTGTAATAGCATAGTGGGTAAGGAGTTTGCCGACTTTCCTTTCAGTCATAAGGAGGTTCTAAGTGCTTACCCTACATTCCTTTTCATATAGTGGTATACACGAGTCTTGGGTATTGAATGCCCGTTGTTATATTCAAGGTTGTTTACTGTGTATTTTGTGCACATTTCCCCTGCCATATCCATCGCCTTCTTCCTTTCCTGACAATAAGATGGATAATTGCGCATTTGATAGCAACGGCTTCCAATTCCAACACAGAGTAGTTACTTTTACGTGGGAAGAGTTTATTACTAGTGAATAGGATGGGGTGTTCTAATCCATTGTGTATTTGCGATAATACTGTTCCTAACGCTGTGAGGGCGGCATCGGTCTGTAATACGAATTCCTTTGAAGTCTACTACCTTTCACAAGCCTCATCCTCATCTGTCCACCGAATTTTCTGGGGATCCGTATTTCTTAGTTTGTCAGTCTGGCTGAAAAATTTGGGATAAACCTACAATATTAACCAATCAATCATAGGAATACCCTGAGATCTCTCTTGGTCTTGGATGTGGGGGCATCTAGGACGGCTGAAGAGAGGGTACCTGGAATGCCCATCTTGACTCCAATAAGCATGAAAGCCAGGAGAACCAGAAATGCAAGCTGCCAATCACTGTTTGGCCAGCCCCCAGGAGGGCCAGTGACATCCACATATGCAAGCAGATATTCTCTCAGACAACCATTCAAACTTATCCAGCTGATGTCTTCCTTGATATAGGTGCCACCTTGATCATGGATGGAGGTGACTCACTGGACCTGATCAACTAATGACAAATACTAAGTGTGCTGACGTCATTGGAGACACCACGACATTGCAACATTATCCATTAAGCAAACTCGCATCTCTGCACAAAGTTACATGGACACACACATGCACACACACGAAGAACATGCTTGCACAGTTCTGTAGATCGAGGGCAGACACATACATAATATAGAAAGCCTTTATTGTTTTCTCTCAGCCAAATGCAGAAATGCAAGAGATACAGAGCAAGCTTGCTGACGCTTATTGCAACTAACCATATGGAACTACAGGATCATATAAGGAAACTGGAAGAGCCAAAATACTACTAACCTATAAGAAGAATAGCACCATACAGACATATAGCAGTTATACCATAACTACAGTAGAATTGCATGAAGCCACGGGTGAGCGAGAGGCGAAGAACAGCATAATTGGGCTGCACGAAGCACCAGGCCAGGGCTCGCAGCCAAGGTCAGAGATGAGCAGAACATTCCTGGCCACAGAGACGAGGAGCCATATGCAAAAGAGCAGAATTAACTCCTCACTAGTTGCAGACCAGAAAACTCACTTTTTGTGGTCTTCACCAATGTGGTGCAGCCGAGCCAAACAATGGCCATTTATTCGTGGTGGGAAGAGGAGTAGTTTCCAGCGAAGCAGACACGAAGGGATACATGTGGTGTTTTACAACGTTGCAACCTGGCAGGCAATCTCTAAGGCAAAGTGATCATACTGATGGCAACAATGGGCACACATAGGGGCTCATTACGGGTCCAGCGGTAACTCTGCTGGTGCTACCAGTGGGTTGCTGCCGGACCTGTAAATATTTACCGGCGCCTAACTTCCCAGTGCCACCAGGAGATTACAACACCGGCGGCCCGGAAGATCTAGCGCTGGTCAAATGTAAGTCCCCATTCCCATAGAGTCCAATAGGACTCTATGGGACTGGGGACACGGAAGCACCGGCACTGTTGCTAATGGTGCTGGTGCTTCTGTGACCGGTCTGCCTACCGTGGCTGCAGTGCCCGGCAGGGTCAGAGCTATCGGGCACGGCAGCTCCGGCAGGCAGACCTGTAATATGCCAGTTCGAAAACAGCCCTTGTTTCTGGTCTGGCAAGGTCATAATGAGGCCCATAGACTTTCTCCTCACCTTGAGAAGTTACACGGAGCGCTGAGAACAGAGGTGGGTCCCAGGCCTGGGGAGATCAGCTCCAGCCAATTGGGGAACTCAAATCCAGGGGTGGATGGTAAAGGGCAAGGGCCAATGGTAATCCTGCGACCCTGCAACAATGGAATAGTTTCTAGGGAAGGTTCAGGCAAACCCACCTGACATGCAAGGGCGAGTCAGATAACCTCTATACGAGCCGTCTGTAGGTAACACCACCCAATTGTGCATGCTCTTAGGTATTTGGGGAAGAGCCCTGACTTGTGACCTCAGACCTTACCAAAAGGCCCGGGCATGGGCTCAGGAGCTGTGATTGCTGGAACACTGAGTTTTTCCTGTATGATCCCTGTCTGTTATGGAAAATAAAGGACAGCTCTAACTTGCCCTTGGCTGAGTCCTCCGTCTGTATAGCAGGGGAGGGTTTGTTGGGCCCTGGGTGCTCTGAACAGTGAATACATAGTGTGATCCCTGGTCCTCTCTGGTATACCTAAACTACATTTGGTAGTGGAGGGATGGTTCACTACGCCTGTTCGGCATAGAGCAGCCTCTTCCGTCACAGTGCCTGGAGGGCTGTGAGGCACCCTGCAGAGCGCGAGTCCACACAGGAAGTGTACCCCGTGCAGAGGCCGGCAGGAGCTGTCTTGGAAATATCCTGCCTGCGGTTTGTGATGCGCCCAGCATACCAGAAGGGTGGTGTGGCGGTTTTGGGGAGAGCCGCTGGCCGAGCAGTATCAGTGGATTACGGAGTGTAAGTAAGAAATGTTGGGTGTGGGGTGGTGATGAGTGTTTTTGAATATTGGTGTAGTATTGTTGAGTATTGTGAAATATTGTCGAGTATTGTGAAGTTTAGTGGAGAAATGAGCGGAGCTAGATGTAATTTCTTTGTGATTAGGGAACATTAGAACCTGAGGTAAAAGGTTCAGACAAATATTTAGCTTAGACTATTGATTTAAGGGTACGGATGACAGAAGTTATGTACATTTTGGATTTCCTATGCATTGGGCATTTTAGCTCAGGTCATAGATGATGGTATCCCTGTATATAGGGCTTAGCAAATGGAGCTATCTTAAATTGCAGAAGGTGTTCTGGTTAAGTCTTGCAGAGGCGTTTTATCAACAAGGCAACGCTGTAGGTACAGATTGAGCATGTGAAATATTGGTATTTCCTGTTAGCAGTCAGGATGGCGGCCTTGAGTATATGTGGGGTGGGGTGGGGTTTTTGAAAATGTCTGTGTACTGAGACAATATTGTAGTGAGCTCTGTTAGTGATTTCTATCATTCCCTTACTTAATATAGAGGTGACATCACCAGGGGGGGTTGTGTATAGGACTAGGAGAACATGAGGACGGAGTAAGCTGTTCTGTGGTGGTGTACAGAAGGCGCATGCGCGAGATTGGTTGGTGTGCCTGAGGAGGCAGCGAGTTGCAGAAGGGTGGTGCGCGGAGCACACCTGAGAAGTTGGTTGGGAGCCAGAGAGGCTTGTGATATTACAAAAACAATTGTTATTTCGAAATTTGATATTGTGCATGATAAGGTATATTATGTAAAATGCTAAGTTGTCAAACCTCGACTTGAGGTCAAGTAAGTATTACGAAGCAATACACTATGGTAAAGGTGCGGGGGACACTCCCCTACAGCACCTATGTAAGACCCTTTCCTTGATATGAGTACAAGATTTGGAAATATAGCGTGGAATGGACAAAAAGCACAGAAGGTAAATTGACTAAGCCATGGCCAAAGAGCGGGAGCTTCTCCAAATATGTGCAGTAACCGTTACACACACATTTACAAGAGGATTATAAGGGGGAATGAATTGAGCAATCGTATGGTGATATTTGAGCTCTGGAAAATGTTTCAGGACAGACGGGGGGTGGCGAGGCATCAATGGATGCTGAGCCAACAGGAGGCCCCTGGCAAAAATCCCTTGGGGCCCCCGCTTCCCACCTCGTCCATATCAAGAGACCGAAGGGGCTGCATCAGGAGCACAGGGACTGTACCCTTTACGAGAACTGAAAGCAGCAGAGAGGCACACAAACCCAACATTCACACCTCCACCATAGGGGGAGAATATAGCATCGAACAAGTGGGTAGGAGGACAAATATTCCTGAAATTAGATGGGAAGACAGTGGGAGAAGCAGGAGGGGTGAGCAAGGAAGTAGCTGGTTGCAAAGAGAACAGGTACGTACCAGAGTGGGCAGAGATAAGGAAAGAGGTGGAGACGAAAGAAAAGGAGGAACAGGAGGGACGCAAGAAAAGCTAAAGGCAGAAGAAAAAGAGCCGGTGCAGTGACAGATGGGAAAGAGATAGCTCGAAGATGTATAGAGGAGAAGGGAGGAAGTGGCAAATGAAGTGACTAGAAGGAAAGGCAAGTTTTAGTAAAGAGGGAAAGGAGGAAGTGGCAAATAGTGCAGCTCGCAAGAGAGTGCAAACGCAAGGAGGAGCGCACAGTGAGAGAAATAAAACTTAGATTGGGATCAACCACTTTTGATGACAACAAAGGAAGGGATAGGCAAGAGGAGCAAGACCGCAGCTAGAAATGATAGGGCAGCTACGCTGCCTGACAAAACCAACACAGGGTCCTCCGTGAGGGGGGGGACTGAGAGAAAGTGATCAACCTTGACGGGAAACTACTGGGAGCAAAGGTACTGGGGAAACGGTGTCTCCCAAATCACTGCCGAAATTGTAGTGGAAGCTCAGGGTCAGAAGATGACTTGGTAGGGAGTGAGTACAAGGGAGTAGGGCAACTTGATCATCGACCGACTGGGAAACACTGATCGAGGCTCAACATGGGGAGCAGACAGAGACACAGGGGGATTGTGGGGCGACAAGGACGAGAGGCACATCAGTCCAGGACTATATTACACAGCATGGGTGACATAACCCCATATGTGCAAAGGCTTAGAGACCTTTCAGCACGAAGGAGGGGTGAAGTGGCAAGGGCATTCACATCCACCAAAGACACAGAGAGACTGGATAGGGAGGCAGGGCTGTCATAATTCCCCTTACTGGAAAAGGGAGTGGGCGACCTCAATGCATACCCTGGAAACATATCGACAAAGAACATTTGAGGTGTCGGCTACCTTCGTTGTCTGCAGGTGCTGGGAAATGGATAGATGAAATGGAGAGGATGACAGCAGGACAAAGATTAGCAGCGGGGGACATAAAAGGTTTACTAGTGGTGACCCTTGGAGAAGCCGCCGATGAAGTTTGGAAAAGGGTGGTGTACCCAGGAGTGGCAACCCAGAACACAGTGCATGATGGTTCGCCGTTTGCTAACTGCCGACCGACCATGTGGCAAGATCTACAGACGCAGTACCCAGACACGTCATATATTAGTGCGATCATGGCACATAGGATGCGGGAAGACGAAGACCCCTTACAATATATTCAAGCTATTCAAGAGTTATGGTGCCTTGAAACTCGAGAACCGTAGGACCAAACAGTGGCATTATTCTATCCTCTACTATGCCAAGGGTTACCAGAGCAGGTGCAAAGGCAACTAAAGAAGTTGGTGGGGATGGAAGCAAAACTGTTGTCAGAAAATACAACTTACAATAGTATATTATTGCAGGCTAATGCAAGAAAGCGCAAGGAAAAAGCATGAGAAAAAAAAAGCGGGAGGAGGTGAAGTTAGTGCAGTAGAAACTGTCTAAATACACCATGGAATAAGCAGTATTAACAAGCACGCGAGGCACAGTACGGACCGCTGCCCGTGGGAGGAGGTTTCATGAGGTGGGGGGATGCACAGCATGGCTTTCTAGGAAGAGAGTGGCAACCAAGGGGATGCGGGTATGGACATCAAATGCAACAAAGCCAATGGATGGTACCTTTTAGGTTTTTAATACCTTGTAAGATGTCTTCTCGTTCCAATGGAAAAATGTGAGATACATTTTGTTCCAAAACCTTCCAAACCACACTACCAAATGGAGAACTATAAAGGTCTTGGAAATATGGTGACCATGTTTTGTTCGATATCGCAGTGATTTGCACTGCACCTTGCGTTTTGCCAATAGCGTTGTTAAGGCATGACCAGATTCCACGAGTGGATTTACTAAGGATTTGTTTAAACATGTATTCATTATCGCGTAAATACTTTAGCTCTTTTAACCATGCTTTATGAGCCGATTTGAGTTCTTTTTTTGGGCGGCTCTAGATGAAGGCACTAGACATTTTAATTTGCGGGGGTTTTGCCTCAGTAAAGATTTATGCTGTTGCACTTCCACATAAAACGCGTGACAATGTTTAATTTTTATGTTTAAGTCTGGTAAAGTACTTTCTCTAAATAATTGTATAAGGTGTATATAGCAATCGGTCCCGTCTAAAGTGGAATTAGCAAAAGAGTTGCCAATTTGAGTTTGAAATGTCATTAATTTATGCGGATTCCATCGCAACCGATTACCACCATTATTCACAGTAATATGGGCCAGATTAGAATTTGTTATGAACGGCTTTGATGTGGTCGGAATCTTACAACATATATGTATCATGTTATGATCACTTGAATGTGATGGTATGATTTTCATGAGCTAATGTTTGCAAACATGTAATCTAAGATGGTTTGTTGATCCTCTGCCCCATGTGGGCCGGGGTGGAGTATGACCTATTATTGTTCCATTTAGCATAACAAAATCTCTTTCATCATGGTGGACCAGATTAGTTCATCTCGGGCCAATTCTATACCATCATTATTCAATAGATGTAAGTTTAGATCTCCCATGATAAAGGTATGGAGCAAAATAGAATCCAACAATAAGGCGTCCAATATGCCCCGTAAGTGTTCAAAAACGAGGTTCACACACAGAGTGAATTTGCTCCAGTAGATATTGACTATTGCAAAAGTTACTGTACCTCTAATAATCCTGACCACTTGAAAACTCTGTGACGGGGAGGGACAAGTGACAATGGTTAAACCGGCAGCTTTTTTAACAGCTAACAATAAACCCCCCATCGGACGTCCCATTAATTTCTTAGTGGCTGAAATCGTGACAACACTATGAAAGGCCCATGTAGGAACATCCATCAGCCAGGTTTCTTGGAGGGCAATGATGTCAAAGGTTCCCAAATCATTCTCCCAAGAATTGATGAAATGGGAGTGGCCTCTTGTGTTCCACAATAATATACTGATAGTATCATCTAACTCAGATTATGATTTTATAACATGTGCTTGGAATACTGTAGGGCCAGTTGAGCACTGTTAGACTGCCTCAGTGGTTGTTCGCCGGGTGCGATTAAAGATCTTAATTGTTGGCTTCTGGATAAGTTGGCTGGAATTATTGAAAACATGAGATAATATACATCCTAGGTCAAACAAGGCCATCCTGGCTTCCCAAATGATGTTAGCAACCAACCCAGAGCGCATATAAATTCTGGCCTCTGATAAGTCATGAGCACTGCTAAATTCCACTAGATCTAGGTCTGATGTTATCAGGTGCTTCAAAGTAGAGATTTCAGCACAGATGTTCAAAATACTTGCTCTATTAAGAACATACTGAGCATCGGGTAAATCTCGACATTTCAACATGAGGCAATGATGGTTATTCTGTCTATTTTTGGTTTCATCATTTGTTAAATGTTTCCCTAGCAAACCCTGTGACGAAAAATCAGATTGTTTCCCTACTATTGGGGGCTTCGAAGAAATTCCTTGTGGTAGATTATGTTTTTTAGACATGGGAACCGGGCCCTTGAGCAAAGCAGTTACATCTGGGAATATTACCTGCGAAGAGACACAATCACCTCGTCTTTGACTCTGCATTTTTGTGAGGTAAGAATCAATACTGGCCTTTCCTATTTCTCTCCTGTTCTGGCCTTTCAGTGCCTCTGCCGTAACTGGCATAGAGGGAGCCAGATGGACTACAGTGGACTTATGGGCTTCACTTGACATAAGAGTTGAAAAATTAGTATGTAACCGTGAATCATAATTGATCAATTGTAGCGGTGTCTGGAGCAGGGCCATGTTGGTTGGGACCCCTAAAGTCTCCCTGGAAGGAATTTGCCATAGTTTTGGAACTTCGGTATTAACTTCTGAATGATTCAAAATACTTTGTGACGATTTGACCGGCTCCATCTCCACTGTCTTTTGTGTTACATAGGCATCTATGGAAGCCCGGATTTCCTCTCTAATACTATCAATATGCGAATGGATCATATTCTCCCTGGGGAGAACAGTCAAGGAGGAAGTGGTCGATGGAGTAACCACAAGAGTAGTTGCCAATGACTCCAATCCCTGAGACTGTGGGTTAGAGGAAATTTGACTCAGCAAGGATATTCTATTACTAGGTGTGTCTTGAGCGGATAGAGCCACTAAATCATCTAAAGGTTTGTAAGTCAGATGTTTCGCTATAGGATTTATGCTAGCATTGTTAGCATAACGACTCACAGCTTTGACCAATCTTCTTGGTTTCCTCTTGGACTGCACTCGTGTCACCCTTTTCACCGACCTCAAAATTCTATTGAGATTAGTGCCTAGAAGACGTGTTTGAGCAGCCCCCCCCCCCCGTGAGGTTTAACATTCGTTGGTGCAAACAATCCAAACACACTTGGTTTTGATGTTACAAATGGAGCCACTATTTTCTCTGGATCATTTGCACGAATATCTTGAGTATTGTTAACCTGAACATTCGATTCTGGAAATTCATCCTGTTTATTTACACTAGGGCACTCAATAGGTAGAGACAGCGGGCCTAATGTCTCAATGGTCAATGGATGAGAAATGCATAAAATCGAATCACTGCCACTAGATACAATTACTGCCTCATACACAGCACAGGGCTCGTCTGGGCAATCTTGTAATGGAGATATGTAGTCAGTTTTTTTGAGGTTGCACAGTGGCTCTATATTGTCTATACTTTTGACCATGTGCTCTAATAGCATTGATTGATTACTTATTTTCCCTGCTAGTATTTCATAAAGTTTTGCCACCGCTAAAAGAGCTGTATTCATTGCACTTAAGGTGTTCTTAAGTGCAGGGGCTTCAGGGAAGGAAAAACAAGTTGATTGGTTTTTATGTATAAAAAGTTCAAATTCTTGTGCTATTTCCTGAAATCTAGAACGCTAAGGAGTTGGCGCTATAAATGAAGGTGATTCATCTATAAAATGAATATGAGTTTTGTCATGTAATTCGGATGTCGCTGTTTGTTCTAAGTTTGATTCTGTGCATTGAGCGGAGTTTAATGGATCATGTTCTTGGGATATAGAAGTATTTACTTGAGAATGGTCTTCATGCAATTGAATTAGGTCCCCGGTGTTAGAACAAATGTACAGAATTTCTTGCGAGTGTGACATGGATTTACTAGATGAGTTCATGAAATCCAGTGCATCCTTATCAATATCACCTGCCATCATAAGTTGTTCATAAGCCTTCCTTAATTTCTGCTGGGCCGCAACTGAGCAATGCACTGGTTCCATGACTTCATCGAGTGGAAAAGGAATTTCAATATGGGCCTTTTCATTAAGTTGTAATCCGCCTGCTAAGCAGGCCGACACTAGCGTAATGTCAGTAACGTCTACCCCCGATGAAGTTACATTAGAACCATCTTGAGTAATGGAAGCCGTGTCCTCCACAGCGGCCTCAACTGCTTTCAGTACTGGAATTTCCGATGTTTCGGCGGTGACTGGGGGCACGGGTTCAACTATTTGTTCAGACGTTAGGTCAGTTGTGGCATTATCGCATGAAGCAAGGGGAACTTTTTTCAGGCCATTAGAATCTTGCAAGCATAAACCACGAATATCTGACGTAGGAGACATAGAGCGAAAAGCCCTTGTGCCTCGTATTTTATCATCACAAGCAAGGATTTTATTTATGGAAGTCGCGGCTTTTGTCAATGCCATTTTAGATTTACTAGAGGACAGTATGGTTGGTTGAATTATTGTCGGCATCCCCGACTTCAATGTAAATCTTTTTCCCACCATTATGAAATGACAATAATACTAGGTGGATTGCAATAATTATTGACAAACGAACAATCAAAAATATGTTATACCAATAGTAACCTACCGAGGTCTAGTGTGAAAATGTACAACACAATGAATATGTAGTGTATCGCCCCGTCTCCTGTTCGACAGTCAGACAGCAGGCAAAAACACTTAACAAAAGCACTTTCCAAATGCATGCGTGCGCGCGCGCAAATGCGTGAGCACCGTGCTTTTTGTTAGTTCCGGGTAGGTGGGCGGGATTATCGCTACAATATAAACAGAAGAAATGTATACAATTACTGGGTTAAAAACAACCATTTAAAGCTGGTAACAGTCTATGGCAGTCTATGGACCAATGGCTGTCCGTGAGTCGCGTACCAATCCAATCAGCTGGCTGAAATTTTCCTGGATATCACGGGAGCAATGAAGGCTCATCTCGGCAGCAACGCTGTCGTAGCTTGCAATCTGGGCAGCAGGACAGAGCGAGAGAGCAGGCAAAAACACTTAACAAAAGCACTTTCCAGATTGAGAGAGGACGGGACGAGCGAGGTGGTGACAAGTACAGATCTACAGTCACATTTATCAGCACAAGCAGCAGAATTAGTAGCTTTAATATTGCCATTGGAGCACAGGAAAGGAAGTGGCAGTGTATTCGGATTCAGCCTACGTGACATCCACAGTGTATTTTGGGCTGTCACGTTGGCTTCGGAGGGGCTTCAGACGTCCTGATGGGTCACAGATGCAGCACGCACTGCTATTGGGCAGACTGATAGAGGCACTCCAGTACCCACTGCGCATAGCAATGGCGAAGTGCCAAGCACACATGAGGGAGGAGGACCCCATCTCTAGGGAACGGGGGAGTAGACGCGGAAGCAAAATGCACCGCCTACTTTACAGACATTTTAGATATGGATGCTTCTTCCCCAGCGTGCAATTATGCACAAACAATGATACTAAAGGAAGGATACAACACATTACCAGTGACACAGATTATGGAATTGCAGGGAGCAAGAGTTATGGATTAAAAGAGGGGATGTACAGTGTCTCCGACGGACTCCTTACGGTGGCAAAATAACACGGGGAAAGTGGTAATGCAATCTTCACTATTGCACACTGCACTGACACAATTACACCATCCTACCCATATAGGGAAGGAGATGCTTGCTGCTAATATTGGAGAGGACTGGTTCTGTCCCAATTTGGTGAAACACATGGATGAATTCATGATTGGAATTGTCAGGTCATACATTAAGGGTAGTGAAAGGAGCCTTACCTCATCCAGTAGGTCCATTGCAGCACCTGCACGTCGACTATGTTGACATGCTCCAAGTATGCCAGGGCTCCCTCTACATGATAGTGGTTGTGTGCCCATTTTACCGATGGATCGAAGACGGTCCTTGTTCCCAACCTGATGCCCTCAGAGCAGCGAAATTCCTGGTTTGGGATATCTTCCCATGATGGGGCGTGTGTGAGGTCCTGCGGTCTGACAGTGGTCCTCACTTCGCCAATGAGATGTTCCAACACATCACAACTTTTTTAGGAATACAGCACAAGTTCTCTTGTGCCCATCACTCAAAGCAAACGGGATGTGTGTGCGCCTCAACGGGCTGCTCAAAGAAGGCCTAGCCAAAATTAAAAAGACCCTTAAGAGTTGGTTGTATGGCCTTCCATTAGCATTGTATGCACTGTGCAATAAACCATGGTCCTACCACCATTTAATCCCAGATGAGGTGGTAACAGGATGGCGCATGCAACTTTCTGTGGCTCTTCTGACTAGGGCACTGAAAGATGCTGAAAAAATGTCTGAATATACTGCTTCCTTGATGGCTAGTGCCGCTTTTATTTCTCGTCAACTGCAGGGACAACAGTAGAAGCTTGAAGCAAGAGAAGAAAATCACAACGCAGGAGCAACTGAGGACCTTTTAAAGCAGCCCCAGTTTTACCCAGGCGATAAAGTTCTAAGAAACTTCACACGAAAGTGGGACAAGCCACATTTTACTCGACTTTACACCGTCGACCTGGTCACTGAGCCAGCAGGGAAATTGGAAGGGAGAATACTTGGAATCACCTAGGGGACAACAAGCCCTACCAAGTGGGGGCCTGTCCTAGCATCTACAATGGAAGGGCCAGCGGTACACAAGCAGAAGAAGAAAACAATTGCCATGAAGCATCACAACCCACTAGAGGCCACCCTATAATTACTTGTTCCAGAGAAAGAGAGATGGGGGAAGGACTGCCTACACAGCCAGAGTGAGGTAACACTGTTTCTCCAGCATGGGGTCTGGCATGTATTCACATGCTCATGAATATTCCCCTTCGTCAGGCTGGAAATCCTCAGTAAAGAAAAAATCAGTATCAGTTTCGTTTCTGATCTGTCTTTCTTACTAGTAACCAATCACTGATCTCTGGGTCATACTGCCCCCAGCCAATGACTGCCCTCTCCCTAAGCCCCGCCTCTGGCAGCCATCCTCAGATTTTTACCGCACGCTCAAGTGTTTGGAGTCCTTGTGTTTAGTTCTCGAGTTTTTTTTCTGCGTTTTCACGCTTTTTTCAGGAGATTTCTAATTTTTTCGATTTAATCGAGCCTCAAGCTCCACCGCTTCTACTTCCGATAACGGGGAAGTTTCCGTCGAGTTTACACTTCTTGGAGGATTCTGGAAGATCTGCGGCCTACCTCAACGGACATGGCCCAGGACAAGGGGAGCTCGACGCCCGGATCCAAGCTGTTCAGGAACTGCCCTGGATGCGCATTATATAACGTTTTCAAGGAGGACGAGCATTCGCGATGCCTCTACTGCCTCCATGGAGACAAGACGCACGTGGAGAAGGACTGTGCGTTCTGCAAGAACCTTTCGGAGCGGACCAAACAAGATCGTCGTTCCCGCCTCGCCATCTGGCTGGAGAAGGGCACAGCAAGTGAGAAGGCGAAGAAGAAGTCTGAGCGGGCTTCTAAGTCCTTTGAGGGCGCCCCGGCGACGGGGGCCCAACAGAAGGCCAAGCACCGCGAGTCCGCGGGCTCCGGGAGCGCCGAAAGATCGGGCTCTTCGGTTGCCAAGCAGGGCATTACTTCCCCGGCACGTTCGACCACGAGCCAGCGCTCTGGTTCGAGGAAGAGGAAGTCTGAGAACCCGGATAGGCCGCTGGAGCGGACCCGGTCGATCTCGAAGGGGGAGCGAGGCGCTGATCCTCCCCCCAAGGCGAAGGCCCAGGACGCACCTAAGGTGGTAAGGGCTTTGATCCACCCGGCTAAGGCCTCTACCGAAGTGGTCGCTGCGACCCTGGCGGAGCTGGCTGAGACTACGCCAATGAAAACGGCCTCTGGGCCCAGAGTATCCCTGCTTTCTCGGAGGGAATCCTCTTTCCAGCCCATCGCTGAGACCCCCGTGAAGCCCCCAGCTGAAAAAGAGGGGGGGGCCGGTGGCCATTACAGACTCGGAATCAGCCTCTAAGGAGGAACTGGTGGAGACCGAGGAGGGCCTCAACGAAAGGTCCATAGGCCTCAACGAGAGGTTCGAGAAGGTTCGATCCCAGAGGACGGTCCCTGCTGACGTGATTGAAGATAGCGACGATGAACAGGGCCCAATGGAGTGGCCATCCCGTCCTTCGCAGCCATTGCCCGAGCCCCAGGATAGCTTGGTGGCCATTTTGTTGGCAATCCAATCCTTATGTACCGAGATAAGGACAAGATTACCACGCACTCTGACAGAGGAGCCCACCCCGCTCCGCCCTTCGTCCCTGCGAGACCGGTGGACCCCTCATCCCCCTCGCCGGGAGAGGATACGGCGACGGATACGGCGACGGGGACGGACGATGACGGCGGCGATGACACAGCTGACATCCCGTCGTCACCCCCCCGCGGGCGTCCCCAGCCGACGAGGTTGGCTCTTTCCACTCCATGATAACCAGGGCATCCGAGCTCTTCCAGCTCTGTCCTGAAGAACAGAAAAAGGAGGGGTTTCTGTACCAACGACGAGAGGCTAAGAGGAAGACGGCCCTCGCGGTGCCTTTACTCAACGACATCTGGGACGAGGGGCTTGCGGTCCTCAAGAACCCTGCCACGACACCCGCCAAGAGGGACAGGTACGAGAAGAAGAACCGAGTCCCCAATGCCTCCCCCTGTGCCTCAGGGCCCAGCCCACGCCGGACTCGGTCGTCTCGGCAGTGGCTAAGAAGAAGGCAGCGGGCACGGCGGCTTCAACTTCCACTTCCCCGCCAGACAGCGAGGGCAAGAAGTTGGACTCTATGACTCGTCGGAGGCGACGACGATTAAGGCGGCCAATGCCTTAGCGATCGTGGCCCGCTACGACAGGGAGCTCTGGTTCAAAATAGCTCCCCTGCTAGATTTCCTGCCTGATGACAAAAGGGCAGAGGCCCTAGAAATTATGCAGGAGGGCGAGGTGGCGTCGGATCACGCCATAACGGTGGCGACGGACATCGCCGATACCGGATTTCACCAACTGGGCAACAGAGTTTGCCTCCGACGACGGGGATGGCTCAAGGCGACAGACTTTCGCCAGGACGTCCAGACCAGGGTGTTGGACATGCCGTTCGATGGTAACAACCTCTTTGGTAAGGCAGTGGATGAGTCTCTACAGGCCATCAAGACCGACTCGGAGACAGCCCGGGCCCTTGGGGTGCTTCAGCAGCGACGGCCCTTTCGGAGCCCCGGAGGCAGACAGTGTGCCTCCAAAGGATCCAGCGGTGGCTCCTCCGCTTACCGCCAGGCGGTCCGCTCCTCTTCCCAGGAGGCCTACAGAGGTCGCAGCAAGCAAGGGGGATCCCGCCGTCATCGTCAAGGACGCCAAGGCGGCAAGGCCTCCTCCAAACAAGACTGACCGGGCCGTGTCGTCGGGCCCCCACCGAAGCACCCCGGTGGGAGGCCGGCTGACGAAGTTCGTCAGCGTGTGGGAGTCCATCTCCACCGACCGTTGGGTGCTGGACACCCTGGCCAACGGGCACTCGCTGGAATTCCAAAAGAAGTGCCCTTGCATTCCTCCCCTGGCCAGGAAGGTGAATCACGTCCCTCAACTGCTGTTGGAAGTAAAGGCGATGCTCAAAAAAGGTGCCATCGAGCTCGTCCCCAGGAGGCTCCGGGGCTCTGGAGTGTACTCAAGGTACTTTCTCATGGGACAGCTGGAGGAAGGCGACTTCCTATCGTCGTTGGACCTGGAGGATGCTTACTTCCACATCCCCATTCTAAAAAGGCACAGGAAGTTCCTCAGGTTCGTGGTTCAGGGACGCCACTACCAATTCAGAGCCCTACCGTTTGGATTAAAGTCGGCACCCAGGGTTTTCACCAAGTGCCTGGCACCAGTGGCGGTGCGGCTGCGCCTGCAGGGGATCCACGTCTACCCCTACCTGGACGACTGGCTAATCCGGGCAAGGTCAAGGGAACTCGCCGTAGATCATACGGCGAGGACCGTCCTGTTGCTCACAGAGCTGGGGTTCGCCATCAACTACCCCAAATCCCACCTGGTTCCATCGCAAGTAGCTCTGTTTTTGGGGGCGAAGCTCGATACTGTGGAGCAATTGGCATCCCCTTCAGAGGAGAGGACCAAGACCATCCAGGGCAAGGTGCGGCACCTGTTAGCCACGGACGTGGCCAGGGTGAGGTCTATCAAGTCCCTTCTCGGGATGATGTCCTCATGCATCTACCTTGTGCCCCTGTGCAGACTTCGGATGCGTCCGCTACAGGAGTTGCTCGACGCCCGCTGGTTTCAGACGAGGGGTTGCTTCGAGGACAGGATCCCCCTCGACTAGGAGTTCCGTCGGGCGATCCTGTGGTGGGGCACCCGGGCTCACCTCACGATGGGCACAGACTTTCAAACCCCGGCGTTTCAAGAGACAGTGACTACGGACGCCTCTCTGGAGGGTTGGGGGGCCCACACCGGAGATCTCCACGCAAGAGGCCTTTGGCTCCCGGGGGAGAGGTCTCTTCACATCAACATCTTGGAGCTGCGAGCAGTGTTCTGGGCGCTCAAGTCGTTTCTCCCGTCCCTCATGGACAAAGTGGTGAGGATCTTCACAGACAATACCACCACGATGTTCTACATACGGAAGCATGGGGGCACCAGATCCCCAGCCCTATCCAAGGAGGCCCAGGATCTGTGGCACTGGGCCGTCGCCCAGGGGATGTTTCTGGTTCCCTTCCACCTGGCAGGAATAAAAAACACCATCGCCGACTCACTCAGCAGGGAGCTGCGCTCGTGCCACGAGTGGGAACTGCGCCAGGATCAAGTGGATCGACTCTTCCAATGATGGGGCAAACCCCAGATTGACCTGTTCGCGACGGCGACGAACTCCAAGTGCCAGAGGTTCGCCAGCAGTTTCCCACAGCCGAGGAGCATGGGCGATGCTTTCTCGTTCCCTTGGGACGGCCTGTTTCTGTACGCGTTCCCTCCATTGCCGTTGCTGCTCTGCCTCATCAACCAGCTCAAGAAGTCCAGGTGCAGGATGATCCTCGTCGCACCGGCATGGCTGAGGCAGATCTGGTTCCCGGACCTTCTGGACTTGTCAACGTCCCCGCCAGTCAGGCTGCCGGCGGACGCGGATTTTCTCTCCAGAGAAGGAGGCGCCATTCTCCATCACGACCCACAGTCGTTTAACTTGCAGGCCTGGCTCCTGCAGCACTAGAAATTGGAGGGTACGATATCCCGGCTGATTGCAGAGAGGTTCTTGCAAAGGCCAGGGCGTCCTCAACTCTCAAGTGTTACGGTCATAAATGGAAGAGGTTCTCTGTCTGGTGCTGTGCACAGAAGATTAACCCTCTGCAGATTATGGCCCCTGAAGTGCTGCCGTACCTACTGACGCTGGCCAAAGATGTTCTGGCTCACGCCTCCATAAAAATACATCTGGCTGCCATCTCCCGATATACCAGGACCACGGGACGGGCGTCCTTGTGGTCTCATCTCCTGGTGAAGGAATTTATGAAGGGACTATTCCGATCATTCCCGCCGGTGAAGGCTCCTGCCCCGGCGTGGGAGCTTAATGTGGTGCTGACCAGGCTCATGGGAGCCCCATTCGATGCATTTGGCGCCTTTGAAGTTCCTGTCATGGAAGACAGCGTTCCTCGTGGCCATCACCAACGAGTGGGAGAGATTCAGGCCCTATCTTGCAAGCCTCCATACTTGACTTTTCATGACACGAGGGTGGTGCTAAGGACGCACCCCTCCTTCATGCCCAAGGTGCCGTCGGACTTCCACCTCAACGAGCCCTTGGTGTTACCAGTTTTCTTCCCGTCGCCTTCGACGCCGGTCGAGAGGACTTTGCACTCGCTGGATGTAGCTAGAGCGCTGAAGTTCTACGTGGACCGCACGAAGAGTTTTTTCAGAAGTCGTCACAAATGTTTGTGAACTTTAGGTCTGTGAAACAAGGGAAGGCTTTATCGAAGACTTCCATTTCCAGATGGCTCTCCGGCTGCATCATGCATTCTCACCGGTTGGCAAACCGACCGCTGCCCAGCCGTCCGAGAGACCATTCGACCAGAGCGATCGCTGCTACCACGGCGTTCCTGTCTGGTGTGCCCCTGCTGGACATCTGCAGGGCTGCTACGTGGAGGTCGACGCACACCTTCACAAGATTCTACTGCGTCGATCGGGACTCCAGGGAGGAGTCCAGGGTCGGCTAAGCAGTGCTGCGCAACCTGTTCGCTTAAGGTGAGCCTGGTGAGGAGGTAAGAGATGCTTAATGTTGAGTTGTTGTATTGCTTAATGTTGAGCCTGTTGCCACCTCCCGTGGTTGTGCAAGTGTATACTGCTATGTATTCTTTTATTCATGAGCATGTGAATCCATGCCAGACCCCATGCTGGAGAAGGAACAAGTTACTTACCTGTAACTGTTGTTCTCCAGCATGGGTCTGGCATGGATTCATATACGAACCCTCCTGCCTACCCCTCTGCGGCTCTTCACTTGGTCATACTGCCACTTGGCGTGCTACCAAATCTGAGGATGGCTGCCAGAGGCGGGGCTTAGGGAGAGGGCAGTCATTGGCTGGGGGCAGTATGACCCAGAGATCAGTGATTGGTTACTACTAAGAAAGACAGATCAGAAAAGAAACTGATACTGATTTTTTCTTTACCGAGGATTCCCAGCCTGACGACGGGGAATATTCATGAGAATGTGAATCCATGCCAGACCCATGCTGGAGAACAACAGTTACAGGTAAGTAACTTGTTCCTTATTATTTTTCATTCCGCACACTGACAGCATTCATTGTGAAAGTGTGACTGTTATTACATTGTTAGTATTGCATTGTTTCATGCTTCCCCTTGAGCCTCTTCTGGAAACATTCCAAGGCTAATTTCTCCAATTTATCAGGAGATCAGACAGCACAAGAAGGCGCAATACTAATGTATTTTTCTGAGTTTTCAAATCTAGTAGGTAGCAAAGCATACACGCCATTACAAGCTCCTGTAAGCACAGTACAAGGGGAACATTATAAATGCCTGAAAGAATGGTATGCAAGCACAAAGTTACTGACCTGGTTGGACAATGAAGCTGGTCCTATGCCCATAATACCACTGAAGAAACCAGCATTGTGTTTCCAGAATGATGATGCAGCAAGGTTTGGAGAAAACAGAGTGCAAGTGCACAGAAAAGCATGCAGCAATGAAGGTTGGGACGTCAGTATTAATGGATCATTATTGGGCGTGCAGTTCCAAGGCATATGAGAAGCTGCCAACCAACTGGGGAGGAGTATGTTCATTGGTACACATTAATGCACCAGCATTAGTAGAACCACAAAAGGACTATCAAGACAGAAGACTTCCCTAAGAGAAGAGGTCAGTAGAAGTGTGTAGAGTGTAAATGGAGAACTGCAGTTCATCAGCATCAGAAGCATCACTTGACGATGTACCACCTGAACGCCGATTGTTCAGTAGGATGGTGATGTTCTTTGCGTCAGTAGTTCCAGCTGTACAGACCTACACAAATGCAAAATGGCTCCAGATTACGAGATGGGAGCTGATGCAGACAAACTCAACTGTAAATGGCTTCAACGCAATAAAAGAAGATAATGTTGATGGCTTTCCAGAACAGATATGTTCTAGACTTTCTCACAGCAATGGAAGGAGGAGTTTGAGCCAAGATCGCATCTTCTTGCTGTACATTCACGCCTGCAACCGATGAAGCAAATGGCACACTATCAGAAGTAGTGACAAGATTGTTGAAAATGCACACCAAGATGGAGGAGAAAGCCAAGGGAACAGGAAAAGATCAGAGCTGGCTGCCGTATATATTCTCATGGATGCCAACATGGGTGAAAGACAGACAAAAAGTATTACTAGAAGCATTAATATTAGTACTAGTAGCACTGCGTGCTAAAGATCTGCATCACACAATGCCACAAGACGACAGAGAAAATAATAGGGATGAAAGTAATATTGGAAATAAATACAAATGGCCAAGAAGATAAGATAGTGGGGGAAGAAATAAACTAAGGACACAGATAAAGGAGTGCCCATTCTTTCTTAACGAGATGATAACCGTGGACAACAAGAGGTACTGGTCGAAATGGGTCGAAGGAGACTGCAGTTACATGACATGGAGTTACGATGACCATGCAAATTACTATCGACATCTTAGAAGAAGAACTACAATGTTGCTACCAAAAGCAGCATTGAATGGTTGACTTTTCGACCACTATACCAAACCTAGAGGGGGGGACTGAAGAAAGGGTCCCTGGAATGCGCCCCTTGACCCCCATAAGAATGACCGCCCGAAGAGCCAGAAATGCAAGATGCCTGTCACTGTTTGGCCAGCCTCCAGGAGGGCCAGTGACATCCACATATGCAAACAGATATTCTCTCGACAACCATTCAACCCTTATCCAGCTGATGTCTTCCTTGATACCAGTGCCTCCTTGATCATGGATGGAGGTGCCTCACTGGACCTGATCGACTACTGACAAATATTGAACTGTGGTGGCGTCATTAGAGTGACCACGACATAGCAACTTTAGCCATGAAGCAAACTATCATTCCTGCACAATCTTACATGAACACACGTGCACACAGAAATAACATGCTTAAACAGTTCTGTAGATAGAGGACAGACACATAGGCATACTGTTTTCTCTCATTAGCCAAATGCAGAAACACAAGAAAAGCAAGAGATGCAGAGCAAGCTTGCATACGCTTATTGCAACTAACCATATGGAGCTACAGGATCGTAGACAGCACCTGGAAGAGCTCAAATACTTCTAACCTATAAGAGGAATAGCACAATATAGACATATAACAGTTATACCATAACTGTAGTAGAATTACATGAAGTCACAGGCCTCTGAATGAGAGGCGAAGAACAGCATAATTGGGCTGCACGAAGCACCAGGCCAGGGCTCACAGCCAAGGTCAGAGATGAGCACAACATTCCTGGCCACAGAGACGAGGAGCCACCTGCAAAATACCAGAATAAATCCTCACTAATTCCAGACCAGAAAACTCAATTTTGCAGGTCTTCACCCACGTGGCGCAGCCGAGTCAAACAATAACCATTTACTCATGGTGGGAAAAGGAGCATGTGTTGTTTGACGTTGCAACTTGGAAGGCACTCTCTAAGGCAAAGTGGTCACACTGATGGCAACATTGGGGACATATAGTCTTTCTCATCACCTTGAGAAGGTAAACGGAGTGCTGAGAACAGAGCTGGGTCCCAGGCCTAGGGAGATCAGCTACAGCCAATCAGGGAACACAAATCCAGGGGTGGATGGTAAAGGGCAAGGGCCAATGCTAATCCTGTGACCCTGCAACAATGTAATTGATAGTTTCTGGGGAAGGTTCAGGCAAACCCACCTGACATGCAAGGGCCAGTCAGATAACCTTTATATGCGCCGTTTATAGGGAATACCACCCCAACCACCCAATGGTGCATGTTCTTAGGTTTTTGGGGAAGATCCTTGACTTGTGACGTCGGACCATAACAAAAGGCCCAGACACGGGCTAAGGAGCTGTGATTGCTGGAAGATTCTGTTTTTCCTGTATGATCCCTGTCTGTTATGGAAAATAAAGGACAGTTCTTACCCTTGGCTGAGTCCTCCGCCTGTATACCGGGAGGGTTTGTTGGGCCCTGGGAGCTCTGAACGGTGAATGCATAGTCCTCTCTGGTATACCTAAACAACGCAGCATTCACTTTTTCTTGCTGGGGCTGGACATTGCCTTTCTCTACAAAGAAGCCTACGTATTTCACTGCCGACTGAGTCAGCTTACATATTGATGGATTGGCAGGCCTCTCGGAGGGTTTTCAGAATAGTAGCAAGATGAAAGTTTGACTATAAATGACGATTTCCTCAATACTAGCCCCACAGAAATCAGAATAAGGCTGTAATATCCTGTCCATGAGTCGTTGGCAAGTGTCTGGGTCCCCATGCAGTCCAAAAGGGAGGGCTTTTAATTATAATAGTCCAATTTGCATGAGGAAAGCAGTCTTCTTTCCTTATCGGGTCCATGTACACCTGCCAATGTGCCTTGGATAAATTTAAGGTGGACAGGATTGTGCAATTTCCAAGTTGATCTATTAACTGATTGATGCATGGCATAGGATAGACATCTAAGTCGGAGATGGCGTTGACCTGCCTAAAGTCTATGCAAAGCCTCCAATAATGATCGGGTTTAGTCACCAACAAAATAGGGGAGGACCATGGACTCAAAAAGGGATCGATGATGTTTTCCTTCAACATTTTCATAACTTCATCAATTACTATCTGCATTTGTGCTTCTTGGAGTCTATATGGCTTAAAATTGATCACTTGGATCAATTTCTCCTTTGGAGTTCTGATATAATGGTAAGTACCATGTACTCTCCTTGGTTTCTCGCAGAATACATCAGGGAATGCAAAAATAAGGGGGTTCAAATCTTCATGCTTGTGTCTAGATAGTTCTTGGTGAATAAGTTCAGAGTTCTATATATCCTCTGGTACCAAACAAGACAATATAGAGTATTTAGCAGTGGAAGCATTTTCTTTCCACTCTTTTAGAAGATTTACGTGGTAGAGGTGGGTCTTTTGCCTTTGATCGGGTTGGGTTATTTTATAAGTACAGGTCCCGGTTTGCTGTAGCACCTCATAGAGTCTGTGCCACAAGTTTATTTTCAGAGGTAGGTAAGAGAACTTATACTTTATGTCCTACTGAAAATGATGTTAAGTTTACCTTCTTTGTCATAGGTACATTTTTGTTGGGCTTGAGCCTTCTCCATATGAGTGTGGACCAAACTCTGGATGAGTTTCATGTGCTCTCGCAATCGGGTAGCTGTCTGTGAGAGGGGAATTGGCACCTCTTCTCTTTCTTCCCAGGTCTCCCGGACCATGTCTAAGACCTCTCTTGGCTCAATACCATAGAGTATCTCAAAAGGAGAGAAGCCTGTGGATGCATGAGGGGTCTTTCTGACAGCAAATAGGGCCCACGGGATCATACAATCCCAGTCCTTCCCATCCTCATCTACTACTTTTCTCAGAATAATTTTGAGTGTCTTATTAAATCTCTACCAATCTGTCTGTTTGGGATTGGTAAACTGAGGTTGTTAAGGTTTGTAGTGTGTAGTAATTCTTTAACTTCACCCATAAGCTTACTCATGAAATTGAATCCCTGATCCGTTAGAATTTGTTTGGGGAAACCAATCCTTAAAACAAATGGCAACAGGTGTTTTAAAATGTGCTGGATTTTGTTGTTACGCATGGGGAAGGCTTCTGGGTACCGGGTAGTCTAATCAACGATTACGAGAACATATTTATTATCCATTCCGATTCTAGAGAAAGGGACTTCTGTTATCGGTAATGGGTTTAGAGGGGCAGGTAATGGAATATGTGAGCTGTTTTTTTGGCATATCTTGCATGTCTGAATGAAGTTGTTTATGTCAGCATGGATACCCGGATAGTAGAATTTCCCACTGATGTGAGCTTGGGTTTTTGATTGTCCCAAGTGTCCCCCTGTCAGATGAGTATGCAATCTGTAGCACGATCTTGCGATGGGTTTTGGGTATTACTAACTGAGTCTTACTTAGGCCTTTCCTGGAGGATTCCCTTCTATACAGTAACCCCTGTTTCCGGAAGAAAAAGGAACTTCCCTTTTCTTGTATTTCTCCCTCTGGAATCACCTGTAAGAAAGCCTCTGTGAGTACTGGATCATTTCTCTGGGTGAAGGCTAGATCGGGAAGGGTGGTAGGTTCCGCTTACCTTTTTGCTTCAGTGATGCAGATTTCATTGGTCTCTCCAAAGCCTAAGTTACCTCTCTGTTTCCTCTAGTTCAATTTCTTCCTCAAAATGGAGAAATGGAGCAATCTCAAGAATTCCCTGTACAAATTTGTCCCCAGGACGTATTTCAAACAGGGTTTCGCCATTGTTCTGTAGGATAACCTTTGTCTCCCCGAAAGTCCAGATCTATAATGCCTGCTAGGACATCTAGACCAAACTTCCAGGCTAAGCCAGATTTTGGGACCAATCTTATATGACAACCTGCAGGGGGTATTGGAACTAAATCTGTGGGAATCCTCTCTCTTTTCCCTGGTGGGATAGTGGCCTCTGCTGCTACAAATGTCAAAGCCTATGGATTCTTGATTGGTGGTAGAGGGGTCTGAGGCTCTATGACTAAGTTTCTGGAATTTTAGGGACCCTCAATTTCTCTCTATTGAGTCGTATCCCATTTCTGACACCATATGCAAGGGAGGCATGGTATCACAAGTATGACACTGACACAGTAGGTACAATTTGTAAAACCTTTATTAAATTTTCAGGGTTTGGAAAAACTCCTACTTTGCCCTAAAGCTACGATGCAAGTAGTCTTGACAATCAAATAATTAATAAAATGGTCCTAGTTGAGTTCGTCAAATCAAAATGGCCTATACTAACAAAACCTAATGCCTGCCCTATCTCTTGTACAAAAAGTGTGTAAAGGAGAATATGTACAGAATATGTATGCCAAGTAAAATCAGTGTTGGACAATAAAGAATAAATGTGACAGAGTCAGCCCTCCTCCCCACATTGGACAGTAGGGAGTAAGGCGGTCTCCGCAGGAAGGATAACACACTCTGGCTCAGGTTCTCAAAAGAAAGACAGTTCTAAACATGGATCGAGACATGCCTGGCCTTCCACGTTAAAATCTCTTTTTCCAGCTTTCCAAATGCAGTTCAACAAAATGTTCACGCCGGTCTCCCTCAGTCAGGCTCAGACCTTTCAAAGCACAAAGTTAAGGGAGGTTGTGCTCGGACCTTTCAAACACAACACTTGCAGTGAGTCCCTTCACCAAGCTTAATTCACATCCTTTAGAGGTTGCCTTACCCCAATTTATCCCATTTCTGGTCTCCTTAAGTCGGGTTCGGACCTTCTTCCAATGCCGAAGACTTTCGAATGTGCTATAATTGCTATAGATCTCTGCAGGACCACTTCGACTTTCCCTCCAACTCACCCTTGTGCAGTGTTTTCCACAGTGTTTTTGGTCTGGGTAGTTCAATATCATAAACACAAAAGTTCAATGTTTACCTTTTTACTGCCCTTTTCCTGGGGTACATTTTTGATCACTTTTCTGTTTGTAGTGTATTCAGTTTCTTCAACCTTTCTTTAACACACACCAGCCTTTCATGTTGCTTGCCAACTCACCGACTGTGTACATTTCTTTTTTGTCTTTTGTAGTTTCTTGAGTCAAGGTTGATACCACTGGCTTGGCCTCACATCCCCAATTATGTCCTCTTTCGGATGCCTTGTCTGCAGGCCCTCTCTCCCAGCCACTCTTTTACTGTTGCTACTCTCTACCGGCCCCCTGGTCAAATCACCTCTTTTCTCTCTGAGTGGGCGGACCTCCCTTCCTCCCTCCTGACCTCTACCACTCAACTCCTCCTCCTTGGTGACCTCAACACCCACCTCGATTCTCCCTGTCCCTCATCTTTGCTCTTTCGCGACCTCTGCGATTCCCTCTCCTTCTCTATCCTCCCCTCCGGCCCGACGCACTCTGCAGGACACACACTTAATGTCTTGATCTCCTCTGGCCTCCCCCTCTCTATCCCTCTGACCACACCTCTCTCCTGGAGTGACCACTGCCTTCTCTCCTCTCATCTCTCACTCTCTTCCCCCCAAGCCAAGCCTACCCCAACACTGCCACCTACCTTCTCGGACATCCGGCCCATGAAGTGTGTGTCAGTTGAGGCTTTCGCTGCCACCTTCTCACCGCCCCCTCCTCATCCTCCCACTGTCTGACATCCGGACACAGCCCTGTCCCTTCTTTATTCTTCTATTTCTGATACTCTTGATGCTCTTTCCCCTGTCATGAGGGTCCGCTTGAAGTCCAAAGCCAAGTGCAATTCCTGGTAGGACTCAGACCAAGCCACACTTAAACGTAGGTGTAGGGCGGCTGAGAGGAAATGGAGGGCTTCTTGTTCACCCTCTGATAAACTGGCCTGTCGCCTGCTCCAAAGGCAATACTGACTCTCTGTCCGCACCAAGAAGAGAGTCTACATTCAAGCCCGTGTCTCTGCGGCATCTAACAACTCGGCCGAACTCTTTAAAATCTGCAAGGAGCTTGCCAACCCAGCTGCAGTCTCTACCCCTCCTCTTGCCTCCCAAGCTCTCTGCAATGCCCTGGCCTCTCACTTCATCTCAAAAACCCAGGACATCCTGTCCACCCTCTCCTCCCCTCCACCTCCTATTCCATCTGTCTGAGCTTGCTGACCCTCTTTCTACCACTCCCCCACCCTCCTTCTCGTCCTTTCCTCTTTTCACCCCTGATGAGGTCACTAGACAAGTCCGATCTATGAAGGCCTCATCAAAACAGGTTCATCCCTGTTCCTCTAAAACCATCAAGGATCACATTGACACCCTTGCTCCGGCCCTTGCTGATTTTTGCAACCACTCCTTTGCCTCAGGATCCTTCCCCTCCACTCCGAAGCACTCCCCTGTGCATCCTCTTCTCAAGAAACCTACAGCTGATCCCTCTTGGCTGGTAAACTATCGCCCTATTTCCATTACTCCCTTTCTGGGCAAACTCCTGAAAAAGCTGTCCCTCTCTCAGCTTAACCTTCATTCCGATTCTGTTGGCTGTCTGCATGACCATCAGTCTGGCTTCAGAGCTGCCAGAAGTATGGAAACTGCTCTTCTGAACATCCGTGAAGATCTGCTCTCCAACCTTGACTCTAACATTCCCTCTGTCCTCATCCTACTTGATCTCTCTTCTGCCGTTGACACGGTCAACCATACCATCCTGCTCAACCATCTCCATGATAACCTATGTATCACTGATCAGGGACTGGCCTGGCTGACCTCTTTCCTCTCTGATCGACCCTCCCAGGACCGGTCCAACTTGGGTCCTTTCTATCATCTATCTTCCTCTCTACCTGTGGTGTTCCCCAGGGGTCTAACCTCACGTCCTGGCTTTTCAACCAATACCTGGCAACTCTCGCCCACTGCATTGCCATTTTCTGCTATGCTAACGATACTCAACTCATTTTCAGGCTTCCCTCGGCCACCTCGTCTCCCTCTCTTATCTCTGATTGCCCAACTGCCATTCAAGATTGGTGTGCCGCTAATGATCTCTGTCTGAATGCCAGCAAGACGGAGATCCTTCTTATCGGCACACCTTCAACATCCTTTCCCCTCACTCTCTGGCCGGCCTCCCTTGTCCCGTTCCCCGCCTGCGAGGCTAAGAAGGGGTCATTTTTGACTCAACACTTTCCTTCTCCGCCCACATCCTGAGGTCTCTGAGGTCTCTAAAAAGTCAAATTACCTACTGCACCTCCTCGGAGGTACTCTGCCTTTCCTCTCCTTCCCCCAGAAGCTCACCGTCTCCCAAGCTCTGGTTTTCTTTAGGCTGGACTATTGTAACAGCCTCTTTCTAAATCTACCTGCCTCTACTCTCCGCCCTCTGCAACTAATCCAGTACAGGACTACGTGACTTGTCCTTGGCATCAAGCCCTGGGATCGTATCTCTCCAGCTCTGAAATCTCTCCACAGTGGACGCTAGGATTAAATTCAAACCCTCTGCATCGTCCACAATGCTTTCTGGGGCCTGGGTTCAAAATACCTGCTATCCCAGCGCAAATACCTCCCCTTTTGAGCTCTTCGCTCATCTACTTCTAACTCCCTCTGGGTCAGTCATTTTTCAAAGAAACGAGCTGGTAGATCTGTCTTTGGCTGGGGCCTCCCTCTGGAACAGCCTCCCTGCCACTCTAAAACTTGAGGAGAACCATCTCCGGCTCTGGAAGCTCCTCAAGACCTTCCTCTTTGCTTCCGCTTTCGCTCTCCCTCTCCCCTGCTGAACTGCTCTCTTGGCACCGTGCATCTGGCCACCCTCTGTCCCCTGGGCCCAGGTACCTGTTCACCCTGCCACCCTCATGCACTGCCTCCTGGCCACCGCTTGCACTGGTGGACTGTATCTGTACCCATACAGTTCCCCACACCCCCATTTTCTTCTTTTTTTCTGCACTTATCAGACTTACCCAGTCCGCTGCCTTAAAGTGTTCCACCTTGCTCAGAGTGTGTCTCATTGTTCTGTCTTTTATCCGTGTGAGGCGAGCTAATTGGTATCAGGTGTATGTACTTCAAGTCAAGTGCCTGATTTTTCCTGACCCGATTAGCGGGGCACGTCCAATGAGATATGTAAGGGTTAGCCTCTTTACTCTCATTCGCCCCCTTTCTCGGCCCAGTGTTTGTGTAAAAAGGGACGGGGGAGTTGGGACAGTGGAGAATCCTATGAAATAGGATGGGTCATGTGAACAGGAAAGGGAAGAATACTGCATCTCACCATCGGTCGTCTCACCCCCACTCCCTGAATACCCCTCACTTAAGTGATCCTCCCGCACTGGTCCAAGCCAGGGTCTGGATCCAAAGGCATTGACCGTGCCCTGGCCACCTGGGAGAGAGATCCTCTGGGACTAATGGGTGCGACACCCTTATCACAGTACCCAACCAATGCCCAAAGGGAAAGAACAGCATCCCCAGCTCAGGAAGACTGTGCCTCAATATGCAGGGACACGTTAACCAACCTGTGTCCTATGGGAAAGAAAAGCCTCCTCTGCTCCGGAAAACCGTGTGCATACAATATGCAGGGATACAGTACCAAACCATTGCCCTAAGTGAAAGACTGGGACTCCCAGCTCAGGGAGACAGTGTGCAGACAATATGCAGGGATATGGTACCCAACCAGTGCCCTCCCAACTCAGGGAAACTGTGTTCATCAATATGTAGGGATCCGTTACCCAGCCAGTGGCCTAAGGGAAAAAACAGCATCCCCAGCTAAGGAAAACAGTGTGCATCAATATGCAGGGATACGTTACCCAGCAAGATTACAGCTTCTTTTCCCAGGGCATTGCGATACTCCTGCTGTGCACCTATTGGAGGAGGAGATCACTGCATGCCAGAACATTAATGTGGATAATGGTGTCACTGAAGTAATTAAAATGAACAAAAACGTTTAACATGGTGTGGAGGTTGTAAGGAAGGCATGATATGGTATCAATGCAAGACATAGACAAGTGATCAGAGTTCAAGGGTGTTTATTAAACTGTTAAGTGGGTGAGATAAACGCCTAATCTAAACCTAAATCTAAGATGGGAGCGAGCTACAACCATCAAATAATAAGAATACAGTCCTAGTGGAGTCTAGTCAAATAAAAAGGCCATATACTAAGAAAACCTATTGCCAATCCTTACCAATATGCTACAAAATAGTGTGGGATAATGTTCACAAGAAAAGAAAGAAGTGTTCACAAAATGATGTCAGGATGTTATGGACGGGGTCTCGCTTCCCCACTTTTTTAGCACAGGACAAGGCAGGACTCTTGAGCACAGCACACTCCTCAGCTTCTCTGGCACGAGTTTGCCGTTCCTTTTCACTATATCGGGGCCTTCAGTACCCAAGTCGCTTCTCATGCAAAGTCTCTTGCTTCAGAGGCCTGATATGCCAAAACAACAAAAGAAAAGTTCCTTCTGCTGACCTTCACGTAGGGTGATTATTCTTCACCCTTGGATCTCCCTCAGCCAGGCTCCGATCCTTCTTCCAGCGTCAAACTCCCAAAGCACTTGCCAACTTAAACAGAGACTTTCGAAGGGCGATCTCGTCTCGCTGGGTCACTCTGTGGCAAGTGCAGGCTTTACAAAATCACAGTGCATACAGCATTCCCCTCAGCCGGTTGAAAACGTCAGTGTTACTTTTTGCTTATCATCTCAAACTTCTACAACATGTCAAGGACTTTCGTTTGTACCAAGGGGTTTTTGCTAGATCCGTGTATGACCACCTTGACACCTCACGTCGGCCTTCCCTAAGGCCTCTTGGTATTTGTAGTTTCTTACGCCTTTTTGTTCAACACAGTCTCTTTGTTCTGGAGAGGGGTACCAAGTTCATTCACACAAGACCGGTGTCTCTTAATCTTCTTAATGTTGGCACTGCAACCTTGAGTTTAACACAGACCGGCCCACTATCAGGTTCGTCTGACTCACTGGCTGTTCTTAACTTGTTGGCATTTCTTTCACCGCTGGAGTCAAGAATGGTACCAAGATGGCAACCGTGTCTTCCCACCCTGGCTATCAAGGACGAAGGGTTCCAGGTACCGCTGACATCCGTCACACCACTCGCCAGCTGTGATTCACGGTCTTATGTTTCTTTCATCAGAGGCTTTGCGGGTTTGGTTTGAAAAGGGCAAGTGCAACTCCCTCCTTGATGTCCTTTCAGGTCTCGCTGCCTTTCTCCTCTGTTTGAACTGCCGTCCTGGAATAGTAGTTTCCTCGTGCATTTGGCCTTGCTCAAAGTGTGCTCTCGTGCTCCGTCTTTTATCTCAGTGGGGAAGAGAAAGGGCAGACAGGTGTGTGTAGTTGTCTGCAATCGTCTGACTCTTGTGTTGGGAAATGTCAGGTAAACAGCTCTGATATTAGTCCGTTGTTGCTCACGTTGGGAGAAAGTGTTTGTGTTGGAAAAGGGGGGGGGGTGTAGTTTCTAAGTATGCTACTGGGCAGGATGGGGAAAAGGTATCGTAAGGAACGGGATACTGCATCTCACCCTTCGGTGTCCCACTTCCACTCCCCGAAGACCCCCATGCAGGTGATCCTCCCACACTGGTTCACCCCCAGGAACTGGATCCAATAGCTATGGCCGTGTACTGGCCACCTGGGGACTAGCGGGTGAGACACCTTGAGGTTTCTCACAAGGTGCTGTGCCATCTAATAGCCAAAACTAAAAAGGGGAACAGGATGGACCCCTCTAATCGCCTATTGGCTATGCTTGATGTTAGTCGGAAGGTTTTTTCATACAACCGATTAGAGGAATGGAATAAGTAGTCCAGTGAACGTGGGATTCTAGGTCCAAACCAGACTGACTTCAGGAAGGGTCTGTCCACAACTGTCAATGTGTTAATCTTGAAAATGCTGATTCAGAAATTTAAAGACGCACGATTCACTATGTATGTAGCATTTGTGCATTTCTGCATTTGATACAGTGGATAGAAATATATTATGGGTTAAGTTTAACTGAGGGGGTATACACCTAGCTCTGTCAGAGTCCGATTGGACCATAATGGTATCCTATCTCATCCGATCAACATTAACAAAGGTCTCGGGCAGCGGTGTGTGCTCGCCTCAGTTTTATTTACTTTATTCCAGGCTGCCCTCCCTGAATTTCAACTACACACTAGGCAGTTTCCTTCCCAGAGTGCCTGACTGTCTGGCGCAGACAATATAGCGATATATGTTCAAACTCGGGTGGGGCTGACGATCATTGGTTGCAGAGCATGCGTGTGCAACGCTTGACTCTGTATGTATCAACTCTGTCAAAAGTAACATAATGAAGTTTGGTAACTGAAATCTGAGGAATAAAATGAGCTGACATATATTAATGGCAACAAGAAGTCTTAGGTCACCCAATTTGTATCCTATGTGTAGCATTGTGCTCCGTGAATATGGACAAGTATTCCTAAGGGACCACTTATAAAAACTTTATGGCACTGATGCTTGGGAATAGACCGTTATTGGTCCAGAACAAGGGTTTACTGCACAGAGGGCACGATCAAAATCTACAAGCAACAAACCATGCTGTCAGTGCTGTCGGGCCTGGAAACTAGTTGTATGCCTACCATACAGATCTGGCTGGAAAAGCTGGAAGGATAGTACTGGAAGTTCTTGCTTCTCTTGCTTTGTATCCATACAGTGTGCCCGGTTTGAGTCAGGCCTCATGTCTTGGGCCGCTTTCACAGAGCTCAGCAAATGTCTGTTATTTATTTGCATCTGTATGACATCTGATGACCTTTTACTGGGTACGATGGGTATAGCGCTTCGTGGGAACTGTTGTAGCACCTTAAACATGTTCTGCGTGCATTACAACAAGATCTTTAGGAAGTTTAAATGGTCAACCAAATTGTCCAAGGGATACGACCGCTTGAAAAAATAAATCCATCTAAGGATGAAACTGTAGGTTTGGTCGAAGAATGTAGAATACTTATCCAATACAGAGATGTTTTCAAAATTTACCACGCAAATGTTTTTTTTTTTACACCCCCAAAATATTGACAGATATGTCCTTTGTCTAAAGTATGCAGACTCCTTATACTGTTAAGATTGAATCTCCTTCCTTCCCTGTTGATCATGGGGGCATGGTGTGGGATGGATAGGGAGAAAGGAACGTGTAGAATCTGTGGAAATGAGTGGTATACTACAACTCAATGTTGGGGAATTTGCAATTCCGGACCTTCAACCGCACTGACATTGGCACTCATGCACTTTTCTAAGAGAGTTGATCTAATGATTAGATACGAGATGCGTTCTAACTACTTGGGGAATTTCACTGTTAACTAGGAGTGGTATGCTACAACTCAATGTTGGGGAATTTGCAATTCCGGCCTCCAACCGCACTGACATTGGCACTCATGCACTTTTCTAAGAGAGTTGATCTAATGATTAGATACGAGATGCGTTCTAACTACTTGGGGAATTTCACTGTTAACTAGGAGTGGTATGCTACAACTCAATGTTGGGGAATTTGCAATTCCGGACCTCCAACCGCACTGACATTGGCACTCATGCACTTTTCTAAGAGAGTTGATCTAATGATTAAATACGAGATGCGTTCTAACTACTTGGGGAATTTCACTGTTAACTAGGAGTGGTATGCTACAACTCAATGTTGGGGAATTTGCAATTCCGGACCTCCAACCGCACTGACATTGGCACTCATGCACTTTTCTAAGAGAGTTGATCTAATGATTAGATACGAGATGCGTTCTAACTACTTGGGGAATTTCACTGTTAACTAGGAGTGGTATGCTACAACTCAATGTTGGGGAATTTGCAATTCCGGACCTCCAACCGCACTGACATTGGCACTCATGCACTTTTCTAAGAGAGTTGATCTAATGATTAGATACGAGATGCGTTCTAACTACTTGGGGAATTTCACTGTTAACTAGGAGTGGTATGCTACAACTCAATGTTGGGGAATTTGCAATTCCGGACCTCCAACCGCACTGACATTGGCACTCATGCACTTTTCTAAGAGAGTTGATCTAATGATTAGATACGAGATGCGTTCTAACTACTTGGGGAATTTCACTGTTAACTAGGAGTGGTATGCTACAACTCAATGTTGGGGAATTTGCAATTCCGGACCTCCAACCGCACTGACATTGGCACTCATGCACTTTTCTAAGAGAGTTGATCTAATGATTAAATACGAGATGCGTTCTAACTACTTGGGGAATTTCACTGTTAACTAGGAGTGGTATGCTACAACTCAATGTTGGGGAATTTGCAATTCCGGACCTCCAACCGCACTGACATTGGCACTCATGCACTTTTCTAAGAGAGTTGATCTAATGATTAGATACGAGATGCGTTCTAACTACTTGGGGAATTTCACTGTTAACTAGGAGTGGTATGCTACAACTCAATGTTGGGGAATTTGCAATTCCGGACCTCCAACCGCACTGACATTGGCACTCATGCACTTTTCTAAGAGAGTTGATCTAATGATTAGATACGAGATGCGTTCTAACTACTTGGGGAATTTCACTGTTAACTAGGAGTGGTATGCTACAACTCAATGTTGGGGAATTTGCAATTCCGGACCTCCAACCGCACTGACATTGGCACTCATGCACTTTTCTAAGAGAGTTGATCTAATGATTAGATACGAGATGCGTTCTAACTACTTGGGGAATTTCACTGTTAACTAGGAGTGGTATACTACAACTCAATGTTGGGGAATTTGCAATTCCGGACCTCCAACCGCACTGACATTGGCACTCATGCACTTTTCAAAGAGAGTTGATCTAATGATTAATGTAAAAAATGCATTGTGACTGGGATGGATTTTAATAATGTTTTTATGAATAGTTCAGTATTAGATGCAGTGGTAAATGTGTTTTCAAATATGTAATATGTGTTTTTATGATGCAATATGATTGTGTACAACTAGGTCACACTTAATAAAAAAAAAAAGAGACAAATGCAATTATTCAAAAGACAATCATAAAAAGAGCACTTGTCATTACCTCACTTACATAGAACATCATTTCTTTTTAAGTATACATAGTCCTATGTAAAAAACCATTATATTTTCTAAAGGCACTTAAAACATTCATAAAATCCTTTCGATGAAACCTACAGCAGCAATTATAAGAGGAATGTATCTCCCACTTAATATTATTTCCTAAAAATCCTGCGAGTCAAGCAAATCAACATCATGGACAATATGTAAACAATATGCTTCCCTTGCAGTGTCATAGAAGTTCAAAATAAATGTTCCAAAGATTCCAGGGAGGAATTATCCCTACAAAATGGACAAGTTCTAATTGCACAGATCGTACAACAGCTGACTACATGAGGTATACGTTGAAACATAAGTTCAGAAATGTAAACCTGAGCCTCCCAATTGCAGTTATTACAATGTAAGTGTCAGAATAAGATTACTGGGTCGCTCCAGGGTAACTTTTGCAGGAAGTTTATTTGATTAAGTTCTTTATGTTCGTTAGTTTCAATATAATTCAGGACGCACCATTACATATGACTGGCCACTCTAGCCCAGGCTAACTGTCCCCTCTATTCACACCTACACATTCCATACTTACTGACATCGCACTCCAACATTCATCATTTCTTATCCTTGAAACCCATTTTCCCAAAGGTTTTCTTTCATACAAGAACCGGGTTATCTAATAAAACCTCATGTGATAAGGTAATGGTATCCTACACACCATCTCAACATTTCACCCAATCCATGAGATCAGCACTCATAATAAGAACGCCTGAGTTTGGGGGAGGATCTAAGATGTTCCTAAGTAGAGTTTAGAGATCGCCATCTTGCCATTCTAGCTAGGGATAATAATCCAAACTCGTACCTCAAAATGGCTATGGGGGCCACATGGGGAACCCCAACGTTCTTCTCCAGATGAACCCTTCCAAAACCGTCCAATTTCTAGAAAAAAATTCAAAATGGACTTGAGCACCATAGAGCAAACAAGGAATAACATTGGCTTTATAGTATGGTATAGCTGGTAAGAAAGAACATTTGCCATATCTAAAAATATTTTTTCTTTTGTGATGCATAGATCAATACTTTAAACTGAAGTTGGATTTTCTCCCAAACGTTTCTTGTGTGTGGATGTAATGCCTGTTGCAGATGTATTGCTGAGTGTACTAAGTTTAAGGTGTGAATGGCTTATGTTTATTGAGTCAAAGTGTCAGTGGTACATGGGTGTTGGTGGGGTCAGTTAGGGAGTGGTTAAATGCACTGAGCTTGGAAATGACCTTCTTTGAGGGTTCGGACGTGAAGGCCAAGGTGTTGAAATTTCTTTCCAGTGCAACCATAGGGACATTTGTGAAGGAGTGTTTGGGTGTCTTGATGGGTGTGGGTTGGTCAGAGTTGGGGAGAAGTGACAGATCTGTCAGTTCTGGCAATACCTGGCTCATCGGTGAGTATCGATTATTGTGCACATACAAGCAGTCACATGACACACAGAATAGCTGGGCATGACAATCAATGCTAACAACAACCATTTCCACCTTTGCCTGGGACAGTGCCAACCCGCTCTCGCCATTCCTGCCATACCATTCAGGAATCCTACCACCCCAGGTGAGTTAAGGCATAACACAGCACACACAGCCACTAGAGCCATAGTGGAGCACACGTTTGGTGTGCTTAAGTCACACTTCTGCTTCCTTGTCCACTCAGGCGTGGTATTGGTATATGCCCCACAAGTCGTAAACCAGATTATCATGGCATGCATACCAGTAGAGCTGCAGGAGGGACATCGTCCTCAGCCACTGGCCCCACCCATCTCTTGGCAGGCCAAAGAACAGAGGAACATGATGCACACAATTGGGTCGTACAAACCTACTTCAGCTGAATAGTAGCCCCTGTGGAGCACACACAGTGAAGCCACATCAGTGAAGCTCTTCAATGATGAATCAGAGCTAATCCACCTTGTCCATAACCACACCCTGGATTTGTGTCTTGTGTCTTGGAGAGGCAAACTGTGTGCGCCCATAGCCATGAAATCAAGTGCACAAACCACTGACATGGGAATAGGAAGTGGAAAGGCGTGTCACCGACACAAAAGCAAACAACATAATCAATGAAAGCTGTTAGCATTTTGACATGCTTACCATCAATAATTCTGCTCTCAGACACCCAACACCACACAGGATACCAGAAGTAGAAAGACACAGCATATAATGTAAGCAGGAACAAATGCATTGGAGGATTGCCCTGACGACCCTAGCCTTGTCCCACGCTAGTAGTATACATGTGGAGTGGCTGTTCAATCCTCTGCCAACAATGCAGCTCATGAAACACATCTCCATATAAACAGTCATTCTGACTGAGAAAAGTGCAAGTTGAGCTCAAGAAAAAAGTGCATCTCATGTGGCAGTTTTTTCCCTTGAGAGTCTGCGCAAGCCGTGCTCAGTTATGTTATAATGCACTTCTCTGGAGGTGCTGAAACCCGCCTAGACTGCCTTACATGTGGTGTGCAGACATTCACAGCCCTGTGTTCTTGCATAAGAGCATCAGTTTCCCAATGGAGAATGCCTCAGAAGAAAGGAAAACACAAGGTCAGAGCAGGTAACACATCCCTGCACTCAATGACACTGTACCCTGTGACCCCATGATTGCCATGCAACAACTGCAAGCAATGACTCACCAGCCTCCCATCTCCATGTCTCCATCTGCACCCATGCTGCCGGACCTGCTCACCCCAGGCCAATGCACTGAAACAGCATCCCCACCCAGAGCAGCACCACCATGTGCTCCCCTGAGTGTCGTGCAACAACTGCAACAAATGGCTCATCTGACTCCCATCGTGGAAGGATGAGCGGTGATCCGGCGGTGGAGCCCCTGTTGCGCTGCTGCAGAAGATGGTGGGTGGGCTTCCCGGGTAGAGCATCTGGAACCTTTTCCTTTAAAAAACACAGTGGTCTTGGCTGACTCCCAAGTGGGGCAGCTAGATGGGGCACCAGGCTGTCTCGCTGCGCAGGCGTGCAGGACAGGCAGCACTTTCTCCCTCCAGGCTTCCTGCATTTCCAGGTTTAGACTGAGGCATGGACGAAAAAGTTGCCTGTGACTCTTGGTGGTGGATCACTCTGTTCGCGTGTCGATGAAGAACACCGCTAGCTGGGAGAATCGGTATGAATTGCAGGACACATTAATCAACACTTCAAGTGCACCTTGTGGCCCCGAATTCCTCCTGAGGCTTTACCTGTCTGAGGGTTGCTTGAATGTCACTATCGCCGGGACACTCCCCGGGTATGTGGCTGGGTCTCTTGCAGGGACCCCGTTTCCTTCGTCCCCATTTGGTCAGAGCCCGATCAGCACTGTCGCAGGATCCCTGCACCCAGCGCAGAGTCTTGTTGCTGGAGCATCCTGGCCTCCCTGTTTCCCCACCCCGTGACCCTCAGTGGTAGTGGTGGCAGCAGCCTTTAAAACCTGACACTCCTTCCCCTACCCCGGGGCAGCTGGCCATGGCACGTGTCGCTGCTTGCGTTGAACACCCCTTGCAACTGCATCCAATGGCCAACCCATCCTATGCATTATTTGTCGCAGATTGGCACAGCGCTCACACAGCTGTGCCGGAGGTGTGGGGCTAGGGCCATCAAACTGCTCCAGCCCTGAAGCCAGCTGCCTGAGCTTTGGCTTTCCGGACCATGCCCTCAGATCAGACGTGGCGACCCGCTGAATTGAAGCATAGTACTAAACAGAGGAAAAGAGACTAACCAGGATTCCCTCACAAATGGCAAGTGACGAGGGGAGAATCCACATCCGGCAGCAGGGTGAGGCCAGTATCACCCCTGCTGCTTCCCAGTCAAGCTGGGATCGGGTTATCTTGGAGTTGGGTTGCTTGGGAATGCAGGTCAAAGAGGGTGGCAAACTCCACGTAAGGCCAAATACGGACACAAGACCGATAGCCAACAAGTACCATAGGGGAAAGTTGAAAATAACTTTGAAGACAGAGTACAAGAGGGCGTGAAACTGTCGAGAGGTAAATGAGTGGGGTCTGTGTAGTCCGCTCAGAAGATTCAACACGGGTAGGTCTCCCAGAATGGCGTATCCCCTCATGGGACTGCCGTCTGGGCCCACACGACTCCTGCAGGTTGCATTTCCTCCATGGTGGTTCACTGCGACTGGCTCTGGGAAGGCCCCAGGGGTTGTCTCTCCGATCCCCTGGCAGCATTCTCGCCATGTCTGTGGAGCCGAGGGAGATTGACCGCTGCCCTGCACTCCTCCACCAACCATCCCGTCCCATCTCGGGGGGAGGGGGAGTGTCACCGGGTCAGTGATGGGGCCCCCTGATCCATGTGCGACTGTCGACTTGGGTGGACTGTCCTCAGTACGCCACGACCGTGTTGTGCTGCTGGGTGGGGAGGTCTACGAAGGCACCAGGGATCTGCTGTGATGTCGGTTAACCACCCAACCCGTCTTCAAACACAGACCAAGGAGTCAAACACTAGGCCAGTAATAAACCCTTGGCGCAATGAAGGTGAGGGCTGGCGCAAAACGGCTGAGGTGGTATTCCGTTGTCGGTGAAGTGGAGCATGAGCATGTGTGATATGACCCGAAAGATGGTGAACAATACCTGGGAAGGGCAAAGCCAGAGGAAACACTGGTGGATGTCTGTAGCGTTCCTGACGTGCCAATTAGTTGTCCGTCCTGGATATAGCGAAAAAGACTAATCAAACCATCTAGTAGCTGCTTCCTCTGAAATTACCCTCATGAGAGCTGGTGCTCGCAAACCCCACTTTCACCTGGTAAAGCAAATTATCAGCGGTCTTGGAGGCGATAGTATCTCAACCTATTGTCGAACTTAAAATGGACAATAAGACTGGCTCACAGGTGTGGAGCCAGGCATCGAATGCAAGTGCACAATGGTCGATTTTTGGGAAGCAGAACTTGCACTGCGGAATTAACCTAACACTGGGTTAAGGCGACCCATGCCAATGCTCATCAGACCTGAGAAAAGGTGTTGGGTGATGCAGACGACTGTGGCCATGGACGACAGAATCTGCTAAGAGTGAGTAACAACTCACCTGCTTCATCAACCAGCCCTAAAATGGATGGAGCTGGAGTGTCTGGTCCATACTAGGCCATTGTCAGCGCTGAGTGCCACCTGGTTGAAGCCCCAGTGAGTAGGAGGGCCACTGTGGTGCTCACCGATGCCTGGGGCAAAGGCTTGGGTGGAGCCGCTATAGGTGCAGATCTTGGTGGTAGTAGCAACATTTCGAAAGAGAACTTTAAAGTCTGAAGTGGAGAAGGGTTCCAGGTGAACAGTGGTTGAACATGGGTAAGTCAGTCCCAAGAGATGGGTGAGTGCCGCTCGGAAGGGATGGGTGATGGCCTCCGTTGCCCTCAGCCGATTGAAAGGGAGTTGGGTTTGGATCCCCGAACCAGGGGTGACAGAGATGGGTGCCCTTGTGGCATGCAGTGCAGTAACACAAATTATCCCAGTGTACCCAACGGGAGCCCTAGCCCTCTCAGGAGGGTCAAGCTCCAAGTTGTTGAGAGCAGAGCCACGTACAGCTGACGGTCAGTGGCACTGGGTTGACCATAGCTGTCAAGTCACCCTGTCCCATGCAGGACTTCTTCACTCAGTCCTGTTTCTGTTGATTCCCCACATTGAAGGTTTATGTGAAAGGACAAGGAGATTGTGCAAGCCCTGCTGGTGCCCTTGACAATCTGGCCCAGCCCCAGTAGCCCATTCCCTGGGAACCCTACTGGATCCTGGCACCCACCTAGGCCTCCAGATGTTGGGCTTGCTTAGCCTTTCCCTCTGTGGCCAGGCCTGTTGGACCCACCTGCTCTGGGGACGCATCCAAGCATGGAGGAGCCTGTCCAGCTCCCATGACACACGTCTGTACCACTGGTAGACACTCTACACCTACTATCATGGAGCCTAGCTACAGACAGATGTAGTAGACAGCTGTGCCAGGTGCGACTCAGGCTATCTGGTCTGACAGTTGTGGCCATATGGGAAGTTTGGCCCAGTCGAAGAACTACATGGCCTGGAACCATTAACACATGGTGGAGCGGCCATGAAGTCATGCCTGCCTTAAGGCCACCCTGCAGGGTCTGGAGTTGAAGCTGCCATCCGCAACTAAGGCCCACCCTCTCTTCCCTGACTCACATGAGTTGGATCCTGCCACTCCGCCGCTGGCTGGGCCAAGCATATCTGGTCTGCTAGATGGAAAGGGAGAACAGTGTTCAATGCTCATCCCACATTCCCGCAGGTGCACCCACGGTGCATGGGAGTTTCCCGTGCACACCGTGGTGCCGCAGGAGGAGTAAAGATAGAGACTCTTGAGGCACCACACTGTGGCAGTGCCATTGATGAATGAAACTGAGTGTAACTGTAGATTGCAGTGAGGTAACTGCTCTGCCACTCATGAGCACCTGACCCAGAATCAGGTTTACACAAATCATCATGCATCACATTCCCCACAAACATGAGTTGCACAATGGGTGAAAGAGGTTGGCTACTTGTGTCCACAACCAATTCCTGAGGCAAGCAGCTCTATGCATGCCACAAAGGCTTGCTATCTCAGGCCAACCGAGGCACCACAGTGCTGGGTTACCGTCACAGTTTTGGAGGGACACTGATTTAGAGGCATTCAGTTATAATCACACAGATGGCAGCTGTGTCCCTTGCCTCCTCAGCCATATTGTGTATGAGAATGGATTGAATCTGTTTGGCCTCCAAGACTTTAATCTGGTTTTGGCAAATGATTGAACTGGGGTATCCGAGTGCCAGCTATCCTGAGTGAAATGTCAGAGAGAACCAGACACTACATGGTCTGATTGCTCATCTGATCCAGTACCCATGTTGGACAAATGATTATCATGTCAGAACTGCTATCAACCTCCACCACAGTATTTTATGCCATCATCCTGCCCAGGCATAGTGCATCATGTCCGTCGTCCTATCTCGCACACACGGTCATGCAACACCTCTACAACAGAGGGGACAAGAGGTGCTGGTGACATGCACGGTGCAATGGGATCACACTTCAGCTGGTGTACACTTGCCCTCACCTCCATAGTGCCACGTTGGTGTGTGTCACAAGGTAAGTTGGGTGGGTAACCAACATCACTGCCAAACCCTGCTACCCTTTGTGGGCGTACCTGCCTGGCCGTGCTATGTGGTCATGGTTCACTGAGGACAGTCCACCCTAGTTGACATTCGCACTGCGCACAGGGGCCTCTTTCTCCTGTCTTTGCCCCATTGACCCCTAAAAGATACTGGGATGGTTGCCTGGAGAGTGTGCGCTGGTGTTCAATTAGCATTGGCCACGTGGACATGTTGCAACTGGAAGCAGGTGCCAGTGACACTCTTCACCAGAGTGGATAGTATGACAAATCCCAGGGTATTATCACTGCTTGCATGGGGGGAAGCCCCTTCCCATGAGGACAGGGAGGTGAGGTTGCTACTCATTAGTACTCCTGGGGGTGGTACTCAGGGGGTGGATCTCATGGGGAGGGAAGCCCTATGTGGCACCAGTGACGATCTCCTTGGGAGAATACAGTATTCCCCTCCTTCATTTCTGTCCCCTCTTTCCTTTCACCCCACTCAGTAATCTATGGTAACCCATACCTCTATCTATGTAGAGATGAGCAAATTAAGTCCCAAGAGAATACTTGGACGAAGAAGAGTAATACTGAACTCATTGATAATCATCAGTTCAGTATTGTGACGAGGTGGAACAATGAGGAATACCTATAGGAACCAGAATATGCAGTCTAGTTGCAGGAGACTGCCTATTGATTACCCGGACTACAAATTTATATTTATTTATTTAAATTCTTGATAAACGACATTTGAGCCTGCTTCATCCCACTTTGCCTGTATATATCATGTGCCATATTATTTGTTCTTACTTACTTTATAACTTTCACCTTTCCCTGTATAATCATTTTGCCAATATTACGTACTATGTAACCTAAGCTTAAAGCATTCTTGTATCCGCTGCACCTAGTTACCTACGTGTTCCGTGCGCATTATAAATAAAACAAACAAACAAACACGGCGCACAGAAAACAGAACAAGACAAACTTCGACGAGACAAGACAAAATTAGAAGAAGGACTAAGCCATTCCTCGAGCCTGCCCGGAGAAACCGAGAGCGAAGTTTGAATGCTGCAGACTGAGAGCCACGGGAAGAAGCTGCAGACCAGGACCAGGAGTGGAGCAGCTGTCTCTAAGGGTGCTGCCAAGAACCGGCAGTGTACCAGAAATCAGAAAAGTACACAGAAGACTTGGGATGCCTACTGGAGGGAAGCCGCACAGTCTGTCTCGCTGGAGGCGAAGCAGTGATGCGGAAAACAGTGGGAGATGAGAAAGATTGGATGGTTGCCCAGAGAGTCAGAGGAGCCCGAACAGGATGCCACGCAGCAGAAACCCAAAACAAGGTACGGGTGCTGCCTGGGTCCATGAAAGGGGCTGGGAACTGGACAAGCGGTACCTAAGGAAGGTCGTGCATCCAATACAAAATGAAGCTGATAATACATGGGTCAATGACTATAAGAGAAATATAAGGACACAGTCAAATACTGCATCAGTGGACACTTGGCAGGAGAGTAAACCAAGTATCCACCAGGGCCAATACAAAGGGGTCTGCGACCCAAGTGAACCACAGAGACCAACCCAAAACAAACTGGTTGGTGAAAAGCAGAAAGGAACTTTACAGAGCCTCCTATTTAGAACAGTACCTTCCAGGAGAGTATACCAGGTCTGTTCAGTTGGACATCGAATGAGAAGGAAGTAGGGATAGAGAACCCACGAGAGGACACACCAGGGTCTGTCACCCATCTGAGGTTGGGCAAGACCCCCAAGATCAAGGCACACAGGTCAAGGAACCATATAAAATGAAGAGACATTTTCAAAGAGCTGAGGTCCTGAGCAAGTCGGATAGAGCCTGAGAGAATATAAAGGAGTCTAAGACACACACACAAAAGAAAGGAAGAGTCTGGGAGTACCCGAGACCACCCAGAGGGATCTGGGACACATGTGAAAGAGTACAAGAAGTTGAAACAAGGGGTCGAGGACCCACTTTTAAAGGAATAGACATTTGCTGTAATTCTGAATTTGATAGTCAAGTCTGGCAGGATAGTGAACCAGACTTGGTGCTACAGTTTTAAAGACAAAAACAAGGGGAAGAGACGCCCCCATTTGATACTGAGGAACTATACTTGGAGTCACTCGTGTTTTCACACCATGATCTGAACTTCACAGGGGCTCTTATCCAGAGCAAGGGAAGCTTCCCTCTGGATCAAGAAGATGACCAGTTTTCCTTCGTTTCGTGTAAGGAACGGAAATAGGTTTGGACACAGGACGGTGGACATTTTATTTTACAAGAAATCCTGACTGAGTCCTTAGAGTTGTTGTTGAATTAGTGCAACATGGGTTTTTCCTTTTCTTTACTTTTATGATAAGTCTTTGCTGGTGGTCAGTCATAATTTCAACAGTAAAAACAAACAATAATGTCGACATTTTTTCAATATTTTTTCGAAATTTTCTATTTATTGTATAAATAAATAAATAAATATATATATATAACTAAAATGTGTTGAGTATGAGGGGTGAGAGGGTGGTGAGGGGTGTGGGGGGGTGGCAGGGGGTGTTGGGTGAGGGGGGTTGGGGGGACACCCCCATATTAAATGATACTCTTTTTATTTATTTAATTATTGAATAAATAAATAAATATATAATTACTATGTGTTGAGAATGAGGGGTGAGAGGGTGGTGGGGGGGTGTGGGGGGGTGACAGGGGGGTGTTGGGTGAGGGGGGGTTGGGGGGGACCCCCCGGCATAGTAAATGATACTCTTTTTGTTTATTTATTTATTGAAAAAATAAATAAATAAATATATAATTACTATGTGTTGAGTATGAGGGGTGAGAGGGTGGTGGGGGGCTGTGGGGGGGTGGTAGGGGGGTGTTGGGTGAGGTGTTGATAGTTCTAATTGACATTTTTTGTCGACATTTTTTTTTCTAAAAAATGACTTTTTACATTATATGTATAGGATGTCGACATTATTGTTTTCTACGGTTTTTTTTCTACATTTTTGTTTGTCGACATTTTTTTTTCGACATTATGACTATAAACCGTCTTTGCCAACAAGCATGCCACCACTGTGTCAGACTCGTACTTCTGCACCCTTACAGTAGCCCCCCCCCCCCCGGGGCTTTCCCTCTTTCTCTTTGTTCTGAGTGAAGACTTCCCCAGCAGAGCGTCTAAGTCCTTCCTTTCGGTTTGACTTGTGTACTGTATTCTTTGCATGGTTTTCTTCGTCTCAGTATAACACAAGGTTTCCTTCAAAGGTACAATTAAAGTATTTCGACTAAAATAACAAATTCTGATGTCTTTCTTTAGGAGATGTCATTAAAGGTGTGTTAGTGATATGTAGCCAGAGTCCTTGTCCCCAGAGTGGTGGTCTACCACTGGGAATGGTATTGAGTAGCGGGTTCTCACCCTTTGGGAGATGTGACAGAATCCTGCGATGCATCACAACAGGGATGGAAAGCCTCCCTGCACGGGTAACAGCAGCAACCTGTAGTGTGATTGCCACCTTTCAGGTGTTAAACTCTTTGCTGGTGTCTTATATTCAAGACGAGTATGGTCCTACTACAGTCTCCGAGCCTGTAGCACCTCAGAGCCTGTAGCACCTCATATGCAGGATAAATACCCCAGGTGAACCCCTCCAGTACAGTCAGAAAGCATAGGTGTGTTACCCAAGCTGGCATAAGTTCTCAGCATCTCCCTAGCAAGTGTCAAATTAGGGAGTTTTACATATGCTGGGGAGATAGTGACACACAAAATGACATGTTTGTTGACAGCAAGTGTACAGGGGGTGACTATTTTTAAAACTGATAGATACAAAAATGGAGTTGAGGGTGGGCACCACTATGCATCGTAACTGTTGGTGGTTTTAGTAAAGTAATCAATTCAAAAGTATACCTATCAGATTAATCGGAGCATATTCGAGTATACACAAAAAAGTTAAGGATTACCCCATAACTAGTAATATGCTCTTTATTTGCCCTAAACGCAAGTTTGCGATCATATATTGCCGTTATTGCTTCTAATGCATTTGGTTAATCCTCAGATCATAGTTCATAAATCCATGTAAAATAACCCAGTGTCTCTTTTATTTTTTCACAAAAGGCAGTATACATCCATAGGTGTCCAGAAATCGCCAATGCATTTCGAAACCAAGTCCATCTTCAGGGCTGGACACTGGCTGCTTTAAAAGTTATGGACATCTGTCAAGGATGGCACTCTGTCAAGAGTGGCATCGGGCACCCAGGTAAGGTAACAGATATGCACACACAGCAGGAAGCTCAACAAGAAAGAAGAATAGGTAACAGTAGCTGTGAACAAAAAGGGGCAGGGAATACAAAGGTACAAACAAACTGGATTCCCTCTTGGGGTGTATGCAGAAATGGGAAAGAGTGTTCCACGGACCTTAGGAAACTCCAGCCTTCTGCACAGATTGCTATTACAGGAGCCCACTCTGTATGTTCATGGCTGGGAATGACAGCTGTGGGTGTCTGTACAGAAACAGTATAACTGAAATGGATAACCTAAGGGAGGACAAAAGGCTCAAGGAAGAGAAGGACAGGGATCAAGAACAGGGGGTTGCAAACAAGGAAGAGAGTAAGGGAGAAGTAGCCAGGAAACAGGGGGGCTACAAACTAGGAAGCAGGGCTGCAGTAACGGATGGTACAAGGTGCAGGCCGACTGTTGTGGACAGCTGAGGACTGTATTAGGCTGCAAGGCAGGGAGTCCAGAGGAGCAGGTCAGCAAGGAGTGAGTCCACAAGAGCAGGGCAGCGAGGCAGGAAGCCCAGAGGACCAGGGCTGAAGGCAGAAGAGTGTAGCAGGCTGCACGGCAGGGAGCCCAGAGGAGTAGGGCAGCAAGGAGTGAGCCCACAGGAGCAGGGCAGCAAGGCAGGGAGCCCAGAGGACCAGGGCTGAAGGCAGAAGAGTGTAGCAGGCTGCAAGGCAGGGAGCCCAGAGGAGCAGAGCAGCAAGGAGCGAGCCCACAGGAGCACAGCAGCGAGGCAGGGAGCCCAGCGGAGCAGGGCAGCAAGGAGCGCTGGAATCAGAAGCAGGATAATACGGCAACAGGAACAGCATACAAATCGTGGCTCAAGGCAAAAAGGTGCTGGGAGAACTCTTAATGCAAGAGACTGAGCTCCTGCAGGCAGCTGCTTAAATACAGCCCTGCCCTGTACTGAGGCAGGCTAATTGGCAGCACCTGGAGCAGCCCACCTGAAGGTAACCTGCCTCCTCTGTCAAGGAGTTCCCCCCTTCTCACCTGAGTCCGATCTTTGCTGTATTTCTTGGTCGATGCCTTCTTGCGGACGGATCGGGTCTTGAATAAGGCTGCACGAGTCTCTTCCGACTCCAGCGTGCGTTCAAAGTTCCAGGATGCAACGATCCAGGAATCCGGGGAAGTAAGAGGGTGCACTACACAGCACACGAGTCCAGGAAGAAGAAGGAAAGGATAGGGACTAGGAATGGAGTTTAGAAGGGACAAAATCAGGGAAAACAATACCGCGAGCTACGGAGCACACGTCTGGTCGCTACTTCGCAATAGCATTGAGATGCGCGGAGCCGCGGGCGCGTGGTCTATAAATAGAACACGCTACGTCCAATGTGTGGAGCGAGGAAGGTGTTTCACGCTGGACGGCCATGTTGGCAGTACCAGGGAGTGTAAGCCCCGCTGAGACAAGGACCAGGAAGTCCAAAAGGGGCGCGTTCTGTAGGTCATGACATCCTCCCTCTCTGGTCCTGAGAAGGTGGAAGAAGCACTGATCGCTAGGGCTTCTGGGGATTGTAGTTCCAATACTGATGAATGGGAATAGCCAGGAATTGATAACTGTAGCAAGGTGCATTATGTTACATTATAGTTATCTGAATTAAATCACAGTTGTGCAAATGGAAATTAAGGACCAAAGTGTGAATAGGAGTTGTTCAAATAGTATTATGAAGATAAATGAGTTCCAAATGATCCATGATGGTTTCCAATGTGTGCGCCAGTGGCACAGGCATGACAACATCTGGGAACATCTAGTCATCAGTACAGAGTGATGAAGTAACACTTGTCTACTTGTTTCCTAGAAATGTAAACCTGTGAGTGAAGACAAAAGTAGCCTTGTTACTGTGTTATTTTACATGGATTTATGAACTATGATCTGAGAATTAACCAAATGCATAAGAAGCAATCACGCCAATATATGATTGCGAAAATGGTTGCAACTTGCTAATACGTCAAAACTAAGGCGTATTACTAATTAAGAGGCAATCCTTACATTTTTGGTGTATTTTTAAAACTGAGCTATAAGTTCATAACCAAAAACCCTTTCTGCACTCATTCCCACACAAGTTTCAAGATGAGGGTGTCTCTGCCATGGTAAAAAAAAGATAACGTGATTAGTATTGTTGTGGGTGTATTTGCATGACAAGAGTGTGAGAGAGTGTGAAACTGAGAGCATGTGAGAGAGAAAGTGTGACAGAGTGTATACAGTGTTAATAACGAAAAATAAATAATGACAAACATTTTCAGTGACACCCAAATAATGACAAAAAAGTCACATTTGTTTGTAAAAGTTTATATGTTAGGTGGGGTAAGAAATTAAAAGGGGTTGGGATAGTGGGGGGGAGGATGTATAAACAGGGGGTTGGAGGGTGACCCCCAAATTAAAAAAGAGAACAAAAATTTGGAACCTAGAGAGAGATACTTAACTTGTATGAATGTGCGGCTCTGCCTATTGCGCTTGGTCGTCTTCTGGTGAGGCCCCTACACCACACCTCACCCCGTCAATGGCATCTCTCCCTCCCAGTCAACTCTGCCCAGGGAAAACAAAGAAGGTGGTTACTTTTGGGATGTGTGTGTGAGAGAGGGGGACAGAAAGTAGCAAAAAGAGAGCGAGATAAGTAAGAGATGGATGTGTGGCTCAGCTATATTGCATTTGGTCTTCTTCTGGAGCAGCCTACAGACCGCCCGTCGTCGTGACCCACCATCCCTCTCTTAAAGGTTTATGTTCTGGTGTGTCCGTGTGGATGTGATGTGACACAGCGAGTGAGTGATTGATGGCTTCTCCACTGATAATGAGCCTTATCATATGTGTTAGGAAAGATTTCGTAATTGTAGGTAATTTTCCTTCCATGTGGCAACCCCTAAACCTTTTGCTGTTGTTTTTCACCTTGTTCTTGACTTTGCCAGAGAAGAGCAGCCTTCTGCCGCACTCCTCTGGGCTTTCGCTCCTTTCTTACGGGGAAACTGACATGCCCTTAAGACAGTCAGTACCGGGGAACGCTGTTTCCCGTAGTTTCTTTTATCATGTTGCGGCTTTCGTGCAACATGACACAAGAGGGCACTGTAAGCTAAGTTACAGCTCTCTTGGGTCTCTAGCCTTCTACAGGCCCTAGATACTCGTTTAGGATTGTATCTGATCGGTCCAAGTGATTCAGGGACGGGAATGGTGGCAGCGATTGTTTCTTGTGTTTTGAGCTCCTTTTGGCGTTCTAAGCGCGTTTCTCGCGCTTAACCCAAAATGGTGGCCTGGCTCCCAAAATGGCCAGACCACGAGGCTCCTTTGTCCTGTTCGCTGACCGTCTTGCTCCCTTCACCTTCCCCAGGTCGAGCCGACCCGGGGCCTTCCTTATTTGGGCATGTACTTTCCCGCGAAACACGGATGCTTTCGCGGGCTTCTACATGTCTTGTGTGTGCCTCCAGGATGTGGGCTGGGATGTCTGGTCCCAATACACATCCTGGGTGCCAGAGAGTCTAGGGTGGTGTGAATGCCTGGGACCACCGTGGTCCGTGATTGGTCCACGAATGGTGTGAGTGTTGATGAGCAGATCTCCCATTGGGTCTCCTCCGTTTTGGCGCGAAGGGAACTGTGGATAAGAGGGGGCTGGAAACACCACTACCATGTCGATCTCCTGAGTTCTCACGAACGAAGGAATACAGGAGCCAAGTATCCTGCAACCAAGAGGCTGGACCGAGGAATCGCTGGTGACCCGCTGAAGGACTTCTCCTCTGCACTGCTGTCGCCTTGTGAAACCCTTTTCGCCTTTGATCGAACCAGAAGGCCTGTACTGGTACTTCGACCCTTGGAATAGCGGGAACAGCTATTCTCGGCATCTTCACCATCTCCTGCCAGTAAGCCTTCGAAAGCGTCTCTGGGCCATCCAGCTGACTGACCAGCTTACACGGGAGTCTTGCTCTGTAACCGCCGCCAGGTTGTGTAGTATTTCGAGTCCTTGTCACTCTCACACGCTTCGTACACTTGGCGTTCCCAGGTCTGAAGTGAGTAGTGTACATTTGGCTCAGACACACACGGCCGCTCCGTTGCCCTGCTGTGGTAACAAACTGTGCGGGTTTCTTCGATTGGGACGTCTTTTTACTCAACACGACGACGAGGCGTTCCCTGCTCTTCTGAACCTGCCAGCTGCTGAAACTGACGCGGAGAAGTCTGGGTCTGCTTGCATCGGGACCGGTGAGTAGCATAGCTAGGATCTGGTCGCCCTCCTGCAGGAGCCCATTGCTTTTCCCCGCTGTGTCAAACAGCACCCTTTTCCGTACTCGCGCTCTGCTTCTGCCCACTGTGGAGGCTGCGCTTGAGTCGCGGAACTTGTTCTTCTTCTTTTGTGCACTAAACTGAACTGCCTGATTTCCCTCGAAGAGCTTCTCCTTTTGCCCGTTGGCACCAGCGCATGCAGGTACTTTTGAGCACAAGGCTCCACTCTTCGCAGGGCTCGGACTTCCATCTAGTTAGGTGCCTCTGAAGGCGAACTGGGTCTAAGCATTATTGCGCACTGCCTGTTTTCCCTCCCTTTTAGGTGGACTACACATTTCGTGCATATAACGCTTGAGACTTGTTGTATTTGTATATATATTGTGTTGATATGGTATGTGTTGGTTTACTATCGTTATATTGTGATTTTCTCGCTACGGTCATTGTTTTAAAGGCCTTGGAATAAATGTGTATATATTTTTAATATAACAACTGTTTGGAGTAGTTTGTAAGTGATCTTGCTTTGTGTGCTCATTGCGGGCTTTCAGTCACCCTCACCCCTCTTGAGACCTAGTCTTGACCGCCGCGATCGCTACCTTGATTGGTCTGGCTCGTCCAGAGGTTACCCTGTTCCAAGTAATTAGGTTGGCCTTCTGAACATCTGCGCCACCAGGACAGAGTTCAGAAATCCGTCTTAACAGATTGGTGTACAGCGGTGGGATACGACTGAAGGTATCCAGTGTTGCGCACGAACTAAGGCATTTCAGGTTATTCCAACCAGGACACGTAGTGAATTGTTGTAGTATAACTTTAAAAAGGCCATAGTCCTATCTAACAGTATGGAAACAAATACCTTGTTAACTTTAAATGCTTCCAAATCAGAAACATTGAAAAAGATGTGTGCGGAGAGAGGTGTTTCCTCTCAAGGCACGAAATTGGAAATGATCCAAAGAATCGTGGCGTGGCAAGAAGCGCAGCTTGACGCTATAACTTCTGAGGACAGTGCGGAAGGAGGTGGGGCTGCTCTCACTGGTAGAACCGACGGTTCTGCCGCTGCACTGATCCATCGCGACCACGAGGACAGGGAGGACGAGATGTCTAATGTTTCCTCTGCCAGTGCTGATGGGGAGGCTATGCTTGAATTCAAGAAGCAAGAGCTGCGGTTTAGGCAGCAGGAGCTTGAATTCAGCATAGCCAAACTAAAAATCGAACAGGCAGAAAAACAAAAAGACAGGGATCACCAGTTGGAACTGGCCAAGCTTCAGGTTGCAAATGGGTCCAAGGGTCCTGGACATGGGTCTGGGGCCTCCTCTCATCCACGGTTTCCGAAAGATCTGCTCAGTGTGTATGAGGAAAGGAATGACATTATGGACTGGCTGAATGCGTTTGAGTATGCATGCGAAGTTCAACAAGTTGACAATGCTGATAAAATTGCCTGGTTACTCAGCAGACTGCCCCATTCTGGCTGTAGTGCCATTATGGAAATGTCGAAGGCTGAGCGAGCTGATTTCGCAATGTTAAAGCAAACTCTCATTTTAAAGTTTGGGAAGACTCCGGCCCAATATTTGAAACGTTTCAGAGAGTATAAGAAAAAGGAAGGTGGTACTTGGGTATCTTATGTCACTGAATCCTTGAAAAACTTAACTGGCTGGGTCGAAGGTTATAAGGTTTCTACCTTCGAAGGCATGATAAATCTTGTCATGCTGGAACACATTTTTGCATCTTCTTCCCCGGAGCTTAAGCAGCATTTGGCCGATTCGAAGGAGATAGATCCTAAGAAGCCGGCCATTGCAGCCGATTTATGGGTGTCACATCGAGTGTCCCATAAGGACAAAACTCATCCTGGTAAGCAGGAGGAAGGGAAAAAGTCCAAAGATAAGGAGGGTGGAGAATCTGATAAATCTTCTTCTCATAAGGGCCACAAAAAGAAAAATAAGGGTAAGACACAAGAGAACTCACAGGGTAGTGGAGGTCAGCCTCCGAAACAGAACTCTGGTTACAATAAGCCTCCCTATGTAAACAGACCAATGGATCTTGTTTTGCTTGTGGAGCAACTGACCACATGAAGGGGGATCCCCGGTGTAAGGTTAGACATTTGGGGGTCCACTCCGCTAATCTGGCCTTCTCCTCCTACGAGGAAGAAGAGATTACAGGAGCATCCTTCTCCTCAGACTCATTTCCCAGCGGGATAGAGGCTGAGGTAGTTTTAGTTTCCCTGGGTTCCTGGGAGCCTAAAGTCGCAGAGGCTTATGCTAGGATTCCGGATAATACCAAGCACTACTTTAAAGACAGTGTGCTGATCAATGGAGTAGATACTCCAGCTCTTAGGGATAGTGGGTGCAGTCGCACTCTAGTGGATTCTACCTTGGTAGACTCAGAGGAAGTTGCCAGAGCTACTCTGATGCCCACTAAGTTGGCTGACGGCCCACTCCGTATGTTCCCAGTAATACCTTTAAATCTTACTTTAAATGGTACAGCAGTCAGGATTCCAGTGAGCATTCAGAGAAACGTCCCGGGAAAGGTCTTGTTAGGTAATGATCTCAGATCTTTAGGGCTCGTAGGAGACACTGCCGAAAGACCATACACACGGTCTCAAGCACGGGCAGCATTGGCCAAGACCAATACGCTGCCCCAGCCGAAGGGGAAACCCAAGGCGAAAGGAGTCGACAAGTCAAGACGAGGGAAAGAGAATATTCCCCCGAGCTCGCCAACCACTGCGGTGGAGGAAGTTGGTCAATCGCCCGGGCCTGACGAGGAGGTGGTGATGCCTGAAGTACTTGACCCCAACGATCATCCTGAACTAAAAGACTTGTTAGTTGAAGGAGGTCCTGATAGGGACGAATTCAGTAAAGGCCAACGTGAGTGCCCATCTCTGGAAGGCCTAAGGAGACAGGCCTGCTCCCAGCTTGAGGGTGAACCTCCTGGGACGCATAGGATTTATTGGGAAGGTGGACTCCTGTATAGTGAGCCCACAGAGTCTACAGAAGGAGACCATAGGAGGTTGGTGGTTCCCCTTGCTGTTAGGCCCTTCCTCCTGCAGTTGGCGCATGAAGTTCCCCTTGCTGGTCACCTTGGTATGAAGAGGACCAAGCAAAGGTTATCCATGCACTTCTACTGGCCCAAGATGGGGGTGCAAGTAGAAAGTCACTGCAGGAGTTGTGCCTCCTGCCAGTTGTCTGGTAAGGTTGGCACGACAATCCAAGCTCCGTTGGTACCGCTCCCAGTTGTGGGGGTACCATTTGAAAGGGTAGGGATCGACATCGTTGGTCCCCTTGACCCGCAAACATCCTTGGGCAATAGGTTTATCCTGGTGCTGGTCGACCATGCAACCAGATATCCTGAGGTCATCCCATTGAAAACTGTAACTGCCAAGTCAGTTGCAAAAGCTTTACTAGGCATATTTACTAGGGTTGGCTTCCCTAAAGAAGTTGTGTCGGATCGTGGCAGCAACTTTATGTCGAAGTATATGCAGGCTATGTGGAAAGAATGTGGGGTCACCTACAAGTTCTCTTCTGCATACCACCCCCAGACCAATGGTCTGGTGGAACGTTTCAACAGAACGTTAAAGAGCATGATTGGGGCTCTGGAGGAACCTCAGAGAAGAAAATGGGATCTTCTTTTACCATGCTTACTGTTTGCCTACCGAGAGGTACCCCAGGAGGGTGTTGGCTTCAGCCCCTTCGAACTTCTGTTCGGTCATCCCGTACGGGGACCCTTAGCCATCGTCAAAGAGGGATGGGAGATGCCCACTCCCCCTGTTACTACCAACGTAGTTGATTATGTGCTAGGGCTCAGAAAACGGATGGTACTTCTGATGGGCTTGGCTAGTGATAAATTGAAGGCAGGACAAGCGCTGGTGAAACATTGGTATGACCAGAAAGCTTCCCTCATCAACTTTACACCTGGTCAGCAAGTCCTGATCATGAATCCCATAAGGCCTCAAGCTTTACAGGACAAATGGTCAGGCCCTTACACAGTGGTGGAGCCCCTGGGTGAGGTTAACTATTTAGTGGACCTTGGAAGGCCTGGACAGGCTCCAAAAGTGTTTCATGTGAATAGGCTGAAGGCTTTCGTCCCAAGAGTCGAAATCGCAGCACTGCTACTGGCTTCAGATGTTGAGGAAGAGGAGTCTGAACCTCTCCCCGACCTGTTCCAAAGCGGTCCTTCAGATAGCTCCTTTGAGGGTGTCCGAGTGGCCCCTCACCTGACTTCTGATCAGCAGGCTGAGGTGAAAAGTTTGCTTAGGCAGTTTTCCCCCCTGTTTTCACAGTCGCCTGGTTTGACACCTTGGTGCAAACATAACATTGACACAGGAGACAGTGTACCTACCAAAAGTAGGGGATACAGGATGTCAGACAAAGTACGGTCTTATATTAAGACCGAGGTCAACAAGATGTTAGACCTTGGGGTGATTGAACCCTCTAGTAGTCCTTGGTCCAGCCCTGTGGTTTTGGTTCCAAAGGCAGGCACTTTTGAATTGAGGTTCTGCGTGGATTACAGGGCTCTGAATGCTGTCACCAAGACAGATGCACACCCCTTGCCTCGAACAGATGAGCTGGTGGATACTTTGGGTGCCTCCAAGTACCTCAGCACGTTTGACCTCACTGCTGGCTATTGGCAATTAGCTTTAGCAGAACATGCCAAGGAGAAGACAGCATTTTCTACTCCAGACGGCCTTTACCAATTCCCGGTAATGCCGTTCGGGTTGAAGAATGCACCTGCCACTTTCCAGAGGCTTGTGAATCATGTGTTGAATGGGTTGGACGAATTCTGTCTTGCATATCTGGACGATATAGCAGTTTTCAGTGCCACCTGGGAAGACCATGTGAAATACCTCGGGATTGTGCTCAAGGCTCTTCAGAAAGCACACCTGACCATAAAGGCTAGTAAATGCCAGATTGGACAAGGCTCAGTGGTTTACCTTGGACATGAAGTAGGTGGAGGGAGGATACAGCCTCTTCCCAGTAAAGTACAAGCAGTACAAGACTGGCCTACCCCTACTACGCAAACCCAAGTGAGAGCCTTCTTAGGACTCACGGGGTATTACCGCAATTTTGTGGCAGACTATGGCACCATAGCTGCCCCTCTGACTGCCCTCACAACTCCGAAGAAACCCAAGAAGGTAACTTGGACCGACAAGTGTGAGAAGGCCTTCAATGGCTTAAAAGACTCCTTGTGCCAGGCCACTGTCCTCAGGGCCCTTGATTATCAAAGACCTTTTATCGTGCAGACGGACGCCTCTGACACTGGGATAGGAGCTGTACTATCACAAGTAGATGAGAAGGGTAAGGAACACCCTATTGGTTTTATTAGCCGCCAGCTTAAGGACAGAGAGCTCAGATGGTCCACGGTAGAGAAAGAATGTTTCTCTGTTGTGTGGGCCCTAAGGAAGCTGAGGCCCTACCTCTATGGGACCCACTTCACTGTGAAAACTGACCATAAGCCCTTAAAGTGGCTAATGAACATGAAGGGGGAGAATCCAAAGTTGCTTAGGTGGTCCATAAGTCTACAAGGCTTCGACTTCAATATTGAGCATAGGCCAGGTGTCCAACATAGCAATGCTGATGGGTTGTCCAGAATGTTTAACCGACCTGAACAAGAGACTCATCCAGGGGTGGATTAGTTCCCCCTGTCCATAGTCTGGGAGGGGCGACTGTTAGGAAAGATTTCGTAATTGTAGGTAATTTTCCTTCCATGTGGCAACCCCTAAACTTTTTGCTGTTGTTTTTCACCTTGTTCGTGACTTTGCCAGAGAAGAGCAGCCTTCTGCCGCACTCCTCTGGGCTTTCGCTCCTTTCTTACGGGGAAACTGACATGCCCTTAAGACAGTCAGTACCGGGGAATGCTGTTTCCCGTAGTTTCTTTTATCATGTTGCGGCTTTCGTGCAACATGACACAAGAGGGCACTGTAAGCTAAGTTACAGCTCTCTTGGGTCTCTAGCCTTCTACAGGCCCTAGATACTCGTTTAGGATTGTATCTGATCGGTGCAAGTGATTCAGGGACGGGAATGGTGGCAGCAATCGTTTCTTGTGTTTTGAGCTCCTTTTGGCGTTCTAAGCGCGTTTCTCGCGCTTAACCCAAAATGGTGGCCTGGCTCCCAAAATGGCCAGACCACGAGGCTCCTTTGTCCTGTCCGCTGACCGTCTTGTTCCCTTCACCTTCCCCAGGTCGAGCCGACCCGGGGCCTTCCTTATTTGGGCATGTACTTTCCCGCGAAACACGGATGCTTTCGCGGGCTTCTACATGTCTTGTGTGTGCCTCCAGGATGTGGGCTGGGTTGTCTGGTCCCAATACACATCCTGGGTGCCAGAGAGTCTAGGGTGGTGTGAATGCCTGGGACCACCGTGGTCCGTGATTGGTCCACGAATGGTGTGAGTGTTGATGAGCGGATCTCCCATTGGGTCCCCTCCGTTTTGGCGCGAAGGGAACCGTGGATAAGAGGGGGCTGGAAACACCACTACCATGTCGATCTCCTGAGTTCTCACGAACGAAGGAATACAGGAGGCAAGTATCCTGCAACCAAGAGGCTGGACCGAGGAATCGCTGGTGACCCGCTGAAGGACTTCTCCGCTGCACTGCTGTCGCCTTGTGAAACCCTTTTCACCTTTGATCAAATCAGAAGGCCTGTACTGGTACTTTGACCCTTGGAATAGCGGGAACAGCTATTCTCGGCATCTTCACCATCTCCTGCCAGTAAGCCTTCGGAAGCGTCTCTGGGCCATCCAGCTGACTGACCAGCTTACACGGGAGTCTTGCTCTGTAACCGCCGCCAGGTTGTGTAGTATTTCGAGTCCTTGTCACTCTCACACGCTTCGTACACTTGGCGTTCCCAGGTCTGAAGTGAGTAGTGTACATTTGGCTCAGATACACACGGCCGCTCCGTTGCCCTGCTGTGGTAACAAACTGTGCGGGTTTCTTCGATTGGGATGTCTTTTTACTCAACACGACGACGAGGCGTTCCCTGCTCTTCTGAACCTGCCAGCTGCTGAAACTGACGCGGAGAAGCCTGGGTCTGCTTGCATCGGGGACCGGTGAGTAGCAAAGCTAGGATCTGGTCGCCCTCCTGCAGAAGCCCATTGCTTTTCCCCGCTGTGTCAAACAGCACCCTTTTCCGTACTCGCGCTCTGCTTATGCCCACTGTGGAGGCTGCGCTTGAGTCGCTGAACTTGTTCTTCTTCTTTTGTGCACTAAACTGAACTGCCTGATTTCCCTCGAAGAGCTTCTCCTTTTGCCCGTTGGCACCAGCGCGTGCAGGTACTTTTGAGCACAAGGCTCCACTCTTCGCAGGGCTCAGACTTCCATCTAGTTAGGTGCCTCTGAAAGCGAACTGGGTCTAAGCATTATTGCGCACTGCCTGTTTTCCCTCCCTTTTAGGTGGACTACACATTTCGTGCATATAACGCTTGAGACTTGTTGTATTTGTATATATATTGTGTTGATATGGTATGTGTTGGTTTACTATCGTTATATTGTGATTTTCTCGCTACGGTCATTGTTTTAAAGGCCTTGGAATAAATGTGTATATATTTTTAATATAACAACTGTTTGGAGTAGTTTGTAAGTGATCTTGCTTTGTGTGCTCATTGCGGGCTTTCAGTCACCCTCACCCCTCTTGAGACCTAGTCTTGACCGCCGCGATCGCTACCTTGATTGGTCTGGCTCGTCCAGAGGTTACCCTGTTCCAAGTAATTAGGTTGGCCTTCTGAACTTCTGCGCCACCAGGACAGAGTTCAGAAATCCGTCTTAACAATATGCACTGGTCAGACTGCTCCTGCCCCAGCCCATCTTCTCTGCTGCTGCCCTTTCAAGGTGGCCCCCTTTCTTCTGGGTCATGTTGCTGATGGCCCTATCATATTGCTTGGTGACCCGTTACAATTCTGGGTGTTGCTTCCTACTGTGCTCTCAGCAAACGCACCCAAGCAGGAACCCACAGAACCAGCATGATGTCACCAAGTAGCCAAATAACGGCTGCATCCCTGTGTGCTCCTACAGGATCCAACACCCCAGTAGAATAGTAACTCCAGGGACATGAAAAGCAGGTCTACTAGCATGCTGGTCGTCATCACACCAGGTTGTTGCAGGATGTTGGCTGAGGTACTTTGAGAAGTGTTGCTGTTAGTCGCTGAACATTTACCAGTCAGCACTCAACTCCAAACTTCCTGGCTGCAGTTATTATTAGGCTATTTATTGAATGCAGACCTGGCTTCGGGAAGCAACGAGGCACTATACAATCATAGACGGGAAAAACACAGTGAGGGAAGGAGAGAAAAAAGGAGCGGGGAGCTAGCAGGGGAGGGTGTGCGATTGGCAGCAGGAGCGAAGACAGTGGGGAGCAGATCACTGAGTCACAGGTATGGTAGGGAGTGCAGGGTGTGTGCACCTCATTGTTAAGGAGGAGCCATTGCTCCAAGAGGAAGGTCTTCAGCTCTTTCCTGAAGAACTGTAGAAGTGATGGGGAAAGTCCGATATTGAGGGGGAGGAGGTTCCAGAGTGTTGGAGCATAGACAGAGAAGGCCTGTCTTTTAGTTCTTTCCTTCCTGCACTGTCGTAATTCAAGTCTGCACATTTCCTTACTTCTGGTGCATCACAGGCCTTCGGAGATGCTGGGTTTCACAGGGAAGTAGCTTTGGGACTTCAGGATAACAGCCTTGTAGATGATGCAACATGATTTGAAGATGATAGGGGCTTGCAGTGGGAGCCAGTAAAGTTTGAGGGTTGGGGTGATGTGGTTGAATTTGCAGAGTCATTTGATGAGTCTTGCTGCGGCATGCAGGACACATTTGAGGGGGTTCCAGGGTAGTCACCAGAAGGTCTTCCAATGGGGCATTGCCACCATCCAGGTGGGAGAGGAACAAGGCTTGGAAAGCGCATCTGAATTTGTTTTCTGGGATGAAGGGCTTGATTTTCCGCAAGAGAACATTTTGGTACCATGCCGTTTGAGTGTTCCTTGCTGTGTGCTGTTTGAACATGAGGTGTCTGTCGATGTTGCACCCAAGGAACTCGGCACTAGGGGCCAGCTGGGGTGTGAATCCCTCAAGGTTCATAGCAGTGAGCCAGGTATGGATGTCTTGGTGTTTGGTGTTGTTGGTCAGCAGTGGGAATTCAGTCTTGGAGGGGTTGAGCTTCAGGTGAACACTGGACATCCAGGACTGGATTGGGATGATCAATGTGAGGCAGGTCTTGAGCCCGTGGATGGCTTCAATGAGGATATCTTGAGGTAGATCTGCGTGTCATCTGCGTATTGGTGAATGTGGATGTTGTGTGGAGAGAGGAGGGTTCAGAGCGGTTCCATGTAAAGATTAAAGATAACAAGGGACATGATGGATCCTAGCGGAACTCCACAGGTGATGGGTAGAGTTGGAAGAATCCATTTGTACCAACTGTTGGCAGTTCCTAAGGTAGGATTTGAACCATCTGAGGACAATCTCACTGATCCCCATGCACCAATGTAGATTGTCGGTGAGTGTCTGGTGGTCTACTGTGTCAAATACTGCTGAGAGGACAAGAACTAGGAGGCAGGGAGGGCCATCATCGAGGACTTAAAGGGCATCGTTGATCACCTTGATGTAGCCGTTTCTGTGCTGCATCTGGGTCTGATGCCAGATTGGTAGGACGGAAGGAGGTTATTGGCTTCAATGTGTTGGAGGAGTTGTATGGCTACTGCTTTCTCAAGTATGGTACCTAGAAAGGGACGATAGGCGATGAGGTGGTAGTTGCTGAGATCACCAGGGTCCAGTGTTGGTTTCTTAAGAAGCAGGAGGATTTGTCTGGTCTTGATGGTCAAGGGGAAGGTGCCTTGAGTTAGGGAGCTGTTGATGATTGTCAGGTAAGGGAGGAGTGCTTCAGTCAGAAGGGTCTTGAGTATGGAGGCAGGGAGGATGTAACCCACATACAATGTGGCATTGAGGGATGCTAGGGTGGCAGTGAGGTCTTCCATAGTTGGTGTCTTTAAAGTTGCCCAGGTAGTTGTGATTTTGCAAGATGGGATGTGTGGTGTGCTGTCAGTTGTGGCATTTGTTTCTATGTGTTGGCCGATCATGTTGATCTTGTTGGTGAAGAAAGAGTTGATGGTGGTGTATATTTCGATGGAGTGGGCTACAGGTGGTTCAGGCAGAGGGTTGATGCAGTGTTTGTTGGCTTTGAAGAGGGCTCTGCTTTCAATGTTAGCCATGGCTATGGTGTTTTGGTAGTAGTTGGCCTTGGCAGTGTTGATCAGTTGCCTGCGTATAGCTATTTTCTTGAGCAGGGTGGGGTTGGATGCGCTGCAGGCTTTTCACCAATTCATTTCTTGTTTTCTGATGATTCATTGTTGAGGTTAAGTTCTTCAGTGTACCAGGGTGCTTGAAGGTTTGGGCTTGAGGGCTTGAGGGTGCGCCATTTCACTGGGGCATGGTAGTTGATGTTGTTTGTTAGGGTGGTGTTGAGAACTTGGAGGAGCGAGTTGCAGTCCTGGTTCATCAGAGGTACATCAGCCCATGTGAGGTGGAGTTTAGTGAGGTTTTCTGTGACAGCCTCCACTGGGAAGTTCTGCAAGGATCTGAAGGCTTGATCGGTTAGTTTTCAATGGGTTTGCATGAGAGGTGTGGTGTGACTAACTTCAAAGGGGATTGCCAGATGATCCGACTAGTCTAGCGGAATAGGAGAACTGTGATGAAGGGTGGGCAGTGTGGTGAGGTTGAGGATATTACCTTTCCTATGAGTTGGTTCTTTTTATGTGCTGTGTGAGGTTCAGTGTGTCAAGTTGACAGCGGAGATCTTTCTTCATTGATTTGGTTGCTGGGTTGCCAGGGATGTTGAAGTCGCCGAAGAAGATGCTGTTGGCATGCGTGAGAGACATGGTGGTGACCAAGTCTGTGAAGTCTTCCATGAAGGACGTGTTGGGCTTGGGTGGTCTGTAGATGAGATGAAAAGTGACTGTGTACATTGAGAAGAGTTGGAAGTGGCAGGATAGGTTTTCAAAAGAGCCAATGGTTGCGACGTCCAGTTAGGTGCATGGCCATAATGTCTTGTGATTGATGACGAGGCCTCTACTGATCTTGTTTGGACGGTCTTATTGTAGAATTCTGTAGCCGTTGGGGGTGAGGATATCTAGGATGTGGGTGGAGGTGGATGTCATCAAGGTCTCAGTAATGAAGATGGCATCCAAGTCATGTTTGGTGATGAGGTTGGCTATGTCAGCTGCATGGTTGATTGATGAATGAACATTGTCGAGCATTAATTTTCTTGTAATGGTGGATGATGAAATGCTGATGGGGTGTATGGTGACATGGGTGAGGTTGCTGGTGAGCAGTGTCCGTGATGTTGCTGGCAAGCGGCGTGGTTGGTGAGGTGGGCTGTTGGGAGACAGTAGTGAAACATATTGGTTTTAAATATGGCACCAGCAACTTAAACCAGAAAATTCCAGCAGGAAGGTTAAATTACCTTCATGCCAATGACTTACCAGTAGTAGTGGTGGTAATTGCTGGTCCGGTGGCAACGGCATGTCTGGTAGTCATGGTGGAGGACATATGCGTCAAGATGTCCTCATGCATGACTCTCCCAGATTTCATGTTTCCCACATCTCTCCATGGCAGGCCTTCATATATGGTTCCTTGGACATCTCTTGTGCTCTTTTATGACATCACTGCTAGGAGCATGCCAATATCATACATCTGGAACAGGGGTGTTTGGGCCAACAACAGAAGTAATTCCACTGCTTTCTTTAGTGGAAATGTTGGGCACATCACTCTGGTTGCAAGCACCTACAATTCTATACCATGCTTGTGCAAGGACACATATATTACATCCTTGTCACAAGAAGGATAATACTAAAGTTAACCGATATCTATTGCTTCTATTGGTGCTGTTATGTAGTGGATCTAACACTGAAAATAGTTGATCATACCGGATCTAATGAATATCTAACAAATGACAGACATTTTTGCCAATTTTTTTGGCTCGTGGGAGCTGGCTACGGGTGAGCTCCTCACTTAAATAAATGCTTATATCTTCATTCTGTAGCGGACCTAACGTTAAAAATTGTTGATCTTACTGGATCTAATGAATATGTATTGAAATTAATGACTTTTCCCCCAACATTTTGTTGAGGGAGGGCAAGGTGCAGCTTTCCCAACTTTTCAGCCAAATATTTCAGCACTTGTGTGAGATCTAACAAATAAAATGCCTAATCATACCGGATCTAACGAACATCAAACAAATTACATACTTTTTTGTACATTTGTTTGGTTGAGGGGAGCCAACTAGCTCACTACGGGTTAAACCCCCTCTAAATAATTGCTAATAACTCCTGTTCTGTGGTAGATCTAACGTTAAAAGTGGTTAATCTTATGAGATCTAACGAATATGTATTGAAATGAATGACTTTTTTTCCAAAATGTTGTTGGGGGGGGCATAGGGGGCCAGTCACCCTCATTTGCGGGCAAATATTTCAGCACATGTGTGTGATCTGACAAATAAAATGCCTGTTCATACCGGATCTCACAAATAGGTAACTAATAAAATAGATTTTTGTATATTGTTTTGGTTGAGGTGGGGCTAACTAGCTCACTACGGGTTAGCCCACCTCTAAATAATTGCTTTAATGCCTGTTCTGTACCAGATCTAACATTGAAAATGGTTTCTCATTCCTGATCTAATGAATATCTAACAAATTACATACGTTTTTGTACTATTTTTGAGTGAGGGGGTTGACTAGCTTACTATGGGTTAGACCCCCGCCCCTTCTAAATAATTGCTTATAGTGCCTGCTCTGTAGCGGATCTAATGTTGAAAATGGTTGATTATACCAGATCTAATGAATATCTAGCAAATTACATAATGTAGGTAACATACTCCTAGTAGGCACCTCAAATACCAACTTGGGGAAACTTCAGCTAATGCAAAACAAAGCGCTATGAGCAGCCCTAGTAATCAAGAAGTCGGACATATTGGTTACCCATTAAAGCAAGAATTATCTTTAACGCACTGTGTATTACCCACAAATGCCTCGCCAGTAAAGCTCCCATTTACCTAAATAACTCTATAAGCAAAAAAGAATCCATGAGAACGCTTAGATCCAACACAAAATCGCTCCTTGCTGTCCCCCAGTTCAAAAGCTCCAGTACAGGAGGTAGTAGCTCCTTAATCATGGCCCCCCTAAACTATGGAATGAGCTTCCAATCAACATTAAAAGTGAAGACTCCTTCCAATGTTTAAATAGAACTACTAAAAACCTGGCTCTTTAACCAATACTAGCACCCCTCACCTCCTACAAAACTCCTATCTGCCAAGGTCCAGCTTGAGGCCTCCACAGATGAGACGAATACCAGAATTTGTAAAGTATTGAAATTAACCATGTATTGTATATACCTATGTTAATTATTGTATCCGTTTTGCTTGATGTAATGTAACACTATTGATTTGACCATAAGCTATCTGTAACAACGCCGTGATACCCTAGGGTCTGGGCGTTGAACCAATGTAATAAATAAATAAATAATACATTTTTGTCCATATTTTGATTGGGGGGTTAACTATGAGTTAGCCCAACTCTAAATAATTGCTTATAACTCCTATTCTGTAGCAGATCTGATGTTGAAAATGGTTGATCTTACCGGATCCAACGAATATGTACTGAAACAAATGCCTTTTTCCCCAACATTTTGTGCAGCTCCCCCCCCCCTTCTTTGCAGCAAAATATTTCGGCACCTGTGTGAGATCTACAAAAAAATGCATGATCATAATGGATCTAACAAATATCAAAATAATTACATACATTGTTTTACATCATTGTTTTACATTTGTTTGTTGAGGGGGGGCAACTAGCTCACTACGGGTTAGCCCCTTCTAAATAATTGCTTATAGCTACTGTTCTGTAGTGGATCTAACGTTGAAAATGTTTGATCATACCGGAATCTAACAAATTACATATGTTTTTGTACTAATTTAGCAGATCTGCCAAATATGTATTGAAATTAAGGACTTTTTTCCCAAAATGTTGTTGAGGGGGGCAAGCCCCCTCATTTGCAGCCAAATATTTCAGCAAATGTGTGCGATCTGACAAAAGAAATGCATGATCATACCAGATCTCACAAATACCTAAACAATGACATCGATTTTTGTAAATATTTTGGTTGAGGGGGGGGCTAACTAGCTCACTACGGGTTAGCCCACCTCTAAATAATTGCTTAAAACGCCTGTTGTGTAGCTGATCTAATGTCAAAAATGGTTGATTATACCAGATCTAATGAATAACTAACAAATTACATACATTTGTGTCTATTTTTTGATTGGGGAGGGGTGACGAGCTTACTACGGGTTAGCCCCCCTCGAAATGTTTGCTTATAACGCCTATTCTTTAGTGGATCTAATGTTGGAAATGGTTGATCCTACCGGATCTAACAAATAACATATTTTTGTAAATTCTTTGATTGGGGGACTAATAAAGGCAGCGCTGGTGGAGGTGGAGAGGTGCTCCCTGATATCAGCATTGTACAGGGACACCTGACACCTCCCCCCACCCCATCGTCCAGCTACACCCCCAGCTTCACAGGGCGCTGATGGAGGAGGGAAGGGAGGTGATAATCTGGCACTGACCCATAAAGTACCACTGCAAAGTCCAGATACCTGCCGCGGATTAGATTGTGACCCACTGCTTCCTGGTCACAGATTCCTCTACAACCCCATTCTACATCCCTCCTGCAGCAGCTCCCAGTAAACCCCCCAGAGATGAACCCCCTCCCACCCCAACACACAAGGTTCATCAGTGAATCTCCTGGGATTATCCAGTGGGGACCGCCCTCCCCATGTCCTAGTCACCCGTCTTCCCCACCTCAGACAGGGTCAGGACTTTATGCGCTGGATCCAGGTTCACGGGCACTGTAGAGAAAGGAGAGAAGAGAAAGGGTTACTAGGCAGATGGCACGGAAGCCTGTGAGGACATAAACGCCCCCCCACACTCAATTCCCTCTAATGTAATATGATAGTTTATATATATATATAGCTCCTATACACAATGGGCCTCATTACACGGATAGCGCTAAGGGATTACCAGCACCGGTAAGGGCACCGGTTGGTGCCGGTAATCCCTTAGTGCCATACTACGAGGTCCCTCAGTGGGTCCCATCCTTAACGTGTGGCTAACTTCCACACATTAAGGAAGGGACCCGCTGAGGGACTTCAGGGCAAATAACGGTACCGCTAATAGCGGTACCGTTATTTGCTCCTTCCCCATTCCCATTGAGCCCTATGGGGAAAAAAATGGGAATGGGGAAGGGCCTTGGTGAATGGGGAATTACCGCCCCCACACACCTTGGAATAGGACAGTAATTCTGCCATTCACCAAGGTGGATTCTGTAAAATACCGGCGGCAACCATGGCGCTAACAGCGCCATGGTTACCGCCATCCGTGTAATGAGGCCCAATGTGTTACAAAGTGCTTCAAGGCAAGGGAGGGAACAAGGGAAAATGCAATGACATTCTTACAAGGCCATGAACAAAAGAATGTGAAATTAACTATCATACTCGACCTGGCGACATTTCAGATAGTGCAAGAGCTTAGAACATAGATAGGAAGGCAGGGGATGGGAGGGAAAAGGGAACAGAGAGGCCACTACCATACTAGGCCTGACGACATTTCTGGTAGAGCCGGAGATTAACAAGAGGTGAGGGAGAAGGGGAGGAGAAAGGAGGAGAGGAGCAAAACAAGTGACTTTCGTACTAGGCCTGACGACATTTCAGATAGTGCTGGAGGGGGAGGGAGGAAAACACGTAAGGAAGGGGAGAAGACAAACATTTGGTCCGGGAACAATTCTGATAGCGTAAGTAAGAAAAAGTAAGGGAGAGCAGGAGGAGAGTGGGAAAAGAGAGAGGAGAACACAGTGTTAAACAGTGAAACAGAGCGGAGAAGCAGAGGGGAGAGCGAATACAGTTGCAGAGGTAAGTAAAAGACATAGGGCCTCATTACACGTTGTGCGGTAATGGAATACCGTTACCGGTAATGATTTACCGGTACTGTTAATTCCCTAAGCAAATCACGACCCGGACCCACCGCTATCTGCGCACCCGTTACTTACGGTGCCACTAATAGCGGCAAGGCCGCGGGCGCGCGACCCACATGCCGGAATTAGCGCCATGGCGCTAATACCAGGCCATCACAAGCCATGCGGACATGGTATTAGCGGCATGTAAAACACCCAAAAACCCCTTACCGGCATGGCGCTAATAACGGCATCGAAAAGCACCCGTTAAGAGACCTGAGCAGTGTACCCATCAACTACAGGTGGACACAATCAGCACAGGTGCATGCAATGGAGACAGGCAGCACAAAAGAGCACACCACACCCCTACCCACACCCCTTCCCACACCAAGATGGTCCCAATAGCAGCAGCATGACATGACAGCCTTGACTACATGATAGCAGTGCAGCACCTACAACAACAGCCAGCACCAGAGGTGAGCCGTAACAGGCACCCATTCCTCACACCATACAGGCGAAGACAGCCATCCACTGAGGAGGTGGCTCCTAACCCCTGTACGTAACCCACAGAACCATCAGGACGAGGACAACAATATAGTACATCCTTCCAATGACAGTGCTCCGCTGCCTAAGCGGCCTGGGTGTGGCACTCCTGTACGGCCGTGTCAAAGTGGCAAAGACAACCATGGCATGTGTAGAGCATCACAAAATGTGCATATGATGGAATGTGCCTATGCCACTTGAAATTGACATGCAACCACCAGAAGAGTATGATGTGGCTGGGGATGAGTGCGGGTGGAATGCCCCGGCAGGACATGAAACAGGCAGTGCCAAGGAGGCACACGATGTGCATCAGCATCTGATTCTGTAATCTCATCATGCACCAAGGTGAAATAGCATGGACGTAGATGGGAATTGTTGCCCTGGTGCATGTTTCGAGGCCCACAAAGGACCCTGTCCACAATGAATGACACATACACAATAATGGAGACCACGCTTGGGTTTCAAACTCTGAACAGTGTATATTGAACATATTGTGGTACTAAAGTGCATAACCCAAACTCCCTAAATACACCCTTACCCCCCTCCCCCCTCAACACACCCAAACACACCCTTACCTCCCTCCCCCCTCAACACACCCAAACACACCCTTACCCCCCTCCCCCCTCAACACACCCAAACACACCCTTACCCCCCTCCCCCCTCAACACACCCAAACACACCCTTACCCCCCTCCCCCCTCAACACACCCTTACCCCCCTGCCCCCTCAACACTCCCATGTGAGTCTCATGACGTGAATGTGTCTATTGCCACATGTGGCACACGAATCCTGGTGGCCCTATTTGCCAGTGCCTGCATCGTCATCTGGTGGTTGTGAAGCCGTGCGCTGCAGGCTCCGCATAGACCGGCGCAGGGGACTAGTCTGGCGTGAACTCCCAGACGAGGAGGGGCCTGGTTCTTCCTGGGCCATGAGTGGGCACCGACGCTCAATAGCGTCTGCTATGCGGTTCATGGCCTGCCGCAGTTGGGCCATTTCACTGCAGATTCGGCTGGTGCATGCCTCCATGCCCTCCCTCGTCTGCTGTGCAAGTGTAGCAATGTCCTCCCTCAGGCGGGCTGTCTCTGCCACATGTTGACCTACTAGGCCACTCATCTCGGTCTGCCTCTGGTAGATGGTCGAGAGGTCATGTCGCATGGTGGGTGTTGGTGGGATGGCTGATGCACCTGGTCCCATTGCACTTGCATCAGGAGAGGATATCTGGGGGCTCCATATCCATTCAGGGGTGGGTGAATCTCCATGACTACCCGGACCTGAGGAGTACCTCGGGCTTGCCAGTAAGGGGTTTGTTGGTCTGGGGCTCTGGTTATCAGCATCAATGGCAGGTGTGTCCTCCTCATCTGAAGGTGGGGCCGTGGCTGCTGCTTCACCCGTTGAGCTGGTGGCAGCAGAGTGCATTCCCTCGATGCTGCCCTCACCTGCTGGCAGACACACTTCCGTGGGTGCCACGACGGGAGCAGCCATGGCCTGTGGATGCGTGCAACTGGTGTTCCGGCTGCTTTTGTCCCTGTGGTCATGGACATTCGTCCTGGCTGCCCTTGTGGATGTGGCAGTGTCCCCTGTGGCATCCCTCCTTGCTTTTTTGCTGGATGTGGGAGCAGGTGTGGAAGTGCGTGCCTCCTCAGTGTCAGTGTGTGATCCTGCAAGGGTGAGAAATGTTGACAACCATCAGTGATGGGTCGACCTGCCTTGAGCAAAATGAATACGTCATGCCGTTCTATGCATTCCAGGCTCTTTAGTGTGGATGCAGGTAATGGGGATGTTGGGTGGGTCATGCATGAATGGGTCTGTGTTGTACGGGCATGTGGTGATGCATGCATGTCTGTTTGTGGCTGGAGCCACGGCATTCATATGGACACATGATTGGGGGGAACATCACACTTCACTGTGCATTGTTTGATGCATACACTCACCTCCATCGGACGAAACGGCCACGCCATGCTCCATTTGTCCAACTCCCTCAATGCATTCCACCCCGATGGTTGATGCACATGTCTCCTCCCACTCAGTGAGCTTGATTGGCGATTCACTGCCTCCTCCTGTGCCTGTAGCCAGGTTGCGGTTCACGGATAGAATGTTCCGCACACGGAGCCGGAGGTCATCCCACCTCTTTCGGCAGTCTTTGACTGTGCGGGTTGTGGTGCCTACCGCGCTGACCTTGTGGGCTACCTCTTCCCAGATAGCCTTCTTCTTCACAATGGTCTCCCGACGCATGTCATTGTTGAAGACGACATGAGCATTGTCTGCTAGTGTCTGCGTTAGCATAAGGAGCTCCTCCTTGCAAAATTTCTCCTTGCGTTGCCGCTCAGACGATTTTTTAACGGCCTTGGGCATCTTCACGGTGTCCTTGGTGTATTTCCCAACGTGGTTCCTGGTAAGGTGTCCTGGATAAGGAGGATGGCAATGGATTGTGTTTTTAAAGATGGCCGCCGTGCTCTTTCCCGTTCCGGTGCGATGACGCTATTTCCGGTTCCGCAATATTACGGTAACCGCTATTAGCGGTGACCGCTAATGGCGGTCACCGACATTTACGGAAACCGCTATTTGCATGTGGCGGCAGGTCGGAAGTGCTAACAGCGCTTTCGAGGATGCCGTTAAGGGACTTTTTGGGGACTTTTGCGGCATGGCGGTAGGCTCAATACCAGCATGGTGGTAGGCTCGTGCCCGCGATCTCGTAATGGCATGCAATTTGCGGCCTCTTGCGAGGGCGGAAACGCTATTTACGCCATGCCGGTAATTAGCAATTTTTACCGCCTACCGTGTAATGAGGCCCTATGTTGCAGGGAACAGAAAATGTAAGGAAGGATTCAAGATGATGATGGGCATAGCATGTTCCAAAGCCACCCAGAGTACGAGATGCAGGGGAGGTCCAGAATGAGAAGGCGAAGCACCAACCGTCAATGGAGGTCATTATGACGCTGGAGATAGCCATGCCACTATTTGCGGCATGGCTACCCCCATTCCGGGTACCGGGTCCGGGTTCCTGGAATGGGGAAATACCAGGCCATTCCGACCTCTCAGCGCCCGGTATTTCCCCATTCCAGGAACCCAGACCCTGTACATCCCCATTCCCATTCGAGCCCCCATTGGGCTCAATGGGAATGGAGAGCATGCTAACAACGGGCCTGTTAATGATGGGCCCATTGTTAGCATGCTGGTCTGCTGGCAGGACCCGCTAAGGATGCCTGGGGAGGGGGGTAGGAGGGGACGCATATCAAGGGGACCAGGGAAGGGGCTGGGGGGCACAACAGACATCATGGTAGACCAGGGAGGGGGGAGGGGGCAGCAGGCAGCATTCTGGTGGAAGACAAGGGACAGGCAGGGGCCTTTGTTGGGGGCTTTTGTTAGTAATGGTTGGCTCCCACCTCCCGGTTTCTATGATTGGTTTGAAAGCCAAGTGCAACCAATGGGAGGGGGGAGCAAGGCCAGGTCAGTAGGTCCAATGAAAAAAGTGAGGCCATTTTGGAATGTCAGTAAACAATGAAGCAGGGCTGCAAGATGCCCACAATCTGACGGCAAAGGCAGTGGAGTGAGAACACTGCTGGTCTTTTGGAATGCTCACAGTGCAGCGAAAGTCAAACATTTTAAAAGCATTTTTTCTTTTTTCTGTGCAAAATCATGTCGCACCAACGAGCGCTGCAGTAATAAAACCAGGCTTACCCTAGTAATATCAGATGGAAAAGCAGCATGGTGAGGCAGATGTTAAAGCCTCGAGCGTTGTTGTCGGCATCAGGAAGCAGGGAAGAGGCAAGATGAGAATCATAGCATGCCTTTGCTCAGGCAGGTGGCATGCCCACAACTCATCAACTAATCCTGTGTTTGGGGCTGACATGACATTGACATAACCAGTCTTCCTCTGTACATAGTCTGTAAATCATATGTGCAAAGTACAGTACATGCTGAAAAGGGAATTCTCCTATCAAAGAAATGCCTGAATGTATTGCTGAAAAGTCAGCCTTATAGGCAAATTTGCACCTAAACCAAGCTCTCCAAAGGGCTAACTTACATTGTTCAGATCACAGCAAAGCTATACGTACCTATATTTGTGCTTGCTTCTTGTGTCTAGAGCTCCCACAAGCAATAAACTTGCAATACGATCCACCTTCTTCAATGCTCCGTCCCTCCAGGTGGACGGCTCTCAGCAGCGCTGTGTGGTCATTTACAGATCTTAATGTCACTGCATTGGGCCCAACTACCTTTGCTTCAGGTGTGAGGAATCCAAGGGAATCCTCCCTCCTTTCCCTCGATTAGCCTCCTCCCAGGTGGAAAGGCCAAAGCTGCCAGATCCTGACCCTGCCGGTGGGTTTGAGAGAGGACTGCCTGGGGGAAGGTAACTTGGGAAGAGGAAGTGAGGTACCCAAGGATGAGACATGGTATCCCCCTTTTCCCTTTCATGATGTTCCGTCAATCCCCCAAGCCTTTATGGGTTATTGTCATTCTCTTCCTGGTTCTCCCATTGCCTTTGACAAATATACACACCACTTTGGTGCTGGTCCGAGGAAGAAGACAGTGGACCACTTTGGTACTGAGACGAGGAAGAGGCAAGCAAATGCACGTAGGACTCTGACGTCGCCAGTGAGCGGTCTAGTGTTTGGCGAGTCAATGATCTTGGCAGGAGGTTTAAAACCCCTACGAACAGAGAAGAATATGTTGGCTGCAAGGGAAGTTTGAATCCCATGCAAGGTGCATAGCGCCAGGTGAGACGCTAAAGGTACCGAGGTGGTTGCAGAGGATGCGCAGCGAGAAGCAAGGCTGGTGACAGGTGGAGTCCTGTGGAGAACTGCCGTAGCGAGGTAGAGCCAGCACAGCAGAGCCGTGCAGTGAGACTCGGTCCTACTAAAACAGACCAGGTTTGGCACAGAGGCCACGGGGAGCCGCTGAGAAAGCAGGAGGAAGCCCTGCATGTGGAAAGGACTGTGGCGGTCCAGAGACTTCCTCCGACACAGTGGAGACCACCGGAGAGTCCACAGACATTTACTTAAGTTTGAATAGCGACACTAAGTTGAATGCATGTAATAAGTTAAAACACTTCAAGTTGATGGAAGAAATAAATGCAGATTGAATTAATGATACAAATGAATACAGTGAGATATTCCCTAAAGTAGCAGTGGGAATTTGGAAATCAGCATTGCCTAAGCCAGCAAATAGACTTTGTGAAGTCCTGAAAACTAGCATTGGCAAAAGGCAGGAGAATTGGTGAATGTGATGTGAGAGTATAGAGACAGCTGGCATACAAAACCGGAGAAGGGTATTTAAGAAGTGAAGATAAGAAAGCTGAATCACTGCGGCAGCGTCCTGGCGGAGGAGTGCACCGGAGGACCATCAAACATCAGTCAGCAGAAGTGAACTGTTGAACTATGAAATCCTGGTAGGGAAAATTGCCAGATGACAGTGATTTTGGTGTGGACAGACATCTGCACCTTAGGGAGGCCTGCCAGCTCTCTCTAATGTGGAAGAACTATTTTGTTTCGTTTATCACTTGATGAACAATTGAGAAGCTGGGCAGGGAAATATAGCAGCTTCTAAGTGATGAACTTTACATTGTGAGAACCTTTGAGAACTGTGCAACACAAGAGGGGCTGGGACGCACCCTCTGCTTGTCCTGAGAAAATGGGGAAGGGAGGTCCCTCCCAGAGCGAGAACACTTGTTATTTTTTAGGCATTGGGCCTCATCAGAAGATGGGCTGCAAATCGGCGCAATTACCGCGGGCACAAATAGCGGTGCTGCCGGGGTTGTGCAGCGGTATCAGCACTGCATCATGACCTGGCATGAAGGCATCCCTAACTCCGACGGTAAAGCTATTAGCACCTAGTGGTAATTGAACTGCAATAAGGGCTACCGCCGGGAAGCCAGTGCTAATTGCTTCACCGCCGGAAGGTGGCCGTTTTGAAGAACACAATACATTAATTAAATATCCTCACCGCAGAGGTAAACCAGTGGGCAGCAGCGCACAGCCATATTGACCAAACTTGCCCAAAAGGTGACGGCAGTGTCCAGTGTACCCCGTGATGGTGAGAACTGCCGGAAACCGTTGAACGACCTCAGCGTAAGGGTGCAGAAACCGCTGTCCCAACATCGCCGGAAGACCTTGGTGACAGGAGGAGGCCCCTGCCAAGCCATTGGTCCTCACGGCATGGGAGGAAAAATGCAGTATAGTGCTCGAGGGAATAGAGGGAGTTGGCAGTGCAGAGGTGGGAGCCAGCAACCAAGAGGCAGGAGGTGAGTGAACCCCCCCCCCATGCATGCACAAATGAAAACCCAGAATAGGAAGCCCCAGTGGACATGGACACAAGTCTGGGCATGATGACAGGGCAGAGTGGCGTGCTATCACATCAGCCACCCCACAGCAGCCATGGGGCAGGGCACCACGGTCACCCCTGAGTGTCACAGCAGCGGGAAGGGCAGGCAAGTGAACCAAACAAATGTCATACGTACCTCCCCCCTACTGGTGCACCCTGTGCCAGCGCAAATGAGGTGCAAGAGCAACCATGACACTGTGCTGCAGTCACCCCAGAATGTAGCAGACCAAGTAGGATCTGCCCCATGAGGGCATAGCAGACAAGCCACAGGCATGTTCCCAGCATGCCAATCACCTTTGTGAGAAACCTGAAGGTGTGTCACCCACTAGTCACCGTGGATCTGTCATTCAGGTGGCCAGGACATGGTGTCACAACACTCTCCCAAAACCCCCTCTGGCAAACCCATTGGCCAGGTGGAGTCAGGACTCGGGCCTCTAGAGCCTGGCATCCTCTTCAAAAGCCCTCATGGGGCCATTCCTGGCGCCTATGACGCCAGACTCATACACCATGAAAGACAATGTGCTTGGGAACTACTTTATTGTATTGTCAGCCAACATGAAGGCATCCACATAGCTTGGTTCCTAAGAACCAAGCTATGCGGTCTAGTGTTACACTTCGGGCTTCCTTGCGGAATACGACTCCTTTACAAGCTCCTCTGTGGACCAGATACAGGTTGCCATGGCGCCTGTACAAACTACGATGGAGTCCGTGTCAGCTGACACGTCCTGTACGTGGAAGACGTACGGCAAGACACGCCCCCATACGGCTTTAAAACCACCGTCTTCCAAGGGGCTCGTTGCTGCTAATTAGCGTTACAAGCTACAGCGGTTATGTCTGTTTACTCCTTCGTGTCTTCTCCGCACAAATTCCTAATCTGCTTACCTGGTTTTCTGACCCTTGCCTGGCTTCTGGATTGGCTTGCCTTCTCCTTTATTCCTGTCGTGCTCACCTGGCTTTTGACCGAGAACGTTATTGGATCCTGCTTCCTGCTGTCTCTTGCGGTACTTCTTTCCAGCCAGCTGCTACTAGACGCAGAACCACTTTACCTTCCTCGCAGGTGACTTGCTATCAACCATCTGGAACTTTCTACGCCTTACCTGGATGCGTGTGTGCTCAGGTACATACTTATAATTGGCAAATCCATCCCTACTGTTTATTTTCTCCATGGCCTTGTTTGGATCTTCACCTTTTGTTGGATTCTGGGACATTGAGTGACTACATTGTGAACTTATCTTCAAGTGCATATAAACGCTTTGCTGATACTGCACCAACCCGGCACTAGTGCGACCCTCGTGCCGTTCGGGGCTATTTCCCTACACTAACATTCCTGTTTGTTATTTTCTCCTTTCGTTGTCTTCTGTTTCATGGACTACTTTCCATCCTCAAAATATCCATATTTCAGGTTAGTTGTTATTGGTTCGATACTTTAGGAAGTCTCTTTAGAATTATTCCCACTCATTGTGATTATTCATATTTTTGTAGATTCATCCCGGGGAAGCTCCACTCCAATACTTATCTAGGTATATTCCTGTAAAATACTGCTGTTCTGATTACTTGATTTATATTCAACACTGTCTAATATCTTTGTATTCCTTTGCAGCATTGGTATTGGCGGTGTGTGTTCCCCCCGCTCTTTTATTCAATTGACACCTCTGTCTGTCCCAATCGAAACAGCAGAGAGGTACATTGTAGAAAAGAGCCCCTCTTTGAGGAAGCCTGAGTCTTGTACTCAGGGGAGCTGGGATGGAAGGCTGAATATCGATTCTTGTACAACCATCATCTCCAAGGTCACTCATCCTCATCTTGGGCCTATTTCGGAGTGGTGAGTAACAGAATTAGCAGCCTAAACAATGTCCACGGAGGCCAGTGATGCTTTGACTCAAATCGTGCAAATGGTCACGGATCTACGAACCGACTTGACCAATGCACAAGAGGCACTGCGCCAACGTATGGACGCCATTCAGGCCTTGGTTACCACACAAGCGCCACAGATGGCCGGTGCTGGTGCTACAGCTTCAGGTTCAGGGTTTCCACCTCCACAGCAGGAATCAAACCCTATTATGCTTATAACCCAGTTCCCTCTAGCTCCTCCTGGACGCTTCCTAGGCGATCCTAAACAATACCGAACCTTCATCAACCAATGCAAACTGCATTTTTTGTGCCGCCCTGCTTCATTTCCAACTTTTACTACTAAAGCGGCTTTTGTTCTGTCACATCTAGGAGGTACTGCAGCCGCATGGGCTAACCCATTGTTAGAATCCAACAGTCATGTTCTCTACAATTGTGATGCCCTTCTTGCTATGATGAGTAAAGTATTTGATACATGTTACACTACTCAAGCTACTGACCTGGAACTCTTAAAGCATCGACAAGGGAACAACTCTCTATTGGTTTATTTGGCTCGTTTCAATCAGTTGGTAGCAGAAACTGACTGGCCCGAAGAAAAGAAAACTGCAGTCTTCTATCAAGGCCTCTCAGATGAATTAAAGGACATCCTCTCCACTGTTCCTGTAGTCCCCACGGCATTTGGGGAATTACTAGATCTAGTCCTTCAGATTGATGCCCGTAAATCTGAAAGACGTGGCGAAAAGAAACCTGATTTGTTCAGCACGGTTCCAGCATAGGCCTCGTCTTCTTCAATTCTTGCATCAGAACCTATGCAGATTGGTGTGGTTAGGGGGCCACTCACCCCTGCTCAATGAAAATATCGTAGATCGCACAATCTCTGCATGTATTGTGGGGCCTCTGACCATTTACTGCCCGAATGTCCCAAAAAACCCAAAAGAAAGGCGGGAAACACCAAATTCCGACAGTAGACAGAGTCCCTACGTCAGGAAGTTCACCTTTGGACTCTACACAACCCGAGCCATCTAGTTCGACTACCTGTTCCGTTTTCCCTGATTCATGGTGTTTCATTCCAGACAACAGCAGTGATTGATTCAGGAGCAACGGGTAATTATGTTGATCAATGCTTTGCCTCTATGTCAGGGATACCACTGATTCGCAAAGCTATACCTGAAACAGTGAATGCAGTGGACGGTTCAATCCTTGTATCTGGAATGGTAACTCACCAGACGGTCCCATTACATATGAGTACCGATGAAGGCCATACTGAAGAGATATCATTCGATATCATCAAAGCGCCAGCCTACAGAGTCATTCTGGGTATTCCATGGCTGAAGCTGCATAACCCTGCCATTGACTGGTCGACATCTCAGATTCAGTTCCCTTCCAATATATGCAATACCCGATGCACTCCATTGCTTGGAATTACCCAGGATAGTCCTGTCAGGGCACTGGTTTCTCCTACTATGCATATTTGAGCTGTTTCTAACAACGTTGTCTCTATGGTACCTTCTCAATATGCAGACTACGCAGATGTCTTCGACAAAGGGATGGCAGAGACTCTACCTCCACATAGAGTCTATGATTGCCCAATAGACCTAATACCAGGGGCAAAGATACCCTCCGGCAGGGTGTATTCACTCACTCTCAAAGAAGACGAAGTACTTAAAGAGTACATAGACAAGGCCTTGGCCATGGGATTTATCCGTCCATCCAAATCACCAATTGCATCACCGCTTTTCTTTGTTCCTTAGAAGGAAGGGGATTTACGTCCCTGTATTGATTATCGGGCATTGAATGCAGATACCATAAAAAACCAGTATCCTCTTTCCCTGATCTCTGTCCTCCTTGATCAGTTGGGATCCTCCAAAATATTTACTAAGCTCGATCTCAGAGGAGCTTACAATCTGGTCCGCATGAGACAGGGGGACGAATGGAAGACCGCTTTTAAAACATGTTACGGTCTATTTGAATATCTTGTTATGCCCTTTGGGCTATGTAACGCCCCGGCCACCTTTCAGGCATTCATGAACGATTTGTTTTATGACAATCTTGACCAGTTTGTTGTAGTCTACCTGGATGACATTTTGATCTATTCATGAAACCAGGAAGACCATGGAATGCCCAAATGTCAAAACAGTGCTCCAACGTCTGAGGGATCATAAATTGTTTGTAAAAGCCGAAAAATGCATATTTCACGCCTCAGAGGTGGAATTTTTGGGGTATGTCCTTACTAACAACAGGGTGCGCATGAGCCAGTCTAAAATTAGTGCTACCCTGGAATGGCCTGTGCCCAATTCAGTCAAATCTTTGCAATCATTCCTGGGATTTGCAAATTTCTATAGATGCTTCATCAATGGCTTTTCTGAAATCTCTGCACCTCTTACCTCCCTGACAAGTGCCAAGGTGCCATTTGTTTGGTCTTCTGAAGCTCAGAGGGCTTTTGATCAATTAAAATCCGCCTTCACTTCTGCCCCTGTCTTCAAACATCCCGATCCCGATCTTCCTTTTTTTGTTGAGGCTGACGCTTCGGGTTATGCTCTTGGGGCGGTGTTGTCACAAACCTGTCCTCATTCGGGCGAGATTCATCCTGTTGCCTACTTCTCTCGCAAATTAACACCTTACAAAAGGAACTATTCCATCGCGGAACACAAACTCTTAGCCATCAGAGATGCATTTTTGGAATGGAGACATCACCTTCTGGGGGCCAAACACCCTGTAACGGTATACTCGGATCATCGTAGTCTGTTAACCTTCAAATCTAGGAAACGCCTTACAGCTAGACAGGCACGATTGCATTTATTCTTTTCACAGTACCAATTTGTTATCACATATCGTCCTGCTAAAGCTCAAGTTTCAGCTGACACTCTTTCTCGCCTCCATGCGGGTGGCCAGTCCCAGCAGGTAGAGGCACTTCCTCTCCTACCGAACAAAGTTGTTTGCGGGTGTTCGGTTCAGCCCTCTTTGCGTTCAATCATCCTTGATTGGGTCTCAACCCATCCAAAAGAAATCGCTGATTTCAACCTAGAAGTAATTCAGGGTATGCTATTTATCCACGGGCGCGTCTATGTACCCTCAGGCCAAGCTAGAACCTTAGCTCTCCAGTGGTCCCACGATTCTTTGTTTGCAGCACATCCAGGAAGTCAAAAAACTCTTGAGGCCTTACGGCGTTGGGCTTGGTGGCCTTCCATGGCTTGTGATGTAAAGGACTACATTTTGACCTGTTCCATATGCACTCAATGTAAGACCTCTAGAGCCAAACCAGTAGGCTTATTACAACCTCTGCCTGTTCGTACAAACCCTGGCAGATGGTGTCAATGGATTTCATTGTGGAACTCCCCGACGTCCAGGGTCCTGACACCATTTGGGTGATTGTGGATTATTTCACAAAATATGCACTGTTCATACCTTGTTCCAGCTTGCCTTAGGCTCCGGAATTGGCGAGACTGTTCATGAATGTGTTTCGTTTCTTCGGCTTGCCCTCGGTCATTATTTTCCGACCGTGGTACACAATTTACTTCACGATTCTGGAGGGCTCTTACAGCTTCCCTGGGCATCGAGGACAGGTATTCCTCAGCATACCATCCTCAGACGGATGGGCAGACTGAGAGAACCAACGCTACTATCGAACAGTACCTACGCTGTTTATGCCTTCAGTTTCAACAGTCCTGGTTTACTTCTCTGCCTTACGCAGAGTTTATATATAACAACTCTATGCATACGTCTCCCTTTTTTGCCCTGTATGGTGGTCATCCTAGGGCACTCCCACTTGATCCGGTATTGCCAGCTGTCAATCCAGCAGCAAGAGACTGCGTGAGAGATCTCGATAAGATTCATCAGGATGTACGCTGTCATTTGCTTCGAGCTCAAGACCGAGCCAAAAAATATGCCGATGTGCATCGATCCCCGGCACCGGTCTATCGGAGCGGCATGAAAGTGTGGTTGTCGTCCCGTAATTTACGAATTGCGGGCAAACGTTCGCTTTTGCCTAAATACGTGGGACCCTATGCCATTACTGATGTTATTAATCCTGTGGTGGTCAAGCTCTCCCTGCCGTGCTCATGGCGTATACATCCAGTTTTTCACGTCTCCCTGATCAAGCCTTTCATCCAGGGGACTCGTCTACCTACACGTCCCTCGCCGATCTTGGTGGATGGAGAGGAGGAGTACGAGGTTTCGCGCATCCTGGATTGCAGGGTGTCTAGGGGTACGTTGTTCTACCTTGTGGATTGGAAAGGTTATGGGCCTGAGGACCGTACCTGGGAGCCTTTGTCCAACTTACATTGTCCGGAGCTTCGTCCGTTTACTCCTTCATGTCTTCTCCGCACAAATTCCTAATCTGCTTACCTGGTTTTCTGACCCTTGCCTGGCTTCTGGATTGGCTTGCCTTCTCCTTTATTCCTGTCGTGCTCACCTGGCTTTTGACCGAGAACGTTATTGGATCCTGCTTCCTGCTGTCTTGCGGTACTTCTTTCCAGCCAGCTGCTACTAGACGCAGAACCACTTTACCTTCCTCGCAGGTGACTTGCTATCAACCATCTGGAACTTTCTACGCCTTACCTGGATGCGTGTGTGCTCAGGTACATACTTATAATTGGCAAATCCATCCCTACTGTTTATTTTCTCCACGGCCTTGTTTGGATCTTCACCTTTTGTTGGATTCTGGGACATTGAGTGACTACATTGTGAACTTATCTTCAAGTGCATATAAACGCTTTGCTGATACTGCACCAACCCGGCACTAGTGCGACCCTCGTGCCGTTCGGGGCTATTTCCCTACACTAACATTCCTGTTTGTTATTTTCTCCTTTCGTTGTCTTCTGTTTCATGGACTACTTTCCATCCTCAAAATATCCATATTTCAGGTTAGTTGTTATTGGTTCGATACTTTAGGAAGTCTCTTTAGAATTATTCCCACTCATTGTGATTATTCATATTTTTGTAGATTCATCCCGGGGAAGCTCCACTCCAATACTTATCTAGGTATATTCCTGTAAAATACTGCTGTTCTGATCACTTGATTTATATTCAACACTGTCTAATATCTTTGTATTCCTTTGCAGCATTGGTATTGGCGTTGTGTGTTCCCCCCGTTCTTTTATTCAATTGACACCTCTGTCTGTCCCAATCGAAACAGCAGAGAGGTACATTGTAGAAAAGAGCCCCTCTTTGAGGAAGCCTGAGTCTTGTACTCAGGGGAGCTGGGATGGAAGGCTGAATATCGATTCTTGTACAACCACTCATCCTCATCTTGGGCCTATTTCGGAGTGGTGAGTAACATCTAGTGTTTTAGGTGTGGCAGCCTAGGGACTACTTTACCTGGAGTATTTTGTTGGGGCTATTTAAACCACACCCGAGCAAGACAACACGCTTCGCGTTACTTTGCAGCTTGCAACGTGACGCTCACCGTGTCCAGCTATTCCCTCGAACCTCGTAGAAGCAGAACCTGCAAGGAGGCAAAAGGAACATCATTAGCAGCAGCATCTTACCTGCAGTCTTCATCTTTAAACACTTGCAGCTACTGAGAACTGCTTCCTCGAATCTGCACGCCTCCCGGACTGAACGGCCTGAAAGAGGAAGATAGAGGCAACATTAAAGAAAGCAGTAGAGACATTTACAAATTACGAACTGCTCATAAGGCTTACCTGGCTGGTCGCCTCTCGGCTGCCACCACTCCGGACATTCCACTTGCGCTGAAGAACACCGCAACCTACAAGGAAGGAAAGCACAGGTTAGCAAAGGCAAGACTTCGCAGTGCTGCGCATAGCGCTTACTTACCGCATCATAGCGCTCTTAATGCGTCATCATTTACCAGCGGGGCTCAACCAAGCCAGTTCGCCGCGCTGAAGCTCCGCATACCTAAGGGAGAAAAAAGAGACATTTACAAAGAAAGGCATGCAGGATAGCAACAAAACTAAAGAACAGCATTAAGACCTACCTGAATATCAAATGGGCCGGCCTCAGTGAAGTAACTGGACCGCACTCGCCCATGAAAGACAATGCGCCCCTGCAAAGAAGGCAGGACGGAGAGCACGCCTAATTCTACCACAAGGTGAGGAGAGGGCGCCAGAGTGACTGAAATCATACGGGGGGTGGAGGGAGGATACTTACCCCAGTCGGTCAGTCTTGAACACAGTCCTCCTGTATTTTCAGGCGGAACCTTCCCCGCAGATCACATCAGGGCAAAGCTGAGAAGCATACCAGCGAGTAACCCGGCTGGGTGGCGTCCCTGTGGATACCAGGTGAGCGTAACAGTTCCTCACATATAGCATTATATCGTCGGCATAGGGAGTTATAATCTCTACTCTACCGGCCAATGGTATCCCTGCTCTACTGTAACTTGCCCTCAGTAAGGCAGCCAGCGGCTCGATCACAAAGGCGAACAACAGTGGGAACAGCAGGCAGCCTTGTCGTGTGCCCCCGGCTAGCTCTAAAATCGCTGATAGTGTCCCTTTGAGGCACATCCTAGCATAGGGTTGTGTGTAGAGTATACAGACCCACTTCATAAAATGCGGGCCAAATCCATAGTTGTTTAGGACTCTGAACAGGAAGGGCCAGTAAACGGTGCCAAAGGCTTTTTGCATATCTAAAGCCATTGCAATCCCTTCGGTATCTCTAAGGATCATCACCAGTATATCATAGAAACGGTGAATGTTCAAGGCCGTGGATCTGCCCTGTACAAATCCAGCTTGGTCTTCATGGACCATGCGTGGCATTCAGGGGCTCAGACGAGTGGCTAGTATGTTCGTGAAAACCTTTGCATTGATATTTATAAGGGATAGTGGGCGATAGGAGCCACAGTCCTCAGCTTGTTTCCTGGGTTTGAGTAGCAGGGTTATGACCGCTTCGCGGGTTGTGTCTGGCAATTTGCCCATTTCAAGTGCCTTGGTCCATACAGCGTGGAGGCGAGGTGCTAATATCTCTACGAACTCCTCATAAAATTCCTCCACTAGCTCGTCTGATCCAGGAGCTTTCCCGCCCAGTAGGGCCTTTATGGCCTCCTTTATCTCATTCAGTGTCAGGGGATTATCTCGGGTGTCTCTGGTTTCAACAGACAACAGAGTGGTGGGTATCTTAGCCAGGTAGCTATCTATTTTTTCTTCCGTGGCTGGGAATTGGGGGGAGTACAAGTTAGCGTAAAAGTCAAAGAAGACTTCACTAATCTCCTCCTGACCCGTAACAACAACTCCGTCCCTTCTGGTTATACATGGGATATTCGTGTTCCCTCTTTCCCCCTGCACCATCTGCGCAAGCAGTTTACCCGGTCTCTTGTTCACCATACCTCTCTGCGGCTGCTGGTCTATCAAAATAGCACAGTTCATTATCTGCTGCTGCCCAAAATTCATCTAACTGTACTTTGATAGCAGTCGCCATCTGCGCCGGTGAGGCAGTTGCATACTGCACTTGAAGTTTGTCTATCACTTCTTCCCTTCTCCCAAGTTCCCTCTGCATATCCCGGAGTACTCCCAGTTCAGTGGACATGGTGATACCCCTAATATAGGCCTTAAATGCTTGCCATAGAATTGCCTGACTGGTGACAGATCCGTCATTATTTTCAAAGAATTCTGTGACATGTTGCACCAGGCTGGGTTTTTATACCGGGTCCGCCAGTGCGGCCGCCTTGAAGCACCATGTTGGTCATTGTGGGGCAACTTTGGGGGATAACCAACAACAGCAGTACCGGTGAATGGTCAGATAGTGTTCTAGGTAGTATTGTAGTTTCTGATGTCCAGCCCAAGACCCTCTGCGATACGAACCATAGGTCGATCCTGGAGTGCATATTGTGGACCGATGAATAGAAGTTGTATGCCCGTTGCGGCCCATGTAGTGACTGCCAGGCGTCTTTCAGGCCAAGGTCTGCAGTGTGTGTGTGTTTTACGTGGGCTGCACCAGTCAGGTATCTAGGGGTACTCGTTCTCCGGTCTAGGTCCACATCTAGTATGGTGTTGAAGTCCCCTCTGCAAATGATTTGGGCAGTAGGGTATTTAGCGCTTTTTTGAAAGACCTCTGTATAATACTCCGGGTCATCAATATTGGGGCCGTATATGTTAATCAGTAAGACTTGGGTATTGCCTAACTTGCCATGTACCACCACATATCTGCCATTTGGGTGACTTTACGTCACGAGATGAATAAATGGTATTGTTCTATGTGCTAGTATCATGACTCCCGGTCTCTGGTTGAATAGGACTTGCAAAATCAGTGGTCACCCCAGCCTGGCGCAAACTTACTTGCCTGGTGCCCCAGTAAATGCGTTTCTTGGAGGTATACTATCCGTGCTCCTATTCTATTGACATAAACCATCACCTTTCGTGCTTTCACAGGCATTCCAAGACATCTAACATTCCAGCTCAACAGTTTTATCTCCGATGAGTTGTTATCAGTCATTTACTGTACTTCCTTCTTTCCAAGCTTTCATACTCCAGTGACCAATGATTCCATTATGGTGAAAATTTGTTATCTGACTGTGCATTATTTTAACATTAACTCCCCAACCGTTACTCTCTTCCCACCTACCCCACCCTCATAGTTTCCCGAACTTCAACTATGCATATCCTTTCATTCCCTCCCCTAGCACCCCTCACCAAATTTACTAACTCGTGCACTCGCATGTGGGGGATCGCTTCAGTGGCGGCCGGTACCTAGGAGCTAACGGCAGTCTCGTATCTTTACAGTTTCTGATCTTAATTACGTTACCAATACACATGATGAAATACTCTGATTAGCAGGGTGCTGGGAAATCGACACAGGAACACATACTTTCCGAGAGCAGTGTCTGAAGTAGCCATGTGTGTGCAATTCAAAACCACTACGGCAGTTCAGCTATCTGCGCTTGCCTGGTTCACTCGTTGGGGAGCGACACATGCCTCCGTCATCACCCCTGGGTATCTGCTTATCAGGCAAAGAAATGTAAGTTTCAACAAAGGTGACTGCTTCTTCCGGGAATGTGAAAAAGATGTCTTATTCTTGTATTGCAGATGCAGTCTGGCCAGATACAGCATTGCATAGGGTATCTTACGTTCCCGGATCATCTTTTTTTACCCCCCATGAATGTTCACCTTTCTTGCTGAACTGTCAGGGTGTAATCAGGGAATATGCGAATTATGCTGGATCCAGTTTTCAATTCTTGCTTGTCTCTAGCGGCCCGCAGCACCAGGACTCTGTCCGTGTAGTTCATAGATCTCGCTATTATTGGCCTCGGGTAGGTGCTTGGTTTCGGACGTATGGCAAGTGATCTGTGTGCACGTTCAGCAACAAACATTGCCGACCATCCAGGATCAGTTCCTCAACAGCTAGTTCCATCGGGCCTTAATGTGCATCTTCGGGAACTCCTACTATGAGTATGTTGTTGCGAAGCAACCTCGCCTCCAGGTCTTCGCACTTCAGTTTAACTGTGCCCAAATGTTTGGCCATATTGGCCACAGTGTTTTGTAATGCTTCAAGCGTATCTTCGGCCGTACTGATCCTTTTTACTGCTTCAGTAATGTGGCTTGTGGCCTTTGCCAGCTGATGTCGGATTGATGTGACATTAATATCAATGCCATCAAGCTTGTCATTGAGTGCAGCAAAGCCTTGTTCCATAGATGTGAAGACCCTAGTAGATCCATGAAAGCAGATGTCGTCGGTGACGAGGGTGGCACAGTATGGTCTGAGCCGTTGCTGCTCATGGTATTCCCTTTGGTGTCAGTTTGCCCTTTGGGCATTGTACCGCGCTTCGAGGGGGTTTCCTCTCCTTGGGCACTGTATTGTTGCGTCGCGGGGTTCTCGTGGCCACTTTAGCAGGTGGGACCTTTTTATCACTGGCAGGGGAACTTGGTCAGGTGTGGTGAGTGCGGGTTCAGTCACAACTGTGTTTCCATAGGTTTAGATTGTTTCTCCGTCGTTCCCGCCTCTCTTACTTTGGGGCGTCTAGTGTGTGGCCTTGCGAGTTTCCAGTCTAGTCTGTTCGTCTTAATATGACTGGCTGTTCTTGCAGCTGTGGTTCTTGTGACTTGCCTCTAAAATGTAACTAATGCGCTTCCACGTGTTTTGTGGTCGCAATAAGTTATGGTGCACCCTTTGTAGTGCGTGGTCATTCAATTTGTAGGTCCGGTTAGTTCCCCTGTCGTCCGTGCAAGGTTTACCCCTGCGCTGGGGAGCAGGGAATCCTCCTTGATGAATGCCAGAGATTCGCGTGTCAGGTAACCTTCTTATTGCTCTTGCGTCCCCGTGTGCTAGTGTTTTCGATTGCACCCCTGTGCAGTTGCAGGCTGTGCATTCACTGCTGCTTAGCAGGAGATTCTTTCTTCTGCGTTTCTTTGTGGCTTTGTGGCTTTGATCCCAGAGCATGACCAGTGTGGGCCGTGCGTGATATAACCACGGGAAGTTGTGTATTATACTCTGCATATTATGGAGGTGTGATGGCACTCCCAGTCGGCCCCTGGGATTCTGCGTAGTTTGTCCCTCTCTGTGAGGGCATCTGGTGCTCCCCGGGGGTTAATGCAGTGCCCGTTCTTATTGCCGGTCCCCTGCTGGGATCTGGTGTGGTGAGTTTGTGTCTAGCTCTATGCCCCGCGCGGGATATGTGGCAGTAGAATATGTCGGAGTAACACGTCCAATGTTACTATAAACTGCACCCGCAGCCTCCCTGTACAGGGCTCTCGTATGCTGTGCCGTCTATTTATTGATTTATTTATTTATTTTTATTGCGCCGGTAACTCGCAAGTCTCGGGGCGCAAAACCAGGTACACAAAGTACGAACAAAGTGACGATGTACATAACGAATAAGCTGAAAGGTGAACAAGAACCTTTCGTGCGGAAGTTAGTTGAAGATGTGTGTCTACACCAATTTGCGGAAACTAAAGTAATTAACTTCCTTTCTTATATTGGCTGGTAGTTTATTCCATAGCCCTGCCGTGATGGTGGGGAAGAATTTCCCTAGACCCAATTTGCGTTTGTGGGAGGCTACTCACATCATTCCTTGGTCTGAGGATCTCTGCATGCGTTTAGGAGTGTAAGGGTGAATTTTGGTTTTCAAGTATTCAGGTGCTTTCCCATGGATGCATCTGTGCGCCAGGGTCAGGGCCTTAACATGGATTCTGTTTTCAATTTTTAGCCAGTGTAGCTCTTTCCTGGAATCATTAATGTGATCGAATTTGGTTTTGTTCTTAATGATGCTAACAGTGTTTTTTTGCATAATCTGGTATTCTTGGAGGCATTTTTTTATTGGATCCTGCCAAACAATGCGTTGCCGTAATCTAGGCGTGAAAGTATGGTTGCTCTGGCCATGGGCGCGCAATTGCTCTCCGAGAGGTAGGAGTCTGAGGTAGTATGAACAGGTTTTTTATGTATAAAGCCTGCGCCTTGGTGCCCAGAGATGCTTCTAGCATCATGCCTAGGGTTTTAACCTTGTCCTGAACTAGAATTTTGGTGTTTTCTATCTGGAATGTGCGATGTTCAGGGGAATGTGCGATATTCAGGATATTGATGGGAACCAAATACCATTAACTCTGTCTTTTTACCTTTCAAGCACATCCAGTTTGAATCCATCCATAGTTCTATGATGGAATAGACTTTAAGCAGTTGTTCGCTGTCTTTCTTGTAGTCTCCGCTGAGTTCTATCACCAGCTGAGTGTCGTCAGCGTAGTTGATGAAAAAGATGTTTAGGTGGTCTAATATGTGACAGAGAAATCTCAAATGCAAGTGTAACAGGGACATACTGGCCCCTTGTGGGACACCACGAAGAATTTCCTTTTCTATGGAGAATTTGTCTCCCCAGTGTACCCGTGAGATTCTGTTTTTTAAGAAAGACATTCTCCAACCTGTCGCCTCTGCGGAGCAGTTGGCTGTTTTTCCCAGCGCGGTTTTGAGCAGATTGTGATCTAGCAGGTCAAATGCTGCGCTAAGGTCAAGTAGGATGAGTAGTCCGGCCTTGCCTTTATCCATGATACGTAGCATTTTAGTTTGGAGGTCTATCATTGCCGTCTCTGTGCTGTGTGCTGGTCTAAATCCCGACTGTTGGGGGTGAAGTGATGAGGATGCTTCTACATGGGCTTGAAGGTGAGATGTGGCAATCTTGTCCTTTATCTTCAGTATGAAGTTACAGTTTGTGATTGGCCTGAGATAGTTAGGGTCTCTTGGATCCAGGATGGGTTTTTTGATCAAGGGGGTAACCGTGACCTTTTTTATGTCCTGAGGGACTGTCTGGTCTCTAAAGGATGCATTAATGATTTTTGTCAGTAACGGGGCAAAGATATCTGGGTGCTCCAGTATAATTTGTGGGGGTAAGATGTTTTTGGCGCAGGTGGTTGGTTTCATGGAGGCAAGTGTTTTAATCATAACCTTAGGCGTAATGTTTGCGAACCTAAAAACCTTGATGTTATCAATTGCCTCTTCTGTGGGGAGGGCTATAGCTCTAGACTTGTTTATTTGAGCTTTTGTGATTAAGTCTCTGGCTTTTGCAATTTTCAGGAAGAAAGCATTTTGAGTGTTGTCGCATTCCTGTTCGGTAGGAGTGAACGGGAAGGAGATTTCTCTGGGTTTTTCAATGTATTTCAAGATGTTGAAGAATTTGCTAGTAGCTTTGTCTGCGGAGATGATTTTATTGTTATAATAGTTCTTTTTGCCTCTACTATAGCTCTTTTGTAGCTTATCTCACTAATCTTCCATTTCTCCTTATTCTCTGTGGTGGATTTTTTTTTCCAATTGTTTTCTAATTTTCTTTTAGCCTTTTTCTGGTGTGACAGCTCACTAGTAAACCATAAATGTTGTTTGACCTTCTAAAGGTTTTGAATTGGAGAGGGGCGTTCCGGTCAACCAGATCTTTGAGATGATCAAGTAGGTTGGTCATTATGGTGTCACATGAGTCTTCTTCTTTGGTTTTGTCCATGGTATCTTTCAAGCAAGATTCAAGCAAACTTCTATTTATGTTTATGAAGTTCTGTTGTGTTACTTTGATTGAGAGGTTGTGGGATTTGTCTCTGGGTTGTGGAGAGGAGATTGAGAAGGTTACACTAAAATGGTCGGACCATATGCAGGGCTCTGTCCTATAATCATGTGATTCTAGGTTGTTATTCACAACCCAGCCTAGTTGATGTCCATTTTCCATTGTCGGTTCTTGATTGGTGACTGTAAAATCTATGTTTTGTAGTAGGTTTTCTAGGTTGATGGCGTCTTTGCCTTTAGGGTTGCCATGCCATCGATCAAGGTTGCCCGCCACCAGTGTGGCTGAGTTCGGACCTTTCAGGAGGTTAAGGAGGTGGGTAAATTCTTTGTTGAAGTCGGGGGTGGTAGTAGGTGGTCTATAGGCTACTATCAGATTGAGACAGCTATTTGCTGTCGGCGAGTATTTCAGATGTAGAATTTCACTGCCATTACAGGTTGATTTGACTGGGAAGAGATGTATGGAGCTACTCACAATAGCTGCCACCCATAGACTCTGTGCTCCTTCGGTTGCCAGTGTCCCCCCTCAAACAGCAACAAGTTGGAGTGATCAGCTATGTTATGTAGCGAGCTGGATCTGTATTACAGCCCGTCGGGCCTCGTGGTTGCAGCTCTGCTTGCCACTGTGTATGTGTGTTCAGCTCAGTCATCCCAGACCGCCCGGCTTACCGCTATCTCGCTTCTGTACCGGACCACAGCCACACCGTACTTCCAGCTTCGGTCGGCAGCGTAAGGTACTCCGCTCTCGCAGGTCTATTGAGCGGGTCTACAGGTGGGGACAGGTGGATCAGGTTCAGTTGGGTCTACGCACCGCAGTCAGGAGTATCTCCATGCGTCTCCTGACGCTAATGTACCTGGTGGCTGCTTCCGCTGTTCCGCAAGCAGGGAGGATCCTTATCTCCCTCAGCTCAGTCTGTTGCCATCTTGTCCGGGACATTAATGTCGGGTAGCCTGATCTTGATTTCAGGTGCAGGGATCAACACTGTGTAATTGTATTGTATTGTATTGTATTGTGGTATTTGTATCGCGCACCTAAACGAACTGAATCGTACCTAGGCGCAGATGTTTCATTTAATCATATATCTATGAGAGATCCACTTGATCATATGAGAAATCACATCGCAGAACAGAAGGAATAGTTCTGTCAAGGATCAGCAGAACAAATAAGTCTTTACAGCCCTCCGGAAGACCGAGAGGCTATTGATGTCACAAATTTCCCTAGGTAATTTATTCCAAGCTCTGGGTCCATAGACAGAGAATCTACGATCTCCCTTCTTCACACATTTGGTGGTAGGAATACAAAGCAGATTTTTGTCTGCCGAGCGCAACTGTCGGGTAGGAATGTACCTTCTAATTTTATCTGATAGGTATGCTGGTCCTATATTATTCACACCCTTGTAGACCAGGCAGAGGATCTTAAACTCTATTCTCTCTTTTACAGGCAGCCAATGCAGGGCTTTCCTCAAAGTAGAGATTGAGTCTGACGTTTTTTCCTTGTGCACCAGTCTGACCGCTGCATTTTGAGCCAGCTGCAGCCTCCACAGTTGGTAGGCTGTGATACCTGACAACAATGCATTGCCATTGTCTAACTTCGAGTTAACCAGAGTACCGATGACGACCGCTCTATCCTCATTCGCGATAAAAGGTAAAATATGTCTTAGCATGCGTAATGAGTGACACCCAGAGGGGTGAGGGCAGGAGCCCCCCCAGCCCTACAGCCCAGCAGAGGATCCACAGCAGGACCCAGGCACGGAGCGTGCCACTGTGCAGGGCCTGCCTGACCCTGTCCGGAAGAAGTGCCTGACTCGCCCATGCCGGGCGCATCGCGGCACGATATCGAGGCTGAACCTCGATTTGATCTGAAAGAACCGCCGGCAGGCGGAATCGCCGGCGGCCAATCCTAAGGCCATACAAAGGCCTGTTCTGCGCCTGTTACGCGCATGGCAGCGCGGAGTGGCCATCAACTCGGCTCAACCTACACCCCACCCTCCACCAGAACCCTCTCGCATAAGGAGAACGTACTGTAAGTACCTGCAAGTACCGGGACATTACTGCACGCATGTACTTTTAGCCACCTCTACCCAGATGGTCTAAGGTCACTACTACCAGTCACACACCCTCTGGTCATATACTGTGTTGTGCCTTACGGTCGTATCTAGACCACACTACTGTGTTGTGCCTTATGGTCGTATCTAGACCACACTACTGTGTTGTGCCTTATGGTCGTATCTAGACCACACTACTGTGTTGTGCCTTATGATCGTATCTAGACCACACTACTGTGTTGTGCCTTATGGTCGTATCTAGACCACACTACTGTGTTGTGCCTTATGGTCGTATTTAGACCACACTACTGTGTTGTGCCTTACGGTCGCATAGTGACCACACTACTGTGTTGTGCCTTATGGTCGTATTTAGACCACACTATTGTGTTGTGCCTTATGGTCGTATCTAGACCACACTACTGTGTTGTGCCTTATGGTCGTATCTAGACCACACTACTGTGTTGTGCCTTATGGTCGTATCTAGACCACACTACTGTGTTGTGCCTTATGGTCGTATTTAGACCACACTATTGTGTTGTGCCTTATGGTCGCATACTGTGCCCTGATTTTGCTGCCCACATAGCATTCTGATTCTAGTTGTGCCATGTTGAACGATACCCTCGCCATGCCTCAACAATCCACTAGCTCACCAGCTGCCCCACTGGCATTCCCCTCCAACATTCCTCCTACCTACTTCCTACCATCATTCTTCACTGAAAGTATCCCCACAGCACGTCACCCTCCACCCAGCATAACTTCCTACACTAGACCCATCCACACCAGGAACCAACTCCTAGGTCTCCGTTCTAGATACCCTAGACTCACCCACCAAGCACCTCCCACCACTCTCAACACGCCTAACACGCCATCCCTTACAGTCAAAACACCCTTACCTAAACCCACCATGCCGCACCCCATCCCGGCGACACCACTCAACACCACCCCTACCTCGGCCCAACACACACACAACCTACAGTGTGCCCTCATAAACGCCAGATCCATCCCTGCCCATGCCATTGAAATTCACGAACTCCTAATTAGCTTGGACCTTGACATCTTAGCCATCACCGAGACTTGGCTGCACAGCGCTGCAGGGCCAGCCCTCAACCTTACTATCCCACAGGGGTACGCCATTATCCGGCAAGACCGCCTCTCCTCAGTAGGTGGTGGGGTAGCATTCATCCTGAAAGATCACCTCGAGGCCAGACAAATCACCTCCAATCTAGGTGACACCATAGACTCTCTAGCTATAAAAATTGCCCTCTCCCCTAACTCCACCATCACCTTCAACCTAGTCTACCGCCCGCCCGGCCCACTAACTGAGTTCCATGAGAACCTTGTACACCGCCTAACAGAAAACCTAAAACTCACCTCCAAAAGCATCCTTCTAGGTGACCTTAACCTGGGGTATAACGACAAAAAGGACAAGCCAGCTAAATCTCTTGCACTAGCCTTAAAAGAACTAGGCTTCGACCAAAAAATAACCTCACCCACACACAACAAAGGCCGTATCCTGGACTGGATAGCTGACCACAATTGTCACGTCGACATTAGCTCCATCACCCCGACTCCTTGGTCAGATCACCACCTCATTCACTTCTTTATTCCCGCCGTATCTAACACAAACAAACCTAACCCCATCCCCCCAGCACTGGCAAGATGTGTAAAAAATCTCACGAAAGATAAAATTACACCCCACCTTCACATCCTCTCCACAGACCTCAAGTCATCTGACCCGTCAGAATTAGCAGATATCTACAAGAGCACCATAAGCACCGCCATTGACGCCATTGCCCCCTTGCAGACCAAAAAAGCCAAAACTATCAAACACTCAAATACCTGGTTCTCCACTGAACTCAAAGAACTCCGCTCACAGAAAAGAAAAGCACTAAACTCCTGGCAGAAATCGCCTTCCCCAGCCACCCTATCCTCCTACAAAAAAATCACTGCCCAATACAAAAAAGCCATAATCACAGCTAAATCAGTCTCTTATAATGACAGAATTGCTAATGCAAGCTCCGAATCCAAAGAACTCTTCGCCATTTTCAACGAACTCACCACACCGGCCACCAAATCACAAGACATTGTTAAAGACCAAATCTGGTGCAACTCCATACAATCTGCCTTGTTAAATAAAATTGAACTCCTACAAACAAAAATTAACGAGCACCACAAAAACCTATCACTGCACCTCAAATCTCCCACCACCACGAGCCACATGCCCACCCCTAGCTCGGGAACCACATCCACCAAAGCCCCCACTACCCCGTTCAAATTCAGGGAAGTCACAGAACACGAAGTTATTGAGATAATGAACAAGATCAAACCATCCAATTGTAAAGGAGATCCCTGCCCCGCCAGCCTGATCAAAGACTGCACTGAAACACTCGCACCTTTCCTTAAATCATTCATTAATGCCTCTTTCAAAGCCAATACTGTCCCTGACAGTCTAAAAGAAGCCTGGGTGCGCCCGCTTCTAAAAAAAACCACCCTCGACCCTGAAGTAGCTACCAACTACAGGCCCATCACCACTGTGCCTTTCCTGCTCAAGATTCTGGATAAAATGGCCTACACACAAATCCAGGATTATCTCGAAACCAACCATATCCTAGGAAAAAGACAGTCAGGCTTCCGACCAGGTCACGGAACAGAGTCAGCCCTACTTGATCTGAAAATACAGCTTGCAGACACTATGGATAAAGGCAAACCTGCACTCCTTCTCCTACTGGATCTATCTGCCGCCTTTGACCTTGTCAACCACGATATCCTAGGCATGCACCTAAAAAATGAAGCACACTTCTCCCCGGAAGCCATTGCATGGGTGGCCTCTTTCCTAAATGGCAGACGCATGAAAGTCTTCTCAGACACTGCCTCGGCAACCCCTACCACCATCCACTGCGGCGTCCCACAAGGCTCCTGCACCGCCCCCACTCTCTACAATATATTCACCCTTCCTCTCTTCAATGACCTCGACTGTCGTAACATAGCGTACACCAACTACGCAGACGATACGCAGGTACTACTCCCTCTAACTGGTACCTACGAAGAAGATGCGACAGCATTAACCAAAATCTACACAGCCATCCAAACCTGGATGGCGGCCAACGGCCTCTGCCTAAACGGGGACAAAACCGAAATCCTCATAGTAGGGACCAATGAAATTCTCAACAAACTCCCCCCCCAATACAAATCCTTCAACATCGACAACTCCACCATCACAGTCTCCAAGACTGTTAAAACCTTAGGCGTTCACCTAGATGCCTCACTATCTATGTCTCGCCAGGTCAACGCCATAGCCTCTTCCTCGGCACTTACCACCAAGATGATAAATGCTGTCAAGCCTTTTCTCTCCGCTAAAAACTGCCTGTCCATCGCCAGAGCCACTATAGGGACAAAACTAGACTACTGTAATGCCCTGTTCCTAGGCACCTCCGCCCACAACCTAAAAAAACTCCAAATCACGCAAAACAATGCGCTCCGGGCAGCACTGTCCATTCCAAAAAGAGAACACATCTCGCAAGCAAGGAAAGATGCTCACTGGCTACCCGTGAAGGAACGCATACTCTTCAAAGCCATGACCATCACACATAGATGCCTATCCCTGGATGCCCCACCCTATCTCGCAGAAAGAATCACACCGAAAGCCTCCATCAGACCCACCAGAGCGCACCGCACCAACATGATTGATGTCCCCACGTTTCAAAGATCCAGGGCGGGAGGAACCAGCTTCCAACACCTCGCACCTAAAAACTGGAACTCCTTACCTACCTCACTAAGGAACGAAAAATCATACCATACCTTCCGTAAAAACCTCAAAACCCTCCTATTCCGCTAAAGTCTACCACATGCACTCTCATGCTTGCATTGTAACCACAGCATAGCATAACCTTTAAGCTCAATGTTTATTACCAATGTGAAATGTACTCTGTAACTCGGTTTACATCTGTAAACACATTCCTATGCTTGTGTTCATGACTAAGTCTGCTGTAACAGCGCCACGATGCCCCAGGGCAGTTCTGTGCGCTTTATAAATGCAAATAAATAAATAAATAAAATAAGCTGCCTGCACTTTGGCACTCACCTGAGCTCCACTTTCCATGTTATCTTCCCAAATGCAGCCTAAGTTCTTAATTTTTTGGGAGAAATTCAACTGCGTCCCCAAAAAGCAAGGGGGGAGCAGTTTCTCCTTCTGTAAATGATATTTTGAGGCAAAAACAGCTACTTCAGTTTTGCTGGCATTCAGCAACAACTGATTTGCGCACATCCAGCTCTGTATCTCTTGTAGACACTGTTCCACTCTCTCATAAGTTTCCTCTTGGTTCTGTATTTACCTGAGTGTCATCTGCATAAGAGTGAAACTGTATGCTGTGCTTTCTTAAAATGTCCATAAGCAGTTTTACATACAAATTAAAGAGCAGAGGTGAGAGGGAGGATCCCTGAGGGACTCCACAACTTTGTAGAACTGAATCCGACAGGAAGTCTCCCAATCGAACTCGTTGTTCTCTACTGCAAAGGAACGATCTAAACCATTCCAGGGCCTTTTCCCCCACCCCTCCCACTTCCTTCAGGCATCTTAGTAAAGTCCTGTGATCCACCGTGTCCGATCCCCTCTTCAATGTTCACGCAGGCTTCGATAGGTGGGACCCGCAGTGGCCTCGGGTCTCTCCCAATAGGCCTCTCGGGACCGCACTAACAACTGGCTATAACTCTAGATTTGCTGACTCGATTCTTGCAATTTTCTGTGTGCATCTGGACAGCACCTTCATACAGCTTTGTGTTCAATTATATCGAAAACTGGGCAGTTTTCAGCGAGTTTTCAGCCCCAGTCCCCGGCATACCACGGGAGAACACACGCAGAGCTGCATTCATCAACGTGCGCAACAGTGCCCCCCCTGCACTTTGTTTATTGCACTTGCACAATCCGAATGTCACAAGGTCTAGTAGAACCGTTTTGTGTTGTATATCCTCTCTTGTTCCCCCTCCCCTTTTGTCTTGTGGCGCCTGGAAACACTTTCTGCTGCATAGGGCTACTGTTGATGGCCATGGAAAGGGACAAGGGAGTAGGTCTTGCTTTTTACGATGGTGGCCATGTCCATTTGTATTTCTTTTTTCACTTGAGAAATTGCCCCTGAGCTTTTTCAAAACTTAGCCATTTCCCCATGCAGTGGCGCTAACAGCTCTTAACACCAATGTGGGAATGTGGGGGCATTTTAGCCACTGGCAATGGTGCCTGGACCCAAGTTATAGCTTGTGCAAAATATTACCAGATAGTAAAGCCCCCCAACTCAGGGGCTATTGCTTCATTAATTGCTCCAAGTCTGTTACTACAACCTTAACAGACTTTCAAAGATGTGTCATAAAACCAGCTTTAAATAGCCTCAGGCCCTCCCCTGACCCTGCTCCATATGCACAATAATTGGGTGATCTGGTCTACATTCAAGAGCATCAACAAAGGTTGGCGCTACAGCCCCACAGGTCCATGCCTGGTCCTACTCAACACACAACCACAATCAAGTTATGCTATGTTATATGGCATTTGAATAGCGTTGACTGCCACTGGTATGTTCTCAAAGCGATGTGGGGTGAACGCCCTTGCAGGACCGAGGTCCAAGATGTGAGATTTGAACAGGGGCGTTGCTAGGGGGAGGCTAAGGGGGCTATAGCCCCTGATCTTTTGGTTGTAGCCCCGGATAGAATCTCAGGAGCTACAGCCAAAAGACTAGCTAGCCCCCAGTCCCAACAGTTCCGACATCAGCTTAGCCCCAGGTGTTTTCCAGACCTAGCAACACCACTGGATTTGAAGGAGGATTCTATAATGCGTGTGTGCATTTTACCCAGCACGAAGGCAGGTAGGGGGTGCCTGAGTCCTTGATAGCGACCCATGGGGATCTGGCTAGTGAATGGGTGCTGTGCCAGGCTGTCAGGAGAGGAAGTGAGTCAAGGTGACGGATTACGTGCACAGCTGGACCGAATTTTTCATGGGACTCGGGTGCATTCTATTGGCAGTGGTGATGTGTGTTGTGAAGTCGAGTAGTGATTATTGCAGATGTATTCGAGTGGGTGGCTGTGCCCGGGAGGGATACCGCTTTGTTTCATTGAGATGGAGCGTACATTTTTCCTGTAAATCAAGGCTGATATATAGTCACCATGAGGTTGTGCAGTTCGTATCGTATGGATTCAGTGAATCCTTACAGTGCGGGCTAGGTAACCCCTTGTTCTCTCCTCAAGTGACTCATTGGGAGCCCCCACTTTCCGTTTTGCGGGGATAGTTCACCCAGGAGGTGGAGGTCATTCAGGATGTAGAATGGAAGTGCCAGGTCTTGAGAGCCTTCCGGAAAGCGAGGTGATCCTCAATGCAGCAGATGCTAAATGGAATTAAGTTCCAGATAGTGGGAGCTTGGACCCCTATTCTGGTCGACTTTGCAACTGGGAGGACGAGGAGGAGAGCTGTGCCTGATCTCAGGTTTCTGGTGGGCTTGTAGGTTGTGAGTTTGTGTTGCATTTATTCTGGTCCTGTGTTGTGCAGTGCTTGGTGATTGATGGACATTGCCTTGAAGGTGGACCGTCGCCCGATCGGCAGACAGTGAAGGGCACAAAGGGCGGGTGTGATGTGTTCTCTAAGGCATAGGGCAATTTTGAAAACTCCAAGAGGTACAAAACACTGCAGCAAGGCTCCTTCTTGCCCTATGCCTTAGAAAACACGTTACACCCACCCTTTGCACCCATGTGAGTGATGCTATTTTAGTGACAATGGGCCTCATTACAACTTTGCCAGTCCGGTAACAACGGTCCTGGTAAGCTACCGGCACCGTTGTTTCTGGACTGGCAAAATACGAGTTCTGTGCGGGGGTTCCTTTCAGCCCACCAGGTCCTGGACTGGCAGCAACGAGCAGACCATGTCGGATGCACCGGCACCATTCACGAATGGTTTCCCACCTTTTATATATCTGTGGTTTGTGAATGAGCTGCACGTATGAGTCCTCTCTTTCAATTGCCTGATTATAGTTAGGCCTGTTAGTGAGACATGCCTGACCTTTGTAGTGGTATTCCTTGAGACACTCTTCCTCGTCTCAATGCTAGAGTGGTGTAGCTGCATGTTGGTGTGCATGACTCCTAGTCGTCTCTTCCTCGTCCCAGTACTAGAATGGCATGACTGAGAAAAAACAAGGGAAGTTGGTTTACAATAACCTATAAAGCTTGGTGAAGGATTGGGTGGGTTGTTATTATGAAAAGGTGGATGCCATGTCTCGCTAAAGGGCCCCCACTCCCAGTCCAGACGGACGCTCCACCCAGGTGATCTTCCCTCGTTTGCCCACCCCCCAGGGTCAGGATCCAAAAGCGATGGCCTTTCACTGACCACCTGCGTAGAGGAACCAAGGAGAATAGGAGGGAGAAAACCCTCAGGTTTCTCACAGCCTGCTCTAGTTACTTTGTATAAGAACTAGGAATGGTAAGGGGATGTTGAGTGGAAAGCTAGACGTAAGGAACCCCTTCCTGTAACAGCAGCAGAGAAAGGAGGCTTAGCACAGAGGAAAAGACCTCATGCAAGGAAAGTTGGAAAGTTATGTGCAAGAAATTGTAGAAGTAGCGAAGCGAGATGAGGAGGAATAAGACAGCCATGGGCAAGTGGAAGGATGTAAGGTGGAGGAGCATGCATGCTACACGCCTGCCAGAGAGAGTTGAGTAGGGTTGAATTGCAGGAGAAGTATGGAGGAGCGTCAGGAAAAGACACAACCCCTTAGGCACGACACCATTGTAAACCCTCACCAGGCACTCGAGACAGGAAGGAGGTGTACGTTGCTGGGCTTAGCGCAGGTGACGAAGCTCCTCAGTGTCCTAGTCTGGCGTTGCGTAACTCTGCCTCCTGCCGCTGCCTAGGCAAAGGGGTCTCCCAGGAGTTCGGGATGTGAAGCAAAGGAGGAACAAAGAAGCAAAAACAAGAAAGAAATGTTTGGGCTCTTAACCACCTCCTACCCCCAAGACTGTGAGTGGTCGATAAGTGAAGACATGTCTAGGGTCCAGAATGGGGATTGTGAAACACATAAACATATGAATAAATCCTGTGACTTTTTTTGTTAAACCCAACTCAAAAAGACGCCTGGTTGAGTTGTTCTGCCTTAAATTAAAGAACCCTAAACTTGCTATTTATGGAGCAGTCATCTTTCTTTTTTTTAGGGCTATGTTGATTATGTCCAACAGTATTAATGACCTAAGGAAAGTCACCAGGAAGTGCTTACGAGGTGTTTATTTATTTTGGCCATCATTGTAACTACCTTTTATAAAAACGTACTTAATATTTTCCCGTCTTTGAACAGTATTGATCCTGTTCAGCTTCATGGCATCACTAAGCCATTCCAACATGGCCTCTTATATTCTAGGGAGTTGATTTTACTCTTAGGGTACTCATTATGATATGCACGTTCTCCCACCAGAATAGTTGCAATGCTCTGGTGTTAGGCAGAATCCTGTGCAGTTCCCTTGGGGAACACTGCAAAAAGATTAAGACTAGAGGAGTAAGCAGTAAACCCCATTGGTAGCAGTCTGCACCACCCAGATTTACCTGGTAGCTGCGGCTGAGCAGTCAGACTTCTCTCAAGAAGAGTAGGTCAGTACATAGAGTATACACAATAGGGCTAAAAACACAGTAGAGCAAACAAACACTGACCAGAGCTTTGTATAAAAAGTATATAATTATTTATTTAAAACACATTTTAGGCAATATACTAGCACTCTAAATGAAAAGCAAGTTAAAACACAGTCAGGTAAAGTATACACACCTCCCTTGAAAACTATCAGACAAGTCAGAGTTAAAACACCACGATTTGTTAAAACAGATGTGAGCGCATTACCTGTTGGCACTCCAATAGTTTAGTTAAAGGGAGAGAAAAAGGCAGAGCATAGAAATAAAACAGGTCCCAACACTTTTAGGAGTCCTCAGCAAGGAAACAAAGGCAGTATAGATGGTAGAGCCAAAGTTCACAGGCCAGGCCCACTTTAAAGGGAGAAAAGCGAAATGCGCCCAGGATCACACGGTTTAAAATGCACTAAAAGTCTTTGCAGAATGTTCAAAAGAGGTTGGGGTGATTCAAGAAGGTAAAGTTAGAAGGTCTGGGGCCATCCCAGTTGGCCAGCCAAGGATTTAAGGGTCACCTTGGGCAAACCGAAGAAAGGGAGGCCAGGCACGACAGAGTACCTTAAAGAGAGAGGAAGCTCCAGCGGTGGCAGTTGGTTGTAGTTCATTGTTCCGACCAGGGGAAGAGAGGATCTCGTCGAGGAGGAAACGTGGAGTCGTTGCACTGCACAGGGATGAAACTAGCCACGGAGTTCGTCGATAAAAGGTGCATTCCTTTTATTCGCGGTCAAAGTGGTGAAGCTTGGCTATCCGGCCGCCGGGGTGCTTGGCACGGGCGATTTGCCCAAGAGACGTCTTTGGAAGGCGAAAAGGGTAAACTGGTTGGTCCCACCAGCTCAGAGGAAGAAGACTCGTCCAGCAGAAGATCTTCTCTTGTCGTCGGGAAAGTGGTGAGGTAGTTGCAGCAGGGCTTCACCGGTGGTGTCTTCGTTGCAGATGGCTCAGCTTCTTCCCTCTTCGGATTCTTAGGTCCTGTGGCGACTTCTGAAGTTCCAGTCCCAAAGGCCCTGCTTTTATGCAGAAAACCCCCCATTCAACAGCCTAGTTGTCACTCAAACATGCTAAGTGGTGAGCCGGGCGGCTCACCACTGGCCCAATCAGAACAGAGTGCGACTTGAGTTGCTAAGGCAATGCAGTCCAGGGTGCCAATTCCCCTCCCCACCCATCCTGATGAACCCAGACAGAGTGGCACCATTTGGAGGGATTCTGTGGAGAAGCTCGCCAAAAAGTGGAACAAAGGGCTCGACCTTGGTCAGAGTTACAGAGACGAACACGAACGCCATTTTAGAAAAGAGTTCTGGCAAAAAGACCCAACCGTGAATTTAATATTAAATAAACCGGCGGTATCTTTAACATTGCACCAAAAAGTGGTGCGTTTGAAATCAATGGGAAAATCCCATAGAGAATATTCCGGTGGAATATTTTGTGTGGTAACCACTGCCACCAGCCAGAAACTCGACAAGGGGGGACTGGATAGTGCCCCCTTGAAAACAGACCCAGGGGCAATATAATTAACCCCTTCCAGTACTTCCACAATATGATGGTTTGTACTGGTTCTGTTCACAATTTAGAACTAGTAAAGTCAATGGTGACCTTACATGCCCTGGGAGACAGTAGTCAGTCCCAGGGTATGGAGTCTGTGTTTGGGGGTCACAATGACACCCCTGTGTTACTGCACTGAGGGTGCTGTGTAGCACACACATAAAAAATAGATGATACCCTATGGAGCAGAAAGAAAACCCCATAGCCCATAAGCACACAAAGAGTCAGACATACCTCAAATCATGCCTAAGAGTGGGAGGAAAAGAGTTTCACTCTTAGTAGGAGAAAAAAACAAACCCCAAAAATCCGGCAAAGCTGCTGAGGGACTCAGTAGGTTTGGGAAATTGGGAAATTAGCCTTATAAGAGAATTCTCCCTAACACTGCCCCCCCCCCCGCCCCAGACTAAGGGACAGGAGGATTGAATCCACTCCTGGATGAATCTCATACCACCCTGACCTGTGCTCAATGGTAAAATCAAACCCTTGAAGGCAGATTGACCATCTCAATAGTTTTGGGTTTTCCCCTTTCATTTGCATTAACCATCTCAAGGGTTGGTGGTCAGTCTGAATGACAAAAGTAGAACCATACAATTATGGCCTAAACTTCTTCAGAGCCCACACAATGGCAAAACACTCTCTTTCAATAGTTGCCCATCTTGTCTCAGGATCCTTCAGTTTTCTACTGATGGAGCAAATGGGTGTTCCCTACCTTTCCCATCCAGTTGACTAAGGACTGCACCTATACCTGCATTAGAAGCATCTGTCTGTACTATGAAAGTTTGGTGGTAGTCAGGAGCTCTTAGCACTGGAGCTTGACAAAAGGCTTTCTTCAGGTTTTCAAAGGCCTGATTGCATTCCTCATTCCATTTGACCTTTTTAGGGAACTTAGGAGAGGAAATCACATTCAGTGGAGAAGCTATGGTCCCATAGTTCTCTATGAAATTTCTGTAGTACCCAGTGAGGCCTAGGAAGGCTATCACCTGGGTCTGAGTAGTAGGTGTTGTCCAATTTTGCACAGCTTCAATCTTGCTGGGCAAAGGCCTTATTTCTCCACCTCCTACCTCATGTCCAAGGTAGACCACTTTACTCTGTCCAATCTGGCATTTACTCGCCTTTATGGTCAGATTGTCCTTCTCAAGAGCCTGCAAAACATGTCCTACGTGGTCAACATGCTCCTCCCAGGATCGGCTGAACACTGCAATGTCATACAAGTATGCCATGCAGAAGTCCTCCATCCCAGCCAGAACCTGATTTACCATCCTTTGGAATGTAGCAGGTGCATTTTTCTGTCTGTCCAAAAGGCATAACTTTAAATTGGTATAAGCCCACTGGGGTAGAAAATGCAGTTTTCTCCTTGGCATGGTCTGTCAGGGCTATTTGCCAATAGCCTGACGTCATATCAAATGTGCTGAGGTACCTGGCTGAACCAAGTCTATCCACCAACTCATCTGTCCATGGCAAAGGATGGGCATCAGTCTTGGTGACTGCATTAAGAGCTCTATAGTCCACACAGAATATCAATTCTTTGGATCCTGCCTTTGGTACTAACACAACTGGGCTAGACCATGGACTAGTAGAGGGCTCTATTATCCCGAGGTCAAGCATCTTGCTGACCTCTCCTTTGATGTGGGTTCTTACATTCTCTGACATTCTGTATCCTCTGCTTTTTACTGGCAGTCACCAGTGAGTATGTCATGCTGGCCCCAATGGGTCAAGCCTGGTGAAAGTGAGAACAGGGAGGCAAACTGATTTAACATAGATTTGCACTCCTCCTGTTGCTCAGGTGTCAGATTTGAAGAGAGATTAACTCCTTCAATCTTTTCATCCAAAGGTAGGCCTCTGAGGAGATCAGGGAGAGTTTCACTCTCTTCTTCCTCTTCTGCTGAAGCTGGAAGCAAGGCTCCTACTTTAGGTCTGGAGACATACACTTTTAGTCTGTTGTTGTGGAAGACTCTGGGGGCCTCCTTGGGATTGCCCAAGTCAAACAGATAGTTCACCTCTCCAAGTTTTCCCACAACCTTGAAGGGTCCCATCCATGTGTCTTGCAAGGCCCTCTGCCTTGTTGGAATCATAACAAGAACTAGCTGGTCTTGAGTGAACTCAACCATGTTAGCCTTTTGATCATGCCAATGCTTGACCAAAGCTTGACCAGCCTTCAAGTTATCACTAGCTTGAGCCATCATCTGTGACATTCTCCTCCGGAGTCCTATCACGTAGTCAGTCACTCTGACTAGCTTGGGGGTAGGAGCACTCTCCAACCACTCCTTAATCAGGGCCAATAGACCTCTGACTGGATGGCCATAGAGAAGTTCAAAGGGACTATAACCTACCCCCTCCTGAGGGACTTCTCTATAAGCAAAGAGAAGGCATGGCAGTAGAAGGTCCCACTTTCTTTTAAGGGGTTCCTCTAAAGCACCTATCATGCTCTTCATTGCTCTATTAAACCTTTCAACCAATCCATTTGTCTGTGGGTGGTAGGCGGTAGAGAACCTGTAGGTAACTCCACAGTTTTTCCACATGGCTTTCATGTAGTGGGACATAAAATGTGACCCCCTGTCAGAGATTACCTCCTTAGGAAACCCAACCCTGGTAAAAATACCAAGGAGGGCCTTAGCCACAGCCTGAGCTGTAACAGTCCTCATAGGAATTGCCTCAGGGTACCTAGTAGCATGGTCTACTACATCAAGGATAAACCTGTTGCCTGAGGAGGTTGGGGGATCAAGAGGACCAACAATGTCAATCCCTACCCTCTCAAATGAGACTCCCACTACTGGGAGGGGCACTAAAGGTGCCACATTCTTGGAACCACTCTTACCAGAAGTTTGGCAGGTGTGACAGCTCTTGCAGAACTTATCTACCTCAGCCCCCATCTTTGGCCAATAAAAGTAGAGAGAGAGCCTTTCCTTGGTCTTCTTGAAACTCAAGTGGCCAGCCAAAGGAATCTCGTGGGCTAACTGCAAGAACTGGAGTCTGTTTTCTTCAGGGACTACAAGTCTTTTGTAGTCTCCAGGTGCAGACTCAGTCGGTTCACTGTAGAAGAGGCCATCTTCCCAGTGCAACCTATACTTCCCAGGCTCTTGCCCATCAGCCTGAGAAGCTGCCTGGTGGCGGAGACCATCCGAGTTGGACATTCTCTTTGTCCCTTATGAAAAGCTGACCTGCTGGGTCCACCTTCTGCCAGTAAAGACTGCAGCTCAGTATGGTCAGCAGGGTCCAGATCTCCAATAAGTTCTTGGCCTCCTACTAGCTCTTCTTCAGAGTCTAGTTCAACCACACAGGGTTGTACCTCCCTCTCAGCCGGAGTTGGAGTTACTGGTGTAACTTTGGACAACCTAGGTGAAGTCCTTGTTAGAAGAACTGGAGTGCTGGCTTCTGGTTTCCTTCTAGAAGTCTTGGGTTTCCCCTTTGCTTCTGGTTGTTCAGCTATAGCAGTAAATAGCTCCAGTAGAGTAGGAGTGATTTCTTTTTCCATTATCTCCTTAGGGGAACCTCTCAAGGTTTTCTCCCTTGCAGGCCTGGTTAGTTCCTGTAACCTTTTACTCGGAGGTCTGGGGGTATGTGACACAACTCCAAGAGTTTTCAGGTCATGTCCCAACAGAACTCTTCCTGGTACCTCACATTGTACACTTACAGGTATCTTCACAGTCATATCATTGCACTGGATGAGAACTGGTAACTGGGGACACATCTGCACAGGCCCTCCAGCTAACCTGGTGAGGCATTTGGGGGCCCTAGCAACCTTCTCTGCCTTGGAAAAAGGTTCATCCATCACAGGTATGCTGGCCCCAGTGTCCCTAATGGCAGGAGTCTCCTGACCATTCACCTGGATACTGTCTTTATAATAATCTTTAGTATTATCTGGGATAGAATTATATACATCTAAATTCTGTTGTTCCCACAACCCCGGGGACACTAAAGAAACACTGGCTGAGACTCCAATGGGATCATCAGCCAGTAGTAGAAAGTTTCCAGTTGTCATTGGTACTTCCTCCACTGGAGCGAAGGCTAGGGAGACAGTGTGGACCCCTGAAGGTTTACCCTTACATCTGGTGTCCCCTTTCACATGGTCAGTAGCCTTACAAACGTAGCATGTTCCAAATGCTTTCTGGAATGGTGGCTTGTTTTGACCTCCTTCTGGTCTGGGACCAGAAGGTACTCTAGCCTGATTTGGTTTCCCCTGTGGCTTACCCTTATGGTGTTGTTTGGGGCCCTCTTTGGAATTGCAATTATTTGAATTATCTTTGGAGTCCTTTTTTGGCTGTTTTCCCTCTTCCTTTTTCTGAGTTACCCCAGAATCCTTGTGAGTAGCCTTGTTGGCAACCCACAAGTCAGCAGCCTTAGCTAGCTTCGTGGAATCTATTTCCTTTGAACCAGCCAAGTGCTCTCTGAGCTCAGGAGAGCAGGCATCATAAGTTGACTCCAACATAACAAGATTTCTCATTCCCTCATAAGTGTTCACTCTGTAACCCTTAATCCATCCCTCTAAGTTTTTCAAACTTTCACTCACCCAGGTAGCCCAAGGGGTACCATCATGCTTTTTGAGGGTCCTAAACCTCTTAAAGTACTGGGAAGGGGTCTTCCCAAATCTAGCTATTAAAGCTAGATTCACACATTCATAGTCCATCCTATCCACCTCCCCCAACTCCATTACCACATCAGATGCAACAGGGGGGAGCCTAAAGAACAACCAAGGAAGCAACTGATTCCCTGTGATGTCCTGGAGCCCATGGTTATATTCAAACATAGCCAACAAATCCAACACATCTTAGGTTCATACATACCCACAATCTCTTTAGGCATCCTGGGTCTTATGGGACTGGAACTCCTAGAGGATCCGGGGAGAGAAGTATTTTCAACAGCCAATTTCTTTTTTTATTTTTTATTATTTGTTATAGCTGGTAAACCAACTTTTCAAATATTACATACATTTTCATAAAACATGATAAATACATTCATACTCGGGCGTTGCCTAGACCTATTTATACAGAATTACAACAACAGAATATATATACACAGTTTCTCGCAACTTGAATTTCATATGTCAGTCACTTTCCACTTTTATCCAATTCATTTCTTCATCTCTAGCTCATGCTTGAGCTCCATTTCTCTGAGCCTTAGTTCTTAGTGCTTTTGTTCAGATTGGGCACTAATTCTTTTGAACTCTAATTCAAGCCTCATTTTTTCTAGTTCAATGAATGCAGGACTTAGTGTGGGACCTGACAAAGGTCCAGCAGACACAGGCTGAGGTGCTAGAGCAGGCAGAGGGCCAGGGGGAACAGTTACATTAGTTTCCTCTTCCTCTTCCAACTCCACAACAATACTATCATTACTTTGATTCATATCATCCTCATGACTGTGGTTTCCATTTGCTGGGGAGGTAGGCTCCTCTGAACCACTACCCAGACTTTGATTCTCTAACAATTTTTCTATCAGTTCCATTTTCTTGCCTTTTACAGGAAGATCCTTATGTCTACAAAGAACTCTTAAACAATCAGCAGTGTTTGCAGAAAGAGACTCCTGGCTGTAACTTTTCATAGTTGACTTGTTAAAAGAAATAGCTTTTACAGTGCTAAGCTTTGTGGTTAGTTGTACTAAAGTCTTTAGAAGCACTCTAAAATGTATACTCAATACAAATCCCCCCGCTGTACACCAGTGTTAGGCAGAATCCTGTGCAGTTCCCTAAGGGAACACTGCAAAAAGATTAACAGGCCGATTCATGGAATCAATGTGCGCCGAAAAAACGGCGCACGCGTGCGAAAACGTGCGATTCGCAGTGAAATAGCGAAAATCGCAGTGCAAGAAAACATTGCACATCAATTCATGGAAGTCCGTGCACGCGCAAAATGTGGGATGTGCACTGAAAAAGTGCGCGGCGCATGCTGGCGCACAGGTCATCGAACGCCGTGCGATAAGGCCACAGTGAATTCGCACATAGCGCGGCGCACATAACAAAAGTAGGCGTAACACGGGGCGTCACACGCAGAATGGGGAACAACTCGTGAAAATGTGGGCGTCACGGGGGAAGTACAGGAGGCAAGTGCGCAGAACGCCCACACGCTCGCCTGCAACACGTATTCATGGAATCAAATAGGGAAAAACAGCGCACGGCCAAAGACGCGCACAGGCCCATACATGTCCGCCACACGAAAGCAGGCGGTAGCGTCCCTGCGCAGCGCCAGAGAAGGCCCACACTCGATCGGGCCTGGGGGAGCGTGTGCGTGTATCTCAGAGGTGCGCGAGAAGTTTCACACGCGATCGGGCCTGGGGGAGCGTGTGCGTGTATTTCAGAGGTGCGCAAGAAGTTTCACACGCGATCGGGCCTGGGGGAGCGTGTGCGTGTATTTCAGAGGTGCGCGAGAAGTTTCACACGCGATCGGGCCTGGGGGAGCGTGTGCGTGTATTCCAGAGGTGCGCGAGAAGTTTCTCACACGCGATTGGCCTGGGCGCGTGTATTTCAGGGGTGCGCGAGAAGTTCCACACGCGATTGGCCTGGGCGCGTGTATTTCAGGGGTGCGCGATAAGTTTCACACGCGATTGGCCTGGGCGCGTGTATTTCAGAGGTGCGCGAGAAGTTCCACACGCGATTGGCCTGGGCGCGTGTATTTCAGGGGTGCGCGAGACGTTTCACACACGATTGGCCTGGGCGCGTGTATTTCAGAGGTGCGCGAGAAGTTTCACACGCGATTGGCCTGGGCGTGTGTATTTCAGGGGCTCGCGGGTGTTTTCACACGGGATCGGGCCTGGGGGAGCATGTGCGTGTATCTCAGAGGTGCACGAGAAGTTTCACACGCGATTGGGCCTGGGGGAGCGGGGTACGTGTATTTCAGGGGCTCGCAGGTGTTTTTACACGCGATCGGGCCTGGGGGAGCGGGGTACGTGTATTTCAGGGGCTCGCGGGTGGTTTTACACGCGATCGGGCCTGGGGGAGTGGGGCACATGTATTTCAGGGGCTTGCGGGTGGTTTTACACGCGATCGGGCCTGGGGGAGCAGGGTACCACTCACTGTCTGCCTTGCGTGTAGAAGAACGCTTAGCCAACACCCACCCGCTGTGAAGTAATAGCGTGTGAACCCCAACGCCTGCAAAACACACGCACCGCACCCCACGAAAAGCAACGCCCGTGCGCGATACGTCAGAGACACGCATACGCGCTAAAGGCCCTTGGTCCAATGGAATCGCGTATGCGTGCTGACGCGCTTACGCGCTAAGGGCCTTTCCTCGACTCACACGCTGACGTGCAGAATTTTCACGTGCCAAATAACTCTGTATCAAGCTGGCCACGCGTAAGCACACGGAAGACCACGCTCCTGCCCAAAAGGCCGAATTACTGCCCCCCAGAGCCCCGAGCAGCCTCCCACGAGCCATCTGCTGCTGCTGCTGCCTGCCTGCTGCCACCGTGCCCTGCCATTTGGTGCCTGCACATCAGCCATCTGCAGGGGTCCAGTTGCTGTGTCCACCCCTGCTGGAACAGAACACTCCCGACTGGGATACCATCGCTCCACAGCCCAGCCCCAGGACCCAGTTGCCCACCCACGCCTGCCTCGGGGGTCGCCATGTCGGGGCAAACACCACCCGAGACCACTGGCGACCCCCAGCCAGAGGGGCAGAGGGCCACCAGCTTCAGGCAGAAGGAAGTTGGTGTCCTGGTGGAGCTTGTCCTGGGGCATTATGATGCCCTCTTCGGATCACCACGCACCGACAAGGAAGGACGGGACAGGATCTGGGACGACTTTGTGGTTGCCATCAACGCGGAGGGTGTGGTAATCCGCAACATCAAGCAAGTCAAGAAGCGCTGGGAGGACTTCAGGTCCAGGACCCTCATAAAGGCCCGGCGCCTCGTGGAGGGGGGCCGGGGCAACATGAGTACCATCCAGCTAAGGGTCCTGGAACGCGTACGCCCAGCGCTCCATGCCCAGATCCTTGAGAGGCAGACCCGTCTGGAGTCGAGCGGTAAGTGGCCAAGCATTGCTGTGGGAGACAGGGCATGTTGCAGCGTGCTGGTTGTCTGATACTTGCCTGTATGTGTGACATAGGCCATGTACGCGTGTGTGTGTGCAGGGACATCATGGTCATGCATGTGAGACCAGTAATGTGTGAAGCACACGGTTGGTGTATGTGTTGAAATGTAACATGGGGAGCCCTATGCGGAATGGACACATGAGAGCATGCCAGTCTCTGTTCCTGGACATGGGTGTGGGTGAGGGATGGGTGCTGATGCCATGTACATGTATGGTGTCCATGTCTGTGTTTCTGACCTGCGTGTCTGTGACTTGTGGATGCCATGGATGCATGACACATGTCTGTGACAATGTTCAGATTCACTGATGCAGCCTAGTTATCCTTGCATCCACTGTGTCTGGGGTGTACGAGTCCAGATGGATGAAAGTACGTTGAAGTGTGTGCATGTGATAGGCATGACCCATGATGCATGTGAGTCCAAAAACAACATTGTATGCTTTAAGAGTCCCTTGGACATGTTTGCTTATGTCCATAGCATGCGCCATGCCTGTTACTGCATGTGTTTTGCCTGCACTGACCCATGTGTTGTGGAGGGACATGATGGAAGTGATCTTTGACAGTGCCACTCATCTGCTATTGCTTCCTGTCTAGGGGACCATTGTACAGTACCCTGATGCTTGTGTTCTATGTCTCCCTCTACACAGCGCAAAGTGAAGAAGAGGGCGGAGACGGCGCTGTGGAGCTAAGCGGCGGGGATGCCCCCACGGCTGCAGCGGAAGGGGTGGGTGAGCCCCCACAGGGGCTTGCAACGGCGGAAGACGGTGTGGAGCCATCCAGGTTGGTGGTTTCCACAGGGGAGGAGGAGGCCGCTACTGAGCCGCACATGGGGCCTGGTGGGGGCATCCCTGCTGGTGCAAGTGGTGCAGTCCAGGGGCAGGGGCAGGAGGCAGCACAGGTCGCCGTGGAGGTGCCTGTGCATGTCACTGTCCCTGACACTGTGACTGCACCACCATGCACCAGCAGGGATGCCCCATCCCAGGCCCGTCCGCAGGTAGGGGGGATGTCCATGTCATCTGACTCCCCTCCACCTGCGGACGAGGGGACCCCTGGCCGTATGGAGAAGGTCCTGATTGGTGTCGCGTTGCGCACGGCTGTCATTCGTGATGAAGTGCGTGCTTCCCGGGGGGAGCATGCACGTCATCACGAAGAGCACCGTGCCAACGTGGCCCAGTTGGGAGCGGTCATGGTCGGGGGTCTCGTACATGTGTCGGGCACTCTGGCGACCCTCTCCTCCTCTGTGGAGGCTATGCGCCAGTCGTACTCCATGCCGTCTTCCAGCCCAGATGCCACCAGGGCCCCCTGTGGACCTGCCCCGACCAATGCAGCCACCTCAGTGGGGATCTCATCCCTGCCACAGTCGGGAGTCGGAGGTCCAGCAGGGGTGGACACACCAGCAACTGGACCCCAGCAGATGGAGGATGTGACGGCATCATCGGGCAGGGCACGTGCACGACGGCGTCGGTGGTTTCCATCAGCATGGATGCCGTCGTGCTGGCACAGGCAGTTGCGTCGGAGGCAGCGGCAGGCTCGACGTGGGAGGTATCATGGCTCGGGGCCATCAACATCAGGGGTGCAGGCATCGGCCGGAGGGCAGGAGAACCCTGGAATGGGAGTGGCTTCCGTGTGGGAGCGGTTGGGCCAGCAGATAGGTGCGGAGCGGGCAGAGGAGGAACGGCTCACAATGGTCAGGGCGGAGAACTCCATGTGGAGGGCGCTGAGTCAGGCTGAGTGCCTCGAGGGTCTTCGCAGGGAGTTGGAGCTGGACACTGCATTATCCCTGCGGGACCTCAGGGCCAGGGAACATGCCCGCCTCCAAGCCATTGAACAGGAGTTCGATGATGCCCTGGCCCATGACAACAACCAGTGAGCCGTCGGACTAGCCTGCTGCCCTTGTAAATAGTTATGTAGTTAGTGTTAGGTTTCCTTTGCTTTTTTATTTATTTTGGACCTTTTGGACAATGGGCCACATTTTTGTATATAGTTTTATTTTATTAGGTAGTATTTTTATGTAGGTTTCATTTCTTCTGTTGGGATCATGGACCCTGGTTTGTTTATCTGTATATAGTTGACTGTTGGATTTTTTTTTTTTTTTTTTGATTTACCCATGGAGCAATGGTTTTCGGTTTTGTTTTTACCTTGGATTTACTTTCTTGAACTGTGACTTTGGACACCTTTCCTTTGGATTATGATTTGTCGTTTTTCATTATTTTACGGACATGCTGCTTTTGGTTTTTGATTCCCATTGTCATTTGTTTATTTTTTAATCCATTTATGCTGTTTTTAATACATTTTTTTCATCAAACTTCAATGTGTAGTATCATCTCATTGGTATCAAGCATATCATGATATGGGTTTTGAGATTCACTGACACCCATTGGGTATATGTGAGGGCCATGTGTTCATTTCCAAACTTGCTATTGGGGTTCTATCATGTCATTGCCATTTCTAAGTGGGTGGATGCAATACTCGAGTGGGTGTTTTGCATTTGGAGGCTGACCATAAGGGCCAGGGATCTAGATTGTGATGACATGTTGGCTGGGGGACATGTGTGGGGGCCTACTGGCAGGTGCCCCGCAATGCTGGGGGGTGGGGGTGCAGGGGGACATGAGTGGGACATGAGTGGGGGCCTGCTGGCAGGTGCCCCGCAATGCTGGGGGGTGGGGGTGCAGGGGGACATGAGTGGGACATGAGTGGGGGCCTGCTGGCAGGTGCCCCGCAATGCTGGGGGGTGGGGGTGCAGGGGGACATGAGTGGGACATGAGTGGGGGCCTGCTGGCAGGTGCCCCGCAATGCTGGGGGGTGGGGGTGCAGGGGGACATGAGTGGGGGCCTGCTGGCAGGTGCCCCGCAATGCTGGGGGGTGGGGGTGCAGGGGGACATGAGTGGGACATGAGTGGGGGCCTTCTGGCAGGTGCCCCACAATGCTGGGTGGTCGTGGTCCAGGGGGACATGAGTGGGACATGAGTGGGGGCCTGCTGGTAGGTGCCCCGCAATGTTGGGGGTGGGGGTGCAAGGGGACATGAGTTGGTGATCAGTAGTGCAAGGAGACATGTGCCTTTGCTGGGGGGCATGCCCATGTTGGGTGGACTGCCTGCGGGACATGACCAGGGATGCAGGGTAGTCCCCTGTGGTGTGGGCTGCCTGCAGGGGCCGTGGAGGGTGTACAGGGGACACCTGGGAGGACCCACACTGCCAAATCACATGTAGGACTCCCGGCACCCCTGAAATACACGTACCCTGCTGAAATCTCGTGTGAAAAATCTCGCGCATCCCTGAAATACACGTACCCTGCTGAAATCGTGTGTGAAAATTCTCGCGCACCCCTGAAATACACGTATCCTGCTGAAATCGCGTGTGGGACTTCTCGCGCACCCCTGAAATACACGCACACGCTCCCCCAGGCCCGATCGCGTGTGGAACTTCTCGCGCACATCTGAAATACACGCGCCCAGGCCAATCGCATGTGGAACTTCTCGCACCCCTCTGAAATACACGCACACGCTCCCCCAGGCCCGATCGCGTGTGGAACTTCTCGCGCACCTCTGAAACACACGCGCCCAGGCCGATCGCGTGTGGAACTTCTCGCGCACCTCTGAAATACACGCGCCCAGGCCAATCGCGTGTGGAACTTCTTGCGCACCCCTGAAATACACGCACACGCTCCCCCAGGCCCGATCGCGTGTGGAACTTCTTGCGCACCCCTGCAATACACGCACACGCTCCCCCAGGCCAGATCGAGTGTGGAACTTCTCGCGCACCCCTGAAATACACGCACACGCTCCCCCAGGCCAGATCGCGTGTGGAACTTCTCGCGCACCTCTGAAATACACGCGCCCAGGCCAATCGCATGTGGAACTTCTCGCGCCCCTCTGAAATACACGCACACGCTCCCCCAGGCCCGATCGCGTGTGGAACTTCTCGCGCACATCTGAAATACACGCGCCCAGGCTAATCGCATGTGGAACTTCTCGCGCCCCTCTGAAATACACGCACCCAGGCCCGATCACGTGTGGAACTTCTCGCGCACATCTGAAATACACGCGCCCAGGCCAATCGCGTGTGGAACTTCTCGCGCACCTCTGAAACACACGCGCCCAGGCCGATCGCGTGTGGAACTTCTCGCGCACCTCTGAAATACACGCGCCCAGGCCAATCGCGTGTGGAACTTCTTGCGCACCCCTGAAATACACGCACACGCTCCCCCAGGCCCGATCGCGTGTGGAACTTCTTGCGCACCCCTGCAATACACGCACACGCTCCCCCAGGCCAGATCGCGTGTGGAACTTCTCGCGCACCTCTGAAATACACGCGCCCAGGCCAATCGCGTGTGGAACTTCTCGCGCACCCCTGAAATACACGCACATGCTCCCCCAGGCCCGATCGCGTGTGGAACTTCTCGCGCACCTCTGAAATACACGCGCCCAGGCCAATCGCGTGTGGAACTTCTCGCGCACCCCTGAAATACACGCACACGCTCCCCCAGGCCCGATCGCGTGTGGGACTTCTCGCGCACCTCTGGAATACACGCACCCAGGCCAATCGCGTGTGGAACTTCTCGCGCACCCCTGAAATACACGCACAATCTCCCCCAGGCCCGATCGCGTGTGGAACTTCTCGCGCACCCCTGAAATACACGCACACGCTCCCCCAGGCCCGTTCGCGTGTGAAACTTCTCGCGCACCTCTGAAATACACACACACGCTCCCCCAGGCCAGATCGCGTGTGAGACTTCTCGCGCACGCGTGTTCCCGAAACCCGTAATACACGTTCCCCGCTTTGCGTTTGCTGTTTGCCAGTCCGGTAAACTGGTACAGGGTTGGCGCAGCCCTTTGCGGTGGTTTTGCGATCTTGATGGATTTTTCTTGCGCGAGGGCGTTCTTGGGGGCATAACTGGCGCTGCTGCAGGGTCGCTGCGCCACTCTGCGCCACGTCTGCTTTTGGAGGCGAGAATCCTTGAATACGCTGTGCGCGGAAATTGATTTTATCGCACGCGGCTGGCGCAGACATTTGCACGGGCACGCTGTGCGCCAGCCGCGTGCGACACTTTTGTGAGGAATTCCATGAATCGACCTGAAAGACTACAGGCGTAAACAGTAAACCCAATTGGTAGCAGTCTGCACCACCCAGATTTACCTGGTAGCTGTGGCTGAGCAGTCAGACTTCTCTCAAGAAGAGTAGGGCAGTAAATAGATTATACACAATAGGGCTAAAAACACAGTAGAGCAAACAAACACTGACCAGAACTTTGTATAAAAAGTATATAATTATTTATTTAAAACACACTTTAGGCAATATACTAGCACTCTAAATCAAAAGCAAGTTAAAACACAATCAGGTAAAGTATACACACCTCCCTTGATAACTATCAGACAAGCCAGAGTTAAAACACCACAATTTGTTAAAACCGATGTGAGCGCATAACCTGATGGCACTCCAATAGTTTAGTTAACGGGAGAGAAAAAGGCAGAGCATAGAAATAAAACAGGTCCTAACACTTTTAGGAGTCCTCAGCAAGGGAATAAAGGCAGTATAGACGGTAGAGCCAAAGTTCACTGGCCAGGCCCACTTTAAAGGGAGCAAAGCAAAATGCGCCCAGGATCACACGGTTTAAAATGCACTAAAAGTCTTTGCAGAATGTTCAAAAGAGGTTGGGGTGATTCAAGAAGGTAAAGTTAGAAGGTCTGGGGCCAACCCAGTTGGCCAGCCAAGGAATTAAGGGTCACCTTGGGCAAACCGAAGAAAGGGAGGCCAGGCAAGACACAGTACCTTAAAGAGAGAGGAAGCTCCAGCGGTGGCAGTAGTTCCTGGCAGTGGTTGCAGTTCATTGTTTCGACCAGGGCAAGAGAGGATCTTGTCGAGGAGGAAACGTAGAGTCGTTACACTGCACAGGGATGAAACCAGCCGCGGAGTTCCTCGATAAAAGGTGTGTTCCTTTTATTCACGGTCAAAGTGGTGAGGCTTGGCTATCCGGCCGCCGCGGTGCTTGGCACGGGCGATTCGACCAAGAGACATCTTTGGAAGGCGAAAAAGGTGAACTGGTTGGTCCCACCAGCTCAGAGGAAGAAGACTCGTCCAGTAGAAGATCTTTTCTTGTCGTCGGGAAAGTGGTGAGGTAGTTGCAGCAGGGCTCCACCGGTGGTGTCGTCGTTGCAGATGGCTTCAGCTTCTTCCCTCTTCGGATTCTTAGGTCCTGTGGCAACTTCTGAAGTTCCAGTCCCAAAGGCCCTGCTTTTATGCAGAAAAACCCCCATTCAACAGCCTAGCTGTCACTCAAACATGCTAAATGGTGAGCGGGGTGGCTCACCACTGGCCCAATCAGAACAGAGTGTGGCTTGAGTTGCTAAGGCAACGCAGTCCAGGGTGTCAAATCCCCTCCCCACCCATCCTGTGGAACCCAGACAGAGTGGCACCATTTGGAGGGCTTCTGTGGAGAAGCCCGCCAAAAAGTGGAACAAAGGGCTCGACCTTGGTCAGAGTTACAGACGGACACGAACGCCATTTTAGAAAAGAGTTCTGGCAAAAAGACCCAACCCTGAATTTAATATTAAATAAATAAACCAACGGTATCTTTAAAATTGCACCAAAAAGTGGTGCGTTTAAAATCAATGGGAAAATCCCATAGAGAATATTCTGGTGGAATATTTCACGTGGTAACCACTGCCACCAGCCAGAAACTCGACAAGGGGGGACTGGATAGTGCCGCCTTGAAAACAGACCCAGGGGCAATATAATTAAACCCTTCCAGTACTTCCACAATATGATGGTTTGTGCTGGTTCTGTTCACAATTTAGGACTAGTAAAGTCAATGGTGACTTTACATGCCCTGGGAGACAGTAGTCAGTCTCAGGGTATGGAGTCTATGTTTGGGGGTCACTATGACACCCCTGTGTTACTGCACTGAGTGTGCTGTGTAACACACACATAAAAAATAGATGATACCCTATGGAGCAGAAAGAAAACCCCATAGCCCATAAGTACACAAAGAGTCAAAGACATACCTCAAATCATGCCTAAGAGTGGGAGGAAAAGAGTCTCACTCTTAGCAGGAGAAAAAAACAAACCCCAAAAATCCAGCAAAGCTGACTCACTAGGTTTGGGAAATTAGCCTTATAAGAGAATTCTCTCTAACATCTGGCACCACACCTTTTCTGGTCAACAGGCACATTCTGGTAGCTGGTCAAAGTTTGTAAAGCGCATAGCAGAGCCTTCTTCTTTCATGTTTCTTTGTAATACTGATGCTAGCACACTGGAATATGCCCTCCAGAAACCTCTGAATGTACAGCTCTGTCGTTGTCAGGTTTAATACTGGGTTTCTTAGAAATTGATACTCTGGGTGATTATTAGTGGGTGTTTATGTCTAGGCTGGTGCCTGGAATAAACATCCCAAGCACTGGGGTGTCATTCCTTATGGGACAGACCCACCTATTTTTGGAGATGGTTCTGGGTTTGGTTTATTTGCCAGAATTCTCTGTGGTTCGAGTTCCATCTCTAGAAGATGTTAACTTACATGCTGTCTTGCTTTAACTCTCCTCACTGTCTACTTCTAGGTGATGTTGGGGGTTCTGGAACAAATGATACTTCACCAATCTAGGGTGCATATTTATGGGTTGGTTCTCCATAGGCAGATAATGTTTCTTGTAAATTGAACCTTTGTGGCAAGCCTCAGGAATCCCACCTATGACACCATTTGTCATATTTGCCTAAATGATCCTTTCAGTTCACTCTGGGAACTTGGACTCATGATCTTAGTGTGCAGCATTTTCTCAGCAAGTGCTTTCTCTGTATTCCTCTTCTTCAAGTTGCATCGAGCTTTTCCTTTCCAGTACCAGTATGCAGTCTTACTCCCTCAATCAGTCTCTTGTTCTGGACATTGCTCCTTTCTCACCAACAATGTCGGATGCATGTGTAGTGTCTCTTTTATTCACCCCTTTTTGGACTACGGTCCTTGTTTTCTACTCTTTCACTCTTCATTATGCCTCTTGCTCCTCCAGTAAGAGTATGTCACCTGGCAATAATGATTCTTGTGTTGCCTCATTGCTCCACTCTCGCACTACAACGCTGTGTCATTAAGCAGGGTTGCTTCCTTGTCTTCTTCCGTCCATGCCAGGTCAGTGTCAGATATCCTGTGAATATGCTCAGCCTCGCCTTCTGCTCTTCCCCAGCTCTGGGGTAAAAAGGGCAGCTTGCCTAGGTTTTCCCCTCTCGCCACCAATACTGTTCGACCGCATCTGCAGGGCAACACACAGTCCCCGGCCGCAGAATAATGGTTACAGTTACTCCATTTCTTCATCCTGGCGTGACTTTTGAAGCAGCCACGGAGTTGTGAGCTGGATCACATTAAATCCACCACAGAGAACCGATTGCATAGGGCACTGTCGTAATGTGCACGGGCTCGTGCAGGGACACTCGTGGAATGTTATGGGTTCGGAGGAGAACATTCCACGGTGGCCGTTGGCTGGAGGTGGCAGGGCAGAGGCTTGTGGGGTCGCGTAAATAAATACTTTACAACATATTATATGTGTACGGTGGAATTACATCAGGCACCTCATTGCGCTTGAGGAAATCTATGGTCTGCCACATATTAAAGTGGGTGACATTAACACATATAATTACAGCACTTAGAAGTTGGAGGAAACTGACATTAAGCACACAATCAAATATTGTGATATTTGATCTTCTGTATATATATAAAAATTCAAGGATGTCTGTGGAGAGGGAGATCACGCATGCAGAAGCAAGCACACAGCCCTACACGAACAGCTCTGCCTCAGGTACCCCATACCCCCATACACACTGATAGCGCGGCTAGTACAGTCGGAGTCCCCAGTCCCCAATAAGAGCTACCGTGACAGAGGACAGAGCAGCTTTCAGGGCCCAGGGGACAGCTCATGACCTGTGGAGGAGAGGATAGTGAGAAGCGTGGCCCACATGAACCGCTCTCTTCCAGCGGAGTAGAGGAGAGAGGAGCTTGGTGCGGGGTTAAGGAAAGGAGAGTGAAGGCAGCAGCCCAGTAGAAGCCACACAGACAGTCTGGCTCCCTGGCCTGCACCCAGCGAGTGTATTTTGATGGGCGATCGGAAAACCAGAGTAAAAACCAGCACCTGGGGGATATTATTATTATTAATATTATGGTATTTATTGAGGGTGGGCCTGGCTTCCAGAAGCAACGGGGCGCTTTACAGAGGTGACAACAGAGCAGATATACAGCGGGGTAGGATACAGAGGGGCGCAGAGGAGCGGTACAGCTGTACTGGGTGACAGGCATCTAGTGCACAGAGAAGTGATGTGGACAGTGGAGCACCACTAGAGCGGTGTATGATATGCCGGGTACAGCGAGTGCTATATTATTATAACAGTGCCCTTGTTAAAGCCCCGGTACAGCGACTGGGCTGTTATTATTGCTACCCCCTTGTGAAAACCTTATTCAAAATATGGCACAGTATTTTCACTCATATGATCAGCGTTGGTTAACAATTTGTTACTTAACTACATCAATACAAAATGCTGAAAGTCAATCAACGTCAGACGAGACCCCTGAGGCACTCTGTTCAAATGCTTTGTGTTTTTGTTTTTCAAGTCGGTGTGTAAAACAGGTTTTTCAAGTAGGCTGACTTAGCTGGCTTTTTTTGTTTGTTCATTTGTCAACAACAATAAAGAGAAGACATCATATTTAAGGGTCAGCGAGAGGTCGCGGTGTCTGGAGGCGAAGATGGATTCTACAAGACTCGCCTCCCTGGAGCATTGTGGCACTGTCCTGCCCACAGTGACAGTGACTCAAGGCCACAGTCAGCTGTGAAAACAGTTTAAGTATGCATGGCTCATCCCTGCTCTGTGTAAGGGGGGGACATGCAGGCATAAGTCAAATGAGTGTTATTGCCACATACTATCGTGAGTGCGTGTTTAGATTCTATTAAAGAGACGGTGGCAAGGGTCATGCATTACACTTCTATACCTACTCGTCCAGCAGCATTAAAAAAAAATACTGTAAAAAATTTATTTTTCAAGTAAAGTAAAACTGTTTTGGAATTTCTGGACGGATGTGGCTGAAATTCTTTGAAAATAATGCGTGGTATTGGCCAATGTCAACTGGAGGTTTCGTGGAAAATGTGTTAGCGCCAGGGGGACCAGTCCTGTGGTGATAGTGCACGGTACAAATATCCTTTAACATTAACATTAACATTAAATGGTTCAAATGCTATTAAGAAAACAAAATAAGCTGTTCTCAGACTACTCCCATTCATTTTCCCACAGATCTATTTGCACCAAATAAGAAACAACCTGAGTACCACGCACTGTATATTGTTTATTTATTTGTTATCGGTTATCGGTTATAGAACTTTTTATTGATTATAGAACATAGAGGGTGCAACATGTGCCGGAAACACCAGCCAACAGTTACAGCCAGAGCGCAGAGGCTATCAAGATCGAAGCCATACATTATTTCGTCTTGAGGCAAATCAAGCCCAGGGCCACACATTAACCATCCTGATCTTTCCATGTCCCTCATATTTTAGGGAATTTTTGTGGGCATCTGCGTGTTTTGTAAATTCGCTCTTCCATTGTTATGCAGTTATCCAAGTCCTGTTCCCATTAAGCAATCTCGGGAGACTTCATCACCCCAAATAGCATGTCAATATTCCGTTTGGCATGGACATTAAGGACACTGAGGATTTTATTCATTGGAGATCAAAAAGCAAAAAGGAAAAGAGTAGCTTTTTTCTTGCAAAAAATGTAAACACAATTAAGTCAATTAAATACATTTTAAAAAAATATTCTGTTTGATTATGATCAGAGCTTTGGGATCCGCTGCACGGTCTCATCTATATAGCAGATACCGGTAATAGACCCTAAGCAGGATCTCAAATGGAACCACTTCAATCCTGGCAGGAAGCGCAACCTCGCGTGGTGACATCAGGGATTCCTGTCAAGTCCTCTGTGTCAATAGAGTCCAGGTCCAGCTCCCAATTTTCTCCATGCTTCATATGCTGATGGGTAAAGTTAAGGAGTATTTGATATCAGTGGTCAAGTCCTAAAAAAGACAAGTGGGAGGGGACTCATTAACATATGCAATGGGATGTGACCAGAAATGAGCATATCTAGATGAAATATGAAAATGTTATTCAATTGCTTTGCATAACCATACAAATTGCCTCTCATCAAATGAAGACACACAAAAACCAAGAGAGCATATTTTCTTCTAATAGTGTTTTGAAAATGTGTGTCAAAGCCTCGGGAACAATGTTTTCCCTGGAACATGCAGTCCCGACCTGTGATATACAATCCTTAGTTGCTTCCCAGTTCTCTTCTGCTTATCTGGCCCAGTGGTGTAGTGGCAGGCCTGAGGAAAAAGTCAACATTTTTCACACAGCTGCTAAAGTTTCGAGGGGGACACGTCCGCCTTCTTAAAAAGTGGCTGGACGCCGTCCACCCGCATGTCCCCTCAACTTGAGCCCTGATTGATATAGCATAGAAATTGCCTATTTGTGAATTAAATCTGTGTTCAAATCAGCCTCTAACTGGTTTTGGTCAGGGCTGTCATATCCCTGCCGTACTGTATATGCATAGGGTGTTTAAATTGGAGGTATCTAAATCGGGCAAGAAGTTCCAAATCAACTCTTTGTTGTATTTCCCCAAATGTGCATAGTTATCCTCCACTTAGCACAGGCTGATATATGTTTCTCCCGCCATACGTTTGTAAAATCCAGTTTGAGGTTTTCAGGTACAACACTGTTATGCCAGAGGGGAGCTCGCTTTGTTACATTGTCCTCTGAGACCACTGCCCTTGTGGTCGCTCTATGGACCTGGATAACCTGTGGCAACGCCAATGGTAGGTTCCCTAGATTAGTATAACAGTATAGTGTCTGGAGAGGGTCGGGCGTGGAGAACCCATATAGCTCAATACCAATACGCGGATGCAAGGGATCACCACACAACCATTCGATGGTGACTGCCAGTTGGGATGCCCAATAGTATTTACGTAAATCCGGGACTCCTATAACGCACTCCTATACCGAGCTATAAAGAGTGTGCAGTGCGACCCTAGGTGTTATCTCGCTCCAGAGCAGCTGTCTCAGTGAGTGTTCGATCGTGCAGGATACCCCGTGGGGGTTGCTACTGAGGTGTTTTGGAGGACATAAACATATCGAGGAAGAGTCCTCAACTTGAACACAGCAGCGCATCCGATTATAGATAGTGGAAGAGCCGCCCAGAATGTAGTGCCTTTCTTTGAACGGCAACCGGTTAGGTTTAAGAAAGGATTTTGAGTTCAGTACTAACGAATCTGTGGCTTGCTGGAACCTACAGGCCATCGGGATTGATTCCAGTTCTCTCTGAATTGGTAATAAAAGTGATTTATCCTAATAAACAGGGAGTCTGCTATATCTCTCTCGTAGATTTCTAGGATTTCAATCACCCGAGGACCGTGACCTTTGAGGCTCCCCAACAAGCAACAATAGATCATCATCATATAAGGATACCCTATCCTCTCGCCCCGATGGCGACCTGAGCCTTGTTAAGAGAGGGCCACCACGCAACCATATCGCCAGAGGTTCCATGGCATGAATAAAAAGTAGAAGGGAGAGGGGGCATCCCTGCCATGTTCCACATTCTAACGGGGACACATAGGAGGCCCGCCCATTAACCTTGACTTCCGCCGCAGGGCAAGTATATAATAATCAGACCCATTGTAAAAAAACTAGGTCCAACCCTGATTTTAGTCAGCAAGTCCCAGGCAAAGTCCCAGTAGACTGAGTAGAATGCTTTCTCAAAATCCATTGCTACTACAACGTGTGGATCTGGAAAGTGCATTGCACAGCTCAGTGTGGTATGGAGTCTGCGTATACATTTGTATCGCCGGATCTGGGAGAAACCCAGTTTGGTCAGATGTATCAGTGGGGGCAGTAGTGTCAATAGTCTCTGAGCGTGGATTTTCAAGAGAACCTTTTCTTCTGCGTTAATAAGTGAAATTGGGCCATAAGACGCACAGACCGCCGGTGGTCTGTCTTTTTTTAGGGAAGACCACAATATGTGCCATGCGGAGATCCATTGGTGTTAACCTTTTTTCTTACTATCTTAAAACATGGCTAGCAGGGGTTTGGAAAACTTATCATTGAGTCATTTCCATAAGTTCACTGAGAATCCATTGGAGCCGATTGAAGAGAACTAATGGCTGCGGGCCACCTTGTCCTCCATAATATCCAGACTAAGGTAGCAACCTGGAAATGGGCGAGCCTCACCAGAGCAATTCCAGCTGTGACTGAATGGGAGACAGGAGCAAGTGCCCCAACCAAAGTGGCCCGCCAGGGAGAGGATAAGAAAAAGGTACGTCTGCCTACGATTGTACTGGGTACACAGGAGATGCCGTCTGGGGATAAAAAACAAAAACCGAGGCTTAGGCGGATTGGGAAGACCCTCTCCACACAGCGTAAAAGTAGAAGCAATGTGGTGGAGCTGTAATGAGAAACTTGGAAAACTGAGAGAAGTAGTGCTGAGCGAGGGGATCTCAGAGCCCAGAGAGGGCCCCCTAAACTTAGCGAACCATTGTTGGGTAAAGAGAAGAAAATCCCTGAGAAAGGGGTGGGAGCAGACTAGACTATGGGTCAGCCCACAATGGAGACAGTGGGTATTAAACAAGCAACTCAGAGACATATGGGAAGTTGGTATGTACGCCGACCACATGTCGGCGGGCAGCGGGTCCCATCTATATGGCCTTTTAATCAAACAAGTTCACAGAGACCAAAACAAGAACTGTGTGCGAACAAGACCCAAATGGCCCAAAACCAACAGGCCAGCAGCAACAAACGCAAAGGTATAAATGATGACTAAACAGGCAATAATTTAATTACAGAAATTCCGCAGAACCCATGAATTGGCCATGGCTTCAGAGGACACCACTATAGGAAGGCACCACTCAATTGGATGTAAAGCTGTGGCTCGAAAAAATGTGTTCAATGCGCCGGGACCTGCAGACGTCAATGAAAGAGATGAGAGAGTGCATTGACAAAGTAGAAGACAAGATAGAGGCCCTAGTGTGAAGGCATTATGAAGTAGAAAGAGACAACAGGTTCAAGATTGGTTCTGAATAGTTTTATTAACTTAACAGGCAGGATGGAGTAAATTCTAACTAGACGTATGCTAGAGTGGGATTTCCCTACCTAGAGAAAACTAAGGATAGCCTGTGTCAGGAAGTACAAATCAAAAGTCTGTCTGTGTCCAAAATCTATATTTGCTCTCACAACCTACTGTATACAATGTGTAGGGATGTCAGCATCACAATGAGTAGTGTTCAAAATTAAGTTCAGAGCTTCTTCCAGCTCTTGGCTTGTAATCAGCTTACCCTCCCCAAGTTCAAAACAGTTCAAATCTTCCATCTTTTCAATACAACAAAATTCCTTGGGACACTTCCCAGTTCTTTTGACATCAGTACCTTTCACTGGTTCACATATGTAGTTTTGTTTCTTGACTTCAAAATCACATAAGAGGTTATTGTAAAACACAAGCTTCTTAGGGATACTTTCATTGGCATTTCCATACAGAAGGGCACTCAGTCTAGACGCAGTTATCGGACCACACAGTCCTCCCATTAGAGTGCACGCAACTGATACCCCTTCTTCACTACTTTCCATAAACCATTGGCCCCTGCGTTACTTTGACAGTGAAGCTTGGTTCTTTCCTCAGTGTCACACTCTTCAAACACTTTACCCATGGCTTGGTTGGCCACCATGCACTTTGTTATACATTCCTTTGTTCTTCTGGCTTTTGCCAATACAGGTTTTGTCTTAACCTGCAGTTCCTTGAACTCTTTTAGCTTTATCCTATTTTTGGTTTCTCATCTCATACCCTTATTGGTATTCTCTTTATTTCCCACTACTTGTGTCTTAGAAAATACCTTCTGTGGTACCTGCTACATGCACCACCTTTGTTTCACTTTACTCACAAGTGTTTTTACTCTGTGCGGCATTCAAAAGTGTTTATAATGACTTTCAGTTCATTCGGTATTCAAAAGTACTTGTTTCAGCATTCAAAAGTACTTACAATAACTTTCAGTTAGTCCAGTATTCAAAAATACTTGTTTCAGCTTTCAAAAGTACTTGCAATGACTTTCAGTTCATTCGGTATTCAAAAGTACTTGTTTCGGCATTCAGAAGTACTTCCAATGACTGTCAATTCGTTCAGTATTCATAAGTACTTGTTTTGACATTCAGAAGTACTTACAATGACTTTTAGTTTGTTCTGTATTCAAAAGTACTTGTATCCCTTGTTTCCACTCACCGGTTGCCCACAGCAGCTCCCTTCTGTTTGTTGTCATAGCTCATTCTGCTTTCCGGTATCCACAAGCTTTGCTTTTCCTTCGCAGCAGCCGCAGTGAGCAGTGCTCGCTCTCCTGGATTCCCGCGACAGCTGGGGTTCTCGGACGTACCACAGTTACAGCTGCATGTGCCTGATAAGGAGGATAGCAGGACGTCTGCGGCAGGCCTCTGCGTCTCTCTCTCCCCTGCTTGGCACGGCTCCCGGCTACTGTGTCTCCAACTCCCTTATCTCCAGCCTGTTTCTCCTCACTCTATGCAGCGAGGATTTTTATATCCATTAGGATTGTTAAGTGACCTCAGGTGTGGGTCATTAAGTCCAATTGCCTGACTATGGTGAAACCCATTAGGTGGACGTGCCTGGCTGTTCCACCTATTTACCTCCATAGCCCTCTTCTTCATCTCAGTACTAGAGTGGTGTTAGGGGATGTCTGAATTAATAAAGGTAGTATGATTAACCCTGTGTTGTCTCCTCCTCATCTTGGTACCTGACTGATCTGTGTCTGGACTAACAATATAAGGCTGATATGTGATTGTCTCAACCAAGCGAGGATGTGTCTTCTTAGTTGGTCTTTTCCTCGTCGATGTGTTGAGGTGCTGTTTCTGGGGGAAAGTTTGGTGAGAAGAAAAGGGAAAGGGCTGACAGTAGCCTACAAAGGATTGAGGGACAGAGGGTTCATTTTGGAAAGGGAATGATGGATGACATGTTTCACCTAATGACATCCTCTCCCACTCCCCAGGTTCCCTCCACCCAGGTGATCCTCCCTCGCATATCCACCCCCACCCAGGCCAGGGGTCCAAAAGCAATGGCCTTTCCGTGGCCACCTGAAAGGAATATCCATGGGGAAAAGAAGTGAGGGTGCCCTCAGGTTCTTCAAACTAGAGAAGAACCAAGTAGCAGCAGATATCTTAGAAATGAAATGTGATGCCCATATCCTGGATATGTATAAAACCGGGGAAGTCGACCTGGCCCTGAAAGTGGACGACTTGGAGAATAGTGAAGAGAGGCGTAATATCTGTATATGGGGGTCAGAAACAAGGAGGATGAAATAATGTAATCCCTGGAAAGGACAGTAAACAACCTGATGAACATTCTATTTCTAGACGAGGGTGGGAAGGATATTTCTTTCGACAGAATTTATCAGGGAGGGAGCATCCCTGGAGGTCCCAGATTGATCCTTGCAAAGTGCAATATTTCAGGCTAAAAACTCCTAAAGAAAGTGAGAGAAAGAGGAGACCTCAACTTTCAGAACTCCAAAGTCTAAATAATCCAGTATTTGTCAGTGTTCACGCTTATAAAACAAAAAGAGTGTAGACCCCTGACCACCTGGCTAAAAGAAAGGAACATAAAATATGGATGGGGATTTCCATTCTCACTGTCTTTCGAACACAGAACGGAGGAGTCCAGGATCACCATGCAAGAAGAAGCAAGCAACTTCCTCACACACTTGAGAGAACAAGGACCAACATCATCAGTGAACCAAAAGCAGGGAAGAAATGTAAACCCAAATTCATCCTTCAGCGATCAGGCCCATAAAGGAAGAGTGTTTGGAGGCAGGAAATTTAGAAAAATAAATATCCAATAACGGCAGAAAAACAACCGGTGCAGGGGGAGGCATAGAGACTAGAAAGAACATTGGGTCTAAAATGTAGCCTAGAACTAAGGAAAGTAAAGAATGATGGGAATTGAGTCTCTAAATGATTGGTACTGTTGGTAACAGAGCCAGAACAGGGCGATGTATCGTGCTGACGACAGAGGTCGGGTTGGAATCTGAGACTCTGGAGGAAGGGAGGGTGGAGGTAGTAACTGTTTAGTGCCGACAAATTGCGAATGACCAACAATGTGGTTTGGGCCAGGTAGGTGAAAGGGGACACTGTAATAATCACATCTGTATAAAGGGACAAATGATTGAAAACAAAGACAACTGGTCGGTGAGGATTCGCAGGTCCTACATAGTAGCCTTGGGAGCTCAGGATGATCCTGAGAATGGCTAAGCTCTCCCTTGCGAGGGAGCACATGATTGGTAATCGAGAAAGAGGGAATGTCACTTGTACAAGATACAGAGGAGTAGGCTGGGAGAATTCAGAAACAGTGCACACAGTATCACTGGTGATACAGCATAAAGGGATATAGTCGAAAGGGAATAGATATGCCAGGAACACAAGAACCCACCCATCACTGAGATGGTGAGGGATGAAGGGATGACTATCGGGACTTTAAATGTTAAGGGGCTTACTTCACCATGTAAGAGATCAATGGTAGCTCCAGAATGCAGTAAGTAAGATATTGAAAAGGTTAGGAAAAGAAATTGAAGGGAAGAGGCATAGGACTCAGCGTATGGGCTTCAAGAGAATCTTAAAAAGGGGAAGTGGGAATAGTAGTCCACAAGCCCTTGGGGCTAGAGATTTTACACACTAAATAGGCCTTAGATCGCTGTTTGTTAGCAGTAAAAGTTAAATTGAGAGGGGACAGGTGGCTGAGTATATTGCAAGAACGAGGGTCAAGCCAGTATTTGTAACAGGGTGCTAGAAATATTAACATCCTGGAAAGAAGGCACATTAGTTTGTGGGAGACATTTCAATATGGTTACAGACCCCCAATAGGACTAGATCTCCCTCAGAGAAGGGGCGGTACGAGGATTAGATAGGGAAAACGGCAGATTATAGTTTTATCTGGAGAAGTTCTTTCCAATAGACACATGGAGAGAGGTGAACAGAAACACCATACCCGTATTGATTACATCCTAGCAGATGTGGAGCTGGCGTACATAATTAAAGACGCTGTTACGAGTAGTAGGATGGACAGACCATGACATGTTGCAAGTTACCTTAGATTTTGGCACAGATATCAGAAGCGAAAAGAGATGGAAATGCAGTGGCACTCTCCTTAGGGAGGAAATCTATAGGAAGGACCTCAAAGGGGAGATTCAGTCCTACTTTCTTTTTAAAGATACATTGGAATTACCAGTTTGGGAAGCTGCCAAAGCCACGATCAGGGTCTTATGAATAGCAGTGGGAGCAAGAAGAAAACAGGACAAGGTGATGAGGTAGATACCATCTGGGATATGGAACAGCATCCAAAGGAGCAGGAGGCGGGAAAGGGCCACTTACTAACTAGACAAATTATTAGATGATAGATGTGAGCTGAAAACTCTATGGGACGTGGAAGTATTAAGACAACTCAGATACTTAAAGCAAACATTACACGAAAAAGGAGATGAAGGTCACTCTTTACCGGCAGCACAGCTAGGAGCCCAAAAGACGGAGAGGACCAGAAGATGGGGAATGCGTAACAGATCCCGAAAGTGTAAGAAAAGGCTTTGAGCAATATTACAATACCCTGTATTCAGACAATGGAGGAGCGCCTGAGAAGGAAAGAGAGGCCTATCTAAATTGCAACGTTCTCGTTCGCCTACAGGCTGCAGAGAGAGAAATCCTAGATGCCCTGATCAATGAGGAAGAATTACGAAGACACTCTTACACCATTCTTTAGCTGTACCATACAATTTTACAGAGAAGCCCAGACCCTGATTCCTTCTTACAAGCTAGAATAATAGTAATTCCCAAATAGGGAAAGGATAAAAAGCTATGCAGTTCATACAGACATATATCTCTTTTAAATGTCAACGCAAACATGTTTTTGAGCATTGTTGCTGAGCGGTTTGGAAAGTATTTATAATTGTCCTTTTATAACACAGTTTCTAAGCGCAGGATTGGGATTTGAACCTATGCGTTGTCTTGTTTCCCAGACAAACGCTTCCCCTTAGCTATCCTTCTGGCCCAAAATGTACATACCAAAGCTTATAAATAATGACCAAGTAGGCTTCATGTATAGACCTGGATTTAATATCATTAGACGCTGAGAAAGCTTGTGACCGGGTTCTGCAGCAGTTTTTGATGACAGTTCTAACAAAGGTGGGCATAGGCAGAGCGTGGATGACAGGGAGGGAATTACACACATGACCCAATGCCTCAGTAGTAGTGAATAGAGTTGCCCGGAGGAATTGCTCTTGAAGAGAGGAACGAGGCAGGAATGCCCACTCTCCTCACTATTCCTTGTCTTCTACATCGAGCCGCTGGCTGATAAGTAACGATAAGACCATTGACGTGATAAATGTAGGCCCCAAGGAATACAAATTGGTATTATTTGTCGATGACATGTTGATGTACCTATCTAACCCAACTAATTCAAGCCCTCGTCTGCTAGAACTCCTCACAACGTTTGGTGGCATGTTAGGCTTCAATATCAATCTGAGTAAGAAAATAGCCCTTGCTGCGGGAAATGGTCCCAAGAATTAAGAGAAACCATAGATAAGCCCAAGATCCAGAGACAGGAGAAATCAATACAATATCTGGGGGTGTATGTCGCAAAATCATTAAATCATCCATATGAGGACAATTATCCTAAACTATGCAAGAAAGTTAGAGAAGATCCAACCCACTTGTTTCAATTGGTGATGTCCTGGGCGTGAAGTCTGAATTAACGTAGTAACGAGAACCCCCTTCATGTCCCAAATGCTGCCCACACAATTACCCCAGCTCTCCTCAGAGAGATTAAGAGCCAGCTGCTGAGTTATCTCTGCAACAAAAAAACTGAATATCATGCAGGACCCTGGTACACCAGAAAGGAGGCAGGGGCATGGAATTAGAACATAGGGCTCGGCAATTCAGTAATGGTTGACCACTTATGGAACAACCAGGACAGGAAGTGGGTTGAGATTGAAAACGCAGTTCTAACCCCAGTTACAGTTGGAGAGTGGGTATAGCTCCCCGCTCTGCGTCTTCCCAGAAGTGTGCAATACCACCCGGCATTAAAGGTTCTCTGGAAAACATGGAGCAACATGGACAGATGAAATGTATGGTGGGAAGGATTGGGAAAGGGCATAGCAGGTAGCAAACACAGTGAACAGAGAAAGAAACGAAGAGAAGAACTAGGGGAGGTTTGAATAGCAAAGCACCAGGCACACCAATGATGATGTCAGCTGAGCCACACTGTGAGAGCAAGACTGGGCAAGGATGCAGGGAAAAAGGCCTGATGGGAAACTGTAGCTGGGAGCTGGCCAGAAAAGAGGATAGACGGCGTCATGAGAGCTGGCCAGAAAAGAGGATAGACGGCATCATGAGAGAGTGAAAACAAAGGAAAGAGCAGCAATGCATCCAGCCGCTGACAGCTGCGGACAGCTTCAGGCTTTTCCCGCACTTCACATGGGGCTTTGCCCCAGACGTGATGTAAGTGCATTCCGGGTTTGGCGGGAGGGCTGATGGGGCATGGCAATCTCCGGATGACTGATGGTTAGTAAATAGACAGAGGGATATGGGTCACAGCCGTAGGCTAAGTACTTTGGCCAAGTTGCTCTCAGTCCTTTTTGGTAATAGGTGCAACATGGGCAATGATCCCTAGAGAAGATTTAGCATAACAAAACCCATGAAATTCAGGCGAAAAAACCTCAACTAAAACAGAGCTAAAAATATACGATTTATCGCAACAAATCCTAACAAATTCTGTGGGTGTGGGAAGTGAGGACCACCTTAACTCAGATTTCCCCCCCAGTTGCTCAGACCAAAAGCATATGCATGACCTCACAGCATGGATCAATAATGACTTAAAAAAATGTATTGTAGTGGACATCTATGAGGGAAACTCCAAGTTAAGATGGTTGTCACTACCCACACCTGCCGAGTTTCATGCATCTTGTGATAAATCGGGTAACCTTACCTTTGTCCTAAACAAAGTGTTTTCAATTCATGTAAATATTTACATATAGTGTGTGTGGGTTTGCGTGTATTACAGGGCCTGTGGTAGTGGCCCTGTAGTTATGGTTAAGTTGCTCAACCCATAAGAAGAGCACTTTTTGGGCAGCTTATAACTTTGCCCCACGGACGAATCCTTACGAAACCTTGCAAAATAGGTATATGGCCCAAGGGGGGGCAAAGCTATAGGGGGGTCCCAAAATGTGTAGTTTCTCCCATAGACGCAATGGAAAACAGATTTTGCTCATGTCTACAGCCCAAACCGCGGGACAAATATTCACCAAATTTGTGGCATGAGTGGCGGCCTGGTCCCCAAAGCGTTCTTTTGTAAATTTGGTGTAAATCCATCTAGTAGTTTGTTTTAAAACAACCATAAAGTAGGTACAAATACATTTGTGATTTCTGGGTTCGGTTCGTGGACTCACTTCCCTGTTCGGTCCGCGGACGGCCTCCGATTGGCTCAGAGGCCGACGTGAGGTCCGTGGACATCGGACGCACCGGCTGATTCGATGGCGAAAAGTGTGCGGTGGGTCATATTTTTGGAAATGCCCGCCATGTTGGATTTGCGGGCAGCCGCTGTTGTCCGCGAAAACTGCGGTAAAAACATATTAAAAAATGCAACATTGCACTTGCTAAACTAATGAAACAATCTCTGGAGAGGGGAGGGGTGATGAGGATGGGATTTGATATGGCCTGAAAAAGCCAAAAACCAGGCGTTTTTGTTCTCTGATGTCCGCAAACAGTCCGAGCAAGTCCTGAGATGTTTGCGAACAACTGAAATATTCGGGGGCCTCTATGCTTACTTGGGCATTAAAGGGTTAGTGAAAGTCAGTTTTTGGATGGCATATAACTTTGGCGCCACTCAACGAAACTGCATGCCTTTTTTGACTTTCATTCTAGACCTGACTCTGCAGAGTGTGGTGCTGTTTTGTCAAGAGGGAGCAGAGTTAGGGGGGGTCCTAAAATATTTTAAAGGCTTATAAAACGTGGTTCCATTTGACAAATCTTCAGATCAGTTTGCAAAAAGATTGTAGAGCTAGATATGAATGTTTTTGCGATGTTTGGTGGGATTTTGTCAAGAGGGGGTAAAATTAGATGGGGGTCTCAACATTTTTAGATGGGTTATAACTTTGTTGCCGTTTGACGAATGTGGACAAAAGTTTTCAGAAAGATTATAGATCCAACCTTGAATGTTTGTGCAAAGTCTAAATGGATTTTATCTAGTGTGGCTAAATTATATGACTAGTGTATGTACATACATTTTGACACTTCGTAAAAAATAAAACATGGTAGGGTTTGCAGCAAACCCGTGTAAGGAGCATTGGCAAGGACCTGAAAGCATGGTTTTGCAAATGTGTCCGTGTTTTATTTTTTGAAAAGTGTCTTAATGTAGGTACAAAAAATACTGAAATACCTTTGGTGACTGAGGTATAGCCTGTGGCCATGGGCAGTGGCCAGAATGTCTGGGGCAAGACAATCTGGCTACTGGCCATGACCACGAGGGACCAGCAATGGAGTTAATGTGGGCATGGTGACCAGAGACCGGCTATGTGGTCAAGTGTTTCAAAATTGGATAGGTTTGAACGGGAAAAATAAATCTGCTTGTGGGTACAGGTTGAAGAGCTGGATTGGATCGCAGCAATATGCACGAGGATGGTCAGCAAGAACTTGAAAGTATGGGTTTGCAAATATGTCCTGTGTTTTCTTTTTTTCAATAGTATAAAATGTAAGTACACAACACAGTGATATAACATTGGTGTCTGGGCATAGGGCCTGGCCGTTAGCAAGTAAAAAATGTATACTGTAATTTGGTTATTGGGGCATGGCCGAAGCGGTAGGTTTGAATGGGCAAAAATATTCTGCTTGCGATTACAGCCTGAAGTGGTGGACTAGATTACAACAAACGTATGCAACGAGTATTAGCAAGGACCTGAAAGCATGTTTTTAGAAATATGTCTTGTGTTTTAAGTGTAAGAATGTAAGTAGAAAAAATTGTGATATACATTTGGTGTGTAGATAGTGAACCTGGCCCTTGGCAAACACAAATGTGTACTCTGATTTGCTTATTAGGGAATGCAGCATGGCCGAAGCCTATGCCCAATGGATTTGGAGACTGGTCATGGCTGCAACCCATGAGCACTGGCCATTGGTTAAATTATTAGGGTATAGCGGGCACTGAGCTAGGATGCAGAGTAGGTGCAGTGAATAATAGGGGTGGTTTGGTTTGGCTGGGGTCATGGTGGAGCCTTATGCCGTAGGCAATTAAACGATTATTTATGTCCCCAGCATGCGCCGTTGATAATGACAGACATAAGTATGTGTTGCAAAAAATATGTTTTTTAAAGGAGGTTTATAGTTCTTTCATATATATATATATATATATATATATATATATATATATATATGAAAAGAGGAATTATTAATAACATATATACAGTGATGTAACACCATGAAGCATTTTGACTTGTAAAAACCTGTTAGATTGACAGAAAAAACTTTGTTAAAGGGATGTTATGGTTAAGATGCATCACACCCTTGGGACTCCTCTGCACCAGTAGTTGGCCAGTGGCATCCCACCTTGGCATCCCTTGGCATTTCCCTCCTGGGTTTTCATGAGCACTTTCCCATTTGTACTGCCCCTTCTATTTATACACTCCCCTCACTGCACAATGCATATGTGCGTTTATAAGAGTATTGTGTACAATGTCTTTGTATAAGTAAGGGAAATGCAGATGCAAAACATTTGTAGAAGATTGTTAACTGGCAGTTGGTGTGTGTGAAAGCTTAGTATGGTCGTAGGGTTATATGGACAGTTTTTGGAAGTGATTGGTGGATGGATGTGCGACTGTTTGAAAGTAGGCATTGAGGGATTGTTACAAATATAAAATTAAAAAGAGTAGTGCCATGTGCGATGGTGTGCACATGCCATTCAGGTCTTTTAATGATCCATGGCTTGGAAAGGGGACTGTGGAGACCGTGGATAGTGATAAAGGTTCATCGATTATGGTCCTTATTGTATGCTAGATAAAAGTATGTGGGTTTTTCTGTCCTTTTCCATTTTTCTCTAGTATACAATTTCCATTAGCACCCTGGGCGGGGGAGCCAACCAATAAGTTGGCTAGGAACTTGGGCCTGAACCGCCGGTACAAGCCCGCGTTCCAAGACACCTGATGGCTGACTCTTCCCACCACCATCTCCCACCCACTCAATGTTAAATTATTTATTATTTCCCCCCTCACCCTCCTTACTTACCTTATTACAGCAGCGACGGGTGCCGCTGCCACATTCGTTCCTTCTCTTCGCCTCCTGTAGGCCGCCGTGTAAAAGGAAGAGGGGCTCCCTACGGAGCCCCGTCTTCCTTTTCCATGGCGGCCATCTTGGAAAAGGGGTATCCTTCCTGTAGTGGGATGCTATGCACGTCCCGATGTAGGAAGGAAAATCCTTTTATTTTAGCACCCCGCGTTTCCATTTTGGCAACCCGGGGTGCTAGTGGCTTTCATCCCCCCTTGCAGGGTCTGGAATGGGGATAATGGCCCGGAGCCTTCGTTATCCGTCCTCACTTCACTTGGGCTGATAACTTGGGCTGCCGGGCTGCTATCCCCTGTTCCAGCCCTTGGAACGGGTGATGAATGCCACATTATTCCCATTAGCATTTGCACCCTGATGCCTGCGGGTTCCGACACAATATAAGCAAATAAACATAAACAGCATAACACAAAATGCTAATGGAAATGTTGTAGACTCTTATTAGGTCTATCTACCTTATTGAGAAATGTAAAGTAGATGGAGTCTGTAAGATTATTTCTTTTTGTTCTATTATTTAACTGTGAAAGGTGGTTCCTAAAGGATCCTTTTTTAGTCTTTTTTTTTGCAGGAGAAGTCAGAAGTAAGGTGGGGAGGAAAATGAGGGAAGAGGCACCAACTACTAATGTGGAGCGGCAGGTGGACAGGGGAAGATGCTGCACGAGTGTTACAACTAAGGTAGGTGGTAGTGTTTCTCTTGCTCCTTGATTACAGCTTCCAAAGCACTTCGAAATTGCTCCCCCTGCAGATTGGTGTGTTGCAGTATATACAGAGTACTGTTGTCTTTGAAAGATATGGATCAACAACCTCTTTTATCTCTTGCAAGGTAGCTGGTGGATTTTGTGTCCCACAGAATTGGGGTGTGTGGTTACAGTATTGATTGAATAAGATGAGGTGGAGGAAGACAGCCTACTACTTGCTAAGAAAGGAACAACTTTTCTGAGAGCATTGCAGTGGTTGGATTTGGTGTGGCAGCGTATGGAGGTGGTCCCATAGGAGTACTACACAGGTAGTCCGCAACTGAGTACAACGTTGCACGCGGTGCATTTTACTTTCGTAGCTTTAGCCTTTGGTACATTTCCATCAGTGATAAAGAACTGACTGCCACACCCATGATTCTCTCTGGGTGCTAGAGGTCGGCACTTCCTCTACCTCATATTCTTGGTCCTCTTCATTGTCTTTGGAAGTACTGCACTTTTATTGTTGTGTAGTTCCTGAAGCTGCTGGTGGTGGAGGCTCTTGGGGAGGAGGAATTATAATAGCTGATGCCATTTTTAAGATGAATAGCAGTTTTCCTAATGTTCTCTGTGCTAGATTGTTACTGGATAATGAGTAAGAATAGGTGTAGGAGCTGCGCAATGGTACATTTTGAGCTTGAAAGTTCCTAGATCAGCAGGAAATGTAGTTCTGAACTATTCACGAAGCACGGAGCCGATCGCGAAGAGCGGACACGATCACTGACACATCATCATGCCGCGCGCGAATGTGTAGTCACATGACACTGTCCGTCAAGTCTGCAATGGCGTCAGATGTTCGCGGATATCGTGAAACACAGAAAAAGTTGCAAAAAGTGTATAGAAGTGTTAAATATGATGCTAGAAGGTACGAAATTGAAGGGTTTTAAGGCAAAACTTTGTAAATTGGCCAGAATTGTTGCTATATTGAGGTAAGTATGATATTAGTAAGTTGTAGGAAATTAAGGGTGCACTGGTAAAACCAATGAAATTCACTGAAAAGACTTTGTTAAAGGGACGTTATGGTTAAGTTGCACAAATAAAAGCCAGTGAAATTCCCTGAAAAACTTTGTTAAAGGGATGTTATGGTTAAGTTTCTCACATCCCCCAATAGGTTTCTTTTGGCTATGGCCAGTGGTCACGGCTTTCGGCTGTATCCACTGCACACGTGCCCTCGTTATGCCATAGTTATTTCCCACGCCACTGGGTTTCAGCTGTGTCCGCTGGATATTTTACAACAGTCCCAGGCCACTAGCCATGGCCTTCGGCAGTGGCTACTGTATATGTTCCCCCACATGTTTCTTTTGGCCATGGCCAGTGGCCACAGCCTTTGGCCGTGTCCACTGCACATGTTCCCCTCTCATTTGAGCCCACTAGCCAGGGCCTTTTGCCCACTGTATATTTTATAACACTACCAAGCCTTCGACTGTGTCACCTATACATTTGTTTCGGGCCCTCCGCCAAGGTCGAGTGAGCACGGCCTTCGTACGTGCTCACTCTCCATTTAAAAACACTACCAGGTCTGAGGACATGGCCTTCAACAACAGAAACAACAAAATACTTCCCTGCCCTCCCAGGGACTCACCAAGTGCCCCACATCTTATGGGCCTGCTCACCTCACTCCACTCAAGACCTCCTCACCTTCCTAGTCCTCTCCTATTCCCCTCAGCCCCGAACACTCGTTGTTTATGTGACGCCCTTTAATTCCTGAAGCTGTAATCCTGGTAGCTGCTGTTATGTGCTGATTAACTGCGGCTACTAGAAAACATTTGTGCTTCGTATTTTAAACTTCATCCCTAGCCCCCCTCCAACTCCCAAATTTCACATGATGTCATCTTGTCTCCCCCCACCTCCTAGCCTGATGGTATGTCATTGTATTTTACCTGCAAATAGCATTTTTTTGCCTTTTTCTTTTCGTGTAGCCGTGGGAACACCCGTAGTTATATCTTGCATCAAACAAACAAAAAATGGCCACCATTATGTCCTGAAAAGCATGTCTGCTGCAATGCACCACAGGAGATATCCCTATGATTTTGGGAGCAGGGGGAACCTCCTTCACTGTCAAATATTTAAAGAACTACTGGACACAATAACCCCAGCCCGGCACCCCCCAGAAATCGAGTCAACGCTTCATGCCCAAGTTGTTTTGTACCTGGTCCAGTTCCGTCCAGCGGTTTTCACTGTGAGCTCGAGCAAATATTGCCCTTTTTTTGTCTATGGGAACATGAATGAGGACTAGGCCTGAAACTGCATTTTTTTGTTTTCTTAATAACTTCTTTATTTTTTAATGGATCTTTCCCAAAATGCGCAATCTGGGGGTTGTGGGGGAGGGTACGTCAGTACATTTTTGTCTGCAAAATGTCAGATAAATCCACGTCGTACGAGTCAAAGGTTATTAGCAATGAATTTATTTTGATTTCCTATGTATCTTGATAATCAACTCAAACCTAGGACTTTGAACCATTGACATTTGTGAATAACATTCTATTGCTAATACCTTTTGACATATTGGACCAATGTGGCTGAAATTTGACACCAAAGTTGTCTTGGACAGGACCCTGCTCAAATTGTAAAATTTGGGGCACATTTCAATAATGGTTGAAAAGTTATTAAGCTTAAAAAAGAGAGGTTTTTGGACCAGGCCAATAAATGTTCCTGGATGAAGTTGAACCAAATAAGAAACATGCTGGGTAAAAAGAAGAGGGTGACCCCGGTCCCAAAATAAATATGTATATTTCCCATGGTGCATTGCAGCACTGTGGCATTTCAGAAAGTCGCCATTTTGTTGTGGTCGATACGAGACGGAAAAAGGAAAAACATTAAAAATGATATTTGGAGGAAAGATTTTACATCAGGGTGGATGTGGGTAGGGCAAAGGAGGACCACTTATTGAGCTATACTTTTTTCATACTGATCATTTTCAGTGAAATAATGTAAGGAGGAATAAATGTAATGAGCAATATTTAATGTTAGTTATACATATGCCCACCGGCTCCTTAGCCCAACACCTTCTAATCTCTAACAGTTTTCCTCCAGTGCATCTTTCCTTCAGTATTCCATGCTCATGGAATGTAGTCTGCAGAGCGCAGAATGCTACACATCTCCCCTTTTTACTTTACAACATTCAAATAATTTAACAACGAAAAGGGATTAAAACAACACTTAAGATTAGTGCAAAAGGTCAACAATTATTTACATATTTTAATTATTTAATAACTTCACATTTCTCCTCCTACTAAGATAGTTAAAAGAAGATGAGGTTACAACACCTTGTGGATTATAACATCAATAACAGGAAACCTAAGAATAATATATTGTATATCACATTTCTATTTTTGACATTAATACGGAAGGAGATGTTGATAATTTGCATATAACATTTCCAACCTTAATCTACATAATCTTTCAAGTGTGAAGATTTACCACACACACGTTTCACACGCACTACACAGTGACTCTTCCCTTCATTCCTATAATCCTTTTCCTCCCTTTCATTGTTTCTTTTGTGATGCCACTGCATTTGCTATTTACACACTTGAAAATTCTGTTCACATTCCATACTTTACCATCTGAAACTTTAACTGCTCCATGAAACTTCTGTACGACCGTCATAGGCGCAGACCAATCCATATACTTTTCTGTTCTGGTATGAGGAAACTTTATCTGCAACCAATCACCTTACTCAACTATACATTTCTTTGCTGCCTTCCTAATGTCAAAACAGAGCTTGTGCCACATCTGTCTCCTGCTAATATTCTCATTGACAGTATCAAAATGAATCTCTTTCAGACATGCTCTACACAACCAAGGTGGGCATACCCTGATGCTGGTTGTCCTCCCCCTCAACATTTCAAAGGGAGATACGTCTGGTGCCGCATGAGGCGTAAACCTATATGCTACCACTGAGGCTACTGCTGCTTTCCTCCAATCTCTGTTTTCTGAAATGGCACACTTGACGCTATTTTTAATGACCCTATTGAATCTCTCAACAATTCCGTTGGTCTCAGGGTGATAAATTGAACTGGTTTTATGTGCTATGCTATTTCCCTTGAGAAATACTTCAATTGGTCCCCATTGTCTCTCACAATGGTTGATGGATAACCCTCTCTTCTAAACATTTCTTCCAAAAAATGTAATTATATCCTTAGAGCAGACATTCTGAACCTGTTATGACTTATGGACTGCTTTACAGATATGTACTATTTAACAATATGGGTTGGTGCCCTGAACCCTTCCCTGTAGTATGGTAGGTACTAAGGGAAGTAATGGGGAGCCTTCCCAGCTCCACCTCTGGCCCTGAGAAGTAGAGACAGGGACAAGGATAAAGTTGGGGATACCCTCCTGGGGAACAAAACCTGTGAAGTGTGGATCAGGCATGGATGCCCTGAAGATCAGTTTCCTAACTTTTACGCGTTGTGATGAGAGAGTGAGGCCTTCTAGTGAATTCAATTTCTAGTCCAACTCCAATGTAGGGATAAAGAAGAGAAACAAATGTTTAGTGTATGCCTTAGCACTATTTAGAGAGGGTGAAATTCAGTTAAGCATAAGTAACTCAGGAAGATTGTTGATAAATGGGCTTTCCTTTTAGAAAGAACTCTCAAACTTAGAATTGCTGGGTGGTGCACGTGTTTCGCAAATCAGGAATGCAATGAACGTGTTGCGTAATTTTGTTGATTAGAGTGATGCACGAGTTGCGATAGAAGTCGTAAACTCGTGGATGTAAAGGGCTGAATTCTGTTGTGCCGGTAATGTTTACATATGCTGAGAGTTTTCTGCACTTGGATAACAGCAAGCGGAATTAGAACGAATGCCGTTCTACAAAGTTAACATTTAGTATTTTTACACACGTGGAAAGAACAAATGAGTTACATGCACCGGGCGTGAAGGATGCAAAATGTTTGTAAACAACGTTATCTCCGAATGCTTTCCATAAGACGCACTGATTATTTAAACACACACGCAGAAAGGCCGTAAATGGTAATAACCTAGACTTGTGGGTTAGAACTGAAATGATGGTCAATGCGATTTGTATACAACGTATTAATGTTGCACAAAGTATACTTTTGAAACAATGTGCTCAGTTAGAGCGGCGGAAAGCCATGATGCTAACTAGATAAAGTGCAGGGAGAGAAAGGCAATAGGAAGATGGGAAGGGCGAGTGAAGAAGAAAGAAAGAGAGGGTGTCCACCAGTCCGGCAGCTAGGAAGCAGTCAGAAACAAAGCAACACTGGGTCTGAAGTAAGTGGATTGTATTTAAAGGAGGAGACTAGTTGGCCATTTTGAAAACAACTAGTCCAGCAATTGCGAATAGATCACCATTTGGCTGCCATGTTGGTGGGGGGAAGAAAGGTATTACCTATGTATTTTCCATTTCGCCTACCGGGAATAACGATGCATGACAGAACCCATGCAATCTCTACCCATCTAGATAACATGTCTATCAATACAATACAACATCTTAACGTCCCTTGACTCCTTACAGGTGCCACAATGTCTAGCCCTACCCGTTTCCCAAGGTACAGATGAAATAGACATTACTGACATAGGTTCTACCCTTGCAGTACAACTTTTCGGTAATCTTCACAAATGTGACAATCTTCGATTAATCTCTCTATCTGCAAATCCATTCCTAGTCTTGTTTTATTAGCTGCTTAGTTTTAGTCATGCCTTGATGGCCCTCATGTGCAATTTCTAGGATATTCTTTCTCACACTAGTGGGTGGAAACACTTTGTCCCCTTTTAAGATCATACCTTTATTTATGAGTAACTCATCTCACTTCCTTTGACACCACATTCGAGATGCTCCTTAATATCTCTAAGTATGTCATCCGCTAACATAGCTTCCTCCCACTCTTTCTATGATACAATAACCTGGTTACTTCTTAAAATGTGATCTTCCTCATTGCTATTATCTTCTACACTTTCAATCACATTGGTTAACCTTCATAAACAATCAGCAGCTTTGTTTCTCACACCGGCTACATATTCTATCTCCCAGTCATAGTCTTGTAAACTCGCAAACTCGACCCATTTGTGTATTCTAGAAGATACTTTATCCAAATCCTTAGTCGTCAATATCTCTTTTATGGGCTTGTGATCCGATCTGACTACAATTTTCATTCCCCAACGAAATGGACGAAACTTGTCAATCGCCCACTTAATGACTAGTAACTCTTTTTTAATCATGGAATAATTTTGTTCTGCCTCCCATAAATCCCTGGATGCCAAAGCAATGGGACATTCTTTACCTTAATTCTTCTGAGAGAATACTGCTCCCAAACCATGACTGCTCGCATCTGTTGCGAGAATGCTTCTCTTATTGGGATCAAAGCTTTTCAAGGTGGGTGCAAATCTCAAACCTAACTTAATTTCTTCAAATTCACTCTCACATTCACTATCCCACTGAAATCTTACCCCTTTCTTCACAAGTTTTCTTATGTGAACAGTCTTATTGGCTAACTCAGGTATACATTTTACGTAGTACTCAGCCATTCCTAAAAAGGATACAATGTTCTCCTTATTATCGGGACTGGGAACATTTACAATAGCATTTACAATTGTCCTAAATATTGCAGAGCGGATTTATGAAATTTACATTTATCTTTACTCAGTGTTAAACAAACATCTTTACAAATGTCTAGTATTTTCTTCAGGCCTGGAATTATGTTCTTCACGTGTCCTTCCCTGAACTAATAGGTCATCTTAGAAACATAATTCCCCTTCCATGTGGCGAAACAATTGATACTTGATACCTTGAAACACAGCCGCAGCCGATACAAGACAAAGGGCCTCATCACGAGTATGGCGGAAACCCTTAAATGCGACAGTAGCGCTATTACCGCCACATTTAAGGGTCTGCCAGATCATGGCTTTGGCGGATTTCCCCCCAGCTCTGAGCTGGGGGGAAATCTGCTGCAAAATTGCCAATTTTCGGTGCGTTTACCGCCTGCGGGAAATCTGCCGGCAGTAATAGCGCAAATTTTCCCCATTGGGCCCAATGAGGAATTCCCGAATGGGCCCAATGGGGAATGGGCAATAACCCTTCCACCAAACCTGTGATCCGGCGCTAATAGCGCCGGGGGTTTGGTGGTAGGGCTATTAGCGCCGGCGCTAATAGCACCGGCGTTACCGCCCAACTCGTGATGAGGCCCAAAAAGGCAAGCACTTACATTGAAACATACCTTCAGGGGTAATGAAAGCTGCTATATTCCTAGAGTGTGGATGTAATACAATTAGATGGTACGCAGACTTTAAATCTAAAGTACTCATCAAACATACACCATTAATTGTGCCCAGCATTTCTGTAATATTAGGCAAAGGATGCCTATCTTATATTACACAGTGATTCACACATCTCAAATCTATGCACAATCTAAGTTTTCCATTGGGTTTGTGCACTATGACTAACGGTGAAACCCACTTGGAGGACTCAACCCTTTCTATGACACCTTGTCTCTCCATTTGATCAAGTTCGTCTTTTACACCAGTTCTGATAGCAAGTGGTACAGGTCTCACTTTTTTCACTACTGGGATGGCATCGAATTTCATGCGAAGTTTGTGCAAAAAGCCCTTCAAATTTCCTAGTTCCTCTCAAAACACGTTGTGTTGTGTAATGAACTCTAGAGATGTATCATAATCCACTGCATAGACCGCTTCTTCACCATTTGGATACAGCCTTATCTTGAGTCTCTTCTGGTCAGACTGTCACAAATGGTGGCTGGGGCATAAAACGTTGTCCAGCGCATGTATTGGACCAGATGGCTGGAAAAAATTACAATTCCCAGCATTCCTATTGAAGGTTGTAGTCTTAGGCGTTCGCGCGCATGAGCAGCTGTGAGCAGCTGTGAGCAATCAGAACCGCATTATTTAACATGCCGGCTGCCCGTGCTCGGGTGCGGCTTACTGAAGATTTCCAGCACTGGCAGTCACAGAGGTTTGTTTAAGGAGTTCTGGAGCTGGGAGGGACGCTGGAGGAATGCTGAATGACTTTCCACCCGGGGCGCAGTGGTGATCCAGGAAACAGCTCGGTGTGTAATACGTTCTACTACTTTAGGTCCGGGTCACCCCACAGGGGCCCGGAAACTCAGTTAAGTGATTGATATGATATAAAATGGCATTTATAACATGCCTATACACAAGTATTTCAAGGTGCGACAAGGCAAGGGCGGGGGAACAGAGGGAAGACAAACAACGATCCTACTAGGCCAGGTGTCATTCAGATCGCGCAAGTGCATAGGAAGGGGGAAGGGGAAGTGCAGTAAAAGGGATAATAGAATAAATAACAATAAGAAAAGTATGGCCAGCAGCTGGCAAGTGCAGGGGTAAAGGGTAAGTGCAGCCATCAAGTTTCAAGTGCTGGTAAAGGGGCTGTAGGGACACAGAAAAACAGTCCCCAAGTGCGGGGTTACAAGGAAGGCAGTGCAGGTGTGCAACTGGCGGGGGCGGGGACCTGGGCCCGAGATCAGAGGGTGGTCAGGTAGCCAGTGCAGTGTCAGTTTCAGCCAGGATATCAGCAGGGGAGAGGAGGAGAGAAAGCAGAAGCAAAGAGAAAGGTTTTGAGGTGCAAACAGAACCGGAGATGGTTCTCCTCAAGTTTCAGGGGGGCAGGAAGGCACCAGCCGAAGAAAGAGATCTACCATCAACTCGTTGCTTGGAGAAGCGGCTGACCCTGAGGGAGTTGGAGGCGGAAGTGCGAAGAGCTTGAGAAGGATGATATTTAGGAAGAGAGAGTTGAAGGTATTGAGGCCCCAGGCCCCAGAAGGCCTTGTGGACAATGCAAAGGGTTTTGAACTTAATCCTTGTAGCCACTGGGAGCCAGTGCATAGATTTCAGTCCTGGCGAGATACGATCCCTGGGCTTGAGGCCAAGGACAAGCCTCGCAGTCTGGTTCTGGATGAGTTGCAAAGGGCGGAGGGTGGAAGCAGACAGATTTAGAAAAAGGCTGTTGCAATAGTCCAGCCTAAAGAGAACCAGGGCTCTGGAGACAGTGAGCTTCTGGGGGAAGGAGAGGAAAGCAAGAATACCTGTGAGGAGGTGCAGCTGGTAGTGTGACTTCTTAGAGACATCAGAGATGTGAGGAGAGAAGGAGAGTGTGGAGTCGAAGATGACCCCAAGGTTTTTTGCCTCACCGGTGGGAGGAGGAAGAGGGACAAAAGATGCCGGCCAGAGAGTGACAGGAAAGAGTATGTGGGTGTGCCGATGAAGAGAATCTCAGTCTTACTGGCATTAAGGCAGAGATCATTGGTGGCACACCACTCGTGGATGGCGGACAGACAGTCAGAAATTAGAGAGTGAGAAGAGGTGGCTGAACGTAGCCTGAAAATCAGCTGAGTGTCATCCGCATAGCACTGGAAGTTGGGGCAGAGCACGGTAATGCGGTAGGCAAGAAGTGCCAGGTATTGGTTGAACAGCCAGGGAGAGAAGTTAGACCCCCGGGGGACACCACAGTTAGAGATGGAGATAGAGGAGAGGAAGGACCCAAGTTGAACCTGGGAGGGTCGATCAGAGAGAAAAGAAGTCAGCCACGCCAGGGCTTCACCGGTGATCCCCAGGTTATCACTGAGACGGTTGAGCAGGATGGCATGGTTGACCGTGTAGAAGGCAGAAGAGAGATCAAGTAAGATGTGGACACAAGGGGTGTTGGAATCAAGGTTAGAGAGCAGGTCTTCACGGATGTTCAGGAGAGCAGTTTCCATGCTCCTGGCAACTCTGAAGCCAGACTGATGATCATGGAGACAACCAACAGATTCAGTATGAAGATTGAGCTGGGAAATGGCCAGCTTTTCCAAGAGTTTGCCCAGGAAAGGAATAATGGAGATTGGGCGATAGTTAGCCGGACAGGATGGGTCGGCAGAGGGTTTCTTAAGAAGGGGGTGCACAAAGGAGTGCTTCAGAGGGGAAGGGAAGACTCTGGTGGCAAAAGAGTGGTTGCAGAAGTCGGCCACGGCAGGGGCCAGGGAGTCAATGTGGTCCTTGATAGTTTTGGAGGAACAGGGGTGCACCTGTTTTGACAAGACTGTCATAGATCGGACTTGTCTAGAGACCTCGCCTGGGGAGAACAGGGGAAAGGCTGAGAAAGGGGGAGGAGAGGAGGCCGAAGAAGGCCAGAGGAAGAGCAGGGAGTAGAGGAAGGAAGGGGAGGGAAGAGTAGGAGAGAGAGGACAGGATGTCCTGAGTTTTAGAGATAAAATGAGAAGCCAGTGCCATGCAGAGGGCCTCGGAAGGGACAGGAGAGGTAGAGACTGCAGCAGGATTGGCCAGTTCCTTGCAGATTTTAAAGAGTTCAGCCGAGTTGTTGGATGCCGCAGAGACACGGGCTTTGATGTGGGCTTTCTTCTTAGTGCGGACAGAGAGACGGTTTTGCCTTTGGAGCAGCGGCAGGCCAGTTTGTCAGAGGATGTACCAGAAGCACACCATTTCCTCGCCGCCACCCTGCACTTGCATTTAAGGGTAACGAATTCTGAGTCGTACCAGGAGTTGCACTTGGCTTTGGGCTTCAGACGGATCCTCATGACAGGGGCAAGAACATCGAGAGTGTCAGATATAGCAGAATGGAACATGGAAAGGGCTGTGTCCGGGTGTGAGTCAGCCAAAGGAGGAGGGGGAGGGGAGAAAGTGGTGGCAAAAGCCACAACAGACATGCGCTTCATGAGTCGAATGACTGAGAAGGTGGGAGGCAGTGATGGAGTAGGCTTGGCCTGAGGGGAAGAGAGGGAGAGCTGGGAGGAAAGGATAAAGTGATCACTCCAGGAGAGAGGAGTGGTGAGAGGGATAGAGAGGGGAAGGTCTGAGGAGTACAGAACATCCAGAGTATGTCCTGCAGAGTGAGTCGGGCCAGAGGGAAGAATAGAGAGTGAGAGAGAGTCGCAGAGGTCACGAAAGAGTCCTGAGGAAGGACAGGAAGCATGTAGGTGGATGTTGAAGTCTCCTAGAAGGAGGAGTTTAGTGGTCGAGGCCAGGAGGGAAGAGGAGAGGTCTGCCCACTCAGAGAGGAAGGAGGAGATCTGACCATGTGGCTGATAGATAGTAGCCACAATAAGGGAGTGGCTAGGAGAGAGAGAGAGCCTGCAGACGAGGCATTCGAAGGAGGAGTAGGCCTGCGTAGGAATGACAGAGGCAGGAATCCACTTGGGGAAGATCAGGGCTACACCCCCTCCGGAGCGGTTGTACCTGGGCGTGGAGAGGATCTTGTAGCAGTCACGGAGGAGCGTGTCAAAGCTTGTGACAGAGCTGGCCGTGAACCATGTCTCGTGAGACCGAGGACATCGAAGTCAAGTTCCTCAAGAAGGCGACAGATGTCAGAGGAGTGTTTGTCAGCTGAGCGAGAGTTAAGAGTGGCAATATGGAGAAGGTTGTCATCCTTGAAAGACTTCCGGGGAGGGGTACACATCAGAGGTACGCCCGGCAGAGGTGTAGAAGAGGCCCGAGAGGGTTCGACAGGGAAGGAGGAGAAGGCAAGGTAGCCAAGGAGGAGGCAGCAGGGGGAGCCGAGGAGGCCGTGGAGGGGGGAAAGGGGACAGCAGGAGAAGAAAGGAAGTTGATGAGGTTCGGGAAGCGTCTATCGAAGAGGAGGAGGCTGGCCTGGGGGCCTTGGACCAAGACGGTGCCATTCACATAAACATTAATGATGACCTTAGAGGAGTGGAAGGAGGCCGGGAGGGCCTCCCACAGGGTGCCACCATTAATGCGTGAAGAAGAGAAAGGAGAGAGCACAGAGACCATATGTAGGGTCCATAGGTCTGGAGAAAGAACAACAAAGAGGATGTCGGTGAAAGTTTGCCTGGTGGAGGCACTGGTATAGGTGTCAGCGATCGGGAGGCCTGGGTTGGAGACCAGGATGTCCTTTTTAAACTTCTTCCTACCAGATTTAGTGAGGAGAGCAGGATAGTCAATAGAGAAGCAGTTAGGGAAAATAGGAGAGTCATGAGTTTGTACTTTGTAATATGCATTTCGTTGTTGTGTGCTCCTTGCACAGATAAACCCTCAGTGGGCACAAGGCTAAGCCTGCATGATCTACCGCCGCATAGTTAGGAGCGTGTTACTGAATGTAGAGGGGGCGAGTGTTGCTTGTACTAAAAAGATATTATTGTGCCACAAGAGAAAATACGCGGAACGCACCTTTATGATTAGATCATGAGGTGTTACCTTAAGTTAACGTCATGGCATGAAGAGGGGAGGCTAACCTTTAAATGCTGTGTACAGTCCCGTTTGCTTTTCGCTTGCCTTACGGGCCATCTGTTTGTTCATTCATGAAGGGGAAAACCCTTGTTCGTGCCATCATGCTTGCTCTTGTGCCAATATGTGTTCCACATGCTGCAAACCATTCCATGTTCTATGTTAACAATGCTTTGTTGAGTCTGTGGTTAGGTGCTTCCAGGTGGCATTGAGTTTTATGTTCTATTCTTCAGATTTCACTGCGCTCCATGTGTTGTATTTTCAGGTTATGTACGTCTATGCCACATTCATGTTTAAGTGGTGGAAATTTCACATTGCTGTAGCAGGGTATAAGGTCCAGGTAGGATGCTTAGGTTAGTGTTTAGGAACGGATGACAAATAGGATTCCTGGTAAGACTAGGACAGGAGTGTTAATATATGTCTATGTGTGTTTCTTACGCAACTTCCCCCAAACCTATCCAAACTACGCTACCCTTACCCTCTTTCCGGTGTTCCTCAGTTCCCCCTACCTTCCATAACCGCTCCCTAATCCCTCTTCCCCCCATTGGCTGCCACGTGGTTACCTGTGTTAGTAACATCCAGATGCCCGTGCCAACAACGGTGGGAGAGTCGATCTATTCGGCTTGTGTGGTTCAGTGGAGGGTGTCGCTACCCTCTCCCCCTTTTGATTCTTGACAGTGACCAACTAAGAAGAGGATGTGTCCCTTTGCTGGAAGCATATATCTTTTCTTTCGCCAATCTGTTCTTAAAATCGCATAATAGACCAAAACCAACCTTCCAAGGCAATACATTTGCTTCCATAAGCTACTGGTTTCACATGTACCCTATTGAGTATGATTCATTTGCCCATTGTTGCTTCATAAATCACTCTTGCTAATAAAACATACTTGGCCCCAGAGTCAATAACCATCTCCACTTTTGTGCCAGCGGCCTCTATGGTTGACTTTGGCTTCTCCGCATCAGCATCTTCATCTGCCACCTTATCATGGATGGGGCAGACTGTTGGAGAGGATGCGTATCGTGGGAAAGTTCCTTCAGTGGCATGGTGCTACAGGGTGCATTTGATGGCACGGTCTGATGGTGGGAATGCTCGGATAGTATTGCATATAGTTTTGAAGCCTGATAGTGGGTTTGTGTGGATGGTGGTCTTATGGCGGCATAGGCATGTGTGGCTGGTGTGGATGGTTCCAAGTTTCATTCTAATGCCAAAACTATTATTGGCTTTGGTAATACTTGTTATGAGTTTTCAGTTGTATATTTGTTTGTTTGTTTTATTACATTTACTAGAGCGCTTACACCTAAGCGCTGTACAATAATGAATGAGTTGGTACAATATTAGAAGTGATGAACAATAAAATAAAACAGACCTAGAAAAGACTGAGCAAGAACAAAAGAAAACCACTACAGAGAGAAAGTGCAGTGATGAACCAGGCTAACTGAAGATTGAAGGTCTGGCAAGCCAATGGGTTGCAGGACAATGTAAAGGTGCCCTCCCCCAGTTACAAGCCCAGCATGGGAGGGAAGCAAAGTCTAAAGGACAGAGTATCCAGCAATGCAGAAACCACAAGAAAGGCAACAAGCCCAGCATGGGAGGGAAGCAAAGTCTAAAGGACAGAGTATCCAGCAATGCAGAAACCACAAGAAAGGCAACAAGCCCAGCATGGGAGGGAAGCAAAGTCTAAAGGACAGAGTATCCAGAAATGCAGAAACCACAAGAAAGGCAACACGCCCAGCATGGGAGGGAAGCAAAGTCTAAAGGACAGAGTATCCAGCAATGCAGAAACTACAAGAAAGGCAACAAGCCCAGCATGGGAGGGAAGCAAAGTCTAAAGGACAGAGTATCCAGCAATGCAGAAACCACAAGAAAGGCAACAAGCCCAGCATGGGAGGGAAGCAAAGTCTAAAGGACAGAGTATCCATCAATGCAGAAACCACAAGAAAGGCAACAAGCCCAGCATGGGAGGGAAGCAAAGTCTAAAGGGCAGAGTATCCAGAAATGCAGAAACCACAAGAAAGGCAACAAGCCCAGCATGGGAGGGAGGCAAAGTCTAAAGGACAGAGTATCCAGAAATGCAGAAACCACAAGAAAGGCAACAAGCCCATCATGGGAGGGAGGCAAAGTCTAAAGGACAGAGTATCCAGAAATGCAGAAACCACAAGAAAGGCAACAAGCCCAGCATGGGAGGGAGGCAAAGTCTAAAAAAAAAAGAACTGAGTATCCAGAAATGTAGAATCCATAAGAAAGGCAGCTCATATTTCAAGCATGTAAAGAAGCGACTCAAGTTGCAACTTACAGTGGCAAAGCCGCTAGAACGCCCAACACCTAGTGGGGCCGGGAACAGACTGAGGCATACGAGCAGGTGAAGAGCCGGTAGCAGGTGGACCACCGCCCTCGCAGCCCAGATGTGCCAGCCTGCTCATCTCATCCGTAACCGTGGAGCAGCTGCTGCGCCACACAGCATCCCAGTTGTCATGGCTTCCCTGACCAAGCTGGTAGTGGTGCTGTGGATCCGGATGGCGTAGGAATGGGTTAGTCGCTGCAGTATGGACACCAGGGCACACACTCCTGCAAGACCAAGTGAGAAGGCTTTAAGGAAGGCTCGGTGGAGAAGCCCCCGCTCAACAGGTAGACATAGCGGGACTGGGCCGACAGCGGCCACGAAAGAGGTGACAGGACCGGCATGGCCACCACAGCATCTCCACAATGGCATGCCAGAAAGAAGCTGCACTGGCCGCAGCAGTTGATGCCGTACAGCCAGCCCTCCGTCCAGCCCTCGATGTTCTGCGCCTCTCCGACTCCCGGAGACCGGGAAAGGTTTAATCACATTAAACTTTAAGACATGAGATACATATCTACCACCATTTTGTTTGTTACAGAACAACTCCACATGCCCATTGTATTGGATTTGCCATTGCATGTTAAATGAGCTTCCAGAGGTTGGTTTGCTTGTTCGTATAGCTTATTACACTTTAAGAACTGGGATATGACGGTACAGCCATTTGTTCGGCAATGACGAATAACCAATGCCAAACGCATTGGCCCTACTAATGTTTGTTAGATGAGTTTTCACTCATGTTCATATATCATGTACCACATCATGAATGGTGATATGAAGTTACAACCGTTTGTTAACAAACATTCATAAAGTTCAAATGTATTGGCTTTGCCAATGCTTGTTAGATGAGTTTTCGGTCATATGTTCGTATATCAAAATACTCTTTATGAAACTAGATAAAAAGGCACAACCACATTTCAAAGGGAGAGCCATTACATTAATAATTGAAAATTTACAAACGTGAAAATAATTGGCTTTGCCATGCTTGTTTGATACATTTTCAGTTGTAAATTCATATGTGCAAACAGCACGTGGCATGTGTATGTTTATGTATTATTGTGCACTTGTAAGGCGCTTATACATCAAGAAATTTTGTTTCAAAGCGCCCACAGGGCAAATGGGAGGGAACATGGGAACAAAAGGCAAATAAAATAACAATGATGAACAAAGACAGAGGTGGTCCTACTAAGCCTTGTGAATATTCAGCGCGTGTAAGTGTAGAGAGAGAGAAGGGACAAGGCAGTGGGGTAAGTGCTAGAGGTTCCACAGAGGGGGGTGTGCCAGAGACTCAGTTGCAAGGCAACAGGTAAGTACCTGGCATAGACCACTTGGTAAAGAGTGGTCACCTGCCAATACAATAAGTGCAGGCCTGTGGGACAGCACAGGCAAGTGCAGGGGGAGGGTGGAGGCTGAAGACGATTGGATGGAAGGCCAGGACCCAGAAGGACACATAAGGGCCCAGGCCACCAATCTCAGCGACTGTGGGGTTTAGCACAGGAGGAAGACGGAAGGAGGAGGAGAAGAGGAAAGTCTTGAGGACCTTGCAGAATTTGAGGTGATCTGGCTCAAGATGGAGATGAAGTGGAGGCTGTTCCAGAGGAGGGAGTCAGCCAAGGAAAGAGATCGCCCACCAGCTCTCTGTTTAGCGAAGCGCTTAACACAAGTAGAGTTGGTGCCGGAGGAACGTAAAGATCTGGAGGGATAGTATTTAGTGAGAGCAAGTTGTAGATAAACTGGTCCCCAGACAGCTTTATGGATGATGCAGATGGATTTGAATGTGATCCTTGCAGCAACCGGGAGCCAGTGCAGAGATTTTAGGAATGGAGAGATACGGCCGCTGGGCTTGAGGCCAAGGATAAGTCTTGCAGCCATATTCTGGATTAGCTGGAGTGGGCGGAGAGAGGGTGTAATAAATATGTTTTCTGTACAGTGATATAAATGACTGAATGGTTACCTCAAGGACTCACCGATAGTTTTCTTCCTTTCCTTGCTTCCTCTTTGCCCAGGGAATATGTCCAACAGGGGGGTGAAAGCGAAGGCCTCCCTAAGTCCCTTCCTCTGCCTCTTGGTCAAGATTAGAGGAGGGGAAAGGCCTCAGGGAAACCCTCTGGGTGAGAAAACCCTGTGTCGACAGCTGCTGGAGTGATGTCGTCTAGACGGCGAAGATTCAGGAAACTGCAGGTTGAAAGCCGTCTGATGGAAAAGGTAGAAGAGGATGGTGAGTAAATGGTAGGTAAGTATGAGACAGGGAATTCACGTTAGAGAGCAAGGAATACCTGTAAAAGTGATTGGTTGATCTATCAGGCTGGAAGGGAAGTCCTCCGGTAAGAACCTGATGTATATAGTAAATGGTTAGCTCAGAACTAAGTTCAGAATGGACAGAAGAAGAATTGTTTAGGAATATTACCTGATGGGATCAAAGACGGGGACGTATAAGGAAGTACGGCAAGAACAAGCGCCGAGAGGGCAGGTTGGACCACAGGACTCAATGCTCCAAAATCTAGGGGGTGAAACTCTTTGGCGGACTGCTCCGTGATTTCCAGATCGTAGCTGGTGAAAGTAAGAGCAGAGGTTTGGGTTCTCTGCTTTGGGAAGGAGCCGGAAGAGAGGGTCGGGTGTAGCGTTGGCAATGAAGAGTAGCAACGCGTCCGTGCGTTGTTGACAGGAACAGATGAACCGAATCTCGAGCAGGAGGGCAGTCTTTCCTCGGCGCTGGGCTGTTCAACGTCTAGACCCACACCTTCCGTAGCGGCGGCCATCTTGGTAGTACAAATGGCTGAAATCTGCCTATGGGACCAACGATGCCACAGTGAGCACGGTCTCCGAAGAGGCGTGACAGTATGCCCCCTCCGAAGGGCAGGGGCCCCCGGTTTACTCGGATGATTCCGAAAGAATCGGCGAACCAGAGCCGGGGCATGAACTGCCGAGGCAGGTTCCCAGGAACGGTCAGCTGGCGAATACCCTCGCCAATCGATCAAAAACTGAAGCCGTCCTCAAAAAAAACGAGAGTCACACACGTCAGCCACTTCATATTCTTGTCCCGACGGAGTGTAAATAGGAGGAGGGTGAGTATTCCGTGACGTAGAATATCGATCCATCACATCCTTCTTCAGTTGGGACACGTGAAATACCGGATGGATCCTGGACCACGAAGGGGGAAGCCTGAGTTTGAAGGCTGATGAACCCAGCTTCTGCAGAATTGGAAAAGGGCCGAAATATCTAGGAGACAATTTGGATGGGACCAAGTGACAGGGTAAAAACCGCGAGGCCAGCCATACTGAATCACCCGGCACCAAGAGTGGCGCCGGAGAGCGGTGTGTGTCTGCAAATCGTTTGACTCTTTTTTGAGCATCCAAAAGAGAAGTCCTGGCCGCCTGATGGCCTATCTGAATGCTCTGGATCAGATTGTCCACATCCGGAAATCGGGATGAAGAAAGGCAGCCGGTAGGGAAACAGGAAGGGTGAAATCCATATGAACAAAAGAAAGGGCTGGAACCCAAAGCGGAGTGATGAGAGTTATTGTAGGCGAATTCCGCCAATGGTAATAGAGAGCACCAATTGTCTTGTGAAGCGGAGATGTAACAGCGCAGATAACCCTCCAACGTCTGGTTAAGCCGTTCTGTTTGGCCGTTGGTTTGTGGATGAAAGCCAGAACTTAAGGCTCTGGAGATGTTAAGACTCTTGCATATTTGTTGCCAATATCGCAACGTTTATTGGGATCCACGATCTGAGACGATTGTTTCTGGGATCCTATAGAGCGTGATTATTCTTGAAAGGAAGATTTCCGCCATCTGGGCTGCTGTGGGAATGCGAGGAAAAGGAATAAAATGTGCCATTTTAGTGAAATAGTCCACTGTCACCATGACCACTGTACAACCATCAGAGATAGGTAGCTCTACTATGAAATCTGTCGAAATCATTTGCCAGGGGCGATCTGGGACAGGCATCACTGATAGAAGACCCAATGGAGCTGACCGAGGGGACTTGGTTTGTAAACGTGTGGCACATGCTGAAACATAGTCTTGAATATCCTGAGCCATCTTTGGCCACCAGAAATGGCGCTGGACCAACTCCTTGGTATTAGTCACTCCTCGATGACCAGCCATCTGAGAATCATGACAGAGCTGGAGTACTGTTCTTCTTAATTCTTTGGAAGGAATAAACAGTTGTTTGTTCCTATAGAAGCATCCTTGAGAGGAGACAAGCTTCCAAAAAGTCACAAACTGGGGATTGATTAGGAGAAACTGAGAGGTCGCAATAGCCACCAATTGAAGAAAGGTTGTAATCTCCTGTAAACATTTTGTTCTGGGGAGCAAGGGTTCAGACCGGAAAGGGGTTGTAGAGTTATAATCCTTTCTGGACAGTGCGTCTGCCTTAAGGTTGACTCTTCCCGGTATAAAGGAGAAGACGATCTCATAGGGTGAAAAGAAATGGGCCCAGCGGGCCTGACGGCTATTCCGGGTCTGCGAGTATTGCAGGGCCCGAAGATTGCTGTGATCGGTTCGTGCTTCGATAGCATGCTTGGCCTCCAGTAATAGGTGCCGCCACTCCTCAAAGGCTCTCTTGATCGCCAGCAGTTCTTTTTCAAGAACCGAGTAATTTATTTCTGAAGGTGAGAGCGTCTTGGATAGATAGGCCACGGGACACTCTAATCCTTGTCCATTTTCCTGAAGTAGAATGGTCCCTACAGCATAGTGTGAAGCGTCGGATTCTACAATTAATCTTTTGGTTTGGTCAGGTGTAAGAAGTGTGGGTTCCGTGGTGAAGCGTTCTTTGAGCCTCTCAAAGGCTTGGTGGGCCTCCTCTGACCAATGGAATCTTGCATTCTTCTTAAGAAGCGCCGTCATCGGATGGATTTCTTCTGCATAGTGGGGGATGAATCGCCTATAAAAATTTGCGAATCCCAAGAGCCTCTGCAGATCCTTTATGCACAATGGAACCGGCCATTCCATGATAGCTGAGACCTTCCTGGGATCCATTGCGATTCCCACGGCTGATAGAATGTACCCCAAATAAGCCACTCTATCTTTATGGAATTCACATTTGCCCAACTTGCAAAAAAGATGATTTTCCGACAGTCTCTGCAGGACTTCCTTAACGTACTGAATGTGATCAGTCGCTGATGCTGAAAATATCAATATATCAGAAAATATATGATCCATAAAATGCTGGAAAACAGCCGGGGCATTCGAAAGACGGAATGGCATCACTCTATACTCGTAATGGCCCAAGGGAGTACGAAAGGCTGTTTTCCACCCGTCGCCTGTGCGGATACGGATAAGATGGTAAACTCCGCGGAGGTCTAGTTTAGTAAAGATCTTAGCTCCCTTAACAGCCTCAAGAATATCAGGTATTAAGGGCATCAGGTATCGATCAGGGGTCGTGATCTTGTTCAACCCCCGATAATCAATACACGGTTGAAGTTCCGTTGAATCCTTCTTGGGGATGAAGAACAAAGAGGCTCCGGCTGGCGATGTGGATTCCTGAATAAGCCCATTGTGTATGTTCTTTTGGAGGTATTCTTTTAGAACTTCTCGTTCATGTGTAGACAGTATATACATGCGGCCAAAGGGAATTGGAGCATCAGGAACGAGTTCCAAGGCGCAGTCATCTCTACGATGTGGAGGTAACTCAGCGTATTCGGAGTCTGAAAACACTGCCTGGAATTCTCGGTAATCTGAGGGGATCTCTTGGATGTTATTTAACACTGATGAAGTGCACTTGTTTTCTTGCACAGAGATAGTAGAACGGAAACCAAGCGCTCCATCCGAAAGGCAATGGGTCAGACAATGTTCTGAACCTAAAAATATTGTGCCGGCTTTCCAATTGATATATTGATTATGGGCTCGAAGCCAAGGTAACCCTAATATCAAGGGATAATGTGCCATGCGAATTACATCGAATACAATGGTCTCTTGATGGGAAGCGATCTTCATATGAATAGGTTTTGTCTGTTCTTTGATGGGTCCCGATACCAGTGGACTCCCGTCTACCGATTCCACTGGGATTGCTATAGATTTGGTGGAGCACGGTAGTCTATGATTATCCTTCCAGTGGGTATCAACAAAGTTTCCGGTTGCTCCGCAATCAATCAAGGTGGGAACTAAAATGGTGTCCGAGGCATCCCATTCTAGCATGACCTGTAGGACGATCATAGGGAGATCGGGTATATCAGTGACTTGAGAAGATAGCAATGCCATTGAGGAACCTGTTACTGACTCCCTAGCCGCGGTTCCCTGTGTGGTTGGGAAGAAGGGTTTCCCTGTTTCTTGGCAGGGGTGATAGGGCAGTCTTGGACTACATGGTCCTTGGATCCACAATACATACACAACCCCTTAACTTTACGCCGGTTGCATTCTTCCGAGGTAAGTCTACCTCTTGTGATTCCTATCTGCATAGGTTTGTCAGTCTGAGGCTTCATTGTACTGGGAGGATGAGTAGTCAAGGGCTACATTGATTGATTTATGTCATTGTTTTTTTACTTTTCTGTTTAAAATACACTCAACCCCTCATCTTCATTGTCCCCCTTTTCTTAAATGCAAATTGACTAACAAAATCTGTACAATCTGATGTCTGTCTAACATGTGATCAGAACAAGAACATGAATATGAATGTGAATGGTCTGTTGAATTGCCCAACTTGTTTGTTTTGAAAAAGGCTCTTGAGCAGCCGAAGCAGGTGTAAACCAGAGGGCATTGTGATTACAAATGGAAAACTGCACGCTTTATTCAATTATTTTCTTTTGATCAAATTAAAAATACAAAAAAATATTTTTCTGAACTTGTGTGTGGCGCAGTCAAAGTGAGGTGAAGCATTCTCTTTTTCTATAAACCAAGGAGGTAGGGGGGCTGTCTCCTCAAAAATAACTTCACAGACGTGACACAGCCGAAAGGCAAAAATCAATTAGGTCGCCGACAGAAGAAGTTGCACCTAGTATTCACCCCAAAAAAAACTCTGCAACAGTTTGTAGAGTAGCTGGCTGCATGCTGGGGCACTGTCCCAGGAAGGTGAGAGGTGATGGACAGCATGAATGGTGTGAAGGAGGATATGGGTGGCCCTGCTGGCCCTACCCAGGCCTGGACAGGGCCAGACAGGGGCCTTAGTGCAGGCCTTGGTGAAGGGGCCGGCACAGCCTGCGGGCTCTTAGTGGCTGGTGTAAAGGTAGCCGGCACCCAATCCGGAAGCCCAAAGGTGGGCTCAGTCAAAAGGAGAAACGGGTTGCCATTTTAAAGTAGTACAACCCACACTTGAGTAAGAAGGACGCAGGGCATTACCTGCCTCTCCGAGGACAGGCATGCGCTTGGGTCTTCGGTGCGGCAGATGGATAATGCCGCAGGCGGCCTTGTAAAGAGAAGGAATTGAGATACACAGTTACAACCATTTGTTTGTTAATACACCACTACAAATGTCACAACTATTGGATTTGATAATGCTTTTTAGATAAGTTTTAATTTGTCCGTAAATCATATTGCACTTTAAGAGTTACAGATATATGACTATTTGTTGATGAAGAATTACAAATACCAAGACAATTGGGTTTGCCAATGCTTGTTGGAGAGTTTTCAGTCTTAGGTGCGTATATCATAACACACTTTATGAAATGATGCATGAAGCTGTGACCATTTGTCGATGAAGAAGTGCTAACAGCAAAAATATTGCCTTTGTCAATGTTTGTTGTTCGTATTGCGTCATTGGTTGTAGATGTTTTATTTTGAACTTAAATACTCCACTACAATCATTTGTTTGTCAATGAACATATACAAAGGCAAAACAACGACTGGCCTTTGTATGCCTGTTTGATGAGCTTTCAGTGAAATGTTCATATATCATATTAAACTTAAAGAAACTATAAATAAAGTCATAACCATTTCTTGTCACTGAACATCTACATATGCCAAAACTATTGGCTGTGCCAATGCTTGTTAGATGAGTTTTCAGTTGCATGTTCATATATCTTATTATACTTTAAGAAACTAGATACTAAGTTATGATTATAGAAGTCAAACGTATTGGCTGTGCCAATGCTTGTTAGATGTGCTTTCAGTTGTACGTTCATATATCTTATTATACTTTAAGAAACTAGATACTAAGCCTTGACTATAAAAGCCAAAAGCATTAGCTTTGCCAATGCTTGTTCAATGAGTTTTCAGTTGTATTTTTTATATCACATTAGACTTTATGAAGTGAGATACAAAGCTATGAGAATTTGTTATGGAACAACTACAAATGCCAATGTTAAATGAAGGTTCAGTGGTTTGTTTGTTCCTTAATCTTATTATACAAAATACAAAGTTTCAACCATTTCTTTGGCAATGAACAAGTACAAATGCTGGAACTATTGACTCTGCAATTCTTCCTTTATGGCTTTTCATTTATATGTTTGTGTGTTTATATCATATTATACCTAATGAAAGGCGATACAAAACTACGATTTTCAACAAACATCTACAAAGTCATGAAATATTGGCTTTGCCAGTGCCTGTTATACAGGTTTTTAGTCGTATGTTCATATATCAAATTACACTTTATGAAAGGAGATACAAATCTAAGATAATTTGTTAGTCAATGAACAACTACAAAAGCCGAAACTATTAGCTTTACCAAAGCTTGTTTGATGAGTTTTCTTCCGTACATTTGTATATGATATTATATAGCGTTTATAACGCGCATATACACAAGTGTTTCAAGGCGCGACGAGCAAGGAAAGGGGAACAGAGGTGAGACAGGCAACGATCTTACTAGGCCAGGTGTCATTCAGATTGCGCAAGTGCAATGGAAAAGAGGAAGGGAAAGTGCGAGGGGCAGGGGAGAGGGAAAAGTGCAGTACATGGGGTAGTAGAGTAATAAGATAATAAATAAAGGGCCAGCTGGTGGCAAGTGCAAGGTAAGTGCAGACAAGTGCTGGGAGGGGGGCTGTAGGGATAGAGAGACAGTCCCGTAGTGCCAGGGTTGCCAGGGAGGCAGTGCAGGGGGCAAGTGGCTGGGCCAGGGACCGAGATCAGTGAGAGTGGCCCAGTGCAGATTCAGTGCAGTTTCAATCAGGAATTTAGCAGGGGAGAGGGGGAGAGAAAGCAGAAGCGAAGCGGAAGGTTTTGAGGTGCTTCCGGAACCGGAGATGGTTCTCCTCAAGTTTCAGGGAAGCAGGAAGGCTGTTCCAGAGGAAGGCCCCTGCCGCGACAATAATTAACAATAAGTAAAAGTACGGCCAGCAGGCGGCAAGTGCAAGGGTAAGTGCAGACATCAGGTGTCAAGTGCTGGTAGTGGGCCTGGAGGGATACAGAAAACAGTCCCCAAGTGCGGGGTTTGCCAGGAAGGCAGTGCAGGGGTGTGTGACAGGCGGGGGAGGGACCTGGGCCTGAGATCAGAGGGTGGCCAGGTAACCAGTGCAGTTTCAGCCAGGAGGTCAGCAGGGGAGAGAGGGGGAAAAAGCAGAAGCAAAGAGAAAGGTTTTGATGTGCTTCCAGAACCAGAGATGATTCTTGTTAAGCTTAAGGGATGCAGGGAAGCTGTTCCAGAGGGAGGCCACAGCCGAAGAAAGAGATCTACTACCAACTCCTTGCTTGGCAAAGCGACTGTCACTGAGGGAGTTGGAGGCGGATGAGCAAAGAGCTTGAGACGGAAGATATTTAGGAAGAGAGTGTTAAAGGTATTGAGGCCTCAGGCCCCGGAAGGCCTTGTGGGCAATGCAGAGGGTTTGGAACTTAATCCTTGCAGCCACTGAGAGCCAGTGCAGAGATTTCAGTCCTGGAGATATACGATCCCTGGGCTTGCGGCTAAGAACAAGTCTTGCAGTCCTGTTTTGGATGAGTTGCAGAGGTCGGAGAGTAGAGAGAGGAAGATTTAGAAAGCGGCTGTTGCAATAGTCTAGCCTACATAGAACAAGAGCTCTGGAGACAGTGAGCTTCTGGGGAAAGGAGAGGAAAGGAAGGATACCTCTGGGGAGGTGCAGCTGGTAGTGTGACTTCTTAGAGACATCACAGATGTGAGGAGAGAAGGAAAGTGTGGAGTCGAAGATGACCCAGAGGTTTTTAGCCACACAGGTCGGAGCAGGAAGAGGGCCAAGAGAGGCTGGCCAGAGAGTGACAGGAAAGGAGGAAGCAGGTGTGCCGATGAGGAGAACCTCAGTGTTACTGGCATTAAGGCAGAGATCATTGGCGGCACACCACTTCTGAATAGCAGACAGACAGTCAGAAATGAGAGATGGAGAAGAGGTGGCTGAAGGGAGCCTGAAAATGAGTTGAGTGTCATCCGCATAGCACTGTAAGTTGGGGCAGAGCGCAGAAATACAGTGGGAAAGAGGTGCCAGGTACTGGTTGAACAGCCAGGGAGAGATGTTAGACCCCTGGGGAACACCAGAGGTAGAGTTGGCGATAGAGGAGAGGAAGGACCCAAGATGAACCTGGGAGGATTGACCTGGGAGAAAACCAGCTTTTCCAAGAGTTTGCCCAGGAAAGAAATGATGGAGATTGGGCGATAGACCGGGCAGGAAGGGTCAGCAGAGGGATTCTTAAGAATAGGGTTCACAAGTGAGTGCTTCAGGGGGGAAGGTAAGACAGCCAGGGCCTGGGAGGGCACAGGAGAGGTAGAGACTGCAGCAGGATTGGCCAGCTCTTTGCAGATTTTAAAAAGTTCGGCCGAGTTGTTTGATGCCGCGGAGACGCACGCTTGGATGTGGGCTCGCTTCTTGGTGCGGACAGAGAGCCGGTATTATATCTTATTGATCTTTCAGAAACTGCACACAAATATATGACAAATTCTTTGTCGATGAATAACCACAAGCACCCAAAGCTATTAGCTTCACCAATGCTTTTTAGATGTGTTTTCAGTCATGTGTTGGTATATATTTCACTTCAAGAAAGAAGAGGCAAAGCTGTTGAGTATTTACAAATGGCCCAGCTATTGGCAATGTTGGTTTGATGTGTTTGCAGTAGAATGTTCTGTGTATAATATAACACTTTACATAAGGAGATACAAAACTACAACTATTTGTTCATCAATAAAGAACTACAAACAGAAAATCTATTGGCTTTGTCAATGCCTGTTGAATGTTTTTTCATTCTTATGTTCGTATATCATGTTACACTTTACATAAGGAGATATAAGGCTGCAACCATTGAACGAACACCATTGACTTTGCCGGTTCTTATTGCTTGCAGTGAGTCTTTGGTGGTTGTAGTTGTATTTCTAATTCTAATAAGGCACTTTAGGAAAGGATATACAAAGATACAACTATTTGTTTCTCAATGAACAACTACAAAGCCCAAAACTACTTGTCTGATACCTTTTCAGTGGTACGTTCATATATCACTGAACAACTAACTACAAATGCCAAATCTACTCTGCTTATTGTTGCATACGTCTGTTTGTTTTTTAGTGTCTGCCTCTCTGTCTGTCGATGTGCCTGGCTGTGCGTCTCAGGTCGTCTGTCCCTGTGGTTACTGGGGTTCTGCCTGTCTACCTGCCCGTGACTGGCAAGAGAATGGGTACATTTTCACTGCACGCATTGTTCTGAATCTGACAGTGCAAGCACAATTCTTAGCTTCCACCACATAACACAGTGAACTAGCTATCTGTCCGGCAAATGAACATGAGCTGTGATACAAGCTATGTCCATTGCACCATTTCTTTGTTTGTGAATAACTGCAAACACCACTAGTATTGGCATTGCCAATGATTGATAGGTGGGTTTCTAATCCAATATTTCTATATCTTAATACACTTTACAAAGTGATATAGTTGGTATATTTGTATATCTGATAAATTTTTGCATGAGTCTGTCTTTGGGTTTCTCTATCTCTCTTTCTATCAAACTATTTATATATCTGTCTGTCCTTAGGTGTGTGTCTGTGTCTATCAATCTGTCCTTTGTATCTGTGGGTGGTGATCTATCTACGGAAAAGTTTGCTCTGGATCCGACAGCCTGAGCACAGTTCTTAGCCGCAACCGCCTAATACATTGAGCTATCTGCATTGCAAGTGCACGTGATCTGTGTACATATAGACGTAGATGGCTTTGCATCTCTACCTCTAAGACATTTATGTATCACAATACAGATACAGTGCACAATACGAAGGTGCCAGCATTTGCTTCTGAAATGATATTTTCATATCACTGCACTTTACCAACACACACACTAGTTGAATTCCAATGCACAATCATACAAAGGTACATGATTCTTTTTGTACACAGATTGAGTATCACAAACCTACTATGCTCAGGTGATGAGTTAATGTTCACCCTCAAACACTTTGCTCTGAATCTGACAGTGTGAGCACAGGGACCTCCCTGCCCTGCAAGTGAACATGAGCTGTGGACATGAAGATGACAGCAAATCCGTATGATGAATAAACACACACTACGAGATGTTACACAATCTGAAGCAAGTGCGTATGTTCCTATTTCACTTTACAGTGTCACAAACACAGACACATTCCCATGTTTTTCATCTTAATAGCTCGTGTTTAGCTGGTGCGATTTTTGCAGCATGTACAACTTCACGGTAAAGTGTACATGTGCCAGAAATGTTCATATAGTCAGCAAAAAAAACGTAGTTAAGAGACAGTTGGGCCTCATTACGAGTCATGCCGGTAAGGGAAAAATGATGCCGGTATGTAAATACCGGCATCATTTAACGTCCTGTAGCATTCTGACCCGCAAACCCGGCATTAACGGCACCGTTATCTACGGTGCTGTTAATAGCGGCATAGGCGCGTACACGCGCCTCTTCGGGTAGTAAATACCGGCATGCCGGTAATAGGGGGCAATCACAACCCACGCAAACATGCAAATACCGGCATCGCGAACACGGAAATAACGGGCTGCATGATGCCAGAAAAACAGGCATCGCGGACCACCCGCAAACAGCAGCCAAGATACAAGGCAGCTGCCACAGGTGCACACAATCCCCACAGGTGGAGTCAAAGGAGGCTGTGCCAGTACAAAAGGAGCACACCCACACACCACACCCCCCCACAGGTGTAGGCAAAGCAGAGTGGCCCAGTACAAAAGGAGCACACCCACACACCACACCCCTTTCTACACCAAAATGTTACCACTAGCATTTGCAACCATGGCGCTGGAGGACATGCCTATACTGCTACAACTACAGCAACAACAGCAACAACAACAACAACTACAGCTGCAAGAACAGGCAGCACAGAGGAGACGCAGGAGGAGAAGGAGGGTGAGACAGGCCCCGCAATTACCACCAGCCCAGTCACCAGCGCCTCGTAGGCAGCCACCAATCCCTCGCACCAGACCCAGCCCATTCAACCTAACCCCTGAGCAGATCCACACCCTGTACCGGTTGGACCGTGACACCATCACCACCATAGTGGACATGATACACAACGACATTGCCAGCCACATACAAATACGCACTGCCATCCCCCCACTACTGAAGGTGGTGTGTGTGCTACACTTCCTGGCCACAGACACCTGCCAAACACAGTTGGCCAGCTGCATGGCATTTCACAACCACTATTCTCACGCATGCTGAACCAAGTGCTGGATGCCCTCCTGAAGCATACAAGCACCCACATATCCCTACCACGGACTGCCCAGGAGATAGCCGAAACCAAAGTAGGCTTCCATGCACTGGCAGGAATGCCCAATTGTGTCGGTGCCATCGACTGCACCCATGTGGAAATGCCATAGAGGCGGTGTACCGCAATCGCAAGCAATACCACTCCATCAATGTGCAAATGGTATGTGACTCCAGCAAGATCATCACTCATTGCTGCGCCCGATTTCCATGATGCCATGGTACTGCGCAACTCCACGCTACCCCGTCACATGGAGCGACATGCTGGACCACATGCCTGGCTTCTCGGTGAGTTGCACAACAGGCCCATGGCCATGCTGTGGGGTACTCATGTGTTCGGATGCAGAAGGGAGGGATAGTACACCTGGGTGGGAAAAGGGGGGGATAGTTTACCTGGGTGGCAGTAGCCAGTGAGTGGAGAATGAATGCAGAGCTAAAGACTCCTCACCTGACCCAGCCAAACGGAAAATGACACATCACTGGGCCACTTATCACAAATAATGCAAATGGAAGACAACAAGTAAGAGGCACAACCGGGGCACCATGGTGATGGCAAGCAATGCATGACTGAATAGGATGGCAACTGTGCCAATGCGGGCTGTGTGACCATGCATAGTAAAGAGTATACAGCATGAATTGGAGGCTAAACATTGTTGCACTGCCACAGCACATCTGCCTCATCATGCATGATTAAACCCTGCATCATCTATTCAACCCCATCCAGTGTACTGCACCTCATTACAGTATACATTGCATCTAGGTGACTATTCTGTACACGTACAGGGACATGTGCATGCCCACACCAAATAGCTGCTGCCATGACCGTGCTCCCTGAAGGTGTCAGTTCAGAGTGACACACACCTATTTGTATCTGCCTGCAGGTGATGGAGGATATCCCTTGAGGCCATGGCTACTTACCCCTGTGCGGATCCCGCCGAACAGCCATGAAGAGGAGTACAATCGTGTGCACACTCGTACTCGTGTTGTGATTGAGCAGGCCTTTGGCCTGTTGAAGGCGCGGTTCCGCTGCCTAAGCAGGTCTGGTGGGGCACTCCTATATAGGCCTGAGAAGGCGGCAAAGATCACCATGGCCTGTGTCGTGCTGCACAACATGTGCGTTAGAAGGAATGTACCACTGCCACCTGACATTGACATGCATGGCCCGGGTGAGGATGAAGGGGATGGAGACGGAGGTGAAGGAGCCCCACTGCCAGTACGTGATGCACGGGACGGCCATGCTGTACGCCAAGCACTAATTGACGAATACTTTTAAGATACAGGGACCATGAATGACTTTTGTCAGTCAGACACTGGGCCAATGTGAACATGCACAAAGGGAATGTTGTAATTTGGACATTGAACACCGTAACACATTAAATGGACGCACGCCAAAAATAACAATGTCCAGCCATGGATTGTTCTCCAGAAAACTTGTGTATTATATGAAAGTGCAAAACTGTGCCCACTCCCCCCTCCCACAATCCCCCAACAAACTCCCTCTCCCACCCCACAAACCCTCAAAACACCCCTGTTAACTCCCTCTCCCACCCCACAAACCCTCAAAACACCCCTGTTAACTCCCTCTCCCACCCCCACAAACCCTCAGAACACCCCTGTTAACTCCCTCTCCCACCCCACAGATGCAAAGTGTCCCCATGTGTGCAACGGACAGTGCTCCCTTCCACAATGTGTTTTGCCACAATGTCATTGTCCGTGCATTCACTTCTTTTGGACTTTAGTGTCGGGTGGTGCCATGGCCAACTGTCGTGCGCTCCTCCTTATGTGACGCACCGGACTGGATTGCGCCGAGGTGGTAGGGCTAGTAGTTGCGGAGGAGTCTATTGTCAATCGACTGTCTGTGTGAAGGTGTGGCCGCTGCATCGGAGCGTTACCTGCAAGGATGGCCTCCGTGAGTGTCCCCATGCACTCCCGGAAGGCACGCGTGGATGCCTCCACTGCTGCAGTATTGGCTGCTATTGCTCTTTCGATGGCACTCATGGCCTCATTGCCTGCTTCCACCTGCTGGCGCATGATCTGGAACATGTACTCCTGCCGGGCCTCGACCCTTGTCAGGTGGGCATCAAATGAGGTGTCGTCCTCAGGTCTGCAGGTTGCTGGCAGGGTGGAGGAAGGCAGAGTGGAGGAAGGCAAAGTGGAGGAAGGCAGAGTGGAGGAAGGCAGAGTGGAGGAAGGGGCCTGTGCGGAGCCATCCTCTGGGGCACTGTCCTCAAACAGCGCATTGTCTGATTCCCCGAGGTCGGAATCATGTAGACACGGATCATCGAGGCACTCAGACTCCGCTAGAGGTTGGGGGCTGGCAATGTGGCTTGGGGTGGGTGTGCCAGGCATCATGTCTGATTCTTCTTCCACCTCTGTGGACACAACGTCCCTGTTGGCTGGCGGCAGGGCTACCACTGTTGTGGTTCTTTGTTGTTGGGCACTGGGTGCAGGTGTCCCCTGCAGGGTTGGTGCCTTGCTTGGCACACTGGCTTTGCCAGGTGTCTTTTCCTTGGCCGGTTGTGTTGGGGTGTCCCTGGTCCCCTTGCGTGCACTGGACGTGCTCGCACCCCTGTCCAGTGGTCCACCTCCATCATCGGTGCCTGGGGGATAGAAGAGATGCAGGTCATCAGTGATGTTGTCAAATGGCAGCTGTGTTCAATTGCGGTGGGATATGTTCATGCATTCAGCCATCATTTCATTTCTGGTTTGTTGCTTTAGGTGTACTAAGGGGGTATGTGGGGAATCAATGCATGGCTGGTGGGGTAGCATTAGTTTGGTCTCTGTGTGGTGGGTGCATGGGCATGGTTGGGTCATGTGGAACCTCTGTTGGGATTGGGGTCGTCACTCAGCGTCCATGTGGTGCAGGGAGTGACAATGATTATTCTATGGATATGTTGATGCATCACCTTGCCCACTCTAACTTCCCCAGTTGGGCCACGTCATGTGTCGTGATACGTGGTTGTGATGGTACACTCACCTTCCTCTGTGGTGATTGCTGCGCCGACCTCCTGATCTCCGATCCCCTCAATGGTTTCGGGGTCAATGAAGCCACTTGCCATCTCCTCCCATGGCATCAATTGGACTGGGGAGTGTGAGCCACCGCCTGTCGCCATTGCGGCTCTCCGGTTCTCAGACATGATCCTCCGGACACGGAGGCGGAGGTCGTCCCACCGCTTCCGGCAGTCGCGCACACTCCTTGGGGCGCACCCCACTGCTGCCACCCTCTGAGCTACCTCAAGCCAGACCTCTTTTTTGCGGGTTTGGGCCATATGCTTTAGGTCTGTGCTGCGTATTACATCCGCATGCTCTTCCAGGGTGTTGGCGAGCATGGTGAGCTCAGCCTCCGAGAAACGCTGCTTCCTCTTCCTCTGTGTGGATTTCTTGCTGGCCTTGGACATGATGATGCTCCTCTGACACACTACGACACGGGAGGAGTGTTGGTTGTGGAGGATTGCAATGGATTGTGTTTTTAAAGATGGCCGCCGGCCCATTTCCCGTTCCAGCACAATGACGTAATTTCCGGGTCCGGTTTTGCGAACATGGTTAATCCGTGCCGGAGTTACCGTGTCAGTGTTTAGGGGTTCATTGAAGGCGGATACAGAGTGGACGCAAGCCACAATGCCGGAATAGGGGGGTTGGTGGGATGTTACCGGGATGGTGGTTTTTCCACTACCGGCATGGGGGGGCGCGCGTGCTCGCGCACTCGTGATCGGCCGCTGGTAGCGGGTTCTCGAGGGCACGGACACGCACTTCCCGTCATGCCGGTAATTGTGCCGGATTTTCCGGCCGACTCGTAATGAGGCCCAGTTAAGTTGAAACAATTCAACGGAGGTTAACCCAAGAAATGTGTCATGCGTTGTACGCTATACCACCTTAACCCTGAGCCTGCTCGTTGATGTCATACATGAGGTCTTCTGTCAGGTCATCTGTGATGTCATCACTGTGCTCATGAGGTGCACAATGGGAGGAATTAGGGTTATGGTGGTGTTACTTTCAACACCTGTCTTAGTTCAAGGGTTGCATTGAATTGTTTCAGCTTAACTGGCTCTTAACTAAAGTCTTTTAAATTGAATTTGAACAGTTTTTAAATGCTGTATCTACCCACACCTGTAGTAGTTAACGGCTGCTGTCCATTGGACATTGACCTTTGACCATGACTAGTGGACACTTTGAACTTATTAGGGTAAAGACCATATCACCACTGGCTATTACCATTGGCCATGGCCAGTGGACACTTTGCACCAATTAGGGTCAAGACCATTACCCAACTGGCCAATGCCATTGGCCATGGACAGTGAACACTTTGCACCAATTAAGGTAAAGGCCATAACCCACTGGCCATTGGCCTTGGCCATGGACAGTGAACACTTTGCACCAATTAAGGTAAAGTCCATAACCCACTGGCCATTGCCATTGGCCTTGGCCACTGGTGCCTCTGCAACATTTAGGGCCTTGGAAAAAATGCACTTTTCTTGCTATGTTTTAGCCGACATTTCGAAAAGCGCTTCTTGTGTAACCCTTTTTTTGTTCTCACCAGGTTTTCTTGTGAGATTTACCCACAAGTAAATCTCACAAGAATCTAATTGCCGTTTCCGAATCCCACTAGCAACCCCGGTGCTCAGGCTTCTCGTGGAATTCTGTCGAAAAGACAAAAACTGTCACACCCTTCCCTATTTCTCACCTGTTTGTCCTTGACTGCGGTCTTCTTGGGAACTCCTTCCTTCTTCCTCACTGATCGGGGACTTGTACAGGAAGGGACGTGAGTCTTCGGGTTCCAGTGTGAGGAGTGCAGACTGCCTTAAGCAGGTTGCGTTCAGTATCCAGGGAAGTTACCGCGGAGGAATCCAGGAAGGAAGGGAAACTGATGTCCAATGCTCAGCGGGTGCCGGGGAGCCGCGGCACCGAGCATGAGACGGATTCCGGGATGAAGGGGAGAATGGTCTTACCAAAGCGAGGCAGGAAAAAGAAGGGATTCCAGGAAGGAGGAAAGGGTAGGTAACTGGAAGATAGACGGGAACGATACACACGACGAATAACTTGGATCAGTAGCGTTGAGATGGGCAGAGACGCAGGGGCATGCCTATTTTCTAGGAAGCAGCGCGTTGCCTGTGGACACTAGAGAGCAGCATTTCCGTGCTGTTGGCCATGTTGGGAGGATCGCCGACCTGATGTTGCGGTGCATCATGGACCACGAAGTCCAGAAGGTCCGGAACCGGTGGGTCATGACAAAAAAAGCCATGAAAATAAAATCTCTTTCCAAGCCCCCTTCAAACTTTCAATGTTATGTTATGCTATGTTAATATGCTTATACATTGCCCCAAATCACCACCATTGTAGTGTCAGCGGACCTTGGCTACTCCGTGGAGTTGTGTATTGGGCCCCTACCAGGAGTGTGCAGATCTCAGTGTGCCGCAAGAAAGAAATTGAGCAAAGACAAGACAAGCCTCCCTCTGGAACGGCCTCCCTGCCTCTCTTAAACTTGAGCAGAACATCTCCGGTTCTGGAAGCAGCTCAAGACTTTCCTCTTTCTCTTCCTCCCCCCTGCTGATTTCCTGTCTGATACTGCACTGGTTACCTGGCCACCCTCTGAACCACGCCCAGGACCCTGTCCCACCCAGTTGAATACCTGCACTGCCTCATGGCAACCCTGCACTTGGGGCTGTATCTGCAACCCTACAGTCCCCCTTACCTGCACTTTCTAGCACTTGCCCGCACTTAACCCCTGCACTGTTACCTGCTGGCCGCACTTGTTTTTCAATGTCTTGATCCTATGTCTAACACTTGCTCCTCCTCCTCTTCCCCTGGCACTTTTCTCCTTCCCTCTCGCCTGCACTTGCGCGATCTCCTTGTCACTCGGCCTAGTAAGATCGTTGCCCTGTGCTCCCTTTGCTCCCCTCCCTTGCCTCGTTGCGCCTTGGAACACTTGTGTATAGGCGGCTATAAATGTCATATCATATCATAAGTGTATGGGAAGCGGGAAATAGATGCTACAAACACAGGAAGTGAGGGGTGCAGCAGGGGAAGAACGTTTTGTGATGGCATAGGGGTCTGGCAGTCCTGTTAGGTGAACTGAACCGTGATTCTACAAAAGGGAGGCGGCAGATCTACCCTGAAGAGTTCGGATAATTAGGTTGTGTTTCCAAGACAAATTTGGAGAATTGTAAGTTAGCACACAATGTAATTTGCTCAATACCTTTTTTTGTCTCCCCACATCCACCCTGAAGGGCAAGGCGCTCAGAGCTACACGCCTAATATTATTCATTTTAGCAAAATGTATTCCTATAAATGACATCAAATTCCCTCCATATCAGCGCTGCTTCTCGCGAATCCGCCGTGGGAATTAGACTTTTCTAGCAAAAAGACAAAAACGAAAGGAGCAAAATAGTATTCCCTCGGCCTCCCCAAACGGTTCCATGCAATAATGGCCCCGTGAAAAAGTCGTCAGGTTCTGGCCACTTTTTCCTGGCTATCAAAATTCTTTCCACAAATATTCTAGGAGGCTGTATAATAATATATTATTAGCTCCAGTCCTAGAATATTTTGGGAAAGTGTTTGATAGCCTGGAGGGTGCATCATTAAACGCATTTGTTTTTTAAAAATTCGCCAACCTGACGACTTTTTTCATGGGGACATTATCACCTGATACCCCCCAGGTTAAACTTGGCAACTCAGCAGTTGGTCCTGTTCCCCTCTCTCCTCATCCACCCTCAAGGCATGCATTCCCTTCCTCCCTTCGAATATTTTAAGTATGTTTCTTTGTTCTTGCAGGAATTCTCGCGAGAATGGCAGATTATTTGACAAGTCTCACTTCCCGGGATGCGCCGTGGGAGCTATATACAGGTTTGGTGGCGAGGGGCACACCCATATTCTCCCCAACTACTGACGCATTCGCACCTATTAACTGAGAGACACAGCTACCTTTATGCCCAACTTGAATGAATTCTGTCCCGCAGTTTAGGCTTTGAGCCCGTTCAATGAATGCCCTTTTTTCTCTTTTGGGTAAAAAATGCAAAAGGTGAAAACATCAATTTTTTTCACTGCTTTAAAACTTTTAACCCGTTGGAGGATGTCTGCACCAACATTTCCAGTCTTGGGCAAAGGAGGGCAGAAAACATCTTCGGAAAAAGTCATACACGCAATTCAAATATAGTTATATGTACAGCTTCGAATCTAGTTCCCCTGCTTAGAAACGCCTTATTCAAAATTCATTATATAAATTCAATAAAATGCGTGCCCTACTACTCTTGGTTAGTTAGGGCCCAGAGAGTGACCTTTAAACCAACTCGGGAGTGTGTCGCCCCACGGTGGCCCCATCTTCCCTCACTGTGTGATCACACACGAGGCTCACAGGGGGTGGGGGGCTTTTCTACAGTTAGAGAGGGACACAGACTTAATGACAGGCTGTCGTCGGTGTATCGCTGCGTGCTTAATAACACATTATGAGCGCAGCTGTACTCGAGCACTTCTGGGAGGGGGGAGGGGTTCTTTTAGGAAAGATCCTGTGCTATGTTTAGCTTACCATCTAAGATGGCGCCATGTGTCTCTGCTGCCCAGAGCCTACATTTCAAGTGTCTTGGCTTTTTTTCCTATCAATTCAAGAAAACAATAAAATGGACGTTCAAAGACACAACCTTTTTATATTTCTGTTTCATTGCTCTCAACCATTTTTGTTTTATAGGCGGGTGAAATCACCCGATTTTGTTTTTGGCGGGTGAGATGCCCATTTGAATGAATGGGCGTGCACGAGGCTTGGCGGGTGAGTCTGCCCTTTATAAGGCGGGTGACACCCGCCAAATGCGCGTGAGTTGAGAGCTATGCTGTTCTGGTGTGCTACGCCACAGCTTATAGAGTGCAGAATTTGGGCATCATGCCAACACCAGAAACAGGTACGTTTTATGTTTACTTTATGTCTCATGCTGGGCGGGCAGCGGTAAAATGGTAAACAGGTTGGCCGGTAAACTGTGAAATCCCCCGTTCTAATCCTGGCACCTGCGAATGACAACATTGTGTGGCCCAGGGGCCTTGCTGGGGCGAAGGGTGTCAAGACCGGTGGGGGGGTCTGTACTTCCGCTCTCTATATGGTAGAGGAGAGGCACAGAAGACCCCAGCCAAGATTCTCGATTACGGTAGCTATGGACGAGCAATCAAGGCCTAGCTTCTCAGGAGGTGATGCAGGCTGGTTCTTAAGTACAGTGTATCCCCCAAGCCCCCACAAAGGAATGTCCACACACTGTATTACTGAAAACACAGTCTTTATATAATTAATATTCAAGGGTTATGTACACTTATCACAACAACGCACTTTGTGCTCAGGAAAACCAATAATAATAAATATCTACAATTCTAAAGTGGTACCACTAATATTAGACCTCATAACAGTGCATTCACAATACTGTTAAAATAGCACACAGATCAATAGGAAGGAAACCAGCAATAGAGAGAGGAGAGATAACAGAGGGTTGAAACAATAGGCAGAATACTGGCCCCTACCACTGGACACAGTTCTGTGTGGAGATCCCCCCACCTGGGCAACCTGTAAAAAAAAGAGATATAACACAAGCCCAGTCCATATATTGTTCAACAGTCTTATTCTCTCCTACAATGTTTTTACCCCCCCAATGTACCTGGTGGAGTCGAGTTCTTCGAAGAGGCGTCGACAGATCCTTCTTGAATGACCCCCTTTAAAGCAGGAGTCACGGATCGTCGAGAGGCGTCGAGAAACGTCGAAGACCTCGGGGTTCGGCGACGGGGAATCGACGGCCCTTCTTGAATGCCTTCCCTTTCAAGCGGGAGGCACGGGGCGTCGAACGTCCGTCGACAAACGAGGTAGAACGATGTCGAAGAGGCGGCAGCTTCGTCCGAGCGGTGCTCGTCGGCGTCGGGGCGTCGGCGTCCTGCAAGGCGGAGGTGTGCGGGGCACCTCGATGACAATAGTTCTGGACCGCAAAGATTGTAGAGACGGGAGCCCAGCAAGGGCGTCGAGTCGCTCGAGTCTTTGGGGTCGTGAGGTGGCGGGAAACCCACCGGCGGATTCTCCTCGGCGCGTTGGTCGTCCTCGACTTTCTCCGGCAGGACAAAAGCGGTCGACGGTGCGGACGAGGGAGTCCTTCGAGTCAAATGTTCTTAGGCAAGGAGCGGACGGCTCCGGTCGTCGGCGGCTCGGCGTCAAGTGGTTCCCACGGCTGGGCAACACAACTTCGACGGGCCTCCAGCGGTTGCACAGACCTGCGAACCCTGGTCGACGGCAATGGACTTCGACAGCGTCGATGTCCGGGTGCTTTACTTCGGTCTCCTCGGCAGTCCCCTTCTCCGGTCGGCAGCCTTTCGATGGTCTGGCGTCCAGGGAGCTTCGGCGAAGATTCAGCGGTGCTCGATGGTCCCTCGGAGCACGGGAAGAGGGCGCCTAGCCAGGTCCTCTCTCGGGTCAGTCCTCGACGATTTCGACAACCTTCAGTTCCGTCGAAGCAAATGCCACAGCAAGTCTTCTTCTTCCAGCTGGACGTCGAGGATCAGCAAATCCAGTTACTCTTGAGTGGAGACTCAGCTTCTGAATGCTTCTGAACAATTTCCAGTGGTGAGAGGTCCCCAGATATACTATTCTGTCTCTCATCCACACTGCTGGCACACACACAGCAGCCAATCACACAGAAGGGCATTCATGCAGTCAGTCAGCCAATCAGGCACACAGTGCATTCAGGCCACACTCCTCCCTTTCAGACACTCACAACAAGGAATGTGGATTGGGACAAGTACCCAGCCATTCAACACTACACACTGCATTCAGGCCAGTTTCGGGCAGGGCTGTCTCAGTCTTTGTCTCTCATGCCAGAAACCAGACAACCACAACAAGGAGTGTATATTGGTCACACACTCCATTCACCCAGGTCCCACCCACAGGAGGTACCCATAACATACAGTCACTAGGAAGGCTCCAGTCAGTCTAGCTGGGCCTTCACAACAACACCATATATGGAACTTCCACCCAACAGCCAGCCAGGGGGAAGGGACAGAGCCAGGGCTTCCCAGGACTTTGGGAAAAACAAGACAACAGGCAATAGAAAGCAAGAGGCCACAGGGGCCATCTTGTTTCTATCAGGAATCAACTGATCCCAATGGCAGGGCCTGGGTATCCCAAAATGGAGGACACCCAGAGCACCTGTCAAGTTTAGCATGGAGCTGCCACCAGCCCATACCCTGCTCTGTGGGCCACCCACAGGTGCCCAAAAACATACACTAGGGGCACAGGGTTGTACCCCTACCCATGGGTGCCATAAGGGTATCCCATGGGTCTGTTCACCAAACCAAAAGAGAGCTGCACTGCCAGGAGTCCCTCATGGACTCCTGGGCAGAAAACATGACAGAACACACGGTAAAAACAGAAAAAGGACAAGGATTCAGAGGCCCTGTCCCTCAGATGCATTTCCGGCATCACAGTCGCCCCCCCCCAGACTGAGGTGGAGGGTGCCTAATCTCCCACGGGATAGACACCCTCATCCAGACGGTCAACATACCTTCTGGAAAGGCCATCTGCATTATCGTGACTCTTCCCTGGTCTGTGCTCTATGGTGAAGTCTAGCCCTTGTAGGCTAATCGACCACCTGAGCAATTTCGGATTCTCACCCTTCATCTGCATAAGCCACTTCAGGGGCTTATGATCTGTTTGGACCTTGAAGGTGGACCCCGTAAGGTAGGGCCTAAAACGCCTAAGGCTCCAAACTATACTAAAACATTCCTTTTCAACAGTAGCCCACCTAAGTTCTCTACCCTTGAGTTGTCTACTGATGAATATGATAGGATGTTCTCTCCCTTTGTCATCTAACTGGGACAAGACAGCTCCAATTCCGGTGTCGCAGGCATCCGTCTGGACGATAAAGGGTCGGCTGTAGTCAGGCGCACTCAACACAGGTGCCCTACACAGACTTTCTTTCAAGCCATCAAAGGCCCTCTGACAGTCTTCAGTCCAATTAACCTTCCTAGGCTGTTTGGGTGAAGTTAGAGCTGTCAGGGGTGCAGCTATGGTTCCATAGTCTGCCATGAAATTGCGATAGTACCCAGTGAGGCCCAAAAAGGCTCTCACCTGGGTTTGAGTAGTGGGAGTCTCCCAGTTCTGTACGTCCTGTACTTTACTGGAGAGAGGTTGGATTTGACCCCCTCCTACCTCATGACCAAGATAGGTAACTTTCCCCTGAACTATCTGGCACTTGGTGGCCTTGATAGTGAGGTTAGCCCTTTTCAAGGCCTGCAACACCTTATCCAGATGTGTCAAATGCTCTTCCCAGGTGGAACTGTAGACGGCAATGTCGTCTAAGTAAGCCACACAAAAGGCTTCCAGCCCACTGAGCGCATGGTTGACCAATCTCTGGAAGGTGGCAGGGGCATTCTTCAACCCAAAGGGCATGACCCTAAACTGGTAGAGTCCCTCAGGTGTGGAGAATGCCGTCTTTTCCTTGGCATGGTCCGTCAGAGCTATTTGCCAATAGCCTGAGGTAAGGTCAAAGGTGCTCACAAATTTGGCAGCACCTATAGTGTCCACGAGCTCATCAGCCCTGGGCAATGGGTGCGCGTCAGTTTTGGTGACGGCATTGACTCCTCGGTAGTCCACACAGAACCTCCAATCCTTGGTACCCGCCGGGGAACTTGCCTTGGGGACAAGGACCACTGGACTGGACCAGGGACTGGTGGAGGGTTCAATAACACCCAGATCCAACATCTTGGCGACCTCAGCCTGGATGTGGTTTTTGACGGTATCTGACATATGATAGCTCCTGCTTTTGACAGGCACACTGTCACCAGTGTCAATTTCGTGCTTACACCACGGTGTAAGGCCCGGTGTCAGTGAAAACAGAGGGGCATACTGCTGGAGCAAAGCCCGGCAGGCCCTCTGCTGCTCGGTTGTCAAATCTGGAGAGAGTTGTACTCCCTCCACTGAGCCATCCTGAGGGTTGCTATGCAGCAAATCAGGAAGGGGCTCACTCTCCTCCTCTTCTTGCCCTGAAGCTAGCAAGAGACATGAGACCTCTGCTCGCCTGTGGAAAGGCTTGAGCCTGTTGACATGGAATACCTGGGGGGCTACCCCAGAGGCTCCCATGTCCACCAGATAATTGACTTCGCCCATCTTGGAGATGATCCTGAAGGGTCCAGTCCACTTGTCTGCCAAAGCTCTAGGCTTGGTAGGCTCCATCACAAGGATTTCCTGTCCCGGAGTCCAATCCACTTGCGAAGCTTTCAGGTCATGCCAGTACTTATTCAATTCCTGGCTGGCCTTGAGATTTGCTGTTGCCTGACCCATCATTTGTGTCATCCTCCGCCTGAGGCCTAACACATAGTCCCCCACTTGCTTGGCGGGACCTGGAGGGGTGGCTTCCAAGCCTTCTCGGATCAAGGCGAGGGGCCCCCTCACGGGATGTCCAAAGAGTAACTCAAAGGGGCTGAAACCAACACCCTCTTGAGGTACCTCTCTGTAAGCAAACAGCAGGCATGGCAGGAGGAGATCCCATTTCCTCCTTAGGGGCTCTTCCAAAGCACCTAGCATGCCCTTGAGAGTTTTGTTAAATCTCTCAACCAGACCATTGGTCTGGGGGTGGTAAGAGGTGGAGAACTTGTAGGTTACCCCGCACTCTTTCCACATGGTTTTCATGTAACTAGACATGAAGTTGGATCCTCGGTCAGAGACAACCTCCTTGGGGAATCCAACACGGGTGAAAATGCCCAGGAGAGCCCTGGCAACCACCTTGGCAGTAACAGTCCGAAGGGGTATTGCCTCAGGGTACCTGGTGGCATGATCTACCAAGACCAGGATGAACCGATGTCCACCTGAAGTGGGAGGGTCAAGGGGACCGACGATGTCGATGCCCACCCTCTCAAATGGTGTGCCAACCACTGGTAATGGCTGCAGTGGGGCAATGACCCTGCCTCCAGTCTTGCCAGACAACTGACAAGTTGGGCAGGTCCTGCAGTGGGACTCCACCTCTACTCCCATCCGTGGCCAGTAGAAATGGGCAGAGAGCCTCTGCTTAGTCTTCTTGGTCCCAAGATGACCAGCCAAGGGCACCTCATGCGCCAACTGCAGTAGGAAGGGCCTGTAAACCTGGGGTACCACCAACCTCTTGCGGGCACCAGGTTCGGGCTTAGTGGGCTCACTAACAAGGAGCTCACCCTCCCAATAAATCTTGAATGTCCTAGGCACTTCACCTTGTGCCTGGGACAGGGCCTGTTTCCTCAGGCCCTCGAGAGAGTGGCACTCTCTCTGTCCCTTACAGAAGTCTGCCCGGGAGGGTCCCCCTTCAGCTAACAAGCATTGAAGGTCGGGATGATCCTCTGGGTTGAGAACCTCTCCCACAGGAGAGTCTTCTGTCTCTTCTCCCACAGGAGTTGAGTTTGGGTTTTCCACTGGACCCAGCCCGTCCGGAGCATGGATCCCAATGGGTGCTGTCGGAACAGCAGGAAGAGAAGGTGTTCCCTCCACAGAGGTGGCCTTCTTGGTCTTCCTTCTTCTTGCCTTAGGCCTCGCCTTTGACTCGGGTACCTGACTCACAGCCAGACCCGGTGTCACCTGTGACCTAGTGACTGCAGCAGCAGTCATGGGAAGACCATCCGAGATCAACCCCAACTCTACTAGATCATTTCCTAACAGAATGTTAGCAGGGACATTGTCCTGAACCAGGACAGGAAGCTTTGCTGTCTTGTCTCCAATCATGAGTGTGACTAGGGCTACAGGCGATAATTTGGGAGGCCCACCAGCTAACCTGGTGGTTCTCAGAGGAGCACCTACATAGTCCTCTGGCTTGAGCAGGGTCCTGTCCACCACTGTCATGCTTGCCCCAGTGTCTCTCAAACCAGTAGAAGGCTGGCCATTCAAGAGGACACTTCTCAAAAACCTACGGGTGTTCTGCGGGATAGTTGCCAGTACTTCTGCGTACTGGTCCCAGGCCCCAAGGGACACTAAGGAAATCTCTACCGGAGCACCAAATGTGATTCCTGTAGAGGAGGGGAGGACAGTGGCCTCCACCTCAGCCACGGGGTAAGGGTAGGTCAGGCTGACAGCCTGTACTCCAAGTGCCTTACCTTTACACTTGGGGTCACCCCTTTTGTGATCCAGAGCCCCACAATCCCAACAAGTGCCAGGAGTGCGGGGTACGGTACTGGAACCACTGGGAACCTGCTTTGCAGCAGGTGGACCACTACTCTTATTCCCACCCACAGAGGACTTATCCCCACTAGATTTTTGGGTCTTAGGAGAGGAAGGTTTTGGTTTACCCGACTGTGATTGCTTTTGGGACTCCTCAGCTTTCTGAGAGGTCCCCTTTTCTTTGTCCTTGTCCTTCCCACTGGAGTCCTTAGGGGACACCCGGTGGGAGACCCACTTGTCAGCCAACCTAGCCAGCTTAAAGGGGTCCAAAATGTTCTGGTCAGCCACATACTGACGCAGCTCTGGTGAACAGGCTTCAGAAAAATGCTCAAAAAACAAGAGGTGGGACAACTCAACAAAAGTTTTCACCTTGTAACCGTCAATCCACCCCATCATGTTCATGTGCGCAGTACTCACCCAGTCAACCCAAGACACACTCTCTCTTTTATTAAAATCCCTGAACCTTTTAAGGTATTGGGTAGGTGTCTTGCCAAACTTGGCAATCAAAGCAGACTTCATACACTCATACTGACCCCTTTCTTCCACACTCAGCTTCAGAATACAGTCATATCCAGTTTGAGGCACTCTGCTTAACAAACACTTAGCCCAATCTCTTTTATCTACATCATGAATTGCACAAGCCATTTCAAACGCTTCAATCCATTGGAGGATATCTGAACCCTCCACAAACACACCAACCAAATCTTTCATAAACTTGGTGGCTGGGGACCTGCCACTCTCAATTGGTCTAGCTGAAGTCTCCACTCTAGCTCTCTCTAGCTGGATTCTCTGACATTCAGTGTCCTTGTCTTTGAGCGCAAGATCCCTATTCTTGAGTTCCACTTGCTGTGCCAGCTCCTCTTTCTTAAGCTCAGCTTCTATTTCCAACTTGCGATATTCAAAGGCCAATTTCATCCTTAATAACTCAAGTTCCATGGAATTGCTGGGGTTTGGAACAGAGGCAGCAGGAATGGTGGCATTCCCAGAAACAGATTCAGCGACAACCCCAGGGGCAGAGTCCTCACTGGTTGCATCCCCCCCTTCATCAAGGGTTTCACCATCAGTCTGGTAGTCCACCAGGGCAGCTATCAGCTCAGCCCTAGACTTATCCACAAAGTCTAACTCCCTGGCTTCACAAGCACTCTGGAGAGCCTCTAAGCTCATCCGAGTCAATTTACCATTTGCAATGGGCTCCATTGCCTGTAATGCAGTTATTTGGTACACACCCAAACCTTAATCTAATAAAGTGCGGATATTTTGTAAGTGGCACGGTTATACACTGAGTCTTAAAACCATAAGCATCCCACCGCTGCCACCAGCTTGTCAAGACCGGTGGGGGGGTCTGTACTTCCGCTCTCTATATGGTAGAGGAGAGGCACAGAAGACCCCAGCCAAGATTCTCGATTACGGTAGCTATGGACGAGCAATCAAGGCCTAGCTTCTCAGGAGGTGATGCAGGCTGGTTCTTAAGTACAGTGTATCCCCCAAGCCCCCACAAAGGAATGTCCACACACTGTATTACTGAAAACACAGTCTTTATATAATTAATATTCAAGGGTTATGTACACTTATCACAACAACGCACTTTGTGCTCAGGAAAACCAATAATGATAAATATCTACAATTCTAAAGTGGTACCACTAATATTAGACCTCATAACAGTGCATTCACAATACTGTTAAAATAGCACACAGATCAATAGGAAGGAAACCAGCAATAGAGAGAGGAGAGATAACAGAGGGTTGAAACAATAGGCAGAATACTGGCCCCTACCACTGGACACAGTTCTGTGTGGAGATCCCCCCACCTGGGCAACCTGTAAAAAAAAGAGATATAACACAAGCCCAGTCCATATATTGTTCAACAGTCTTATTCTCTCCTACAATGTTTTTACCCCCCCAATGTACCTGGTGGAGTCGAGTTCTTCGAAGAGGCGTCGACAGATCCTTCTTGAATGACCCCCTTTAAAGCAGGAGTCACGGATCGTCGAGAGGCGTCGAGAAACGTCGAAGACCTCGGGGTTCGGCGACGGGGAATCGACGGCCCTTCTTGAATGCCTTCCCTTTCAAGCGGGAGGCACGGGGCGTCGAACGTCCGTCGACAAACGAGGTAGAACGATGTCGAAGAGGCGGCAGCTTCGTCCGAGCGGTGCTCGTCGGCGTCGGGGCGTCGGCGTCCTGCAAGGCGGAGGTGTGCGGGGCACCTCGATGACAATAGTTCTGGACCGCAAAGATTGTAGAGACGGGAGCCCAGCAAGGGCGTCGAGTCGCTCGAGTCTTTGGGGTCGTGAGGTGGCGGGAAACCCACCGGCGGATTCTCCTCGGCGCGTTGGTCGTCCTCGACTTTCTCCGGCAGGACAAAAGCGGTCGACGGTGCGGACGAGGGAGTCCTTCGAGTCAAATGTTCTTAGGCAAGGAGCGGACGGCTCCGGTCGTCGGCGGCTCGGCGTCAAGTGGTTCCCACGGCTGGGCAACACAACTTCGACGGGCCTCCAGCGGTTGCACAGACCTGCGAACCCTGGTCGACGGCAATGGACTTCGACAGCGTCGATGTCCGGGTGCTTTACTTCGGTCTCCTCGGCAGTCCCCTTCTCCGGTCGGCAGCCTTTCGATGGTCTGGCGTCCAGGGAGCTTCGGCGAAGATTCAGCGGTGCTCGATGGTCCCTCGGAGCACGGGAAGAGGGCGCCTAGCCAGGTCCTCTCTCGGGTCAGTCCTCGACGATTTCGACAACCTTCAGTTCCGTCGAAGCAAATGCCACAGCAAGTCTTCTTCTTCCAGCTGGACGTCGAGGATCAGCAAATCCAGTTACTCTTGAGTGGAGACTCAGCTTCTGAATGCTTCTGAACAATTTCCAGTGGTGAGAGGTCCCCAGATATACTATTCTGTCTCTCATCCACACTGCTGGCACACACACAGCAGCCAATCACACAGAAGGGCATTCATGCAGTCAGTCAGCCAATCAGGCACACAGTGCATTCAGGCCACACTCCTCCCTTTCAGACACTCACAACAAGGAATGTGGATTGGGACAAGTACCCAGCCATTCAACACTACACACTGCATTCAGGCCAGTTTCGGGCAGGGCTGTCTCAGTCTTTGTCTCTCATGCCAGAAACCAGACAACCACAACAAGGAGTGTATATTGGTCACACACTCCATTCACCCAGGTCCCACCCACAGGAGGTACCCATAACATACAGTCACTGGGAAGGCTCCAGTCAGTCTAGCTGGGCCTTCACAACAACACCATATATGGAACTTCCACCCAACAGCCAGCCAGGGGGAAGGGACAGAGCCAGGGCTTCCCAGGACTTTGGGAAAAACAAGACAACAGGCAATAGAAAGCAAGAGGCCACAGGGGCCATCTTGTTTCTATCAGGAATCAACTGATCCCAATGGCAGGGCCTGGGTATCCCAAAATGGAGGACACCCAGAGCACCTGTCAAGTTTAGCATGGAGCTGCCACCAGCCCATACCCTGCTCTGTGGGCCACCCACAGGTGCCCAAAAACATACACTAGGGGCACAGGGTTGTACCCCTACCCATGGGTGCCATAAGGGTATCCCATGGGTCTGTTCACCAAACCAAAAGAGAGCTGCACTGCCAGGAGTCCCTCATGGACTCCTGGGCAGAAAACATGACAGAACACACGGTAAAAACAGAAAAAGGACAAGGATTCAGAGGCCCTGTCCCTCAGATGCATTTCCGGCATCACAAAGGGGCCTGGTCCTTTGGTTGTAGCTGCAGATAGAAGCTCAGGGGCTGAAAACAAAAGGCAAGCTAGCCCCAAGTGCCAACATTCCCGACATTAGCATAGCCACAATTTTTTCCAGACCTAGCAACACCCCTGGTGTGGCCCGACTCTCAGCTCTGCCAACAGCGACAGACTGAATACTCATTCAAACACATTCACAGTGCATTCACATTCACACACACTGCCCACTCATTCACAACAACGCTCGCAGGACATGGCACGGGTGTTGTGTAATGGAGGTGCGCAGGAGACGCTGCCCGTCGACACGTGACACGTTGCCCCTCCCTCCCCCCACTCCCTACTCTTCCTCTGGTCATTCTGCAGCCACCTCTCCTCCCTCCTTCTCTGCCTTTCCACTGTTCTCCGAAGACAAGGTTTCTAGACAAGTCCGATCTATGAAAGTCTTGTCGAAACAGGTTCACCCCTGTTCCTCTAAAACTATCAAGGACCACATCGACTCCCTGGCTCCTGCCCTGGCTCCTGCCCTGGCTTACTTCTGTAATCACTGCTTCACCACTGGAGTCTTCCCATCCCCCCTGAAGCACTCTCTTGTGCACCATCTTCTTAAGAAACCCACTGCCAACCCCTCTTGCCCGGCCAATTATCGCCCAATCTCCATCACTCCCTTCCTGGGCAAGCTCTTGGAGAAACTGGCATTCTCCCAACTTAATCTCCACACTGAATCTGTTGGGTGTCACCATGACCATCAGTCTGGCTTCAGAGCTGCCAGAAGCACGGAAACTGCTCTCCTGAACATCCGTGAAGACCTGCTCTCCAATCTTGACTCTAACACCCCTTGCGTCCTCATCCTGCTTGATCTCTCTTCTGCCTCTGACACTGTCAATCACGCCATCCTGCTCAACCGTCTCCATGATAACCTGGGTATCACCGTTCAGGCTCGGCCATAGCTGGCTTCTTTCCTCTGCGACCGACCCTCTCAGGTCCAACTTGGGTCCTTCATCTCCGCTCTCTTTTTCACTACCAGTGGTGTCCCACAGGGTTCTAACCTCTCTTCCTGGCTGTTCAACCAATACCTGGCACTCTTGGCCCACCGCATCGCCGCTCTCTGCCCCAACTTTCAGTGTTATGCGGATGACACCCAGCTCATTTTCATGCTACCCTCGGGCTCCTGCTCTACTTCCTTCATCTTTGACTGTCTGTCTACTATCCAGGAGTGGTGTGCCGCCAATGACCTCTGCCTTAATGCCAGTAAGACTGAGATTCTCCTCATTGGCACTCCAGCTCCCTCCTTTCCTGTAGCCCTCTGGCCGGCCTCTCTTGGCCCTCTTCATGCTCCCACCTGTGTGGCTAAAAACCTCGGGGTCATCTTCGACTCTACACTCTCCTTCTCTCCACACATCTCTGACATCTCTAAGAAGTCACATTACCAACTGTACCTCCTCGGAGGTATTCTTCCTTTCCTATCCTTCCCCCAGAAGCTCACTGTCTCCAGAGTTCTGGTTCTCTCTAAGCTGGACTACTGCAACAGCCTCTTTCTAAATCTGCCTGCTTCTACTTTCCGCCCTCTGCAACTTATCCAGAACAGGACTGCAAGACTTGTCCTTGGCCCCAAGCCCAAGGATCGTATCTCCCCAGGACTGAAATCGCTACACTGGCTCCCTGTGGCTGCGAGGATTAAGTTCAAAACCCTCTGCATCGTCCACAAGGCCTTCTGGGGCCTAGGGCCTCAATACTTCCACTCTTTTCCTAAATACCTTCCTTCTCAAGCTCTTTGCTCATCTGCCTCAAACTCCCTCAGGGTCAGTCACTTCTCCAAGCAACAAGTTGGTGTTAGATCTCTTTATTCGGCTGGGGCCTCCCTCTGGAACAGCCTCCCTGCCTCCCTGAAACTTGAGGAGAATCATCTTCGGTTCCGGAAGCACCTCAAAACCTTTCTCTTTGATTCTGCTTTTTCTCCTCCTCTCCCTTGCTGACTTCCTGGCTGACACTGACTTTGCACTGGCTACCAGCCCGCCCTCTGATCTCGGGCCCAGGCCCCCCACCCCCCTGCCAGTTGCACTCCTGCACTGCCCTCCTGGCAACCCTGCACTTAGGGACTGTTCTGTATTCCAAATGTCCCACTACCGGCACTTGACACCTGTTGTCTGCTCTTACCCTTGCACTTGCCACCTGCTGGTCGTACCTTACCTATTGTTGTTATTTCTTATCCCATGTGCTGCACTGTCCTCTCCCCCTTCCCATGCACTTGCATGATCTGAATGATACCTGGCCTAGTAGGATTGTTGTCTGTCTTCCCTCTGTTCCCCTCCCTTGCCTCGTCGCGCCTTGAAACACCTGTGTATAGGCGCGTTATAAATGCCATATCATATCATATCATATCATATCATACGTACACGCATCCTAACCTTTAAGAACCGAGGATCGGACCCTCTGCGGTAGGGCCCTCGCAGGACAAGGCTGAGGTTTTATGTGATGCAGGTGCGCAGGATACGTTGTCAGTCGACACGTAATACGTTGCACTTAAGTACACGCATCCTAACCTTTAGACCCTCTGCGGCAAAGCCATCGCAGGACAAGGCTGCAGTGTTGTGGACGCAGGTGCGCAGGAGACGCTGCCTGTCGACACTTACTACATTGTGCCTACGTGTGCGCAACCCAACCTTTAAGAAGCGAGGATCGCACCCTCTGCAGCAAAGACCTCGCAGTACATGGCTGCGGTGTTGTTTGACGAAGGGGTAGCGGCGCAGATTGCAATCGCGTGTTGCAACCGGCGACATCAGCATCCGAAAAAGGGGCGGGTAGGTGGAGCAGCCACTACTGCCTTCTACTAAATATCCCAGCCTTTGCACGTACTTCCACCTAACCATCTGACATAACGTACTCTGGCTTTGCGCAACCCTACGCTCTCCCCTTCCAGCGGTTAGCTGTGTGTTTTGTGTCTTTTGTCTGGGTCCCCTCATTTGCGATTACTTTTGTACTCTGATCTTGTGTCTTTTTAGGGTCTCTCCCACTCTCTAAGTCCCCCCCAACTGTGGTTGCCCTGTACTGTGATCTTCAGTCTCTCTCCCACTCTCTAGGACCCCACCCTGCTGGGGGTACCATTTGTACTGTTAAGTGCACCTGTCTGCCCCTTCTGTGTGTTCCCTACTGTGTGACTCCTCCCCCTCCCGCTCATCCTACATTGCACTGCACATGCTGTGTATCTGTCCTCTCTCTATCGCTCCCTTCTCCTCCTCGCACCCTCTATGGTGCTTTCCATCCAGGGACGTCATTTAGGGGTCTCCATTGCGAAAGAAAGTATTTAAAAACAAAAATGTTATTTTTTGTAATGCAAGCTCCTGGGCGGTGGCCAGCACCATGTGGCTCATTAGTTCTGAAGTGGCTAGCTTTCTTGTTTAGGCCTCGTAAAACGAAGAAGAAAAATAGGAACAGTAGTGGCACAAGTCTAACACCTTCAGCACTGACCCTAAATAAGAAAGAATAGGAATACCAAATAATGTGTCTTTCTGGAAATCTATACAATAATTGCTAGACTCATAAAGGTTTATTTCCAAGCACACTTCAGGGGGTGAGTCACTGATTTAGTCTGTTCTTAAACGCCTCAACTCAGCCTTTCCTCCTTCTGCGGTCAATAAATGAGTACCAACACAGGTTGGGTGTATATTTTTTCTATATAAAGCGCTTAAGCGTAAATGCTATAACACATCATTGTCATTTGGTCATGGACGTCTGCTTGCATTCACAGTAATTCGGTAATATGGGTTTATACACACTGATCTTAAAGATACATATGGCGATTCATTCTTGTATGAAATGTACATCACATTATAGTGATATATGATGCCACTTCCTGTTTTGTCAACGGGTGAAAGGTCGTGTTCCATCGCTTCCCGCGATATCACTTTGGGGTGGGGTCAAATGGCATCACTTCCTGTGATGTCATCAGGGGGTCAAGGGTCGGGTGATGTCACTTCCGCTACCCCTGGCATTTTGGTGAAATGACGTCCCTGTTTCCATCTCCCCTATCTTCTCTAACTGCTACTCTGTCTCCCACCCTATCCCTCTCACTAAGTCAGGAAGGAAGAAGTTCAAGAGAGTCATCCTGGTCTCCAACCCAGGCCTCCCTATTGCTGATACCTACATCAGTGCTTCCTCCATATAGACTCTTGTAGACATCCTCTTTGTCAATCCCTCTCCAGACCTATGGACCCTCCCTGTGGTCTGTTCTCTCTCCTTTTTCTTCCTCTCCCATTAATGGTGGCACTCAGTGGAATGTCCTCTTGGCCTCTTTCCACTCCTCTAAGACCATCATTAATGTCTATCTGAATGGCACCGTCTTGCTCCAGGGGTCTCAGCCCAATCGCCTCCTTTTTGATAGGGGTCTCCCGCGTCTTATCAACTCCCTTCTCCTGCTACCCCTACCAGCACCTCTCTAGCTCCTCTGCCACCTCCTTCCGAGCATAAGTCTGAGAGATGAGAAGCCTGCGCAGGAGACAGATTCACAATACGATGGTCTCAGTGCACGGTTAGGCCTGGGACCTTCTCTCCTTCCTTGACCCCTGGACGTAAGCTCGGGACGTTGAGATTGTTTGGGAACCCCGCCTGAATTAACATCTTGGTGGTGTCCCTCTCTCCCCAACGTGATTTTTGCTGACCTCTGCCTCACCAGCCACGGCTGCAGAAGCTTTTTGCAGAAGCTTTTTATAGCTTGGAAAGTTATCTTGCCTAGCTGCAAGAGTGTTGAACTTGTTTTTCCTGATGAAGACGTTGTTAAGTGACTCAAAAACATCGAAACCGGTCGAGAAATTGGGGATGTGGTCATGTTTCACATCTAACTGACACACCCCAGAGATAGACCACTTTTGTGACAACCAGAGTGGCCATGTACATTGAATGCACTTTATTAAAAAAATTAAAAGCTGCTAGCCATGATTCTTTAATAGGCTTTACCATATATGTATTGTTGTTGGGTATTTAAATTGTATGGAATGTGTATGCATGATGACTGTGGACGAATGAGTGAATGATCTATTGCTGATTATATGAACTGTATGGATTACTGTATTCTTAATTCTCCTGCAATGTAAATAACGTGCTAAAGTGTTGATTAAATCATGGTTAATTCATTTGTGTAAATAATGTATCAGGTACAATAAATCCTTTTGATACTTTGTTTATAAATTACACTTCTCTGGACTCTTTCTTCTGAGCAAATTAGTTACACTAATACCCTAGCCCAGAGTGGGGGCTTTCTGCGTCTTTCAGAGATACATTTTTAGAATAGGCCCCATTCCTTCTATGAAGGAGGGGGGAGTTTGTCTGATCTACCGCACTAAGATCTTCCAATGCCTAGGATCTGACATTACATATCTATCCAGCTAATGGTTCATTGCGCTTTATATTTCAACAATAACTGCCTTCTCAGTGCCTGCCCATGTCTGTGTATGTGATTATATTTGCATGAGACTGCCTTCCCAGTGCACCTCCTCCGCCCCAGGCCATTATAGCACCTAAAAGATGTCTTGTCTAACTCTAAAGCGCTTGGGGTTGGGGAGGACCCTGGTTCCTTCCCAACATCCCCCCCTTTGTTACTTCTACATTAAAAAACTCATCCCCGCCCGCAGGCTGTTCCTAGGTCTGAAAAAGACCCGGGGCTAGGCTGATGTTGGAACTGACGGGACTGGGGGCTAGCTAACCTTTTGGTTGTTGCTCCTGAGATTCTATTAGGGGCTACAACAAAAAGATCAGGGGCTATAGCCCCCTTAGCCCCCCTATCAACGCCTCTGCCCACCCGACATATCTACAACCCCAAAAATATCAGTTTGAGTTTCGTGTTTATTGTATGGCAAGGTGTTTTAGATCCCCCAATTGATACCATCATCTTTGCACTACTACGAACTATAGGTATCATGTACTATTATCCCCATAAATAATGCCGCCATACATATAGTTGCTGGGAACGGCATAGGCAACATTATTTATGGGGATAATTTATGGGGTAAATGGGAGCGGATTTGAGGGAGTGTCCTCCGTTCCCTTTAAAAAAATATAGGGCTTGCGGGGGTGTCCCCTGCAGGTTCCATATAGTAATATTGCTGCAATAAAACAGCGCCATTCTTGTATGGTGTGAGGATGGGGGCACTACAGATCCGGGATCTGGGGGAATGAGGGGAATAGGAAGTGCTGTGGTCTTGGGAGTTGCTGGGGAAACGATGGCGTGCCACCGGGCACCGACAGCAGATTGCCTGATACCGCCACCCGAGCTGGCTGCGCTCTCACAGCAGCTGGCCGCTCTCGGATCAGTCCAGGCCACCGTCACTGCGGCAGCTCAAGCCGGGCTCGGCAACCTACAGGCAACAAGTAAAACCCTTCCCCTCCGACCGCCGCCATGAGCCCCAGGCGGCTCTCCTCACCTGCACAGCCAACGGGCCCCGGACCATCAGCACGGCAACTCAGCCAACAAAACCCCACCGTCACACCATACAAAGGGGGCGGAGCCCACATGAGGCTCAGACGCCGGGCTACCCATGTGTATCGCCGCAGCCACGTGAAGCCTGGGGGCTTGGTGGGAGGTCCTGGCACAACCAACAGAGAAAGGGGAACACTAAGGGGGATGGCAGCTCTCTTCTTGGGGCCAGGACTCACAGGTTATCAACCAATCCAATGGAGGGTGGGAGAGCTGGTCCCTGATTGGCACACATACAAGCCTGTCACAGAGGATAAAAGGAACTGGTCTGATGATTCTGTTGTTGCTCATTTCAGGGAGAAGGAGAGGAGAGTGGAAGCGACTGGTGGGCCTATCTTGGCTCGAGTGAGTAGGAGAAGCCTCCAAAGGAATACTTACCGCAGACTTTAAACCCACATTGAAGTAACTGTCTCAAAGTCTGTGGTTCCTCTGTTCTTGAACTTTTGCTGTTTCCTAGAATAAAGTATTGTTTAGCATCAAAACCGGCTCCTGTTGTGATTCCCACAAGTGGCGCAGTCGGCAGGGTATCGATAGCGCAATGGAGAAAATCATACAAACACTGTCAGAGGGTCAACAGAAGTTGCAGCAGCTCATCCAAGTGCAAGCCCAGCAGGTGGCAGCTGACCGCTAGGCCTTCCAACAGGCAATCCTATTGCAGGGCACATTCCAGACAGTGTCCCAGAAGAAGCGGCATGAAACAATCCTCCACCTCACAGATGCGGTGGCAAGCTCCCGAAACCAGCCCCTGGTTCCCTCCGTCATCTTGCAAAAATTCAAGGAAGGTGAAGACCCAGCGTTCTTCTTCATGGTCTTTGAAAGAATAGCCGGGAACGCTCAATGGCCAGTGGACCATTGGGGACAGTTTGTAGCCCCCTTATTATCGGGAATAATGCAAGGAGCATACCAAGCGGTAAACCCAAATGGGAACACCCCTTACGCCGAGTTAAAGAAGGCGGTAGTAGACTGACTGGGTCTAGATGAAGAGGCCTACAGAATGAAATTAGGAGACACTAAGTTGAAACCTGGACAAAATCCTCCCCAACTCTATTATCGGGTTAAGGATCTTGTGGAGAAGTGGCTGCAGGTGCCTGGCCCAGGTGTACAAGACATACTGGACAAATTCACCTTGGAGCAATTCGTAGAGGCCCTTCCCCCTGTGATGCAAAGATGGGTCCGTCAGCACCACCGACCCACTTTAGCAGAAGCCGTTGACATCGCCTCAGCCTATCAGAAGGCTGGGGGGAATAAACCTTACGTAACCGGCCCATCTACACGTAGCATGATGCCCCTCCATGAGTTACCTGTTTCCAAGGGCCCTACACCCCTGTTACCAAGGTGGAGGCCAGCCGAGGAACGCCAGCCTCGGCGAGAAGATAGAAAAACCAGCACCGAAGGCCGTTCACCTACGTTGGCTATAGGATTCCCCCAGCCTCAGTGCTATGACTGTGGGGAATGGGGCCACATAGCCCGCTTTTGCCCCCAAAGAAGATGAATGGAGCCTCTGGAGATTGGGTATATGAAAGCAGAACCAGGACCCCGATTCGAGGGACCATGTACCATGGACATCAGGGTGGACGGGATTCCAGCCCGGTAATTACTCGACAGCAGAAGCAGACAGACAGCCATATTGGCAACCGTAAGTGATTTACCTTACTTACCTAATGTACATGTACCTATACGTGTATACACAGGGACGTGAAAGCCTATCCCATGAAAACCGTCCAAGTAGAAGTAGGCCCTAATATCACAGAACAGAGAGTTGCCGTCCTACCCTCCTTACCCGGCCAGTTGTCATCAGGGCACATCTACCCCTCTTCCACCAGGCAATAAACGCCCTGGACCAGGACTGGGGAACCAGGAGAACTTGTACTGGTCTTGTTACCCTCCAGCGCCAACAAACTATTGGCCCGGTGGAGAGGACCATATGTGATGAAAGACGTCCTGGGACCAGTCAACTATCGGATCCATCAACCCGACCGGACTCCTTCTGACAAAGTATATCATATCAACATCCTAAAAAAATGGACAGAACCTGCCTTGTAGCCATCATGGTCCATATGGGATAAAGGAGGAAGCCCCTCAGGTGACAACGCCACACAGCCACCTGTAGAGGGTACAGTGGGGAGAAACCCTGACGTACCTAATGAAGAACGAAATCCGGAAAACACTTAAAACCCACACGGAAGCGTTTTCTCATCTACCTGGTAGGACCAAGGTTATGGAGCACCGCATTGAGGCCCTACCCAGACAGACAGTCACGCTTCGACCTTACTGGATCCCAGAGGCCCGAAGACAGGTTATAAAGAACGAAGTAGCAGAAATGGTCCAGTTGGACATCATAGAACCATCTACTAGCGATTGGTGCTCACTGATGGTACTCGTGCCCAAACCGGACGGGTTGATCCGGTTTTGTATGGATTACAGACAGCTCAACGTAATTTCCCAATACGAAGCCTGCCCCATGCCCAGAATGGATGAACGTCTGGAAAGGCTAGGTTCTGCCCGTTACCTCAGCACTTTAGACCTCACTAAGGGGTATTGGCAGATCCCACTACGATCACGGGATAAAGAGAAAACAGCCTTCTCTATACCCCAGGGGCTCTTCAGGTACAAGGTATTACCCTTTGGGTTACATGGGGCTCCAGCTACCTTCCAGAAATTGATGGACATCCTTTTACAACCCCACGATAACTACGCAGCTGCATACCTGGACGATATTGTGGTATATAGTGCTTTGTGGAGAGAACATCTGGTACATCTCAGAGAAGGATTGACACCTTAAACCGTACAGGTCTGCACATCAATCCTAAGAAGACCGGTTTAGGGACCCAGGAAACCAAATACTTTCCCCACCCTGAAGTACTCATAAGTACTGTTTACTGGGGCAGCGGGTTGCGATTTGCAGGCGCTGGATTTTCTTCAAAGTCCTGTGAAGGCTCATTGTTCGACTGGAAAAACCACCTGATTTACATCAGGAGGACGTCTTTTTCTGCAGCACTTCGCTGCCTGCAGTTACCAACACTAAAAAAGGACTGTGTTCGGGGCTCCTCCTCCAGGGTGCATACGGCTTCCTCCCTTGTTACTGATATATACCAGCTGACCTGTGCACCCGCGCGCGCACCCAGAAGTACTCATAAGTACTGTTTACTGGGGCGGCGGGTTGCGATTTGCAGGCGCTGGATTTTCTTCAAAGTCCTGTAAAGGCTCATTGTTCGACTGGAAAAACCACCCGATTTACATCAGGAGGACGTCTTTTTCTGCAGCACTTCGCTACCTGGAGTTACCAACACTAAAAAAGGACTGTGTTCGGGGCTCCTCCTCCAGGGTGCATACAGCTTCCTCCCTTGTTACTGATATATACCAGCTGACCTGCGCACCCGCGCGCGCACCCAGAAGTACTCATAAGTACTATTTACTGATCACGGGGCGCGGCGTGGGGCGTGGGCGGCTGAGGTTTTCTATTGTTTTGCAGGATTCTAATATGATTACATTGTTGTAGGGTAAGCTTTGGCCTAGAGGCTTAGGAGAAAGATTTTGGACCCCCTGCTCTAAGAAAACAAGCCACTGATCTGGTGAGTGTTGCCTTGAAAATTGATGGTGTGCACGGGGGGCATAGTCTGCTGTGCTCCTCAGAACATTTGAATATTTGCTATAATTGGGCGGAAATGCCATATTTGTTTTTGTGGGTATTATCGTAAAGTGTTTGAAGGCAGTTAAAGCCTACCTTTTATTGGGATTTGTGCCACTTAAATGCCACATTGAGTAAACCCAGTACTATTTGTTTTGATGGTGGAGTATGGTGGGCACACTCCGAAATGGTAAATTGGTGAGACCCATACAAGCAGCCTAAAAAATCCTATCCTTTGGCCAAACCAGTTTTTGTGTATAAAATGGATAATTTGTTGACGGAATGGCCAGTGTCAGATCCCACTCTAACTAAAGGCCCTAGTGATGATAATTCACCAGATGAAGAATGGCACCCACATCGCTTGATTAACGGCACAGGTATCTCCCTTCCAGCTGGGGAGGTCGTTAATTTGGGAAAAAAGTCTCCTTATACCGGCCCAGCAGCTATCAAGACACAGAAGAGTATGTCAGGTACACAAGAGAAGTCCCGTAGATACTCTCTGGGGCAAATAGAGGAAGGAGGAAAACCCAAAAAAGGAGCCGACAATTCTCTCTTGGCACCGGTTGTTAGGGCCGAGTGGGAAAGAAGGATCCGGCTGTCAAATGAGCCATCCACACCTATTAGACCTAGAGCTGGGGGTTTCGACAATGTGCACTTACATGAACCTACTGAGGAGGCTCCATTCTCCCCCGAGCATCCTCCTAGGAGGGATAAAAGAAATTGTGATATCAGTTATGGGAATAAGGAGACAGAGCCATTATTGGGGGGTGATGGGGGACAGGGTGCATTTGTGCCCATCCAGATAAAAATCCTCCCGTCCAGTCTCACATGTGTCTTCTATGTTAAATCAATCTTTTGGAACTATCGATCCCCACACAGGACCATTCTTTGAGGGCATCAATCAAGAGGACACGGCCATGTCATTTGCTACCTTTCTTGTGCTAACCAGGATCCTGAATCTTCTAGATAAGGGTCACGATTGTACCCATCTGGATATTCAGGAACTTAGATCGATATTATTGGTTAACACAGAAAAGATTTGCAAAATGGAGGGTTTCCTTATGGCAATAGGAAGATGCGTACCTATGGGAGGGCATGGTAATTCTCACATGATCTCCCACGACCAGATGGTACAGACTGATTGTGAGCCTGTGGTCTGTCCTAAATCCTACGCAGAAGTCCTTGCACAAGGAAATAAGGATTTGCAGGCTGCTTGGATGCCTGTACTGGTGGAGCTCAAAGGAATGGTCTCTACTAATGGCACTCAGATCACAAGCCTAGGTGAAAAAATTGAATTGGTTTGTACAAATGTTGCAAGACTGGATAAGAAATTAGTATCTAGTATAAGCAACCGAGAGGCTTCAACTAATTTTCCCGATACGGATAGTCCATCTGTATTATTAAGGGCCCTAGAGGAGGGAGTATAGCCAGGTGGTGATGAAAGGGGTGCTTTGGGTGGGGACTCTACACTAGATAGTTCAACTAACCATAACCCACCGCTTTCTAGAAGAGAGAAAAAAATGAGGGCTGGGGCCATTAGGCGTAGGTTGGCCAGGACAAATGGCACAGTAAAAAACTGGAAAAAAAACCTAAGAATTTACCAGCATTCAAAATTCACAATTCCAATGCAAATCTGAAAGATATATGTGGTCTGGCGGTTGAAGGTTGTATTGACCTTTCCCAACTGGACGATGAAAGCAAAAAAGCATTGGAATTGAAAGAATTGGAAGCACCAAATAACGTTAGTCAAGGAGAATTGGATCATCATACTTCAAGTCCTACTAGCCACTCAGTAATTGTAGATGGTGATTATGGGGAAGCATCTCACACCTTGATTGATGCTATGACTCATAAGGGAAAGGTACAGGTATGTAAGCAGCTAATAAAAAAAGACGAAACAAATAAAAAAGAAAAATCTCTTGACAAGAAAACAACTGGGGGGAAACCAGTCCAAGAGTCTAAAAATGTCACAATGAGATCTAACTGTAACAAAAATGCCAGGGTTGCAAATGATAAGATGGACAGTAAGCTTTTTTTCAACTCCAAATCCAAAAAAGCCTCTCTAAGCAGCGAAGAGATTAAGAGCTCTTTGCCTACTCATACTTCTACTCCACCACAACAAGTAATAAATAATCCCCTGCCCGCTGAGCAAGAGAAGAAGAAAGGAGATAATGCAACCATTGAAATGCCAAGGGGGGAGGGGCACTTGCCTAACACTTGGGGGAAGAACCAGAGAGGGTAAGCACATATAATGGAAGCAACACTGGGAAGGAGTGTGAAGGGGGAATTCATGTCATCCTCAACAGCCTCTATGGTTCCGAGTGAGGATATCAAAATCCTAGTAAAACAGGCATTACAGAATCTGCTTGAAGACTCAAGGAGGGCAGGCACGACAGTAGCAGATATCCAAAATTGGACTGAGGTAAGGTGTCTGAGCAGTGGCAACAAGATTAATCTAGGAGGAGTGCTTGGGGATGGTATCGGAACCCGTCACATACAGGATAGAGAAACAAAAGGTCTACACCCATCCCAGCCAACAGCTGACAATGGACTGGGCAGAGATAAAAAATATTTTGTTACGGAATCCGGAAGACTTTGTTGGACAGGGTGGGGAGCTGAATGTCTCATCCTTGCAGACGGCTCATGGAACTCAATCAGGTCAGGAAGCCACCAATTTGGTCCCCAAAGCATGGATGAATTTGGTACAAGCTGTACACCATGGCGCTTTTGACGGAGGAACGGGTTCCCAGCAATGAACCGTATAAAGAGTTGGTGAATACTACCGGGTTTGTACCTAGGACAGAGAGGGAAGCCAAATCCCCTAAACCAATGGCAAATAATAGATGGACTAACAGAATGGACTGGAGACCGCCAGCCTTCACTGATTGCACTAGCATTATGCTTTATTCTATGTTTTCGCAGGGGGGTTGTTCCTCTCTGAATCGCCATCGAATTCTAACCTTGTTCAGTGAAATACCAAGGCTCTCTATGATCTCCTCAGGTGATATCAAACTTGTTGATTTCATACATCCACTGAGACTGGACTGTGTACGACTGGTATTCTTTTCCCAGGCTATCATGGATCTAGTCACATCAGAAATAGACGCCTTCCACCCCTTTGGACTTGATTTAGAACCATTCAATAATCAATTGATGAGCAGAGGAGTGGAGGTCGAAACATGCGAACGTTGATTCTAACATGCATTATGAGGGAGGGTAGGGCTCCATCACACAGAAACAACCCTCTGAGGCGGATCTAAAATGGCTTACTCAAACACTAACTGAGACCTTAGCAAAGATACAGGTATTGAATGTGGAATCATAATCTGAGCCAACATTCTCAGTGGTATCCTGGAATTCACGAGGCAATAAGCCTTTGAGGACAGAGTCTGAAAGTTTACGCCTCCTTACGGACGCTAGCATCTGCTGTATACAGGAAAACTGGGCTCTTTCTCCGTTGGTGTTGGATGGGTATAGTCTACACCAGACAACAGCAGAGAAAAAGTCCAGGGGAAGGCCTTCTGGGGGTCTTCTTATTGCGATACAAAACACCATGATTTTTAAGTGCCTGAAAGTTTTCTCACCTCATAAAGGATGTATCGCCATGCTATTACATTTTGCACCGCCCGTTATTCTTGGTTACCTACTGGTAGTTAACATATATTGGAGTCCTGAGTTAGATATAAAGGAATTCATTCGTATGGTCGACGCAATTATTCAAGAGTGTCAAACAGCATAACAAATTCTGAATATTATGGTTATGGGTGATTTCAACTCAGATGCGGGCACATGTTCTTATAACCCTGGTTCATCAAGGAAACAAATACAGGGCCAACAGTGGAATGTCTTTTTGAGAAATTGGGGCCTAACCTGTGTAAATGATTACCTGGGTGAGGATTTGAGTGCTTTCACATGGTCTAATGGAAATGAATATTCTACCATAGATTTCATTTTTGTAAGCACGTCTTTAAGAATACTCTTTGCTTGATTTTAAAATTATACCATCCTTAATTAGTGACCACAGTATCCTCAAACTCACCATGAGTGTACACCCTTCCCCGGAATCCTCTTGTGCTCTTCCCTTGACGTTGGAGCTAAACTCAGCTAGGAATAGAATAAACTGGCACTTGGATAATGTTGAAAAGGTGAACAAGGTCTTTTTTGAGCACTATAACAAATACAGCTGTGAAAAAAAGAACTTGATGTATGCACATGGGGAGTTTAACAACTATGTCAGGGAGGTTATCCTTGGGACAAAAGGTATTGGGAGATCTTCGAAAAAAGGCACCACTCACACCCATGTTTTTGATCCAGTCATCCATCAGCTTAAAAAAGAAAGGAATCGTGAGATTCGTAAACTCCAGAAACTCCCATTTAATGAATCTCTGGGAGAAATGATCAAAAAATCAAAACAACAATGGAGTTATAGGGTTACGTGCACTAAAAGCAAACATGGTGCAAAGAGATGCAGAAAACATACTGGAGGCACTCTCAAAAACCAATACTCTGCATTTTTGGTCCCTAGTTAATAGACGCAGGGAGGCGCACACCAAAGAACAAGGTGTGTGTATATCCTCGGATATTTGGGAAGGCCACTTTGGCTCAATATATAAACCTTTGGTTTGTAATTGGGTGGTTCCGGAAGAGATCTCCTCATGTCCATGGAATCTCCCTTTCTCCTTACAGGATGTTCAAAGAATGATCTCTAGGTGCTCGTCTTCTCGTGCACCAGGTCCTAATATGTTAGCTAATGTGGTCTTCAAAGGTAATACGATTCTCTGGGCCAAAATTCTCTTTTTACTGTTTAAGAACATTGTCATTACCAAGGTATTTCCAACTACTTGGCACATATCTTATGTGGTCCCAATTTATAAAAAGTGCGATAGATCTATACCAACCAGTTATAGACCTATCGCCTTGCTGGATGCTGACTCTAAGATATTTGCCTCCTTGGTTCTTGAACATATACATGTGTGGATGGAGGAAAAGGATGTATTGTCAGCACAACATTTTGGTTTTAGAAAAGGGGTAGGAACTGATGCAGGTGGACTTCTCCTAACTATCATGCAGCAACAGACCAGACAGAGAGGTAGCCAACCTATCTACTTGGCTTCTATTGACCTCTGTTCAGCCTTTGATCTAGTGGATAGAGATACATTGTGGAGAAAACTGTTTGCCTTAGATATGCCGTCACAGCTCCTAGCGATCTTATATTATCTTCACTCAGAATCTAAGATAAGAGTCTGATTGAACACCGAGGGATCCCTGTCTGAGGAAATAAATACAGGGAACGGTCTCAGACAAGGGTGTATTTTTGCCCCTTCTGTTTTTAATGTGTACTTGTCTGATGTTGGTCCGCACTTGGATGAGGCATCGTTTGCGGCACCAAAAGTTGAAGGTACTAGGATTGCATGGACTGCATATGCAGATGACGTGTTATTGTTTGACTTAACACCCATGGGCCTGCAACAAGTTCTGTCTGCATTTAAGAAGTTCACGGGGGACAATGCTTTAGATATAAATCAGACAAAAACCTTTATCATGCAACTCAGTTATAGGAAAAGGCCAGCAAAATGTGCATGGTTTTTGGATCACGTCAAACTCACCATATGTCATGCCTTCAGGTACCTAGGTTATCCCATTTTTGAGACTGTCACCAGGGTCAATTTATGTAACTATTTGGATAAAAAAGTGACACCACTGATTTCTCAATGACTCAACATTGATTGGAAATATGGGAAATTTTCAATGTTACCATGTATAAAAATGTACCGTAGTAAAACGATTGCCCAGATTAGCTACGGAATGGAACTGGTTCCGTCATGGTTTAGGAGCAAATTTGTTAAATATGAAGCACGTATGCTAAGGTCACTGGTTTGGTATCTTCCGAAATGTGTTCCATTAGCAGCAATACGTTTTGAACTTGGGCTATACTCCCTCTCAAGCATAATTCTCTGGCGTAGAGTCTCTTTGTTTAGGAAACTGCTTGTAAATAAAGAATCCACTCTATATGGAATCCTTGGACGGTGTCTAGTTGCGGGAAAGGAATATTCTGTAGTAGTGTGTGATTTGGAAAAAGAGGTTCATGAAGTACTGGCATTAGTTGGGGTCTCTAAAGAACTGCTTATCAACAACCCTACCAAGATGAAGATACTTCTCCAGCACGCAGACTGGAATCACACTGTTGATATAATACAAAGCAAAAAACTATATGCGCATTTGGCTGGCAGTCATAAAAAATTTTTAACAACAGAACCTTATCTCAGAAAATTCCCCAGCAAAGGGCATAGACAGGAATTTATGCGCTTTCGTTTTAATGTCCTTAATACAGGTGAGATCATGACTATAAGGCAAACCTTGCCACCGCAAACGGTTAAATGTCTATTTTGTGATTTAGACATTGGAGCAGTAACTTTACAACACCTGTTGACACAATGTTTGGGTCTAAGATCGGCACGCATTGATTACTTTATTAAATATGTGCCTAACCCAGAGAATGTTAATCTGGTTGCCCTATGGAAAGACATGTTATATGGATCTAGGGTCAAACTTCAATTGGCCATACTGCGCTTTCCAAAAGCTAAATGTGAACTATAGGGAGGTAGTTCAGCTACAACAATTTGTATGCTTATGCATCTTGTATGTCTTTTTTCATTCTGTTCTAGTATGGTTCATTTAGATGTATAAACCATTTATACTTTTTGGTTGTATTAGGATGTATTATAAGGAATGTATTCGATTCCATGTAACCAAAATTTTCTGTATGTATTTTTAAGATCTGTTCTTATTTGTTTTATATTGTTTTTGTAAAGGTTACTATGTAACCAAAACAAATAAAAAATAAAAATAAAAATAAAATACTTGGGCCATACCTTGGGGGGGGGGGGTTGTTATCAGACCCCAGGTCTCCAAAATTGATGCAATACATACCATACCATACCTGTTCCCACTACCAGGAAGCAAATAACAGCGTTCTTGGGGTTTATTGGTTATTACAGACGCTTCATTCCTGACTTCTCAATGCTGGCTGCCCCTTTGACCGACGCTCTGAAGAATGGAGAATCTCCTGACTTATCTAGCAACTTTGCTGCGCTGCAAGCCATCGATAGGCTGAAACACAGCCTTACCTCACATCCTGTGCTGAAGTGTCCTGATTTCCTGAAACATTTCAACCTACAGACCGACACCTCAGGCCAAGGGTTGGGAGCTGTCCTTTCGCAAGTATATGATGGTGTCCTGCGGCCGGTATGCTTTGTGAGCCGGAAACTTCTAGCACATGAGGTTGTGTACTCGACGATTGAAAAGGAGTGCTTGGCCATTAAGTGGGCAGTCGAATCCTTGCGTTATTATTTACTGGGGAGGAAGTTCACGCTGTATACTGATCACGCCCCATTGCAATGGCTCGCCAGGCACAAAGACACCAACCAGCAGGTGTTTTGCGTTGGTTGTTATGCCTCCAGCCTTTCGACTTTGTCACCCTGCATAGACCTGCCGGGTTTCAGTTGGTGGCTGATTACCTGTCCAGGTGCTCGAACCAGCCCGACTGGCCTGGATATGTGGTCGGGGTATGTGAGGATGGGGGCACTATAAATCCGGGATCTGGAGGAATGAGGGGAATGGGAAGTGCTGTGGTCTCAGGAGCTGCTGGGGAAACAATGGCATGCCATCGGGCACCAACAGCAGTTTGCCTGATACCGCCACCCGAGCTGGCTGCGCTGTCATTGCGGCGGCCGCAATCGGATCAGTTCAGGCTGCCGATGCTGTGGCGGTGTAGGCTGGTCTCGGCAACCTACAGGCAACAAGTCAAATCCTTCCCCTCTGCCGTGCCTCAGCGGCCGGCCCCAGGAACCCAAGTTCCATGCATGGCCCGCCCGACCGACGTTGGTGGGGGTGATAGGACCAGGGGAACCACCGCCATGAGCCCCAGGCGGTTCTCCTCACCTGCACGGCCAACGGGTCCCGGACCGTCAGCACAGCAACTCAGCCAACAAACCCTACCCAGCACGCCGTACAAAGTGGGCAGAGCCTACATGAGGCTCAGACGCTGGTCTACCCACGTGGACCGCATTGGCCACGTGAAGCCTGGGGGCTTGGTGGGAGGTCTTGGCACAACCAACTGAGAAAGGGGAACAGGAAGGGGGATGGCAGCTCTCTTTTTAGGGGCAGGACTCCCAGGTTATCAACCAATCCAATGGAGGGTGGGAGAAATGGTCCCTGATTGGTACACATACAAGCCTGTCACAGAGGAAAAAAGGAACTGGTCTGATGATCCTGTTGTTGCTCATTTCAGGGAGAAGGGGAGGAGAGTGGAAGCGACTGGTGGGCCTAACTGGGCTCGAGTGAGTAGGAGAAGCCTCCAAAGGAATAGTTACCCCAGACTTTAAACCCCTAGTGAAGTAACTGCCTCAAAGTCTGTGGTTCCTATGTTCTTGAACTTTTGCTGTTTCCTTGAATAAAGTATTGTTTAGCATCAATACCGGCTCCTGTTGTGATTCCCACATATGGCGACCTTTTTGCGAGGATATTATCACAAGGAACCCAATTATATTGACACAACATCGGAGACCCAATTGGCACGTGCAGAAGAGGACCAAGAAGAATACGTTAATAGGCACCAGTATTTTTACTGCTGCCCCCAGCCATGACAGGACCCAATCAAAGGTAAGCGATAGCCAATCCGTGTTCTGAACTCCGCCTTATTTTTTAATTTGAACACTTAGATTGTGCATCGCCTCGATGACGTGGGATAGTGAACCATTCTCAGCATGCATCCTCCGGGTGTACAAAAGTGCAGCAGCTGCTTCCCAACTTTTTACACACTCCTCCTTCTATGGTTGTTAACAGATCCAGCATGTAGCGGTTTTGCATCGCCATGAGTCTGAATGCACAGAGCTCTACTTTGAGGGCCTTCAACCCATTCTCTGTATCATTGGCCCCCATTGGATGATCTGCAGCCACTTGGCGTTAGCAGCTGCTTGTACTGCAGGAACCAAAAAGATGAAAAGAAAGTCCCTGCTGAGCTAAAAAGTCAATACTCGTCAGGTATTTCTCTGAGCAGTGCGGGAGAGTCTTTTGATATGTAGTTTGATCTCTTCTTTCTTCTCATCTGTTGAAATCATTATTTTTTTGGCAGCATACGAAATTCTTGTGTGATCTGCAAGTCTCTTTCTGTTTCTTTAGGTGCTGGAGTGGCTGTTGGCACCTTGACAGGCATTTCTTTCCCCTTCAGGTGATCTTCCGGGATTACTAGTAGTACTGAGTGCGCGGTGGCTAGTGAACACTTGCCCTTTCAGGATGATGGGAGGTGCAAGTAGGCTTATCAGCCACAAGTCTAGCAGTAACCATCACCACTGCCGTACCTTTCGTCATATCAGGGATCACAAGAGTGTGGTTGCACTGTGTGTTTGCGCCAACAAGAACTGGTTCTTCATTGCTAAAACAAAGTTCATAGTCCATGTCTCTATGTATTCGCACTGGCTTTTCCATTGTTGAAATCAATGTCAGCCTTGTGATGTATTGGGACCATATTTGCTCACACATAGTCTCTACTTGGGCTATTGCTTCTTTTCGGTACTGAATCAGTCCATCAGTCCATCTGCCGTGCAGGTCACTGTGGTGCCCTGCCATTTGTCGCTGAGATGGGAGTGACCGGCCAAGGAAAAATATGGTGCTTGTAGGGACTTGCTGTATTTCGTACTGCTATTGCATAGCACTGGGTCTAAATCAATGCTCCTAAACTGCACACTGTGTGCCTATAATGTGTCCTTTAGCCTACATAGTGCAAGATGTTTTGTTACGTTATTGGAACTTCTAAAGCGCTCAGTCATCCGATTGTATCATGGCACTGGAGAGAGAGAGGTTAATGGTCCATAAGCCATCTCATTACGTCCTTTAAAACAGTTAGCCTTTCTAAATTCTAGGTGGTTTGACAAGTTTTTCAGTATCAGTGGAAGATCGTTCCTTAACTGAGCAGCAACCCCCGAGAAAGCTCAGCCTCCAATGCGGGAGCGACGGAATGAAGGAATACATAGCTGGCCAGCCAAGGCTGATCGTAATGACCAAGCAGGGAGATAGCAAGTGAATTTAACACGCAGATATTCAGCCCCTTGATTATGCAAGGCACGATGTACCAAACAAAGTGCCTTGAACCCAATTTGCTGACCAACCGGCAGCCAGTGCAAGGAGCGCAAAACTGGAGAAATATGGGCCCCACAAGGAGAGCCAGTTGCCACCCGGGTGGCCAGATTTTGCAGGTGCTGAAGCCGCTGGACTATGGCCTTAGGGTGGGCTAGATATAATGCATTACAATAGTCCAGACAGCTCATTACCAAGGCTGCCACCACTGGTGGACGAAGGTGCGAAGGAATGAAAGGAAGCACCTTTCTTAGAAGATTGAGGTAGAAGTGACCTGCTTGGCAGACTGCCGAGACTTGTGCCTCCATAGAAAGGGTAGCAGAAATGATCACACCTGAATTATTTACCTTAGCCATCAGACTCCGAAGAGGGCCAAGGGAGGACAGCCAGAAGGAGGAAACCCAGAGTGAGGGGTCGTGGGGAGAGCCCACCACCAACACCTCTGTCTTGTCTCCAATGAGCTTCAGCCAACTGTGGTTCATCCAAACCCCCATGGGAGACAGGCAGCAGTGCAGGCACAATGACAACTCAGCCTAATCCAGATCTAAACGGATGAGGATCTGAGTGTCATCAGCATACGAATTGCACCTGCTGCCAAAGGAGCAGATGAGACACACAAGAGGCCAAATATAGATCTTAAAAAGGATAGGAGACAAGGTGGAGCCTTGTGGAACCCCCCATCCAAGAGAAGACACACCCGAAAGGAAAGGTGAAAGTGAGAGAATTTGAGTTCCATCGGCCAGGCATTGTACCTCTATAATTGGGAATGGATGTGGAACTAAAACCTTAAGAGCCCTGACGCATGCAGGATGAGTGCACGCAGTATGCATATCGGAGTACCAGCTATTAGACGACTCTGAATGCTGAATGTCAGAAATGGGGTGAAAGCCCAACCCCTTATATAAATCATATGTTATTCGTACTTCCCGTTTCATTCGTCTGAGAAAACCTGTAGGGGTGGCCGGCAAAAAGTGACACATTGTTTGATTCTTTTTATCATAGACATACTCATACTAGCATTAGGTAACTGTCCATCCCCTTTATATGGCCATCCCATATAACATACATACCTTTATACACCCCGACAACCCCGACCAGTATCATACAAAACAATATAATACCAAAAAAACATAATGCATAATTCCTAGAACCAATTACATTCTTTTTAACATTATCCCTACATAACATAGAGGTTTGAACACCTTGGTCAGGCATACTTGCTTATCCCTGGAGAGGAGAAAAAAGGTTACCAACAAAGTGAGAGAGAGAGAGAGAGAGAGAGAGGGGGGGGGAAGAGAGGGAAAAGAGAGAGGGGGAGAGAGAGGGAAAAAGAGAGAGAGAGGGACAGAGAAGGAAAGAGGGGGGAAAACAAGAGAGAGAGAGGGAGAGAGGGAAAAAGAGAGAGAGAGAAGGTAGGGAAAGAGTGGGAAAAAGAGAGACCCTTTTCCCAACAGGCCCGACCGAGTTCTAGACCTTCCTAAAAACTGAAAATTCAAAAATGTAAAAAAGATAAAAAATAAAAGAACAATAAAAAATGAAAATGAAAAAAGAAAAATCACGGGTGTGCCACTCTACACTACCCTGGCATGGATCCTTTACTGAACGTCTTCTTCATTAATTATGCTCTTAATCTGTCAATTGAGCTTTGCCTTGTCTCAGGTGCTCTTCGGACATCACAGAGATGCACCCAATATTGTAACTCCTTCACGATGATGGCGAGAGGCATACAGAACACGACCTCATATGAACCTTGAAACCTGGGACTGTTCCATCGACGCATGATGTTTTTTACGTAGACCAGCTCCCCAAGTAATAATGGTCCAGTTGTGGCAGATATATTTGCAGTCACTGTCCCTTCCAGTGTTTCCTGTCCTTCAATCCTTGGTGGCGCAATCTGTCGGGAGATATATTTGATAGCACGTGTTGGTGCCATTAAATATTCCCTAAATTCCTCTCCTAGTACTGTCGCTGCTTGATGTGCATCTGACGCTTTCCTCACAGGGCATATGGGGGTTTGCATGGGCCTGCCTGTGACTATTTCATGTGGTGTGAAATGGTGGTCCTTACTAGGATGTGTGCGTAAACTGAAGAGGGCCAAGGACAAACAGCGTACCCAATTGTTCTTCAACATGGAACACAATTTTGACACTTTACTCTTCAAAAGCACATTGATCCTTACCACAACGCCATTAGCCTGAGGGTGGTAAATTGAGCACATTCAATGTTTTATGCCCAATAGCGCTGCAACATGCTGAAATAGCCCATTAAAGAAAGGTGTGCCATTATCTGATCTCAAAACTTCGCACACGCCCATCATGGAAACACCTCTCTGACCAGGAACCGTGTTGCACACTTCGCATCTGGGTGTGCACATGGTCCTGAAAACCCACCCACCTTGAAAAGCGGCAAACCACCACAATAAGATACCTATATCCATTACACCTTTCCCCCTTATCTGCATAATCTATATGCAGTTCATGGAATGGCCTCATAGGGCGAGGCAATGCATCTCTTAATGTCCGTAATGTCATCCCTGTGCTGAAACTTTGGCATGTTAGACAGTGTATTGCTTTTTTTCGAAAATGCTCTCCTGGGGGTTTGGTACAAACCAGTCCTCCTGAATATCTGCCACAATATGTTGTTTGGAGCTGTGGGAGGGGAAATGTAGTTGCTGAAATGAGAGTAATTCTTGAGGCATCACCACCTTCCCAGAAATCTCCTGCCTCCACAATAAATCAGTGGGAGACTGTTTGAATCCCCTCCTCAACCATAGCTCCTTTTCCTCCTCAGGCGCTTTCCCTTGCAACTCTATAATCTGTGACATGGGCAATGCTGAGTATGGAACTGTGGTCTCGCTTTCTACAGGGGTGGTCACTATACACTCTGTTAACATTGTATCTGGGAGATAGGTGGCAACTTGGCTGCCTGGTCTGCAGCTGCATTGCCCTTAGAGATTTCATCCATGGCATTAGTATGGGCAGCATATTTGATGACTGCCACAGCGATGGGCCATGACAAGGCTCCATCAGTTCTTCCAACAGCCTTGCATGTGGCACTGGAGAGCCATCGGGCCCTCCGAAAACCTCTCCTCTTCCACCACTGTTGTTGTGACATATGCTGAGTCTGAGTAGATGGTGACACACTGCCCTTGAGAGGCTCTCAATGCCTCAATGAGAGCGACAAGTTCCACTGGCTGAGCTGAATAGTGCATAGGTAATCTTTTCATGATCAGAACTTCATGCTCCTCCCCTTTACCGCACACCACTGCTGCCCCTGTGTGCCTCCGTTCCGTTTCCTGGTCAATTATTGATGACCCATCAACATTTAGTATAGCTCCTTTTCTCAATGCACTGTCTCTAGTTTTAGATTTACCCTCCTCTTCACCCTTGTATGTAGCACAGTCATGGGTTTTTAGGTCATCATCAGTGGATGCCTCTGTCAAGGATGTGGCAGGATTCACCGCCCTACACCGTATTATATGAATATGAGGTTTGGATATTATAATCTCATATGCAGAGTATCTATGAGTCGTCAAGGTCGATTTATACCTTTCCCAAATGGTGAATATTGAATGTTCCACAAAAAAGGTAACAGAGCACCCATGACAATCGTGGAACTTTTCGCTATCGCAAGTGCAGCCACTGTGAGTGCTTGTTCACATGCAAACTGTCCCTTCATGACTTGGTTGAGCGTCCCACTATAATAAGCCAATGTCTTGTGGCCCATTGTGCTCTTTTGAGTCAATACTGCAGTCATTAGATGTCGGTCAGAGTGGAAAAATAAATAAAACTCCTGTGTATAATCTGGAGGTGCTAAAAGAGGAGGCGTGCAAATAGCTTCTATTAAATCCTCAAATTGTCTATTTATTTCTTCAGTCCATTCCAATTACCATTTTTTGTCTTCTGTTCTTTTTCTGAGACTTTTTAACAGCAGCCTTGTGTAGGCTGTGTAGTCTAGGAAATTGACAAGGGGGGGTCCTGGGAGTCTCTCTGCCAGACATAAGTCCTGGTTACAAGAGACTTACCCAGAGTCTTTAGCTCTCTATCTTTCACAGAGAAGAAATATCCCAAACATATCAGTCTTTGTCCTGCCCTGGGGCAGTCCAGCACCGAAATGCTAGGCAATTCTCCTCTGACTTAAATATGCAAATTGACAAAGACTCTGGGTAAGTCTCTCGTAACCAGGACTAATGTCTGGCAGAGGGACTCCCAGGACCTCCCTTGTTAATCTGCATATTTAAGTAACTTTGGGTCTTACCCTAAGTTACTAGGGGAATCCAGACGTGGACCCCTTGCTCACTATTCTTAGAGAGGCACAGATCCACCCTACTGATGAGGTCCAACCAGACCGAAACACGTGTCTGGGGTTTCTGTTGGTACTCTTGTTCAGAGGAGAATTGCCTAGCATTTCGGTGCTGGACTGCCCCAGGGCAGGACAAAGACTGATATGTTTGGGATATTTCTTCTCTGTGAAAGATAGTGAGCTAAAGACTCTGGGTAAGTCTCTCGTAACCAAGACTAATGTCTGGCAGAGGGACTCCCAGGACCCCCCTTGTTAATCTGCATATTTAAGTAACTTTGGGTCTTACCCTAAGTTACTAGGGGAATCCAGACGTGGACCCCTTGCTCACTATTCTTAGAGAGGCACAGATCCACCCTACTGATGAGGTCCAACCAGACCGAAACACGTGTCTGGGGTTTCTGTTGGTACTCTTGTTCAGAGGAGAATTGCCTAGCATTTCGTGCTGGACTGCCCCAGGGCAGGACAAAGACTGATATGTTTGGGATATTTCTTCTCTGTGAAAGATAGTGAGCTAAAGACTCTGGGTAAGTCTCTAGTAACCAGGACTAATGTCTGGCAGAGGGACTCCCAGGACCCCCCTTGTTAATCTGCATATTTAAGTAACTTTGGGTCTTACCCTAAGTTACTAGGGGAATCCAGACGTGGACCCCTTGCTCACTATTCTTAGAGAGGCACAGATCCACCCTACTGATGAGGTCCAACCAGACCGAAACACGTGTCTGGGGTTTCTGTTGGTACTCTTGTTCAGAGGAGAATTGCCTAGCATTTCGGTGCTGGACTGCCCCAGGGCAGGACAAAGACTGATATGTTTGGGATATTTCTTCTCTGTGAAAGATAGTGAGCTAAAGACTCTGGGTAAGTCTCTCGTAACCAGGACTAATGTCTGGCAGAGGGACTCCCAGGAGCCCCCTTGTTAATCTGCATATTTAAGTAACTTTGGGTCTTACCCTAAGTTACTAGGGGAATCCAGACGTGGTCCCCTTGCTCACTATTCTTAGAGAGGCAAAGATCCACCCTACTGATGAGGTCCAACCAGACCGAAACACGTGTCTGGGGTTTCTGTTGGTACTCTTGTTCAGAGGAGAATTGCCTAGCATTTCGGTGCTGGACTGCCCCAGGGCAGGACAAAGACTGATATGTTTGGGATATTTCTTCTCTGTGAAAGATAGTGAGCTAAAGACTCTGGGTAAGTCTCTCGTAACCAGGACTAATGTCTGGCAGAGGGACTCCCAGGACCCCCCTTGTTAATCTGCATATTTAAGTAACTTTGGGTCTTACCCTAAGTTACTAGGGGAATCCAGACGTGGTCCCCTTGCTCACTATTCTTAGAGAGGCACAGATCCACCCTACTGATGAGGTCCAACCAGACCGAAACACGTGTCTGGGGTTTCTGTTGGTACTCTTGTTCAGAGGAGAATTGCCTAGCATTTCGTGCTGGACTGCCCCAGGGCAGGACAAAGACTGATATGTTTGGGATATTTCTTCTCTGTGAAAGATAGTGAGCTAAAGACTCTGGGTAAGTCTCTCGTAACCAGGACTAATGTCTGGCAGAGGGACTCCCAGGACCCCCCTTGTTAATCTGCATATTTAAGTAACTTTGGGTCTTACCCTAAGTTACTAGGGGAATCCAGACGTGGTCCCCTTGCTCACTATTCTTAGAGAGGCACAGATCCACCCTACTGATGAGGTCCAACCAGACCGAAACACGTGTCTGGGGTTTCTGTTGGTACTCTTGCTCAGAGGAGAATTGCCTAGCATTTCGTGCTGGACTGCCCCAGGGCAGGACAAAGACTGATATGTTTGGGATATTTCTTCTCTGTGAAAGATAGTGAGCTAAAGACTCTGGGTAAGTCTCTCGTAACCAGGACTAATGTCTGGCAGAGGGACTCCCAGGACCCCCCTTGGTAATCTGCATATTTAAGTAACTTTGGGTCTTACCCTAAGTTACTAGGGGAATCCAGACGTGGACCCCTTGCTCACTATTCTTAGAGAGGCACAGATCCACCCTACTGATGAGGTCCAACCAGACCGAAACACGTGTCTGGGGTTTCTGTTGGTACTCTTGTTCAGAGGAGAATTGCCTAGCATTTCGGTGCTGGACTGCCCCAGGGCAGGACAAAGACTGATATGTTTGGGATATTTCTTCTCTGTGAAAGATAGTGAGATAAAGACTCTGGGTAAGTCTCTCGTAACCAGGACTAATGTCTGGCAGAGGGACTCCCAGGACCCCCCTTGTCAATCTGCATATTTAAGTAACTTTGGGTCTTACCCTAAGTTACTAGGGGAATCCAGACGTGGACCCCTTGCTCACTATTCTTAGAGAGGCACAGATCCACCCTACTGATGAGGTCCAACCAGACCGAAACACGTGTCTGGGGTTTCTGTTGGTACTCTTGTTCAGTGGAGAATTGCCTAGCATTTCGGTGCTGGAATGCCCCAGGGCAGGACAAAGACTGATATGTTTGGGATATTTCTTCTCTGTGAAAGATAGTGAGCTAAAGACTCTGGGTAAGTCTCTCGTAACCAGGACTAATGTCTGGCAGAGGGACTCCCAGGACCCCCCTTGTTAATCTGCATATTTAAGTAACTTTAGGTCTTACCCTAAGTTACTAGGGGAATCCAGACGTGGACCCCTTGCTCACTATTCTTAGAGAGGCACAGATCCACCCTGCTGATGAGGTCCAACCAGACTGAAACACGTGTTTGGGGTTTCTGTTGGTACTCTTGTTCAGAGGAGAATTGCCTAGCATTTCGGTGCTGGACTGCCCCAGGGCAGGACAAAGACTGATATGTTTGGGATATTTCTTCTCTGTGAAAGATAGTGAGATAAAGACTCTGGGTAAGTCTCTCGTAACCAGGACTAATGTCTGGCAGAGGGACTCCCAGGACCCCCCTTGTCAATCTGCATATTTAAGTAACTTTGGGTCTTACCCTAAGTTACTAGGGGAATCCAGACGTGGACCCCTTGCTCACTATTCTTAGAGAGGCACAGATCCACCCTACTGATGAGGTCCAACCAGACCGAAACACGTGTCTGGGGTTTCTGTTGGTACTCTTGTTCAGTGGAGAATTGCCTAGCATTTCGGTGCTGGAATGCCCCAGGGCAGGACAAAGACTGATATGTTTGGGATATTTCTTCTCTGTGAAAGATAGTGAGCTAAAGACTCTGGGTAAGTCTCTCGTAACCAGGACTAATGTCTGGCAGAGGGACTCCCAGGACCCCCCTTGTTAATCTGCATATTTAAGTAACTTTAGGTCTTACCCTAAGTTACTAGGGGAATCCAGACGTGGACCCCTTGCTCACTATTCTTAGAGAGGCACAGATCCACCCTGCTGATGAGGTCCAACCAGACTGAAACACGTGTTTGGGGTTTCTGTTGGTACTCTTGTTCAGAGGAGAATTGCCTAGCATTTCGGTGCTGGACTGCCCCAGGGCAGGACAAAGACTGATATGTTTGGGATATTTCTTCTCTGTGAAAGATAGTGAGCTAAAGACTCTGGGTAAGTCTCTCGTAACCAGGACTAATGTCTGGCAGAGGGACTCCCAGGACCCCCCTTGTTAATCTGCATATTTAAGTAACTTTGGGTCTTACCCTAAATTACTAGGGGAATCCAGACGTGGACCCCTTGCTCACTATTCTTAGAGAGGCACAGATCCACCCTACTGATGAGGTCCAACCAGACCGAAACACGTGTCTGGGGTTTCTGTTGGTACTCTTGTTCAGAGGAGAATTGCCTAGCATTTCGGTGCTGGACTGCCCCAGGGCAGGACAAAGACTGATATGTTTGGGATATTTCTTCTCTGTGAAAGATAGTGAGCTAAAGACTCTGGGTAAGTCTCTCGTAACCAGGACTAATGTCTGGCAGAGGGACTCCCAGCCAGGACCCCCCTTGTTAATCTGCATATTTAAGTAACTTTGGGTCTTACCCTAAGTTACTAGGGGAATCCAGACGTGGACCCCTTGCTCACTATTCTTAGAGAGGCACAGATCCACCCTGCTGATGAGGTCCAACCAGACCGAAACACGTGTCTGGGGTTTCTGTTGGTACTCTTGTTCAGAGGAGAATTGCCTAGCATTTCGGTGCTGGACTGCCCCAGGGCAGGACAAAGACTGATATGTTTGGGATATTTCTTCTCTGTGAAAGATAGTGAGCTAAAGACTCTGGGTAAGTCTCTCGTAACCAGGACTAATGTCTGGCAGAGGGACTCCCAGGACCCCCCTTGTTAATCTGCATATTTAAGTAACTTTGGGTCTTACCCTAAGTTACTAGGGGAATCCAGACGTGGACCCCTTGCTCACTATTCTTAGAGAGGCACAGATCCACCCTACTGATGAGGTCCAACCAGACCGAAACACGTGTCTGGGGTTTCTGTTGGTACTCTTGTTCAGAGGAGAATTGCCTAGCATTTCGGTGCTGGACTGCCCCAGGGCAGGACAAAGACTGATATGTTTGGGAAATTTCTTCTCTGTGAAAGATAGTGAGCTAAAGACTCTGGGTAAGTCTCTCGTAACCAGGACTAATGTCTGGCAGAGGGACTCCCAGGACCCCTCTTGTTAATCTGCATATTTAAGTAACTTTGGGTCTTACCCTAAGTTACATGGGGAATCCAGACGTGGACCCCTTGCTCACTATTCTTAGAGAGGCACAGATCCACCCTACTGATGAGGTCCAACCAGACCGAAACACGTGTCTGGGGTTTCTGTTGGTACTCTTGTTCAGAGGAGAATTGCCTAGCATTTCGGTGCTGGACTGCCCCAGGGCAGGACAATGACTGATATGTTTGGGATATTTCTTCTCTGTGAAAGATAGTGAGCTAAAGACTCTGGGTAAGTCTCTCGTAAGCTAAAGACTCTGGGTAAGTGTCAAGAAAGGAAGAAGGCCTTGACTATGGCAAGGGGTAAAGTGCACAGAATTGCACAGGGAACAACTTTGGATCTAACAACGTGCATAAAATTCCCAAGGCTTGTGTATGTATAAACCCAGGAGTGCAAATAAAGTATTTACCAATATACGAAAAAGGAATGTAGGGTAAGCACTTAAGACCTCCTTATAACTGAAAGGAAAGTCAGCAAACTCTTTACCCACTATGCTCTTACAGATACTGACGGCGCTAAACCCAGGTAGCGGGCAAGCAAGTACAGATTCTGTGAACTGACACTCTGTAAAATACTGAATAAGTAACATACAAACAGTACTCACGAGGACCGGAAAGACCACTAGAATGTCAGTAAATTCACGAACCCTGTAGATCAAACAGGAACCCAGAAGGCTGTAAAAGCAAAGTGTTAAAGATAAAAAAATACATTAACCCTAGTCAGGGGCAAGTAAGAATTTTGATATTAACTTGTGAGGAAAACAAAAGGGGATACACACTGGAACATGTTACAACAACACCCACACCTAATATGCGATGGAAAGTAAATGCTGAAGTGCAATAGAAAATATGGAATGGAATCTGAATAAAGTAGGATCAGGAGCTGGGGAAACGCTATTACAAAGAAAACCTTTCCCACCCAACCAAGGGAAAAAGGCAGTAAACTAATACTACAAAAGTAAGGTTAATGCATCAAGTCTTCAGTAACCAGAACAGCATAAAGAGACAGAACGCTCTGGCAACCTGGGCTGCATCAAATAGTAAAGCACAGAGAAAGGCTGTCTGCAGACAGAGGAAGATAGAAAGGGAAATGCAGAAAGCATAAATCAATTAAGCACATTAATCCGAAATCCAGGACAGAGGAACAAGATACAGGAGCTAAGAACTGGGCACAAAAGCTAGGAACTGGAACTAGGTACAAGGCACAGAAACCAGGAACAAGGAACAAGGAACAGGAGACTAGTCACAACAGGAACACTGCTACAATGACCAGCGCCGGACTGAAGCAAACTGAGGCTTTTTAAAGCTGCTAAACGAGCACACCCCTCAGGCGTGCCGCCTGCTGCACCTGCAGCCACAGGTGTTGCCTATCCTCCACCCAGCCTTGTCCTGCAAGGGAGGAGATGAAGCAGTGAGCCAGGCATTCTGGGAAGCAGGAGGTGAAGCAGTGAGCCAAGGCATTCTGGGAAGCATAGTCATTTGATTTAAGTAGCATGCTGGCTGCCAAAAACCTGGAATGGATCCAGAAGGGAAGAAATTTGGAAAATAAGTTTGTAACGGTCCCAATTCATCAGAACACTGTATCATAAGGTTCGAAGGAAATGTCCAGTAGGGAATAAACCCCAAATCATGCCCCCAAGTGGCGGGAACGGGAACAAAGGGAGCGAGAACGGGAGCGAAGGGAGCGGGCCGTGACAGTATACCCCCTCCCACGGCTGACTCCAGGCGGCCGTTACTCGCCCAAAACATCTTCCTACCATGATGGAAGCGCCTTGATTTTGGAGGTGGCACTGACGAAAACGATGATCCACGGGTAGAAGCAGAAGGTCTGGAATGAATAGAATCAGGCTGCAGTCTATAAGAGCCATAGGCAGGTTTTTGGCGAGGATTAGACTCATGGGTTGAAGAAAAGCATGAAGGATTTGCAGGACCCGAAGCAGAGTTGGAAGGTCCATGAAACACAGTCTCTGGGAGCGAACACTCATACATCATTGAGGAGGAAGGCTGGCTGGTGCAACATGCTTTGGCTGAGGATAGATGCTCTGGTAACCCCCTTGCTGAAGGCTTACACACAAGAGGCGAGAAAACTGCAGGTTTCAGGAAATGTTCATGTTCAGACAAAGAAGGTGGTGGCCGAGATAGAGGTTCGGATCTTCTCTCATCATCTATCTGATTCAAGGCCTGAGGTTGAGGGTGACCAAGATTAGATTGCATCTGTTCAACACCTTGGGGGCCTGGAAGTCCAATGGGTTGTACAAGGCTGGCATTCCTGGTGTTAGTCATATAGCCACCTTGTTGCACGTGGGATACAACCGCAGGGACGTTTGGCATACCGATAAGAGTGATAGACGCAGTACTTGGTACATCAAGCACACTTGCAGCAGGAGCAATAACAGGCACATCATGAACCGCAGCAGTCAAGTCCTCCCTTTGACTACTAGCACCCGAATGGTGCAGCAGTTGGAGGGCCGTGCCCGTCCCTTCCTTCAGGCTCATGTGGGATCCGGCAACAAAAGAGCTGTCAAGCGGCTGATCCAAACCGGCCCCCAAATGTGAACCGTCCAGCCCGTTATCCTGGTTGGCTACTTGATCGATGTCTAGGCCATGGCGGATGGTATCCGTCTCCCTCTTGCAAAACTCCAGGCAAGACCAACGGCCTTGCATGTAAGGCCCTCCCGAGTTGTGAACCAGCTTGATGTTTTTGGCAGAAGTCTCAGACTCAGATGTAGCATATGCGGGAGGTGCTACTTCTACAGTCAAGCAGTTGGAAGAATTAGCTTGTGTAAAAGGCAGGCCTTCTGGTGATCCTCCTGAAGCATAAGATGGGCAGATTGGACGTTCATCCGTAATAATTGCTGGAGATTTAGGAGGTAGCTCTGAAGTAGATGAATCTGCAACATGATCAAACAAAGCAGACAAGTGCTCCTCCGATATTGACAGCGAGGCTGAGCAGGATACAGGTCTTTCATGAACTGAAGCCGTCTCGTTTGCTGAAGACAAACTTGTCGAAGTCTTTGGCTCTGACCACGTACATGGTGAAGGCTCTTGAGTAACTGGCTGGCATAGCAATTGTTCATTGATTGAAAACACGTGTGTCAACGATGAGTGTTGAGCCGTGGACTGGGACATTGAGGAGTCCAAGGTTGAAGGAGGACAGACCGGAGTTCCAGAATTTGACAGACATAATTGTGGCTCAGGAATGGAAAGCATCTTTAGGGCGGTTGACTCCATGACACCATTAACCAAAGACTGAGCAGGACCCATGCCGTACCTCTCCTTAGTGGATGACACAGAGTCATTTCGGATCTTGTCAAGTGTCCGTTCCTTTGTCTTAACTTCTGAAGGCGGCTGATTATCAATCAACAGTTCAGGAATCGCCTGCCGGGTCTTTGTTTTAGTACACTGTGGAATGAGTCCATCAAAACAAGAGTTAGGTACTGTCTTTGATTGTTCATTGTGACCAAAAGTGGCAGAAGAAGGAGTGAACACAGAGGTAGCATCGTTCTCCACATCAGCTTGAATGTTTACTTCAGTCTCAGCAGCTAGATCAAGGGCAGAAGCTAAGCCTACGGTAGTGACTGCTTCTGTGTACGCCACCATTGTGGATAATGTTTGGGAATCAGAAGCATGTATGTGTTCAAACTCTGAATTATGACTGACTGCTACAGAGGAAACCTTAGGTAAAGGAGTGGCTTGTAAATCCTCAACTAACAGCAATTCCTGACAGACAGTAGAACAATTGTCAGAATCAGTGCTCTGAATAAGTGCTGTGCAAGAAAGAGGACTTTCACTCCCAATAGATGTTTCATATTGACAAGTATCATGGCCTGCTAAAACCTCCTCACTCAGAGATTGAACAGTCTTCACTTCATCAACGGATAAAGTTTGAAGCGTAGTCAGAGAAAATCGTAAAGTTTTGTTCTCCTCTAGTAAACTGATGTATTCTCGTTTTAACTCCTCAAATTTAGCTCTTAACATGCCCAGGCTTACCTGTACATCCCTATCAGAAGGCACAAGGGAAGGCATGGTGGTATCAGGACTGGATCCTACCCTAGTCATCCGGACGTTTACTGATGGTACATTGTCATTTACTGCTTGCAAGTCTTGTGTTCTATACTCTCTCTTACCGACTTGATCTGTGTTACCCCTAAGTAAACTACTGACATCAGACCTCTTGACGTCAGAAACTACAGTAAGTACTTGTGCAGAGGAGTAAGCAGTTGACTGAGGGCTGAAAACAGAAGTTATGTACTGAACCCCTTCATTCTTTATGTTTGAATCATGAAACTGTTCAATCTGAGGTAAAGCACAACCGGAATCATGAGATTCAACAACAGATGTACTCGTATTTAGTAAACCTAACAGTGTTTTATTTTCCGCTGCTAAGGCTTGTGCAGACATATCTGGATCAAAATTAAAGACAGAATTAGGATCAGGCAATGTATGATGGGCCAGGCTGTGGGAAAAATATTTTGCACGTAAATACCCATTTGTGTCAAGGAGTTCGTTTAAGTCAGGATCAGTGATTTGATTATTACAGACAAACGGAATCAAAGCTTTCAGTACACATTTTTTAGTAACCTTGCTGCCTTTCTTTCTGGCCATATTCAAACGGGAATAGCGGCTGGTCATTCTGTCAAGAAAGGAAGAAGGCCTTGACTATGGCAAGGGGTAAAGTGCACAGAATTGCACAGGGAACAACTTTGGATCTAACAACGTGCATAAAATTCCCAAGGCTTGTGTATGTATAAACCCAGGAGTGCAAATAAAGTATTTACCAATATACGAAAAAGGAATGTAGGGTAAGCACTTAAGACCTCCTTATAACTGAAAGGAAAGTCAGCAAACTCTTTACCCACTATGCTCTTATAGATACTGACGGCGCTAAACCCACGTAGCGGGCAAGCAAGTACAGATTCTGTGAACTGACACTCTGTAAAATACTGAATAAGTAACATACAAACAGTACTCACGAGGACCGGAAAGACCACTAGAATGTCAGTAAATTCACGACCCTGTAGATCAAACAGGAACCCAGAAGGCTGTAAAAGCAAAGTGTTAAAGATAACAAAATACATTAACCCTAGTCAGGGGCAAGTAAGAATTGTGATATTAACTTGTGAGGAAAACAAAAGGGGATACACACTGGAACATGTTACAACAACACCCACACCTAATATGCGATGGAAAGTAAATGCTGAAGTGCAATAGAAAATATGGAATGGAATCTGAATAAAGTAGGATCAGGAGCTGGGGAAACGCTATTACAAAGAAAACCTTTCCCACCCAACCAAGGGAAAAAGGCAGTAAACTAATACTACAAAAGTAAGGTTAATGCATCAAGTCTTCAGTAACCAGAACAGCATAAAGAGACAGTACGCTCTGGCAACCTGGGCTGCATCAAATAGTAAAGCACAGAGAAAGGCTGTCTGCAGACAGAGGAAGATAGAAAGGGAAATGCAGAAAGCATAAATCAATTAAGCACATTAATCCGAAATCCAGGACAGAGGAACAAGATACAGGAGCTAAGAACTGGGCACAAAAGCTAGGAACTGGAACTAGGTACAAGGCACAGAAACCAGGAACAAGGAACAAGGAACAGGAGACTAGTCACAACAGGAACACTGCTACAATGACCAGCGCCGGACTGAAGCAAACTGAGGCTTTTTAAAGCTGCTAAACGAGCACACCCCTCAGGCGTGCCGCCTGCTGCACCTGCAGCCACAGGTGTTGCCTATCCTCCACCCAGCCTTGTCCTGCAAGGGAGGAGATGAAGCAGTGAGCCAGGCATTCTGGGAAGCAGGAGGTGAAGCAGTGAGCCAAGGCATTCTGGGAAGCATAGTCATTTGATTTAAGTAGCATGCTGGCTGCCAAAAACCTGGAATGGATCCAGAAGGGAAGAAACTTGGAAAATAAGTTTGTAACGGTCCCAATTCATCAGAACACTGTAGCATAAGGTTCGAAGGAAATGTCCAGTAGGGAATAAACCCCAAAACATGCCCCCAAGTGGCGGGAACGGGAACGAAGGGAGCGAGAACGGGAGCGAAGGGAGCGGGCCGTGACAGTAAGTCTCTCGTAACCAGGACTAATGTCTGGCAGAGGGACTCCCAGGACCCCCCTTGTTAATCTGCATATTTAAGTAACTTTGGGTCTTGCCCTAAGTTACTAGGGGAATCCAGACGTGGACCCCTTGCTCACTATTCTTAGAGAGGCACAGATCCACCCTGCTGATGAGGTCCAACCAGACCGAAACACGTGTCTGGGGTTTCTGTTGGTACTCTTGTTCATAGGAGAATTGCCTAGCATTTCGGTGCTGGACTGCCCCAGGGCAGGACAAAGACTGATATGTTTGGGATATTTCTTCTCTGTGAAAGATAGTGAGCTAAAGACTCTGGGTAAGTCTCTCGTAACCAGGACTAATGTCTGGCAGAGGGACTCCCAGGACCCCCTTTGTTAATCTGCATATTTAAGTAACTTTGGGTCTTACCCTAAATTACTAGGGGAATCCAGACGTGGACCCCTTGCTCACTATTCTTAGAGAGGCACAGATCCACCCTACTGATGAGGTCCAACCAGACCGAAACACGTGTCTGGGGTTTCTGTTGGTACTCTTGTTCAGAGGAGAATTGCCTAGCATTTCGGTGCTGGACTGCCCCAGGGCAGGACAAAGACTGATATGTTTGGGATATTTCTTCTCTGTGAAAGATGGTGAGCTAAAGACTCTGGGTAAGTCTCTCGTAACCAGGACTAATGTCTGGCAGAGGGACTCCCAGGACCCCCCTTGTTAATCTGCATATTTAAGTAACTTTGGGTCTTACCCTAAGTTACTAGGGGAATCCAGACGTGGACCCCTTGCTCACTATTCTTAGAGAGGCACAGATCCACCCTACTGATGAGGTCCAACCAGACCGAAACACGTGTCTGGGGTTTCTGTTGGTACTCTTGTTCAGAGGAGAATTGCCTAGCATTTCGGTGCTGGACTGCCCCAGGGCAGGACAAAGACTGATATGTTTGGGATATTTCTTCTCTTTGAAAGATAGTAAGCTGAAGACTCTGGGTAAGTCTCTCGTAACCAGGACTAATGTCTGGCAGAGGGACTCCCAGGACCCCCCTTGTTAATCTGCATATTTAAGTAACTTTGGGTCTTACCCTAAGTTACATGGGGAATCCAGACGTGGACCCATTGCTCACTATTCTTAGAGAGGCACAGATCCACCCTACTGATGAGGTCCAACCAGACCGAAACACGTGTCTGGGGTTTCTGTTGGTACTCTTGTCCAGAGGAGAATTGCCTAGCATTTCGGTGCTGGACTGCCCCAGGGCAGGACAAAGACTGATATGTTTGGGATATTTCTTCTCTGTGAAAGATAGTGAGCTAAAGACTCTGGGTAAGTCTCTCGTAACCAGGACTAATGTCTGGCAGAGGGACTCCCAGGACCCCCCTTGTTAATCTGCATATTTAAGTAACTTTGGGTCTTACCCTAAGTTACTAGGGGAATCCAGACGTGGACCCCTTGCTCACTATTCTTAGAGAGGCACAGATCCACCCTACTGATGAGGTCCAACCAGACCGAAACACGTGTCTGGGGTTTCTGTTGGTACTCTTGTTCAGAGGAGAATTGCCTAGCATTTCGGTGCTGGACTGCCCCAGGGCAGGACAAAGACTGATATGTTTGGGATATTTCTTCTCTGTGAAAGATAGTGAGCTAAAGACTCTGGGTAAGTCTCTCGTAACCAGGACTAATGTCTGGCAGAGGGACTCCCAGGACCCCCCTTGTTAACCTGCATATTTAAGTAACTTTGGGTCTTACCCAAAGTTACTAGGGGAATCCAGACGTGGACCCCTTGCTCACTATTCTTAGAGAGGCACAGATCCACCCTACTGATGAGGTCCAACCAGACCGAAACACGTGTCTGGGGTTTCTGTTGGTACTCTTGTTCAGAGGAGAATTGCCTAGCATTTCGGTGCTGGACTGCCCCAGGGCAGGACAAAGACTGATATGTTTGGGATATTTCTTCTCTGTGAAAGATAGTGAGCTAAAGACTCTGGGTAAGTCTCTCGTAACCAGGACTAATGTCTGGCAGAGGGACTCCCAGGACCCCCCTTGTTAATCTGCATATTTAAGTAACTTTGGGTCTTACCCTAACTTACTAGGGGAATCCAGACGTGGACCCCTTGCTCACTATTCTTAGAGAGGCACAGATCCACCCTACTGATGAGGTCCAACCAGACCGAAACACGTGTCTGGGGTTTCTGTTGGTACTCTTGTTCAGAGGAGAATTGCCTAGCATTCCGGTGCTGGACTGCCCCTGGGCAGGACAAAGACTGATATGTTTGGGATATTTCTTCTCTGTGAAAGATAGTTAGCTAAAGACTCTGGGTAAGTCTCTCGTAACCAGGACTAATGTCTGGCAGAGGGACTCCCAGGACCCCCCTTGTTAATCTGCATATTTAAGTAACTTTGGGTCTTACCCTAAGTTACTAGGGGAATACAGACGTGAACCCCTTGCTCACTATTCTTAGAGAGGCACAGACCCACCCTGCTGATGAGGTCCAACCAGACCGAAACACGTGTCTGGGGTTTCTGTTGGTACTCTTGTTCAGAGGAGAATTGCCTAGCATTTCGGTGCTGGACTGCCCCAGGGCAGGAGAAAGACTGATATGTTTGGGATATTTCTTCTCTGTGAAAGATAGTGAGCTAAAGACTCTGGGTATGTCTCTCGTAACCAGGACTAATGTCTGGCAGAGGGACTCCCAGGACCCCCCTTGGTAATCTGCATATTTAAGTAACTTTGGGTCTTACCCTAAGTTACTAGGGGAATCCAGACGTGGACCCCTTGCTCACTATTCTTAGAGAGGCACAGATCCACCCTACTGATGAGGTCCAACCAGACCAAAACACGTGTCTGGGGTTTCTGTTGGTACTCTTGTTCAGAGGAGAATTGCCTAGCATTTCGGTGCTGGACTACCCCAGGGCAGGACAAAGACTGATATGTTTGGGATATTTCTTCTCTGTGAAAGATAGTGAGCTAAAGACTCTGGGTAAGTCTCTCGTAACCAGGACTGATGTCGGCAGAGGGACTCCCAGGACCCCCCTTGTTAATCCGCATATTTAAGTAACTTTGGGTCTTACCCTAACTTACTAGGGGAATCCAGACGTGGACCCCTTGCTCACTATTCTTAGAGAGGCACAGATCCACCCTACTGATGAGGTCCAACCAGACCGAAACACGTGTCTGGGGTTTCTGTTGGTACTCTTGTTCAGAGGAGAATTGCCTAGCATTCCGGTGCTGGACTGCCCCTGGGCAGGACAAAGACTGATATGTTTGGGATATTTCTTCTCTGTGAAAGATAGTTAGCTAAAGACTCTGGGTAAGTCTCTCGTAACCAGGACTAATGTCTGGCAGAGGGACTCCCAGGACCCCCCTTGTTAATCTGCATATTTAAGTAACTTTGGGTCTTACCCTAAGTTACTAGGGGAATACAGACGTGAACCCCTTGCTCACTATTCTTAGAGAGGCACAGACCCACCCTGCTGATGAGGTCCAACCAGACCGAAAGTCTGGGGTTTCTGTTGGTACTCTTGTTCAGAGGAGAATTGCCTAGCATTTCGGTGCTGGACTGCCCCAGGGCAGGACAAAGACTGATATGTTTGGGATATTTCTTCTCTGTGAAAGATAGTGAGCTAAAGACTCTGGGTATGTCTCTCGTAACCAGGACTAATGTCTGGCAGAGGGACTCCCAGGACCCCCCTTGTTAATCTGCATATTTAAGTAACTTTGGGTCTTACCGTAAGTTACTAGGGGAGTCCAGACGTGGACCCCTTGCTCACTATTCTTAGAGAGGCACAGATCCACCCTACTGATGAGGTCCAACCAGACCGAAACACGTGTCTGGGGTTTCTGTTGGTACTCTTGTTCAGAGGAGAATTGCCTAGCATTTCGGTGCTGGACTGCCCCAGGGCAGGAGAAAGACTGATATGTTTGGGATATTTCTTCTCTGTGAAAGATAGTGAGCTAAAGACTCTGGGTAAGTCTCTCGTAACCAGGACTAATGTCTGGCAGAGGGACTCCCAGGACCCCCCTTGGTAATCTGCATATTTAAGTAACTTTGGGTCTTACCCTAAGTTACTAGGGGAATCCAGACGTGGACCCCTTGCTCACTATTCTTAGAGAGGCACAGATCCACCCTACTGATGAGGTCCAACCAGACCAAAACACGTGTCTGGGGTTTCTGTTGGTACTCTTGTTCAGAGGAGAATTGCCTAGCATTTCGGTGCTGGACTACCCCAGGGCAGGACAAAGACTGATATGTTTGGGATATTTCTTCTCTGTGAAAGATAGTGAGCTAAAGACTCTGGGTAAGTCTCTCGTAACCAGGACTGATGTCGGCAGAGGGACTCCCAGGACCCCCCTTGTTAATCTGCATATTTAAGTAACTTTGGGTCTTACCCTAAGTTACTAGAGGAATCCAGACGTGGACCCCTTGCTCACTATTCTTAGAGAGGCACAGATCCACCCTACTGATGAGGTCCAACCAGACCGAAACACGTGTCTGGGGTTTCTGTTGGTACTCTTGTTCAGAGGAGAATTGCCTAGCATTTCGGTGCTGGACTGCCCCAGGGCAGGACAAAGACTGATATGTTTGGGATATTTCTTCTCTGTGAAAGATAGTGAGCTAAAGACTCTGGGTAAGTCTCTCGTAACCAGGACTAATGTCTGGCAGAGGGACTCCCAGGACCCCCCTTGTTAATCTGTGTAGTCTAGGATCCATGCCCTACAATAAATACATAGGGCCTCATTACAAGTATGGAGGCAGCCATACCCTTAAAAAGGGCATGGCTGCCTCCATACCGGGTTTCAGTACCGGGTTCTGTGAATGAGGAATTACCGGGTCATTCCAACCTTGGAGGACCCGGTAATTCCTCATGCACAAAACCAATCCCCAGTCCCATTTGAGCCCCCATAGGGCTCATGGGAATGGGGATGGAGCTAATAACGGGCCCGTTATTAACAGGCCCGTTATTAGCTCCTTGGTCCCCTCGCGGGACCCGGAAAGGATGTCTGGTTTTACCAGATGTCTGTTCCGAGTCCCGCTAGGGGACCTCGTAATCAGGCATCCTGTAATGAATGCTGCTGGTCCCGTACCGGCACCCTTCATTACGGGAGTGCAAGCCTCGTAATGAGGCCCATAATCCCAAAAACTGGTGTATTTCATTGACAGTACTGGGCCTAGGGGTGGCGTGTACTGACGCCGCCCTACTTGGTAATATTCTTTTCCCATTTGTAGAAATAAGTTGCCCCACGTATAGTATCTCCTGTTGACGGTATTGTAGCTTCTTTTTATCCGCCTTCTACCCTTTGTGAGCCAGCAATTTCAATAATGCAATAGAATCCCTCCTGCACTGATGTTCATTTTCACTACATACCAGCAGATCATTGCATGTTTTCTATTTCCGCCTCCACCAAGGGCTCCTCTTCAGGGTGTGCGGTTGTCAATAGGATTGTTAGCTAAACCAAGCTGTATGGTCCTCTTTTTAGGGGCCGTGTGGGTGAGGACTAAACTGTATCACAACAAAACACAATCCCACAGCAACGGCTTCCTCCCACTCAGGCTATGAGTTTCTCTGTAGTATCTGCCCGCTATACATACAAGCTGCCCATTCAATATATAAGCAGACACACAAGGCCTTTCAAAAAATAACACTTATTTTAATGTCTATCACAATCATAAAAAGAGTATATTCTTATTACAATATTCTCCTCTTCTTTGGGAAAAAATATGGCACGTTGGTTTTTTTCCCAAAGAAGAGGAGAATATTGTAATAAGAATAAACAACAAAAGTGTGTCCACATATTATGTTTGATTGTACAAACCTAATGGGTGATGTTCAGATACACACTTAATGAATTGGTGTATTTTTCTGTGAACCTGTAGGGTTCGTTTTAGATGCATCACTGGTGTTTTTTACTCTTTTTATGATTGTGATAGACATTAAAATATGTGTTATTTTTTGAAAGGCCTTGTGTGTCTGCTGCTGTGGGATTGTGTTTTGTTGTGTCAATAGGATTGGACACGTGCATGCCCTCTGTGGGCTGTCCTAACCAGAATATGAATTTGTCCCGCAGAATGAAAAAAGGGCCACACCGCCATTGTAACTGCTTGGAAAAGCGTGCCATTCCTCCTGCCATCCTGTTAAACTGTGTTCCTCACCCTGCTGTGGTTGTTGCCCACATTGCCCTTGCCTGTCAGCCCCATAAAGGAACTGATTTTGACCCCCTTGCCCAAATTGCGGGTGTCCTATTCCTTGAGGCCCTTGGAATCCCTGCCGTGGAGGTGACGGCCCATAATTAAATCCCATCCCGGCCTCTTTCTGCATTCCCTTGCAAAATTCCCCCATCTCCAGCAATACCAGCACTGTGATGTTCCCAATCCTCCTCCCGAGGCCCTATCCCCCCAAAGCCTCCTGCTCTTGCTCCTTGAAATCCTCCTCTTCCTCTTGGTGCTCCTTCATACTGCCAATGTGGGTTGGGGTACTGTCCCCCCTCACCCCATTGACCCTGTCCTTCTTCGGCCCATAGTGTCGCAATTGTGGCATTCACTATCTGTTCATTATCTCCTGTCTTTTCCCCCTGAGCCAGTGCCATCACTGGTGCTTGGACGACAACTTTATTTAGTATCTTTTCCACTAGTTTTGCCTAATCCGTTTGCCGCTTCTGGGCTGTCTCCCTGTCCCACTACTTGATTCTCTTACAATGATGGACTATTATACTTTGTATCTCCGCCCACCCTTTGGCTTCAACTCCCACAATTTTATCTAGGGCCTTCTGGACCTTTTTTGGTAATTCCTGCTTTACGATAAAGTAGAATAATGGTACTGAATGGTCCCATTGCCCGCCTGTCTCTACTTTCCACATTTCCTGTAACTTAAGAATAAACCTAACTGGGTCCTCATCATCACCCATTGTGCGCTGCATTAAAGAATGTAAGTCAGGGGTATCTAGGTACATCTTTCATAGGGCATCCCATACCCTTGCTCTTACTTCATTAAAGGCTGCTCCATCATGTTCGTTATTTGCAAGTATTATCCCAGGGTACCCAGCCCTTGCCCATATGTCCCCAGCCTGATCCCCAACTATGACGACCAGTAAACTCTTAAGGTCTCCTAGTGCTAAAGCTACCCCTGCTGTTTGTTTTTCAAATTCATAGATCCATTTACTGGTTCTGGCTGTAAACTGGGGGAGAGGTTTGATCAAATAATTTTTGCCCATTTCAGGCCATGGCACATACTGCATTATCCCTGCTCCTTTATGTATAAGAGGCATCTGCATGTCTATTTTATTATCAACCCCCTTTTTAGTATTTTGTCTGATCTTGTACTACCACCATTAAATGTGTTTTATTTCTTGGTCTATCCCTTCTCATTGCCTCTTGTGGCGGGGACGGGTTTCTCGCCGCCTCCTCTGCTTGATCTCTTTCTTGCCCTGCCTCTTCATTATTTCCGCCACCTTGATCTTTCCATTCATTTTACTTTGCTTGTTCTACTTCTTGTCCCAGGACTGTCCATACCCTCTTCGCATCATCTTTTTTGACACAAACATTTCTTATTGCCCCAGGATTGCATCTAACCAAAAAATATACTGTCTTCCATATCCCTATTTTCTGCACCAGTACCCTCAAAAGCTCTTGAGTTTCCCGCCTAGTTGCTAATCCTGTTGTTGACACGTTCTCTACCACTGGAGGTTTATAGACTGGATTTGTATACCCTACTGCAGGTTTAGGCATTATGGGGTACATCCCCTTATATTGGATCTCTTTTTCATCTTCCTGATCTTCCATATCCTGGAATTATCACCAGAGATCTAGAATCTCTTTTCTTTTTTGTAATTTCGTCCCCTTATATTTTTCTGCTAAAAAGATGGTTATTTTTTCTAGCATGTTTCTGTCATGGGAGCCCTGCTCTGGCCAGGAGCACGACATCCCCCCTTCCTTTGTTTCCAATACCCATTGTTTATGATATTTGTCTATCCTGTCACAATACAGTGGCAGGGCCCAATGTATGTGTCTTATTGGGGTTTCTTCCCCCATAATGTTGCACACATCCCTAATGCTTCACTTAGACCTTGCTGCTATGCTGCGCACGCTGCTGCTTTTTACACAAAAATACAGATCAACCCACATTTTCCCCCATGCCCCTTCATACTTTTCCACTTTGTTATCACACATACACACGCCGCAACCATTCCATCTTCCTTACTTTTTTACCACAAAAGACAGCAAGAGAAAATATACAAAAATAATTCATTAAAATCCAAGTCCATTCCTTATACCGAGCCACTGCTTTTTTCCCTTATATCCTCGTAGTACCACCTTCTCAGCTTTTTTTACATGCTGAGGATCCCATTGCTTTTATCGTCATAAAAGTATTCCACGTGGCACTACCTTCTCAACCTATTATGGCTGAGGATCCCTTACCTCTCAGTCTTTATATGCTGAGGCTCCCTTTCTCCATAATAAAAAGTAAAAAAAAACGGAAATACGCAACAATTTCAATACATAACTCACCTCCTATCCAATCTATACCTCAACACATCACCTGAAGTCCTATTCAATCTATACAGTAACACATCACCAAAGGTCCTATTCAATCTCAATGCCCTCACGCTCTTTTCCGCCGAAAAACTAAGCGCTGCATTAACTATATGAACGGGTCAGGAATGAAGCATATATTGTCACTCCCAATCACTGCAGACTAGCTATTCTGCCTCCCATATGAATTCTATCATTGCTTTTTAACAACTACAGTGCCATTTGACAATATATAGTTATACCATGAACATTGACACCTTCCCACATTATGCCCTCTGCACCGCCCACTGAACCAGACTATCAGTCACTCTGTGTAATCTTCATTGAACAATGAAATAGCCTATGTTACTCAGCTACTACTGCATTGTATTGGTTATCTCAATTTCCTAATGCTCACTTTGTACCTAATACTTTAACTAACGAAATAGCCTATTCTTATCTATTATCTTCTGCACTGCATTGACTAACGAAATAGCCTATTCTTATCTAGTATCTACTGCACTGCATTGACTAACGAAATAGCCTATTCTTATCTAGTATCTACTGCACTGCATTGACTAATGAAATAGCCTACTTTTATCTAGTATCTGCTGCACCACATTCACTAATGAAATAGCCTACTTTTATCTAGTATCTACTAATGAAATAGCCTACTTTTATCTAGTATCTACTGCACTGCATTGACTAATGGAATAGCCTACTTTTATCTAGTATCTACTGCACTGCATTGACTAATGGAATAGCCTACTTTTATCTAGTATCTACTGCACTGCATTGACTAATGGAATAGCCTACTTTTATCTAGTATCTACTGCACTGCATTGACTAATGGAATAGCCTACTTTTATCTAGTATCTACTGCATTGCATTCACTAATGAAATAGCCTACTTTTATCTAGTATCTACTAATGAAATAGCCTACTTTTATCTAGTATCTACTGCACTGTATTGACTAATGGAATAGCCTACTTTTATCTAGTATCTACTGCACTGCATTGACTTTTGAAATAGCCCATCGGCTTATTTTGTGCTAACCATACCAACCATTAAACCAGCCTACGGTTTACACTGAAACTGAATGTAGCAGCCCTTACCAACTTTAGTCCACTTCACATTAGCACCTAAACTTAATGCAGCCAATTATATCCACATAATGTCGGTCTTCCTGACTACCATCATGTTCCCATTTTGCATAATACCCCACTCCATGCACAGGTGGACACTTCATCAAGATCAGATCAATGAAGGATTAGCCAAATTGGAATGTCAGGGCCACCACCCAATCCCTTTCCTTCCATCACTATCTCCATTCCCCTCGCAAACTGTGTACGTATCACCAATGCCTCTTTAGACAGCAAAGAACTGTTCGCTATCCTTAGAGAGCTCGAAAATCTGTGTCAAGTCAGTGCACCCACCATTGCCAGTAAAGCCTGGTGCACCACTATGCAAGACGCCCTAGCATCCAAAATCCTATTACTACAAAATAAAATCAACAGCAAAAAGACACTTCTAGCAGCAAAATCACCACCTACTATCACAGTTAACCCATCTAACACCACCCCCTGCACTCCGTTCCACTTCTCACCAGTATCAGAGAAAGAAGTGTTAGGTACTATAGCGAAACTCAAAGCTTCCAACTTCACATCTAGTCAAACTCTGTGCCACCACCCTAACACCCATTATCACTGAATTTGTCAATGCCTCCTTTCAGACCAATATAGTCCCCACTAGCATCAAAAAAGCCTGGGTAACCCCCCTCCTAAAAAAAACAACCCTAGATCCATCAATCTGCACGAATTACCGACCTATCACAACAGTACCGGTCCTTCTGAAAATAATAGATAAAATAGCGTACCCCCAAATACAAAACCACCTTGAACAAAACCAACTACTGGGGGACCGACAGTCAGGATTCCGCCCGAATCACAGTACCGAGACAGCCCTTCTCGACCTGAAAATCCAAATGGATGCCACCAGAGAAGCAGGCAAACTCTGCTGTTACGGACTTGATGGTCGTGCAGAGTATGAATACCTCCGTCCCCAAGTACCACACAGGCAATACCAGAAACACTGCCTGTGCGGTCTTTGAGGCCACAGGTGTGATAGTCTGTCGGGCCTGGATTCGGGAACAGCCAGAAGAACCCCTTGAACGCTGTAAGGCAATAAATGTTTATGTACAGGGCAGAATGTAACAACACAAGAACACGGGAAGAGGTATCTAAGCACTGCTTACTTATGAGCACTGAAAGGTCACCCAGAGATGGGGAGGAGGACTGGACCCCGGGCAATGATCCGTGGCTAGCTTCTCCTAGTGAGGTATGGCAGAGGTGAGCCACCAGGATAGCTTGATGGAGTCAGGGGCACAGACAGGTAAACACCAAGCGTAGGGCCGATGGCCAAAGTTCCAAGACAAAACGTAATCCGTAAAGTATCCAAAAGACAATTCCGTGGTCTGGCAACAAAAGGTCCAACGTTCCAAAACAGATTCAGGGTGCAGGCAAAGGCAGTCCGTAAAGCAAAACGTGGTCGCGAAGGAAATCCAAATCCGAAACGAAGAACGAAGCGTCACACAATCCTGGAGGAAACAGCTGTGAAGCAACGCTTCCGTGTTTCCGAACGCATTTAACCAATAGCAGAAGTCACATGATGCGTAACACGGAAGCGTTGATGCGTGATGGAACGTCACGTGATCCGTGATGCGCAGGTCTCCGTGAATGGTATCGGGGAACATCACGTGAACCGTGACGCGCAGGTCTCTGCGAAAGGCGTCGGGTGTTGTGACCAAGCGGGATTCTCCAGTTTAGTTGCCAATGACGGGAGGGGCGATACACGCCAGGTCTATCATACCGTGCTCTACTAAGGGCGAGAGGACGTAAAGATGTTCGTGTGTCTGGGTGTGTGTGTCGGGTGATGGGATGGATGGAGGCTGAAAGCGGGTGGAGACGTGTACCTGTAGGGGGTGCACTTGGTTGTGCGGAAGACGTGACAGAGGCCCCCTCTACGACCCACGACCACATGGGCAGGCAGGGCAGTCCCTATGGAAACGTGCAACAAGAAGCGGGGCATGGACATCCCGGGAGGGAACCCAAGAGCGGTCCTCAGGACCATAACCCACCCAGTCCTCGAGGTACTGGAGCCGACCCCTGCGAAAACGAGAACCCAAGATAGCACTGACTTCAAAGACATCAGGGGAGGACACAGAGACAGGGGCGGGTGGAGTATTGATACGGGTAGGAGCAAGGCAGGGCTTGAGGAGGTATGGAATACCGGATGGATCCGCCAAGCAGGAGGAACAGAAAGGCGTAAAGCCACAGGATTCAGGACCTTGGCAATCTTGTAGGGACCAACAAAACGAGGCAGCAACTTGCGACAACCAGGGATACGTAAGTGTCGAGTTGACAGCCATACCTGGTCGCCTATGCGGTACTCAGGTGCCACTGCCCGCCTCCTGTCCTCCTTTGCCTTCATTACCGTCTAGGCCTCACAGGGATGGACAAGGGTCTGCGCATGGACCTCGGCCAGATCGCGAGCACAGGCGTTAGCAGCAGGAGTAGCAGAGGAGAAATCAGGGAGTGGAAGGGTACGTGGATGTTGTCCATACATGGAATAGAATGGGGAAAAAACAGTAGCTGAGTGGCATGAGTTGTTGTATGCAAATTCAGCGAGATGGAGCAGATTGAATTTTGGTACTGGAGGGTCAGACAACGCAGATATTGTTCTAGGACTTGATTCTCCCTCTCAGTCTGCCCATCGCTTTCTGGGTGATAGGCTGAGGAGAAGCGTGCATCAATACCCAGGAGCTTGGTAAATTGTGACCCGCGATCCGATATGATGACCTGTGGAAGTCCAAAGAGACAAAAGATTGTCTTGAAGAATAAGCGGGCCAATGTCGGAACTGAGGGTATGCCGGTACAGGGAATGAGTAGTAGGAGTCGACGATAACCCATATGGTGTCATAACCCTGTCTGCGGGGTAGGTCCGTGACAAGGTCCATAGAGATCGTGTGCCATGGCTTGGGGGGAATGGGTAAAGGCTGGAGCAACCCCAGAGGACGTCCTCTACGTGACTTACATTGGGTGCAAATCGAACAGGTGTTTACGTAGTTCTCTATATCCCTTCTCATGGACGGCCACCAGCACCACCGCTGTAGTAGTTCTAGGGTGCGTTGTTGCCCTGGATGACCGTTTATAGCAGCATTGTGAGACCAGACAAGCGCCTGGTTTCGTACGTCGCATGTGGGAAGGAACAGCTTGTCTTGGATGAATGGCAACCCCTCTTGAAGAACAATGTCCCATTCAGCGAGTGCATGAGGGTGTTGAGAGACCCATTGTCTAATGGCAGTAAGGATGGGCGGGGATGGTGTACACATACAGATAACATGGCCCTTCCCCAACAATGTGTCTGGGAACGAAGACAGTGGTTCCCCCCCGGGAGAGCGGGAAAGTGCGTCCGCCTTGCCGTGGATGAGACCAGGCCTGTGCTTCACTACAAAATCAAATGCACCAAAAAACAAGTGCCAACGCACTTATCTACTGTTCACGCATTTAAGAGAGGCCAGGTCTTGTAAATTCTTGTGGTCCGTGTATACCACTGTTTGATGCCTCGCCCCCATGAGATGATGTTGCCATGTTTGGAGCGCGTCCTTGATGGCCAGCAGCTCTTTCTCGGTCACCGTGTAATGGGACTCGGCTACGGAGAACTTCCGTGAGTGGTATGCTACCGGATGCAAACTACCCGTGGCTGAACAAGGTTGAGACAGTATGGCACACAGTGCAAAGGAGGAAGCGTCTGCCTCTAACACGAATGGAAGGTCTGGGTCAGGGTGTTGCAATACAGGGGCAGAAACGAACCTGGCCTTAAGCGCCTCAAAGGCCTCTTGGTGTACAGAGGTCCAGGTGAATGGGACAAGAGGGCTGGTCAGAGCAGTCAGTGGAGAAACGATGGAAGAAAATCGGCGATAAATCGCCGGTAAAAGTTACCAAAGCCGAGAAATGACTGGAGCTGTTTGAGATTGACAGGGGTTGGCCACTCCGTGACAGCACAGACCTTTGACTGATTCATGGACAGACCCCACCCCATTGGTGTATGAACAAATATTCCTACTGGGGTGTTACTGATACCTCCTATGATCATATAATGTTGAAAAAAGTATTTGTTACCTTGGGAGAAATATTTCCTTATTTTGGTTTATGTCTCATTGATTTTTCCATTTTTCCTTCTTTCTTTTTTATCTAACATTCATGATTTCTGTTTAGCAATTTTGCATTCTGATTCATACTCTTTGCAGCCCTGGACTCTATGGGTGTCATACACACCAACTTTGAAGATGACACCCAGATCCTTATCCCACTAACAGGCAATCACGAGCAAGACTCACTACTCATCAACCAAATATACTCACTTATACAAAATTGGATGGCAAATAATAGCCTTTGCCTCAATGATGACAAAACTGAGCTACTCATATTAGGTTCATCCTCCAAAATTGACTCACTCCAGCCCATTTATAAATCATTTATCATTAATGGCACTTCAATCCCAGTACTCAAACAAGTCAAGACACTGGGGGCCTCATAAGTACTCCGGCGGAAAACCATGGTGCTATTACCACCATGGTCGATGCCGGAGTCCGCCATGGCGGAATGGGGAATTACCAACCCATTCCAAGGTTGACGGGGCGGCAATTCCCCATGCCACCATGGCCCTTCCCCATTCCCTTTTTTTCCCCATAGGGCATAATGGGAATGGGGAAGGTGGTAAGTACGGTACCACAAATAAATAAATAAATACCTTAACACATCACCAAAAAGTCCTATTCAATCTATTTAATTGACCTTGTACTTCATTCACACCAAAACACTGTCATAAATTTAATTTATTAATAATGTGTTACAGTTTATATTTAAACTTTACACATACTGATAAATTATATAAGTTCATCATATTACTTATTACATATTACATATTGTTTCTAATCAGCTAGTCAACTAATCAATTATAAGAGATAAAAATAAAAATAAAAATGTTTAAAATACCATTAAACACAGCATAGTTTGGACTTGCTTTTCTTACAATTACAATTCTTCAGATCATTCAAACTTAATAACGATTGCACATACTGAGAATACTAAAACACATATAACAGAGATCATGAACCACTACCGTAATCAATAACCTACTGTTTAACTAATTCATATAGAGATCTTCAAAGTTCTTTCAATTTCCGACCATACTCTAAAGGTGGCGATCTGCAACTGCATACTCTGAGTGTTCATGAGGCGTTGCCAGAAGGCAGGTTCCCTTATGAACTCCGTATCATGGACAAAGTTGCCAAAATTTACTATGTAGGTATCCATCATATTTACACATCTGGAGAGTACATGATAAGCTGTTTCTTTGCATCCTTTATTCTTACAAAGTCTACAATATCTCTCTGTAGAAGTCAAACCGTTATGTTTGCTTTTGTTAGTCAGCAGCGGTAGGTTATCAACCCTCAGTAAGAGTAGAAATCGTCTAAGTCTTCTAGAGGGACTGAGGGATAAATATGGCTGCATTTGTTTAAATGTATAGAGCATGTGATGAATAAATTTGTATTTTGGAAGCATGTCAAGGTGTGCATAATTTTCTAGCCAGTCCCAAAGGTCGATTTTTTTAGATAGTGCTTTTTTTTGAGGATCAGTAAGTTTCTCTCCACTCATAGTCCAACATATTGTCCTCAGAAGGGCTTCGATCTCCTTTTTCAGATGGCATTTGGTGGATTCCTTTGTACTTTCCATGCTAAATTCTTTTAATAGTCGAGACTCTGGTTGATTAGCCATCTTTAAATACAGTTCTGCTCTCCTTTTCAGGACAATAGACCTCAGTGAGGAAACCCCAACTTCCAATCTTAGCAATGCCATTGGGATAGATTGAGGGAGACCTAGGATTCTTCTCCAGAACTTCCCCTCTATCAACTGCAGCCAGCTTAAATCCATCTGTAATAGCGCTTCCAGTCCATAGACCACCATTGGGGTTAGTACCTGGGTGTAGATTTGACGGATTCCATATAGTGACATTCCACAGTTCTGCCTTGCAAATTGGCTAATCAATGACGTTACTTGTGCTGCCCGATGTTTTCTTGTTTGAATGCAGATGTTATAACCCAACTTGGCCTCTATTTCGACCCCTAGATATTTATATTGTTGGGTATATTTAATTTCTATTTCATGCAAAATTAATCTGGGTCGTGCTATCTTCTTATTTGAAAAAGCCATCACCTGAGTTTTCTCCTGGTTGATGATTAGGTCGTTGTTTGTAGCATATTCCCACAGCTTCAGTGCGGACCTCCGTAAGCCACTAAATGTGTGATCCATAATAATCAGATCATCGGCATACGCTAGTACCGCACAGTGGATGGTACCGACAACAGGAGGACAATTATGTTCACTTAAAATGACACCTGGTAGATCATATGTGAACAAATTGTACAAGAATGGGGCCGTCACACAACCCTGCTTGATGCCTCGGTTTTGTGGGATCTTCGCTGTGAAGTCCCCCTGATTACTAAGTCTGCAGGCCACTGTGTTGTCCTCATGCAGTAATTTTAGATAGTACAGGAGGATCTCGGGGCAACCTAATAGTTCAAGTTTTGCCCATAGTTTTTCACGACGAACCGAGTCAAAGGCTGCTTTAAAGTCTACAAACAAAGCATATAAAGGTGGATTTCCTTTCCTCATTGCTTTTGTGCGCAGGGTGTCCAAGATAATAATATTATGGGTTGTTGAATATCCTCTCCGGAAGCCACTTTGAAATGTATTGAATATTTCAGTTTTGGACGCCCATTCTTCTAATTTCTCCAATAGAAGTGCTGCAAAGAGTTTCCCTGTGCAGTCTAACATTGAAAGTAGTCTGTAATTACAGGGATCTTTCTTGACTCCTTTCTTAAAGATTGGAATTAAATAGGCATGTTGCCATGATTTAGGAATCCTCCCGACTGCTAGTACTTTGCCAAATAATATGCTTACAAATTTAGCCCAAAATTCCGGCTGGCTCCTCAGTACAGCATTTGAAAGACCATTGGGCCCAGGAGCCCTAGATGACTTAAGCTTTTTAATTTTACAAATTAAATGTTCATTTGTTAAGTTGAATGGGACGGACCTTGGTGTCATCTTTTCTACCGGCTTACCCACCTTTTCATTGGGGATATTTCGGCACATAAGGAAGTCTGACCATTCATTTGCACTTATCGGGTTGATCAGATCCCTACAGCAATTGCCCCTTGCTTGGCCAAGTAAAGACCATATGCTTCTCGAGTTTTTGGAGCATATGATTTGAACCATTGACTGCCATTGCTTAAGTTTTTGCTCAATTCTTTTGGCTTTAATCAGGGGTTTAGTATATGAAGCTGTCACGCCTATATTACACATTAACACGAGAGTAGAGTGGTCGCTCCAATCATTTGTGGTGATCTTTAAATCTCTTACTTTCAGGGCCATCTGAGGGCTCACAAATATATAGTCCAAGGCACTTTTTGCTTTCCTACTATGCCAGGTATAGTTTCCAGGATTGTCGCATGTCCCCTTGTTGTTATCTCTTACAAGAATCTACTCACATGTGCGTGTTCACTCGAGGTTCCTCTGTTACGAGGTCCCAATACTGCCCTGTCTTTCTCTCTGGAGCCACGGATTTCTTTTAAAACCGCTCAGGAAACACACATTTTTTGATTTTGGGGGACTGGTTGCTGTAGATGGGCTTGACTCCTTTCTGGTGACTAGGCCTGGGCCTTCGTAAAGTATGGGGGAAAACTGAGATCACGTCGGGAAAGTCACCACCTGTAAGGCTGTCCCTGATTACACTAACACCAGAATAAATACACCCCTCTAGGGAAATACGGCCAAAAGCTGATCTTGTAAGGATAACAAGTTTAATCTTACAAAAATGAGGATGATAGCAAAGGACCCTGCTGCCTGAACGGTCTTCTCCTGTTCCTCTTCCGTTCCTTCCTGCCAAAATGGTGGCAGGCAGGGGTTTATATAGTCCTGTCTTGCTGTAGTGGCGTCACTGAGGTTAACCATGGCTTCATCCGAATACGTCCTTCTTCCATACTTCTTCCATACTTGAAACACTTGTGTATAGGCACGTTATAAATACCATACCATATCATATCATACTAGGGATGCTCCAAAGCCTTCTTTTTTTCTTTTGTCAGCAGTTTTGTCAGAGCATGCTGTTCTACATTGTGCTACCTTACACAGAAACACACTGTAGCTCTGCAGACTTTTACAAACCTTGAGGCCTAGCCCCAGGAAAAACTAAACATTTGTCTACATTATTTTCATTAATTCTGTCCATATTTCACTCCTCCTACTAATGTTATCTGGGCCTTGTAGGTTCCCCCCACACTTAATACTTATAATATGTTAAATCTCTGCATTTTGTCACACAGAACATGTAATCCTATTTTTACCCTACATGGACCCTTGACAGACAGTAGACAGTTGGTGAGTCAGTTCGTGTGCTGTCAGTGCTAGAACACTGTGGAAGCGGCCTGCAGTCCATTTTTATAATAGGCCACATGCCTTCTGGGAAGGAGGGGGGAGTTTGATTCATCTACCGCAGTAAGATCTTCCAAAGCCTAGGATCTGACCTTACAAATCCATCCAGCTAATAGTTAATTGCGCTTTATATTTAAACAATAACTGCCTTCTTCAGTGCCTGCCGATGTCTGTGTATGTGATTATATTTGCATGAGAGAGCCTTCACAGTGCCCCTCCAGCCCCTAGGCCATTATAGCATCTAAAAGAGGTCTTGCCTAACTCTAAAACTCTTGGGGGTGCTGGAGGACCCTGGTTCTTTGCCAACACACGTTATAAATAACTTATCATATCATAATACATGTGCATACTCACACAACCCTCTGCATGCCCGCAGCCATACATGTATACATAGACAGATAGATACCCAATGCTTTTTTTTGTCTTGACTAACCTAATTGATGCTTAACCTCCTATACTGCTCGGGACTCCATCACCACCACGCTCTGATCCGGACAGCATGCCCCAAGCACTCTTCAGCAAGCAACGAGGAAGCAGGAGAAGGTGTCAATCAAATACCTCTTCCTGAGTCCTGGTGCCTAACATGCACAAAGGACCTTCACTAACTCAACAAAACCCCAAGCCTCCTAACGCGTCGAGGTACACACAAGCCACTCAAATAAACCTTTGGGGCTGCACTACCCCAATCTGTAAGCCAAGTGGGCCATGCATAGCTCAGGAAGGAAAACACTCTCTGCCTTGCATGGCCTATTGGATATTTGCAGCTGGGGTACCCTGAGCCAAGGCAAATGAGATTTCCACCCCAACTTTTGGCTGTCGGCTTACCTCTGCCGGGTTCGCATTCGCTGCCTTTTGTAACACACTGTTCGTGCTCTTTATTTTCAACATGCAGGATTCACTTCTCTTAGCTTTCACAGTTCTCTGTCGGGCAAAGACTTTCAACGATACAGAGGATTTTACGAGATCCCTATATGAACACTTTGACCATTCTTCGCCTCTTCTCAAGTCCTTCTGGTTATGGTAGTCTTTTTTACTGTTGGGTAATCACTCTCTCCTTGTCTCCCTCTTGATCTGTGCCATCTTTCTCCTCATCTTGTACTGCTGTGTTGAGTTACCTCTTACGTTGTGCGGTCTGCCTTGCTCTTCCTGTGCCTTTGGGGAAGGGAAAGGGCCATCAGGTGTGTATGATTCTGGTCAATTGATTGACCCTGGTATTGGTACACGCCAGGTAACGGCTCTGGTGTTAGCCTATTGTCTTTCGTGTTGTGCGAAAGTGTTTTGGAATACCCTACGTGGTAGGATGGGGAAAAGGTGTGGAAGAAAAGGGGGATACTGCATCTCGGCCATCAGTGTCCCACTCCCACTCCCGAAGGACCCCCCATCCAGGTGATACTCCCTCACTGGTCCACCCCCAGGACCTGGATCCAGTAGCGATGGCTGTGTCCTGGCCACCTGATGACAGATCTTTGGAGACTAGCTAGTTAGACACTGTCAGGTTTCTCACAGTCCTCAGCTGAGGGAAACCTCAGGGTTAACACTGTCCTGGCTGGTCTCCTGCATAATTTGCAGTGGGTTTGCAACATGTTGCCATTATGGATGAACTGCCTTTGCAAACATCCTTTGTGTTTCTCATTGTGTTTTCACCAATTCATCCGAAAAGGTTAACTGAGTTTCTGAAACTACAACTGAAGCTGGAGGAAATACTGAGGGATGTATACTATATAAACGAAAATAATGGAAAGCATCCCAGTAGTAGAATGAAAAGTTGTGCTGTATGCATATTAATTCTTCCATGTGCTTTATTTTGGTGATTGCCATAAAAAACTTACAGACATAAACAAATTTAAATTACATTCTCAGGAAGAATAATTAAAATTCAAGTAAAATTGTCAACAAGTCCAATATCATTTAGTAAAACATGTAAATATTTCACATGAAGTGCAGCACTAATTACAGATATGCACAAATATAAAATAAGGTGCAAATGCTTCACCTTGACTACCAGGTCTTGTTGAAGAGTCAACACCAAAAACTATGTTCCCACTAATATCTTCACTGATTTATTAATATTTGTTTTGTTTCCAAGTTATTTCTTGAAAGAAAAGCATAACATCAATGTTTTGTAAATAATCTTTCTTTTGTACCTATGCACATTCAGCAGTTGGTAACAATTTCCAATTGTCTTGGGATGCAGATGCAAAGCAGTGGAGATACTGTTCCAAGATTTGAGTTAATCTTTCTGTTTGTCAATTTATTTGGGGATGATCCCTAGAGGAAAGAGCATTTTCTGTTCCTACAGCTGAGCAAAGGGCTTCCCCCAAAAAATGAAGCATATTGTGGACTACAGCTTAATTAATTATTTTCATTTAACCAAATCTTTATTCACATTTAGATCGCATTCACATTTTACAAAACCCTCAGTTTACTATTCACATAGGAACTCTGGATGCATCAGCCTTTTGCATCTCTCTGCAGCTTTCCTCTAGTCGAAAACACATAACAAAAAAGTAAACATTAACTGCACCAACTTCTCAAGTATAACTCACCAGGCTAGTCTAGGTGTCTCACTATGCTCACACTCTTCTATCTGTCATCTACTTCTTGCTCCTCCAGGAGGATGTTAAGCATTCAGAATCTTTTTGCGATGAACAGATGATTTCCATCATTCAGGGCATATGTTAGAAAGGGCGACCAAAGCCTGCCGAATCTGTTCACTGTGCCTCGGGCAATTGTCATCTTTTCCATGCTTTCGCAAATGGCATAATAGGACTTGGACAGTATTGCTCTCTGTCGCCACTGCTTCTCTATACAGCATTTGGTACACATAATCAGGTTTGCACACAGTATCCCTGTACTGTCTCCCAGACTGTGCCCACCTTCCCCAGTGAAGCTAAGAAGCGCAAGTGGTCCGTCAAGCTCCAACTCAAACCCTAATATTCTGCTTACCCTCGACTTTACCCCCTGCCAGAAATGCTGGAGATGGGGGCACCCCAACCAAACATGCTCTCCCGTCCCCTCCTCCCTGCATTGCCGCCAGCACTTTGGCAAATTAGAACTGTACATTTTGTGAAGCCATGCAGTCGTATAATGCCACCTGTGCAATATCTTAAACGGCAGCTCTTGGTGCTGCACTGAGGTATACGGACCAAACCACCCCCTTAAGGCTTGACCCCATTCTTTATCCGAGAAAACCCCTCCCATACTCGTTTCCCATTTGCTCCTCACCCCCAGCCGTCCCAGCTCCCCCTTTTCTAGTAGTATTTTGTACATGGGGGGGATCAGCCCCCGGTTGGTTTCACTCACTGAGACAAAAACTTCCTACCCCATCATTTACCTCTTGGCTCTCTCCATTAGTGTTGGAGTAATGTCTGAGCTGTTGATAGGCGTAGTAGTCCTCTTTACTCAGTGGATACTCTCTGCTGCACTCCTCAAAGGTTTTGAAGAGCGCCGCCTCATAGAGATCTCTGATTTCTTTCATACCCCCATCTATCTATCGCTTAAACCTATTGTGATCCATTCCCGGCAGGAAGGGAGGCTTTTCCTAAAATTAGAGTCTGCGGTGATGGCCAAGAGTGCTATGTGATGCCTTTTATTCAGTTAGTTCCATACTCCCAGCATATTCCTGGTTATCAGGTTCTCCATCAGCCACCCTGGTCTATCCTCCCTCCGTAACCAAGCTATTTTCCATATGTACCCTGCTCTTTTTTTTGTTGCTCTGTTGCAGACACTAATTTATGCAAAAAACAAAGCACTTTCATGTCATTCAGACATTTTGTTTTTTATGAGCTGTATCATGTAGCTCTGGAACAGACTCAATGGAGTTACAAATCTTTTGTAGAAATAAATGTAATCTCAAAGACACATGTCTTGCCTTACATTGAACGATTAAGAAGCTGTCTCGATATGTTACTTCCGGTAGTGTCATAAGAGAGCATCAGCCACCCTATTTGTTTTTTTTTACCAACTTTATTTAATAAATATATATGAAACAACACAACTGAGTAACATCAGAAATATCAGTGAGAATAAGTGAAAGAACACAGCATATACAGCAGTTCATTATAATGTAAATGACACACTAAGTTAACAGCATTTCAGAGAAAAAAAACATTGAAAATCATCCCCACCCTCCTACCCCATAACAAGACAGAACAACACAAAACTGCAAAACCAACAACAGCACAAAACAAACACCCCTACCCACCCCCAATCTCAAAATCAATGAACAGAAAAACCATAGCCTGCACCTTATCCAAATAGATCATGAAATGACCCCCACCTTTCCTCATATTCAATTTCCCTATGATGTCGAATTGCCTGAGTCTTCTCATACCAAGAGATCGTACGTATATCTGACACCCAAGTCTCGCAATGCGGCTTCTTCCTAGACTTCCAGACCTTCATTATTTGTTTTATGGCCATCAACAATGCCCTATCAATCCAATCCAAATACTCCCACAATTCCACATTCCGACCATCAGTTGAAAGGAAAATCACTGATAGAAAGGTACGAGGCAAGAACATACCAGTTACCATATCAATACAATCTAAAACCTCGCTCCAAAAGTCTACCACTCTACTACACTCCCAGAGCATATGTAGATAAGTCCCTCTCAAGCTTCCACACCCACAGCATAAATCCACATCAGTCAAACCTCTCCCTTTCATCCTCACCAGCGTCTAATAAATACGAACCAAAAGACGTTGGTGAATATACCTCAGATTGAAATCAACCTTGGCCTTCACTGAAGCCCTCCAGCTATTATCCCACACATTCTCAGAAAGGTCAGTTCCCAATTCACACACCCACTTCATTCGCAACTGGTCCCAGGAATTCCTCATACAATCCTGCAGAGGCATCAACTTAACATATGAAGAAATCGTCTTAGGAGATGTAGCGAAGATCTCAAAAATATGAGGACTACCACCCAAAGGTTCACTCAACATTTGCATCCTTTCTACTAGTAACTGCTCTAAAAGCCCATACCTACCCGCCTACCTGTTATGCAACCCATAACAATTAAACAATTCTCCAAACGGAACCATCCTTCCCTCCCTCCATACATCCCCGATCTTCAGAACACCTCTATTAGTCCAACCCCTCCAATTAAGCATCTTATCATTAATGGTTAGACCCGGATTCAACCAAATAGAAGCCGAAGCATACAAGTACAAGGATTGTCCACACCCCAGAATCCAAGCAACCAAAGCCGACTTTGAAACCACTAGAGCTTCCAATTTAGCACCAGAATTCGCCAGTCTCCCACAAGAATATAAACAATCCAAAGAAAAAGGAGACAACAGTTCCCTTTCTATTAAAAGCCAATATGGGTCTGATGCCCGCCACTCCTTAAAATAATAAAAAGCTTTGTTTAATAAAAAGCCCCTACAATAATTCTCCAATACCGGATAACCAAACATCCTATCTGTGCTTCCGGCAAAAGTAGATAAAAAATCTTATTGGGTGTAAAAAATGAAGCTCACCTTGCTTGTCTGCTATTCAAGCGTTCCATTCGCTGCCGCATTTGCCGTCTTGTATAGTCCGTTCACGTTTCGACTGGAAACCCTGCACCCATTAGCAGGACCACTCAGAGGAGGCTTGTCTATTAGCGGGCTGTCCTTTTTCCAGAAATTATTATTTTCCGGCATGGTTAGTTTTTGATATAAAACACAATAACAGATCTTTCTTTTTGTGAATATATATTTGTTTGGGTATTCCTAGTAAGAGGCACAGAGAAGATACGAAAAAGAGAATATAGACAATGGCATTTCCAAATCTTCCTGGATCATCTTTCAATGCCCTTTCTACAGCATCTGCTTCTACAATAAATGGAAGAGCAGTTTCGGGGGTGGCAAAGTGCGGGGCATCGATAAGCATGCATTTTATAATAGGGAGATCTTTCCCAGCCTGAAAATTCCATTGAAAGTGAACCCCTTTCTTCAACAGCTGAGTGATAGTTGCTGTGGTGTTTTAGACTTCCTCAGAAGTGCTGTGCTTCTAGGACAGTAGCTGGTGAAGGGCATTTGAGAAGTGCTACAATTGGCATATGATCCATGGCAGTAGGCAAGATACCGCTGGTGACAGTGCGCTTTATAGGTTCACATAACATAATAGATATCCCAAGTAAGAAACAACAACAGAATCAAAAACACATTTATGAGGATCAGAGGTCAAAAGATGTTGCCACAAACCTTCTTGAACATAGTAAGCGTGTATGACGTGTTATTGAGGAATAGTAGAATATCAACATCACATACTATAACATATTGCGCCTCATTACACGGTAGGCGGTAACCATGGCGCTATTAGCGCCATGGTTGCCACCGGTATTTTACCGTGTCCGCCTTGGTGGATGGCGGAATTACCGCCCTACTCCAAGGTGAGCGGGGGCGGTAATTCCCCATTAACCAAGGTACTTCCCCATTCCCATTTTTACCCCCATAGGGCTCAATGGGAATGGGGAAGGAAGTAATTACGGTACCGCAAATTGCGGTACGGTAATTAGCACCAAGGTCCCTTTGAGGGCCCGTTCCTTAACGGCTGGTAAAACCAGTCGTTAAGGTCGGGTCCCGCAAAGGGACCTCGTATTAAGACGGTAAGGTTTTACCGGTACCGGTGCCCTTACCGGTACCGGTAAACCCTTACCGCCTACCGTGTAATGAGGCCCATTGTTATAGTAACACCCAAAAAAGCAAATACAGAAACGAGGACGAAAATAGCAATTTCTTTTGGTCGAATGTTTTGATTTTCTTGCACCTTTTTACATAATGAATATAAAAAAGGCGGGGGGTTTGGAGGGACATTTAAAAAATACAACAGTTAAAATATTTTCGAAATTCGACCACCCATACAAATTGTTGTTTTGATCCTGCATTGTATTTTTTCAGCATTACAACGTAGCACTATTGTTATAGGGTACCTGAAAAGACTGATAAGATGCCACATATTCCAAAGGGCATACCCCAATATCCATTAAGTCCAAATGGCCACCCAAAGAACACTTTCCATTCACTACTGCTTCAAAAGTCTTATAAAATGATAAGCCCCACAGACATCTAATTTAGTGAACATGGCAGCCATGCAGAGGAATTCCAGGATGCCTAAACTGAAAGGGAGAGACTATGGGTCTTTTATTTTCACCCTGTTAAGTCCTCTGAAATCATTCCAGTTCCTGAGTTGGTGTCTTTTTTAGGTGCAAAGAACAAAGACCCTCCTGTGAGAGATTTAGATTCAGTTGTCAAACCCCTCTTTATCTTGTCATGGATGTACATCATCACATGCGATACAAGCACTTGCTCAAACTGAACCATAGCACCAGTTACTAAGCCCATAGCACAGTCACATGGCCATTGAGGTGGAACTTCCTTTGGCTCACGCTCTATGAACGTATCTTCAAACCCATGTTTTCTGGAGAAACCGCCGAAAACATTTGGACCATAACTGGGTTCCAATAGTTATCCGTCTCACAGAAATTCGGTTTGCAAATCTCTCAACCCAAAAGAAGGGTAGCAGATGCCCAAATGATGTACTACGGATTGTGACATTGCAATCCGGGCTTTCCCATACTAGGAGAGTAGCCTGTGGTTGCTGTTGAATCAAGACATACACTGCGAGGTGCATCACTAGTGAGGCGATGTGCCCCGTCACCTCAGGGCATATCGCCATTTAAATGGTCTCTTTTTAAAAAAAAGAAAAAAATGAGACATACCTTTGCTGAGCGGCGCGCCGTCGTGCACTGCTGTCCCATAAAGTCAGTTTTCAATGTTGATAACTGATATCATCAACATTGAAAACAGACTTCGAGATGGCACTGTGCGGTGTCGGGCCGCGCAGCAAAAGGTAAGATTCTTTATTTTTTTAAAGTCACCATTAATACCTGTGTAGGGAGCTACACGGGTGTTAGAAACCTGAAGGTGTCTCCCTTACTAGTCACCGGGGGTCTGTCATCTGGGTGGCCAGGACACAGCCATCGCTATTGGATCCAGTTCCTGGGGGTGGACCAGTGAGGGAGGATCACCTGGATGGGGGGGTCCTCTGGGAGTGGAAGTGGGACACCAATGGGTGAGACACGGAATCCCCTTTCTCATGACACCTTTTCCCCATCCTACCACCTAGGATACTCAGAAACTCTAACCCCCTTCTTTCCGACATGAACACTTTCTTACACCACGAAAGACATCGGACTAACACCAGAGCCGTTTCCCTAGCATTTTCCAACACAAGGGTCAGGTAGAGTCAGGCAATTAATAATAACCATAGACACCTGAGGGCCCGTCCCTTCCCCACAGGGATAAAAAATTGAGCAGGAGAGCACGCTACGAGCAAGGCAAACCGCATGACAAGACAGCTATTCCAGGACGGCAGTTCAAGGGGAGGAGAAAAGTGGCGAGAACCGAAGGGGCAACAAGGAGGGAAGCAGCCTTGCCCTTTTCAACCCAGACCCGCAAAGCCTGCGTAGAAGGAATCATAAGACCACGAACAATAGCCGACGTGTGCTGTATCGGATGTCAGGGCTTTAAGTGGGCCGGGTCCTGCCGGGGCCAGGCCCCAGCAGGCTCCGAAATTTCGTTTTGAGGCGGGGCCCTGCCGGGGCCCACTAATCTCCCCTGGAAGCCCCGGCCACTACACAAAAAGGCATTTTTTTCTACAGCCTGAAGCTCTCGCTCGTGAGCGATAGCTTCAGGCTTCAGAAAAAAATGCCTTTTAGCCATAATGGTGGCGCCGCACCTGCGAGGCATCCCTTTAATCAAGTGATGCACGTGGGCCGGCGCCACCATTATGGAGAAAACGTGAGGCCGCTGGAAGCAGAGGCCTTGCTTTCTAAATACTGAAGCTCCCGCGGATTCGCAGAGGTTTCAATCTTTAGGAAAAAGGCCTCTGCTTCCAGTGGCCTCACCCTTTCAGCCTTAATGGTGACGCTGCCCCTCCTCAGCTGGCGAGGGGCAGCATCACCATTAAGGCTCAATAGGCGAGGCGCCGTCTCCTGCCAGGCAAGCCTATACAAAATAAATGCAGAGATCAGCACCCTCTCCCCCATTGGGGAGAGGGACCTAATCTCTACAAAAGGCTGCCTGGCAGGGGTGCCAGTAGCCCATTGAGCCGGGGCTTGTCAAGGGGGCGTGGCCTAACGGGCCATGAAGACCCCCGTTGTTAGGCCACGCCCCCTCGATGAGCCCCGGCTCGCTTTGTAGTGCCACTTAAGGCACTGTCGGATGTCAATGATGCATAGTGCCCTCCTTTGCTGATAACCAAAGCAGGGAGAGACGCTTGTTACCGTGGTACTGTCCTTGACTCCAGAGACAAGAAAAGCCAAGCGATTCATCACTGCCGGAGAGTTGAAGGGAAAACCAATAAGAAACCAAACTGTGTTGAGCGAAAAGTTGCAAATGGCAAATTAAAGGAAATCAAAGAACTATTAACACTGCAGGGGAAAACCAGATGCAGAGGGGTCTGGCGCCATGTGGGTGCTCACTTGAAAGACTCTGGCTGATCCCCCTTATTGTTGAAACTACTGATACCAAAAGGCCTTAGGGGAGCCGCAAGGAAAAGGTCAAAGTGGTTATACAGGGTTCGAGTAAAAACCCCTGTACAGTCAAAAGTCTTGACCAGCAAGTAATTGGAACGTTAAGGGGAAAATCCTGTATCGTGATAAAGTAGAAGGAACTATGTGACGGGCAAACGTGAACCCGGCTGAGGGATGCCTGCAGAACGGGGTGAAGCATGATGCCCAAATGAATATTGTGGATTGTTTAAAAAGACATTGGGACTTGTGAATGAAACAGGTGAAATCTTTTGAATTCAAGCCGTAGTGAACCTAAAGAAGGGGGTGCTAACAATCGAGAAGGGTCTGAGCCCGGAAGAGTGGGATCCGGGGGTGAAAAGCCATCATCCAATGACTTGTGAATAGAACAGGTGAACTCTTTTGAAATAAAAGCTGTAGTGAACTCGACGGAGGGAAGCTTACATTCGAGAAGGATCTGAGCCCGGAAGAGGGGGGCCCATGGGTGCAAGCCATCACCCAACATAACGAAATAGAATAAATCTTTTGAATAAAGATTGCAGTCAACCCGACGGAGGGAGGGTGCCATTCGAGAAAGGTCTGAGCCAAGAAGAGGGGGCTCCATGGGTGAAAGCCATCATCCAACGTACATACGGAAGAGGAACTTTTGTTTTGTTATTTTCAACACATCAGGTCCTCGGAGGCAAGAGACTTTTGGCAGAAAAGAGACTTAACCACTGAAGATCCTGATACCAGAGAACAGAACTGTAGTGTTGTGCTGGGAAACCCCCGAGGGTGTGCTGTGCTCAGGAGTCCCCACCTTGTCCCGTGCTCAAAACGTGGGAAGGGGGACTCCGGCTATAAAATCCTGACTATATGCGTATACATATTTTGTGTACACTTCTTTCTTTCTTGTGAACCCTACCCCACACTCTTTTTGCATTTAGTTGTAAGGACTGCCAATAGTTCTTTTAGTGTAGGCCCCTTTTATTGACAAGACACCACTAGGACTGCCTTTATTATTATTTGATGGCTGTAGCTTGCTCCCGTCTTAGATTTAGGCTTAGATTAGGCATTTAATAAACACCCTTGAACTGTGATCATTTGTGTCTCGTCTTTACTGTTGCCACCATGAGTTCCTTACAGGTGTTAAGAGACGAGGGGGAAAGGGGACCAGGGAAAGGAAAGAGGCGCTGGCTACCTAGGCTGCTCGGAATGCGTCCTTGCACCATACAATACAACCCACATTACCAGCATCCTGATTGGCCAGCGTCCCCTTCCAGGGTGCTAATGTTCATTCAGTTACTGCTCTGGAAATAAGAGGCCAACCACTAAGACCCTCTGTAGCTTGGGACTGAGGCTTTGATGCTTGCGGATGTCATTCTACGATACCGATTTTATATCCACTAAAGAATCCAAGGCTCTACGCCAAACAAAGATTTATTTCTGTGCAGGCAGTTGCATTGTCCGGGTAAAAACCCTGAATAACTTGTAGATTTCTACCACTGGTTGCTGCAAAATTATTCTCCTTTGTCTCTCCTTCCTCTCTAGATACAGGATCAATCGTTTCTTGACTTACGCCAAGCGCTTAATGGACGGTCTTTCACAAGACGACCCCTCTTACCACAGCACATACAGAGAAACAAAGATTCTTTATGGAGCATTCCTTCATCAGAAAAAGGACCCCTCAGTGTTCCAAGATGCATTGGAATAACTTGTACAGAAAGTACATGGATTAGTTGTACGCCAGACCTTCTTTTCTTACTGTTTTTGTGCAAGTGCAAATCTAAATGACGAACCATGCTCACCAGTTCAGTGAAAGAAGCAGGATGTGGAACTTGGGACAATTAAACTTGCCTTTATTTTATTTATATAGCGCAAAAAAGGGCCCGGTGGCACAGAGGCGCTAAACTAGACGAGGACAACACTTAACAATAAATCAGGTGCATTAGCAGGTCTGGAAATCAACAGGCAAGGGGAGTAACAAAACTGGGTGGTTTTCCGCCCTTGTTTGAAGACAGATAGTGATGTACATACTCTCATGTCGGGTGGCAGAGCAGTCCAGAGTTTGGGAGCTGCGTGTGGGAAGGAACCCTGTGCCACGCAGGAGAGTCTAGTCCGTGGAATTACCAGAAGGGAGGCATTATTAGACTGAAGTGTTCTTCGAGCTGGTAGCCATGAAATGCAATTAGACAGGTACCTATGGCCCCTGTCCATAGAGTCAGCGGTGTGTGATACAATGTACACAAAATAGTATCCTGTTACTCACTGGGAGCCAATGCAGAGCTCGTCTAGCTGCGGGAACATGATCTGTTCTGCACAGCCCTTGCACAATGCAAACAGAATTGTTCTGAATGACCAGCAGACGGGTAAGCTCCTCTTTGGCAATGCCCAGCAGGAGACTGGCACAATAGTCCAGTTTAGCAACTATGATAGCACATGCAATGGTAGCACAGTTAATGGTGTTCAAAAAGGGGCAGAGCTGGGCCAGCAATTTCAGATGGTATGAAGTACTGGAGACCAGACTATTAGCCTGAGCTTTCATGAACAGCTCTTGATCTAGTGTGACTCCAAGAGTCTTAACCTTGGATTGGGTCTTGATGGTACAACGCGCAATATTGAACTGACGATATTCCAGGCTTAGCTTCCGTAGTTGTGGTGAGGTACCAACAACCATGAGCTCTGTCTTAGAGACATTAAGTTCAACCTTATTAGCTTGCATCGAAGTTTGGATCAGACTATAGATTAGATTCACGGTAGTGGAGTCGGTGGTATAGTCCCCGGAAAGAGGAACAAGGCATTGTATGTCATCCGCATAGTTGGCATATATTATGCCAGCTGCAATCGATTGATCGAATAATGGGAGCATGAAGATGTTGAATAGTGTAGGTGACACACCAAATCGAATGGTGCAGACAGATCTAGTAGCACACGCATTGCTGTACTCCTCTTTTCAAAGATATTTAAGTCAAGAAGGGTCGACTCTGTGCTAGGAGCACGTCGAAACCCAGATTGATACTGGCCCAAAATATCATGATGACAAAGGAACTCTTCAATTTGTAGCTGGGCCACCTTGTGTAATATTTTGAGCAGGTAAGGGACATTAGTAATTGGTACATAAGCAACCAGGGAGGTTTTTTTGAGCAATGGAGAAATCTAGGCCTGTTTGATGTTCACAGGGACAGATTTTTCCCTGAAAGAGTTATTCACAAATTTGTTGATCAAGGGGACCAGTTGTGGAGCACATAGCTTAACCATGAGGGCAGGACAAATTTCCCTCTTGCAATTCGTGGACTTAAGTTTCCTCAAAACGTCTTCTAAATATTGTTCGCTAACAGGCTGGAACTTAAATTTGGGACATTTGGCATCAATACTTGGGGATGCAGCGTCAACAATAGATCTGCCTCCCGTCCCACCTTTAGCAGAGATATATATTTGAATGTTCTTCAACCTATTTATCATGGCATTTTGAATGGCCATAAACCACTTAGAATCTTTGGTGACCTGCGAGGAAAGGGCACATGGGCCCTCCAATTCTTTAAGGATTCTGAATAGCTCCCTAGAATTGGAGGTTGATCCAGCAATTCTTTGGTCATAAAAACACTTTTTTGCATCAATATAGCTTTTTGATGTGCTTTGGCTGCTACGGAATAGGTGATGTTATCTTCAGTAGAGTGGGTTTTCCCATTGCCTCAGGGCTTTAATCTTAATTGCTTTTAAGATGTGTATATCAGTGGAATACCACTAATTATTAGGCTGGATTTCAACAAAAGTGATTAACCTTCTCGAGTGTATCGAGATATGCTGCAGCAAGCTCATCAGATGTGTTCAGGTTTGGCAAGTTGTTAATGGTAGGTGAAATAAATGGGGCCATAGCAGAAGATGTCAGCTTGCGAAGGTTTCTGTATGAGACTCAGCACTTTTCAAATCGACTTCTTTGAAGGATGGGTATTGACATGTTTCTTTGCAGAAGATAATGGTCAGACCAGGGTCAGGGGATACTTCCTATATCTTCTAAGGTGATATTCTGAGTAAGTACCCAGTCTAATCCCCTACCGTTATTATGAGTAGGCGATTTGATGTGCTGAGAGAGACCTAGGTCAAGCAATGTGGTTTTGACTAATGTGGACAAGGAATACGACTCATCCGGGAAACCCAGGTTAAAATCTCCCAAAATAATAATTCTCACTTTAGGATTGAGACTGGGTAATATCAGATCGCTTAGATTAAGCAGAAAATCAGACATGCTGTGTGAGGGTCTATATATGAGAAAGTTAATAACTATCGAATTAGGGTCTATTTCCTACTTTTCCTATATTACTTCACAATCTGCTACAGTGATATTCTCTAGCTTCCGAATCAAGGCCACTCCACCGCCTTTCCCATTCAAATTGTCAGCTCCCAAGATATTGAACTCTACGGGCACTGCAAGTGTTAGTGCAGGTCCTGCCGCGTCATGCAGCCATGATTCCGTAATTGCACACAGATCAATTTTGTGCATGCTAATATGGTCAGCTACCACGATAGAATGTTTAATGAGGGACCTTGTATTGAGTAGCATGCATTTTATTTTTTGTTTATGCCCTGCTCCGAGGAATATGTTCTCTGATGGGAAGCTTGCTAAAGCAGTTTCATGTGTGATAGAATTAGAGGCATGCTGTAATCTGAGCGAAGTCCATCATGCTTTCCTGGTTGAGTTGATCTAGAGCTATGTTCATAGCCTCAGGCAATTCATCTACATTATCACACGCTCTGGAGTGGTTAGGAATGACCCGGGATAAGAGGGTCAATAGATGTGGTCCGAGAAGGAGAGTTATTTTCAGCCACCTGTTTACACGGCACAATCATGGGAGCACACCGAGCTCAGTGTTTTGTGAAATTACCTGGCCAACTGGCGTTAGACCCATTTTTCAGTATTTCTGGAGGATTTCTGATGCTCTACTACTCCGGCACTGAGAAGCAAGGACATACAAATCCAATGCCCAGATGAAAGGTCACTGAGACGCCGCAGCCAGGCAATAACTGGTCTGTTCGACTTTCAGCCTAGATGGATTTATGAAAAAAGACCATGTATAGGCTTCTAGGTGCATTTTCCAAGCAGAATTTTGAGAGTTTGACCTTTTAATAAGCATAAACAAAATGGCAGACAAACTGACATATTTGGTCAATGACATTTAACAAGCATTTCTATATCATGTAAATACATACAGCTATTATACATTTACCATCCAAACTCACCCCAGAATTAATGTCTGGTCCGATAGCACAGCAAGTAGAGCGCTCGCTTTGACATCTGTGCCGAGCCTGCTGATGCAGATTTGAATCCTGGCAGGGCCAAACTCAGCCTTTCATCCTTCTGAGGTCGATAAATGAGCACCACACACCGTGGGTAATAAGCAGCGCTCAGATACCTGAGGGTTTGTAGCGCTATATAAATGCTAAATTATCATTATTATTAATGTACATGGCTTCGATCGTATATCAATATAATCTGATTAATGGCTAGGGTCATATTGACACAGGCCTTCAATCTGATAGGCCTTTTAATAACAGACACCTATAAAGGGCAACTGGCGTTAGTGAGATAAAGTTTGATATACTAATGATATACTAATGAATAACAAACAGTCATAAATGTTATATGACAAAAAGAGCCTGATTCACAGAAGCGTTTTACAATGGCGCAATCGCATAGGAAAACGCTCTGTGAATCAGGCCAAAATATATACGTAACATTCATACAAGGGGTATGATCCTGATCATGGCTCTGTTGCATACAGACACACATTGATGTGCAACTCAGTTCTGATTTACGACATTTGCAGCGTCAACTCCTGCTCTACTTCTGGCATGCACATGAAATCATCTTGAAGCAACTGCGAGGAGTCGGGAATGAAATTCGGACATAAGTTAGACATGTTTTGGCTAAAGACTTTTATTGATGAATAAAGGGGTTGGGAAAAATGCCTCGTTGTCCCTGTGCTAGAGGTGTTTCCCTATCTTAACTCAAAACTAAGGATCTGTTGGTGTCAGAATGTCCAAAACAAAACCGTCCTGTGTCCAAAGTACTATTCTGACCCTCACATTCTAAGGAAATAAATCTTAAGGTGCAAAGGATAATGTCATGGGCCTTCAGTGTTTCAAAATTGTTCATTGGGAAAAGGAATAAATAACTCCAACAAAATGCCTCTCAAGGATATTGCTCCTTAATCGAGAGAGTTTTCCCTTCCCCTAAATTCTTCTTCATGGTTTCTTGAAAACAACAGTTTGTGTCTTTCCTTTTGATCAATACCGAAGTCATGTATATCTTTGGCCTTTGGGTTGTCAGGATGTCTGGTATATTCTTCTGCCAGGATTCCTCTGTTCCCCTATAGTCACACACTTGTGACTAAAGTACACCGTTCCTTCAAGTAGGTGGGTAGAGTTTGGGTGTTTTTATGCTACTGTTCAATTTGAAGAGGTTGGCCCCAGAACACAAAAACCACACCATCTAGTGATGAGGGCAAAGGGTCACTTGACTCACTTATGTCCCGCTGAGACCCATAAACACAGGGGCCCTTGCTGGACTCAGCACCAGGCTCATATAGAGATGTGAGCAGGAACACTTTATTTCAGTGCAGGAGTGCTTTTATTTATTTCAGTGCAGGAGTGCTTTTCTTTTACAAGAACTTTCCAGGAGCTGAAAGCCTTTATTCCAGAGAACATCTTCATGTGCTGACTCATCGGGTGTGGCTGCCTAGGCCTGGTCTTCATGTGCTAACTCATTGGGTGTGGCAGGCAGGCTGAACCTGGTGGCCATGGCTTCAGAAGCTCAGCTATATAAGCTGCTCCATCCTTAAGGCCAGTGCTTCACGTTACTGTGCCCTTGCGTGCAACGTGATGCTCACCGCCGCTTGGACCAGTTTACTTACCTTTGAAACCAGGCGTTCTCCTACATACTCACCTCCAGGAAACCAGTGCTTCATCGCTTCATCTGCAGAGTCATCTCCTGACATCCAGTGATCTTGATCCCGATGCCGCAGCACTGCGCTCCGCATCCACGAACTCGGACCCTGTGAAGAAGAAGAAAGACAAGGTTAGAACATCCGTCCTAGGGCTGCGCCGCATTTGAACCCTGTGCGCCCCCTAGTTAACAGACCTGAGCGCCCTCCCCCCCGGGAGGGCTGCAACCGTGCCCCAACGCCTCTGCAGAGACCAGGTGAGCGTAACATGCCCTTTGTCTTCACACTCTTGTAGTTAGTTGCCTGTCTCTGCAACTCCACTTTTGATAATTGATCACATTAGCCCTTTTAACTTATTCCTTGTACATGGCATATATCCTTGTTAGTGTTTTGCTCACAGTTCCAATTTTGGTAGTCACTACATTAGTGCTATTGGTTAATTCACATTGTCTGGTAAATACTAACTTGTGACTGTCTCTCATTCTCTGTACATAGGGGAAAACTTCAAAGATTTGCTTTGTGGTAAATGTACATTTACTTTCTCGCTTTAGGTGTTAACAAACAGTTTCCTTTCTTTAGCCGTTTTGGGTTGTTCAACGTTTAACATGCGTTGTTTTTACCAATATGTCCAGGTGTCCCCTTGGTCCCAGCATGGACTCACCGGCTCTTCGTGGCATTTCCCAGTCTGCTTGTAGCCTGCCAATGACAGCCACCCGATGCTGCCTTCTTCGCTCTGTTTGGCTTTCGGCTTCCCATGGTTCCGGTTGGGATTTTTTTCTCCTCTCGGCTGTCCAGTAAATGTCTTGCAGCTTCTTTCCACCGGTGAACACCCAGGAGCTCTGACATGCTTCTGGCATTACCGTGGGGAATCTTCTTCACACAGCCTTTCCCTGGCCTATAACTGAGCCGGTTGGCTCCAACGTCCTTCTCTCAGCTCCTCGGTAACATGAAAACCAGCAGCCCTCTCCTACCGGCAGTCTGCCATTTCTTCTGGTTGATCGTGTTTCAAACATTCCAGGCACGCTCGCAACAACTAGAGTGCTGCTGGTGCTCGGGACTCCTACTCTGTATTCCTCCATTCCTCTTCTTAGTCGCATTGTTAAGGTGTTTCTGGGAACCGTAGCTTCTTTTAACTAACTTGCACGAAAACATTGGAGGAATGGCTTTATCATGTTCTGAAGGCAAGTCAGTGTTGGAAAGTTGATCTACAGATGGGTTTCAGAGAAGTTCTGCACTCTTTGAGGGAGCAGGGAAAGAATAACAAAAGGCCATTAAGGTGTTTTCTATGGGAGATTCAACCTGCAAGGGGAAAGGGGGATACCATGCCTCATCCTCTGATTCTACCACTCCCTCTCAGAGGTTGTCTCTCCCCCTCTCTCATGTAGCCACCCCCCAGGGTCAGGATCAGGTAGCGGCTGCCATCCCATACCACATGCAGGGAGGTCACTGCTGTAAAGGGAGTAATTATATCATTGGATTCGTTACACAACCTTCTGGGATTGCACTCAGTGACATTAGAACAGGCTCCAGCCCTAAATTACCACGTTTCCATCCCATTTCCACAGGCGCAGGAAGGTCAGGTATGGTACAATAGGCATTTCTCCACACCATGGCTTGATAGTGTACGCTGATCAAATGGAAATGAAGAGCATCACTTGTCGGTGACATTGCTTCTGGTTTACCAGTCGTTGAGAACAATATATGTCATGCTTAACCAACAGAGTCTGTTCTGTGCACATTATACATTCTGCAAACAAACGCTTCTGCGGATTTCATAGTCTCCTCTGTGAGTTCACCAATGCCCAAGTTCTGCAACAATTCACGGTGCTCTTTGAAAACCTTCTATAATGAGCGTTTCATCTAAAAAAGTGTCTGGGGCAAAGACCTTGGATGCCAGGATGTATGTTGGGGCAGCCACCACCACCACCCAAGCTTATCGGCGCCAAGTACAACCCAATTCTATTCTTTCTGCACCACCCCATTCACTCCTATTGATACCTTCTTTTGGCTCCCTTTGATACTTTGATGCCCTGTGAGAATGGATGCCTCCTAACCCCCTTAACACTGACACATAAGTGTCAATACTGTAGGGAAGGCATGGTATCACAAGTATGACACTGACACAATGGGTACAAATTTGTAAAACCTTTATTGAAATTGTTGGGGCTGGAGAAACTCCTACGTTATCCTATAACTAAGATGGGAGTAGTCTCGACCATCAAATAATAAATAACGCAGTCCTACTGGAGTCCGTCAAATCAAAGTGGGCTATGCTACCAAAACCCAGTGTCTGCCCTATCTCTTGTACATAAAAGTGTAAAAAGGAGAAATGTATGCACAAGGAAAAATCAGTGTTCAAATGAATAAATGTGGTTGAACCAGCGTTCCTCCCTATGTTAAACCTCACAGAGTAATGCTGTTGACACACTGTGGCTCGATTTCCAACACAATAAACAGTTCCAAATCGTGTATCAAGGCCTGTCTGCCCTTCCACATTAAAGTCTCTTTTCTTGACTTCCAAAATAATGTTCAACCAAAGGTTCACAAAGGTCCCCCTCTGTCGGGCTCAGACCTTTCACCACACAGTTCTCCTAGGTGCCCCTCACGATAAAGTTCAACACAAACTTGCAAGGGGGGGTCCCTTCCCCAAGCTTATTTCACTTTGGGTCTCCCTCTGTTGGGCTCGGACCACTTTTGGATGTCGAAGTCTTTTGAATGTGCGTGGCTTTCTTTACAAACCACAGCAGGACAACTTTGACGCAAACTTTACAGCTCAACTTTCACTCTCTCCATCTCTAGGAGTTAAACTTCTTTATTTCACTTTTGCTGTTCATACGCTTTATCGCTTCAAACAATGTACTTTTCACAGAGACTTTTGAGTGGGCTACTTCCTTTCGCCAGACCACTCAGTTCCTTAGTATCGCTGATTTAGCAGCTTTCTTTTACTTCAAAGTTAATTCACATGTCTGCCTTTCCTCGGGTCTCATTCACACTTGTAATATAATGTTGCTACTTCAAATTTTAACACACACCAGTCTTTCAGGTCACTGGCCAACTGACTGGCTTTGTGCGTCTCTTTCTTGGTTTTGCGATTTCCAATTCACGAGTTAAGGTTAGTACTACAGGCTGTGCCTCACCTCCCCAACTCTGCTGTTCCCCCGGGATGGTCGCTGGTGTCCTTGAAACACAATGCAGTCTTCACTTGTGGGATCTGGCCTTCTCCACGTGCCTTTCGTGACCTGTCAGAGGCAATGACCTCCAGTGGGGAACTCTTGGGGTTTTCGAGGCGCTGCTCTTGTCCCTTGGTCCACCGCTCTGCTCCAGTAGGTTTGCCTTCATCCCGGAAGTCCTGTTCATACTCGTGTTCCGCCTTGCTCGGAGTGTGTATTTGGGTTCTGCCTTTTACTCGTGTGAGGAGAGCTAATTGGTATCAGGTGTATGCACTTAGAGTGAAGTGCCTGACGTTGCCTGACCCTGATTAGCGGGACATGTCTAGTACGATGTGTAAAAGTTAATTTTGTTACTCTCAGTCACCCTCTTCCTCTGCCCAGTGTTTGTGTAAACAGGGAGGGAGTTGGGACCTCAGAGCATCCTAAAACATAGGATGGGTTGGAAAAACAAAATAGGGGGTAATCCCGTGTCTCGCCATTGGCCGTCTCACCCCCACTCCACGAAGACCCCTCATCCAGGTGATCCTCCCGCACTGGTCCACCCCCAGGGTCTGGATCCAAAGGCGATGACCGTGCCCTGGCCACCTGAGAGAGCTCCCCAGAGACTAGCGGGTGAGACACTCTCCGGTTTCTCACAGTACGTATACTTACTTTTGCCTCGCCAGTTTAATGTTTTGGCCGCTCACCTCCACTGCCTGACGGATGTTCCATGGCCATGATCATAAGGTAGGCAGAGGTATAGTGCAATCCTGTAATAATAAAACATTATACACCAGGTTGATGTGGAAAACGTTCGGCCACAGGCTTTATTCTCAATACAAATAGAAGCATGATCAAAACTTTAGATGCTTTTGGGCACTGTGGTTAGAAAGAGTGAACCCACCTCACACCAGCAGTTTAAACTTATCCGATCAGAAACTCCAAGTGCAGGCCACTGCATGAGTTATCCAGCCAACACTCTGGTTTATCCCCATGGTCCCCTTTACCATATAGCAGGCAGGACCCGCCGTGCATCATTGTTAAATTCTCCCTGCTTTTCTTAGCTGGCAATTTCTTACTTGGCTGCTCTGCCCTGAACCGCACCGCCATGCCCGAGAGGGTCTGCTCCCGTTCAGCCACCCCGCAAAAGCCATCCTAACTACAACGTTTATCTGCCAGGGCCTTAACTATGTTCTCTACAAAAATGTCTATTCCCTCTTTGGACAGGTGGACCATGTCTGGCTGGAACAAGTCGCGATTGTCTAGTGTGATTCTGCCATGTTTAATAATGTTCTGCCCAATACTCTTACAATGCCTGACTAGTGCAGTGTTTAACCTTTTGCTGGATATCTTCTCTGCCATGTCCGAGTTTGCACCGTTCCAAAACCAGCGTGATTTTATTTCTGACATAAATATTTCAGTCTGTTCCAACAATGTGCGATGTTGCACAGGGAATTGCAAATGTCCCCAATGAGCCTTCTCCTCCCCATCCTTGTTAAGGTTGTTGCCCTCCACCCCCATAGGTGTATGACCAGATACTCTGTCGCGGTGTTCAGTCATTGCACCCCAGGCAGGATATTAATATCTTAAGTGGGTAAGGGTGGGCTGTTTAACCCTTCCTGACTGCATCCATTATATAAAAAGGAGATGCACACAACGGATTTACACAAATGAAGCCTCTAGCCAACTGGTGAATGAAATCACCATGTATTAATATATATCTGATCCATGCATCTCCCTTTCTTCCTCTCTCGGCCACCCTTTGGCCATGTCTCCCTCTCCTCCTCCTTTCTCCTCTTTCTCTCTCACAACACCTGACAAGGTTTCTACACAAGTCTGATCTATGAAAGTGTCGGTCAAGCAGTGCTCCCCTACTCCTCCAGAACCATTAAAGACCATATTGACACACTCGCTCCAGCCTTGGCCGATTTCTATAATCACTCTTTCGCCACTTGAACTTCTACCTCTCCCCTTAAGCACTGCCTTGTGCACCCCCTTCTCAATACCGATTGGTATTATCCAAATTGTTCGAACACAATTGTTCGAATGAACAATTGACCTGATTTCAAGGGTCCGAATTGACCTTTTCACAATTGACTGAATATATATATAGGGTTTTGGTGGGGGGTTTTGCGTTGGGTGGGGGGTTGCAGGGGTTTCCCCCGCACATATGTAACAATTGACCTTCACAATTCGGTCAATTGTGAAAAGGTCAATTGTCATTTGAGCAATTGTGACTCGAACAATTCGTATACAACCTACTGATCCTACCTAACTGTCTAACTATCGCCCAATCTCCATCACCCATTTCCTGGGCAAACTCTTGGAAAAGCTGGCCATCTCCCAGCTTACTCTCCACACTAAATCTGTTGGTTGTCTCCATGATCATCAGTCTGGCTTCAGAGCTGCCAGAGGCACAGAAACTACTCTCATGAACATCCGTGAAGATCTGCTCTCTGACCTTGATTCTAGCATTCCTTCTGTCCTCATCCTCCTTGATCTCTTCTCTGCTTTCGACACAGTCAACCACGCCATTCTGATCAATCGACTCTGTGAGAACCTGGGCATCACGGAACAGGGCCTGGAGTGGCTGACCTCCTTCCTCTTGGACCGCCCCTCCCAGGTCCCTTTCTCTCTGCCACCTCTCTCTCGCTGCATGTGACGTTCCCCAGGGCTCTATCCTCTCACCCTGGTTTGTCAACCTCTACCTGGCCCTTTGGCCCACCTTATCTCTACCTTCAGGCTCCCCTCAGCCTCCTCTCCTCTCTCACTCATTCCTGACCGTCTATCCGTGATTCAGGATTGGCTTGCCAATAAAACAGAGATCCTTCTCATTGGGACATCTGCTCCTACTTTACCCCTTTCACTCTGGCCACCGCCATTGGGTCCTCTTCCTTTGCCCTCGTGTGAGGCAAAAAACTTTGGTGTCATCTTCAACTCCACTCCCTTTTTCTCTCCTCACATCTCAGAGGTCGGCAAGATGTCCCACTACCAGCTACACTGCCTCAAAGGGACACTTACCTTTCTCACTTTCCCCCAAAAGCTCACGGTCTCCAGAGCCCTGGTTCTCTCTAGGCTGGACTACTGTAACAGCCTCTTTCTCAATCTGCCTTCCTTTATTCTCTGCCCTCTGCAACTAACCAGAACAGGACTGCAAGACGTATACTTGACCTCAAGCCCAGGGATCGCTTCTCTTCAGCCCTGAAATCTCCACACTTTCTCCTGGTGGATGCAAGGATCAAGTTCAAGACCCTTTGCATTGTCCACAAGGCTTTCTGCGGCCTGGGGCCGCACTACGTCCAAAGCTCTCTTCCAAAATACCTTCCTTCTCGAGCCCTTCGCTCAGCTACCTTCAACTCTCTAAGGGTCAGACACTTCTCCAAGCAGAGAGTGGGTGGTAGGCCTCCCTCCTCTGCAGGTGCCTCCTCTGGAAGGGCCTCCCTGCTCCTCTCAAACTTGAGCTGGAACACATGAAGTTCCGGAAGCAGCTCAAAACTTTTCTCTTCTCCTCTGCTTTCTCTGTATCCCTCCCCTGCTGACCTACCTATCTACTGTACCGACTGGTTGCTTGGCTACGCTCAGAGTCTTACTGGGTACCAGGCTCCTCCATGATCATTCTCCCCTAAACTGGTCCATGCCTATGGCACACTTAGGGCCTGTAACTGTAACCTCTCCAGTCCCCTGCCTCCTTGCACTTACCCAGAGCAGCGCTGCCCAGGCTGCACCTACTCCAAGCAATGCTGCCTTGATTGCACTCCCCCCTTCCCTCTCCCTGGCACGTCCCCTTCTCCCTTGCCCCTGCACTTTGCGCTGTCACACTTCCACAATCTGAATGACACAAGGCCTAGTGAGATGGTTTGTCTTGTCTCTGTCTTCCCTTCCTTGTCTTCACACGCCTAGAAACCCTTGTGTGCTGGCATGCTATAAATGACTTATATATCATGTGTCGCTTTACTGTAGGCACCATTTCCAGCAGGACTAGGTCCAGTTCCATGCTTGGTGCCATGTGCGGATCGGGGAGCTGCCAGTATGCAACCCCAGTCCAGTATTCTACCTCCATAACATCTACAGTAAACACATCTGAAAAATAAACATAACTGACTGTTCTGTATAGCACTTCCTACCCTGCTTCACAGCACTGGTGTTAATATTAGCCATTTTAATGGTACACATTTCATTGTCTCTTGGGGAACTTTAAAACGTGATCTGAAGGGCAGTCTCTTCTGTGGTTTTAGATACACTAATGTGTGATTTGAATTGCTTTGTCTTTTTTGGGGCAGCACCAGAGGTGTAGCTAGGATTGTCTGACAAGTGTGGCCTGTGAGAAGGCATCATGAAGGAGACACAGAGTCAAGAGATACAGTTTGGACTATAAACCCTTATTACTAAATGAAAAGGGTAGGGAGAAGTCCTACTTTGCCCTATTCCAGAGGGAATGTCCCCACCTAACTAAAACCAAGGTCAGTCTAAGTGAGGAAGTCCAAAGCAATGTTCTGTCTGTGTCAAAACCTATTGTTGCCCTCACATATTAAATGGGACCAAAAGGTGTAAGGGCTATGGGCCTCATCAGGAGTTGGGTGGTAGCGCTTAAAAGCAGCAGTAACGGTAACAGTGCCGCCAAAATACTGCTGCCTGAAAAAGCAGCCGCCGCTATTACAGCCAGCGCAAAAACAGCTGGACACACGGGGCGTGATCACATCCAGATCACAAGTCCATGTCCGGCGCTATTACCACCAGAAACCGGTGCAAATACCACCAGAAACACGGCACAGTTCCCCCCAGCTTCCAGCAGGAGGTAAATCAACATAGGTGCCTGAAATGCATCATCCACAGGTGATCCCAATACATCCCAAACGGCTATGCAAGGCACACCCCTACCCCAAACACTGTATCCCACACCATGCTGCCATTAGCCAATGTGAGCTGGGACAGGAAGTTGCTCATGCTGCGTCTGGAAATAGAGAGGCAGAACAACCAGGCCAGGCCACAGGGAGTACAGGGGGCAGGGAGGAGGAGGAGGAGGAGGCGGAGAGCACACGCAAGGCATGCACCCATCCCCAGGGTCAGGCCCGCACCATGGACCCTCACGGACACCCAGTTGGTGATACTCTACCGCCTGAACACAGAGCTGCTAACAACAATCAAGGACGATATAGGCAGCATGATTAACATCTGTACAGCTGTGCCCCCAGTGCTTAGGCTAGTGTCAGTACTACAACTCCCTAGTACAGGCACCTTCCAGCATTCCGTGCCCAGGATGCACGGCATGGCACAGCTCACATTCTGTGCAGTGTTGGTCCAGGTAATGGATGCCCTCCTGCGGCATGGCCAACACCACATCGCACTGCCCACCACCAGGTCAATGCCATGAAGGCAAAGTTCTATGCCATAGCCTAATTGCCTAATGTGATTGCAGCCCTGGACTACACCCATGTGGCATTGGTGGTCCCACAGGCACACAAAGCAGACTACCATCCCTCAATGTGAAGGTGACCTGCTATCCCAACCTCATCATTACCCACTGCTGTGCCCGCTCCCAGGTCTCACCCATGACTCCATGGTTTTACGGAACAGCACACTGCCAGGATACATGGAGAAGCACAGGGGACAACGGACCTGGATAGTGGGTGTGTAAAACTGTCTGCACCTATGCACTGTGAAGCACCTGACCAAATTTGGGGAGGTGTGGGTTTGGACAGTGACACAAAGCAAGCATGACAAGTAAATGCAGAAACAGTACCCGGCCCGCTCCCGCACCAATGACAGGATACAGCACAGGAAGCATGAATTCACCTGGACGGACATGCAGATGGACACATACAGCAGCAATCCAGTCCCCACACATGACTACAGGTACGACAATGCATCATGCATAATAAAAAGCAATAACAAAGTCACACATTGCAGCACACAACAGCAGCGCTGCAATTGCTGCACTCAAGTGTCAGGAATGCCGATAGGCAATCCAGCAAGCCACAGGCACAAGAGCAATACCCCACCACAAGACATCCACCAGGTACACATGTCACCCACAGACACATTATGAAACATCTGCTGCAACGTTACAGGTTGCATGTGACGCCAATACAATGCATGACACCAGTGACAGTGCATGCACAGACATAGTATGGGCACATGCCATGGGATGTGCCCCATATGCATGCACATAATAACCAGTGCCATGATGCTGTGTAAGTCCACCCCACATACCACAGTGTCGAATGTCTGTGCCTCTCCCCATGCAGGTGACTCCAGATACCCACAGCTGGCTTGGCTAATGACCCCTGTGCGTGATCCACAAACACTGCACGACATCGCCTATAACAACGCACACAGCAGGACACGTGTGTGCATTGAGCGCGCCTTTGGATGCCTGAAGGCACGTTTTTATTGCCTACATCAAACAGGCGGAGCCCTTATGCACGCTCCAGAGAAAGTTGGGAAGATAGTGCTTGTGTGTGCCATGCTACACAACATCTGTGTGAGGGAAAATGTGCCTCTACCACCTGACATGGACAAGCCACCCCCAGAAGATGATGACGAAGTGCCTGAGGCAGGGGCCATAGCAGGCAAAGTCAGAGATAACGTGAGGGATGGGAGACTGGCGAGCCAGGCACTGATTGAACATTTATTTTAAGTCATTTCACTTGCACAAGCCCTGCACCACTGTGTGACTGTCACTATTGTAAATAAACTCCACAATGACACAATCTGGAATGTCGTTGCATTGATGTAGTTCAACTGTTTTATTCTATGTGCCCCAACTATCCCCCCTCACCTCTACCACCACCAACTCCCCAGCACACTATCCCCCTCCCACTACCAACTCCCCAACACACTATCCCCCTCCTGCCTCTCACCAACTCCCCAGCACACTGTCCCTCCTCCCGCCTCCCACCACCAACTCCCCAGCACACTGTCCCTCCTCCCACCACCAACTCCCCAGCACACTATCCCCCTCCCACCACCAACTCCCCAGCACACTATCCCCCCTCCGACCACCAACTACCCAGCATGCAAACTCGTGGTGGCCAGTGTCCCAATGTTGTTCATAGGTGAGGCCCCTTCCCCACCCTTCCAGCCCCAGGTGATTTTGGGTGCTGAAAGCGCTACAATTGCTGTCGCGGCGTGCCCTCTCGTGACCCCTCCGTGTGATGTTGTGGAGGTTGATGGAACAGAGTCAGCCACAAGGTTCTGGTGACATTGCAGTGCTTTTCCCTGCCGGATGGCTTCCGTGAGGGCAGAGACACCCTCTGTCAGTTCCGGCACATGTTGGGCATATAGCGTCAGGGCGGACGTGTTGGCACTAGTCTCGGCCCTGTTGCGCACCATTTGCCGCACAACCCTGCGGATGGCCCCCTGGATGATATCCCTGATGGCCTGCAGGTGGGCGGAGTGAGTATGACTAATGCCCTCCTTCTCCCGCTGTCTTTGCTCCATGGCATCCAGCTTTTGCAGCACCACGTTGCCAGGTGGACTACGCGGTCGGGGAGGAGGGCTGTGCACTGGGCCAGGGCTGTATGCGGGGGAGCCATAGGATGGGGTGTCCACATCTGCCTCTGGTGTTGCTACGCACAGGCAGCTTGGAGGGGTCCCTGGGGAGTGTGTGCCTTGGCCAGGTGCTGAATCCAGGCTGGTGTCCCCCTGTGGCTCCTCAGTGTTACTGAATGCAGGTGTTGGATCCTTGTCCGTGCAGACAGTTGCAGGTGTGGGTGTAGCTTGTCCTGTATTGCTCCTGGTGGCTGCTGGTTTTGCCGCAGGGCCTGCGATGCCACTGGCAGGCTTGGACTAGCTGGTTGCAGGTGTGGCACAGCAGTCCGTGCGCATGGGCGACAATATCCTGGGCCTTCGTGGTGGGAGGGTGGCAGACCTTGATGGCCTTGTAGCGCCACAGCCTGATGGGTCAGCTGACTCCTCTTCCTCCTGGCCCTCTGGCGATGCATGCGTGCCTGTAGGGACATAGGACATTACATTACAGACTGTGACACCAGACATGTGGCCTCAGGCATGTGGCCAAATGGTCATGTTTGGTCATGGGAGGATGCATGTGGGCACACCATCATGGGGTTGCTTGTAGCAATGGGTGTGTGACCCATGCCTGTTGGTCACTGGCCTGTGTTTGAGTAGGGCAGGGTGTCCATACTGGGGCAGATTTAGTCTGACATGCATGCTTGTGGTCCTTCCTGACCCAACATCCCCTCCCTGGGTGGCAGTGACATGGTAGGGTTGGGGGTGGGCAGGGTGGCTAGTTGGTGATGCGATCATATAAATTACAACTATCATTAAGATCCACTACAAATCAGGACGACACATTTCACACCTGTTGAACATTATGTATTTACTCATGTCGTCATTGAATATTACCCATATGTATGTGAAAGCACTGTTGTATTTGTCTATTTGTTTGAGTATGGATGTCGAATGAAGGAATGGATGGATTTTGTTGTGTAGAAATGACTAATACTATCTACACTGTTTTAGAAGGGATTTTACCTGGAACCTAATTGTGGCTCTTAGTGATGATCTATTCATGATTGTCATTTATAATTATTGTATCAGTTTAAATAAATATATTTTTGATACGCAGTTACTAAATTCAGTCCTCTGGATATTTTTTCAGTGTACATTGTTCCATGGCACCGCCATGGCTCTGTGGGCCACTGCTGTCCAGCCAGCAGGGCTGTTTTGTGGTGCATGGTGTAAGGACGGAATGGTAGCAGTAAGTAAGACAGACACAAGTGAACACAGTTCAAGGGTGTTTATTGAACTTCAACAAGGGTGTGATAAACCCCTATCTAACCCTAAGTCTATGGATGGGAGCAAGCTACAACCATCAAATAATAAGTCTTGTCAAAATAAAAGGGCATATACTAAAAAAAAAAAAATGATTTTCAATCTTTACCGCTAATTACAAATAGTGTGGGGTAGTGTTCATGAAAAAGAAAGAAGAGATCTCAAAATTATATGTCAGGATGTTCAGGCCGTTGGCCTCCCTTCCCCACGTTTTCAGCACGGGACAAGGCGGTTCACTAGACCAAAGCACACACTCTGGCTTTTTTGGCACGAGGATACAGTTCCACTACCAGCACCTTCTGTGCCCAAGTCTCTTTATTCATCAACGTCTCTTGATTCAAAGTGCCTGATGTATCAAAACAAAATACAAAGTTATTTTCCTTCCTCAAGTATTCAATTCGGATGATTCACTCTTCACCCTGGATCCCCCTCAGCGGGGCTAAGATCCCTTTTTACAATGCTCAGAGAATAATCTTTCTCGGGTGACTGACGGTTCACCCGGGATCACCCTCAGCCGTGCTCAAATCCTTCCTCTTATACAATTAGTCTCCCTCAGCCGGGGATGAACCAATTTCAGTTTGCATCAAACTATCAAAGACTTTTGAATGTGCACAGGGTTTAGCTTGACCCATTGCAGGACCACTTTGATCTCAATATTCCCTTCTCACAATTGCCAACCAGTTGGATACCTAACAGAGACCTTCGAATGAGCACGCACGTGGTGCCGGACCATTCTGTCTATGGTATCATTCTTGGCTTCCAAAGTTCAATCACTCCTCTGGGTTTCAATTATATTCGCATTGCTCATCACTTACATTTCACACACTGTTCCCTTTAGATTTCTTCATACAATGTTGCTGCTTCCAACCTTGATTCTTTCACAGGCTGGTCTGGTATCAGTCTCTCCGACTTGATGCTGTGCTGTCTTTACTGGCGCTGCTTTGTTGTAGGTGCCAAGAATGAGTCTCGGGAGGATAGCTCAGGGGCATCATGCTCGCCTTGGAAACAAGACGACGCGGAGCAACACAGGTTCGGCCCCGGGTCCGCGCTTAGAAACCTCTGGCTATTAATATTACAATGCGTCCAATATGAGACAGAACAATTATGTAGTTCACTAACCTGGGCAGCGGGCGGACTCCGTACCAGTAACAAGGCAGATAGTGAAGGCTTCCCGGGAAACCCTGCTCCCTCCCAGCCGTTAGCTTCAGCTGAGGAGGAACCACAGTCCCCAGGGAAAACCCTCCGGGGAAGAAAAACCCTGTGTTGTTGTGACGGGATACTGTAGACCTTCAGGATGAATCAGCCAACTTCCCTTCAAAAGATCCGGTGCAGACGAAGCTGGTCCTGGACGGAAGAAAGGAGAGGTAAGTTTTCTCCACTTTCGAACGTCTGTTGTTGATACGAAAAGCTATGTTAACTTACTCCGGGTATGGAGTTGAGAGATTCGAGAAGTCTGTGTAAAGTCTTCGAGAAGGGGGTGAGTCCTACGAGGAAAGAGAGAGAGTTTCCGGAAACCCGAAGCGGATGTTAGTATTTGAGCTAAGATTGGGGAGAGGATTGAAGGGAACTATAAACCCTCAAGAACTCACTCTTTAGGTTGGAAGCGGACCTTAGGGGAGAGGAGGTGAGCGGACGGAGTACGGAAAATGGCCTAATGGAGGAAAGGGCAGAGAGCACAGATAGTTAGATACAGAACTAAAGATAGGAGGACGGAACATGAAACAGATTCCCTAGGAACGAACTTACGAAGCGCCGATCTGGAGAGTAGCGACGCATTTGCTGAACTTCCTGGTCGGGTTATATGGAGTCACATGATCGTCGCGGCGTGAAGGAAAACAACGTGCAACCTCTGCAGCGGGAGCTTCACATTCAGATTCAGAGGCGTCTGCCATCTTGAGTGAGTAGGAATGCATTGTGTTGTACACCCGATGCTGTCGCCAAAGCGACCACCGGTGCAAAGGTGTAACAGTATGCCCCCTCCTACGAGGCGCATAACCCGGCTTCCCGGGGTGCCGCCTGAAAAACCGTCGAACCAACGAGGGAGCATGAACCCCCGATGCCAATTCCCAAGTCCGTTCGGCAGGAGAATAGCCCTTCCAGTCCACAAGAAATTGCAACCGGCCTCTGTGATATCTGGAATCGCAAATTTCTGCCACTTCATACTCTGGTCCCGTATCAGTCATCATCGGAGGAGGACGAACTGCAGGGGTGCGTTGAAATCTATCCTTCACGGATAGTTTGATCTGGGAGACGTGAAAGACCGGATGAAGACGGGCCCAGGAAGGAGGCAGCGCCAGTCGGACTGCCACCGGACCGACAAATGATTTCACTTTAAACGGTCCAAAATATCTGGGCGACAGCTTGGACGGCACCAAATGTCTCGGGAGGAACCGGGCTGATAACCAGACCGCATCCCCGACTTGAAGGGATGGCAGTTCTAGTCGACGGCGATTAGCTGCCCTCTTGGCCCGATCTTGGGCGGTTTGCAGAGCTATTCGAGCGAGCTGTTGACCCTTCTGAATACCATCGACTAGACTGTCTATTCCAGGACAATTGGCGGAGGACTTTGAGACGGACGGTTCAAAGGATGGATGAAAACCATAGGAACAGTAAAAAGGACTGGTCTTTATTGCCGAATGACTGGCATTATTGTATGCATATTCAGCCAAGGGTAGGAGATCTCCCCAATCATCCTGTGCCGCAGAAACAAAACAGCGCAAATATGTCTCAAGTGTTTGGTTTAGGCGCTCGGTCTGCCCATTTGTTTGGGGATGATATCCTGAGCTAAGGGCTCTATTGATTCCCAATGATTGACAAATACCCTTCCAAAATTGCGAAATATATTGGGGGCCCCGATCAGACACAATAGTGTTAGGAAGACCGTGTCTAGAGAATATTTCTGAAATAAAGATCTTTGACATAAGAGCAGCCCCAGGGAGTTTTTGCAGAGGAATGAAATGGGCCATCTTCGTGAAATAGTCAATAGTCACCATAATGGTGGTGTAACCCGAGGACAACGGAAGGTCGACAATAAAGTCAGTGGAAATGACTTGCCAGGGCTTGTCCGGAATAGGCATACAGGTGAGTAAACCAAAAGGTGGATACCTGGGAGTCTTAGACTGTAGACAAACCGTGCATGCTGATACATAATCTTGGACATCCTTGGTTATCCCTGGCCACCAAAAATGACGAGTAGTCAGCTCAAGGGTGTTTTGATATCCTCGATGCCCGGCTGCCTTGGAGTCATGACACATGAACAGGACTTCTTTCTGAAGTGTCGGGGTCGGAATGAATACTTGATCCTTAAAAAAGTAGTATCCCTTCTCCTGAGTCAGCGAATGAGTCTCTTGTAAGTTCCTGCAGATTGGATCTAGACGTGCCGTTTCCTGTCTGACAATATGTAGAAAATCAGTCACTGTTGCCAGAAATGTAGCTTTAGGAAAGAAAGGCTCTGAATGGAACTTTTTGACAGGAGGATCCTTTCTTGAAAGCGCATCTGCTCGGAGGTTCTGATTCCCGGGAAGGAAAGTAAATTCTATCCGAAACGGTAGAAAAAAATGAGCCCAGCGAGCTTGTCGACTGTTTGTGGTATGGGCTTGTTGCAATACTTTGAGGTTGTGATGGTCGGTTCGAACCTCGACCGGGTAGGCCGAGCCCAGCAATAGATGTCTCCACTCCTCAAAGGCTCGCTTGATTGCCAGCAATTCTTTATCAAGGACTGAATAATTTATTTCCGAGGAGGAGAAGGTTTTGGAGAGATAAGCAACAGGTCCTTCTTCTCCTGACTCGTCCTTTTGCAAAAGAATTGCTCCTAGAGCATGGTGAGACGCATCAGTCTCGACAATGAATGGTCGAGACTGGTCTGGGGTGAGCAAAACGGAAGCAGACGTGAAAAGATTCTTTAGTTCCGAAAAGGCTTTCTGCGCAGGGTCATCCCAAACGAAAGTCTTCCCCTTCTTCAGAAGACTGGTAATGGGAAGCACGGTCTCGGAGAATCCTGGGATGAATTTTCTATAAAAATTAGCGAACCCCAAAAATCGTTGGATCTCTTTGACGTTCGAAGGGGAAGGCCAATCTAATATAGCCGAGATCTTCCGAGGGTCCATAGAAATCCCCTGGGCAGACAGCACGAACCCAAGATACGTCACTTGGTTCCTGTGGAACTCGCATTTTGCCAGTTTGCAATACAGCTGGTTGGCCTTAAGGCGGTCTAATACCAAATTGACATGTCGGATGTGTTCCTCTATTGTCTGTGAAAAGACTAGAATATCATCCAAATAGACGATTACATAGTGAAGGAGTACATCGGCGAATAGATGGTCCATAAAGCGCTGAAAAACAGCGGGAGCATTAGCCAACCCAAACGGCATCACCCTATATTCGTAGTGACCGAATGGGGTCCGAAAGGCAGTCTTCCACTCGTCGCCAGGGGCGATGCGAATCAAGTGATATGCCCCTCGTAAATCCAACTTGGTATAGAGCGAAGCCCCTTGAACGGCTTCTAGAATGTCTGGGATAAGCGGCATTGGATACTTATCCGGGATGGTGACCTTATTGAGCCCTCGATAGTCTATGCATGGCCGTAGTTCCTCTGTATCCCTTTTGGGAATAAAGAATAACGAAGCACCGGCGGGTGATTTGGACTCAGTTATAAGACCGTTTTGAAGATTAGACTGAAGGTAGTCTTTGAGAGCCTTTTTCTCCGGTTGGGATAAGATGTACATTCGGCCAAAAGGTATCGGTTGATCAGGGAACAAATCTAAATGACAGTCATCCCGACGGTGAGGAGGTAATGTAGGGTATTCTGGCTGGGAAAATATGGACTGAAATTGTTGATGACACCTCGGGATCTGACTGACCATCCCAATCGAGGAGCCTTCGGTTGGTACTACCATCATGGAAGGTGCTCGAATGCCAACAGATGATTGAGTAAGACAATGGGAAACACAATATTCGGAACCTAAAAACAAAGTTCCTGCCTTCCAGTTTATAAAAGGATTATGGGTTCGCAGCCACGGTAAGCCCAAAATAATGGGAAAATGAGCAGTTTTTATCAGGTCAAAAACTAACGTCTCCTGGTGGGTTGAAATCAGGCATGTAAGAGGAGTAGTCTGTTCTCGAATGGGTCCAGAACTAAGGGGACAACCATCCACCCCCTGAATGGGAGTTATACACGTCTTGGCGGATCTAATGATTCCATGCTTCGCAGCCCATAGGTCATCAATAAAGTTGCCAGCTGCTCCGCAATCGATCAATGCCGGAACCCCACGTAGCTCTAAGTCTGGTAATTTCAAGATCAGGGGAAGTACTAACATAGTGTGTTCCGTAATGTCCTCTTTAAGAGAAGTACCAAGTCTCTTTGGGGAACTCCTTTCAGGACCTCCTGCCGTGGTTCCCCTTACGACAGGGTCTTGGCGTTTCCCCGCATCGGATTCCTTGTCCGACGAGGAGGGACGACGGGACAATCCTTCAGCATGTGAGATGAAGCCCCACAGTACATACATAGGCCTTGACTCATCCGTCTTTCTCTCTCGCTCTCTGACAAAGGGCCTCTGGCCACTCCTATTTGCATGGGTTCGTCGGGTTTCTGGGATCGAGAAACCGGGGAAGGAGAACCGGAGAATAGTTGAGAGGGTTTCCCTCTCTTCTTCTCATGGAAGCGTTCATGGAGACGGTAATCAATCTGCATGGTGAGCGCAATCATCTCGGCTAAATTGGCGGACGAGGAACCTTCGAGACCTCATCTTTCAGTTCCTCGGAAAGACCTCTGCGAAATAGCGTGAGGAGACCGTCATCTGGCCACCCTGTTTCAGCTGATAGCTGTTTAAATTGAGTCACGTAACTCATAAGATCCTTATTTCCCTGTTTTAAATCTAGTAGTTTCTCCTGAGTAGAGACTGAAATTTCCTGCCTACTAAACATAGACCGCAAACTGTTAGTAAAGGCTGGGTATGAGTCTAAAATGGCATTTTCTGAGGTGACTAAGGGGGTCGCCCAGGCCAATGCAGGGCCTGCCAAATGGGATATCAGATAACCTACTTTGTCCTTATCAGAAGGGAAAAAACGTGCTTTGAAGGTAAACTGAACCAGGCAACTATCCAGGAACTCCTTGAGTTTGTGCGGGTTTCCGTCATACTTATCGGTATGCAAGGCATAAGGAGGAGTTTCTGAAAATGCTCGAGCGACCTGTTGTCTTAACTGAGCATTGTCTTGTTTTAGAGATTGCATCTCCAGAGACATAGACTGCATAGCAGCCATCAATTGTTGCATTTGTTGCTCCATCGGAGTCCACCGTCTGCACAAGAGCCTGTGATAGGATATTTCCTTATATTAGGCGTCGCTAACTATTACAATGCGTCCAATATGAGACAGAACAATTATGTAGTTCACTAACCTGGGCAGCGGGCGGACTCCGTACCAGTAACAAGGCAGATAGTGAAGGCTTCCCGGGAAACCCTGCTCCCTCCCAGCCGTTAGCTTCAGCTGAGGAGGAACCACAGTCCCCAGGGAAAACCCTCCGGGGAAGAAAAACCCTGTGTTGTTGTGACGGGATACTGTAGACCTTCAGGATGAATCAGCCAACTTCCCTTCAAAAGATCCGGTGCAGACGAAGCTGGTCCTGGACGGAAGAAAGGAGAGGTAAGTTTTCTCCACTTTCGAACGTCTGTTGTTGATACGAAAAGCTATGTTAACTTACTCCGGGTATGGAGTTGAGAGATTCGAGAAGTCTGTGTAAAGTCTTCGAGAAGGGGGTGAGTCCTACGAGGAAAGAGAGAGAGTTTCCGGAAACCCGAAGCGGATGTTAGTATTTGAGCTAAGATTGGGGAGAGGATTGAAGGGAACTATAAACCCTCAAGAACTCACTCTTTAGGTTGGAAGCGGACCTTAGGGGAGAGGAGGTGAGCGGACGGAGTACGGAAAATGGCCTAATGGAGGAAAGGGCAGAGAGCACAGATAGTTAGATACAGAACTAAAGATAGGAGGACGGAACATGAAACAGATTCCCTAGGAACGAACTTACGAAGCGCCGATCTGGAGAGTAGCGACGCATTTGCTGAACTTCCTGGTCGGGTTATATGGAGTCACATGATCGTCGCGGCGTGAAGGAAAACAACGTGCAACCTCTGCAGCGGGAGCTTCACATTCAGATTCAGAGGCGTCTGCCATCTTGAGTGAGTAGGAATGCATTGTGTTGTACACCCGATGCTGTCGCCAAAGCGACCACCGGTGCAAAGGTGTAACAATTAAGCGCGTTATAAATAACCTATCATATCAAGAACAGTACCATGGAAGCAAACGCTCCTCCACGCCGTGGTTAACGACGCAGGAAAGCCCCTTGCACCTCCGACACTCCATGCAGGTTTCTTCAGCTTTGGTCCCAGGACTTAGGTTTCTTATTTTCAAACGTTCACAAAAGTAACAGTCTGAAAAGATCAAGGGCACTTGCAACCCTTTGTTGCCATCTTTCTCCTCGTATTAAACTGCCAACTGGGAACTGTGTGCTACAGGGAAGGGGATACCGTGTCTCACCATTCGGTGTCCCATTCACACTCCCCAAAGGCACCTCATACAGGTGATCCTCCCGCACTGGTACACCCCCAGGAACTGGATCCAAAAGCAATGATCATTTGTTACGCTCACCTGGTATCCACAGGGACGCCACCCAGCCGTGTTACTCGCTGGTATGCTTCTCAGCTTTGCCCTGATGTGGTCTGCAGGGAAGGTTCTGCCTTGTGGTACAATCAGGCGTGCTCTCCGTCCTGCCTTCTTTGCAGGGGCGCGTTGTCTTTCATTGGCGAGTGCGGTCCAGTAACTTCACTGACGCCGGCCCGTTTGATATTGTTCAGGTAGGTCTTATTGCTGTTCTTTAGTTTTGTTGCTATCCTGCATGCCTTTCTTTGTTTAAAATGTCTCTTTTTTCTCCCTTAGGTATGCAGAGCTTTGGCGGCGAACTGGCTTGGTTGAGCCCTGCTGGTAAATGATGGCGCTTTAAGAGCGCTATGATGTGGTAAGTAAGCGCTATGCGCAGCGCTGCGAAGTCTTGCCTTTGCTAACCTGTGTTTTCCTTCCTTGTAGGTCACGGTGTTCTTCAGCGCGAGTGGAATGGTGCCAGCCGAGAGGCAACAAGCCAGGTAAGCCTTTTGAGCAGTTCGTAATTTGTAAATGTCTCTACTGCTTTCTTTAATGTTGCCTCTATCTTCCTCTTTCAGGTCGTTCTGTCCAGGAGGCGTGCAGATTCGAGGAAGCTGTTCTCAGTAGCTGCAAGTGTTTAAAGATGAAGACTGCAGGTAAGACGCTGCTGCTAATGATGTTCCTTTTGTCTCCTTGCAGGTTCTGCTTCTCCGAGGTTCGAGGGAATAGCTCGACACGGTGAGCGTCGTGTTGCAAGCTGCAAAGTAACGTGAAGCATGTTGTCTTGCTCGGGTGTGGTTTAAATAGCCCCAACAAAATAGTCCAGGTAAAGTAGTCCCTAGGCTACCACACCCAAAACACTGAACCGCATAGCTTGGTTCTTAGGAACCAAGCTATGTGGATGCCTCCATGTTGGCTGACAATACAATAAAGTAGTTCCCAAGCACATTGTTTTTCATGGTGTATGAGCCTGGTGCCATAGGCGCCAGGACTGGCCCCATGAGGGCTTTTGAAGAGGATGTGTCACGATCCCTGCCCTAAGCCTGGATAGCCAGGCCAGGTGGGCTACTTATACCCCCATCAGGCCCTCAAGGGCCTTGACATTTGCCCCCAGACTCTCTTGGAGTCAGTCCTGGCGCCTTTGACGCCAGGCTCATATGCTAGAGCAGTAATCAGGGCCCATAAGGGCATTGCGCAACAACATGGATGCCTCCGCATGGCTCAGTTCCTAAACTGAACCATGCGGTCTAGCATTTTGGGTGTGACAGGCCAAGTGATACCTGGGATTCCTGCAGGCTATATAAACCACACCCGAACTCCAGTACACGCTTTGTGTTACTTTGCATTCCAGCAACGTGACGCTCATCGTGTTCTGCAGCATCTTGAACCTCGAAAAGTCTGCACCTGCAAAACAAGGGACATCGTTATTTTCAGCAGCTTACCTGAGATTCCACTGCAGACTGCAATCAGCATCCAAGGAACAGCAAGCTTCTTGGATCTTCGAACCTGCAAATGGAGAGATAAGAAACATTAGACATTTACATCAGAGTCGGCAACTTCCCTCTCAAGACGCCCATCGGCCAGCACCGCTTAGGAGCCTCTTGCTTCGGTGAACGCAGCAGCCAACCGGAATAAAAGACAACAGGTTAGCAGAAGCATGGCACCATAGCGCTAAGTATAGTGCCCACTTACCACATCGAGGCGCTCCCGAAACACCATCACTTGCCGGTGAGCTCAAATCCAGCCAACGGCCCACAGTGGACTCCCGCGCACCTTCTGGGAGAGAAAAGACATCATTAGTTCAAAGAAAGGCTTACAGAATAACAGTGATAAGACCTACCTGAGAGACTCAAAGGGGCAGCATCAGTGAAGTAACTCAATTGCAATCGCCCACAGAGGACAAGGCGCCCCTGCCAAGAAGGCAGGACGGAGAGCTCGCCAAAGCCCAAAACAAGGTAAGGAAAGGCCCGGTGAGGCGCTGCGGGCATACCGGGTGTTGGGTGGTTATTTCCCCAGTTGCTCTATCTTGAACATTGCCCATCTGTTTTCCAGAAAGAACTCCCTGCTGATGATACCCAGGAGCGACCGAGAAGGGCACCAGGGTTCCGGCAGCTGGGTGGCGTCCCCGTGGATACCAGGTGAGCGTAACAGGATGCCAGGCTCTAGAGGCCCGAGTCCTGACTCCACCTGGTCAATGGGTTTGCCAGAGGGGGTTTTGGGTGAGGGTCGTGACAGCACTCCCCCCTATGACCCCTCCCATGGTGTTCCTTCTGTCTGGCCCAGGTTTGGTTGAGAAGTTTCGATGGAATTTCCTGATTAGAGGTGGTGCGTGGATATTCTCACTTGGCTCCCAGGATCTATCTGGTGGTCCAAATCCTTTCCAATCGACGAGATGATATAGCTTGGTCCTAGAGTATTTAGAGTCCACAATATCTTTGACTTCGAATTCTGGTTCTCCGTCAAAAAGTATGGGCTTTGGTGGTGTCCCAATCCGTGTGCTGGGTTGCATTAGTTTCAGGAGGGACACATGGAATACCGAGTGGATGTGTAGATTAGGTGGTAAATCCAGTTTCACGGCTGATGGGTTGATAATTGCCTTAATGGTATAGGGTCCTAAGAATCTGGGATGAAAGGTCCGGGTTCTCTTGATGGGTACGAATTTAGTGGCTAACCAAACTTTGTCTCCTACTTGATAATCAGGGGCCTTTTTGCGGTGTTGGTCGGCGAATCTCTTTTGTTTTTCTTTGGCATGAATAAGGTGTTCCTTTGCCCTTTTGAAAGCCTGAGTAATGGTTGTGTGTAGAGTTTTTACCGCTGGCATTTCCAAGCTGGCTGGAAGGTCTAGTTCAGAGGTACGTGGATGTCTGCCATAAAGGGTATAGAAGGGCGTTTGTCCCGTGCTTGAATGCAAGGAATTGTTATATGCATATTCGGCTATCCATAGTAGGTCTTTCCAATTCCTTTGTTCGTGGTGCAGCATGCACCGTAAATATTGCTCGAGTGTCTGATTGGTACTCTCGGTTTGGCCGTCTGTTTGGGGATGGTGACTGGTAGATAGCCAAACGTCGATCTGCGCCATTGCACAACATTTTTTCCAGAGGTTTGAAACAAACTGGCTGCCTCGATCAGAGACCAGAACCGAAGGGAAGCCATGTAGCTTAACCACGCCCTCCAGGAACACTTTTGCTAAAGTGGCTGCGTCTGGGAGGCCTTTGAGAGGAAGAAATGGGCCATCTTCGAGAATAAGTCCACAACTACAAGGATAGTGTTGAACCCTTGGTTTGGAGGTAGATCAGTGATGAAGTCAAGGGAAAGAGTGTGCCATGGAACTGGAGGAATGTCCAATGGTTGTAGGAGACCAGATGGTTTTTGTTTCTGTGATTTATTTTGTGCACAGACACCGCAGGACTGAATATACTGAATGATGTCCTTACGCCAGGTAGGCCACCAAAAGTTCTCTTTCACCTTAGCTAGGGTTTTGGTGATCCCAGGCTGCCCTTCGATCAGTGAATCATGGTAGTTTGAAATAATATGCTGTTGTAATTCCTTTTTGGGTACATATAGGCGATCCCTAAAAAAGGGTAGATAGTCCTTTATGGTATATTGTTCTCCTTGAGTTTGCCATGCGAGGTAGGCATCAGGATTCATTGTCCATTGGATTTCTTTTCGTAGTTCTGCTTGTGTTAAGGCTGTTGTGATACCCAAGAGTTTGTCTTCAGGTATGATAGGTATTGGGTTTGGAGTTGTATATACTATTTCATCTATGCCCATGCGAGATAAGGCCTCCGCCTTTCCGTTTCTGACTCCTGGTCGAAATGTGATTACATAATCATATTCGGCGAAGAAAAGGGACCACCGTAATTGGCGCGAGGACTGGGCCTTGGCTGTTTTGAGATATTGCAGGTTTCGGTGGTCTGTGATGACTGTAATGGTGTGTCTGGCCCCCAGAAGGTAGTGCCTCCAGGCTTTAAAGGCGGATTTGATAGCCAGGAGTTCCTTGTCTGTGATGGCATAATTAATCTCTGGAGGTGAGAACTTTTTCGACCAGAAGGCCACAGGATGTAGCTGGCCGGTTTTCGGGTCTCTCTGTGAAAGGACAGCCCCCCATTGCGAGACTGGACGCATCAGTTTCAATGACATAAGGGAGGTCTGGATGAGGATGTCGCAGGATTGGAGCGGAGGTAAACCTTTGTTTAAGTTCCTGAAAGGCTTCTTCTGCTTCTTCGGTCCAAGCAAACTTTTTATTGTTTTTTCGTAATAGTACTGTGATTGGGTGCACAACCTGAGAGAAGTCTGGGATGAACCGGCGGTAGAAGTTCGCAAAGCCCAGCATGCTTTGTACCCCTTTCAGAGACGTCGGTGAAGGCCATTTCAGAATGGCATCTACCTTGTGCACGCCCAATTTGATGCCTCCTGGAGTAAGGATAAAACCAAGAAATTCTACTTCAGTGATGTGAAAAAAGCATTTTTCAAGGTTTGCAAACAAGCGATGTTGACGGAGCTTGGTGAGGACTGAACGAACGTGCCTGACATGATCTTGTTCCGAGGCTGAGTATACTAAGATGTCATCTATGTACACAAAGGTGCACACATCAATTAACTCCCTTAAGACGTCATTCATGAAAAACTGGAATGCCGCAGGAGCGTTGCATAATCCGAAGGGCAGGACTTGATATTCAAACAAGCCGTACTTCGTACAGAAGGTGGTTTTCCATTCATCTCCTTTTCTGACTTGGACCAGGTGGTATGCTCCTCGAAGGTCCAAATCTGGGCATCTTTAACTTGGTCTAGCTTCTCAGGGATAAGTGGCAAGGGGTAGCGGTTCTTCACAGTGATCTGGTTCAATGCGCGGTAGTCAATACAGGTTCTCAAGTCTCCTTCCTTTTTCGGTACGAAGAACAAAGGACTGGCTGCAGGGGACTTTCGAAGGACGGATAAATCTGTTTGCAAGGTACTGGCCTAAATAGGATTTCAAATTAAGGTTTTCCGGTTCTGTGAGAGTGTAGATCCTGCCACAAGGGATTTGTGCACCAGGAACAAGGTCGATCTGACAGTCATAGGGCCTGTGCAGGGGCAATGTATTGGCTTGGTCCTTTTGGAAAACATCCTGGAAATCATGGTATTCACTTAGCAAGGTATTAGTTGCTCCCAGGGTTGATACTGTCGCTCCGGGAGTCATGGGGATACAGACATCGGGTTTCTCCTCTTGGTAATAGCAGGCAGGGGAGCAGTCACCGGGGAAGGTTAATTTTCGTGCCCGCCAGTCTATCAAAGGGTTGTGAGCAACCAACCATGGCATCCCTAGTATTAGCCTGAACTGAGGTGCCTTGATGAGATTGAATGAAATAGACTCACGATGTCCGTCCTGGCACAGCAAGTTTACCCTAGCTGTGCACTGGGTTACTGGTTCGGAAGCGATTTTTGTCCCATCCACGGTGGTTACCTTGTCCATAGTTGGCTTAGAACACAACGGAAGACCCATCTCTGCTGCCAGTTCTTGATCAATATAATTTACAACTGCTCCGCTATCGATGTATGCTTCAACGCCTGCATTCATGATGACTGTTGGTGGTTAATTAAGATCACTGGTATTGCAAAGTGCGAGGTCAGCAACTCTTTCTTCTCACTCGACAAACTGACCTCTACGTTTGCCGAGCTTGGTAGTTTTCCGATTCCTTAGCTTCATCCTTCTCTGTGGGCCACGACTGTTCTTCTTGGGGGTTTTACTGGACAGTCCTTCAGGAAATGTCCTGGGTTGCCACAATACAAACAAAGCTGTTGTTGTCTTCTTTTGTCCCGCTCTTGTTTTGTTAATGGAGGCCGTATCCCTCCAATCTGCATGGGTTCTACAGCATTTTCAGGTACACGGGGTGTGTTTTCCCTTGTTCGAACATACCCGGTCCGAGGGTCAGTCTTAGAGCGGTCTGCCTTTCGGTCCTGCAACCGGTGGTCTAGCTGCACGACCAGATTTATGAATTCTGCACAGTCTCTGGGTGGATCAACCACCTGGGCTAAGACGTCCTTTAATTCGCCTCGTAAGCCTCGATGGAATAACGTGGTTCTTTTGTTTTCTGGCCACCCAGCTTCGGCAACCAGTCTGTTGAATGTAGCAATGTACGTTAACAAGTCCTGATTCCCCTGTCGGAGGGACAAGAGTTCATTGTCTACTGCTTGTTCCTGGGTATGGCGAGCAAAAAGTTTTTCCATTTCTCTCTGGAAGCCCCCAAAGTCATGTAATAGAGGATCGTCATGGGTTACCAACGGCACCGACCAATCTACTGCACTACCACTCAGGTATGATAAGACAAAAGCTACCCGAGCTTGGTCGTTTGGAAATGCTCCAGGCCTACAAAGAAAATGAAGGCAGCACTGATTGATGAATGCTGCATACTTCCGTGGGTCACCTGAGAACCTTTCTGGTGGTGCCAGGGGCACTGTTCCAGGTAACATGATCTGTACCGGAGTGGGTGGTATGGCATGGTTTTGCATCGTTGGATTGCTTCCTGGTAGAGGCGTCTGTCCTGCTTGTGATTGCAAGTATTGCCTGCTAATCTCTTCAGTGCGTTCTATGGTCACTATTAAGTCTCTCCAGAGGGCATTAGTCTCTTGTCAGGCAGAATGGACCTCAGCATGAAGCTCTCCTAGTAATTGGGCCAATTGGTCCATTTCTGATGTCTCCATGGTGTCCAGGTGGATTTGTTATGGTAGGCTTCGCGTTCTGTTATGCTCACCTGGTATCCACAGGGACGCCACCCAGCCGGGTTACTCGCTGGTATGCTTCTCAGCTTTGCCCTGATGTGGGCTGCGGAGAAGGGTCTGCCTGAAAATACAGGAGGACTGTGTTCAAGACTGACCAACTGGGGTAAGTATCCTCCCTCCACCCCCTGTATGATTTCAGTCTCTCTGGCGCCCTCTCCTCACCTTGTGGTAGAATTAGGCGTGTTCTCCGTCCTGCCTTCTTTGCAGGGGCGCGTTGTCTTTCATGGGTGAGTGCGGTCCAGTTACTTCACTGACGCCGGCCCGTTTGATATGCAGGTAGGTCTTATTGCTGTTCTTTAGTTTTGTTGCTATCCTGCATGCCTTTCTTTGTTTAAAATGTCTCTTTTTTCTCCCTTAGGTATGCAGAGCTTCAGCGCGGCGAACCGGTTTGGTTGAGCCCCCCTGGTAAATGATGGCGCATTAAGAGCGCTATGATGCGGTAAGTAAGCGCTATGCGCAGCGCTGCGAAGTCTTGCCTTTGCTAACCTGTGTTTTCCTTCCTTGTAGGTCGCAGTGTTCTTCAGCATGAGTGGAATGTCCGGAGTGGTGCCAGCCGAGAGGCGACCAGCCAGGTAAACCTTTTGAGCAGTTCGTAATTTGTAAATGTCTCTACTGCTTTCTTTAATGTTTAATCTTCCTCTTTCAGGTTGTTCTGTCCAGGAGGCGTGCAAATTCGAGGAAGCTGTTCTCAGTAGCTGCGAGTGTTTAAAGATGAAGACTGCAGGTGAGATGCTGCTGCTAATGATGTTCCTTTTGTCTCCTTGCAGGTTCTGCTTCTCCGAGGTTCGAGGGAATAGCTGGACATGGTGAGCGTCACGTTGCAAGCTGCAAAGTAACGTGAAGCGTGTTGCCTTGCTCGGGGGTGGTTTAAAAAGCCCCAACAAAATAGTCCAGGTAAAGTAGTCCCTAGGCTACCACACCCAAAACCCTAGACCGCATAGCTTGTTTCTTAGGAACCAAGCTATGTGGATGCCTCCATGTTGGCTGACAATACAATAAAGTAGTTCCCAAGCACATTGTTTTTCATGGTGTATGAGCCTGGCACCATAGGCACAAGGACTGGCCCCATGAGGGCTTTTGAAGAGGATGCCAGGCTCTAGAAGCCCGAGACCTGACTCCACCTGGCCAATGGGTTTGCCAAAGGGGGTTTTGGGCGAGGGTCGTGACTGCAATAATTTGGGGAGTACTCCGGTCTAAGGTTAAATGTTGCTAAGACTGCGATATTTCCGCAAAGAGATGCAACGAAACAACCCAGTGAATTACACAGACCCAAATGGGTACCCCAAAAGGTGAAGTATCTGGGAGTTGACAGCACAACTAGCACACACTCTAAATTATGGTGAATTTACAGATACATTCTGCTAAACTAACTCGTTGGAATGATTTACCAATCTCATTTTTGGGCCATCTAGCATTAATTAAAATGATTATACTCCCCAAACTATTATATCTGTTCAGTACGGTCCCAATGTGGCCGGTAAAATCCTTCTTTATCAAGATTCAAGGTGCATACTCAGCGTTTATATGGAAAGGACAGCCCAGGGTAAGCTGGAAACGGCTCACTAGACCATATGAGCAGTGGTTACTAGCTGCCCCCCAACTTTGCGCTGTATTTCCTCTCAGCGCAGGCCTATTATGCAACACAGAGGGAGGGCCCGACAGGGCTTCTACACAAACAGGTTGAAGGGGGATCGAGGAACGACAATTACATGGACCCAGCACTGGTGACATGTAGAGCATGGACCAGGCTAGCGAGTAACCCCAGAAACACTGTGTTATATAACCCTGGCATGTCCATTTGGGATGCACCATACCTACCTCCGACACAACATGTGAAACTGGCCACACACTGGAAAGATAAGGGTATACATTGTTTTGGGGATTTATTTGTCAATAAGCAATTCATTAGCTGGGACGATATTAAAGCAATTGTAGATGACAACCCGATACAGAAGTTACATACCTCAAGTTGCGCTCTGCGATAGCTAACGCATGGGAAGGTTTCCCAGAAGAGCCCCCGCTGCACCCAAGCCTGGGATATGTACTCTCCAGTAGCGCGGTAAAGAAATCAGCCCCCACACTTTACAGAATAACCCAATCAACCAGGGAAATCCTAACCCCAGGCGTTAAAGGAGAGTGGGAGCGTGATCTGGGAATCACCTTTACAGATGCACACTGGTCACAATTATGCGGGCTGACGAAAAGCATATCTTGTAACTCTAGGTACCATCTGATACATTATAAGATATTGAACAGGGTCCATTTCACCCCAGCAAGACTCAAAAGCATGCATACCACAGCGACAGGGAAGTGCTCGAGATGTGGGAGCGATGAAGCAGGCATATTCCACATGTTGTGGTCATGCATAAGGCTAGCCGAATACTTGGCTGACGTATGCAGAGCACTAGGTGAGATGTCAGACCAGCCTATAAACTGGGCCCCGCATCCTGTGTGCTGGGCATTGTATGTAGAATGAGCCCAGTTCGGCGCATGTTTTTGAATCTGAGCTTATTATTAGCAAAGTGTGTGATATTAATGCTTTCGAAAAGCAGGGAACTTCCTGCATGACACGGGCGAATGACAACCAAGAGGTATACTCTAGTCTACTACCAGTGACATGTCGAAAGACATTTGGGGTGGGTTCAGGCAATACCTTTCGGACAAAAGTGTAGGAAAGGAGGAACAAGAAGACTTGTGAAATGCAAACATGATATGCTCCAATTATGTACAAAACTGAACAACGGTAACAGTAAGTGGTGCAAATGCAAGTTAAAGAAAAGGTTTTTTTTAAAAGGCGGTGAGGGTGCCTGGGGGGAGGGGGAGTGCTGGGAGCAGCCCCTGGCCGGATGCAGGGCAAGCGCTAGGGGAGCCCATGGAGGGTAGGTGCGCAGGGAGAAAGGTGTAAGGGTAAAAAGTGCCAGGAACAGGGGTGGACCAGACTAAGTGGGCTAGTCAGGGAAAGGTGCCCCGAAGGCAACTGCTGGTAATGGGGTACTGCAGAAGACTGGTAGGAGGAGGGCCTGGTCCCTGTAAGACTCAGAAGGGACCAGGTAGTCAGTCGTAGCAGAAGGGGGCATTAGCATGGGTGGGGGTGAGGGTAGGAGGAGGAGAAGAGGAACATCTTGATGAGCTTCCGGAACCTAAGGCGATCCGGCTCAAGTTTGAGAGTGGCAGGGAGGCCATTCCAGAGGGAAGCTCCTGCCGAGGGTAGAGAGCTCCCGACTCTCTGCTTGGAGAAGCATTTGACCTGCAGAGTATTGGAGCTAGAGGAACGAAGGACTCTAGCAGGGAGATATTTAGGGAGAGAGAGTTGAATGTAGTGAGGTCCAAGGCTCACATAAAGCCTTGTGGATGATGCAGAGGGTCTTGAACTGCATCCTTGCAGCAACCGGGAGCCAGTGGAGAGATTTTAGGTCTGGAGAAATGCAGTCCTTGGGCTTGAGGCCAAGGATAAGTCTTGCATTCCTGTTCTGGATTAGTTGAAGAGGGCAGAGGGAGGCAAGAGACAGATTGAGGGGGCTGTTGCAGTAGTCCAGCCTGGAGAGAACCAGAGCTCTGGAGACATTGAGTTATAATTATAATTATTCTTTTATAATGTGCTTAATACCAACAAGTGGTTTCTAAGCGTGGGATCAGGATTTAAACCTGTGTTGTGCTGCATTGTCTTGTGTGGGGTACATTTATCAGCCGAACAGAAATCCCTGCATCACCAAACTGCATGTTAGCAGTTACAAAAACAATGGCTGTGCTGGGTCTGCTGCGCACATATTCCCCTGCATCACAAAAACGGTGTTTTTAGCAGTTACAGAAGTAATGACTGTGCTGTCTCAGCTGAGCACATGTGGGGCGAGATGGAGCATAGACATCCTGAGAATGGCTGCATTTTGTTTTCTCATGTGAACCCAAAGAGAAGGATTCCAAGGCAGAATGGCTCAGCGCTGCTATGCTGTCATCTCAAAACTTCAAACTGAAAAAGAAAATGTTCTGTGTTTAAAATGACCTTGCACTGTTTCTATTTCCATCTTTAAACATTACACAGTTTGGTTCCAGTGAAACACAGCCATGCCCATCTATGTTCAGGATGAATCATCAAATGGGGGCCATTCCTCCCTGAACGGCATTGCTGTGTCAAGGAAAATCTGTGAAGAGCAGAGAAATTCATTTCAGCCGGTATGGCCAGCATTCACTTTTTGCAACAAATTAACACACGCACAACTCTTCAAAAGAGGCTCTTTCTTCCCTTTGCTTGGTGTCAGTTTCAACGAACCCATTTCTTGAACATATCCCTGTGCACAGAAATTGACCAGAGTTATGAAAGTTTTCAGACAGCAAAATGTGAGGAGAACTGCATTTGTTAAATGGACATAAAAATAAAATGAACCCGTGTTACTTTGCCTTGCAGAGAAATGAAATGATATTATGACAGCTAAATGGGAAAGAATACTGTAAAATGCCGAGAAACACAACTGTACATTTGGGGGAGAAAAGCTGCAAAAGTATATTTGTATTTTATTTTCTTCACAAAAAGAAAATCAACAGCTTAACTGAGACAGGCATTCCTGTTAGACCAATTGGGCTTAAAGGCCAAATGTCGCACTTCCCCATAATTTGGCAGGGACCCTGTTTTCTTGGGCTGACAGGTGTGATAATTATAAGGTGCCTCAGACTGCATGGCAGAGATGTTCCCAAGAACAAAGGGGGGATTCCAACCCATGTGTTGCCTCAGAAGTGTGAAATTCTCTGCATTCAAACGTGAAGGTCTTCAAAGGAGACGCCATGGCAACCTCCCTGTAAAGTTGACCGGGGACAGACATTTGGCTGGGGGGTTGGAAACACTGCCCACTTTTGGGATCAAAACCAGCCCATTTGATTTGAAAGATTTTTATATTAAGACATTTATTGCAGTAATCTAAAGAAGCAGTAATGTGAAATTATGACAGCTTTAATGGAATTTTTGCACCATTAAAATAAGACCATTTGGGTGGCCTGGAGTGCCAGCGATGTGGCAGCTCCTCTAATGGCCTCCGAATGGGAACCGCAGCAATTACTGAATATCCTGAGTTCCTGCTATGACCTGTCTTTGTGACTGATTGTTTTGGGTTGCGGAATGTGGGAAGTCATGATCGCAGCATTTTTAGCCCATAACGCGGACAAGATCTCCGAAAACGCGGCACGGGGGCCCGTCAACCTCCAGGCGGTTTCAAAATGGCGGGCGTGCCGCTCCATCCCCGTCCCTGCGACCTTCTTGCGGCCCTCGTTGGCTCTGGGGCTGCCCTTGATAGCTGGATCCTTTCCGGGCTCGCCTGTGGAGCCTGACGTCCCCAGCTCCACGGGCTGTGTCCTAGCTGCAGACACGGCACTGACTGAGGCTGGCTGGGGGCCTGGCCGGAACCCGACCCGCAAAGATCACACCTCCCTGGGGCAGCGCCCCCCACACCGGTGCCTCAAGCCTGCATCCAACCAGCGGCGACCTCTCCGACTCACCTGTCATCTCCGCCGAGGTTCATCTTGTAACTGCCTACTAAACATGCGCCCGCAAGCCTCCGGGCAAGGTGCGCAATACAAATAAATAAATACAAATACAAATACAAATACAAATCTGCCCCTCCTGAAAGGAGGTTGCAACCTGCAGAGAGTACCAGCAACGGCCTCCCACCTCTCTGGAGCCGGGTCCTGGAGCACTCTCCCTTTTGCCTATACTGCAGCATACCCCGCCGGAGGGGCGGACAAACTCTCCTCTTGAATGTGGAGGGGCGGACCCGCAGGCAGTGAGTGGCGGCCCCTGATATGGCCAATCCACCTCCCGTGTGCTGGGGACCGCCAAGAGAGTACTTGACAGACTCTACCGCTCTGTCGAGGGCCCGAACGGAGCAGAGCCCACAAGCCATTACTGAGGGACCAGTCACCGCCCCCATGGTGCCCCTGCTCGACAAGCGTGGCATGTGTCCCCCTCCCGGGTGCTCGGCCCACGCGGCTCTGAAGGATCCACTTGCTGGGGCCAGGACACTGAGGCAACATCTCTTGGTCCTAGACAGTGACCCCCCCCTGCTATTTGGAGACATCTCCACTCAACTAAGCGCAGGGGCATTCTACCAACCTCTGGCCCGGAGCCCTCAGAGCCCCTCCAACAGCCGCCTAACCACAACCAGGCTCCCCCTGGGTCTGCTCTATCAGGGCCCACGGGACCTGCCCCTCCTCGCCCTCCAGAGCCTCAACTGCACCTTCCTCAGAATCCTGGACCTCCAGGTCCTCCACAGCAGCCCTGGCTGGTATCGATTCCTCTCTTAGCTTCCTGGGGCGCCCCTGCCCACCCTCTGCCAGCAACAGAACGGAGTGGCCTGGTCCCTCTACCTTCATTCCGGGAGCCTACAGCAACTGGTGAGCAGAGCACCAACGGCCAGCAGACGCCTGGGAGCCCCCCTCACCCTCCGACCTATGTACTGATCACTACCCCACCACTGCAAAGGACCCGATGACTCTATCCTGTCTGCCCACTTCCTGGGGCGCTCTGGCCCATTCTACTCCCTCGCTACTACCATACTTAGATAGCGTGGACCCTTACCTGGTGGCTAGGGACTTCCTACGGGTCAATTAGCACTTTTGTAAGTGAGAGGCCCCCAAAAATACAGTTAATTCTCCCAATGGTGTCAATCAAAACACAGCCCAGGAGGGAATGAGACCAAGACCAAGTGCTAGTGCTAAGAAAATGTTTTTTATCTAAATAGGGCAAGCAGAATCTACTCTGCTCACGCCGAGAGCGCTCTGCAGAAAACATGTTACAATTTACTTTTATACACAAAATTCGTCATCAAGCAGAGGGAAGGCCTAAGGGGCACATGAACAGTTGGGATTGGTTACTACGGGCAGGCACCTATAGGTGCCATACGGTCGGAGGCGCTTGGTTGGCTGGAGGACACATGGTCAGCTGGGCTCATCGAGTTGGCATGTGGAGTCGGCAACTTGTGCTGTTATTTATTAAATAACCATTTTACATTTTGCCCTTGTGGCCACCCATTCCCATTCATTCACTACCATAATCTTCTTGTCTAGTGAGTTGGAAGGCCTGTGGGCTCAGACACTTGAGAAATTGTGTTTCAAATACAAGTTAATTTATTATTGGGCATAGGTTAACATACAGTCATTGAATGCATTGCCTGATCTTGTTAAGCACTGTGTGTGTTTGAGATCTTCTGACTGAAGAGGGGAGGCTCTTGGGGTCACTGTGTGGTCTGGAAGGTCCATCTGATAAACAACAAAGAGGGCTCTACATCTAGAACTGGAATCACACATTGAAGAATAGGTCACAAGAGGCACATACCATCTAGGTTATACATGTCATTGCGGGGGGTTTGTGGTCGGTTGTTCAAACATCATTAAATCTCTGCTAATCTGCTTTGACACCATTAGGGGTGGAGGAGAATCGAAACACCTTTGCGGTGTCATTCCATGTTGCACAAAATCAGGGCCTTCAGAGATAGCTTTACACTCAGGCTTTTACACGTGGCCTACTATATTACATTCAGTTTATGCTTGTTTAAAATATACCATATTTTCTAGCTGGCTAAATATTCTCATTAAGAAACTAAACGTGTGCTTAAGCTAGTGTTTGTCTTTCCTTAAAACAGTTCATGGTTCAAGGTCTGTGCATGCGGCCTTACACATGTTACATCTTGGTGAGAATAATTGGCTGTTGTATTACGTTTATACAATATCATACATGCACTTACATTTGAACTAAAAAATGAGGTAGCTTAGTGCTGGCATATACAGTGTTATGCTGGTTATGCATTTCGTTATTACAATCTATTTCTCTTAACAGTGTCATACCATTCGTTAATATACATCACACTTTCATGACTAAACTCTAACGTTAGAACTTTTACTTATACAGATATTATACCATATGCTAGTATCTTAATTGTATTACTTTTGATCTTTCATTATTTTGCATGCAAAAGGCACTTTGGCTCTTTTCATATAAAAGCGTAAACAATCAAACAAACTTGAGGGTCGCTTCTAACTGTTGACACTGCTTTAAAGAATATGGGGATGGTGTTCATTATGGCCAGGGTCTGTTGGGTGTGGGGGCAGGTTTATGGAGACTAATGGCTTCTGTGCTGGCCCTTGCTCAGGGCCGTATCAGGGTCAATGAAGTGAGATGAAAGACAGAAGATACAGTGTAAAGTTTGTTGCATTGTCGCGGCTAGTCTCTCATGAGAACCGAACAACTGCAGAGGCGGCAAAGGGGGAGGAGGTGGGGGAGTAGCTTGCTCGCTGTGTGCACCTGGCTGGGAGAGCTGCAGGTCTGCATTGAAACCTCACATGCCATTACAAAATGGAGTCTTGTGCAACTCTGGTCTTACGCTGTCTCAAGGGGGGGTCACAGTTCCTAGGGGTATTCCCGCACAAGTTGTCCGGGCCGGGGCCCTGAAACCAAAGCAGCCGCAACTGGGCCTACCCAGGAAGTGTAGGAATGGGGGTGAGGGGTTCAAAATGCCCCCTCCTTCCACTCATTTTTTTCCCGCCAGCCATCATTTGTAACCTTGTGCAAAGCTCGCCGAGAGTCCCCCCCCACCCTGGAACCATGGCTAAATCCTTGAAACCTCCTAAATCAGTGGACATTTCCACCATGCTGCTGGCAATGGAAAAAGGGAAGAAAGAAGACCCTCCAAAACTCACGCCTCAAAAAGCACCAGATGATAGAGGGACCCTCGCAACCAAAGAAGACCTCCTAGCCTTCATGTCCGATATCAAAGCAGAGTTTAGATCCTGCATGTCAGAACTTACTACAAAAATAGAACAAACAGAGCAAAGGGTCAGTGACATCGAACACAGGATGGCAGAATCTGAAGACCTAGTCAAAGAACAGTCCAACTCACTGGCGGAAGTGCAACGCACAATACAGACCCTCATGGACAGAACCGAGATCCTCGAATTCAAGCAGGAAGAGTTGGAAAATCGCGCCCGCCGCAATGACCTGCGCATTCGAGGTGTTCCCTCCTCTATCCCTGACAAAGCGCTACCCGAATACGTGGGTAACTTTTTCCAATCACTGCTATCGAACCTGGACGAAGCTCAGCTCCTACTCAACTGCGCCCACGACGAGGCACTGACTTGGACTCCCCTCCGAAAGTAATCACGAGAGTCCATTTTTATAACACCAAAGAAGCCATCTCAGCAATGGGTCGTTCACGCGATGAACTATGATACCAGGACTCCCCTCTCCAAATATTCCAGGATCTCTCCCCCCTGACCCTGAAGAAGCACAGTGTTCTGCGCCCTCTCACACTCTTCCTCCGAGACCAACAGATCCGCTATTGGTGGCTGTTCCCGACAGCACTACAATTCTCACATAATGGCACCCCGCAGACCATCAGTCATCTCGATGATGCAGCATCAATTCTATGCCCTGGCTCCCAGGGTGATACGGGGTCCTCCTCCCCTGGCCGAAAGATTCCCGACCCGGGCACAGCTTCACCCAAGCAAAGGCGTGCTCCCTGGACAAGAGAGCAGAAAAGCTGCAAAACTAAATGATGACCAGCGGAAAGCTCAAGGAACGCATGGCATCAGAACTTTGCTTACTTCATCCTGCTGCGGACCCCATGTGGTCCGTACCCAACTCCAAGGCGGATGTCATCGCTTTACCCTTGGAGTGAAATTCAACCCCCCTGGCTGATGTCGGCCTGGGTTGTTAGGGGATGTAACGATAAGTTAAAATCGGTCCCCTAAATTATGGTTCTGGCCCCCCGTCAGAGGCCAAGGTTAGAAGTTTGTTCCTCCCGTTGGAGATTATTTGGAAAACCTCAGCCTCAGGAGAACCCAAATCAGCTCCCCCTTGCAACCATGTATGACTTGACCCCCCCCAACCCCTCCTTCCACGGCAAAGAAGCCCTGAGACCCAGCCCCCACATCTAAAACTGAAGTTCACCACCCTAAATGTCAGGGGCTTGAACTCCCCCCGAAAAAGGAAATCCATCCTGCAAAGGCTACAGGCCGAGGGAACCTCAGTAGCTTTCCTACAAGAGACTCACCTGATGCCAGCGGACTTCTCCCACCTTCGCAGCAGACCTTTTCCTCTACAATTGTTGGCTTCTAATGGCACCAAGAAGGGAGGCTCCGCCATTCTCTTTGCAAAAGAGCTGAAAATGCAGATTCTAGACTTGATACGATGCCAAGAGGGTCGCTTCATTGCAATCAAATGCATCATCTTCGACCAGCTCTACACCCTTATCTCAGCTTACGCTCGAACCAGCATCAGGACGGATTCTATCGTGACCTTAAGGAGTCCCTCCTCCCATTCATAGAGGGGCAAGTTGTCATTGGGGGAGACTTTAACGGGGTCCCAGACCCACTCAAAGACAAATCGCACCCCCCATCATCCAGGGACCTGAAACTGGCAAAAGACCGGCTCCATCTTTTTCGGACCCTGGACGTAGTTGAGAGAAACATTTCACCTTCTATTCATATGTACACCGTACCTTTTCTCGAATTGACCTACTGCTGGCCTCCCCCCAGATCCTGGCCTTCATGGATGACATCACCATTGGTCCCCGGATCCTCTCAGATCATGCCCCAGTCTCGCTGACGCTGCAAGCTCACGATCCGGACCCCTCCCCTCATCGCCGATGGAACCTGTATGACCCAATCCTGAGTGACATGGCAGTGAGAGACTCCATTGCCAGGACAACAAAAAACGTCTTTACGTGTCCAGTGAGGACACCTCCCCAGCCAACACCTGGGATGCCATGAAGGCGGTGCTCAGAGGAGAATTGATTGCCCAAGGCACAGCCTTCCACAAGCGAAAACAGGCGGCCCACGCCGCCCTGGAATTGGAAGTCCGGGAGGCGGAAGCCACTCATAAGTGGAAGAGCTGGACTCAGAAATCCTATAGGGCCCTACAGGTGGCAAGAAAGAAGTTTGAGGCGCACTACGTCAATGCCACGGTGCACCTAATGACCAGAACAAAACAATGGTATTACATCCATAATAACAAAGCCAATAAGCTGCTGGTGAACAAAGTGGCCAAAACAAAGAACAGAAATACCATCCTGGGCCTTTGTGACTCACAGGGCGTGGTCCAATTTGCAGAACGCGAGAAGCTACGACTGGCAGTGGCCCACCAATCGGAGATAATGACGGCAGTCCCGAGGAATCTAAATGAAGAACAGTCGTATATTCAAGAGGCAGCTCTGCCACACCTCATGCCTTTGGCAAGGGAAGGCCTTAAGGCGCCCATACGAGCGAGGAAGTGGAGGAAGCCATAAAAAGCTTGGAATCCAGAGCCCCGGGCCCAGATGGGTTCTCCACCCGATTCTATAAACTCTTACGCCCTCAAATGGTGGCCCCCTTAACTCAGCTCTTCAATTCATTTGCCGCCACCGGAAGCATCACCCCTTCCATGCAGGTGTCCATTACGGTCCTCATCCTCAAGCCCGGAAAAGACCCCAAGGACTATAGTTCGTATAGGCCCATTTCATTATTAAACCTGGATGCCAACATATATTCCAAAATTCTGGCCAACCGTCTTGCACCCATCCTCCCTAGCATTATAGACCCGGACCAGACTGGGTTTATAACCCACAGGGCAATGAGAGACAATATTTGCAGAGCCCTAAACCTAACAACTTGCCCTGCTGGCCCTGGATGCAACCAAAGCTTTTGACAAAGTGGATTGGACTTATTAAGCCTTCAGTTTTAGCCCGACATTTCAGAAAATGCTCTTAGCGAATTATCAATCCCCCAACACCCGCCTGAGAGTCAATGGCCTTTTGTCGGACCCAATTCCCCTTACATGTGGAACAAGACAAGGATGCCCTCTGTCCCCTTTACTCTTCACCTTAGCTATGGAACCCCTGGCCCAACATATCCACCGAAAACCCGGATCACAGGCCCTAGATAGGCCCTGCCCAACACAAGATTGCCCTTTAGGCCGATGACGTGTTGCTAACCATCACTGACATTAAGGCTTCCATGAAGGCAGCATTGGCCGAAATTCGAGGATTTGGGAGGGTAGCAGGCTTCGCTATCAACTTTGGGAAATCGGTGGCCCTGGGAGTGGGACTGGGCCCAGGCGAAAGGGAAGCCGTAGAGAAACAAAGCCCATTCCAGTGGAGCGTCAAATCTATCCCATACCTAGGGGTCCAGATCCCCGCCGATCCGGCAAAAGTATATCAGGCAAACCCCCTCCTCTTCGAGGAGATGGAGAAGGACCTCAACCGCTGGCTGTTGCAAGAAAGCTCCATTTTGGGCCGCATCACAACCTGCAAAATGAGCCTCCTCATCTGGAGGGGTAAGAAAGCGCGCATCCCATGAAGAACCATGTTGGGCAGCTTGAAATTGGAAGGATTGGGGGTCCCAGATATCCATTAATACCACATATCAGCAAAGCTGGCCCACTTCTAGGCATGGAGTATCGCCTTGAGGAGCCCAAAATGGGTGGAGATCGTACAGTCCCGTCTTTCTCTCCCCTCCCCTTTCTCCCGTTTATCCCCACCGCACTGTGCCGAACTTGGCCACAAATGCTGACCTCCACTGAACAATCGATGCGCACGTGGGATTGGGCCCGTAGACATAAAGGTATCCCGGGGGGCCTGAGTATATTCTCCCCAAACTTCCTTAACCCAGCCTTCTCCCCAGGCTCGTGCCCAATGAACTTTAGGAATTGGGTGGCAGGAGGTCTCGAATCATTGGGGCAGCTTTTTGATGGGGACTCCCCTCGCACATTCGAACAATGCAAAACAACCTTCCAACTTGCGGAAACATATAGGTTCACCTACGCCCAACTGCACTGGTGCTCCCACCCCCAGACACGAGTGGCAGCGACACAGGCCCCTGCCCCACTAGAACTCACCGTAAACAACCTGCCAGCTCGAGGGAAAATCTCAGCCCTCTATAGACTATTGCAGGAGGATCCCTTCCTCATTAAGCCCTCCTATATGTCTCAGTGGGAGGCGGACCTGGATGGACATCTGGTCGAGAACGCTCATGGCCTCTCTCTGCATCACTAATCGGGAATGTGCCCACAAACTGCTCCTACGTTGGTACTTCCCCCCTCTCCGTCTCCACCACTTCGAGCGGGCTCTAGACCCACACTGCTGGCGCCTCTGCGACCTCCCAGGATCCTATTTCCACATGTGGTGGACATGCCCTAAGATAAGAGAATTTTGGTCCCAGTGTCTGGCCGCAATAAAAGAGATTACTCAAGTGACTATTCCACTGGCCCCAGAACATGGCCTCCTGGGGATTCCAATCCCAGGTTCTTACCCAAGATCAGGAAGGAAGGCAGCACTGATAACCCAACTCCTACTAGCAGCCAAAATCACTGTGGCGCGCACATGGAAGTCCACGAAAGGCCCCCTAATGACCCTCTGGTGGGTTAAAATCTGGGACATACTAATAGCCAAAAAGGTCACAGCAGCTAAAGCAGGCTCTCTCCATCGATTCATGAACATTTGGTCTCCGACGTTTGACTATGAACAGAACTATCCGGCCTTGACTAATAAGCCACGCTTAGTTGCGAGAGCCCTGCACCCAACAAGCGAGTATTCACCACCTGGCCCAGCCCAGTGAGACTGAGGGATAAGACCCATCCGAGAATAACGAGGGATGGATAGAGGAAATGTCAATTCATATGCCTTGCGGGGGGTGGCAAGCAAATGTTGATGTATATGTTCACCTGTGCGCTGATTTATAAATAAACAAATAAAAATGTGGGTCTTCCTTGCATGTGGGGGACGCAAATGGCATTAAAGGGGCATTTCTGAGGAAAGCGTACATGACACAGATGTAAAATTCAATGGAAATATGCCCGACATTGATAGGCTTATGTGTAGCCATTTGTGGAATTTTAGGTGATATATTTCCCATAGAACTGGCAGAAGATTGCCAAAAGGACAAAACAGCATTGCACAAACTTGGGGTTTGGAATGGTATATTCCTTGTAAAATATCGTGTCTGCCCATTTGGTTTTCAGGAGGCTAACAATTGTAAATATAAGGATTTTGTTTCATAACTGATTTTGGCAAAAGTAACTGTGGTATAACAAAGAGGTTTGTTGCTCCCGGCTATCTTGCTTGGAGTTTGTGAAATAAATATTTGTAACACTCTGGTTAGTACGAATTAATTTGTTTATTGTTGGTGTTTTTCTTGGGTGATTTCCAGCGCTAAGACACTACACCATCGCGCATGCGCGATCCAAGACTAACGTGAGTCAACAGAAAACGAACAGCTCTTAATGGCGGCACCCAGCGCGGTGTGCAGAAGCAGCAGAGCACCGCCTGGGACGCCAGACAGAGCATACAGGTAAGCCTCCCCGCCCATCCCAGGGACAGTAAGCATATGCAAACCCATGGACAGTGCTTAGCATTTAGCGCCATATCCAATGATTATCTTCAATCCTTTCCAACAACTAAGATATGAAATCCAATGCTCTACATGGCTGGGAACACACAGGAGCACTTCTCTAAGAGCCACTGATGCACATCCCAGACCATCAATTTCAACAACCCCAGCCAACATCACAGCCTGGGGCCAACCACTTAACAGCCCCATACTTAGATGATGCTGCAATTGCAACAGCAAACACGCACATCGGTTGGGAACACACAAAGTCTATTCAAGAAAAGCCCTTGATGTTTTTTCCACAGTGCTCATGTGCAATGACCACAGCCAACATGTCTTTACCGGGCAAACGGGACCCTTGACGAACTTGGGAGGATCAATTGGGGCAATGCCCACATGTAAGTTCCAACTCCCCTCTTTCTTCCCCCTAGGGCCCAACAGGAGCCAGGACTGCCTTAAGGACAGTTTATTACTACAGAACCCCACTGAGGGCACACAGCAACCTTATTTTGGTAAGAGGCAATTACCTCAATCTATATTACTATCAGTACTTTTTCAACCAGCTACTTACTTCTCTCTTCTCTTCCTCCCTTCTTCTCTTCCAATTGCAAACTTTCTTAATACCGACACATCAATGTTTTTTGATGTCATGTCATTACCTGTCACTTTGATTACACATCACCTTAACACCACTGTTGAAAATAATGTAACATGTCACTAAATTGTCACGAATTACTCAACACTGGGCACCATTGAATATTGTTCAGCCTTGAGAACGACCGTAGGGTCGAAACACGTGTCGGCTGACCAAAACTTGCTCGTCAAGTTCCAAATAGTGTTTCTCAAAAACACATGTATTTATGAAAAAATCACCCAAGAAAAACACCAACAATAAACGAATTAATTCGTACTAACCAGAGTGTTACAAATATTTATTTCACAAACTCCAAGCAAGATAGCCGGGAGCAACAAACCTCTTTTTTCCTACTCACCAAACTGGGGCTTAGGCTAAACCCCAAAACCGCTCCTGTGATCTTGCCCAAATCACAATCACAATACAATTGGAGCTTAGCACTGGCAGGTTCCACTCCTAGAGCCTAAACCCACCTCATCGTGGTATAACAAAGCACATCATAAAACACACACCCTAAAACTGATGTCACTTCCCTGGGTCCAATCTGCTCACAGGGCGGTGGCGACATCCACAGCCTGACCTATCACATCTGAGAGGTATGTCCAGGTTATTTCCGCCTACATAGTAAAAATCCTCTGATGTTATCCTGCTTATAAAAGGAGGAAGCATAGGGAGAGTCAGGACATTCAAAAATCCAACCTTCAAAATCCAGAGTTCCAGACATTCAACATTCACTCTGCAAGACTCCAGACTCCAGAGCCAGGCCAGAGGTAGCTGATTTATATCAAGGCAGAACCTCCTATCCAGGCAGAACCACTATCCAGAACTAAACCCTACAAAAATCCCAATAATTCAGGGAGAAAGGGGGAAAGGCTGCTGACCCTTTGGGAGAATTCAGTGACCAGACCTATCCTTGCCCAGCTGATACACCCCACTGTCCACTGTGACCAGATCCTGGTTGCTCCGCTGTTCCCTTAAAGGAGAGCATTGCCGCTGAACAGTGACCAGATCCTTGTCCCATCGTCCAGAGACCCGGTTAGCTGTCCAAACTATCCAATTCAAGTGCTTTTTGTAAGTATTACCCTCCCCAGTACCCAAAAAGCTGCATACACCGCTCTGTTACCTTGTATTCTGTCCAATCCTATAAGAAATCCTATAAGTACCCTATTAACCTCTTAAATTGTCAGAATCCTCTGTGTGTCCTGTCCTTAGAAAAATCTGTGCTACTCTCCATGTGCTAGCGCAATTCTTTCCAAATCATTTCAGTCCGTTGTGTAAGTCCTTAGTACCATTTTGAATAAATTAATTAATTTCCCATAGAGATTAACACGGCGTGAATAGGTTAACCTTGCAAATTAACCTCCTTGCGTACCGTGTCTTTCTTTAATGATCTAGCCATTTAAAATATAGTTGCAGTAGAACACATCATTTTGCTAACAAAACCGAATTTGCCCGTGAAAGTGTTTCCCTTTTAAAAATCTGATTTTTCCTTTCCTTTTAAGAATCCCATACTGTCAACCATAAAGAGTTACCCTTTCACTGTATAGGTAGGTTGGAAAAACGCCTAATCTAAACCTAAATCTAAGATGGGAGAAAGCTACGACCATAAAATAATAATAAGGCAGTCCTAGTGTTGTCTTGTCAAATAAAAGGGTCCTATACTGAAAATGAAATTGATTGCCAATCCTTACAACTAAATACAAAAAGAGTGTGGGAAAGGGTTCATAAGAAAGAAAGAAGTGTTCACAAAATGATATGTCAGGATGTGGTAGCCGTGGGTCTTCCTTCCCCACGTTTTGAGCACAGGACAAGGTGGAACTCCTGAGCAGAGCACACTCTCGAGCTTTCCCAGCAAGAGACTACAGTTCCATTCTCAGGAATCCGGATCGTCAGTGGTTAAGTCTCTTTTATACAAAAAAAGTCTCTTGCCTTCGAGGACCTGATGTGTTCAAAATAACCAAACAAAATGTTCCTTTCCATATGTACATTGGGTGATGACTTTTCACCCCTGGATCCCCCTCTTCCGGGTTCAGACCCTTCTCAAATGTTTGCCTCCCTCCGTCGGGTACACTATGGCTTTTTCCTAAACATTTTCACCTGTTGCATTCACAAGACCATTTAGACAATCCTCTGTCGACATCCCTCTATCTGGTTCACTCTTGTCAACACAATGTTAATTGGGGCATCATGCTTCACTCCGTCCTGCAGGCATCCTTCCGTCAGGTTCACCTTTGCCAGCCCCACAGTTCCTTCTACTTTCTCACTATGCAGGATTCACTTCCCTTCATCTTCTAATTACTTGTCGGTCAAAGACTTTCGACTGTACAGGGGTTTTTCCTAGACCCCTGTATGACCACTTTGACCTTTTCCTTACGGCTCTCCTAAGGCCTTCTGGTATCAGTAGTTTCAATAATATGGGAATTAACCAGAGTTTCTCGAGTGAGCACACACAAGGTGTTGGACCCCTCAGCAGCTGATTTTCCCCTGACGTGTTAACAGTTCTTTGATTTTCCCTTAACTTTCCATTCATAACTTTTGTTCAACACAGAGCGGTTTCTTATTGGTTGTTCTTTGGACTCACCGGCTGTGATGAACTGCTTGGCTTTTCTTGTCTTTGGAGTCAAGGACGGTACCATGGTACCAAGCGTCTCTCCCTGTCCTGGTTATCGGTGTAGGAGGACACCGTGTAACGTTGATATCTGCTGCAACACAGGCTGGCTATTGTTCGTGGTCTTATGATTCCTTTCACAGAGGCTTCGTGGGTCTAGCTCGAAAAGGGCATGGTCTCTTCCCTCATTGTCGCCCCTTCGGTTCTCGCCGTCTTTCTCCTCTTCTTGAACTGCTGTCCTGTGATAGCTGTCTTGTTGTGCGGTCTGCTTTGCTCGTAGTGTGCTCTAGTGCTCAGCCTTTTATCCATGTGTGGAAGGGCAAGGGCCGTCAGGTGTGTGTGGTTCTTGTCAATTGCCTGACTTTGCCTGACCCTTGTGTTGGGACATGTCAGGTAAACAGCTCTGGTGTACATTGTCTTTCGTGTCATGAGAAAGTGTTTGTGTCGGGAAAGGGGCGGTAGAGCTTCGGAGCATCCTACGTGGTGGGACGGGGAAAGGTGTTATAAGAAGGGGGATACCGCGTCTTATCCATCAGTGTCTCACTTCCTCTCCCCGAGAACCCCCCATCCAGGTGATCCTCCTGCACTAGTCCACCCCCAGGAACTGGATCCAATAGCGATGGCTGTGTCCTGACCACCTGGATGGCAGATCCCCTGGACTAGTCAGGGAGACACCTTCAGGTTTCTCATAGGTATCACAGAGCAAGGTGGCATGATTGAGCATATCAAAGGCAGAGGAAATGTCAAGAATGATTAGAACAAAAGGAGTGTTGGAATGGAGATTTGAGATCAAGTCTTCACGGGTGTTCAGGAGTGAGGTTTCCGTTTCTCTGGCTGCTCTGAAGCCAGACTGGTGGTCATGGAGACCACCAACAGATTCAGTGTGGTGGATCAGCTGGAAGATGACCAGCTTCTCCAAGAGTTTGGCCAGGAAGGGGGTAATGGAGATAGGGCCATAGTTAGCCGGGCATGAGGGGTCGGCAGAAGGCTTTTTGGGGAGAGGGTGCACAAGGGAGTGCTTGAGGAGTAACATGAAGGAGCCAGTGGCAAAGGAGTGATTACAGAAATCAGCCAAGGCTGGAGCAAGGGAGGTAATGCTGTCCTTGATAGTTCTGGCAGATCAGGGAGTCACCTGTTTAGAAGGGACTTTTATAGAGAGGATTTGTGTAGAGAACTCCCCCGATGATATGGGCGAGAAAGAGGAGAGTAGGAGGGAAGGGGAGAGAGTGATCAAGGGAGGTCTGATAGCGGGTGAGGGAGAAAGGAAGCATGTAGAGGAGAGCGAGGATAGGATGTCCTGAGTTTTGGTTATGAAGTGAGAGGCCAGGACAGTGCAGAGGGTCAGGGATGGCAGAAGAGAAGTGGAGACTGCAGTAGGATTGGCGAGTTCCTTGCAGATTTTGAACAGTTCAGCCATGTTATTAGTGGCCCCAGAGATGCAGGCTTGGATATAGGCATGCTTCTTTGAGCGGATGGAGAGTCTATATTGCCTTCAGAGCAGGTGGCAGGCTAGTCTGTCAGAGGATGTGCTTGAAGCCTGCCACATCCACTCTGCAACTCTGCACTTGCGTTTCAGAGAGGCTAGGTCGGAATCATACCAGATGTTGCGCTTGTAGGCAGGCTTCATGTGGATCCTCATGACAGGGGCAAGGACGTCCAGGGTGTTGGAGAAGGAGAGGTGAAGGATTGCAAGGGCTGTGTCAGTGTGAGAGTCAGTGGCCATAGTGGGAGGAGGAATGAAGGTGGCAGAAAAAGCAGCAACTGACACTAGCTTCATCATTCAAATGACAGAGAAGGAGACTGGCAGTACAGGCAGAGGCTTAGCCCGGGGACCCAAGAGATCCATGTGAGAGGACAGGAGAGCATGTTCAGACCATGAGAGAGGTGTAGTGAGAGGGTTGGAGATGAGGATGTTTGCTGGGATGAGAGCATCAAAGGTGTGTCCTGCTGATTGCATCGGACCGGTGGGAAGAATGGTGAGGGAAAGAGAGTCACAGAGGATGCAGAAGAGTTCATAGGCCGTATCATGGGGGCCCAGGTGCATATTGAAGTCTCAGAGGAAGAGAAGTTTGGAGGTGGAGGCCAGGAGAGAAGAGATTAGGTCAGACCACTCTGAGAGGAAGAGGGAGACCGGACCAGGGGTCCTGCAGATAGTGGCAAGAGTCAGCGAGAGGATTGGAGTGACACCAAGCCTACAGAGGAAGGAACAATAGGTCTGAGGGCGAATGATAAGTAGCAGTGACCCATTCAGGGAAGATCAGGGCCACTCCGCCCCCAGACCAGTTAGGCATGAGCTTAGAGAGGATCTTAGAGCCCTCCAGGAGGAGTGTGTTAAAAAAAGTCTCGGTGAGAGCAAGTATGTCAAGCTTGAAGTCTTCAAGGAGGTGGCAAATGTCAAAAGAGTGTTTAACGGCAGAGTGAGAGTTCAGGGTAGCTAAGTGGAGCTGGTAGCCACCTTTGAAGGTTTTCCGTGAAGGGGTACAAGAATGTGGTATGCCCATCGGTGGTGGGGCCGTGGCCTGAGCCTATGGAGTGAGGACGTTGCAGCGCTGAGCACCTGCAGAGATCCTTACAACTGATCCTCATATAGCGTTTATACTAGAGGAATTGCTGCAAAAACCAGCTGCGAGTGCCGACAAAGCGATTGCCTGGAACCCCAGAGGAAATCCGATGTAAATCGGAGCGAGGAAACTACTGTTTCACCCGTCGGAAGATGCACTCCCGGGACGAGCAAGATGGCGACTTCCGCGGCGTTATGGGGGATGGGCGTATACAGCTGTGAACCTGAGCGAGTCGAGTCCCACTGAGAAACAGGATTGCCCCTTCCTGCTGCCCGGGACCCGGACCACTGCTGTAGAGAGGACTCACTGGAGGAGCAGCCAGATCTTCATACACAGCGTGTAAGGAGCCGGAGTGACTTGGGGCTTACAACCGGGCTGGTGCTAACGTGGATACACGAAGAAGCGTAGCCCAGCACAACGCGGCGGCGCTCCAAGGAAAGGAAAACTGGGCAGCGGTCTACACCAAGAAGCCACAAACTGGAGCAAGGACACAGCTTATCCAGATCGGAGGGAGGAACAAAAGTAGGAAAGCAACAGCGGGCCACACTGCGGAGGGGCCGTATCCGTTCAGCAGCTGGGCCATCTGGCCACATCCACCCTCCTCCCACCGACGGACGCATTAAGGGAGGCAGCAAACAAAGTAACACGACCCACCGAGAGGTGTCCCGGACTCATCAGTGCGGGACAAACGTGAGACCACACAAGTGGGGCAGTATGAACTAAACACAGCCATAGCCCCTCCAAGAAACATTGAGGCCATTAGAAACAGCTGGACACGTGACCGCACACAGCAGCGAGGTGAGAGGAGGGGAAGCATGGCACCAACAAGGCTGTGAAGACTGCAGTCAGGACACGAAGAACAGAGTGGGTGCAATGAGGAGAACAGCCTAGCCCAGAGTGGGGGAAACAGCCTGCCAGCTCAAAGCACGGCGCAACACGCCCTTCAATACAGAGCAGCCCAGGAGAAGTTGGTGAACTGCACCGAGCCTGACACAATAGCCCAGGGGCAGACTTGGACACACTCAAGCGACCAGGCTGAATAGAAAGGCTAACAACAGTGCAGTCCAGACAGCAAGTCAAGTGAGTGTATAAGCAAAAGCATGGCACAGATGCAGCAGTAGGCGCACACTGCAGCGGTGGAACCACCTTGAGGGTGCATCTCAAAGGGGGAAAGTGGGATGCAAAAGGGACACTGTGCTGCTTGAGGGGAGAAGGAACCGTACTCCACCGTCACGAGATACCCACAACACAACCAGAACATGAAGTGGGGGCACACAAAATTGGCGTCACCAGAGGCAGTTGAAGATTCCTTGCAACGGTACTGAACCACTACAAACAGCGGTTGACACACAAAACAGCAAACACACAACTGTGCAAGCGGGAAATCGAGTAGCAGGCCGCCGAACTGATCTGAGGAACCCCACCACGAGAGGGACTAAGGGCACGCAACCAGTAGTGTACAAGTCAAACAGCCCACGTGCAAAACACAACCAGGCACAACAAGAGAAATGCCCACTACCAAGAACAAGGAGTCAATAATAGTGGACTCCTTCAGTGCAGCCAAGCTGAAAGGGCAACCACAAACGGCCACGGAGGCACAACCAAAGCCCTCAGAAAAGGAGATCACCACAAAAGAGGGTCAAGTGCTCAAAGTAATTGCAGCCCTAAGATCCTTCATTGACACAAAAATAGAGGTGGTCAGATCGGATATGCAATTGATGAGGCAAGACGTTCGTAACCTCACAGAGAGAGTCACAACAGCTGAGACAGGATTAAAGGAGACGACGGAAACCACCAAGGAACTGGAGAAACGACTGACGGAGCTTGAGAGAAGAAACGCAACGCTAGAGGCACGGGCAGAAGACGTGGAAGGACGCGCAAGGTGCAACAACATACGCCTGCTGGGAGTTCCGGAGAGGTTGGAAGGACCCAACCCAACAGAGTTTGTTGAAAATCAAATACTACAGGAAATAGGAGCAGGTGTTTTGTCACAAGAATTTGTAATCGAGAGGGCCCAAAGATCTAAACAGAAGAAACCACCACTGGGCTCTCACCCTCGCTCCATGATAGCAAAAGTGCAGAACTTCCGGGACAGGGAAACAATACTGAAGTTTTCAAGAGAGGGAGGGGAGATCCACAGAGACAAGGAAAGCATAGCCATATACCAGGACTACACACCGGCAGTGCAAAGGGCAATGAACTCTTTTGTGCCAATCAAAATGAAGTTTAGGAAATTGAACCTCAAATGCATGCTGATGTACCCGTCCAGGCTAAAGGTGCTTTATAAGGGATGGGCTCTTTTCCTGGAAATGCCAGCGGCGGCTACAATGTGGTTGGAACACAACAACTTGGACGATGGAAAGGGTGTGACATGAGGCACTATCACCCAAAATGAGAAAGGAAAAGGGGGGAGGGACATGATAAACTGGCAGATGAAACGCTGACGAGCGGCAATTAACAGTAAAACACTTTAGGGATTTTCTCTTTTTCTGTTTTTTCTAGTTTTTTTGCAATACGGCAGGAGCAAAGTAAGCACCTCGTACAGAGCGAAAAGGCACACCCCACAAACTGGTAAGCGCCGGCCGGTTGCTGGCGCACCACAGCCAGCACGCGGAAGCCCAGATGGGCCAAGCAGATGCAGGTGCGCCCGAGCGCCACGGTTGGAAGGTGGCAGCTGAGTGCAGTATTCTAGTTTTGGTTTGGTTTGGAGTTCGTTATGGTTTGAACCCTACACGGAGCGAGGTATGTGCCAAGAAAAGTGTGAATGGGGCTTTACACAACGGAACTGGGGCGGGAGCTACCTGGGAAGTGACACAACCAGTAAACCTGGGGGGTGTGGTTGGGGCTGGAGGGGTGGTAGGGGAAGGGGGGGAACCACACACAGAAATGGCCAAGGAAATAAAAGTACTGACATGGAACGTCCGAGGTCTAGTACATACATGTGCAGGAACAGGGTGAAATCCTTTATTAACAGGAAAAGGGTGGCCATTGCGTTCCTACAACAGACCCACCTGACCAAGAAAACCATGGCCGCGGTAACAGAGCACTGGGACGGGCAATGCTATGGGGTCCCCCACTCAAAATACGCTAGGGGGGGTGCTCATCTGGATAAGTCCGGCAACTCCATTCAAACTACTAAGCTGTGAGGCAGATCCCGAGGGTCGGTATGTAATAGTAAAAGGATGCATTGAGCTGGTGGAGGTCTGCACAATAAACGCATACTTCCCCAACCATGGGATCCCAAAATACCTAGATACACTGGGGGCCAGACTGGCCCAATGCCAAGAAAGTTTCTTTATATAGGGAGGGGACTTCAATTGTTTCAGGGACTGGGAGCTAGACAGGTCTAAACCGACAGCAACCAGAAATGACGCCGCAACAGGGGCACGGAATACATTGGTAGAAGCCCTGTGTTGTACTCCGTTCATCCGCTCGCACACAGGCCTCAGGAATGACACGGAGCCAATGCTGCTGTGAACTGCTTTTATTCACTCCTAAACACCAACTGCCTTTTTCCCTCCAGCCCCCTCCCTTTCCTCTTTCCTTCCCGCTCTTTCCTCGTAGCTGCTCTTAAAGCGGCAGTGTCCCTTTTGTCCACGTACAACACCTCCCCCGTACTTAACAAGGGAGTCCAGTTACATCTGCTCGATGAGTCTCACTGGTTTCTTGATTGTCCTTGAGGGTCTTCCCGGTGATTCTCGACTTTCGCCAGTCGATTCCACTAGGGGCTCTGCTTCTTCTTCCTCGCTCTGGTTCTCGTCGAGTGTCTCTTGTGTTTCAGGTTCTTCCAGGTATAACCTCCTGAAGAACGAGGAGTTGCGGGTAATGTCTCCTAGTTCTCCGGTTGCTGTGACCATGGGCCCTTTGATGGCTGTGATTATTCGGGGTTCTGGGCTGTATCGAGTGTCCGTTTTCTTCCGTTGAGTTTGTCGCACTAAGACTGTTTGTCCGATTTCCAGTTGTTGTTCTTTCGCTCTCCTTTTGACGTCAGCCCATTGTTTGGCCTTTCTCTTTTTCTCGGCGTCTCGTTCTCTGATTGTCGAGTCTTCTTCAGGTGTGTAGTCCTCCCATCTGGGTATGCGTGTTCTGGGTTGGTACCTCACCATGAGTTCAGCTGGCGGCTTCCCTGTGGCGTCATGTTGGGTGTTTCGGTAGTTTCGTAGCATGCTGCAGATGGCTTTTGGGTGAGGCGTCTGCTCTGCTGCTGCTTTTTGTCTGGTCAGTTTGATGGTGGCCATAAACCGTTCTACCATCCCGTTGGCCTGAGGCCAGAGCGGCGTAATCTTTTGGTGGAGGAATCCTAGGTGATTCGCGAAGTTTGCGAATTCCCGTCCTTGAAAGGGAGCTCCGTTGTCTGTCTTGACAACATTGGGGATGCCCCATTCACTGAATAGTTCATCTATTATAGGTGCAATCTCCATGAATGATGTCGAGGGTGTTTGCTTGACAAATGGGAATCTGGAGTATTCATCTATTACTACTAATAGGTAACCTCCCTCCTCTAGAGGTCCATAGAAGTCCATCGCAACTTTTTGCCAGGGTCTGGTCGGGAGGGTGGTTAGTTGTAGAGGTATCGAGTTAGGTCCTTTAGCTGCTAGTTGGCAGGGTCTGCAGTGTCTGAGCATGTCCTCTACTATCGTGTCCATATATGGGAACCAGACATAGTTCCTGAGGAATCTTTTTGTATTGTCAATTCCTCTGTGCCCTTCATGGGCCAGCATTGCTAGCGTTTTCCTTAGGTCCCTTGGTGCTACTAGCCTCTTCCCACGTAGCAAGAGTCCTTAGTCAGTTGCAATGAGTTCCTCTTTAATCTTGGCTAGCAGGTCAAGTTCTTTCGGGTCTGCGTCTTCTACTTCTGTTCCCCTTGTGCGGCGTTCCTTCCATTTGTTGGAGCGGGTGATAGAGATGGCGGCTCTGATCGTTGGGTCAGCTTTGCTCCTTTCTTCGAATGTTGAGGTCGAGATGGTAGGTGGCATGGCATTGGATGACAGGTACGAGATGTATTCAGTGGCCTCACGTGCCAGGGTGTCGTCTTCGTCTAGTAGGGGGTGTCTGGACAGATAGTCCGCTGGGTTCGCGTCTCCTCCTGGTTTATGGACAATAGTGTAATCGTACTCTTGCAGTCTTATTCCCCATCGCTCTATGCGGGGTGGCATTTTTGTTTTGGGGTTCCCGAAGATGGATATGAGGGCCTGGTGGTCTGTCACCAGGGTAAATCTCCTGCCAATGATGAAATGGTGGTATTTCTCGCATGCCCATACTGCCGCCAAGCTTTCCCTTTCTGCTTGTGAGTATGCTTTTTCCGTGTGTGACAGGGCTCGGCTGGCGTAGGCAACTATCGTGTGATGGGCGTTGTCTGCAGAGTCGGTTTGGGCAAGGATGGCTCCCAATCCTACTGGACTTGCATCAACTGTGATAATGGAATGCCAGTCTGGACGAAAATACGCCAGTTTTCTGTTGCTAGTGAGTCCCTTTTTTATAGTCACGAATGCTTCCTGGCGGGGTGCGTCCCATATGAATGGTTGGTTCTTCTTTAGGAGGTTGCGGAGTGGGTCAGTTGTTGTGGCGTAGTTTGGGAGGTAACGCGCACAATATCCCGCCATTCCTAACAGGGAGCGTAGCTCTGCCGTGTTCATGGGTGCTTGGAGATCAGTGATGGCCTTGATCTTGTCTGGGTCTGCGGTTATGCCTTTATTTGAGAATATGTGTCCAAAAAGTTTTAGGCTTGATTTGTTGATGTCACACTTGGACTCGTTGAGTGTCAGTCCTGCCTCTTGTAGGATGGAGCAGATGGTATTCAGGGCTCTGTCGTGTTGCTCTTGATCCCTTCCAAATATCAAGATGTCGTCACTATAATTTAGTGCGATCATCTTCGACGCTATGAGGCGTCTGATGGTCTCCTGGAAGATCTCTTCCGCAGACGATATGCCGAAGTTTAGCCTTTTGTATCGAAATAGCCCGTCGTGCGTTGCAAACGTGGTGATGGGTCGTGATTCTGGGTCCAGGACGAGCTGATGGTAGCCCTGGTTGAGGTCAAGCTTTGAGAAGAACCTCGCCTGGTTTAGCCTGATCAGCATGTCCTCTAAGCTTGGGCCTGGGTGCCTTTCCCTCTGGATGGCGGTGTTTGGGATGCGCATGTCCACGCATATTCGGAGACGACCGTTATCCTTGGGAACTATTACTATTGGCGATACCCATGGTGTTGGTCCTTCTGCTTTCTCTATGATGTCGTTGAGAAGAAGGTGTTGGATTTCTTTTGACACTTGTTCTTGAAGGTGGAAACCCACTTTGCGTGGGTGTTGCGGTACAGGTCGGATGTTCTCGTCGATGTGTAACTTGATGTGTGAGCCTTTCAGCATGCCCACTCCCTCGAACAGCTTGGGGAATTTGTTCTTGAGATCTTCTTTCGCCAGTGGTCTGTCTATCATTGTTCTGATGGACTCGTGTGGGAGTGGTAGTCCTTCGATTACCTCCGATTGGTCGTAGTGTAGGTCAATCAGGGCAAGGGCATTAGCCGTCCGATAGCTGAGAAGACAGCGGCCGATAGACGGGCTCCTTATGACGTGTATCGTGGCAGTTGTTGTGATGTCCCTGTGTCGTAGATCACATTGAAATTTTCCTTTGGAGGTCATGGGTTGGGCTGCTCCCCATTGAAAGATGTGTGTTTTGGATTCTTGTAGAGGGTAAGCAGAGGCTACCTCACGGTAGATGTCCTCGTTCATGACATTTACCGTCGCTTCTGTGTCGACGATGAATCTGTTTTTAATGTGTCCCATCTGGATCGTTACTCTGGGAGCTGAGGTGTCTTCAGCTTCTACACTGAGAAGGCATACGTATTCTCGGTCGTATCCATCTTGTAGGTATGGAACCTGTTCTCCTCCTCCCACCTGGTATTGTGGCGGGGGGTTGAGGTATGACTCTCTGGCTTGCCCGAGGGGGTTTAGTGTTTCCGTTTTGTAGTTATCCTCTCTCTCTAGCTCTTGCATGAAGTCACTCTGGTGGGTATCGTATAGTTCGTGGTCTTTCCTATCCGGCTCTATTCGAAGTCCTTCTAGGGCTCTCACCGTGTTTGGGCGCTGATATGCATTCATGGGGGGTGGCGCGTTCCTGTCTGTCTGGCGATGTGGTTCCGGGTGTGTGTCCACCATGCGGGAGCCAGGTCGTGGGCGTGTTGATCCTCCTTCCGGTAGTAGTTCCTTGCACATCACCTGGAAGTGATTTTCCATTCCGCATCTCATGCAGCGTTGCCCGATGGCGGGGCATGGGCCTCTGTGTGGATACTCGAACCCACAGCGATAGCATTGACGGTCGCTTTGTGTCCATTGCGTTGGGTATCTCGGATTTGTCCTTGTCTGCGGGGTTGGTTGGCGGGCGTAGGGGTGTATTGCTGCGATTACCTCTCCTTTCTTGGGGTTCTCAATGGCTGCTGCCTGAATGTCCACTCTTTCGTAAACTCTGGCTAGGTCCAGTACCTCTTTTAGGGATAGGGGTTTTTTTAGGAGGTGTTTCCGGAACATCGAGGATACGCAACCTTCTATTATGCGTAACCTAATGGCCTCTTCGTCGTTAAAGTTTGCGAAGTCACACTTTGATATCTTCCGTTGGAGACGTATGACGAATTCTCCTATTGATTCGTGAGGGAGTTGGCCACATTGGTTAAATGTGTATCTCTCGTAGTCACGGTTGGGTGAGATTACTAGTTTCTCATTTATGGCTTGCAGGAGCTTTGCGTATGTAGTACGGTCCTGTGGTGCAATGGTGCGTATGATGTTTTTAATTTCTCTCCCTGCGACATTTGCGAAGATACTTAGTATGTTGGGAGGTTCTTGTGTGCCAATGGCACCCACAAAGTCTTCAAATTCCTCCATCCATTCTTCCCATCGTTGGCCCTGGTCATGGTGTGGGTTTAATGTGAATGGGGCGGGTCTCCTCATTAGGCTTGCGTGAGATGATGGTGCCGCTGGCGGTGGTGGTTGGGCGATGGGGTCCTCCGCTGCTGGGGCCGACATGCTGTTGTCACTTATTTCGTTCTGGTAGGGTATGTGGCACGTGGCCGTTGGTCACGGCTGCTTTTGGCGCCGTGTGTTTCCGTGCAGGTCCCGGACGTGAGGCACAGGCTTTCTCTTTACGTGGTGTGTCTCACTCCATCGTGCTCTAATGTCCCTTGGGGGGGGGTCCTTTCTTCTGGGTGATTTCCGTGGTATTTGTGGGTGTCACTTATGGGAGACACGGGTTCCCCTTTGCTGTCGTGGTAGTCTCTGTTGTCTGCTCTATTTATGTGTCACGTGGGGAACGCGGGGATTCGTAATGCTACCCCCGTAATACTGTCTCTTGGGGATACTCTGGGTTTCTCTATCTGTGATGTTTTTATTTTTTTTTTCCTTTTAATGTCACGTGTGGGGGACACGGGATTCCCTTTCAGTGCTATGGTGTCACCCCTTTCCCCCGACCCCTTACTTGTGGCTGTTGATGCGGTCCACGTTGCGGGCGCACGGGGCCCCCGTCCTTCTGCCTGCCGGTCCTGCCGCGTGGTGCCGGAGGGTAACCGTCGCTCACTCCTGGGCTGATCCGCTGCTGGCTCTTCTGTCCTGGGCGCACGGGCCCTTCGATCTTCTGGCGCTCTCCCGAGCTCCGGTCGGGCTGGTCTGCTGCTGGCGGGCCTCCGCTGCTGGGCTCTTCGGTCCTGGGCACACGGGCCCCTCGATCTTCTGGCGCTCACCTGAGCTCCGGTTGGGCTTGTCTGTTGCTGGCGGGCCTTCGCTGCCGGGGTCTTCGGTCCTGGGCACACGGGCCCCTCGATCTTCTGGCGCTCACCTGAGCTTCCGGTTGGGCTGGTCTGCTGCTGGCGGGCCTCCGCTGCGTCGCGCGGACCACGGTGGTAGGGCTCACGGGCCCTACGTATTCCTGAGCTTACGGGCTCTGTGGCAGGGCACACGGGCCTCTGCGCGTTTGGCCTGCTGGGCACACAAGCCCTCTACGGGCACGCCGGCCACGCGATTGTTGGGCGCACCGCCCGTTTTCAGCAGGGCACACGGGCCGCTGCCCCTGGTGAGGCACACAGGCCCACCTAAACTGCCGGGCACGCAGGCCCTCCAACAGGGCGCACGGGCCGCTGTTCTGTTCTGGAGCACTTCGCTCCCCAAATCTGCTAGGCTTACAGGCCTACCGACAGGGCACACAGGCCCCTCTGGACTGCTGGGCTCACGACCCTCCTTCCACTGCTGCCGGCACGCAACGATTCGCATGGGCTTCGTCGCCAGTGTTGTACTCTGTTCATCCGCTCGCACACAGGCCTCAGGAATGACACGGAGCCAATGCTGCTGTGAACTGCTTTTATTCACTCCTAAACACCAACTGCCTTTTTCCCTCCAGCCCCCTCCCTTTCCTCTTTCCTTCCCGCTCTTTCCTCGTAGCTGCTCTTAAAGCGGCAGTGTCCCTTTTGTCCACGTACAACACCCTGGACCTAGTAGATGTGTGGGGGGAATTACACCCCACAGACAAAGGCTACTCATACTTCTCATCGCCACACTCCCTGCTCACGAGAATTGACTACTTATTTGTGGCCAAGGGCTAATAAACACAAATAGAATCAGCACAGTACTTAGGCAGGTCAATATCAGACCACTCACCCCTACTGATGAGCTGGAAAATGCGGGGGCCAGGAATGCCCATACCGATGTGGCGTATGGCACCAGATGCCCTAACAGACCCGACCTTCACGGAGGAGCTATGAGATAAAATAGAGGAATATGTGGAAAAGAACATGGGTAGCATCGAAAAGTGGAGCACAGTTCTGGGAAGTAATGAAGGTAGTGGTGAGGTATGAGGCCATTGCGGGTGTGGGGCGCATATGGAAAATGCTGAGGGCTGAACTGGATAAACTGGAGGAGGAGATAAAACATAAAGAGTCAGACACAAAAGGAACAAGGGAGGAAAAGGTGGAACTAGCACGATTTCGAGGAGACTGCCAAGAGGCATCGGGGAGGCTCTCCAAGTTCCATTACTCAGTGAAAACTGCAAAAGCACATGCCGAGGGCGATAAACCGGGCAGGCTACTAGCGTGGCTATTCAGGAGAGAACACCCACGATCGCAGATCATGGAGATTAAGGACACAACAGGCACAAAACTCAAAACACAACAAGGAATCCATGACACTTTTCGAGACTTCTACTCCCACCTCTACAGTCACGAACAGCAGGTGCCACAAATCGACATAGATGAGATAGGCCTTCCCAAAATAGACCCATCGCAGCAGGAGTCCCCAGACGCCGAAATAACGGGACGATATCACAGAGGCAATAAGATTACTCGCCTCTAGCAAAACACCAGGAAGCGATGGACTTCCCCCGGAATTCTATAAAACATACGAAGCAACCTTGATGCCGGTACTGCTTGAGGTTTTCCAGGAGGCATATACCAAAGGTGAACTGTCAAAGTCCATGAGGGAAATCCTAATCATACCGATACCTAAACCCGGGAAATCAATGGAAGACTGTGACTCATACCGCCCGCTAGCGATGCTGAATTATGATGTAAAGATCCTAACCACCATACTGTCCAGGCGACTGAACAAGATAATACACAGCGACCAAAATGGCTTCATACCAGAACGTAGCACAGCGCTGAACCTACGCAGGCTACAACACATACTGGAACAAACAGTGGCATCCCAAGAGCAATATGCCATACTCTCCCTGGACGCCACAAAAGCGTTCGACTCAATATATTGGGAATGGCTGGTGGCAACACTGAGGGAATTTGGATTTGGGGTCGGGTTCATAAGATGGGTGCAAATATTATACACAAACCCAAAGGCCAGGGTCAAAACAGGGAGGATAGTGTCAGAAATCTGGGACATGAAGAGAGGGACGAGACAGGGATGCCCACTATCCCCAATGCTGTATGATATGATATGATATGATATTTTATTTTTATTGCGCTCGTACACAAGTGTTTCAGATGTGCTGGGCCTGGAACCCATAGAAATATACCTCAGGAAGCAACACCTCAATGCGGGTATCTGGGTGGGGGGAACAGGACACCTGCTCTTCCTATATGCAGACGACCGGCTGATGGACGTGAGAGAACCGCACCTGAATGTACCCGTGATCCTGGACATAGTCGACAACTATGCCAAGTTGACAGAGATACACTTCAGCAAGACCAAATCCAGTGATCCTGGACATACTCGACAACTATGCCAAGGTGACAGGGATACACTTCAGCAAGACCAAATCCTGCATATTCCCGCTAGCTGGGTGGAAAGGGAAGAGTGTCAGTGAACTACCAGCGGTGGGACTTAACTGGGAGGTGGACTTGTTCAGGTACCTGGGGGTGAACATCATACACATACCGGAACAAATGCATGAATACAACACAGCGAAGGTGGTGCAGAGCTTGAAGAAGTCCATAAAGTTCTGGTCGAAGCTGCCGCTATCACTGTTAGGTAGGGTAGCCATCACCAAAATGATCATTCTTCCGAGATTCTCGTACTTCTTCAACAACGTGCACTACTGTATCGGGGCGTCCTTTTCGCTCCCTGTAGGTACTGCTCTGAGAATTCTTGTGGGGTGTCAATCGCCACAGACTGTCCCGACTAGGACGTTCTAGCCCTCCTTCCTCCCCACTCTCCTCACCTGAAAAAATGATTTCCAAGTCTTCCAGGTTGAAGTTCCTTCGAGTGAGGTAATCCTTCTCCTTCTTATGTGGAGGGAGCCTGCCGCGAGAGGAAGCCACAGTGACCGCTAGGTATAACAGCAGTCCTGTGGTCTCGTTCCCGCGGGCAGACAGGAAAAAGGGAAAAAGCCGGAAGGCAGAAAAAACCCTTTTTGTTTCTGGCCGTAATGATGTTCCGCTCGGAGGAGATAATGTGGTTCAGCAATGGATGAGATCCGGAGATGTCAGTAATGACCGCAAGGTGGGAGAAGGCTCCAGGCAAGGGGGACTTCCAAGGCAGAAGCAGGACTCACAAAGAGGAGGCGAAGAAAAGGTAAGAACAACCGGTGGAAGCGCCGTGAAGCCAACAGAGAGCAGCAAAGCAAAGAGGGAAAGGTGCTCGAATTACGCCAGCAGAGCATATTCGAGGAAAGTGGCAGGCGGCTGAGAGACAGCCGAAGGAGGAAAACAGCGTCTTACCCAAAGGAGAGCGAAAGGCTAATCTAAGGGGGTTGCAACGCAACGGTCTCCGGAAGTAAACAGAATATATACTTCCGGGCGGCCGCCCAGAGTGCAACAACTAGACCTGCACAGTGAGTCAGGACAGTACGCATTGAAACTAACAACGCACTCTCCCATGACGAAGTCGCCAATGCGGACGTAACCCCTCTCCGGCACGGCGGATGACAGTATGCCCCCCTCCAGTGCGAAGGATCCCGGGTTTACTAGTGTGTAACCGGTGAAATCGGCTCAGCAGCCGGGGAGCATGGACATGAAAAGCCGGTTCCCAAGAGTCCTCCGACTCCATGAAACCAAGTATTCTAAGCGTCCCCGGTAATACCGTGAATCCTGGATGGTTGAGACCTCATATTCGTCTTTCCTGTTGGGATGGGCATAATTATGCTTGGGGACTGACCTCTGGAAAGTATCTGACACAAAAGGTTTGAGGAGAGAAGAGTGAAAAACCGGATGGACGCGACTGAGATGAGGAGGAAAGTCAAGTTTTTAGGAAACAGGGTTGATCTTTGAGAGTATAGAAAAAGGACCCAAGAAACGGGGTGACAGTTTGGATGGATGAACCCATTTGGGTAGGTACTTGGTAGAGAGCCATACCCTGTCGCCTTTCTCCCAATTTGGACAGTTCTTGCGGTGCTTGTCAGCTTGAGTTTTATTTTGTCTCCTACTCCTTTCTAAGCACTGTCTGACTGAATGGTGGGTCTCTCGAATAGACTGGAGGATGGCTTCAGCAGTGGGAGAATTGGTGGGAACAGGAAGAGTGGGAAGAAAGGATTTGGGATGTATCCCGTAGGTACAGAAAAACAGAGTGTGACCAGTGGCAGAATGCTTTGAGTTGTTATATGTGAACTCCGCCGTTGGCAGTAATGAAACCCAATTATCCTGGTATTTGTTGCTGTAGCACCGTAGATACTGTTCTAACGTAGCATTAAGTCGTTCCGTCTGGCCCTTAGACTTGGGGTGAAACCCTGAGGACAGTGCTCTTTCGATACCAAACCGAAAACCGTGAAGGCTTTGTAGCCGGAATATGTCTTTCGCGAAGGTTTCTGCCATCTCGGTCGCCGTAGGTAATCCGGGCAATGGGGAGAAATGGGCCAACTTGGTGAAAGTGTTGATCGTCACCATAATGCAGGTACAGCCGTTAGAAACAGGTAAGTCGACTATAAAGTCCGTTGAAATCAGACCCCAAGGATGGGTAGGCATTTCACATTGGGTCAGCAGTCCTAACGGTTTGCCTGAGGGATGTCTGGCAGTTGCACATACCGGGCAGGCTTTGAGATACTCCTTTACGTCCGTCCTGAGCCCAGGACAAAAGAATGATCTTGCAACGAGGTCCGTAGTGTTCTGTAATCCTCTGTGTCCCGCTGTGGGTAGATCGTGACACCAACTGATAACCTTTCATCGCCACATACCGGAAGGGATGTACAGCCGACTACCATGTAAGAGCAAGCCGTCTTTATCAGTGTAGACATTACTTTCCTGTTGTAATAGCCGAGGCCTTTCGGTAGTCAGGGCGGTCTTGATCTCCTGGAAAAATGTTGCCGTAATACCCAGTATCTTGTTTCTTTGGAACATGCGTTCCCTGTGAAGGATCTCTCCTTTGCTAGTAGTCTCTTTTCTAGATAAGGCATCCGCTACCTTGTTGTTAGTACCGGGTAGGTAGGTGATGAGGAAATTGTATTGCGCGAAGAAGTAGGCCCATCGGGCTTGTCGTGAATTAACACACTCCATGTTTTGTAAGACTCGTAAATTCTTATGATCTGTACGAATGAGAAACTGGTGATGTGATCCCAGGAGTAGGTGTCGCCATTCTGCACAAGCCTGTTTAATAGCGAGTAACTCTTTCTCCAGCACAGAATAGTTGAGTTGAATGGGTTACAGCGTTTTAGAGAGGTATGCTACTGGATGTTCCACACCATTGTAAGTTTGAAGCAGAACCGCTCCTATGGCAGAAGCTGAAGCATCAGTTTCCACTATAAACTGCCGCTCTTGGTCAGGGTGTCGAAGAATGCGAGCGGAACAGAACATCCTTTTTAGCAGAGCAAAACTGCATTCTGCCTCCGACGACCATTTAAAAGAACCTGCACTCTTTTTAAGTAGTCTGGTGGGGGAAGAACAATCTCTGAAAAGTTTTGAATGAATCTCCTGTAGAAGTTCGATAAACCGAGAAATCTTTGGACCTCTTTGATATTAGTAGGTGAAGGCTACTCAAGGAAAGCTGAGACTTTGCTAGGATCCATGGAGATACCATCTTTCGAGAGAATAAATCCTAAATAGGGTACTGAGGATACTGCAAACACACATTTTTCTGGTTTAACAAGGAGCTGGTATTGTTTGAGACGTTCCAGTAGTTGTTGTACATGCCGGGTATGGTCTGCTACATCGGAGGAATATATCAAGATGTCGTCTAAATAAACGATGACAGTGACCGAAAGTAGGTCTGAAAATACTCGGTCCATAAACCGCTGAAACACAGCTGGTGCATGCACCAGCCCAAACGGCATGACCATATACTCGTATAACACAAAAGGGGTGCGGAAGGCCGTCTTCCATTCATCACTTTCAGCAATGCGAAGTAAGTGGTATGCATTACGAAGGTCTAGCTTGGTGAAAATGTGGGCACCTTGCACCGCTTCTATGATTTCGGTTATCAATGGCATGGGGTAACGGTCAAGGATGGTTACCTTATTGAGACCCGTATAATCGATGCAAGGCCGGAGTTCCGTAGAATTTCTCTTCTTGATGAAGAATAGGGAGGCACCTGCAGGGGACTTTGAAGGTTGGATTAGACCGTTCTACATGTTCATCTCCAAGTAGTCTTTCAGAACCTGTCTTTCCACTTGAGTCAAAGAAAACATTCGACCGAAGGGAACCAAGGCGTTAGGCTCCAGATCGATTGTGCAATCTTCCAGCCTATGGGGAGGCAAAGTAGCAGGCCTTTTCTCCATGAAGACTTTTTGTTAGGGTGTACAATACTGAGGCAAAGCATGTATTCCCACATGATTGCTTGGGATGGTTGCCAAACTATGGGTATCGCCTTTAGCTGTAACAGGGAAACAATGAAGTTGGCAGAACGAGGAGCTGAAATTTAGCTGGTTGTTAGTCCAATTTATCTGAGGATTATGCTTCCTAAGCCAGGTAATTCCGAGGATAATGGGGAAATGGGCAGCTCATATTATGTCGAACTTAATGGACTCCGAGTGCTGAAAAATGGTGATCGTGAGCTCTTCTGTAGTGCGTGTTATGGGTCCCGACGAAAGGGGGGAGTCGTCAACACCCTCCACCTTCTGGTTATGATTGCGGACTAGTCGTTGGAGCCCCACCTTCTCTGCCCATAGAGTGTCCACAAAGTTACCCGCTGCTCCACAGTCCAGGAGAGCTAATGATTCCACAGATCTTGTGGGTAGATTGATGAGGAATGGAATAACCATCAACCTAGAATCTTCTTGAGCGTTGGGACCCGTAACAAAGAGCGAAACATAGGGACTTTGTGAATCACAAGGTGTCCCTCGGAACCTAGTCCCTACTGGTGCCGAGGATACTCGTTTCCCTGCCGCTTGGTTGGGACCTACGGACAGTCCTTAAGGAGGTGCTGCTCCGAACCACAGTATGCACAGAGTCCCTTTTCCCTTCTTCGTCTTCTTTCTGCTGAAGACAACGGGCCTCTGGTGGCTCCGATCTGCATTGGTTCTTCATAGGAGTGGGAGGAAGAGGGCAAAGACGAAGCAGCCGGCCCGGAATCCGGAACCTGAGCCGCTGTACGGTGTTCCTGTATTCGGTATTCTATTTGTAACACTGATGAGAGTAAATCGGGAAATGTTGGAGGTCTAGCAGACCTAGCGAGCTCGTCTTTGATTTCTTCCTTTAAGCCTCTTCTGAATATGGCATACTGAGCTTGCTCTGGCCAGCCAGCACCTGCGGCCAATGGGCCTCATTCCGAGTACGGCGCTAACCAATGGCGCTATTAACGCCTTGGTTGACGCCGTACCCGGACCGGCAGCGCCTTGGTGGTTGGCGGAATTACCGCCCCATTCCAAGGTTGGCGGGGCGGTAATTCCCCAATCCCCATTTACCCTTCCCCATTCCCATTCTTGCCCCATAGGGCATAATGGGAGTGGGGAAGGCGTCAATTACGCCACCGTAAATTACGGTGGCGTAATTAACATCAAGGTCCCTTAGCGCCATGGTATTTAACGCCTGCTAAAAGCAGGTGTTAAAAGCACCATGGCGCTAAGGGAACTCGGAGTATGGCGGTAAGGGATTACCGCCACCGCTCTCGTTAGCGGTGGCCGCTATCCCTTACCGCCATACTCGGAATGAGGCCCAATGTCTTGAAACGGGATATATATGTAAGGACGTCGGCAGCCTCTTGTCGTACATCTAATAAATCTTTGCAGGCTGTAAACGTCAGTGCTGGTCGTTCAAAGGTCTGTTTCAACAGTGCCTGGAATCCCGTGAAGTCTTGCAAGATAGGGTTTGCACTGGTCACTAATGGGGTTGCCCATGACAGTGCATTGTCTGTCATATTCGATATCAAGAAACCAACCTTAGGTTGGTCAGTAGCGAAAGAACGGGGTCTAAAAGTGAAGTACACAATGCAAGCTTCCAAGAATTCCTTCACCTTTTTGGGAGACCCATCAAATTTCCCAGAAGGGAGAGACATCGACAGCAGCTCGGCCGGGGGAGATTCCCATGCTGTAGCCATTTGCTTAAGGATGGCATTTTCGGTTTCAACAGTCTGCAGTTCTTGTGATATGCCTTGAATGACTTTCCACAGCTCTTGGATCTGCTCCTCTGCTGACATCTTGTCTGGGCGTTGCAAACAGTCCCGATTAGGACGTTCTAGTCCTCCTTCCTCCCCACTCTCCTCACCTGCAAAAAATGATTTCCAAGTCATCCGGGTTGAAGTTCCTTCGAGTGAGGTAATCCTTCTCCTTCTTATGTGGAGGGAGCCTGCCGCGAGAGGAAGCCACAGTGACCGCTAGGTATAACAGCAGTCCTGTGGCCTCGTTCCCGTGGTAATGACCGCAAGGTGGGAGAAGGCTCCAGGCAAGGGGGACTTCCAAGGTAGAAGCAGGACTCACAAAGAGGAGGCGAATAAAAGGTAAGAACAACCGGTGGAAGTGCCGGCAAAGTGAGAGTGAAGCCAACAGAGAGCAGCAAAGCAAAGAGGGAAAGGGGCTCGAATTACACCAGCAGAGCGTATTCGAGGAAAGTGGCAGGTGGCTGAGAGACAGCTGAAGGAGGAAAACAGTGTCTTACCCAAAGGAGAGCGAAAGTCTAATCTAAGGGGGTTGCAACGCAACAGTCTCCGGAAGTAAACAGAATATATACTTCCCCCATGAGGGCACCAATAAAATCATAAAACACCCGCGGTGTCGCCCCCAGGCACCCAAATGACATTCTTCAGCTGGTAACACGAGGATCGAACAGACGGAGCCCCAAATAACTAAGTGTTTGCCCAACTGAACTATAAGTAACACACGGCACGTGTAGGAATTTGTTTGTTAATGCTTATTTGTTGTTAACTTAAATGTAGGCACGAGAAATGGAATCTGAAATGCACAACTGTAACTATACAAATGCCAATAAAAACATGTACAAATTACGTGCCCATCGGTGGTGGCCAAAGGGCCAAAGGGGTGGAAGAAGGAGGTTCGGCAGGAGAAGGGAGGAAATTGATGATAGACGCCTATCAAGAAGAAGGAGGTTTGGCTGAGACCACTGGACCATGACAGTGCCATTCTGATAGACATTAATTTATTTTGAGGTCTGTTTATTAATAGTATGCACTCTCAATGTACAAATCTTCAGCTATAATGTCATCAACACAAGGTACATACAGTAGCAATCAACGTTAAAGAATGCAAACCAAGTGCAACAATGAACAGAAAAAAACAAAGGCAACAACGAAAAAGGAAAAACAAAGGCATCCCGTATTATCATATTTCCAGTTACACAATGGGGGTTGGTACATTGTTCCTAGCGGGTCCTTCCTCGGAAGGCCAATATAAGGGTATAGACAACTCTGATGCTTGAGGCTCATGCCACAGTGCAAATATCCCCCATAGTCCGAGCCTTGTATACCGTATATGTAGAGTAGTAAATATTCAGGATTTCAAGGGGGTTTATCATCCAACAGGCTGAACATCACAAGAATGAGTGCATTCCACGTCTCTATATTCTCTGTGGGTTCCCGTTTGACATACCTCAGGGCTCTATACCAAGCAGTGGTCTCAGCTGTGCTCCATACCCTAAAGTCATTACACCATAGGTGGTATTGTGGCCCGCTCTTTTGTTTCCACGACATTGCAATTCACCTTTTTTGCAAAAACACATGCCAGGTCCATAAATCTGATCACAGGTCTATGTTTGTCTGGCCTAGGATAAGCACCCAGCAAACATTCCGCCGGGTCCCACTGATTCCTGGTGACCCCATCCTTCATACACGCTATCTCACCAGATATCACATACACTCACACCTTGGCAAAACATATGCCTAATGTCCGCGCCATCAGTGCCACATCATGGACACATAGGGGGCACCATGGGATCAAATCTAGCCACTGGGCTAGGTGTCATGTATGTTCTGCGAAGTAACTTAAGCTGGAGCAGGCAAAATTGTGCATTGCGGGAGACCCTTTTGACAAAACAGCAAACATTATCCTATTGCATGTCATCGAGCTCCAGGCCCAAATCCACCTCCCGCTGTGCTTTGAACTTCTCGTTCCTAACACTAAGCGCACCCAACAAGCATCCATATAATCGAGACACTGGACGCCAACCATCCTCTAACGCATACAGAAATTCCAACACTAGAGGGGGCTCCAGTTCTCTCGGCCATTCGATCCACTGTGCTTTGCAATCGCTGCTAGCTACAGATATCGTAGAAACTGGCTTTTGGGAAGACCTTCTGCCTGTATTATATCCTCAAGAGATCGTAAAACCCCATTCCTATACATATCCCCCCATGTAGAAAGCCCCACCTCATCCCACCTTCTATCAACGGTCAAGTCGTCTTCCGCTGAACACTCATCCACTGTCATAGGAACATACAGTGAGTATGGATTGCATAATTTTAAAAACTTCTCTGTTCTCCCCCACACCTGACGTTCAAGTCTAATCAGCAGTACCTCTTGTGTTATGCAGTGATCCATAATCTACAGGGCCTCCTTAAGCACTGCAGGATGTAGCACATCCTGCAGCAATTTACAATCCATCGTAGGCTCATCAGAGAGCCAACCTGCCATGTATTGGAGTTGCGCTGCAGGGAAACAGAGCTCCAACCACGGTAACTGCACACCCCATCCTTATATGTCATACACAGGGTATTTAAGGCGATTTTATGTCTGCCATGGCCCCGGAGATATCCCCTGAGCACAGTGTTGTGAGAAACCCGAGGGTATTCGCCCATCTTCTCCATTGGGATCTTCCATTCAGGTGGCCAGGGAAGGGTCATCGCTTTTGGATTTCCGGCCTTGGGGTTGGACAAGCGAGGAAGGATCACCCGAGTGGAGGCTCACGAGGGATTGGGGGGAGAATACCCAAGGCTGAGACATGGTATTCCCCCATTCCCAAAAATACCCCAACCCACTCACTCTCAGCCTTCATGGGGTATTTTCATTCACATCCCTTCTCCCCCATTTCCAACAAACACTGAGACGAGGAAGATGCAACTAAGGTCAATGAGGATTACCCATAGGAAAAGCATTGGGAAGCAAGATAGGACGTACTACTACTACTACAGCCTACAACTAGGCTGTCCCACTAATAGAGTCAGGCAAGGTCAGGCACTTTATCCCAAGTGTGCACATCTGACTCCACTTGACTCTTCCCTACACTATAAAAGGTGGAATTCTGACAGAAGCAGTGAGCGAGCTGGGGATGCTGTCCAGACCAGAGAATCCAAGGAGCAGCAGGATCTGAAGCCTGAAGGAGGGCGGCGTGCAGAGACGCTGGCCCAGTGGTTGTGAGGGGCTGCAGCGTGGCTAGGGAGCCATGCCTCCAAGGAGCCGGATTGGGGCAGCCTGCACCCTGCTGGCGACATTCGGCAAAGTGCTCATCCCCTTGGGACCTCTGCCTGCCCCAAAGTTGTCTAAGGGGCAGGTGGTGAGACCCTGACCTCAACTCCGCGCATCCAGACGGAGACCGCCTGTCAACGCAATTCTGCCCGGTGAGTTTGGTGAAAGTAAGAGAGAGAAGCTCAGAAGGGTGCGTTTGACTGAAGCGGAGCGGGAGATAGGCACAATTTGAAAAGTGTCACAGAACGAAAAGAGAGAGAAAGCATAAGAAGTACAGAAAGTATAAGAAAGAACGGAAAGAGACAAAACAGAAAGAAGGAAAAGGCGCTAGCAGTGCTCAAGGAAAGTAAAGCAGAGTAAAGGCATGTGAAATGTGCAAGAGGAACGAGAAATGAAAGGCACAGGTGCAAGTGTTCATGATAAAGAAACAAAAGTGTGCAAGAAGCACAATACAAGGACCAGGAACCAAAGGAAGATGCAAATGTGCATACTGAAGAAAAGGGTGCAAGTGTGAATGGTGAAATAAAAGGAAACCATGGAAAGAGGTGCAAGTGTGCGCGGTGAAGAAAAGTGTGCAAGTGTGCATGGGTAAATCAAGGGAACAAAAGAAAGCAAGAAGGGATGCAGGAAGCACCAGACAGTGAAAGGTTGGGAAGAAAGAAACGGATGGGTTTTAGTGTGTACGACAAACCTAAGGAAACAAAGGCGAGCAAGATAGGGTGCAAGAAGCACCTGAAGGTGAAAGGTTAATAAGGAAGAGCAAGGAATAAGGAGAGGTGTAAAACGTCAGAGTGGACGTGTTTGGGACGAGCAACAAACCCAGTGTTCTCGAAAGTCTCTGATACTACCCCATGTAAGAACTTTTGTTTGTTTGTAAGAACAGTACAGAGAAAGGTACATCCTGACTATGAGAACTTTGTTTGTTTAAAGATGATAGGGGCCTGAGACGCCTAAGAAGGCACAAGAAACACAAGATACATCCTGACCAGAAGAACTTTATTTGTTTGTTAAAAGACAGAAGGGGGTTGGCCACCCGGGGGCGCGCAGATGTACACCTCTTCCGTATGAGCTCTTGCCAAATGGTCTGAAAAACGGAATGAGCCCCCGCTTTTATACCCCCCATGTAAGAGGAAAGTCAGCCCGACGCTGCATGAATGCCCCCTCCCCACCTGGGAAAAACTTTGAAGAAAATCGGACTACATACACCCGAGAAAACAGCAGAGGGAAGTTTCGGTACGGCGAGCCGGGTCTGATGCTGATGTCGCAGGAGAGGTGAGGGGACACATCGGAAGCCGTCACCCGCACTGCAACTCTCCGGAATAAGCCTCAACACTCCGGCTCTCTACAAACTCCGCCACACTGAACTGGAGCCGCAAGCCCAACTCCTGACAGGCTTCCAATCAACCAACACACTGCGTGTAATACCCCCGGAGGAACCCGCGAGCACTGGCTCTGCAGGCCCGGAGGCCCGTAATTGCTACAAATCAAGAAAAAACCCCCAGGGGATCTAGGACCGGGAGACCGGGAGTTCGAGCATGCACACTTCCCAACAGAACTAGGAGAGACACCCTGGGCCTCCGAATTCGGCAGAGCGGACACGGTGGCCAGGTGACGAACCGCAGCGCGCCCCTGCTCGAGCCGGCGAACACAGAAGCAGCAACTAGGCCGTGGCAGAGGCATAGCCCGGTGCGTCCGCACCTCTCGCCGGTGGGACAGTGAGATCTCACCAGACCCGGAAGCGCCACTGAGACACTGCCGGCCCCGTCTTGAGGCCGGGCAGTGTAGCCAAAAGGCACCTACGTCAGGCCTAGAGCCGAGACCGAGCCGGCTATACTGGACGGCTGGCACCCTCCACACAACAGGCCTCCCACGCGAGGAAACACCCAGCCGGAGACGCATTGACACTGCGGAGAGCAAACGGAGACCCACAAACCACAGCGCCCAGGTGAAAAGTACACCTTCCCAATAAAAGATGCTATCAATCTTGCAGTAAAGGTCATGTAGCAGCGATCCAGGTTCCAGGGTCAGGATTCATAGGTGGCACAGAGTTACAACGGTGAAACAGGCAAGTTTGAATGAGACTGTGCTGTGGTGCAAAATGTGAGACCCTCTTTTTATGGCTTCCAACCCCGACATCACTAAGACAGCGCTCCCAAGCAGCCAAGAAAGGTCTCCAAGAAGACGAAGGCAACCTCAATGAATGGCCGATACCCATATCACAGTCTGGTACCAAACTGACACTGAACAAACCTGAAGCAGGTGATCATAGACCCTTCTCTCGAGTCTGCTCTTTCCACCTCCAATAACACCTTCCTCCATAAGAAAAGTGAGAAAGGTGAACAACTTGGACACTAGATTCGGAAGCAGAACACCCTCCTCGGAGCCCAACAAGCAAGCCATACCAAACCACGATTCTTGGAGCCGCACCACAGGTTGAGTGATAAAAAGAAGCAGTAAAGATCAGCGGGCCCATGGAAACTGAATCCCCCCTACTGTACGATATCAACCCACCAAGCACCGCACCCTCACCACCCAGAGCCTTGAAGACAGCATTAAGAGAAGCGGAGAAGGTATATGAACCTGCAACAGAAGCTCGCTATTTACGCATACGTCCCTAAAAATCAGTGCACCCCTGTTAACATGATGGCTTCCATGTCAGGCTCGAATGTGGAAACTGCAGCCACGAAAAGTGATATTGCTGCCCTACTGACAGAAATCAAAAGCATGGGGGCGAACATAGGAGGGAAAATTGATAAACGTACACAACGCCTAGATAATATAGAGGACAGACTGGAAGGAGTTGAGAACACTCAAGTCTCTATAGACACATTAGAAACACAACTAGCCCACAGAATAACAGACTTGGAGCAGAGAGAAGAAGAATTCAAACTCAAAATGGACAATTTGGAAAAACGGGAGAGAAGAAATAATCTGCGCTTCTTCGGGATTCCAGAACAAGAAGGGGAAACGGAGGAAGATGTTAAAAGCAAACTCCATGACATCATCAAACTGTTAGTCGCAGATGAAGATATCGATGAACCCAAAACGGAATGTATCCATAGAGCTGGGGGCCCTCCTGGAGGCCCAAGATCAGTCCTTGCCCGGTTTCACCGATACTAGGACAAAGCCCGGGTGTTGGAAAAAGCGAGGAAAGTGGGTCCCATTACCCTGGGAGGAGCACAAATTACGATATACCAGGACCTCTCCGCCCTGACTCTAGCCCTCAGAAGAATGTGCACACCCCTCACGAAATGGCTCAAGGCAAGGGACACGCGCTATAGATGGGGATACCCCTTCTCCCTCTCTTTTGAGCATGAAGGCTCGAAGATCAGGCTGAGCTCGGAGAAAGAAATCAAAGCATGTATATCAGATTTGTTGGGCGTACAAGGGCAAGAGGAGGATCGGGATGAATCAATGAAGAATGAAAGAGAATGGCAGATTCAAGGCCCAAGGAGGAGAAAGGTGAACGGTTCAAGTAAATATCGTGGAGGCAACATCTCTCCTGACGGGGGCCAATAGTATCCAAAGAACAAGGTACACTTAATCGGAATGTCTCTTGATTTCAAAGGGACCGAATACCAACAGTTGAAATACCTCAGAAATACCTCAGAGATAAGCGTCTGACTATACAATGTATGATGATTTCAACCAGAGGTTAGTGGGGGCTCATTCGTTATAACGATTTTATTTTGACAAAAAGACCGAAAAGGCAACGGTCTCCACCGGTGGTTCGATAATGGGCCAGTGCTTTCAACTGGGCTCGATCGGACGCCACCAAATTGGGGGAAGGGAGCTGGGAGGGGGGAGGGAAACAGAGGTATGGGAAAATGATAAGAAAAGGGTCAGTGCAGAATATGAAGCAAATAGAAATGTAATGTGGTTATTTGAGAAAATGTTGTCTTGGTGGATACGGTCAGATGCTATATATAATTTGAGACTCTATAACTATGATGACCGCTAAACCCCACACGGGGGGCTCCATAAGGGTGGGTACACTCAATGTCAAGGGACTTAACTCACTGACCAAGAGATCGCTCCTGTTCAGAGAATTCCGCAGATCGAATATTGATATTCTCCTCCTACAAGAGACTAAATATATGAAGGGTGATGAGAGGGCGGTATTGGGGAGACGGAGCGGGATAGAACTCTGGGGCTCTGGCCCGCTGAGAAAAGGTGGAGTGGGAATCCTCATCAAGAAGGGAATAGATTTCCAGATCGCTAAGACGTGGTCGGATACAGAAGGTAGAGCTTTATTAGTGACAGGATCCATCGGAAATGTGGCTACCACAATCGCTACGATTTACTCCCCCAATGTCAGTCAAGCCAGGTTCCTATCGAGAACAATCCCCAAACTTATGCTAGAATCCACTGGGCACGTCATATTAGGGGGAGACTTTAACATATGGGCTGATCCCGCTCTTGATCGTAAATCCACCAACCCTGACATACAAAACAGAGCTGGAGTTGAGCATACAAATTTCACGGATATGATGGATGTGTATGCAATGAATGATGTATGGAGACGAATGCACCCCGATGAAAGAGGCTTCACCTTCTTCTCAACCCCACACAACACCTTTAATCGCATTGATTATATTTACCTCTCAAAAGACCTATATGATACCACAACTCACACAGAGATCTCCCCAATCACATGGTCCGACCACGATATGGTGATCGCGGACATACAATGGGAACATTTACCGACCAGAGGTGGGAAATGGAGATGTAATGAGTCCCTATGGAAGGACCTCGTCTTTAAGACCGAGTTGGAAACGGAACTCACTGAATATTTAAAGCTCAATGATACTGGGGAGGTCTCCAAACAAGTTGTCTGAGAGGCGGGAAAGGCAACCTGGAGGGGGATTCTCATGAGAGAAGGGGCCAGGAAAAAAGATAGAGAACCCTAATTGAAAGCAGACTTCGGAACGAAATCTGTCAGTTAGATGGGGAGGCCAGAGAAGGGGACACACTCGACATCACCAAGATTCGTGAGGCAAAGAACAAGAGGGAGGAACTTCGCCTCCTAGAGCATGATCAAATTGTATGCAAACTTAAACTACTTAGGCAAAACTTTTATGAGAAGGGGGACAAAGCGGACACACTTTTAGCTGCTAGGCTAAGGGAACAACAAGCGGAACGCAAAGTGCAAGAGATAATAGATGGAGGCCCTGGTACTGAGACATGCAAACCCTCCATCCCTGAAGCCTTTGCAAACTATTATGCAACCTTGTACACCCCAGAAATAGAACCAGATACGCCTAGTATCAAGGGGTCCCTAGCAAACGTCAACATGGCCAAGGTATCGCATAATGAATCAAATCAATTAGAAACCCCAATAACTGGGGAAGAGATACAGAATGCGATAAAAAGGCTAACCTTAGGTAAGTCCCCAGGAGAAGACGGTTACATGGCCGGATTTTACAAATCCTTTAGCACCCAGCTCACCCCCTTTCTGGTTGATCTGTTCAACGAGATCCTAGAAACAGGAAAACCCCCGGACTCATTCATTAAAGCCCTCATAACGGTAATCCCAAAAAAGGGAAGGGATGCCAAAAGATGTGGATCGTACCACCCTATATCGTTGCTTAACGTAGACGCAAAAATGTACACAAGAGTCCTCGCTGCAAGACTTGTGTCACTTATGCCCCACCTCAACCACTCTGATTAAGTGGGTTTTATACTCGGCCGACAAGGAGCCGACACCATGCGCAAGACCCTGAACCTAATCCATGCCTCCCAAACTATGAATGATGACCCCGCTCTGCTTTCCATCGACGCAGAGAAAGCCTTTGATAGGGTAGAATGGGATTTTCTGATGAGTGTCCTGCGCAAGATTGGAATAGGCCCCAAATTTAGGAGAGGAATCCGAGCAGCTTATACGGCACCCAAAGCTTCGGTGTTCGTAAACGGGGAATATTCGAAGTGGTTCCAATTAAAGTGAAGCACCAGGCAGGGATGCACCTTATCAGCGATTCTCTTTGCCCTTTCACTGGAACCACTGGCACATACGGTCCGATATCCGGATTCAAAATGAATAGATCCAAATCAATTCTGTTTCCCCTTCAAGGTTCCGCAACAGCAAATGAGACAAAATATTCATCCCTTGACCTAACAATTGAACATGATAAATTACAATACTTGGGGATACAAATTACAAAACAAATAGGAACTCTATATGAAGCCAATTTCCCGAAACTCCTCAAAAATTTTCACGCAGATCTGGCTAGATGGAACAAATTGACAATATCCTGGTTAGGACGCCTCAATGCGATAAAAATGGTTTGTCTCCCAAGGTTTTTGTACCCCTTCCAAATGCTCCCCATCAAGATACCACGACACTATTTCCTAGAGGCTAAGAAAGCGATTTTAAAATTCCTCTGGCAAGGGAAGAAGGCCAGAATCGCCTATGACACCTTGACATTGCCCAAGGACAGAGGGGGGGTGGGGCTCCCAGACCTTAAAAGATACTACAAAGCAGCCCAACTGAGGGTCCTCATTCCCCACCTGCGCAATCAGAAAGAGCCGAGGTGGATCGCAATGGATAATCACTATCTGTAACTCAAACTGCATCCTTATGTCCGAAGCCAGAGTGTGTCGCAAGGTCCAAGTGTGCCACCCTACCCCGTGCTACAAAATGTGGGCAAGGGAGTTTACAAGGTTTCCACCATGAGGAGCCCGAATCTACAGCAATCCTAATCAGGAGAAACTCTGAAAGACGTATATAATGGATGCTAACCATTAAGAGGAATCTTGAAACAATACCAGTAAGCCTAATTTTAAAGGTGACTACAGAAAGCATGATTAGGAGAAATTACAAAATTACTTCATAAGGAGTATCAATTTTTAGGAGGGATTTTGTAATCACAACAACGTAAATTTTATCCCTATGGGACATCCAATGGCCAAAGGTTCAGTGGGCTCCTGCACAGTATACAGAGACAAGTCCCAAGATGAGGGCTGCAAATCATGGTTATTAGATAATTATCTGGGCTCTAAGTGTTAATTAACTGATTACCTAATATGTATCTTACTGTCCAATAAGAAATTTGTTTCATAAATTACGTAGATAAAGCCCAGGAGGGCAAAACATTGGCACTTGCTGTCCAATTAGTTTTTATTGGACTCTTTTGTTCAGAGGGATTTCTTTGCTTAGAGGAATTTTTTCTTGCTTAACTGTTTGAAGTCTTTGCCTGTGAGGACATTTCTCCCAGTCATGGGTTTGTTTTTCGTTATGTCAATGAATGGTTCTTTGATTATGGTTTTTTGATGAATGTATATCTCAACTGGCTCTACCATAAGATGGGCATGTTTATTTCATGAATTGAATATTGCCACACTATATAAATAATCCACAGCGCAACAGTGTCTGGACTTTTTTTCTACCCTTATTACTGATCACTCACCTTTAGTTTGGATAAGTCAGAGGAAAGAATCTAACCCTTGAGTCATGCATTGGTTCCTGGATTTACAACTATAATGTTTCGCAGTGGATCATCGAAAGGGTAAAGACCAGGGGAACATTGACTTCCCTTACCGGTTCCCCTGCGAAACAGATCCGTCCACACAGCATAGGGGAAGGGTATGTTAAAACCAGAGGGTGTTGTACTGGCTAGACCCCGGGGATCTCTTACTCAGGTTGCCAGGGCACGGCCATCGCCTTTGGATCCATACCCTGGGGGTCGACAAGTGCTGGAGGATCACCTGGGTGAGGGGTGCTCAGGGAGTGGGGAGGAACGCCCGATGGCGAGACATGGTATCCCCCTTTGCAAATATCCCTGTCCCATCCTATTTTATAGGATATTCCAACTTCCCAGATCCTCTCCCCCCTTTCCTACACAAACACTGAGTCGAGGAAGAGGAGGTCTGAGGCTAAAAGGAGTACCACCAGTGCAATACATGTAACATGTCCCACTAATAAGATCATGCAGGGTCAGGCACTTGATCTTAATTGCATACACCTGGTACCTATTAGCTCTCCCCACATGGTTAAAAAGTGGAATGCTGAGACACACTCCGAGCAATGCGATACACGAGAAGGAGCAGTTCTCCCAGGGTGACGGCGAACCAGGCGGAGCAGAGCGACAGGCCGAGGGACGGAACTGAGGTACAGAGAAACCTTGGACACTCTGGCCAGAGATCGTTGCCTCCGAAGGTCCTTGAAGGTTACGCAAGGAAGCCCAGCCAGAGAGAAGAGACAAACCTCTTTTATGTTTCAAGAATACCAGCCACCATCCCGGGTGAATGGCAGAGTTGGGGAGGTGCAGCAGCAGTTGTGCTTTCAGCCTTGACTTCAGGATCAAAGCCGCGAAAGGCAAAAATGAATTAACACAGTCGGTGAGTTGATGAAAGCAATGAAAGTCCAGTCTGCGTTAAATGAAACTTGACGGCAACAGTATTCGACGAATGAAAGTTGCGCATGTGCCGATGACACGCGAGAGAAAGCAAAGCATCGTACAGAACTGTAAATCAAAGATACAAAGTAACAGAGTGGCCCGACAAAAGAAGATTGCCCAATCGAAAGTCTCTGTGAAATGTTTGATGCTGTAGAAGGGGCAGAAAGAGAAAGAAACTGAGATACAAGATTTAAACTGTTGTTAGGTTTGATCCCAGCAGAGGGAAACCTGTAGGTTTGATCCCGGCAGAGGAAAACTTTGATGTGAGAGATGTCTTTGTACTATTAGGTTTGATCCCAGCAGTGGGAAACCTGGATGTGAGAGATATCTTTGAACTTTGAAATACGTACTGTGCTCGAAACTACATTTACCAAGAGGCCTTGATGTAGGAGAGAAAAAGTGACGCTATCACAAAGAAGGTCAAACTGGTCATAACGAGGAAAGACAAAAGCCTCGCAGTTTTGAATGTTTTCGACAGCGGAAGGAATGTAAAAGTACACTTGAGCCTGACGGCGGGAACCCTATGAAGGTATGATTGAAGCATGGGGAAGGGAACCCCACAAAGTATGATTTAAAGGCTTAAACCCGACTGAGGGGAACCTCTGTGAACTGTTGAAAGGCTTGAGCCTGACTGAGGGGAACCTATGTGAACTGTTGAAAGGCTTGAGCCCGACTGAGGCGTAGCCTAGGTGAACTGTTGCAGGCTGGAGCCAGACTGAGGGGAGCCTAAGTGAACTGTTGCAGGCTTGAGCCTGACTGAGGTGTAGCCTAGGTGAACTGGCAGGCTTTGGCCCGACTGAGAGAATTCTGTGAGAACTTTTTATTAAAGAAGAAACATTGCAGGCCCGAGCCCGACTGAGAGACTAGCGGCCTGGAAGACCAAGTGGGCCCTGGTCCACAAAATAAACTGCATTCTTGTGTCCAAAGCCAGAGTGTGTCGCAAGGTCCAAGTATTCCACCTTACCCTGTGCTACAAAACATGGGGAAGGGAGTTTACTGAGCCATACTGACATTTCTTTTGAACACTGATTTTCCTTTTTGCATTACACATTCCCTTTACTCGTTTATTATATTAGAAAGAGGGCAGGCATTAGGTTTATTAGTATGGGCCATTTTATTTTGACTAAGGACTGACCAGGACTTTATTTTCTTTTTGTTTGATGGTCGAGAATGCTCCCATCTTAGTTACAGGCCAAGATGGGAATTTTCCAACCCCTTTTAAACCATCAATAAAGGTTTTGAAACGTGCAGTCAGTGTCTACTTGTGATACATTGCCTCTCTCACAACGCCTAGTTTCTTCCAGGGCACTAATGTTTTAAGTGATGAAAGTCCCAGCTTGTGTCGAACAATTCAATTCGGAATACATAAGGGCAACCCTAAAACTCTTTTCCAAATAATTCTTTCTAAGGTGTTTTAACCAGGTACTAAGTCATATAAACAAATCTCTAGGCCATACATTAGTGAGGGCACAACTTTCTCACAATAATACTTCCTTAGTGGTCTGATAGAAAATGTACAATATAACCCATAGACTCGGTTTAATAGAGCTAACAATGGAGGGACTTTGGCTCGCAGCATATCTTGATTGCTGGGTATGATAGGAGTTGGATGTACATAAAAACCCAAATACTTTAAATATTTTACTGATTCAAATGTGTGTTCACCCACTCTCCAGATCATTTGCTTCGGGGTTCTTTGATTTGAACAGATGATGTTTTTTGATTTGGCCCCATTCACTAGCAAGTTATGTTCCACTGCATATGAAAAGAATAGAGTTAACTTTCTTCTGCGACCTAAGGGATTGGGATCAAACAATAGCACATCATCGGCATAAGCACAACAATGCAGATCCAACTTGCCCCAACTGACCGAAAGCGCCTTGGTACTGACCCACAAGGTGACTATATCGGAGAAATACAAATTAAAAAGCATTGGGGCTAAAATGCATCCCTGTCTAAGGTCCAAAGATGTGCCAATTGTACTAGTTAAGTGCCAGATAAATGCACTCTGATTTTTGTACTCATGTGCAATAAAACAATGAATCTAACCAATTTCTCGGGAAAGCTCGACAAGCGCAATTTCCATCAATGTCTTGTCTGAACCACCCTATCAAATGCACTAGTCATATCTAAGCTAGCGATATAGGTAGGTAGAGCATTAGGATGTTTGCTGTGTGCATTGAAGGGAGTCAATACCGTGCAATTTAGGATCGTTACCAGCTCAATACACAATTTCACTTGGGATTTCGAAAGTAATTTCAGATTTTTACACAGCTATCCAATTCCTCGACAATCAGCAAGCAAAAACATTACTTGAGGTGGCAGGATAGCTATAGGGCGATAATTTGCTGGCACCAATCTGTCCCTTTTTTAAAAAATAGACAAACAAACAAGTCCTGCAATAGAGTAAACCACACAGGGTTACATGTCTTTATATCGAAACATTTTATGAAGAATGCACTTATAACGAAACTTTTATAACAAAAAATATAACTTTTTTTTTTACAGGGGTCCCCCCCAGACACCTCGTTTTCCACCCCTGAAGACCCACCCCAAGCATTTCCCCACAAGATTTAATCATTTACCCCACACCTATGTGCATTCGTCATAAAATGTTTAGTTATAAAAGATTCGATGTATGTTCATTCTTTATAACATTTTCATTATAAAGGCCGCATAACACCACACAGTTGGATTGTATTTTAGTGTTATGTTAAAGATTCCAATCGGGCGTCACACACTGGACCAGGACACTTAGTCTTAGCGTGGGATGTGGTGCTCAATAGGAATTATTTTTCTTTAATTTCAACAAATTAAAATTGAGCCGGTACCGGACCCGTCTCACACCCCCTTTTACAAATTCCCCGGGTCACAATGGACCATGAACAAGGCCAGTTGGTGAAAATACAATATTTATTTATTTTTAAAATTCACAAAATACACAAATTTTAATATTCTGAAGCGATCACCAATGGAGTGATAATGACAATGGAAATGGAAGTAATGCACTTAGTTAACCTTCTAGTATAACATATCCAAAGCACAAATGAATAGGAACACTTTTTTAATAGGATAGATAGCACCCAAGTTAAGGTTTCCCCCTGCAATGTTCCCTCAACCCACCAATAATCGAATGCTGAGTGGATAGAAAGAAGCAGCAGGTAGTCAGGGATAAGAGGCAACAAACTGTCTGTCACGGTTCACCCGTGGATGTTATGGCAAAAATGGAGGCTTCACTGAGCCACTGCGGGATCAGCATTAACGTTCGAGCCTCTCAGAGGCTTTGGTATATAGAGAGGCCATGCCCCCTTCCCGACACGCTGCAACTCGCTCATTGAGTTTTTTCTTCGAACTGTATTGTTTGCGTTTGCATTGCCTTCGTTTCCTCAGTGCCTCCAGTGTTTGCCTCCCGGGCAGGTTCCAGACCAACTCAATTTCACCTTTGACTCCTTGTTTCCCTCCTGCTACCTTTTTCTAACGTGCTCTCTAGCGTATTTCTTGTTCCTTCGTTCTGTCGTTTTGCCGCTCTAGGTCCTTTTACACTATATGCGGTTCCAGATCTGCCTGTCTCTGTTCGTCTCTTTCTGTCATGCTCCTTTTCTCAGGGGTTCGCTCCGGACGGCTTCCATACTTGCTTATCTACTTTTTCTACTCGCCTAGTCTGTTTACTTCCTCGCCCTTAGTACTGCCTTCACCACTCTCTCTTCTTTCTACCTACTCTACTAATCGCCTTCTGTCGGCTTCCTCGCTCTCACTATCTACACCCTTTCCTCACTGACTTGTCTTCGGTTTCGTGCCTCCGTTTCTTCTATGTCCTGCCTTTTCCACTTACCTTGATCACGTACCTGAGCTTGCTGTCTGTTCTTTGATTGGTCCTCTTCTTCGGATTTCCGCTCTTCGGAGTCCTTGTTAGGGTACTAGAGTTTATTCTTTTCTGCCTCTCTCACTTTTCCGGGCATCGCTTCTTCTGTATACTTCTGGGTACTTTCCTTCAAGTCCAGTGTGGGTCTATGACCTATCCAGTTCTCTGTAGAACAAGGCTCCTACCCATAATACTGCACACCTCTTCGGATACCATCCGCACCACTAAAGACTGCAATCTGCTGATCCCGCATATAGTAACACAGGGTTTTTTGTGCCTTCATCTGCTTTTTCCCAGGAACTTGGGGCAGGATCCCTTGGGTCCGTCTGACTGTAGTTGCAACCCCAGTCAAGGTGGCCTCAGGCAGAGCTCGTCCTTATCTCTATGAACGGAAGAAGGGAAAGAAGATCACAGAGACAGAAGGAGACCAGAAGTCTCGTAAGAAGGAGAGAAGAAGAGAGAAGGAATCCTTCCAAGACCATACTCCTGAGGACCCAGGTGAGGAGTTACCGGTGGAGGTAGCCCCAGACTTTGATACTGTCACACATGGCCCTGCGCCATCTGCGCAACGCTTGCAGAGACCGAGTGGACTACAGCGACCTCAGGGTTTCTTTCACTGTGTCTTTCCTTGTGGAAGAAATGGAGGTTGCCTTGGAAACTGGCTAACAAAGCGTTCCTCCTGTGTCACGTGGGGAGCCGAAGTTTCTAGTCCGGTTACCTCCGTATAGACTCCACCCCTGCCGGAAATATAAACCATCTAATTTCCTTGTTTTGGTGCTTCTATTTAGCGTTACTTTGTGACTGCTCCTGAGACAATTCCTTTGTCTATTCTGAAGCCCTTCGAACTGCCTCCCTGTGTTTCCTGACTCTGGACCGCCTGCTGGACTTGCTCCCGCTCTTTGAATTAATTACGGCTTGTTTCTCTGGTTACAGGAATGCGGACCACCCCGACCTTGCCTCGCCATTTGATTCTGCTACGAAGCTTCCTTACCTGGATTCCGCTCCAGCTCCGAACTCATTCCTATCTGCTTATGGAGTCCAACACAACCCGCGTACCTGGTTGGAGACGCTGTCTTACTTCCTCAGCATCCTGGGACTCCTCCTGGTGCTACACACTCTCCTGGAAACATGTGTACCGGAAAACTAGTAAGACTACCTTTCTCCGTGGGGTTTGTTCACTTCTCTTTATCCTGCATTTCCAAATATCAACTTTATACATGACTTTGCTGCTGAGCACCAATCCGTTAAAGTGTTGTGTCTCTTCTGCCCTTCACGTGCACAGTGAACGCTCTGCTGCCAGTGCACCATCCCGACACCCAGCGCGTCCCTTGTGCCGCCCGGGGTAGATTGTCCAATACTAACCTACCTGTTTATTATTTTTTCCTGTCATTGTTTCATTGACTCAAGTTGACTTCCTCTGGATTTGGTGGTAAGAACTGAGCATTAGGTAGGGAGGGGGGTGATAGAGCCATATTACATCTAGTTTAAATTGGTTCTCCTTATTTCAGGCACAGACCCTCTGCCATTATCAAGATAACAGGTATTCCATAACTACGGTTAAAGTATAGGGATCTGTCTTGGTTGTCTTATGACTCTATTAATGCTTGTTCTTTCTTTACAGCATTGGTACTAGCGATGCGTGTGTTTCCCGCTCTTTTGTGGGATCAACTCCTCTGTCTGTCTTCTTTGAACAGCAGAGGGGTGTATCGTAAAAAAGACTTCCCTCGATTTGAGGAGACCTGTATCCCGAGAGGACGTGGTGGATCAGCCTCACTGTCGAGACCCTTATTTTGCTCCCTGTTGCTTCACCTCTATCACGGGATGACAACGCCCCTGGCTGTGAAGGTGCAGTGAGTAACACAAACAGAATCAAAATCTGACCTTCCTTCACAAAATAAGAGCCAAAAACTGATTTTAAACCCTTTTGCAAAGGCCTAAAATGACACTCGGATTTTGTACAATAATTAATTATATGTGTGTTTAAAGAATGGTATACATATGTTTCATCACAGTATTAGGGATGTTATCTCACTATCGACAATAAGGCAAGATATCACAAAAGCATACAGTTCACAAAACAGATTGAAATTGAAAACCCAGTGCAGCCGAATTCACACATGGAAAAGTTGCATTTTTCTGGTTTGCAGTTTTACATGCAAAAAAGATTTTTTTCATAAAATCGGGTAAAAAACACTGAATCGGAATGCAGTTTCTGGGCATGGGGATATATGCACAGCACAGGGACAGTATAGAAGTGAAAGGAGGGCTATAGCTGGAGAATTGAGAGGGATTTGGAAGGTAGAATAAGGTTTGTTTTTAGGAAAATAGAGCAATGAAAAAAGAGAAAATCAGTTTAAAAAATGAAAGGCAAATTTTACTTAAACTATTGTTAAAGAAAGCCATGGTATGTTCAAAGATTGATTTGCAATGTCAACCTTTTCCCGCCGTGTTCTGATCTATGTGGGAATTAATTTAAAATACTCCAAATATCACTAATGAGTTACAAGGTGAGGTGAATAAAAGAGTTGCGCTAACACTAGGAAACAAAAACAGGGTGCACAGAAAATTGGAACAGTCTATACAAGTTATCAGGGTATCGATAGGGTTGCTTAGAGAGTGGCACAATGACAAAAGTCAAGATGGGGTAGACTATGGGATTGGGGATACTCATAGTCCGCTCTTAAATTTGAGATTAGGAACAGTCAACCGGGTTCTGCACTCCAGGGCTCGGGTCACCAGGTAGCGGTGGACTCTCCTAGCAGAACAACAGCTGGGCCTGTCTAGTCACCTATAATCAGGACAGCTGGATGTCAGGGTTGCAGCGGGCATGCAGTTAGTGACCAAAAAGCTGGTCTGGTTTCAGGATGCTTCCCAAAAGAACACCACAGCGTTTCCCTTTTGTTATTGTGATTTTTTTAGTGGGCTCTCTGGATTGAGGCCTTGCTGGGATGGTCAGCAATGCTTTGGCCTTGCAGTGGAGTCTGGAATCAGCTATGCTTTGGCTTTGCAGGGGGATCTGGAATCATCTATGCTTTGGCTCTGCAGTGGGAGCTGGAATCTGGCAAGATGAATGTAGAAGATCAGGAACACAGGCGCAGGAAATTCAGGAAAGAGTCTGTCTAGAGTTTTGTCAGCCACCCTTTTTATAGAGCATGGTGACATCATAGAATTATACGGCAGGGTAAGGCTTAGCTAAGCACGGCTCTAAACAACTGGATTGGTCAGGGGAGATAGTGACCACCTTCCTCTCAGCTGGTTGGGTTTCAAGGGCATGATGTCAGATTTATGATGTGAGTTTTAGAATGTCCAGAACCTCCCACAGTTACTTTAGCCACAATATGTTTTGCCATACAGTTGGGGCATTTTAACAAATTACATAAATAGGTAACATATTTTCTGCAGAGCATGCCAGTCCAACTCTACAGTTTGTAAGACATTGTTGTGCCCTTCTAATAATTGTTAGTCATTTTTGGTGTGAAATATTTGGCCTAAAATTCTACAACTTTACACGTGTGTATGGATCATCATTAGGCATGCCAGTGTTGAATGTTACATTGGCATCATGTACACTTTCCTTGAAATACCCCATTCTCTGTCATTTCTGTTCCCTATATGGCAGTGAAGGCTACAACGTCTTAATTTAAAACCCACAAAATTACATTAAAAGTGTTAACTTTTTAAATTCCTGCGAATTTCAGTTCCAGAAATAACCGTCCTCAAAGTTTCTTAATAAAATAGTCTTTTGAAACAAATGGGCATCCTTTGTCCTTCACTGGGACCATTTTTTTCTCTTCAGTTGCTGTTTTCCCAGTTTGATTGAAGGTTTATGGCCGCTTCCACTTCACAGATTAGCGTCCCAGAACTTCCATTGTAAGAGGCCTCAATCCAGACGAAAGTCTTCCAAGGTAGCAATTGTCACTTGTGTGTTCTAGCATCTACTGTTAGGGGCCTTCTGTTGCTGGCAACCCCAAGCAGAAACATGTTTGTGGCTGATTTCGCCACTGCAACCAATGCAATGTAATTCCTTATTTTATTTATTTTTGTTATAAAACAGAATAAAGCCTTCTTGAATAAGATCTCCCATATATGTTTCACAGAACAAAACTCCTTCACATTGCTAGATAAGGTCAGAGCCTTATCGAACATACACTTTTAAACAAGTATTTTTCTCAGTTTGCAAAAGTACATTTTAAACGTGTGGTGACTACATTTTCCTTGCAAATTTGATTTTTTTCTTCCATCTGAATTCCCACATTGTTTTGTAGCCGTACTTAGCTTCTGGTATGCAGCAATGGGTTAAAACACAGATGCACTGAAATTGACATAGGCCCAGAGAGCCAAGGCCTTTTTGACGCACTGATCCTTGACATTTTGTAGCCAAACCAAAAAGTAAAGTGTTTCCTGTGTAGCTGAAGTATAGCTTCTTTTGATTTCTTCAGATCTGAACAACAGCCTGTCATTCAGGAATACTGCTCTTGTCTGCTTAGAGCACAATGTGAATGTGCAGGGGCATGGCAAGGTATCATTAATAAAAGTATTGTGATGAGTAACAGAGGAAAAAGAGCATCAGATCGCCATCATTTTTAAATGTAAATATTTCCCTTTTTTAATTGGATCTTTGGGCTTACAGCAAAGCAGCGCTGTTTTTTTTCACTCCCCTTCTTTTGTACATGTAAGAACATACAGGCGGGCCTTCTGAGTGTGCCCCCTTGTTCCATCCTGCCCAATATGTGCTGGGCAAGATGGTGCAGCCATCTTTTTGTAGCTGAAAACGCAGTTTTGGTGTGAGGCAGTTGTGCTCACATGAGCCAGCACAGCACTTTTTGCTGCTTCCGCTGAAGTGCAGTTTAGTTATGGAAGGGAGTACAGCTAAGTGGGTAAATATATTCCACAAATTCCCCCCCAACTCTTCTGAGATTCCTTGTCGAGGGAGAGTAGGGCAAAGTGGGATTCATCGGTAGGGCAAAACGGGGTTCATCAGGTGGACAAGACAGGGTTCATCAGGTGGAGTCCTTCCATCATTGTGGAGCGGCACTCCACAATCCTCCCGTTGTCTCTCGTTGTAGTGTGGAGCGACACCCCAGCTTTTCATTTGTTCTTTCCTTTCCTGGTCCCCGGGGAGTTCCTCCTTGGTGATGAATGGGCGGAACCAGTACGAATCTATTAAATAAATCAGAACCCGTTACTACATTTTCCCACTGACTGCCCTCCAGGAAGGTTATGTTATGTTATGTGTTTGTTTATAACGCGCCGATAGCCCGCAGGCATCAGGGCCTGGACAGCAGTGGGACAGACATACATTTAATAATGACAGTACTTCGGTAATAAAGGTAATTGATCAGTCTCACAACACAGAAAATTATGGCTTCGGCTAGAATTAACAATGACGAAACATACTCCATGTTAAAGAATTATACCTCTAAACCTATCTATCCCCTTCTGGTTCTTCTTTGTCTGGTTCTCATTCTCCAGATGTCTCCTCTCTTTGCTGCAAAGTGTGACTAGGGTGACAACTTTATAACTGATTAATATGGGCCCATTTCTCTTCTGTCAGTTCTCCTTTGGGGATCCGGGTTCTGTAGGCGAGGCCTGGGATGGTGACCTCTTCTCCATTTTTGAACTTCAGTTGCCTATGGTAGCAATGGGGCTGCCCAGAAGGCTTTCTTTAGGATCGCCAGGGTCCTGAGATTTACTCTCCAGTTGGGACCGGGCTTGGCAATAACTGAGATCCAGGATATGAGTCGGTTGAGGATATGACTGCCCATGTTAAAGGTGGAAGGAACACCTTGCACAACCCAACAATTATGTTCTATGCTTTTGTCACCTCTAGAAATGTTTATCATACAACTGCTAAGCAGAAGATGTTTGGAACTGGGAATTTCTAGGCCCCATACCCACTGATAAACTGATTCCACAGTGGCAGGGTATGGTCTTTTGGGGGTTTCTGAATAATACTTCGCTTATTGAGCTTTCTTCGCTATTCAAGTCAACTCGAGCGAGAACAGACTCCTTCGCGTCATTTAACTGAATTGGGAAGTAGAACTGTTTGCCCTTCTTCTGAATGCCAGCTACGCTTTGTGCTGGTTTGTCATCAGTTTTGGCTATAGAATTGGGATTTTCAGATTGTGAATCAGCATAAAATTTCAAAGTATTTCCTTCCAGTGTGGAATGCCACTTAAAACTGGAAGGAAGGTTGATTTTCAGGAATGGAGAGGCGTTCCCATCACCATTTTCTTGTCCTACAGCAATTATTACAACATCAGGTATTTTATTATTTTGAAGATGAAACTTAATTTGATCAGATTTTTGTTCAACCATGTGGCATGTGGCATTTAGACTAACATGGTTGACACTCTGTTTTAATTTTATTGGCCTGTGAGTCTGAGTCCAGAGTACCTTGTTCACACAGTCTATTAGGGAAGACAACCTACGAAGGATGTCATTCCCTAATAGACAGTTCCCTCTGGAGTCACGACTATGACTGGATGCTTCATCTTGTGTCGCCCTATTTTAATTTCCAGCTCTGCAGTCCCCTTGGCAGGAATTTCATTCCCGTCAAAATTCTGGAGTTCTCCAGGAAGAGGGGTGAGAGGGATCTGGTATCTCTCCCCCCTTCCTGAATTTAGCTGATCAAAGGCCCTTTTTGACAGAAGAGTGGCTTGGGATCCAGTGTCCACCAGTGCTGAAAATGTACATTGCCCTTGCACTTGGACCGGGGCATACAATCTACCCTCCTTCTCCTCAAGTGGGCAAAGGTAATGTGCATTTTGGGCAAGATGGGTGGTCATTTTCATTATTTTTGACTCTGACATTTTGAGCAATTTTCTGTGTCAGAGTCTTGGGATCTGTTATAAAAATGTGACATCCTGCAATAGTGGAGATTTTGGAATCCTGTTTCCCTTAGCTCTGTGCTGCCCCCGCTTACCAGGTGGCAGTCACTACAACCAATATGTGTGGCGTATCCCTCCATTACTATTTTCTTCTCAGGATGACAATTCTGGGATTTCGGGATGGGTGACTCTGCATCAGTCCCCACACCCCCCCAGTCTTCATTTGGATCTCTCGGGACCCATTTTTCTTTGGGAGGAATTCCCCAGTCCCTGAAGCAGAAGATGGTTTTCCCAGAATCCTGTAAGGATTCTTTCCCTTAAAATTGGAGGACACTAACTTCCTCCCCAAAATGGGCCTTTTTGAGGTCTTTATTTCTCCTACCCACCCTCTGTTCCCTGGGTTGCAGATTTTACGGGGCAGGCGATTTTTGTTCTGGTCCCGACGTGTCGGGTGGCTTTTCACGGGTGAGGAAGGAAGCTTCCTTTAGGGCTTTACATCACCCTACCCCCCCTGTGCCTCCTCCTCTGGAACCGGTGAATTGTCGGGTTCCATCCCCGTCATTATTCTGGGGTGCCCGACCCTTGGTTTGTGGGGTTCTGATCTGCCATGTTCATCTGAGGGTTCTGTTGAGCCCTCGACATGCGACCCAGATCCTGGGTAAGGTTCTGGATCTGGCGCTCCAGTTGGGACACCCGTTCCGGCTGGTACGGGGGTCTCTGCTCAGACCTCAGTTGTTCACAGGAAGTGTAGCTATCCCTTCTCCCGTAATACCCTGGAGATGGTAGATTTTGGTAGCCCTCCCCCTTGGCCTCCCTCTGCCGGATTGGGTTGTCTGGGCTCCTGAAACCGGGGAAAGAAAGGAGGGTTTCCCTGCAGGTTGGGGTTTTGAGGGTACTGGGGAAAGAAACTTAACCCAGGGTTTGGGGGATTACTGCCCTCCTGAGGGAAGTTAGGAGGGAAGTTTCCTGGGGGAGTATTTACCTGGCGGGACCCCCCTTGGGCTGGAGGAGTCCATACATACCCCAAGATAGGCCGGTTGCCCTTGTACCTAGGACTTATCTACTCAGGAGAATTAGGAGTCCCATTAGTGGGATTACCTCCCTGATTGCCACCTGTTTATGATTAGTGTCAGGAACTGGAGATTGTGGAAGCGCTGGAGGCTATGATCAGCGCGCGCTCCAGTCCTCACCCAAGATGGCCGCCGTACCTTTAAGAGGCTGGCTCCTCCCACAAGCCGGTGCGTTGTATCTGTTTGTCAACGCTCGGTTCGTGTGTTGGAGTTTCCTCTTGGATCCTTCTGTGCCTTCAGCGAATCTACTTACCGCCTTGATTCCTGCTCTAGTCACCCTCCTCCTACCTGCCGTGCCTCTTTTGTTTGCTTGCTCTATTTTCTCTCCCTTCTTATAATTCTTCATCTTTCCACTCCTGGTGTCTCGGCGCCGCCTGTTCAGTGCTTTTGCCTTTAGTTAGTCCTATTTGCTCCTGTTCCTTTCGCCACTCAGCTTATCCTTTTTTATTTTATTTTGAACTGTGGGTGCCGGTATCCTTACTTCTATTGGCGCTGCCTAGCCCTTCACAGGTTTGGGTCCCTGTTGCTCAGACCTCACCCTGGGAAACTTTGCCTTTACTCAATCAGACTAGATCCGTTTACTTTTCTATTTTTCTTTTCGGTCAGCCTTGCCTAAACTGTTTAGGATATTCTTTTTGTCATAATTTCTTCTTATCACGTGGTGTTGCCTTTTTCACCTTATATCCTTTACTCTTATCTGCATTCTATTAGGAGAACTTCGGGAGTTCTATGCAGTTTATACTCCCAGCAGTCTGAACAATTGAGGAATCTGACTTCTATTCTACAAGTATTCCTCTTTGGTGTGGAGAAGCTACGCCTTCCTTTTCGATTGAGAGGAACCGACTACCCCCCATCTGAACCCATCCGGAAACAGGGTTTTTTCTGCATTTGTGCTTTTTCCCTGGAAATTAGGACTGGCCCTCTGGGGATCCCCGAGGTCAGAGTTACATCTCTGCCAAGGTGGCCTCCGGAGGGGCCAGACCCTACCTACACGATAAGAAGGTCCGAACTCCAAAGGACAAGACTCCCTCAAGGAGAAAGGATCAGAAGAAGCCCGAGGCCAACCCTAAAGAATCCTTCCCAGAAGATCCAGGTGAGGAGTTGGGGGAGGAAGCCTCGGTTCATGACAGCATACAACGCCCAATAACCATCATGGCCTCACTAGAGCAGTATCAGGAATTGGTGGCTGCTTTACAGAACCTTACTTTAGAGGTGCAGGCTTTACGGACAGAGAATGTAGCCCTCAGGCAGCAGGTAGTGTTACATCGGGATGATCGTGGAGACCTGCCTACGATGCCCCTTTCCTTTGGTAAATATGATGGTCACCCGGGGGGTCTGAAAGAATTTCTGGATGCCTGCAGAGAGTATTTCGCCTTCCGACCTCACGCCTATGAGACTGCCAGATCTAAGGTGGGGTTCATCATAGCCAATCTAATTGGAAACGCCCTTGCATGGGCCACACCCTTGGTTACCAGAGATGATCCCGTTTTGAGCGACTATGATCGTTTTACAGAAGTTTTTGGTGAAAGATTTGATAGACCAGAAGTATTCTATTCTTCTCTGGAAGCAATAGTTGATGTCCAACAGGGAAACACGGACATACAGACCTATCTCTCCCGTTTCCAGAGGCTGGCAGCCAAGGCAGATTGGCCTGATTCTGCCCAGCAAACAATCTTCAGACGGGGTCTTCGTGAAGAAATCAAGGACGAGCTAGCCAGAGTGGCTCGTCCGGCATCCTTTCAGGAATTGGTGACTTTGTCACTTCAGATCGAGTTCTGTCTTCAAGAGAGAAGATCCGAAAGAAGAAGAACCAGAGGCTTCCCACAACAGTCCAGTCAACCATCCCCTGCTCCTCCACCTCGAACTACCCCTAGGACTGATGAACCTATGCAGATTGGGGCGGCTCGCGGTCCCTTGATGCAAGAAGAAAGAAGAAGAAGGAGAGAGGCAGGATTATGTATGTACTGCGGCTCCTCGAAGCATTTATTGAGAGACTGTCCTGAAGTCCCACCTAGGCGACAGGGAAACTTCCACCCCCGATCCACAGCAAGGGAGGTTTCGGGGGAAGTAACAAGCACCCTTGCTACTACACAAGAGCAGTAAGCACCCCGGAGGATAACAGCCTAATGGTGTTTCGGGTCAACCTGTGGTTGACCGAGGATTCCCCCACTGAGGTGTTCGCTATGCTAGACTGCGGAGCTGCTGGAAATTTCATTGACTCTAAATGGGCAGCTGAGCATCTAATTTCCACCATACCCAAGGCCACCCCGATTCCAGTAGAAGGGGTCGATGGTAGGCCCCTGTCATCCGGACCTATAACGCTGGAGACCATTCCATTAAGGATGAGGCTCGGCCAACATGAAGAGTTTTTGGTGTTTGACCAGATCCGTGCTGCTCATTTTCCGTTAGTTATAGGAATTCCTTGGCTAAGGAGACACAACCCTCACATTGATTGGACTACCAACAGGGTCTCTTTCAATTCGACCTTCTGTGAGTCCCACTGTATCAACCGGTCTGCTTCTCCTAACACCCTAGAACACAGCCAGTGTGGGGTTCAGGAACCTGTCACTGTGGCCTCAGTTCCCGTACATTATCAAGACGTCTCAGAGGTGTTTATGGACACCATACCCAGACAACTACCACCACATAGACCTGAGGATTGCTGCATTGACTTAATTCCGGAGGCTGTGGTACCCTTTGGTAGAATGTACCCCTTGTCGTTACCAGAGAGGAAGGCTTTAAGAGAGTACCTCGACGCTAATTTACAGAACGGATTAATCCAAGAGTCCAAGTCCGCCTGTGGGGCATCCTTATTCTTCATTCCCAAGAAGGACTCGACAGAGCTCCGCCCTTGTATAGATTACAGGGGTCTAAACAAGATTACCATCCGGGATAGATATCCCATGCCCCTAATTCGGGATATCTTGGAGGCAGTACAGGGGGCGGTGTACTTTACTAAGCTTGATCTAAGAGGCGCTTATCACCTCTTAAGAATCAGGCAAGGTGACGAGTGGAAGACGGCGTTCCGCACCCCCTTCGGACTCTTTGAATACTGTGTGATGCCCTTCGGTCTCGTAAACGCACCAGCCATCTTCCAGAGGTACATGGAAAAGATATTCGCCGACATGTTGTTTTTGTCGGTAGTAGTGTACCTGGACGACATCCTAATCTTTTCCAAGTCTTTATCAGAGCACCGATCATTGGTCAGATTAGTTCTACAGCGTCTGCAGTTCCATCATTTACTGGTAAAGCCAGAGAAGTGTTCATTTGAATCCACAACAGTGTCCTACTTGGGTTTCATACTATCCAAGGATGGTATTGAGATGGATGCTAATAAGGTAAAGGCCATTAGAGATTGGAAGGAACCTACCAATGTCAAGGAACTACAAGGGTTTCTAGGACTGGCTAACTTTTACAGGAGGTTTATTCCCAACTTCTCCAAGAAGGTACTCCCTTTGACCTCCTTATTGAAGAAGGGTGTGAGGTTCATATTCGGAGTCGAACCTCAAAGAGCTTTCAGTTTCTTAAAGGAATGTTTTTCTACAGCACCCATCCTGGTCCAACCGGATCAGGCCAAGCCTTTCATTCTTGAAACAGATGCTTCTGGAGGGGCGGTAGGGGCAGTCTTACTCCAAAGGACGGAAGACGGCTATGAGCATCCGGTTGCTTACTACTCCAAGACACTTACTAGTAGTGAGTGCAACTACTCTGTAATCGAAAAGGAGCTGTTGGCCATAAAATTGGCCTGCCAAGAATGGAGACATCTCCTACAAGCAGCCACACATCAATTCACCATTAGAACTGACCACCGTAACCTTCGGGTTTTGCAACAGTTAGAATTTTCTAACGCCAGACACGCCAGATGGGCTTATTTTTTCTTACAATACGACTTTATGATTACTTACATACCTGGCACAGAAAACAGGAATGCCGACGCTTTGTCCAGAAGCCTAGGAGAGTCATCTAGTTCCTATAAGGAACATGAACTGGTTTTTCCGAATCTCACCGTCCTAGCTTCTACAGTTTCGTTCCTTCAAGACCTAATCCCACAGTATCAGAGGTGTTCCGAAATTCCGTTATCTGTTAACCAGGATAAGGACAGATTGTTCTATCATGAAGGAGCTCTCTACATTCCTACGAAGGAGTTGCAAAAGCTAATACTTTCTTGGTGTCATGACACCCCTCTATCCGGTCATTCCGGTATTAGGAAGACCTTTGATCTTATCCAGAGAGGATTCTGGTGGCCTACCTTAAGAAGAGATGTAGGCCAGTATGTGTCTGCTTGTTCGGTATGTGCTTCCAACAAGAACCGAACAGGAAGGCCGTGTAACGCTCACCTGATTCCCGTAGAGGCGCCGGTCTTGACTGGGCGTATACCGTATCCTCAAAGGTGATGTGTAACACACGGCTGGCTCTTTGGGCTGGACCTCTGTGCACTGTATGTCTGACTCGAAGGGTAAGATGTCTGCAGATAGAAAATATGGGATTAATGAACTGGGTTATTGAATGTCTCTCTCTTCTTCCCTTTCTCTTCTCCTGTAGAACCCCAAAGGTTAACGCTCTCACCTTAGGTAAGTGAACGCCGTGCTCTCCATCTGCCTCGGGGCAGGGTGCTGTAACCAGTTTCTTCACTGGATAAGGGGAGCAGGCCTCTTGACTTCAGAGGACTGCTGTCCGTCGTTTACTGCATGAACGGTAAGTTTCGAGTAATTCTAATGTCTTTAAAAGTCTTTAGTAATGATGTCTCTTGTTTTGCAGGGTTCCGGCGATGGCGGATGACGGGCTGAAGTGAGTTGAAGATGGAGCCCGTGTGATGAATAGAAGCGCCTGGAAGCACGTAAGTAAGCGCTTGTTGCCTGCTTCACGATGCGCTCTAACTGTCTTTTTATTTTGCAGGTACAAGTTCGGAGCGGCTGCAGGGTGCCGGAATACCCACTGGGTTAGATGTGGAAAGGAGTAATGGCACATGAGTATTAAAGTTCCCCAATGTCTTTAAACGCACCTTGTTTTGTCTTTCAGATGCGGGATGCAGCGCCGAAGGCTTCCGGAGCGTGCGAAGAGTTGGTAAGCTTTTGTCTTTCAGATGCCGGAATGCAGTGCGAAGACCTCCGGAGCGCACGAAGAGTAGGTAAGCCTTTGTCTTTCAGATGCCGGAATGCAGCGCGAGGCGTTGGTGACAGCCGATGGACCAGGTAAGTGAAGCGCTGTCACTGAAGACCGTAATGCTAACCTGTTCTTTCTTGTCTTTATAGGTGTTGCTGAAGACTGGATTCAGGATGGTAAGCCTTTTTCCTTAGGCCCAGGATCAGATGCAGAAGACACGATGAGCATTCTGCTGCAGAGGATGCAGAATAACGCAAAGCAAGATTCATCCATCGGGTGTGGTTTAAATAGCCTCCTGTAGTGCTTAGGTGTCTCCTTCCACAGCCACGCCTAGGTAAGAAAAGAGTTCCTGCTTTCCAGAAGAGTTCCAGTGTTCTGAACCTAGGGAGTGGCTCCTGCCCCACCCAACAGGAAAAGTAGTTCCAAACAGAAGAGGATCAGAGGCTCAACTGGCAGGCAAGTAAGCAGCATGGTCTGCTGCAGGTAAGTCCACCCAAGCATTATGAGCCCGGCGCTTCCAGCGCTGGGACTGGGCATATTTATGAGCCTGGTGCCACTGGCGCCAGGACTGGGTCCAAAAGGTCCCAATTGGGACTGGTTGGCACTCGGAACCTGGGTTATGGATCTGCTTCCAAGGGAGTTGGGAAAACCCTGACCTTTTGGAAGCAGAGATCATGACAGGCCGCTGGGGTTGTCACAACAACACTCCCTACCAGACCGTCCTTGGGAACATATTTCTACAGATTTTATCGTGGATCTCCCTCCATCATATGGCATGACTACAATCATGGTGACCATTGACTCCTTTAGCAAGCTAGCGCATTTCTCTGCCTTCAAGCAAGTCCCTTCAGCCTCTGAGATGGCCGCAACTTTTCTCCAGGACATTGTTCGTCTTCATGGTTTACCTAAGACCATTGTTTCCGACAGGAGACCCCAATTCACCTCAAAGTTTTGGTCCTCCCTTTGCCAAGCACTCGGAATTCACAAGGCTCTTTCCTCAGGATATCATCCACAGAGCAACGGCCAAACAGAAAGACTTAATGCCAATTTAGAACAATACCTTAGGTGTTTTTGCAGACCACAACAAGAAGAGTGGTATTGCTTCCTCCCACAAGCGGAATTCGCTTATAACAATTCCCTTCATACCTCGATCCAGATGAGCCCTTTCTATTGTACTTACGGATACCATCCTCAACACCTACCCTGGCTCAGTCCTCCTTCTACCAAGATTCCGGCTCTAGATTCGATTCTACTAGACCTACAGAAGGTGCACAAGCTCGCTAAGGAAGCTCACCAAGCAAGTCAACTAGCGCAGAAGAAATGGGCTGACAAGGGTCGTCGCGCCCATCCAAGCTGGAAGGTCGGACAATTGGTCTGGTTATCCACCAGGTATCTACCTAGATGGGTTCATAGGGGGAAGTTTTCCTCTCGTTTTCTTGGGCCTTTCCCCATTTTGCAACAAATCAATCCGGTTGCATATAAGCTCCAGCTACCAGACTATCTTGGGAAGGTGCATCCGGTCTTTCATGTATCCCTTCTCAAAGAATACAAGGATGATCCCTTCAAGAGACCTGTGAACCGCTCACGTGCCCGAGTGATCTCGACACCTGAAGAATATGAAGTATCTCATTTGGTGGATTCCCGTTACCGCAAAGGGCGGTTATACTACTTGGTTCATTGGAAGAATTATCCAGTAGAAGAGAGGACATGGGAACCTGTGAGCCATATACATGCCCCCACGTCTGGTGCAGAGGTTCCATCGACTTCATCCGGGCAAACCTGGGGGTGCCCCGAGGAAGAAGGGGTATACTGTCAGGAACTGGAGATTGTGGAAGCGCTGGAGGCTATGATCAGCGCGCGCTCCAGTCCTCACCCAAGATGGCCGCCGTACCTTTAAGAGGCTGGCTCCTCCCACAAGCCGGTGCGTTGTATCTGTTTGTCAACGCTCGGTTCGTGTGTTGGAGTTTCCTCTTGGATCCTTCTGTGCCTTCAGTGAATCTACTTACCGCCTTGATTCCTGCTCTAGTCACCCTCCTCCTACCTGCCGTGCCTCTTTTGTTTGCTTGCTCTATTTTCTCTCCCGCCTTTTAATTCTTCATCTTTCCACTCCTGGTGTCTCGGCGCCGCCTGTTCAGTGCTTTTGCCTTTAGTTAGTCCTATTTGCTCCTGTTCCTTTCGCCACTCAGCTTATCCTTTTTTATTTTATTTTGAACTGTGGGTGCCGGTATCCTTACTTCTATCGGCGCTGCCTAGCCCTTCACAGGTTTGGGTCCCTGTTGCTCAGACCTCACCCTGGGAAACTTTGCCTTTACTCAATCAGACTAGATCCGTTTACTTTTCTATTTTTCTTTTCGGTCAGCCTTGCCTAAACTGTTTAGGATATTCTTTTTGTCATAATTTCTTCTTATCACGTGGTGTTGCCTTTTTCACCTTATATCCTTTACTCTTATCTGCATTCTATTAGGAGAACTTCGGGAGTTCTATGCAGTTTATACTCGCAGCAGTCTGAACAATTGAGGAATCTGACTTCTATTCTACAAGTATTCCTCTTTGGTGTGGAGAAGCTACGCCTTCCTTTTCGATTGAGAGGAACCGACTACCCCCCATCTGAACCCATCCGGAAACAGGGTTTTTTCTGCATTTGTGCTTTTTCCCTGGAAATTAGGACTGGCCCTCTGGGGATCCCCGAGGTCAGAGTTACATCTCTGCCAAGGTGGCCTCCGGAGGGGCCAGACCCTACCTACACGATAAGAAGGTCCGAACTCCAAAGGACAAGACTCCCTCAAAGAGAAAATATCAGAAGAAGCCAGAGGCCAACCCTAAAGAATCCTTCCCAGAAGATCCAGGTGAGGAGTTGGGGGAGGAAGCCTCGGTTCATGACAATTAGCCTGGAGGCCTTCTTGGCCTCTGGTTTTGCTGGTTTGGTATTGGTGCATTTTTAGGCTCCCCCATTTCTAGGTCTAAAATGGGGGCAACCTTCACCTCCGCTACCTTAGCAGCAGCAGGGGTGTTGGCTGGTTTGGGGTTTTTGGTCTGATTTTTATTTTCTGCAGGTTTTTGGACTTCATAAATGTGGGTCGTCTGCTCTATTACCCAGTCCAGAGATCTTTTATCATGGAAATCCCTCACCAGCTGGGTCATAAAATACCTTGGGAGCGCATGAAAGAAAGTAGTTACAAACTCCCAGCTTTCCATGCGGACCCTCCTAGTGGCTTGTGCTTAGGCACGTTTTAGCTCCTGCACAAATTCTCATGGGGCCTGATCTTCCCTGCAAATTGTAGGCTGCTTTGCCAGCCTCCTGGGGGTTTCTGTGGGCGGAAAAGTGTTTCAAGATGGCCACACTGTAGGTGGACCATCTTGAATGGTTCTGGTCCTCCAGTCCAGCAAAGAAGCTGGAGTCCACTTCGGATACTCTATGCAGTTCTGGTTGTCTTTAAGGTGAAAAGTGTCCATCATTTGCTCATAGAGTTCCAAACAGAATAATGTTTGGAACTCTATGTTCCCAGACAGAATATTTAGCATTTTTGTGGTAGGGGGTTATGAAATTCCTAATGGCCTTAATCTGCCTAATGGGGTATTTTGCCATAACTCTCTTTAGTTTATTTGCCTTCTTTGGCCTTGTCACCCAAGTCCACTCGCCCTCAGACTCAGTGGCACTACTGTTGGAGGACCCTTCCTGATCTTCTAGGCGCTCCCTGATTCATTGAGCTTGGGAGGGGCTCGCAGAATGGTGGGGTCTAGTTTCTACTCCCCTGTGGCGCACAGGAGAGTTGTCTTCTGACTTCTCCCTGCTTCTAGGGTTGGCAGAGGATCCCCCCACTGCCCTGATTGGGTGGAGGTCTTCAAAATGCTCTTTTTGGGCCTCATTTCATTCGGGTTTTCTACAAATTGAACCAACTGGTCCCTTGGAAGGTAATATTTCTGTAGATCTAATTCCCTGACTTTCCCCTCATAGGAGACTTCCTGGTCATAGACGTCATCTCTAATGTTTTGGTAGCTATACTGGGACGCCCGTCCATCAATTCCTGGGGAGCACTGACCTGTCAGATCCATCATACTAAACCTATTTAATTCCGTCGGCCGATCCATGTGAACCAGTAGACAGGAGGTCAGCACTGTTCAATGTATAAAATGAGTTTGAGTCCTTTAGTACAGAGGTCATCATACTATGATCAGGGGTTGCCCTGTTCCTCTCCACCTGTTCGGGGTCACTCCAGTTGGTATTAGATCTGGAATACTCTTTCTCCAACCTCACTAGTTTTTCCTTCTCAGCCCCTATCTCTTGATAATAGGCAAAGATCTGAGCCTTTTTGCTAGGCTTTTGCTCGGCTATCAGGGTTTTACTGGCCTCTATGACCCGCCCTTGAGCTGCCACTTGTTTGAGGAGTCCATCATTCTCCTCACAGAGGGCCTCATTATCTCTTTGTGCTGCCTGTATAATTTGGGCACCCTGAGCCAATTTTTGTTGTAGGATGTGAGCCTCCCTTTTCTGCACATTTAGAGACTCTATGGTCTGCTCTAACTCGAGTTCCATTTGCCTCCTATATCCCATTAATTTATCATATTCTTCTTTTAGGCCAGTCAGTCCCTGAAGGTCTGACTCCCTTTTCTCCAGATTGGTTTTTAAATTACACATTTCCTAGTGGAGGGCCTCTTTCTCCTGATACAGAGCACCCCTTTGTTCAGCCTGGTCATCCCTTTGTTGTGTTATGGCGCCTAACCTCTGGCGCTCTTCATCAAATTCTGCTTGGGAGTGGAGGGCTCTCATAATTAATTTATTATTTTCCTCTTTCAACCTTTTGACCTGATCTTGCAGCATGGTTATTTGTCCTGAGCAGGACCCGTTGTATGTTAATTGTTGAGTCAGCTTCTGTTGACTCTAGAGAGTCAACCTTTTCCTGACACTCTACTCTTAATGCATCTAATTGGGCCTCTTGGTCTACATTATTCTGCTGTTGGAGCAACAAGTCCTCTTTTAGCTTTTTAATGTAATCCCCAGATTCTGCCTCAAAATCTTGGCTCTTTTAGAATTTGTGTTCCACTAATTTCAGTTCAGTCTGGATCTGAGTTAAAAATTCGGATTGATTTTGTGCAAGAGTTGTATTTTCCTCATGCTTTTCCCACATCACTCCCATATGAAGATACATATAGGCTGCAATTCTGACAATTTTAATCTACACCTCTTTAATTTTCGGAGTCATGTATAACTCACTCAAAGCTTGGTGTAATAGGCCACCGTCCTGCCACATATCCATGTCTATGGTGGTGACCTGTTGCATTATTTCTTCTAGCCAGACTTTTTCATCTTGTTCTGGCCATTGCCCCCTGACAAATAATTTGTGCAGAAGGTGTTCCCTAGCTATGCTGATCTCTACCGTGGCCATTTTGAAAGGTGTTCTTTCTTTGGTAATTTATTAATGAAGGGTATTCTGTATTCTATTGCTTTTTGTCTATTTTTAGGGTTGATTTCGCTTTAATTTTATACACAGGCCTGGTAATTAGGATTATTGTTTTTAGGGAGGCGCTTCTACAGCATAACAATGTGTTCCATCCACACAAAGTATTCCTACTTTGAAGGTTAGTCTGCTGTGTTAGGCTGTCACGGGTGAATAAACAAACTCAAGCCTCTTTTAGCCCTCTCGCCATTCCCATCTTGGCTGAGCGAGGTGAGTGCAGCGCATCCTAACAGAGCTAAAAGAATAATGTGCCACCCTCCTGGGCTTTGTGTTTGGCAGTGTACTTGGGGATATTGTGTTTATTTGTTTGTTTTCCCTGCCCTCCCGTGTCTCCTGTTTCTTTCCCGGCCTCTCTCCCGCATCTGTCCCTCCTTCCCGCCCTCCTCCAAACCCGCTCACCACCCTGATTGGCTCACTGAGCCCAGTGTTTGTGGCGTAGTGTGACGCTGCTCACCCACGCTCGCCATTCCCATCTTGGCTGATCAAGGTGAGTGCAGCGCTACCTAACTGAGCTAAAAGAATAATTTGCTGCCCTCCTGGGCTTTGTGTTTGGCAGTGTACTTGGGGATATTGTGTTTATTTGTTTGTTTTCCCTGCCCTCCCGTGTCTCCTGTTTCTTTCCTGGCCTCCCTCCTCCTGCATCTGTCCCTCCTTCTCGCCCTCCTCCCAACGATTGGCTACCCCCCCAGATTAGCTCACTGAGCACAGTGTTTGTGGGGTATTGTGACACTGCTCACCCACGCTCGCCATTCCCATATTGGTTGAGCAAGGAGCGTGCAGCGCAACCTAACAGAGCTAAAAGAATAATTTGCCACCCTCCTGGGCTTTGTATTTGACAGTGTACTTGGGGATATTGTGTTTATTTGTTTGTTTTCCCTTCCCTCCCGTGTCTCCTGTTTCTTTCCCAGCCTCTCTCCCGCATCTGTCCCTCCTTCCCGCCCTCCTCCAAACCCGCTCAACACCCTGATTGGCTCACTGAGCCCGATGTTTGTGGCGTAGTGTGATGCTGCTCACCCACGCTCGCCATTCCCATCTTGGCTGATCGAGGTGAGTGCAGCGCTACCTAACAGAGCTAAAAGAATAATTCGCTGCCCTCCTGGGCTTTGTGTTTGGCAGTGTAATTGGGGATATTGTGTTTATTTGTTTGTTTTCCCTGCCCTCCCGTGTCTCCTGTTTCTTTCCCAGCCTCCCTCCTCCTGCATCTGTCCCTCCTTCCCGCCCTACTCCCAACCCTCCCACCCCCCTGATTGGCCTCCCCTCCCTTATCTCTGACCTTCCCAGGGCAGCCTCTGCCAGGCAGCCCCACGGCTAACGAAGGCTAAGGGCCCCTAAGCAAAGGGCAGCTCCTACTTGGCGGCTCCCTGTTATTGTCTGCAGGTGTCCGCAGGGGACGGCAGCTGCCAGACACCTTCCTTCTGATTGCCCTGCTTACCCCCCTTCAACCTACAGGCGGTTCCCCCCCTGTTGTCTGAAATTTGACTGTGTCAGCACAATAAAATATGTTCATTTGGTAAACAAGGCCATTCGCTCACTATTCAGGATTCTCAAACTTAGGTGTGTCTTCCCTTCTGTCTTAGATGTGCACTTTGTGAGCTCTTAATCCGGAGTGGCGTTGTCTTGTCTTATTACTCAACTTACCTGCCTCTCGCTGTCTTGTCTGCCTACTCTATGGTGCTCTCTGTCTCTCCTATCTTTTCTAACTGCTTCTCTATTGACTATCCTGCACTACTCACTAAATCTGGTAGGAAGAAGGTTAAAAAGGACATCCTGGTCTCCAACCCAGGCCTCCCTATCACTGACACCTACACCAGTGCCTCCTCCAAGGAAACTCTCACTAACAGACTCTTTGTTGTTCCTTCACCAGACCTATGGACCCTTCATATGGTCTCTGTGCTCTCTCCTTTCTCCTCTTCTCCCATTAATGGTGGCACCCATTGGGACACCCTCCTGGGCTCCTTCCATTCCTCTAAGATCATCATTAATGTTTACTCTAATGGGACCGTCTTGGTCCAAGGCCCTCAGGCCAACCTCCACCTCTTTGATAGACGCTTCCTGCACCTCATCAACTTCCTTTCTACTCCCGCTGTCCCCTCTCCCTTTTCCTTGACCACCTTGCCTCCCCCTTCTGCCTCCTCCTCGGCTACCTTGACTTCTCCTTCCCTCTCTGCCCCCTCTAGGGCTACCACTACACTTCCGAAGGGCGTACCTCTGACCTGTACCCTCCCCGGAAGTCCTTCAAGGATGGCAACCTTCTCCATATTGCCACTCTAAACTCTCGCTCTGCTGTCAAACACTCCTCTGATATCTACCGCCTTCTGTAAGAACTTGACCTTGATGTCCTCGGTCTCACGAGACATGGTTCACAGCCAGCAGGTTCTCTCTCCCTTAGCCATTCCTTTACTGTGGCTACTATCTATCGACCACCTGGTCAGATCTTCTCCTTCCTCTCTGAGTGGGCGGCCCTCTACTCCTCACTCCTGGCCTCAACCACTCAATTCCTCCTTCTTGGAGACTTCAACATCCACCTGGATGCCTCCTGTCCTCCCTCTGGACTCTTTTGCAACCTCTGCAACTCTCTATCACTCACTGTTCTCCCCTCTGGCCCAACTCACTCTGCAGTGCACACTCTGGATGTTCTGATCTCCTCAGACCTTCCCCTTTCTGTCCCTCTCTCCACTACTCTCTCCTGGAGTGATCACTGTCTCCTCTCCTCCCATCTCACCCACCCTACCCCTCAGGCCAAGCCACTTCCATCACTGCCACCCACCTTCTCGGTCATCCGACCCATGAAACGCGTGTCAGCTCAGGCTTTCGCCGCCACCTTCTCACCCTCCCTCCCCCTTTGGCTGACTCTCACCCTGACACAGGCCTCTCCACTCTCCACTCTGCTATCTCTGATACTCTTGATATCCTTGCCCCTATCATGAGAATCCGCCTGAAGCCCAAAGCCATGTGCAACTCCTGGTACGACTCAGACCTCGTCACCCTAAAATGCAAGTGCAGGTTGGCCGAGAGGAAATGGCGTGTTCAGGTACACCCTCTGAGAAACTGGCCTGCCGCCTGCTGAAAAGGCAATACCGGCTCTCTGTCCTAACCAATAAGAGAGCTCATATCCAAGGCCGTGTCTCTGCGGCATTTAACAACTCGGCTGAACTCTTTAAAATCTACAAGGAAATGGCCAACCCTGCCGCATTCTCTACCTCTCCCGTCCCCTCCCAGGCCCTCTGCATAGCACTGGCTTCTCACTTCATCTCTAAAACTCAGGACATCCTGTCCTCACTCTCCTCCTATCCCCTCCCTTCCCCTACTCCCTGCTCTTCCTCTGGCACTTCTGCAGCCACCTCTCCTCCCTCCTTCTCTGCCTTTCCCCTGTTCTCCGCAGATGAGGTTTCTAGACAAGTCTGATCCATGAAAGTCTTGTCGAAACAGGTTAATCCCTGTTCCTCCAAAACGATCAAGGACCACATCGACTCCCTGGCTCCTGCCCTGGCTGATTTCTGCAATTACTCCTTCGCCACTGGAGTCTTCCCATCCCCCTGAAGCACTCCCTTGTGCACCTTCTTCTTAAGAAACCCTCTGCCGACCCCTCCTGCCCGGCTAACTATCACCCAATCTCCATCACTCCCTTCCCCGGCAAGCTCCTGGAGAAACTGGCCATCTCCCAGCTTAATCTCCACACTGAATCTGTTGGTTGTCTTCATGACCATCAGTCTGGCTTCTGAGCTGCCAGAAGCATGGAAACTGCTCTCCTGAACATCCGTGAAGACCTGCTCTCCAACCTTGACTCTAACACCCCTTGCGTCCTCATCCTGCTTGATCTCTCTTCTGCCTTTGACACTGCCAACCATGCCATCCTGCTCAACCGTCTCCGTGATAACCTGGGCATCACTGGTCAGGCTCTGGCATGGCTGACCTCTTTCCACTCTGACCGACCCTCGCAAGTCCAACTTGGTTCCTTCTCTCTGCTATCTTTTTCTCTACCTGTGGTGTCCCCCAGGGGTCTAACCTCTCTCCCTAGCTGTTCAACCAATACCTGGCACTCCTTGCCCACCGCATAGCCGCTCTCTGCCCCAACTTTCAGTGCTATGCAGATGAAACCCAGCTCATTTTCAGGCTACCCTCGGCCTCCTCCTCTGCTTCCCTCATCTCTGACTGTCTGTCTGCTATCCAGGAGTGGTGTGCCGCCAATGCCCTCTGCCTTAATGCCAGTAGTACTGAGATCCCCCTCATCGGCACACCCGTTCCCTCCTTTCCTGTAGTTTTCTGGCTGGCCTCTCTTGGTCCTCTTCCGGCAAGGCTAAAAACCTAGGGGTAATCTTCGACTCCACACTCTCCTTCTCTCCCACATCTCTGACGTCTCTAAGAAGTCACACTACCAGCTGCACCCCCTCAGAGGTATTCTTCCTTTCCTCTCCTTCCCCCAGAAGCTCACTGTTTCTAGAGCTCTGGTTCGCTCTAGGCTGGACTATTCCAACACCCTCTTTCTAAATCTGCCTGCATCTACACTCCGCCCTCTGCAACTTATCCAGAACAAGACTGCAAGACTTGTCTTTGGCCTCAAGCCCAGGGATCATATCTCTCCAGGACTAAAATCTCTGCACTGGCTCCCAGTGGCTGTGAGGATTAAGTTCAAAACCTTTTGCATCATCCACAATGCCTGGGGCCTCAATACCTTCAACTCTCTCTTCCCAAATATCTTGTTTCTCGAGCTCTTCGCTCATCCGCCTCCAACTCCCTCACGGTCAGTCGCTTCTCCAAGCAACGAGTTGGTGGTAGATCTCTTTCTTCGGCTGGTGCCTCCCTCTGGAACAGCCTCCCTGCCTCCCTTAAACTTGAGGAGCACCATCTCCGGTTCCGGAAGCACCTCAAAACCTTTCTTTTTGCTTCTGATTTTTCTCCTCCTCTCCTCTGCTGACCTCCTGGCTGTAACCGGAACTGCACTAGCTACCTGGGCACCCTCTGATCTCGGGCCCAGGGCCCTCCCTTGCCAAGCGTCACACACCTGCACTGCTCACCTGGCAACCCCCGCACTTGGGGACTGTTTCTGTACCCCTACAGTCCCCCTTCCAGCTCTTGACACCTGATGTCTGCACTTACCCATGCACTTGCCACATGCTGGCCGTCACTTTACTTATGGTTATTATTTATTCCCATGTATTACACTGTCCCTGCCCCCTTCCCACGCACTTGCGCAATCTGATTGACACCTGGTAGGATTGTTGTCCGTCCTCCCTTTGTTCCCCTCCCTTGCCTCGTCGCGCCTTGAAACACTTGTGTATAGGCGCGTTATAAATGCCTTATCATATCATATCATTTTCATATCATATCATATCAATCCCTGACTTGAACCCCCAATTTGTTAAGGATTCCAGTCAGGCATCATACACTGGACCAGGACACTTAGTCTTAGCCTGGGAAATGGTGCTCAAAAGGAATGCTTTTTCTTTCATTTCAACAAATTCAAATTGAGCCGGTACCCGACCCGTCTCACACCCCCTTTTACAAATACCCAGGTCACAATGGACCATGAACCAGGCCGGTTGGTGAAAATACAATATTTATTTATTTTTAAAATTCACAAAAATCACACAAATTTTAATATAGGGCAGCAATCACCAATGGGGTGATAATGACAATGGAAATGGAAGTAATGCACTTAGTTAACCTTCTAGTATAAGAAGGCCTAAAATGACACTCAGATTTTGTAAAATAATTAATTATATGTGTGTTTAAAGGATGGTATATATATGTTTTATCACAGTATTAGGGATGTTATCTCACTATCGACCATCAGGCAAGGTATCACGAAAGCATACAGTTCACAAAACAGATAGAAATTGAAGACCCAGTTCAGCGAATTCACACATGGAAAAGTTGCATTTTTCTGGTTTGCAGTTTTCAATGCAAAAACGTTTTTTCTTTTTAAAAAAACGCGTGACAAATACTGAATCCGAATGTGGTTTTTGTGCAGGGGGATAGATGCACAGCACAGGGACAATATAGAAGTGAAAGGAGGGCTGTAGCTGAAGAATTGAGAGGGATTTGGAAGGTAGAATAAGGTTAGCTTTTAGGAAAATAGAGTAGTGAAAAAGAGACAATCGGTAAAAACAACGAAAGGCAAATTTTACTTAAACTAAATTATTTAGACTATATTGTTAAAGAAAGCCACGGTGCGTTCTAAGATTGATTTGTGAAGTCAACCTTTTCCCACCGTGTTCTGATATATGTGGGAATTAATTTAAATGACTCCAAATATCACTAATGAGTTACAAGGTGAGGTGAATAAAAGAGTTGCGCTAACACTAGGAAACAAGAACAGGTCGCCAGGTAGCAGCGGACTCTCCTAGCAGAACAACAGCTGGGCCTGTCTAGTCACTGATAATCAGGACAGCTGGATGGCAGGGTTGCAGCGGTCATGCAGTTTGTGGGCAAAAAGCTGGTCTGGTTTCAGGATGCTTCCCAGAAGAACACCACAGCTTTTCCCTTTGGTTATTGGGATTTATTTAGTGAGATCTCTGGATTGAGGCCTTGCTGGGATGGTCAGCAATGCTTTGGCCTTGCAGTGGAGTCTGGAATCAGCTATGCTTTGGCTTTGCAGTGGGATCTGGAATCAGCTATGCTTTGGCTGTGCAGTGGGATCTGGAATCTGGCAAGATGAATGTAGAAGATCAAGAACACAGGTGCAGGAAATTCAGGAAAGAGTCTGTCTAGAGTTTTGTCAGCCACCCTTTTCATAGAGCATGGTGACATCATAGAATTATACGGCAGGGCAGGCTGAACTAAGCACACCTCTAAACAACTGTATTGGTCAGGGGAGATAGTTACTGCCTTCCTCTCAGCTGGTTGGGTTTCAAGGGCATGATGTCAGATTTATGATATGAGTCTAGAACCTCCCACAGTTACTTTAGCAACAATTCAGTTTTGCCATAAATAGCACATTTGTATAGTTGGGGCATCTTAACAAATTACATAAATAGGTTACATATTTTCTGCAGAGCATGCCAGTCTAACTCTACAATTTGTAAGACATTGTTTTGGCCTTCTAATAATTGTTAGTCATCTTTAGTATGAAATGTTTGGCCTAGAATTCTATAACTGTACACGTGTGTATGGATCATCAGTAGGCATGTCATTGTTGAATTTTACCTTGGCATCATGTACACTTTCCTTGGAGTACCCCATTCTCTGCCATTTCTATTCCCTAGATGGCAGTGAAGGCTATGTCTTAATTTAAAACCCACAAAATTACATTAAAACTGTTCATTTTTTACATTTATGCGAATTTCTGTTGCAAAAATAACCGTCCTCAAAGTTTCTTAATAAAATAGTTTTTTGAAACAAATGGGCATCTTTTGTCCTTCATTGGGACCATTTTATTTTCTCTTCAGCTACCTCCAACTGTCAATTCAGCCCAGTGTGGGGAGGGGTTTTCCCAGTTTGATTGACAGTTTATGGCCACTTCTACTTCGCAGGTTGGTGTCCCGGAACTTCCATTGTGTTATGACTTGATGGTCATGTAGATGATGAAACCTCCGTCCCCAAGTACCGCATGGGCAGAATAGCAATACTATTGCTTGTGCAATCTTTGAAGCCACAGGTGTAGAGTACCGTCAGCCTGGAACCAGGAATGCCGGAAGGACCCCCCTGACCACTGCAAGGCAAGCAACGAGGTTAGGCAATGAAAGCAATCCTAAATGTCAACAATATAAGAGCACTACAGAAGGCTTACCCAAATGCAGGTGACAGGGTACCCGGGATAAGATAACTGGGCAGGGGTCTGCGACAGCAGTAGGCGACAGTTGTTACACAGGATGGCACTCTAGTTGGATGGTAGTAACACCTGATGCAGCAGGAAAACATGAACCATGTACAAAGACAGGAAGAACTGCAACTAGTCCAGTAAACAATCCGGGGTCAGAACACCAAGAAGTAATGTCAAAATGCAGGGGATAATCCAATAGCAAATCCAATGGAAAGCCGAGGTCAAAAATCTGAGTAAGCCAAAAGTTGCAGAGGTACCAAGGGAAGACGTGGAGGAATCCGAGGAGCAATGGAAGCCGAGGTCAAAAATCTGAGTAAGCCAACATTTGCAGAGGTACCAAGGGAAGTCGTGGAGGAATCCGAGGAGCAGTCCGTGGTCAAGATAATCGAGAGAAGCAAGGTCTGTGAAAACACCAAACAGTACTAATGAAAGCAGCTGTGAAGCGCTGATCGTGAGTCAGTTTGTTCCTTTTGAACGCAACAAGGCAATCACATGATGTAGTCACGTGACAATGCTTCGTGCAACGTGTACTGTTTCTCTTCCTGATTATGTGATGCTCTCTGGCACGTGACGCGTGCTCCGTGTCTCACAGCTCCAACCAGGCCTCTTCCTGGTCACGTGGCTATTCACGTGATGAGCCCAGTGGTGCCGGTATCTCGGGCGCATTGTGGAAAGACGCCATGGCATTTGCCAATGAAGAAAAGGGAACCACACTGGGCGCACTGGGTGCAGGATCCCATGAGAGCGCCAGGAGCTGTCGCCTACTTGCCGTCGGCAGGCCTGCACAGGTAAGTGGGACAGGGGTTGTTTGGTAGTCTGAAATGTTTGTTGTTTCGCTATCGGGGACGTGACACATTGTAAGATGCCTCAGCCCAGACGAAAGTCTGCCAACTTAGCAATTATCACTTATGAGTTCTAGCATCTAGGGTGAGGAGCCTTCTGTTGCTGGCAACCCCCAAGCAGAAACCTGTTTGGGGCTGATTTCCTCCACTGCAACCAATGTAATTTAATTCCTTATTTTATTTATTTTTGTTATAAATCAGAATGAAGCCTTTTAGAATAAGATCTCACACATATGTTTCACAGCACAAAACCCCTTCACATTGCTAGATAAGGGCAGGGCCTTATCCAATATACACTTTTAAACAAGTATTTTTCTCAGTTTGCAAAAGTACATTTTAAACGTGTGGTGACTACATTTTCCTTGCAAATTCGATTTTTCTCTTCCATCTGAATTCCCGCATTGTTTTGTTGCTATAGTTAGCTTCTGGTATACAGCAATGGGTTAAAATACAGATGCACTGAAATTGACATAGGCCCAGAGAGCCAGGGCCTTTTTGACGCATTGATCCTTGACATTTTGTAGCCAAAAAGTAAACCGTTTCCTGTGTAGCTGAAGTACAGCTTCTTTTGATTTCTTCAGATCTGTACAACAGCCCGTCATTCAGGAATACTGCTCTTGTCTGCTTAGAGCACAATGTGAATGTGGAGGGGCATGGCAAGGTCTCATTAATAAAAGTATTTTGATGAGTAACAGAGGAAAAAGAGCATAAGAGCGGCATAATTTTTAAATGTAAATATTTCCCTTTTTCAATTGGAACTTTGGGCTTACAGCAAAGCAGCGCTGTTTTTGTCACTCCCCTTCTTTTGTACATGTAAGAACATACTGGTGGGCCTTCACAGTGTGCCCCATTGTTCCATCCTGCCCAATATGTGCTTGGCAAGATGGTGCAGCCATCATTTTGTATCTGAAAACGCAGATTTGGTGTGAGGCAGTGGTGTTCACAGGAGCCGGTGCAGCCATTTTGCTGCTTCTGCTGAAGTGCGGCTTGGTTATGGAAGGGAGTATAGCTGAGTGGGTAAATATATCCCACAGTTACAGGAGCCAGTTTATCCAGACCTAGATGGTTTCATTTTGAGAATGTCATCATATATGTTAGAAATAGAAAATACAACTACCCAATTCAAGTCAAAATGTCTGCCCTCAATGTGTCCAGCCAGCAGCAAGAATTTCTTTTTAAATGTTTTGGTAAAGTGCTCAATATCATCTGAGATAAGATTCATGTGCCCCTTCAAGGTTTTAGATTTTCTTTTGTTTGTAAGTTCCCAAAACCTTGCTGTATTATTACCGTTATTGTTAGCGCTAATGTTAAAGGATATTGTACTGTGGTCTATAACCACCGGAGTGGTCCCTTGGTGCTCTGGCGGATCTGAAAAACAGGGGGGTAGGTTAAGGCGTGTTAGTAGGATAAGGTTTGGAGAGGAGCAAGGGAGCTGTGATGTACTTTTGGCAGCTTCAGTTCGGTTAACACCATTCGCTGAACTTTTTGGTATGGTATCCGGTCTGAGTTATGTTATGTTACTTGGCATTTATATAGCACCTTAAGTATCATTGGTATGACTTCAAAGTGATGGTATGTTGAATGACCTCGGGAACTGTAGTTCAAGTCAGTAGAGAGGGAGAGTGTCGTAAGGTGCGTGGGTGCACCAGATATGTGTGGAGCTGGTGTGGTTGTTGAATGATAGCTGCTTTATAACGATAGGTGTGGTGCTGATGAAATCAGTTGGATATGTTCAGTCTGGTGGGTGGACACCAGAACTGGGTTCTGGCTGCGTTAGGCCTGAGGAACGCCTAACATAGCCAGAATGTGCTCAGCTAGCTGTGTTATATTAGGGTGATGAGGTGTTTGTGGGGTCGTGTTCGTATGAGAACAGCTAGGCCGGATTATCATGGTATAGCTGTGTTCTAGTTGAATGATGGTGTATAGAAGAGAGTAAGCATAGTGGTGTGATATGGTGGATATCAGTACAGGTGCCTGGGACGGGCGGGCACGTGAGCAGGACAGTGGGGACGTACATGGCGACATACATATATATAGGGACAGGATGGATAGGGGTATCTATGGGATACAGATACATAGGCGGATACTGGTACATGGCATATATAGACGATACAGATATTAGGTAACATCATGGTGGGTAGGCGTTGTCTCTATCTGCACCATCCGTAGCATCCGCAGTGTTTGCACCATCCATGACATCGTAGCATCCACGCCATCCGTATCATCTGTGCCATCCATAGCACCTGCGCCAAGCGCACCATCCACGTCATCAGATTAGTCCGTTTCCGTTCACTCCATCCGTTCCATCCACTCTGTGAGTTCCATTCACTTTCTTTTGTTCCATCTACTTCATCCGTTCCATTCACTCTGTGGTTTCCATCCGTCCCATCTACTCCATCCACACTTCCACCTGCACCAACCGTTTCAACCACACCTACCGTTCCATCTGTTCCATCCATATTACCGTTCCATCCGCACCAGCCGTTCCATCTGCACCAACCGTTCCATCTGCATCAAACCGTTCCGTCCGCACCAACCGTTCCGTCCGCACCAACCGTTCCATCCACACCAACCGTTCCATCCACGCCAACCGTTCCATCCGCACCAACCGTTCGATCAACTCCCTCCGTTCCGTCTACTCCATCCATTCCATCTACTCCGTCTGTTGAATACACTCATGCATTCAATCCATTCCATACGTTTCATCCACTCCATCCTCTCTTCCATCAGCAACAGCCCTACCTTCCGCATCAACCGTTCCATCAGCACCAATCGTTTCACCACACCAACCATTCCATCTGCACCAGCCGTTCCATCCGCACCAAGCGTTTCATCCACACTAACCGTTCCATCCGCACCAACCGTTTCATCTGCTCCAACCGTTCCATCCGCTCCAACTGTTCCATCCGCTCCAACCGTTCCATCTGCACCAATCGTTACATCCGCACTAACCGTTCCACCCACTCCTTCTGTTCCACCCACTCCTTGCGTTCCATCCACTTCTTCCGTTCTTTCCACTCCTTCCGTTCATCTGCTCCTATCGTTCCATGCACTCCATCCATTCCATCCACTCCATCCGATCCATCCACTCCATCCGATCCACCCACTCCGACCGTTCCATCTGTTTCATCCACTCCATCCGATTCATCCACTGATTCATCTACTCCATCCGTTCCACCCATTATATTCATTCCATACATTCCGATTGTTTCATCCACTCAATCCACTCTTCCATCCACACATCCACTCTTCCATCCGCACCAACCGTACCATCCGCATCAACCGTACCATCCGTGCCAACCATTCCGTCCGCGCTAGACATTCCTTCCGCACCAACCGTTCCATCCGTGCCAACCGTTCCATCCGCACCAACCGTTCTATCTGCACCAACCATTCCATCTGCACCAGCTATTCTGTCCGCACCAACCATTCCATCCGCACCAAATGTTCAATCCGCAGCAACCATTCCATCCACACCAACTGTTCTATCCGCATCAACTGTTCTATCCGCACCAACCGTTCCATCCGCACCATCCGCTCCTTCCGTTCCATCCGCTCCTTCCGTTCCATCAGCTCCTTCCATTCCATTTGCTCCATTCGCTCTACCCACTCCTTTTGTTCCATCCCTTCCTACCGTTCCATCCTCTCATTTCGTTCGATCCACTCATTCCGTTCCGTCTACTCATTCCGTTCCATCCACTCATTCCGTTCCACCCGCTCATTCCGTTCCATCCCCTCATTCCGTTCCATCCAGTTCCTCTGGTCCATCCACTCCCTCTGTACCATCCGCTCCCTCCGTTGCATTCACTCCCTCCGTTCCATCCACTCCTCTGTTCCATCCACTCTCACTGTTCCATCTGCTCTCTCCGTCCTATCTACTCTCTCCGTTCTATCCACTCCATCCGTTCCATGCACTCCATTCGTTCCATCCACTCCTTCCGTTTCATGCACTCTCTTCATTCCATCCAGTCCCTGGATGCTATCCACTCCTTCGGTTCCATCCACTCCCTCGGTTCCATCTACTTTCTCCGTTCCATCCACTCTCTCCGTTCCATCCACTCTCTCCTCGTTCCATTCTTTCTGACCGATTCATCACCTCCACCCGTTCCATCCCCCTTTTCCGTTCAATCCGGCTTGTGGAAGCACGGTGAGCGGGTATAAGGTGATGGGCGTCCACTCCATCCGTTCAGTCCATCCGCTTCATCCCAACCTGTGGTGGGGAGCTGAGGTTTTGACTGCCAGAAGGCTAGCTTTATTGTGTGTTTTTGGGTTATTGGGAAGTTTCTTGCACATCTTTAGGCTGATTATTGGAGTTATGGCAAGAGCCATGTTTTTCGTAGTTTGCAGAATGGCAAATAGTTTCTGGTGTGTTGGATGTGAGGGGGACGTGAGTTCCAAAGAGTAGGGGCCAAGGCTGAGAACGAGGATCCTCTGATCCTGACAGTGTTGGTGGTTGGATCACCAGAAGGAATGCAGAGCTTGATCTTAGGGTGTGACGAGGGTGGTAAGGTTTAAGCTTGTCTTGCAGGTATATAGGGCCAGTCTTGTGCACTGCTCAGTGAGTGATGCGCAGAGTCTTGAAAGTGGTCCTTCGTACAATGGAGGTCAGTGCAGAGTTCTGAGAGCTGGAGAGGTGTGGTCTCTTGGGCCCAGTGCTAGTAGTAATTTGGCGGCAGCGTTTGTGCTCTTTGTAATTTAGTAAAGTGGTATGCCCGCACTCCGAGGTAAAGGGAGTTGGCATATTCCAGTCTAGACATTACAATGGACATGACATCGGCAACTCTGTTCGGAAATGGAAAAATGCGTCTGAGAATTTTGAGGTGGCAATGACAAGATTTGGAGAAGTTGTTGATTTGGCGAGAGAGGTATAGGCCCGAGTCTAGAATGCATCCAAGGTTTTTTACTGTGGGGGAGGGAATTGGAGCTTGGCTCATAGTTGGGGCCAGGGTAGGGGGTGGGGGAGAAGCTCAGTGTTGCCACACACCATGATTTTGGTTTTAGTGGGGTTTAGGAGGAGGTGGTTTGTAGTCATCCAGCGATCTATGTCAAGGAGGCAAGCTGTAAGGTCGGGCTGGAAGTTGGGGTCTGAGTTGAGGAGTTTCAGGTTGATTTGTATATCATCCACATAGTTATAGCACAGGATATTGTGCGGGTGGATGATTCCAGGTAGGGTGGAGATATAGAGGTTGAATAGGAGGGCTCATAGACATGCTCCTTGTGGTACTCCAGTATTGATGGGGCGCGTGGCTAAGGCAAAAGGGGACAGTTGGGTTATTTGTTTCCTGTTGTTGAGGAATGAGGTGATCCATTTGAGAGCGGTTCCATGGATTGAGGCCAGAGTGGTTTCTGTTCCATGTCGTGGTCTGAACCCTGATTGTGTGGGATCTAGGAGGTTGTTGGATTCCACAAAGGCGTTTAGTTGGGAGTAAGCAGTTCGATTGATGAGTTTTGCAAGGAATCTGGTGTTGGGCGGTCGTTTTTGGGTCCGAGGTGGTCGAGGGATGTTTTTTTTAGGAGAGGTTTGACGTGAGCAATTTTGAAGGTGTCAGGGAAGATCCCAGAGCTGAGGGAGTCATTTAGAATGGTTCTTGCATATTCTCCTGCGCAGGTGGAAGAGAATATTTCTTTGAGGACTGAGGTGGTGCATGAGTCAAGGGGGGAGCCAGTAGGTTTTCGGGCAGAGAGAAGGGCAAGAAATTCACCTCTGCAGATTGGTTTGAAGGAGTCGAAAATGGGTGGAGTTGTTGTTGCGATGGCAGGCGGGGAGTGGGTAAAAAGGGCCGGTGCATTTTGTGGCGGTGAGAGGAGGGCCAGTTTGTTGTTAAGAGAGGCCTTTATGTCCAGAGCGGTGGAATAGAAGTGGAGCGAGAGTGAGTCGCAGAGAGATTGAGACAGGCGAGATTGGGTCGGGGTACAGGATGGTTTGACAAGCTCAGAAATTATTTTGTGGAGTTCATTGCTGGGATTTTTACAGTTCTGAATCCGATTGTTGTAGTGGGCTTTTTTGGGTTTCGGATTTCAGCTTTGTAGTAGCGATGGTGCAAGGTGAGGTTGGATCTACTCAGGTTGGTTGTTCTTTTCTGCCATTTACATTCTAGGGATTTATTCTGTTGTTTCGCAATGTTCCGCTCAGGAGTAAACTATTTGGGATGAGGACCAGGGCGTGGGGAGAAGCAGCGGGTGGGGGTGAGCGGTGTTAGTGAGTTATTGAGCCAAGAGTCGAAGCTGTTGATGGTTAAGGGTTCGTCACGGAAGGCGTGTGAGGGCGGTCTGAGAAGCAGTGCTTCGGCAAGGTCGGGATGGATCTTTAGTTTCTTCCAGCATTTACGGAGGAGGGGGTGGCTGGTTCAGGAATGGGCATGGGGGCAGGCGAGCGGATAGACAAGGGGACGATGAAGTGATCGGACCAGATGAGAGGTATGGGGGGGGCTAGGTGTATCTGGTCGTGTGAACTGAAGATGGCGTCAACGGTGTGTCCTTTGGAATGGGTTGGGCCTTTTATGTGAAGGGTGAGGTTAAGCGCATCGAGGCAGTCGCCTAGAGAGTGGGTCATGGGATTGGTCGGAATGTCGAGCCAGATATTGAAGTCTCCTAGAAGGGTGAGAGAGGGGTGGTTTACTTGGATGGTGGCTATAGAGTCACAGAGGTTGGTTGTGAAATGTCTGTCATAGCCAGGAGGTCTGTAGATGATTAGGAAGCTATGTGAGAATGACGGGCAGTGAGAGTTTTATGAGAAGGGATTCACAGGAAGGAGTGCAAGTCTGGGAGTCGACGAGTGAGACGGAGAAGTGAGATGTGAAAATCACTGCAACTCCGCCTCCTCTAGAGTGTCTGTGAGTGGGATGAGGGAGTATTCGGGGGGGGGGGCTTCATGAGCAACAGGGGCATAGTCGTCGGAGAACCAAGTTTCAGTGATAAAGACTGGGTCAGGATTGTCAGAGGAAGGGAGGTCAAAGATGCTTTGTCTGTTTTTTGCTACAGAGCGGGCGTTAAAGAGGATGCATCTGACTTCTGAGAGAGGGGTTATCCTTGTGGTAGTAGGTGGGCGGGTGGGGGGAGTTGAGAGCGTGGGTGGTGGTGGTTACGGGTGTGGGTGAGGGTTAGGAAGGGAAGGGAAGGAGAAGGGTGGGAGCAGGTTCTGGATGGTGGCTGGCTGGTTGATGGAAGAGGGAAAGAGTAGGCGGGTGGAAGGAGGGAGTGAGTGGCAGGTGGACGGGGTTGGGTTGGTGGCTGCGGGTCAGTGGTCGGTTAGAGGGCAGGGTCAGTGGTTGGTTAGAGGACAGGGAGGGAGTAGGGGTTGCGAATCCGTGTCTGAATCTCATGGGATTGGTGAAGATGGGTGTGCTGGGCGAGAAGTGGAGGGAGAGGGGTTGGGAGAGGGGTAGGGGAGGGTGGTGAAGGTGGGGGGTGAGGGAATATGGGAGTGGGTCGGCAGAGGAGGGGTGAGGAGTAGAGAGATAAAGATGGGGACCAGGATCGTTTTCTCTTTTCCAGGGGTTTTAGTGCCGTCGGTGTGTGAGAGAGGGTGGGGGGCTCTGATGGTGATGGAGATGAGGCTACAGTTCTTGCCAGGGCGAGACGTGCAGTACTCAGGGAAGGGAAGGGATATGGTGGGTGGAGGGTGTTGTGTGCTCTTGTGTGAGGGTCTGTGTGGTGTGTTTGTTGTTGCAATGTGGTGAAGTGCATCCGTGTTGCTGCAGTTTTAAGATGTGGGTTGTGTTTAGTTGCAGTGTGTGAGGTGTGTGAGGTGTGGTGAGGTTTTTAGAAGTGTTTGTGAGGTAGGTTAGTAGCCTTGTTGTTCAGTGAAATGCACACTCCTATTGTGTGCTTCGGGATTTAGAGAATGTTGTCTTCCTTTCAGTGATTAAGTTTCAGCATGATAAGGCTGTCTCTCATCTCTCTGTCATTATGTTAAGTTAGCTAGTCTTTGCATTTCTATCTTTGTATTTGGCCAACCCCTACATCCCAGTTTGTGGTTGGTGCAAACTGGTCCTTTCGAATCGATCTACTTGCGACCTAAGCCCTTACCCTACTCCCTGTCTGAGTGGGTGAGGTTGGTGGTAGTGCCTTTGTGTTAGGTTTGTTTGCTATTTTTCTGTCCTGATGGGGTTGTCGCTCGTGTTCTGTTGCACCTAGCATTGCCTCTCTTGTTCTTGTGGAAGTTTCCGGTAGCCAGTCCTAGATGTTGTCTGTGCCGTCATATATTCTGTCAGTCTGTTCTTTTGTATTTCCTGTTTGATTGTTTCAGTTGTTTCCGTCTGGTTCCGAGGTGTTGATAGCCAGGTTTTTAGAAGTTTTCAAAAACCTGGCTTTTGGTGTTTTTTATTCCTTGCGGGAGGTTGTTCCAGGTTTTTGCAGCTAGGTGGGAGATAGAGGAGCCCCCTGGTTTTTCCCTGGTGTATGGTTTTGGTTCCAAGCAGATTGCTCAACCGTCTCCGTGATAACCTGGGCATCACTGGTCAGGCTCTGGCATGGCTGACCTCTTTCCACTCTGACCGACCCTCGCAAGTCCAACTTGGTTCCTTCTCTCTGCTATCTTTTTCTCTACCTGTGGTGTCCCCCAGGGGTCTAACCTCTCTCCCTAGCTGTTCAACCAATACCTGGCACTCCTTGCCCACCGCATAGCCGCTCTCTGCCCCAACTTTCAGTGCTATGCAGATGAAACCCAGCTCATTTTCAGGCTACCCTCGGCCTCCTCCTCTGCTTCCCTCATCTCTGACTGTCTGTCTGCTATCCAGGAGTGGTGTGCCGCCAATGCCCTCTGCCTTAATGCCAGTAGTACTGAGATCCCCCTCATCGGCACACCCGTTCCCTCCTTTCCTGTAGTTTTCTGGCTGGCCTCTCTTGGTCCTCTTCCGGCAAGGCTAAAAACCTAGGGGTAATCTTCGACTCCACACTCTCCTTCTCTCCCACATCTCTGACGTCTCTAAGAAGTCACACTACCAGCTGCACCCCCTCAGAGGTATTCTTCCTTTCCTCTCCTTCCCCCAGAAGCTCACTGTTTCTAGAGCTCTGGTTCGCTCTAGGCTGGACTATTCCAACACCCTCTTTCTAAATCTGCCTGCATCTACACTCCGCCCTCTGCAACTTATCCAGAACAAGACTGCAAGACTTGTCTTTGGCCTCAAGCCCAGGGATCATATCTCTCCAGGACTAAAATCTCTGCACTGGCTCCCAGTGGCTGTGAGGATTAAGTTCAAAACCTTTTGCATCATCCACAATGCCTGGGGCCTCAATACCTTCAACTCTCTCTTCCCAAATATCTTGTTTCTCGAGCTCTTCGCTCATCCGCCTCCAACTCCCTCACGGTCAGTCGCTTCTCCAAGCAACGAGTTGGTGGTAGATCTCTTTCTTCGGCTGGTGCCTCCCTCTGGAACAGCCTCCCTGCCTCCCTTAAACTTGAGGAGCACCATCTCCGGTTCCGGAAGCACCTCAAAACCTTTCTTTTTGCTTCTGATTTTTCTCCTCCTCTCCTCTGCTGACCTCCTGGCTGTAACCGGAACTGCACTAGCTACCTGGGCACCCTCTGATCTCGGGCCCAGGGCCCTCCCTTGCCAAGCGTCACACACCTGCACTGCTCACCTGGCAACCCCCGCACTTGGGGACTGTTTCTGTACCCCTACAGTCCCCCTTCCAGCTCTTGACACCTGATGTCTGCACTTACCCATGCACTTGCCACATGCTGGCCGTCACTTTACTTATGGTTATTATTTATTCCCATGTATTACACTGTCCCTGCCCCCTTCCCACGCACTTGCGCAATCTGATTGACACCTGGTAGGATTGTTGTCCGTCCTCCCTTTGTTCCCCTCCCTTGCCTCGTCGCGCCTTGAAACACTTGTGTATAGGCGCGTTATAAATGCCTTATCATATCATATCATTTTCATATCATATCATATCAATCCCTGACTTGAACCCCCAATTTGTTAAGGATTCCAGTCAGGCATCATACACTGGACCAGGACACTTAGTCTTAGCCTGGGAAATGGTGCTCAAAAGGAATGCTTTTTCTTTCATTTCAACAAATTCAAATTGAGCCGGTACCCGACCCGTCTCACACCCCCTTTTACAAATACCCAGGTCACAATGGACCATGAACCAGGCCGGTTGGTGAAAATACAATATTTATTTATTTTTAAAATTCACAAAAATCACACAAATTTTAATATAGGGCAGCAATCACCAATGGGGTGATAATGACAATGGAAATGGAAGTAATGCACTTAGTTAACCTTCTAGTATAAGAAGGCCTAAAATGACACTCAGATTTTGTAAAATAATTAATTATATGTGTGTTTAAAGGATGGTATATATATGTTTTATCACAGTATTAGGGATGTTATCTCACTATCGACCATCAGGCAAGGTATCACGAAAGCATACAGTTCACAAAACAGATAGAAATTGAAGACCCAGTTCAGCGAATTCACACATGGAAAAGTTGCATTTTTCTGGTTTGCAGTTTTCAATGCAAAAACGTTTTTTCTTTTTAAAAAAACGCGTGACAAATACTGAATCCGAATGTGGTTTTTGTGCAGGGGGATAGATGCACAGCACAGGGACAATATAGAAGTGAAAGGAGGGCTGTAGCTGAAGAATTGAGAGGGATTTGGAAGGTAGAATAAGGTTAGCTTTTAGGAAAATAGAGTAGTGAAAAAGAGACAATCGGTAAAAACAACGAAAGGCAAATTTTACTTAAACTAAATTATTTAGACTATATTGTTAAAGAAAGCCACGGTGCGTTCTAAGATTGATTTGTGAAGTCAACCTTTTCCCACCGTGTTCTGATATATGTGGGAATTAATTTAAATGACTCCAAATATCACTAATGAGTTACAAGGTGAGGTGAATAAAAGAGTTGCGCTAACACTAGGAAACAAGAACAGGTCGCCAGGTAGCAGCGGACTCTCCTAGCAGAACAACAGCTGGGCCTGTCTAGTCACTGATAATCAGGACAGCTGGATGGCAGGGTTGCAGCGGTCATGCAGTTTGTGGGCAAAAAGCTGGTCTGGTTTCAGGATGCTTCCCAGAAGAACACCACAGCTTTTCCCTTTGGTTATTGGGATTTATTTAGTGAGATCTCTGGATTGAGGCCTTGCTGGGATGGTCAGCAATGCTTTGGCCTTGCAGTGGAGTCTGGAATCAGCTATGCTTTGGCTTTGCAGTGGGATCTGGAATCAGCTATGCTTTGGCTGTGCAGTGGGATCTGGAATCTGGCAAGATGAATGTAGAAGATCAAGAACACAGGTGCAGGAAATTCAGGAAAGAGTCTGTCTAGAGTTTTGTCAGCCACCCTTTTCATAGAGCATGGTGACATCATAGAATTATACGGCAGGGCAGGCTGAACTAAGCACACCTCTAAACAACTGTATTGGTCAGGGGAGATAGTTACTGCCTTCCTCTCAGCTGGTTGGGTTTCAAGGGCATGATGTCAGATTTATGATATGAGTCTAGAACCTCCCACAGTTACTTTAGCAACAATTCAGTTTTGCCATAAATAGCACATTTGTATAGTTGGGGCATCTTAACAAATTACATAAATAGGTTACATATTTTCTGCAGAGCATGCCAGTCTAACTCTACAATTTGTAAGACATTGTTTTGGCCTTCTAATAATTGTTAGTCATCTTTAGTATGAAATGTTTGGCCTAGAATTCTATAACTGTACACGTGTGTATGGATCATCAGTAGGCATGTCATTGTTGAATTTTACCTTGGCATCATGTACACTTTCCTTGGAGTACCCCATTCTCTGCCATTTCTATTCCCTAGATGGCAGTGAAGGCTATGTCTTAATTTAAAACCCACAAAATTACATTAAAACTGTTCATTTTTTACATTTATGCGAATTTCTGTTGCAAAAATAACCGTCCTCAAAGTTTCTTAATAAAATAGTTTTTTGAAACAAATGGGCATCTTTTGTCCTTCATTGGGACCATTTTATTTTCTCTTCAGCTACCTCCAACTGTCAATTCAGCCCAGTGTGGGGAGGGGTTTTCCCAGTTTGATTGACAGTTTATGGCCACTTCTACTTCGCAGGTTGGTGTCCCGGAACTTCCATTGTGTTATGACTTGATGGTCATGTAGATGATGAAACCTCCGTCCCCAAGTACCGCATGGGCAGAATAGCAATACTATTGCTTGTGCAATCTTTGAAGCCACAGGTGTAGAGTACCGTCAGCCTGGAACCAGGAATGCCGGAAGGACCCCCCTGACCACTGCAAGGCAAGCAACGAGGTTAGGCAATGAAAGCAATCCTAAATGTCAACAATATAAGAGCACTACAGAAGGCTTACCCAAATGCAGGTGACAGGGTACCCGGGATAAGATAACTGGGCAGGGGTCTGCGACAGCAGTAGGCGACAGTTGTTACACAGGATGGCACTCTAGTTGGATGGTAGTAACACCTGATGCAGCAGGAAAACATGAACCATGTACAAAGACAGGAAGAACTGCAACTAGTCCAGTAAACAATCCGGGGTCAGAACACCAAGAAGTAATGTCAAAATGCAGGGGATAATCCAATAGCAAATCCAATGGAAAGCCGAGGTCAAAAATCTGAGTAAGCCAAAAGTTGCAGAGGTACCAAGGGAAGACGTGGAGGAATCCGAGGAGCAATGGAAGCCGAGGTCAAAAATCTGAGTAAGCCAACATTTGCAGAGGTACCAAGGGAAGTCGTGGAGGAATCCGAGGAGCAGTCCGTGGTCAAGATAATCGAGAGAAGCAAGGTCTGTGAAAACACCAAACAGTACTAATGAAAGCAGCTGTGAAGCGCTGATCGTGAGTCAGTTTGTTCCTTTTGAACGCAACAAGGCAATCACATGATGTAGTCACGTGACAATGCTTCGTGCAACGTGTACTGTTTCTCTTCCTGATTATGTGATGCTCTCTGGCACGTGACGCGTGCTCCGTGTCTCACAGCTCCAACCAGGCCTCTTCCTGGTCACGTGGCTATTCACGTGATGAGCCCAGTGGTGCCGGTATCTCGGGCGCATTGTGGAAAGACGCCATGGCATTTGCCAATGAAGAAAAGGGAACCACACTGGGCGCACTGGGTGCAGGATCCCATGAGAGCGCCAGGAGCTGTCGCCTACTTGCCGTCGGCAGGCCTGCATAGGTAAGTGGGACAGGGGTTGTTTGGTAGTCTGAAATGTTTGTTGTTTCGCTATCGGGGACGTGACACATTGTAAGATGCCTCAGCCCAGACGAAAGTCTGCCAACTTAGCAATTATCACTTATGAGTTCTAGCATCTAGGGTGAGGAGCCTTCTGTTGCTGGCAACCCCCAAGCAGAAACCTGTTTGGGGCTGATTTCCTCCACTGCAACCAATGTAATTTAATTCCTTATTTTATTTATTTTTGTTATAAATCAGAATGAAGCCTTTTAGAATAAGATCTCACACATATGTTTCACAGCACAAAACCCCTTCACATTGCTAGATAAGGGCAGGGCCTTATCCAATATACACTTTTAAACAAGTATTTTTCTCAGTTTGCAAAAGTACATTTTAAACGTGTGGTGACTACATTTTCCTTGCAAATTCGATTTTTCTCTTCCATCTGAATTCCCGCATTGTTTTGTTGCTATAGTTAGCTTCTGGTATACAGCAATGGGTTAAAATACAGATGCACTGAAATTGACATAGGCCCAGAGAGCCAGGGCCTTTTTGACGCATTGATCCTTGACATTTTGTAGCCAAAAAGTAAACCGTTTCCTGTGTAGCTGAAGTACAGCTTCTTTTGATTTCTTCAGATCTGTACAACAGCCCGTCATTCAGGAATACTGCTCTTGTCTGCTTAGAGCACAATGTGAATGTGGAGGGGCATGGCAAGGTCTCATTAATAAAAGTATTTTGATGAGTAACAGAGGAAAAGAGCATAAGAGCGGCATAATTTTTAAATGTAAATATTTCCCTTTTTCAATTGGAACTTTGGGCTTACAGCAAAGCAGCGCTGTTTTTGTCACTCCCCTTCTTTTGTACATGTAAGAACATACTGGTGGGCCTTCACAGTGTGCCCCATTGTTCCATCCTGCCCAATATGTGCTTGGCAAGATGGTGCAGCTATCATTTTGTATCTGAAAACGCAGATTTGGTGTGAGGCAGTGGTGTTCACAGGAGCCGGTGCAGCCATTTTGCTGCTTCTGCTGAAGTGCGGCTTGGTTATGGAAGGGAGTATAGCTGAGTGGGTAAATATATCCCACAGTTACAGGAGCCAGTTTATCCAGACCTAGATGGTTTCATTTTGAGAATGTCATCATATATGTTAGAAATAGAAAATACAACTACCCAATTCAAGTCAAAATGTCTGCCCTCAATGTGTCCAGCCAGCAGCAAGAATTTCTTTTTAAATGTTTTGGTAAAGTGCTCAATATCATCTGAGATAAGATTCATGTGCCCCTTCAAGGTTTTAGATTTTCTTTTGTTTGTAAGTTCCCAAAACCTTGCTGTATTATTACCGTTATTGTTAGCGCTAATGTTAAAGGATATTGTACTGTGGTCTATAACCACCAGAGTGGTCCCTTGGTGCTCTGGCGGATCTGAAAAACAGGGGGGTAGGTTAAGGCGTGTTAGTAGGATAAGGTTTGGAGAGGAGCAAGGGAGCTGTGATGTACTTTTGGCAGCTTCAGTTCGGTTAACACCATTCGCTGAACTTTTTGGTATGGTATCCGGTCTGAGTTATGTTATGTTACTTGGCATTTATATAGCACCTTAAGTATCATTGGTATGACTTCAAAGTGATGGTATGTTGAATGACCTCGGGAACTGTAGTTCAAGTCAGTAGAGAGGGAGAGTGTCGTAAGGTGCGTGGGTGCACCAGATATGTGTGGAGCTGGTGTGGTTGTTGGATGATAGCTGCTTTATAACGATAGGTGTGGTGCTGATGAAATCAGTTGGATATGTTCAGTCTGGTGGGTGGACACCAGAACTGGGTTCTGGCTGCGTTAGGCCTGAGGAACGCCTAACATAGCCAGAATGTGCTCAGCTAGCTGTGTTATATTAGGGTGATGAGGTGTTTGTGGGGTCGTGTTCGTATGAGAACAGCTAGGCCGGATTATCATGGTATAGCTGTGTTCTAGTTGAATGATGGTGTATAGAAGAGAGTAAGCATAGTGGTGTGATATGGTGGATATCAGTACAGGTGCCTGGGACGGGCGGGCACGTGAGCAGGACAGTGGGGACGTACATGGCGACATACATATATATAGGGACAGGATGGATAGGGGTATCTATGGGATACAGATACATAGGCGGATACTGGTACATGGCATATATAGACGATACAGATATTAGGTAACATCATGGTGGGTAGGCGTTGTCTCTATCTGCACCATCCGTAGCATCCGCAGTGTTTGCACCATCCATGACATCGTAGCATCCACGCCATCCGTATCATCTGTGCCATCCATAGCACCTGCGCCAAGCGCACCATCCACGTCATCAGATTAGTCCGTTTCCGTTCACTCCATCCGTTCCATCCACTCTGTGAGTTCCATTCACTTTCTTTTGTTCCATCTACTTCATCCGTTCCATTCACTCTGTGGTTTCCATCCGTCCCATCTACTCCATCCACACTTCCACCTGCACCAACCGTTTCAACCACACCTACCGTTCCATCTGTTCCATCCATATTACCGTTCCATCCGCACCAGCCGTTCCATCTGCACCAACCGTTCCATCTGCATCAAACCGTTCCGTCCGCACCAACCGTTCCGTCCGCACCAACCGTTCCATCCACACCAACCGTTCCATCCACGCCAACCGTTCCATCCGCACCAACCGTTCGATCAACTCCCTCCGTTCCGTCTACTCCATCCATTCCATCTACTCCGTCTGTTGAATACACTCATGCATTCAATCCATTCCATACGTTTCATCCACTCCATCCTCTCTTCCATCAGCAACAGCCCTACCTTCCGCATCAACCGTTCCATCAGCACCAATCGTTTCACCACACCAACCATTCCATCTGCACCAGCCGTTCCATCCGCACCAAGCGTTTCATCCACACTAACCGTTCCATCCGCACCAACCGTTTCATCTGCTCCAACCGTTCCATCCGCTCCAACTGTTCCATCCGCTCCAACCGTTCCATCTGCACCAATCGTTACATCCGCACTAACCGTTCCACCCACTCCTTCTGTTCCACCCACTCCTTGCGTTCCATCCACTTCTTCCGTTCTTTCCACTCCTTCCGTTCATCTGCTCCTATCGTTCCATGCACTCCATCCATTCCATCCACTCCATCCGATCCATCCACTCCATCCGATCCACCCACTCCGACCGTTCCATCTGTTTCATCCACTCCATCCGATTCATCCACTGATTCATCTACTCCATCCGTTCCACCCATTATATTCATTCCATACATTCCGATTGTTTCATCCACTCAATCCACTCTTCCATCCACACATCCACTCTTCCATCCGCACCAACCGTACCATCCGCATCAACCGTACCATCCGTGCCAACCATTCCGTCCGCGCTAGACATTCCTTCCGCACCAACCGTTCCATCCGTGCCAACCGTTCCATCCGCACCAACCGTTCTATCTGCACCAACCATTCCATCTGCACCAGCTATTCTGTCCGCACCAACCATTCCATCCGCACCAAATGTTCAATCCGCAGCAACCATTCCATCCACACCAACTGTTCTATCCGCATCAACTGTTCTATCCGCACCAACCGTTCCATCCGCACCATCCGCTCCTTCCGTTCCATCCGCTCCTTCCGTTCCATCAGCTCCTTCCATTCCATTTGCTCCATTCGCTCTACCCACTCCTTTTGTTCCATCCCTTCCTACCGTTCCATCCTCTCATTTCGTTCGATCCACTCATTCCGTTCCGTCTACTCATTCCGTTCCATCCACTCATTCCGTTCCACCCGCTCATTCCGTTCCATCCCCTCATTCCGTTCCATCCAGTTCCTCTGGTCCATCCACTCCCTCTGTACCATCCGCTCCCTCCGTTGCATTCACTCCCTCCGTTCCATCCACTCCTCTGTTCCATCCACTCTCACTGTTCCATCTGCTCTCTCCGTCCTATCTACTCTCTCCGTTCTATCCACTCCATCCGTTCCATGCACTCCATTCGTTCCATCCACTCCTTCCGTTTCATGCACTCTCTTCATTCCATCCAGTCCCTGGATGCTATCCACTCCTTCGGTTCCATCCACTCCCTCGGTTCCATCTACTTTCTCCGTTCCATCCACTCTCTCCGTTCCATCCACTCTCTCCTCGTTCCATTCTTTCTGACCGATTCATCACCTCCACCCGTTCCATCCCCCTTTTCCGTTCAATCCGGCTTGTGGAAGCACGGTGAGCGGGTATAAGGTGATGGGCGTCCACTCCATCCGTTCAGTCCATCCGCTTCATCCCAACCTGTGGTGGGGAGCTGAGGTTTTGACTGCCAGAAGGCTAGCTTTATTGTGTGTTTTTGGGTTATTGGGAAGTTTCTTGCACATCTTTAGGCTGATTATTGGAGTTATGGCAAGAGCCATGTTTTTCGTAGTTTGCAGAATGGCAAATAGTTTCTGGTGTGTTGGATGTGAGGGGGACGTGAGTTCCAAAGAGTAGGGGCCAAGGCTGAGAACGAGGATCCTCTGATCCTGACAGTGTTGGTGGTTGGATCACCAGAAGGAATGCAGAGCTTGATCTTAGGGTGTGACGAGGGTGGTAAGGTTTAAGCTTGTCTTGCAGGTATATAGGGCCAGTCTTGTGCACTGCTCAGTGAGTGATGCGCAGAGTCTTGAAAGTGGTCCTTCGTACAATGGAGGTCAGTGCAGAGTTCTGAGAGCTGGAGAGGTGTGGTCTCTTGGGCCCAGTGCTAGTAGTAATTTGGCGGCAGCGTTTGTGCTCTTTGTAATTTAGTAAAGTGGTATGCCCGCACTCCGAGGTAAAGGGAGTTGGCATATTCCAGTCTAGACATTACAATGGACATGACATCGGCAACTCTGTTCGGAAATGGAAAAATGCGTCTGAGAATTTTGAGGTGGCAATGACAAGATTTGGAGAAGTTGTTGATTTGGCGAGAGAGGTATAGGCCCGAGTCTAGAATGCATCCAAGGTTTTTTACTGTGGGGGAGGGAATTGGAGCTTGGCTCATAGTTGGGGCCAGGGTAGGGGGTGGGGGAGAAGCTCAGTGTTGCCACACACCATGATTTTGGTTTTAGTGGGGTTTAGGAGGAGGTGGTTTGTAGTCATCCAGCGATCTATGTCAAGGAGGCAAGCTGTAAGGTCGGGCTGGAAGTTGGGGTCTGAGTTGAGGAGTTTCAGGTTGATTTGTATATCATCCACATAGTTATAGCACAGGATATTGTGCGGGTGGATGATTCCAGGTAGGGTGGAGATATAGAGGTTGAATAGGAGGGCTCATAGACATGCTCCTTGTGGTACTCCAGTATTGATGGGGCGCGTGGCTAAGGCAAAAGGGGACAGTTGGGTTATTTGTTTCCTGTTGTTGAGGAATGAGGTGATCCATTTGAGAGCGGTTCCATGGATTGAGGCCAGAGTGGTTTCTGTTCCATGTCGTGGTCTGAACCCTGATTGTGTGGGATCTAGGAGGTTGTTGGATTCCACAAAGGCGTTTAGTTGGGAGTAAGCAGTTCGATTGATGAGTTTTGCAAGGAATCTGGTGTTGGGCGGTCGTTTTTGGGTCCGAGGTGGTCGAGGGATGTTTTTTTTAGGAGAGGTTTGACGTGAGCAATTTTGAAGGTGTCAGGGAAGATCCCAGAGCTGAGGGAGTCATTTAGAATGGTTCTTGCATATTCTCCTGCGCAGGTGGAAGAGAATATTTCTTTGAGGACTGAGGTGGTGCATGAGTCAAGGGGGGAGCCAGTAGGTTTTCGGGCAGAGAGAAGGGCAAGAAATTCACCTCTGCAGATTGGTTTGAAGGAGTCGAAAATGGGTGGAGTTGTTGTTGCGATGGCAGGCGGGGAGTGGGTAAAAAGGGCCGGTGCATTTTGTGGCGGTGAGAGGAGGGCCAGTTTGTTGTTAAGAGAGGCCTTTATGTCCAGAGCGGTGGAATAGAAGTGGAGCGAGAGTGAGTCGCAGAGAGATTGAGACAGGCGAGATTGGGTCGGGGTACAGGATGGTTTGACAAGCTCAGAAATTATTTTGTGGAGTTCATTGCTGGGATTTTTACAGTTCTGAATCCGATTGTTGTAGTGGGCTTTTTTGGGTTTCGGATTTCAGCTTTGTAGTAGCGATGGTGCAAGGTGAGGTTGGATCTACTCAGGTTGGTTGTTCTTTTCTGCCATTTACATTCTAGGGATTTATTCTGTTGTTTCGCAATGTTCCGCTCAGGAGTAAACTATTTGGGATGAGGACCAGGGCGTGGGGAGAAGCAGCGGGTGGGGGTGAGCGGTGTTAGTGAGTTATTGAGCCAAGAGTCGAAGCTGTTGATGGTTAAGGGTTCGTCACGGAAGGCGTGTGAGGGCGGTCTGAGAAGCAGTGCTTCGGCAAGGTCGGGATGGATCTTTAGTTTCTTCCAGCATTTACGGAGGAGGGGGTGGCTGGTTCAGGAATGGGCATGGGGGCAGGCGAGCGGATAGACAAGGGGACGATGAAGTGATCGGACCAGATGAGAGGTATGGGGGGGGCTAGGTGTATCTGGTCGTGTGAACTGAAGATGGCGTCAACGGTGTGTCCTTTGGAATGGGTTGGGCCTTTTATGTGAAGGGTGAGGTTAAGCGCATCGAGGCAGTCGCCTAGAGAGTGGGTCATGGGATTGGTCGGAATGTCGAGCCAGATATTGAAGTCTCCTAGAAGGGTGAGAGAGGGGTGGTTTACTTGGATGGTGGCTATAGAGTCACAGAGGTTGGTTGTGAAATGTCTGTCATAGCCAGGAGGTCTGTAGATGATTAGGAAGCTATGTGAGAATGACGGGCAGTGAGAGTTTTATGAGAAGGGATTCACAGGAAGGAGTGCAAGTCTGGGAGTCGACGAGTGAGACGGAGAAGTGAGATGTGAAAATCACTGCAACTCCGCCTCCTCTAGAGTGTCTGTGAGTGGGATGAGGGAGTATTCGGGGGGGGGGGCTTCATGAGCAACAGGGGCATAGTCGTCGGAGAACCAAGTTTCAGTGATAAAGACTGGGTCAGGATTGTCAGAGGAAGGGAGGTCAAAGATGCTTTGTCTGTTTTTTGCTACAGAGCGGGCGTTAAAGAGGATGCATCTGACTTCTGAGAGAGGGGTTATCCTTGTGGTAGTAGGTGGGCGGGTGGGGGGAGTTGAGAGCGTGGGTGGTGGTGGTTACGGGTGTGGGTGAGGGTTAGGAAGGGAAGGGAAGGAGAAGGGTGGGAGCAGGTTCTGGATGGTGGCTGGCTGGTTGATGGAAGAGGGAAAGAGTAGGCGGGTGGAAGGAGGGAGTGAGTGGCAGGTGGACGGGGTTGGGTTGGTGGCTGCGGGTCAGTGGTCGGTTAGAGGGCAGGGTCAGTGGTTGGTTAGAGGACAGGGAGGGAGTAGGGGTTGCGAATCCGTGTCTGAATCTCATGGGATTGGTGAAGATGGGTGTGCTGGGCGAGAAGTGGAGGGAGAGGGGTTGGAAGAGGGGTAGGGGAGGGTGTTGAAGGTGGGGGGTGAGGGAATATGGGAGTGGGTCGGCAGAGGAGGGGGGAGGAGTAGAGAGATAAAGATGGGGACCAGGATCGTTTTCTCTTTTCCAGGGGTTTTAGTGCCGTCGGTGTGTGAGAGAGGGTGGGGGGCTCTGATGGTGATGGAGATGAGGCTACAGTTCTTGCCAGGGCGAGACGTGCAGTACTCAGGGAAGGGAAGGGATATGGTGGGTGGAGGGTGTTGTGTGCTCTTGTGTGAGGGTCTGTGTGGTGTGTTTGTTGTTGCAATGTGGTGAAGTGCATCCGTGTTGCTGCAGTTTTAAGATGTGGGTTGTGTTTAGTTGCAGTGTGTGAGGTGTGTGAGGTGTGGTGAGGTTTTTAGAAGTGTTTGTGAGGTAGGTTAGTAGCCTTGTTGTTCAGTGAAATGCACACTCCTATTGTGTGCTTCGGGATTTAGAGAATGTTGTCTTCCTTTCAGTGATTAAGTTTCAGCATGATAAGGCTGTCTCTCATCTCTCTGTCATTATGTTAAGTTAGCTAGTCTTTGCATTTCTATCTTTGTATTTGGCCAACCCCTACATCCCAGTTTGTGGTTGGTGCAAACTGGTCCTTTCGAATCGATCTACTTGCGACCTAAGCCCTTACCCTACTCCCTGTCTGAGTGGGTGAGGTTGGTGGTAGTGCCTTTGTGTTAGGTTTGTTTGCTATTTTTCTGTCCTGATGGGGTTGTCGCTCGTGTTCTGTTGCACCTAGCATTGCCTCTCTTGTTCTTGTGGAAGTTTCCGGTAGCCAGTCCTAGATGTTGTCTGTGCCGTCATATATTCTGTCAGTCTGTTCTTTTGTATTTCCTGTTTGATTGTTTCAGTTGTTTCCGTCTGGTTCCGAGGTGTTGATAGCCAGGTTTTTAGAAGTTTTCAAAAACCTGGCTTTTGGTGTTTTTTATTCCTTGCGGGAGGTTGTTCCAGGTTTTTGCAGCTAGGTGGGAGATAGAGGAGCCCCCTGGTTTTTCCCTGGTGTATGGTTTTGGTTCCAAGCAGATTTCATTGCTTGATCTGAGGAGTCTCGTTGGCCTTCAGATTGTTATTTTCTTTTGTAGGAATTCTGCTCTCTGTCCGTTGATTGCCCTGTGTGTTATACACATTGTTTTGAACGTGATACGATGTTTGATTGGAAGCCAATGTAACATTTGTAGCGCTGGAGTGATGTGATCTCTTCTAGATAGTTTGAGGAGGAGTCTAGCTGCTGCATTTTGGATGGGTTGTAATTTCTTCAGGAGGTGTTCCGGCATTCTGAGATAGAGGCTGTTTGCGTAGTCGATTCTTGACACGATGTCAGCGAGAATTGGTTTCATGTAATGCGTAATGTGTAATGTGGTAAGCATTTTCTGGATATCCATCAAGTGAAGATTAGCTTTCATCCTCTTTGTTACATTATTATAATATTGTAATACTTTTTTTCCCACTTGAAAAACAAGGGAATTGTTACCATAAATCTTTACCAAATTTCTAGTAGAGGCTCTTTTGTCTTTTTTTTTGCTTGGGCAATCGTGTGATTATAAGTAAGTAAAGTGCATCTAGAACAGAGACTCTTCCCTTTGTTTCCAAGGAACACACGTATCTGGTCAATTACTTTAGAATATCCCTCAAGCATAAACACCACATCTTATTCCTCCCATAAATTAACAAGTGTTTCTGTAAATGTTTTTATGAGCTTAACGTAACACTTAATAGAGCTACCTCTACTGGTTGGCACAAAAAGAGCCAAGAAGGGTTCCTGCGTATTGTGGCGAACCTGCAACACAGATCTTTCCAACTGAAATGCAAGAATGTCATGATCACTAAAACCCTTAAAGGAAATTGAAAGGTTGGAACAGATCGTCACAAGATATGCAGATAAAAAAACATGTTCTATCCATGATGAGGAACTGCCCCTTTTACAAGTGTCACATCCCCGGTCACACATCGCACTACCATCATGTCCTCATGTAATTCCCAACGGCGGTTGGACTACAGCTCATGTTGGCATAGCAAACGACTCAAGAGAAACTCTTTTCCAACACGAGCCCCTTACCTCCAGTGGCGGTTACCATGGAGACTGTCCACGCCACTTCATGGTCTCTGATTTGGTGTTGGGCCCCGTCGTGTTAAGCGCACGTGATCAGGAAATAACAGGCTCGATGGGTTACACGAGACGAGGTGCATGCATCATGTGATCAGGAAGGAAGCGTAACGTGACACGCTCACGTGACTTTTCTGCTTTCAAAAGGTTTGAGCAAACACTCAGACTTCGCTTCACAGCTGCTTACGGCAAGTTTGTAGAGCGTTTTCTTGCTTCTTGTTCTTTGGAATCCTTGATCACGGACTGCTTTCACGGACCTGCTCTGCTTCTCCTCGGTACCTTTGGTTTGGCGATCTTTTCTGGATCAAGATACGAACTTGGTTTTTTCCTCGGATTTGCTTTTGGATCATCCATTGTTATTGTCGTGACTGGCCGGTTTTCTGACCACGGACTTCATCTTGGACTGATTACGGATTTTCCATCACAGTACTTTGTTCATGTTTCTTGGCGAAATCAGGTGTTTCTTTCCATCAAGAGTGCCACATTATCATCTGCTGCCTACCGCCGTCGATCATCATAGAACCCCGTCCAGTTCTTCACCCAGGGTATATGACCACTGCCATTGGGGTAAGAAAGATTGTGACTTGTCCTTGTACTCATTCACTGTCTTGTCTTGCTTTCTCTAACCTGGTTGCTTGCCTTACAGTGGTCAGGGGGTTCACTTCCGGGGTTCCTGGTTCCAGGCTGACGACACTCAACACCTGTGGCCCCAAAGATTGCACGGGCAGTTATATTCTATACTTGTCTGTGTGGTACTTGGGGGTGGAGGTTTCATCATCTACACGACCATCAAGTCTTAACAGACTGTGAAGCCTATTTGTCGTTCAGATGATGGAACCCTCAGCCGAGGACCCCGTGGCTGCTCTAATGCAAGCTGTCACAGCTCTAAGCATAGACATGGCAACAGCCACAACCGCCATACACCACCGGCTAGACTCCTTGCAGAGTGCCCGCCATCCATTACCGGCGGATGCTGAGTTTGGAGACACCACGCCCCCAAACCCAAGTCCTTCCACGCCTCCCACACCTCCTGTCCCAGTGGTTGTTCCTGCCCCTTTTCCTCTAGCAGCTCCAGAGAGGTATCAGGGTGATCCCAGGGGGTTCCGGACATTTCTAAATCAATGCAAGCTCCATTTCCTCTGCCGGCCCCAGGCTTTTCATGATTCCACCACTAAGGCGGCCTTTTTGCTTTCACATTTGACAGGTATTGCTGCCACCTGGGAAAATCCCTTATTAGAGAATGATCATCCAGCGCTCTACGATTTCGATCTCCTGGTGAGCGAAATGTCCAAAGTTTTTGACACCAGACACAAAGCCCTATACAGAGATTTAGAGCTACTAGACCTCACTCAGGGCAAACTATCCCTGATTGAATACATCACACGATTTAATCAGTTATCCGCAGAAACAGCTTGGCCCGAAAATAAAAAGTCGGTAGTTTTCTATTGAGGCTTGTGCAATAGTATGAAGGATGCCCTCTCGGTTGTGCCGTCCCTCCCAGCTGCCTTCTCTGATCTGGTTGATTTAACACTCCAAGTGGATGCACGGAGAACTGAGCGTCCGGCAGAAATCGGCCTTTCTACCAACCAGTCCCCCAGTACGGCAGAATCTTCTAGTGAACCCATGCAAATAGGGGGAACACGTAGCCCTATCACTCATGCTGAACGGGAGCGAAGGAGAACCGACAATGCTTGTTTTTACTGCGGCCTAAATGGGCACTTCATTAAGGAGTGTCCGTGTCGCCCAAAGAACAGGCACTCGGGTTTTCAGAAAGCTTGTCCTTGAGAACGGGGGCAAGGCGAGCTTTACGCAGAACTCCTCCGAGACTCTCCCTATGTTCGGTCCTATCAAACTAGTCATAGTTCATGCTCTATTGTACCCTACTAGAGAACATTCACACTCAGTACACATAGTCATTGACTCTGGGGCTACCGGTTGTTTCATAGACATCATTTTGGCAAAAGAACTGAACTTACCACTCATGTCAAAGAAACACCACAAACCCGTACAGGCTGTGGATGGTTCCTCCCTGGTCTCTGGTCCAATTAAGCAACAGACAGCCCCTATGGAAATGATTATCCATGATACCCATAAAGAAATCGTGTCTTTTGACCTCATTTCCACACCACAGTTTGGGATCATACTCTGTATTCTTTGGTTGAGGAAACATAACCCTCACATGAATTGGGGTACAGGTCAGGTTCTGTTTGAGTCCGATATTTGTCAACACTTCTGCCTGGTAGATTCTGGGCACATCTCGAATTCTGCAAGAGCCCTTGGGGTAGTGGCTTCATTAACAGTCAATGAGATTGAGTCCTCCGAAACTATTCACACGGTAGGGGCCACCCTTACGGGTATACATTCAGTGTACCATGATTACCAAATGGTGTTCGACAAGGCTTCGGCTGAGGGTCTGCCACTCCACAGACCTTATGATTGTCCTATCGACAGTGCTTAAAGTGGGCCGGGGCCTGCCGGGGCCGGGCCCCGGCAGTCTCCAAAAAGTGGGACTGAGCCGGGGCCCTGCCGGGGCCCCGTCCTACCGCAACATTGGCGGGATGCATTATCCCGTCGCGGCCGCAGCCGCGACGGGATGATGCGCCTGCAATCAAGTCAGGCAAGCTGACAGAAGTGGCAGCCAGCCACAGCGACGCTGTGACTGGCTGCCACTTCCGTCAGTCATAGTAACTGCATCTGGTAACCCCTGGCGCGAGAGGTCACCAGAGGCAGTTACTGTCCCTTTGTTTCCCCAGGTCGCCGAGGCGTCTTTAACCCTCGGCGAACCTGGGGATTCCTCGCATATTTCGAGGTTTATAAAAGATGGCTTTGAAAGTACACATTTCAAGCCATGTTTTATAAAGCTTTGCCGACGGACAATTTTGTCCGTAGTCAAAGCATTATAAAAGATGGCTTGAATTGTGTACTTTCAAAGCCATCTTTTATAAAGCTGAAATGTTTAAAAAAGATGGCCTGAAAACTAGGCAAACCGTAGGGTATGCACACAAATATATATAAACGTTATATATTTGTGTGCATACCTTACTATGGTTTGTGTACTTTGCAAACCATCTTTTATAAACGTAGAAATATGTTACATATTTCTATGTTTAGAAAAGATGGCTTGCATAGTACACAAACCATAGTAAGGTACGCACACAAATATATAACATTTATATATATTTGTCTGCATATCCTACGATTTGCGTACTTTTTAGGCCACGCCCCTCCCACAAGCCACGCCCCCAAATGAGGGCCCCCCCTCGATTTCTTACCCCACTTAAAGCCCTGCCTATCGATCTAGTTCCCCGGGCCTCGATACCTAAAGGCCGTATTTATTCCTTGTCACCAACTGAAGAAACAGCTCTGAGGGAATATATCCAGAAAGCCCTGCTTTTAGGTCACATCAGATCCTCCTCCTCTCCTGCAGCAAGCCCCATTTTCTTTGTTCCGAAGAAGGAGGGGGACCTTCGCCCTTGTGTGGATTACAGACGGCTGAATTCTGTCACCATAAAGAACCGATATCCGATTCCTCTCATTTCTACTCTTCTAGACAAACTCACACATGCTTCCATCTATACAAAACTAGACCTCCGAGGGGCTTACAATCTAATCCATATGCGCAGAGGGGACGAATGGAAGACAGCTTTTTGTTCACGCCAAGGTCTTTTCGAATACACCGTTATGCCTTTTGGCCTATGTAACGCACCAGCCACTTTTCAAAGGTTTATTGGCGACATATTCAGTGACATCATAGACATTTACGTAGTGATATATTTAGATGACATACTTATCTTCTCTTCTACACTCGAAAAATGCATAGTCCATATAAGGGAGGTGTCATGACCCGGCGAAATTGGCCCTTCTGGACCTCATGGTCATTGTCATGAAGGGCTTGTACTCCTTGTTCCTCCCAACATGACCGTACCAAGCTCCGTGCTACGCACTAGCTTTCACGTCGTAGCACGTACTATAAATTGGTCACGCCCTGCGGGTCCGCGCGTCTCAAAGCTATCTTCGATAGTGACCCGACGTGTGTTCGCTCTCTACATTTGCTTCCTTGATCCTCATACTTCCTTCCTTGCCTTTTTTCCTGTTCCTGGACTTCCCCCCTGCATTGCTTGTTATCGCTAATCCTGGACACCCTGGAACCACGAACTTCCCGGAACTCTGAACGCGCTCTGCAACCTGACGAGGCTCAGGCGAGCCTATTCAAGACCCGAACCACCCACAGGAAGAGTACTGCGGCCGAACAAGGGAGATCCCGATCACAGGTGAGACGGGGGAGATTTATGACAGGAGGTGCTATCCCGACTTCAGAAGAACGCCTTGTTCGCTAAACCTGAAAAGTGCCTGTTTCAAACAAAAGAGGTTGATTTCCTGGGATTTCACATCTCTCCTGGGGTTTACCAATGAACCAGTCGAAAATATGTGCAATCACGGACTGGCCGATCCCAAAAACCTTGAAGCAACTCCAATCATTCTTAGGGTTTTCGAACTTATCGCCGATTTTTCATCCATCGTAGCCCTATTGACTGCCCTGACCAGTCCGCTGGTGCCGTTTCATTGGTCCTCCGAACATCAGGCTGCCTTCGAATCCCTCAAAATCTCTTTCACTACCGCTCCGGTTTTACAGCACCCAGATCCAGAACTTCCCTTCATTGTAGAGGTTGATGCGTCCTCGTTTGCATTGGGTGCGGTTCTCTCCCAACCTTGTCCAACCACGGGCCACTTGCACCCAGTGACTTACCATTCCAGGAAATTCACGTCGACCGAGACTCATTACACGGTCACTGAAAAAGAGCTCCTGGCCATCAAGGATGCATTTCAGGTTTGGAGGCACCATCTCCTAGGGGCAAAACACCAAACAGTTGTTTACACTGATCACAAGAATCTGTAAGACCTGGTGTCACTAAAGTGCGTTAACAGTCGACAGGTGCCTTGGCACCTGTTCTTTGCAGAATACGATTTTGTGGTTAAACACAGACCAGGGCAGGGGAGTTGCTAGGTCTGGAAAAGACCCGGGGCTAAATTGATGTCGGAACTGTTGGGACTGGGGGCTAGCTAGTCTTTTGGCTGTAGCTCCTGAGATTCTATCGGAGCTACAGCCAAAAGATCAGGGGCTATAGCCCCCTTAGCCCCCCCTAGCAAAGCCCCTGGACCAGGGATTGTTGACGGCAAAGCGGATGCTTTATCCCGTTCACCGGGGGGGGTTCTCTGCCGTCCTTTCCAGAAACCTTGTTGGACAAGGGACACGTGATATGTGCCTGTACACCCTTGCTACCCATGTTACAAACTATCCGTCAATGGATCGTACAGCATCCTCATGCATTGTCAGAATGGGACCCGGTATTGCAGGACGGGTTGCCATTCGTACAGGGGAAGTTATTCCTGCCCACAACTGACACACGCATCCAAGCACTAGAGTGGTCCCACAATGCCCTCATCAACGGTCATGCGGGACAACGACGCACTTTGGATCTACTCAAACGTTGGTGTTGGTGGCCGTCGATGAGACGTGATGTGGAGGATTATGTGAACACCTGTTCGATTTGCGCGCAGTGTAAGTCAAGTAGGAGTTGCACGCTCGGACTGCTCCAACCCCTACCTATACCCCCAAGACCGTGGCACACGGTCCCAATGGACCTTATCACTGACCTACCTCGTATACAAGGGTTTGATACAATCTGGATGGTGGTGGATTCTTATACCAAAATGGCTTGTTTTGTACTTTGTAAAGGAATCCCTTCCGCTCCATCCCTGGCCCGGTTGTTCTTTAGGTCCGTGTTTTGTCTGTTTGGTCTGCCCCAAGTCATTGTGTCAGACCGTGGTTCTCAATTCACGTCCCGTTTTTGGAAGGCCCTCACTAAACTTCTGGGTATTGACGCCCGTTTTTATTCAGCCTATCACCCTGAAAGCGATGGACAGACAGAGAGGGTAAATCAGGTCTTAGAGCAGTACCTCCGTTGTTTGTCCCTGCAGTTCCAGTATACCTGGATTGATTCACTACACCTTGCAGAATTTGCTTACAATAATGCACTACATTCTTCCACTGGCTTTTCCCCGTTTTATGCCCTCTATGGCCAGCATCCACGCACTCTGCCCTTTCCTGATTTCACGCCTACCAACACCCCTGCTGTTAATGATTATGCCCGCGATCTCACCATGATTCACGCCCAGACCCTGGTCCATCTCCGGGAAGCACAATCGTGCATGAAAACGGCGGCAGATAAGAAAAGAGTGGATGCCCCAGTTTATCAAGTGGGTGATCGGGTCTGGTTGTTCTCTCGGCATTTACACATCCCTGGTTGCCGAAAGTTGCTCCCACGCTTTGGTGGTCCTTTCCGGGTGTCTAAAGTCCTGAATCCAGTCGTTTATCGCCTAGACATCCCTTCCTCTTGGCGGTTACACCCAGTGTTCCACACCTCCTTACTCAAGCCATGCCCTGGCCCTACCCGCCTTGTCTCCCCTCCTGCTCTCGTCTCTGTGGTTTCCCCTGATGAGTTTGAGGTTAGTGCCATTCTGGGTTCCCGTCTGTTTAGGGGGCAATTACAGTATTTAGTGGATTGGGTGGGTTACGGTCCGGAGGATCGGTCATGGGTCCCCTCTTCCGATGTGCATGCCCCGAAATTGGTTGCTCAGTTTCACCGGGAACATCCTTCCAGCCCACAGGGCCGTGGGCCTTTAGGGGGGGGCTCTGTCACGTCCCCGGTCACACATCGCACTACCATCATGCCCTCATGTAATTCCCGATGGCGGTTGGACTACAGCTCATGTTGGCATAGCAAACGACTCAAGAGAAACTCTTTTCTGACACGAGCCCCTTACCTCCAGTGGCGGTTACCATGGAGACTGTCCACGCCACTTCATGGTCTCCGATTTGGTGTTGGGCCCCGTCGCGTTAAACGGCACGTGATCAGGAAATAACAGGCTCGATGGGTTACACGAGACAAGGAGCATGCATCATGTGATCAGGAAGGAAGCGTAACGTGACGCGCTCATGTGACTTTTCTGCTTTTCAAAAGGTTCGAGCAAACACTCAGACTTCGCTTCACAGCTGCTTACGGCAGGTTTGTAGAGCGTTTTCTTGCTTCTTGTTCTTTGGAATCCTTGATCATGGACTGCTTTCACGGACCTGCTCTGCTTCTCCTCGGTACCTTTGTTTTGGCGATCTTCTCTGGATCAAGATACGAACTTGGTTTTTTCCTCGGATTTGCTTTTGGATCATCCGTTGTTATTGTCGTGACCGGCCGGTTTTCTGACCACAGACTTCATCTTGGACTGATTACGGATTTTCCATCACAGTACTTTGTTCATGTTTCTTGGCGAAATCAGGTGTTTCTTTCCATCAAGAGTGCCACATTATCACCTGCTGCCTACCGCCGTCGATCATCATAGAACCCCACCCAGTTCTTCACCCAGGGTATCTGACCACTGCCATTGGGGTAAGAAAGATTGTGACTTGTCCTTGTACTCATTCACTGTCTTGTCTTGCTTTCTCTAACCTGGTTGCTTGCCTTAAAGTGGTCAGGGGGTTCACTTCCGGCGTTCCTGGTTCCAGGCTGACGACACTCCACACCTGTGGCCCCAAAGATTGCACGGGCAGTTATATTCTATACTTGTCCGTGTGGTACTTGGGGACGGAGGTTTCATCATCTACACGACCATCAAGTCTTAACATTTTACAAATCACAATACTCTTGGAAGAATCTTGAAGAGATGGTAACAAAAGAGAAAGGTCCCATACTGCCATAAACTCAATCCCAAGAAGGACATACTTGGACATAGTTGGATTTGCATTTCTGTTATAATCATAATTTGGAAATTCTGTTTTCTCTAAACTAAATTCTGCACGTTTACAATTAGAATCACTGCAATTAAGATATTATTTTGCTGACCTTTGCCCAACCATAATGTTAGAATTTCATTAATTTGATTATGTAAAGTACCCAGAGAGGCCTTCATAGGATTCAAGTAAACATTGATTAATAACAATTCGTAGTAATCAACAGTTGAACCAGAGGTTAAGCCAATTGCTAGAATGGACGTATCATGCAAGGGCACCAGATTAGACTGCATATTTAATTTAAGGTCTAGAAGCCAAAGTACTGAACATTTTGTAACCCTCCATCACCAGAGGTTCAGACAACATAGTCTCCTGCAGCATGGTAATAGCCTCGTTAAAAACATGAGCACTAGTAAATAATTTCATAATATTTCTAAAACCACAGCAATTCTAGGAGATAATGATCAAAATGTCAGTGCTAAAGATGAGCTGTGGGACCAGAAAGACTCAATTATTTCCCAAAAGCCTTGGCCAGCCATGACCATTTCTCTTGTTTGATCAGTGTAGCAGAGTTAGAGTTACACATGCCAGTGATTGATTGCATTGCATAATCCCTCCAAGAGTTTGTCGCTGTTACAGAGATTTTGACTCAATTGGAGGGCTGTAAGAAAAGACTTCAATTGGTGAGGGTTGAAGAATGAAATAAGATCCAAACCTATGGTCCTCAAGTCGTTCAGATGATCCCAAATAAGGAGCGTGACTATTTTTGATTAAGAATGTGCCAAAATGTAGTCACTGTCCTGATTGGGAATGTCAACCCAATCAATGTCACCTGAATGGATTAACCCGGGAGCCGAAATTGTAGCAACATGTGTGAGGTACGACTGTGCAATTAAAGTGGATAGAGTCGTTCATGGCTCCCAATTTTTCAAATGCTACAACTCTCTTGTTCATTGAGAAGTTATTCTGAGATGACATTGTAGTGGTAGCAGCCAAAACGGAATTCAAATTTGTTTGCCAACAACCAAGACCCTAGCAAGGTTAGACTCGCTAATATAGTTCCTATTCCCAGTGGCATGAGTCAATCCATTCCTTTCCGAAGAAGGGGTCAAATGAGCAATCAGAAAGACTACATCCTCAGGATTATTCTGTAAGGTCACCGTTGGCATCGAGCCTTGGGTCTGGTCCTGCAAGATATTATCATTCCGGGCTTCGTACTGAATTAATTTCTCCTTATTGCTTATGTTTTTGTGCTTTGCAAAGAAAGTGCTAATCTTTGCTTGATCCAATTTCTTTTTTTTTCAACTTTGATTTTTATTCGTTTTTCTCAATGCAGTCATTTACATACAACCATAGTAACATTAACAACCTTTATTAACCTCACCCACCTCCCCTAAACCCACCCCGCTGACAAGTGCCACCATGACCGTCCATGCATTGGGATGTTGAGGCGACTAGTTGGGTCCATAACATCAGTTTTTTCTGGTGATGCAAATTGTGTGTGTCCTGCCTGGGCACATCGGCTGTCCCATTCAACCGGAGAGTCCAGCAGGCCCTCGAACCCATTCTTACATTCAGGCTTAGAGATTACGTTTTTCACCTCCTCCTTTCAACAAGAAAGTTCCCCACGCTTTCCATCTTGTCGTTTACCATCGTGGTCAACTTTTCATACATAAAAATGTCGCACGATTTGGTTGACAAATCTTTCTTAGTTGGGGCGGTTTTGTCTTTCCATTTCTGAGATAGCGCTACTCTTCCCGCTCTTAGCATAGCTTCAATAATGTCGGGAAACCTGGGGGTTTCAGAGTCGGTATCTGGGACTCTTAGCAAAACCGGGAGGGGGCACAGAGAGGGAGTGTCACCGACCAGATCTTTGATCCAACTAAGGACTTCGGTCCAGTATATCCGAACAGAAGGACACTCCCACCACATATGGATAATGTTCCCAGCTGCCCACATTCCCTTAGGCAGTATGGAGAGGATCCCACAAACATTTTGGACAGTCTCGCAGGGGGCAGGTGCCAGGAGTGAAGGATTTTAAAACTGTGCTCCATGGCTGACGTGTAAAGGTTGCCAGCAAGCAATAACTTATAGATTCTCCCCCAGGTGTCGTCTGTTATCTCTTCCCCCATCCTTGCCTCCTAGCATTGCCTAAAATTCTGCCTTCCTTCAAGCTATGCTGTGACCAATACCCTGTATATTCTGAACGGTGTTCCCTTCAACATTGAGGATTCGCAGAGGATTTTCTCAAAGGGTGTGAGGGCACGAGAGGTGCCACTTAGGGTCAGTCAGTATACCCTTCAAGCAGAGGTACTGAAGGACATTCATTGTATTTGTTTCTTCTGAGAGGGCCTCATACTCGATAAAGCAGTTCCCCCAGAATAGTTGAGCTACTCTCTCCAGGCCCTTGTCTGACCACTGCTGCATGTGTCAGAAGCCTTTGTTTCCCCATATCCAGCGGGGCGCCCCACAGCAAGCTCAGAGGCGATGGCCAGGAGGAGAGACATTAATTTGCTTTGTTGTTTTTCCACAGGCCCTATAGCGCTGATAAAGTCGGAGGGAGTCTAACATGTGGCGGTACCTCATTGGCATGGGCCCACAGAAGGTCTGTGACTTTTTTAGGATGGGTATGTTTGTCCTCAATGTACGTCCAGTAGGTGCCCATATCGTCCCGCAAGTGCTATAACATAACTCTGAGCTGAGCAGTCTCATAATATAATCTAAAATCGGGGATGCAGAAACCCCCAAAATCTCTAGGGAGAGTCAATCTGGCATGTTTAATTCTAGGCCTCTTCCCTTTCCATGTAAACTGGTTCACCACGGCCTGTAGTTTCACAAAGAAGGTCTCTGGTAGTAGTGAGGGTAGGGACGTGAATAAATATAGGACGCGGGGAAGAATGTTCATTGTCACTGATATCAATCACCCAAACCAGGAGAGGGTGAGAGGCGCCCACTGCAGGAGGTCCGACCTTCTTTTTTCTAGAATGGGAGTATAGTTAAGCTCTACTAATCTAGTCAGATCTCTGGGGAGGCAAATGCTCAGTTACGGGGAGAACGAGGTCACAACCCTCATTCCACCTACTGTTTTCTTGCCTCTGGTCAGTGAGTCGTCCGCCCCTATGAGCATCACGCGGGATTTGGGGAGGTTAATTTTCAGGTCTGAGAACCTGCCAAAGGACTGTATAAGGCTTAAAAGCTCGGGTTGGGATCCTGTAAGGTTTGTCAAATAACAGAGGATATCATCGGCAAACAAAGAGAGCTTAAAGTCTATGGGCATCATTACAACTCTGGCGGTAGCCGTGCCGTTAAAAACGGCACGGCTGCCGCCAGAGTTGCATTTTTTCCGGCACCCGTGAATGGGCAAGAACCGGGTCATGCAGAGTTAGGCACATGTAGAGCTGTGCCGGTGCATCCGAAGTGCAGTGCTCGCGGGTGCCGGTGAGGCCGCCAGGAAAAACCTGGCGGGCTGTCAGGCACCAGCAAGCACAGCCTGTAGTATGGCGGCCTGGAAACTATGGTACCAGCAATCTTACCAGTACCGTAGTTCCTGGACCTCCAGGGTCCTAATGAGGCCCAATGTCTCCAGTAGGGGGAGATGATACAGCCTTGCCTTGTTCCTCTAGTAAGATGCAGGGGGCAGAGATAGTGCCATTCACTGCCACTTTTGCCATGTGGCCATTGTATAAAGCAGAGATCCACCGCCTAAAGTTCCTCCCGAACCCCATCTTCTGAAGGACCTTACCCATATACTGCCACTCGACTCTGTCAAAAGCCTTTTCTGAATCTATGGATACCAGGTATGTATCTAGCCTCTTACGTCTTGCCTCATGTATTATTTTTTATTGATTCTCTTATATTATCCGCTCCCTGCCGACCCCAGATAAATCCCACCTGATCTCCATGAACCAGTGAAGTCATCTGGTGACCGAGTCTCTTGGCCAACAATTTCGCCATTATTTTAACGTCAGTGTTCAGCAGGGAGATGGGTCTGTACGATTGGCACTGGGCAGGGTCTTTCCCTTCCTTTGGAATTACTACTATCGAAGCCACGAGCATAGACTGCGGGAGAGAGCCCGTCTCCAATGCATTGCTGAATATTATGGCCATGAAAGGATCCAGGGCGGAGCAAAATCTTTTATAGAAAAGTACTGTGAAACCATCTTCCCCCGGGGTAGTACCCGCCTTCATACCAATATTGTGTCTATCACTTCCTGGGTGGTAATGGGAGTTTCCTGGGGTTCTGACTTTTCTGCTGGGAGATACGGGATCGAGAGGGAGTCCAGAAACCGGTCTACGTCTGACTCATTCCTACTGTATTCTGAGGTGTAGAGATTTTGATAAAATGCTCGAAACTCCAGAGCTATCTGGGGGTCCTCAAGGAGCTTTTCACCTCATATTGGTCGGATCGCGTCCACCCTTCTACGCTTTCTCTGTTCTCTCAGCCTCCATGCCAGTATTTTGTTGGCTTTTTTCCCTTTATCCATGTATTTGTTTTAAGAATGCCAGTTTTCTCTCTGGCTGGCCCACCATAAGGGCTTTCAACTTGGCTTTGTATTCTTGTAGTTTGCCCAATTTCCCTGGAAACATTTGTGTTTTCAGTCCCTCCCAACCCCCCCCCCCGGCTGAATAGACTCAATATTTCCCTTGAAGCGCCCTTTCCCTCTTCCTCCTTGCGCCCATTCCAATCAGGACTTCCCTAATTGTGGCCATGAAAGCCTCCCAGACCCCTGTGGTCCACACTTCCCCGTTGTTGCTAGTTTCGAAAAATTCTCTGATCGTTTTCAGTAGTGCCTGGTCTAGTTCTTTATCCCATAGCAATTGGTCATTGCATGACCACCTAGTGTTGCGCTGCACTCGGGGGGTACACTAATTCTAACATTCACCAGGTCGTGATCAAACCACAGTATTATCTCAACTGCCGATTCACTCACACGCTCCCATAGAGGGGCTTATACAAGGATATAATCTATCCTTGAGAAAGTGTCATTCACCTTGAGCAGTATGTAAATAGGGGTTCTCGACCCTGTTCCCTCATGTGGGAGTTCGTCACTCCCAACTCAAAGTTGACTTTCTAGAAGTGGGAGGATATCCTCTGCTGTGAGTGGGTTATGGTGCAGGGACCTACTCTCTTTCTGACATTTTTGGGTTGCAAGACCATGTTAAAGTCACCTCCTATTATCAGTGTGCCTTCCACAAAGGTTTGTATTTTGCTCCTGACCGATACCCAGTACTGGTCCTGAGCTTCATTTGGGCAGTACATGGATACCACTGTGAGCATGTGGCCCCTGACCTCCCCTTCACCATTACGAAGCGGCCCCCTGGGTCTTTTGACTGTGCCTTCAGAGTGAAGTGTAGCTTGCTAGATACTAGGAGAGCTACTCCTTTTGGGGGGGGGGGGCAGGATGCATGAAATACCTCCCCTATTGACCTGGCTTTCAAGGAGGACTCCCTCCCCCTCTGCCAGTGAGTCTCCTGTAAAAACATAAAATCCAGTGTTAACTGGTGAATTCCCGAACGGTTAAGAACCTCTTGTGCTGGGAGATCAAACCTCTTAATTTAACGAACCCAACCCCAGTGTATTGCCATCGGGGGGAGCACTTCTCTTGTGTCTCCCAGAGTTAGCGCCATGGTGTACGCTCCCCCCGGGCTGCAATACCTTTCGTCTAACAGCCTGTGGAACAATCCCCCTGGACTGACCTGGTCTTTGGTAGCTTGGAAAACTTGAAATTCCCTTCAGAACATAACAAAACCCCCAACTTTCCCCCTTGCCCCCTGGCACCTGCACAACCTGCGACATTGAACGTGTCACTGGGCCAGGTCACTATTTTCCACCCCTCCTTTGGGACTGTATAAAGCAATGTAGCACCTCTGAGCCCCCCCTCGATGTCCTGGGCATGATGAACGCACTCCAATCAATCCCTTCCCTCAGGGTTTCCCCAGAGCAATATTGATCCCACCAAAGAGAGTTGGACGGCACACAGGGCACTGCCTCACCACCAGGGTCAAAGCCAGGGTCCCAGATAAACCCCCGGCCTCTCGCGAGGCCAGCCTTGTCTGTTCCGCTTTACACAATCGAGAGCGATCTCCTCTGCAGGGAACCTCCAGGCCCTCCCAAAGTGATAGGTCTTGTTACCTTCTCTAGGAGACATTAGTACTCAGCCCTGCCATGCGGGGAGCGGCAGGGACACCGGGTTTAGTTTCTTAAATTTCCTATGGCCGCGAACACGGTGCCTGTCCACAAATCCGTTGGTCTTCTGGGATTCACTCAGTTCTCCTCCTCGGGGCTCCGAGGGGGTCGCTGCGTTGGCAACGCCTAGCAGTTCCTAGGTTACTCTGTATTTCGTCTTCTGTTATGAGGTGGATTGTGTACCCCTCATACTTGAAAGGCAGGGAAAAGGGAAATCCTAACCTATATCGAACTCCTTTGGCATTGAGCCACTTTGTTAGAGGCCCGCAGAGCCCCCTCCTTGTCAGGGTGAAGGCAGAGAGGTCCTGGTATACAGTTATTTATGGGTTCCCCCATTCTATCGGGCCTCTCCTCCATGCCAATTCCAGAATCGTCGATTTCTCTGAAAAGTAGTGAAATCTTGCCAAAATTGATCTTGGACCCCTAGAGATCCCTCCCGCTCTATGAGCTCTGTTGATGGTAGGTTAATTTGTGTTTCCTACATTAAAGAGCTTACTGACCGCCGCATTTATACCTTTGATGATGTAACTCTGGGTTTCTCCTTCTTGCTCGGTGAAACCGAAAAACCTTAGGTTATTGCGGCGTTTCTGATTTTCAAAATCGTTAATCTTTAAGGCACACTTTTCCTCTCTCCTCCCCAGCTCCGAGAGTCTTGTGTCAATTTGGGTTTCCAATAGGTCCACAGATGTTCGGTTGGCTTCGAGATCTTGTATGCGGTCATCCATAGCGTCCACTTTTTTCTCTAAGCTGTCCAGCCTTTTGCCAATGTCCACCCTAAAGCCCCTTATTTCTTCAAGGAGTGCTGCCGTGCTTTTGCTTATTGACTGGGTCTCCTCCGAGTCGGCCGCTGATGTAGTAGGCATGATTGGCTGTGTTGGGGGGACTCTGGTTGTGCCAACATTTCTGGAGCAAGGCTGCCCAGTTCATTGGTGGTCGCAATGAGCCTGAATTCCTAGGCTTCAGGGTGGAGGATACACTTGAGAAAGCGCTCGGGAGGCTGAGGGGAGGGTTCCTCAAACCCTTTTCTGCATAGGTCACTGGTGCGTTACGATGCTGGGACTTTCTCATGTGCCCCTTAAGGTTCCACAGGGTGAAAGGAGGGCTCTGTTTCGCAGGGCTGGGGTAGAGGACTGGTGTCACTGCCGCGTGTGGTCAGGACCCGGGTGAGGACTTTCCAGAGGGGCTTGATAGTTACATGGGCTGCGGCTAGTGGAGAGGATACACCAGAGGTCTCCAGGGTTCTCCCCGAGGTCTCCACGGGGGTCCCTTTGAGGAGGCAGAGGGGATTAGCTGGGTCACAGGCCGCAACGGGATCTCCAGCTGCCTCCTCCGGTGCCAGTGCTGCGCTAGCGGGGGCTCATGTGGGGGAGAGACAGGCTCCACGCGTGGTCACGTGTCCTCGGGGTACTGCGTCGGGTCTCACAGGTCTGGATGATATTAATAGGGGAGGGCGCCTTTGGGTGCCGCCGTGCTGGGAGGCCAGAGGCGGTTGCAGCGCTTTACTTGAGGAGAGCGGGGATCTGATGTACTATGAAAAATGCAGAGCGGCATACCTATTTTGCCAGCTCTCCTTTCAATGGGTGGATCGGGGGCTCTGGCTGCCTCCCGTTGGATCACGGCAACTCTGGGGGCAACCCCATCCGCTATCCCGCTCCTGGTGACGCCAGTGTCCCTCTGGTTCTTTTTCCTCACCCTTCCTCATGGGCAGGGGGGTTCTGAGTCTCAGGCAGCCTCCCGCTCCACAGAGGGGTCACCGACCAGCTCCCACTTGTAAGGCCGCTGTTAGGGGAAGGCGCCTCTGTGTACAGCCATGCTGGGAGGCCAGAGGCAGTTGGATCGCTTTACTTGAGGAGAGCGGGGCTCTGATGTACTATGAAAAATGCTGGGCGGCATACCTATCTTGACGGCTCTCCTTTCAATGGGTGGATCGGGGGCTCTGGCTGCCTCCCGTTGGATCACGGCAACTCTGGGGGCAACCCCATCCGCTATCCCGCTCCTGGTGATGCCAGTGTCCCTCTGGTTCTTTTTCCTCACCCTTCCTCATGGGCAGGGGGTTTCTGAGTCTCAGGCAGCCTCCCGCTCCACAAGGGGTCACCGACCAGCTCACACTTGTAAGGCCGCTGTTAGGGGAAGGCGCCTCTGTGTACAGCCATGCTGGGAGGCCAGAGGCAGTTGGATCGCTTTACTTGAGGAGAGCGGGGCTCTGATGTACTATGAAAAATGCTGGGCGGCGTACCTGATTTGCTGGCTCTCCTTTCAATGGGTGGATTGGGGGCTCTGGCTGCCTCCCGTTGGATCACGGCAACCCTTGGGGCAACCCCATCCGCTATCCCGCTCCTGGTGATGCCAGTGTCCCTCAGGTTCTTTTTCCTCACCCCCGCTCACTCCTAGTCTCGGGCAGCCTACCGCTCCACGGAGGGGCCACCGACCAGCTCACACTTGTAAGGCCGCTGTTAGGTGAAGGCGCCTCTGGGCGCACCCGCACTGGGTGGCCGGAGATGGTTGCTGTCTGGTACTTGGGGAGAGTGGGGCTCCATTATGGGATAGGTAATGCCATCATTTGGTGGGTTCATGGGGACTCTGGCCGCCTCCCGCTATGCCTCTGGTATCCTGGGGGTGAACCTCTGTTCCGCCCACCACTTCCTGGTGTCCCTACTCTCGGGCGGAGAGGGGGGCAGCGTCTCGGGTGGCCTCCCGCACCACAGAGGGCCCGCCAGCCGGCACAGTCTTTCGAGGCCGCTTTCGGCCTGCGCTTTCCTCACTTCACCTCTTGGAGCTCTGGGGCAGTTCGGCAATCCCCGATGGTGTTCCTGATGCTCGGGACTACTTCATCTCTGCGCCCCATGCTGGCCACTTCCTTGATCCAATTTAAGTGATTTCTTTTCTTTTTAGATGTTTTATTCCTCACAGTGAGGTCTAAAGTATTATCATTCTTGTGTTGTCTCACATTGCTCCGGGTTCTGCTATTTGAACAGCTTTCCCCTTCAACATTAAGATATACCACCTCCTGGTCAAGAGGTAGTGATCTCAAAAATGTTCTGGATGACTTCCTCCTATTCTGCTTGATGTTAGGTCAATTTGGGTATTTTTTTCTAAGTTTTTACTTTTACGTTTTTTGCGATCGAATGTAATTGCGCATGAGAAGCATTACAGAGTTATTTGCAGATAATCGCTCAGGAGACAAAGATATCGTGCCTTGAAAGCTGAGAGCATCGAGTTGTTGAAATTAGTTCTCATATAGTTTTGTTTCTTGATTTCATTTGTTATTATCAGTAATTGCCTGGCATTCCCATATACAATGTCCTCGATATTATCGTAGAGCCTTATTATTGATTGAAGGACCAGGTGAATGGCTGATATTGATGAAGGGCCCAATGTGTCTAATTTGAGATTTCTCATTGCAGAGGCATTTTATTTTTATGTATTTTTTGGATTTGTAAAGCGCCGTACAGCCCGTGGGCAACGAGGCGCTGTAGCAAGAAGACTTCTCAGTTACAGGCAGTAGGCTTAGCTCATGGTTATAGTGAGCAAAGGACTAGCAGGGTGAGGAAATGCATATACATAAGTGCTTGTGTTTCCAAACTAAGTACATTACATAGCAGGTTACAAGGCAAGGGAAAGGTTACCTGAAATGTTTGTGGCAATAAAGCTGTTAAGGTACATGTACACAAACAATAGTATTGTGACAGCTTTCCTAAATGCTGAGTGTGAATCATTCCCTAAATGTCTAGACTTGGGATCATTTCCAGTATCTGTTTTGGAGTAATTAAGTCCGCTTTTGAGGGCGGACTTAAAACGACTTATTATTCCCCCATTTCCTGAAATTAGGTGTCCGGATCATCAAATAAGTCTTGACATAGTCTCAGGAATGACTCATCAAGAATCACAGAATCCTGAGTTGTCGGTTCACCTTGATTTAATGGCAGAGAAGAAGATGCAGAGTTTTAATTTGTTTTAGAGTTACTTTGCAGAGCAACAATATCATGTTTTTCCACAGAAGGGCGGTCTGTGGTGTCAGATAAGGAGACAATAGAGTTCTTAATGGTATTAAGAAAAGGTGACTGTGAAATGATCGGTAAACCCTAACTGGTGTCCACTGCATGTATTGTCGCGTTGACACTTGTGGAGTTGCTTCATAGATTATAAGCTAAGAACGTACCCATATTCGTAACGCTACTATGATACAACGAGTAGTCTAATCGTATTCTACTCACATGGGTCCAGTGTGATTTTAAGTCGCTAGGCTCCAGACACCGGGACAGCGAAAAGACACTGTATGTACTGTCCCTCTCTCGCTGGCGTGACTTCCTTGAGTAGTATGGTTCTGAGTCTTCCAAGGTACGGGCCCCTTGACCACCGGTTGTCTGCCCATATGCTCAGCCCATGCCCCCGTGATCCGAACGACACAGAGCAGGCTGAAACGTTCACACCCTCTCAAGCGCAAGGATTGAAAACACTTCTAGTAAAGGACCTGCTAACAGTCTGAGTACATGATGCGCGTGTCCCAAGAATTGAAGGAAAAGACAAGCCGCGCTTGCCACACATCAAATGTAACGTAACGAACGCCAGCCGCTTCTGACATCAACCAATAGATTCAACCCTACAAACACCTTTCTGGATTTGCACGAGTAAGTTCCCCACATTTACTATACCCATTGCAGCTGATCGCTTCAAACGTATTCCATTCGATCTGACACCAGCGGTTGCAGTATTTTTAAAGGGTAATGAAGAAACAGTTTCAACACAACCCCAATGCTGGGTGCTTCCAGGATGACACTCATAGTTGCAAGTGATGCTGCACGGTATCCAGTCATAATTTCGAATACAATATATTCGAAAGTAAAAATGTCGAAAATATTTAGTCGAAAAACAAAAATGTCGAAAAACAAAAATGTCGACTTTTTTTCGACTTTTTTCGATTTTATGTGTTAATAATAAATATTTTATTAAACTTTTTTTTTTAAAATAATTAAAGGTATTTCCATGGGGGGTGGGGGTGATGGGGAGGATGTGGGGGGGGGTTGGGGATAGGGGTTTGGGATGGTTTTTTAAATAATTAATTAATTATTTAATATTATATTAAAGATTTTTTTAAAATAATTAAAGGTATATCTATGGGGGGTGGGGGGGATGGGGAGGAGGGGGGGGTTGGGGTAGGGGTTTGGGATGGGGGGGTTGGGGGGGACCCCCCCCATAATAAATGTTACTATCTTGGTAAAAAAAAAAAAAGAGTGTTTTGGGTTTTCAATTTTTTTTTCGACATTTTTTTTTCAAAATTATGACTTTTCCTATTATATGTATGTGTTTTCGACTTTTTTACATTCTACATTTTTTTTTCGACATTTTTGCTATTCGACATTATGTTTTCGACTTTTTGTCTATAAACCATGCTGCACAACACTTACCTGACACAAGTACTTATGGCTTAAAAGCCGTAGGACTCACACTTAAATGGAAAAAATGCCAATTCAGAGTAACTGAAGTCACATATATAGGTCCTGTTATTAATACTCATGCATGGAGCAGTGTAGATAAAAGCAGGGGTACAGGTTTCCATGTGTCTATTTCCTATTTTTGTTGCGAGTATTTTTACTACCCGTTTTTATGTTTTGGGAGAATTTGCGCATGTTTATGGAATAAAGGTGGCTGACACACCCCATATATCTAGTGCTTACAATACTGACATCATACCTACTCCTATACGAGAAACGGTATCATCTTTGGTTCCCCATCAAAGGGGGCATGATGTTGTCAATTTACCTGTGTCAACAACTGCATTGCTTGATGTATAACAGCATAGCCAGCTCCACTCTGTGGCACACCACAGCAGTTCTCCAACCACATGCTTGAGGGGGAGACAGGTGTGAGGGGTCAGAAATGCGAGGCAAACAACATGTTAGAGGTTTTTCGCAAGTAGCCATTTTATTAACTTAAAATGGTGTGACAAACGCCTCGCTTTCCCTAACCTAAAGAGGATCTCCCTGTCTATCAAACTAGAATTAAAGGAAAACACTCTGGTAAAAGGGATCTGTCCCTCACACTTGTACAAACAATAAACTCATAACAGTTAAATATGGCAATTCAAGTTTAACAGAAATAACATTTATATTCTACACTAACCTGATACGGATGCATCTTTGTAGGTTGAGTCGAATACCCTTCCCTGGGTTCAAAGCAAGATTTCCAAAGAATAAAGTTCCTTTTATATAGTCAAGTTCTATTCACAACGTTCTTCTTACTCCAAACGTCTTTCACTTGGTAGTTGGTACTTGACAAACTTCCCACAAAATTAGAAAAAAGTCTTCATCTTCAAGTTGTAATGTCTTAATGTCACTTCTTCTTGGAAAACAAACCCTTCTAGCATCCTTCTGGATTCACAACAACAGTTTGTCAGAATGGCTTTTACCATAGTTCATCAAACACAACAGCAGTCTTGACACTTTCTTTCCTTCACAACGTTTAACCACAATGTAGTACTTCAATATCTTCTTCCTGGTTCACTAACCTGCCAGGACTACTGTTAACAATCCATTTCCTGGTATGCTCGCCTAAAAGGACAAAAAAGCCTAACACTACCCCAGGTACTCTGTGGTAATGCTTTCTTCACACTCTTGGAAAAGTTCTTGACTTTCAACATCAAGATTCATAATCTCTTATGTGAGGATACCATACACATTGGTGCTGTTTGTTCCACTGGTTAATTTTCCCTAGGCAATGCAGGGTATTTTCCTGCCCTCCTTGATACTTCTCATAAGGAAGATTTATCTCCTAACACTCTTTATTTCCCAACTCCACATCAAACAGTTGTTGACAGTGTCTCACATTTGTCTCTCCTTGGTTTAAGCAATTCTTGCTGGTGTAAGGCTTAACTATTGCCTCCTCTTAACTCTGAGAATAATAGTTAAAATGTCTCTGCAATATAGTTCTCTGGTTATTTTGCCAAGGTGAGCTAGAGGTCTTCTGATATATTATCCCCTCTTTACTTTGGTAATGGTGGTTATTGCCTTCTTTTAATATTGACTGCTCTTTGCTTTGGCAATGCAGGTTTTTTATTATGTTTCAATATTGCTCCCTTGTTAACTTGGTAACAGCAATTGTAACATTTCTCAAGTTCTTGCTTTCTTTCAAAGTGAGTATTTTGCCCATTTAACTTCCTAGCATTAGTTCAGTATTCAAAATATTTTTCAGCGGGCAGCATTCGACTATGGAGCATCCCAGGGTTTCCTATCAGAGGCAAACTCACCGGCTGGTTCACACGCATCCGATCGAACTGCTGCCACTGCTTCTTGTGAGTTCTTCCTAACGCCTGACTGCTTCGGTCGCATTCCCGCGGCCTGTGCCGCTTGGGAAAGGAGCCTGCCTTGCTCCTTCAGGTTTCCTACACTGAAGACCGCCTCAGGACTGAGCTCCACATCAAAGGTAGAGGCAGTTCCAGCGTTTCATGCCTCAGCTTTGGCTGCTGCAAGTGAGGCTCCAAACTACTACTCATTCTCCACTTTCTTGGATTGATGGACTGCACCTGAGGGGGTCTTAAATACCTACACGACCCGATCAGGTGTGGGTCATTAGGATCAATTAACTGTACTTTGTAGTTTTGGGCCTCTTCCTCGTCCCAGTACTTAGAGCATTGTGGGACTTGAAGTCCCCAATGTTCTGATTGCTTTTTATATCACACGTTTCAATCTTACAGTAGACCATTAAAACTGTAGGGTCTCTAGGAAAGTAATTTAGAGAGCTCTCCCAATGTGCCCTCTCATGTGATCCTCCTGCAGAACACCACCCGAGGGTCCGGATCAGGAAGCGTCTGCTTTACTGACCACATGAGAACGCACGCAGGCCAGGTTTTCTTGGGATAATCCCCTCTGATTCATCACACAGTCTAGAGCAGAAAGGCTTTGCCTAGTTACAGCAAGGGGGTAGATCTTAGCACTGAAACTGGCCCATACTTCCTTGGTTGTGCCATCTACCTGCAAAATAGAAAGACTTAGTGGTGGGTTGGTTTGCTTCTGTGCAATCGCTCACTAAGCCTACATGAATGGGAGGTGTGTGATTTATACCGCTTAAGGTGCGAGCAAGCACAAGGGAGTACTGGCAGTGACAGCAGTGCACGGATAGCGCCTGCAAATGAGCCCCTCTGTCTCCTCTGTAACTTACCACAAATAAAACTTTAGAGCGTGTCTTCTATACAACACTGTCACTCCCCCGGTGTAACCCCAACCCTTAATGCAGAACCGGCACTGTTGCCACACGAATCACACTTCAACACTACTGACACATATTGGAAGCCACCACAAGCACATCCATTGCTACACCTGTAGCTGACCAACGACAAAGACGACAAATGGAGAAGTTATTTAAAAAATTGTGCAGCATTAAGAAAACACATGATGTGGCCAGTCACACTTCATTTAAAACAGAGAAGCACGAGAGGGATAATTTAAGAACTGCCCTAAAAATGCAACAGGGTTATACCATAAATAAAATAGGTTATGCTAGTGAGATTTATACTGCACAGCTAAATGGCCTCCAGGCTACGCATACACACTTTCCAATTACAGAATTGTTGATTCTTGGGCCTCCATCGTAAGCATGACCATTCCATCAAATGTACAGGTGTCGTCAGATGTATATTAGGGACGTGTAGCAAGAGTTCAAAACTAATACTAGCTTGATTCACTGCTCATGATGAACAGATGCAGTAGCTTGATATTAATTCCCTTCGGTGTCTTGTAGAAGTTTGTGCCTGGAAAAAAAAAACACCTGGATCTCTGTGCAAGAGAGCCACACTGGACAGGGCCACCTGTCAGGCTATAGAGCTCATAAGAGGGGCATACTTTAAGTCCTTCGTCAGTATCAATGCGCTCTACACACAGTCACATACGATACATGGACAAAACTCTCAGCCAATCAGATTGCAGTGCATTGACGCTAACTAGGAAGTGAATGAGGACACCCATGAGTTCCGATTGACAGGAAGAATCTACCAATTAACGACCGCAGTCCTTTGACGGGTGGCCCGTCCCCTTGCCGGTTAATTCCCTCCCATCGGCATTCACATTTGATTGACGGCTCGGGAGCAGCCAATAGACGAAGAATGCAGCACTGTACCATCGAACGTCCGACTAATAGGAACGCAGGGAGGGCGTGAGAGGGCGGAGCGGTGGGCCGGACGCAAGGAGCAGCAGTTTTTTCCCAACTTTATTTATTTATTTTCCGGGAGCTGTCTAAGTCACAAGGGGCAGACTGGGTTGGCCGAACTGGCAATTGAGGAGAAGAAAAAAAGAGCACACGTTCGCCTCCGGGTTCTTTGACGTCACGGGGGTCGCTGGGCGCGCGTGACGTCACGCGGGGCCAGCCGCAGCAGCCACCATGGGGAACCGCGGGATGGAGGAGCTGATCCCGCTGGTGAACAGGCTGCAGGACGCCTTCAGCTCTTTGGGCCAGTCCTGCCACCTCGACCTGCCGCAGATCGCTGTGGTGGGCGGGCAGAGCGCCGGCAAGAGCTCCGTACTAGAGAACTTCGTTGGCCGGTAAGTGCGCATGCGCCGCGACAACTGCGTAGTGCCCGCTGCGCTAACGGCGTAGCGTAACCCCGCGGCCGCGGACGACGCCTACGCTGCTTGCGTTAATGCACCTGTGGAAGGAGCCCGCACCCCACCCTGGCTGCCTGTGAATGTGAAGGGATGAGGAAGTGGGTGACGAGGGACCGGGTGTGGTGAAGTGTCACTGGACCTTGATCCTGACACCCCCACGCAGCGATCCCACTGTCCCCGTTCCCCAGTATAAACCCACAGCGCGCACAACACGTAGCTTCCCCACTAGTGTGTATTGGCCCGCAGCTGTGCCATTTCCTTACGCTTGGAGGAGTGACAGCCAGGGCCCGGCTGCGAGTAACTTTCTAGTGATGGGCAGGAGGTTTAGCGGGCTGTAAGGGAGTGACCCTGTGCGGGAGGGAGGACGGGGTGGCTTCCCAGGAGTGACCCTGTGTGGGAGGGAGGACGGGGTGGCTTCCCAGGAGTGACCCTGTGCGGGAGGGAGGACGGGGTGGGTTCCCAGGAGTGACCCTAGCTGTGTGTGGGAGGATGGTGTGGCTTCCCAGGAGTGACCCTGTGCGGGAGGGAGGACGGGGTGGCTTCCCAGGAGTGACCCTGTGCGGGAGGGAGGACGGGGTGGCTTCCCAGGAGTGACCCTGTGCGGAAGGGAGGACGGGGTGGCTTCCCAGGAGTGACCCTGTGCGGAAGGGAGGACGGGGTGGCTTCCCAGGAGTGACCCTGTGCGGGAGGGAGGACGGGGTGGCTTCCCAGGAGTGACCCTAGCCGTGTGTGGGAGGATGGTGTGGCTTCCCAGGAGTGACCCTAGCTGTGTGTGGGAGGATGGTGTGGCTTCCCAGGAGTGACCCTGTGCGGGAGGGAGGACGAGGTGCCTTCCCAAGAGTGACCCTGTGCGGGAGGGAGGACGGGGTGGCTTCCCAGGAGTGACCCTAGCTGTGTGTGGGAGGATGGTGTGGCTTCCCAGGAGTGACCCTGTGCGGGAGGGAGGACGGGGTGGCTTCCCAGGAGTGACCCTAGCTGTGTGTGGGAGGATGGTGTGGCTTCCCAGGAGTGACCCTGTGTGTGGGAGGACGGGGTGGCTTCCCAGGAGTGACCCTGTGCGGAAGGGAGGACGGGGTGGCTTCCCAGGAGTGACCCTAGCTGTGTGTGGGAGGATGGTGTGGCTTCCCAGGAGTGACCCTGTGCGGGAGGGAGGACGGGGTGGCTTCCCAGGAGTGACCCTAGCTGTGTGTGGGAGGATGGTGTGGCTTCCCAGGAGTGACCCTGTGCGGGAGGGAGGACGGGGTGGCTTCCCAGGAGTGACCCTGTGCGGGAGGGAGGACGGGGTGGCTTCCCAGGAGTGACCCTGTGCGGAAGGGAGGACGGGGTGGCTTCCCAGGAGTGACCCTGTGCGGAAGGGAGGACGGGGTGGCTTCCCAGGAGTGACCCTGTGCGGGAGGGAGGACGGGGTGGCTTCCCAGGAGTGACCCTAGCCGTGTGTGGGAGGATGGTGTGGCTTCCCAGGAGTGACCCTAGCTGTGTGTGGGAGGATGGTGTGGCTTCCCAGGAGTGACCCTGTGCGGGAGGGAGGACGAGGTGCCTTCCCAAGAGTGACCCTGTGCGGGAGGGAGGACGGGGTGGCTTCCCAGGAGTGACCCTAGTTGTGTGTGGGAGGATGGTGTGGCTTCCCAGGAGTGACCCTGTGCGGGAGGGAGGACGGGGTGGCTTCCCAGGAGTGACCCTAGCTGTGTGTGGGAGGATGGTGTGGCTTCCCAGGAGTGACCCTGTGTGTGGGAGGATGGTGTGGCTTCCCAGGAGTGACCCTGTGCGGAAGGGAGGACGGGGTGGCTTCCCAGGAGTGACCCTAGCTGTGTGTGGGAGGATGGTGTGGCTTCCCAGGAGTGACCCTGTGCGGGAGGGAGGACGGGGTGGCTTCCCAGGAGTGACCCTAGCTGTGTGTGGGAGGATGGTGTGGCTTCCCAGGAGTGACCCTAGCTGTGTGTGGGAGGATGGTGTGGCTTCCCAGGAGTGACCCTGTGTGTGGGAGGATGGTGTGGCTTCCCAGGAGTGACCCTGTGTGGGAGGGAGGATGGGGCGGCTTCCCCGGAATGACCCTGTGTGTTATTGTTGTTGTTTATGCTTTGCACCAAAGCCCGTAGGCATGTAGGCGCCAAGAGACGGGTATAGTGACTGAGCTGCTATCAAGAATACATACTAATTAAAGATATGTTTTCAGTTGTTTCCGAATGCAAGGAGATCCTTAGTCTTACGCAAGTAAGCCGGTAACGCAATCCATGTCTTCGCTCCTTGAGTGGAAAAAGCCCTGCCGAGCCCACGCGATCGTATTCACTCTATGTTGTCCTAATAAGTCTTCAGCTGACCTAAGGTTTCTTTTGGGCTGATAAATGCTAACAACGTGTGTGTGAGGACTGGGTGACTTCCCAGGAGTGACCCTGTGTGTGGGAGGGAGAATGGGTGGCTTCCCAGGAGTTACCCTGTGTGTGGGAGGGAGAATGGGTGGCTTCCCAGGAGTTACCCTGTGTGTGGGAGGGAGAATGGGTGGCTTCCCAGGAGTGACCGTGTGTGTGGGAGGGAGGACTGGGTGGCTTCCCAGGAATGACCCTGTCCCTGTGCGGGAGGACTGGGTGGCTTCCCAGGAATGACCCTGTCCCTGTGCATGAGGATGGGTGGTTTCCCAGGACTGACCCTGTCCCTGTGCGGGAGGACTGGGTGGCTTCCCAGGAATGACCCTGTCCCTGTGCGGGAGGACGAGGTGGCTTCCCAGGAGTGACCCTGTGTGGGAGGATGGGGCAGCTTCACAGGAATTACCCTGTACGGGAGGACGGGGTGGCTTCCCAGGAGTGACCCTGTGTGTGGGAGGACAGTGTAGATCTGGTGTCTCTGGATTGAGGCCTTGCTGGGAAGGTCAGCAATACTTTGGCCTTTCAGTGGAATCTGGAATCGTCTATACTTTGGCTTTTGCAGGGGGATCTGGAGTCTGGCAAGATGAATGTGGAGGATCAGGAACACAGGCGCACAAAATTCAGGAAAGAGTCCTGTAGTTCTGTCAACCACTCTTTTTATATAGATCATGTTGACATCACAAAATTATAGGTGGGCAGAACTGGGCTAGGTACGGCCCCAAGAACTGGATAGGACAATCATTGTTGGTTACTTCCTCTAGGAGGTAACTCAGTTTGAGGTTGCATTTTATGAGGTGAAAAGACTCCCCACAGATCTTTTTTGCCAAAAATCAACCTGAACATAATTACACATTGTACAGTTGTGGTATTTTAACCAATTATGTAGCCAGATTACATATTTTGTGCAAATCATGCCAGCCCAACTCTCCAGTTTGTGAGACTCTGTTTCGTCCATTTAACAGTTTTTCAAAGTTTTTAGTGAGAAATCTTCAGCCTAAAATTCTATAACTTTATACATGGGTGTGGATTATCATTAGGCATGTAAGTATTGCAATTTGCCATGGCATCATGGATACTTTCCTTATACTCAATTCTCTGCCATTTCTATTCCCCATGTGGCAGTGAAGTCTATGACGTCTTAAATTAAAGCCCATAAAATCACATTTATACAGTTACATTTTCAAATTTTTTGCGAGGTCCTGTTGCAAAGATAAGTCTTAAAGTTTATATTAATAACAGTTGTTGGAAGAAAATGGGCTTACCTTTGTCCTTCACTGGACCATTTTTTTTTCTCTTCAGCTACCACCAACTGTCATCTCCCCCATAGGGAGGATGGGGGTTTCCCAGCTTGATTGAAGATTTATTGCCTCTTACCCACTTCGCACCTCCGTGTCCCAGAAATCCTATTGTAAGAGACTGGAGCACAAACCAAAGTCTGAGTATGTGAACTTTCTTTGTCTTGGCCAGTCAAAGTTCTCCAACCTAGTAATTATCAGCCAAGTGTCCTGAAAGTTTATGGTGGTTCCTTTTGGGGGAAGTCTTAGCTTAGCCAACAGGAATAACCTGTTCTGGAGCTTGCAAAATCCAGCCAATGCAGTTTAACAGTTTTCTTTTTATTTTGTCCTGAATCAAAAACAAGCCTGTTGAATAAAACAGCCCATAAATGTTTCCCCAGCAACAAACCCCTTTACATTGCTAGGCACGAACACGTTTTTACTCAACTTTGTACTTTCAAAACAGGCCTTCTTTCTGGTTTGTAAAGGCCCATTTTGACACGTGGTGAATGTTGCTGGGATTTCTCTTCCATCTACTTCCCAATATTGTTCTGTCGCTGTAGCCAGCTTCTTTTACACAACAGTCTGTACAAAGCAAAGGATGGACATGTGCACAGAAAGCTAGAATTTCTTTTTAAGCTGTGATTTTTTACATTTTGTAGCCAAAGTTAATCGGTTTTCCGTGCAGCTGAAGTAAAGCTTTTGTTGAATTTTCTCAGATTTGGCTGGCACAGCCTGCCATTCAGGAATAATGCAATTTTCTGATGGGGCACAATGGGAATATGGCTGGGCCTGACGGGGTCTTTTTGATAAAGGTAGTGATGAAGAACATGGAAAAATAGCATCAGAGCGGCATTATTTTAAAGGTGAAATATTCCCCTTTTCAATGGGAACTTTGGGTTTGCAGCAAAGCAGCGCTGCTTTTTCACTCCATTTCTTTAAGACAAACAAGAACGCACCCTAGTGTTCCCTGTTCCATCTTCCCCAATGGCGCATGGCAAAACAGTGCAGCCCTCCTTTTGTCGCTGCAAAATGCAGTTTGGATAGAATGGTGCTCGCAGGAGCCAGCACAGCCATTTTGCCGATTCTGCTGAAGTGCATCTTGGTGATTGGGGTGGGGGGTAGGGGGGAGTACTGCCGAGTGGGTAAATATATCCCACAAGTCTTAATATGGTTACCTTTTTTGACACTTAGAGTAAATACACTTGCACAGTGGGAACATGGGTACATTACACATTCATAGTTTGCAGGCTAATTTGGAGGCAGAGGTTAACACCATCTAGGCGCAAAGTCTTAAGAATATGGTTACAATTTTTGACGCTTCAAATAAATACATTTGCATAGTAAGAACACAGGTAAATACATTTTCACAGTGAGAACACGGGTGCATTACACATTCAGTTTGCAAGCTAGCTTAAAAGCAAAGGCTAACATCAGTTACGATGGCTGAGGATGTATGCCTTATGTTTCTCATGGTGGAGAGATCACTGTGGGTGCTGCTGACTGAGGTAAGGGGGCTATTGGGTAAGGTTGGATCTGAATGATAGAGCTTTAAGGTTTTTTATGAATGACCAGAGGGAGGTATCGTTTCGAAGTTATGTGGGGAGGGCCCTCCACAATTTTGCTGCAATCACTGGAAAGCTAGAGGCTCCTGCTTTCTGTCTTCTATATCTGGTTGTGATAAAAATGTTAGTGTAAGAAGACAGAGTGGGTCTGTTGGGTTGAGTTTTACTGACTAGATTGTTAAGGTAAACTGGAGCCGTATTTGAGATACATTTGTGAGTGAGCATGAGAATTTTAAATTGGATCCTGTCATGGACTTGGGAGCCAGTGGATATTTCGCCTGGTAGCTGAAATGTGTTCGTGCAGAGGAATATTCTGTGCCGCTCTGAAGGCATTCAGTTTGCAGTATTTTGATATTTCTAGAACTGGTTCCAGCAAATGGAGAGTTGAGATAATCCATCCGGGAGAATATCGGAGCGCTTGCCAGTATCATGGCATTGTCTAAAGACAGGAATGGTCTGCTAGCTCTTACCAGTTTAGCCGTGCAGGCAGCAGAGGAGACTATAGTGTTGACCTGTCTATTTAAGGTGAGGGACGAGTCAATGTAGAGTCCAAGAGTTTTTATTTCGTTGGTGACCATGATTGTATTGCCGTCGAAACTGAAAGATTTGTACTCTTGTGTGAGATTGCTGACCTTGGATTTATTACCTCTTAGGATTGGCTCGGTCTTGTCGTTGAGACACAATTTGTTAAGGGCCATCCAAGCCTGGATTGCCTAATAGATTTCGTTTGGACTTTTGGAGTCTGTCATAACAGCCAGTGATTGGTATGAGTATCTGGGTATCATCCGCATAGTTTGTATACGTGATACCCATTTTTATCTAGCTTATTGAATAGAAGCTTTGTAAATGCATTATAGCGGTTAGGCGACACGCAAGATCCTTTTCCACCGTTTCCAAGACGTCGTGTTCCAAGCTGATAATGTTAAAATAAAATAAGAATGTTGTCATTTATTTAGCGAGGTAATATCACTACATATGGCTTTATTTATTGACAGTTTTGTCGCGTTTCACAATATTGACATCAAGGGTTATTGCAGTCCTCTTTCTATGTTCATGAACCGTCAGAGTTTCCTGGTTCCTGACGATTGCTGGGTAATGCGTAGCGTTTAACTTTGCAGACGGTGCGTCCGGAGGGGATTTTTCGGAGCTCTGTTCGTTCGTGTCTCGTGCAATGGTGCACGATGGTGAGGTACGTTTTAATTGTTTGAATGTGTGTTGTTGCACATTCAATATGTCGCAGGGCACTGAATTCCTGGTCGATGTCATAATTTTTGTTTTTCAGTCGCAATGTTATGAAGATCTTTATACTTCACACGGTTGACTCACTTTGATTGAAGGAGCAAGCTATCGAGGTATTTTACTTGTGGTTCACTTTGGTGCTCACAAATTGTATGGGTGATCCCGACAATAGGCAGTGACAGCATTTCGTGTTCTGCATTGTTGATGAGTAATTCTTTGGACTGCGTTCCTGTGGTTTAAGCACTAGTGGAATTCAGTGGGGGGGGGGGGTCATTGTGTTGAGATGAAATTGGGGGTTCTGCCATTTAATGGGGCACTGTCTAGTAGTGGTCACGCCATTGCTTTGTCACGCTATTTCTTTTTCACTTCCCAATTGTTCACGCTGTGGGTTGCCAGACTCCCTTACGGACAACTGATTGGTTGTCTCATGTTTGCATGTAGGTTTAATTGAGATCTTGGGCTACATTTGAGCCATTCCGAATTGTGTATAAAATTGACAGAGGAAGTTTGATGCTAGTGGTGCATGAACTGAAGGAATCAGCAACTGAACGACTAACGAGGTATACTTTTTGATATCATTGTCGGTCAGGGTAGTCATTCTACCCTCTTTCTTTGCCCCGTGACCTTGATCCTTTTAGGAGGTCACGGGCACATTTCAGTGATGCTATATTGTGAGCATTTGCCTGAGTGCACTAGAATCTGGGTAAATGTGAAATTTTAAGGTCTCTTGTTTTTTAGGAGCAATCTGTGCTTCGTGTCGTGGATTTACCTGCATGTGGCCCTGGAATGCATGGTGTTGTTTCAAGAAAATAGTTGTCTTTTCCCCTGAAGAAAGTTCATGCAATGACAGCCTGGAAGAGATAAAACATGTGGGGATTGTTTTGTCATTTGAGTGATATACTCAATGATTGTATTTTTTGTATTGTTTTATTTTGTTTTAATGTTGTAATTTGAGTGTAACTATTTAGTGTATTTTTCGTTTTTTCATCATGTATGTACTGTTTCGCTCAAAAAACAATTTGTATGAATGAATATTGTGTTATTAAATATATTTTTTAGAAAAAACCTTTGGGAAACATTGGAGTCATACTAAGTCTATTTTTCAAGACTATTAGTATGGTGAGGCCTAGTTTCACATACCTAGTCTAGTTTACATCAGTTATTTGGGTAAACAGGTAATGGGTTTGTAATACCCTTTCTACTTTTTGATACATATGTTAGGTCACCCTCTGACAGAGTGAGAGAGGTTTTGTGAGATGTTGAGCCTTTATTGAAGTTATTATTCCTGGTGAAGAAGCGCATCGACTTTTAAGATTCTATGCTTGGTTTTTAGGTGCCTGCATAAACTTGCACCTTCATATCCCGCAGAGAACCTGAGATGGTATCAACCAAGATGATCGGTTCTGTTGTTATTTATTCCAACCTCTAGTCGTGGCTCCATAGATTGCCGATTTGTGGTTTCTGACTCCAGATTACGGAATACTTTACTGGGGGAATGTTTACTACAACACATTATGGAGTTAATATGATTCCGCTAATCTCTAAAAACATACCTGTTCAAATAAACACTTTGTCAGAGGGCAGTCATTCCGGTCGCTGCCTGGTGGCGTAGTTTAGTACGTTTCATTGCTTGGCCACATGCACACAGATGCAGTTCATTATGTCAGGTTAGCACAATACAGATACTTCAAACATTCAAATGATGTGCTTATATGGGAATGCTGGTGTTAAGATGGATTTCTAAACTCTGACCTGGTGGGCAGAAGTTTAGGAGGCCACCCTCAGTTTAGTGAGCCAAGGGAACCCTCTGAACAAGCCAGACCAAGGCAGCTTGGCAGGCGGTCAAGACTAAGTCTCGGGAGGGGTGAGAGTGATCGGAGGCCCACAATGAGCACACACAGTAATGAACCACATTATTTTTAGACGAGTGTATATAAAAAAATATCTATACATTTATTGTTGGCCGGACTAATAGACACAAGTAACTTTAGCAATGTGAAAACAGTCTCACACAAATTCCTTATACTATACAGTATATATACATTACGTTTCCTAATGCACTAGAGTGGTAAAATCTATCCACAACTTGTAAAGAGAGGGTCGAGTTAACAGTTCTAACATTAGGCAGTTCCTTGGCATTCATTCCTTAACTTTTGAGTTAAACCCTAAGAAGAGTGGACCCTCAGTACAGTTGTGCGTAAAAACGCGTGATATCGCAGGTGAAGCAAAAAAACGGGTCTTCTTGGGAGGCTGTAGCAAGTCCACAAGGGGCTTGAGGCGATGAAGAATTGGTTCTCACTATTCGAGTAGGCTCTCCCCATGGCAGTAAAGTAGTGGTCAAATGACGAGAATAGCTAGGGAGCGCAGGCTAAGCCAGCCAAGTTCGGATACCTATTCAGAAATACTTGTATGTAAAAGTGATCGGTTGTGCCATGGGGGTCACCGTTAAGTGATGCAAGTACTCCCCGACCCTCAGCACAGTCCGGACCAAACTTGCCAGTTTAGTCGAGGTCGCTAGTAGATTTGAGTGCAGCAGTTTTGCAGTGCTCCGGTTCTCATCGGCTGCAGGGGAGAACGATTGTCTGTGATGGGATAGTTGCCTTTTTTCAGCTTTTGAAGGAGGAATGCAGATAATTATGGTGCAGCAGGCTTCCTGGCACAGGAGAGCAAGATCTACAGCGACTGTCACCAAAATGTAGTGATGCGGGAATCACAGATGCAGGCAGTAAAACACACTTTCCTAATTTGGGACCCAGAGGAGCTAGGCCTGTGAAATTTGGCAGGAGAATGCACATGGCCACAAACAAGCAATGTCCCAGTCTAGGGGTTTGCAATCGAGATGGCGGCGGTTCTGCGGGATACCCTGAGGTAGAGCTGGACAGTTCACTGGATGGCCCAGGAACACTTCCGAAGGGGCTCGTTCGGTAGGTAAGCAGGGGCTGCTGAGAGTAGTTGTTCCCAATACTCCAAAGGGACAAAGCGCCTTGGCAGGCTTTCTTGATCGAAGAAGAAAGTGGGGGTCTGACGGGACAGCAGGTGGCAAAAAGTGCCAAAACCTTCGAAGCATCTCCGGCGGTTTCACAAGTCCAGTTTCTTTGGCTCCTGGTGAGAACTGAGGTGATCGACCTGAAATGGATGCAGAGCCCCTTTTCTTATCCAAGATTAGCTTTAAAATCGAGGACTTTCAATCAAAGATCTGCTCTCTTGCAGGCATCCGAGTTGTGGGCCTATCAGGGCCCACAGTGTTCTTAGTCATTCAGGCGCACCACACTTCCTGCCACCAGTAGTGTGGATTGGGACCAGACAGTCTCAACCCCTTCCTGGGCACACAAACATGACAGGCAGAAACCTGCGAAAAAGAACCGTGTTTGCGGGAGTCTGCATGCCCAAATAAGGAAAACCTGGGTTAATCGACCTGGGTGAGGCAAGGGACAAAATGGCCATGGGACAGAACAAGACTAGCCACAGTCTTGAACCAAACACGATAAGATTCAGTAAAAAAAAGTAAAACATCATAAAAAGTAACTGCTTCCACCAGTTTGTCACTCATACAATCAGACTTTACATGAAGACCGGATGCTTTAAGTTCACACTACAGAGGTACACGTGAAGAGCTAGTCAGAGGGAAACAAGAATTCAATTGACCCTCTATGATTTAACAAAATATCACACATTTTATTCAAAAAGATCATATTATTTTAAAAGCACATTGCATATTAAGAGACCACATAGTAAACGTTAAATTTGTAGTTCATTATTTGCATTTTTGTGGTATTTAGAGACAGGCCACCTAACAAAACAAACACCTTGTAATTCACTCGCATGTAAAATGAATCAAACGGTACATGAAACATTCCAATTTCATAACATCTACTCACAAAAACATCTTTAAAAATTACACAAATTCATCTAGCATAGTCAATATCACTCATAATAACCCAACATGTTTAATTCCCATGTAATCATGTATCTTTATTTGAGGGGAAATTCTTCCGTTTTTTTTTTCTAGGTGACTCTGTCAAAGTCCGTCTTTCTGGACGGTATAGCTTGCTCTGTCATAGAACATGATACTCTATTATCATAATTTCCAATGGTAATATAAAGGGGTGTGTCAATTCGCCAGAACTGCTTCCTACTTGGAGGTTAAGTAGAATCGAGAAGCGGAGTAGTTGGAACGCTCGTGGAGCAATCAGTAAGGGTCTTCATGGAATCACTGTTGTCCAATTCCGAAAATTCATATTGGAAAAAATGATGTTGTGTATTGGGAATCAGTGTATATTTACAACTGGAAAGTTTGAATTGTGACATGGCTCGGGCATGATTGAGCAAAGGGCTAGTTCAGTCCGGGCGGTCGTCTGTATGGATCAGTGTTTCTGCATCGATGGATGAGTTGGTCGACACAAACCTGTACACTCGCCAAAAAATCCTTCGAGGGTTGGGCCATAAAACAAAAAGGGACCCCACTACACGGTACTGAAAGGTACATTGTGCACTGTTGAAAAGTTAACAAGAATTGGCAACCTAGTCAAAGACTAAGGGAACATAGTTTCTGACCGTCTGAAGGACGTGTTTGTTTCCCCATAACAAGTGAACAAAAGCCCAGGGGAGTTCAGCTGAAGGCTGGGTTCCACTGGAAAAAGTCAGGATAGGAAAGCCAAACAAAGGCAAAATGTTTGGGGTGGGGGGGGTCCATAACTGGAGGGAAAATTGCACATAAATATTTCTTAACGCCTGGCATATATTGGTGTAGCCAGCATGGAAATGTTGTAAAGGCATGTGTTGTGGGGAAAAGCATGAAAATGCGCTGGAAATGCTGTGTGCATTGTTAGTGACTTGCATTATTTTTCATGTTAATGTTAAAGGATATTTGTACCACACACTATCACCACCGGAGTGGTCCCCTGGCACTCTGGTGGCTCTGAAAAAAGAATGGGTGGGGTGTTAGTGAGAATGAGCTGGAAGTGCAAGATAGCAGCGATGTGCTGTTGGCAGCCTCAGCCCGGTGGTTCTGTTGGCTGGGTTTGGGGTGTTTTTCGGTCGGTAGTCGTGTGCTGTTGTGCAAGTCTGTGCGGTTTGTTTGGTTGTTGCAGTGTAGTGAAGTTTGTGATTGTTAATGGGTTGGTTATTGATTCATGATTGCACGCTTGGTCCAGGCTTGGCAGGAGAGTTGTATATCAATCATTGAATAACATTTCTATCTAGATGTGACGTCGGTTAGTCACCCTTGGCACTACTTAACATCGGCTTTGCGGACCTACCAATGATATATAAAGTGCTGTACAAATGCCAGGCCGTACAATATAAATAGTCCAGCCAAGAATGTATTTCAGTTGGTGGTCATTTATCTCTTTAGTATGCATGTTGAAATTCTATGATAGTCAATGTTATGGAGGGGTATGTAGAGTGGTGAGGGCTTTCTGGAGTAGAGTGATTGCTCTACCATCCCCCCCACCCCCGCCACCCATGCCACACTTACAGTTCTGTTGGTGTCTATTGGCTGCTGGCTTCTTTTGCTTCCCCTACGGACACCAGCAGACACATCATGGAGCTGACAGTGCAGGAGACGTCCTTTACCTTAGAGCCCATTGCTGCGGGGCTCCCAGGCAGGGGACTGCCTAGGGGGGTCAGCTAATATCTGGCTAGGCAGCCGATCAGGAGTGGAGGGAGGCAGGCTAAGCCGGCGTTGAGAAGTAAGTGGGGATTGGGGCTGTAGGTAATAGAGGAGCAAACACGTGGGCTGGGGCCAACAAAGGAAAGTGGATTGGGCTGTATGAGGCCCGGAGGGTCTCTGTAGGGCATGCGCTTACCTGGGGGTCCCGGTGGGCAGTGGGAGAGACGCAGGTTCTGGTTGCCCTACAAAACCAGTTGCAAACTGTCTGACTTTTGACCCGTTTTTGCACCAAGTTTGTTGCATAATGTACTACCCCCTTCCCCGAATTCGATTTCGTTTGATCTCCCTTGCTACGCTTGATCGCTCTTGCATATATGTGGCAAATATTTATGCCCCTCCAATTAAAAAAAATCCACCAGCTGCCACTGGTGGCTGGTGAATTTGGGAGCCAGACACCACTCCTCCCCCTTGTTTCTACATTTTCTACATTATGAGAAAGTGCTTTGATTAAAAAAAACATACTTGCATCTATCCCCTGGGCTTGCCACTACAGCGGCATTATCGTGATGGCCATTACGCATGCATGATGGTCCATGCTGCCTGTGTGTGGCTTGTCCTGTGCTTTCTTGAAGAGCTTGGGAGGCCCACGTTTTGTTATTTCATTGATCATCGTATTATTACAAGCAAGCTAGGTGTCTCTTACTCCACTCATAATTCCCCCGTCCCCTTCGCATCCTAGACAAAAGGCTTTTCTGGTCTTGCCACTGATCTAGACTTTGGTCCGCTGGTCAAGATTGAGGACGGACCTACGTTTGCAGGGATGGACCAGTTGGGCATGCATGGCTAGATGTTTGACTCGTAGACCAGCAAGCACTTTATGCAAAGAACCAATATCTTACGAGAAGCATACCTGGGCAAAATTGAGTTGAGCCCTTTAGTGTTTATTGTTTTAATTCTCAGGACGTGGCTGGGGAGTGGGGATGTAAGGAGCAGCATGGTACGAATAATCTGGTTGGAGAGGCTTCCTCCACTCGCTAGTTGTACTGCCAACTAGAGTGGTGTGTATTTTGTGTTATTTTTTTTTTCTTTGTTTTTTTTTTAATTTTATTTTTATGGACAGCCAGTGATGCCTCCTCAATCCCTCTGCAGTGTTCAAGACCTTTCATGTGCCCACATCCTGGAGGAAAACTATTGGTATGAAACGTCGAACCTGTACTTTCAGTGTACTTCGATTCGAAGGGCTCTGTGACCATTCTGAAATACCCCTACAGGTTATGTGCAAACTTTCGCTTGAAAGAAACCTTTATTCATTTATTTTTTTTTTATTTTTTTGTTTGGGTCGGTCCACATTCAGGTAACTCTTTATTCTACTGCACTGTGGGAAGCAACAACTCAGTCTAACGGAGGGGTCCCTATAAAAGCAGAGAATGCCGCCCACTCTCGCAATTCAACATGCTTATATGAATTTGCGATTGCATTGAAATTGCCACGTGCTTTGTATTGGATACTGTGACCTGTTTAAGTGAAATCCATATAGTTTAATAGGTGCATTGTGTCACATCCTGACCTAGGTACAGTTGGTGAGTAACTATAACTCGCAACGGAATAGGGGTGTAACATTGTTGGCTTTAAAGCTTAGCCTTGCACTGGCAGAGCCATATCTAACTTCCGTTAAAGTTTCGCAGCTTTAGAACTAGTCCCCATGTGTTTACATTGTATTTTATTTGAAGTGTTTTAACACAAGTCAAACCTGCTGAATAGACACTTCTAAGTAACATTCATGACTCCCTTAGGGCCATTGTAAACCTCAATTTCTCCAGAATTTTTATTGTATCTGAAATTCTTGGTGTAATGTCGGTGGTAGGCAAGACGTTACCCCGTCTAAAAGCAGCTGGAGCAATTCCTTGGGAGCCAGCTACAAGCACAAGTTCTGCAGATGAAATGGCCGCCGTGGAATGCAGCATAGCCTGATACAGGTGAAGCCACTCCAATTTTAATGACGAAAGGGACACCATTATTAGCGATTTATTTGTAGCTGATTCTATTGAAGTCTATCACAGGAGAGGACACCCTTATATTAGCAGGTTCCTTATTCCGTCTCGAAGGTGGTGGGAAATTCAGAGGTCCGTTAAATCCAATTATGGAGAACAAAGAAGCCATGCACTCCCAATTTAGGGATACCCCTCTCCCCAGCCCACCATAGTACTAGAAAGACAGTCATAAAATAATAGTTAACTATCAGTGTCCATAAATTGTTCAAAAAAAGTAGATCGTGTGAAAATCCATATACCTAATTTTGTTAACAATCCAAACTCCAATTTCATTTAAAAACAGTGTTCAGGTTTATTCACAAAAGCTCAAGGCGTTTCGTGAACTGATTCCCATCATCAGAAGCATCACAGTATTCTGTCAACATGCTGACAACAGAACATTTTAGAGTAAAGTAATGCTGATGTTTAATTGACAGTTAGGTCATTAATACACATTCAAAGCTTTATACTCCATGTTGGCAGTTAACATATTCCAAGAGTTCCCTCATTTTTCCAAACATGTACATGTAGCTATAACTAGAGAAATGAGACCAAAACAAACAATGTGCATTGTCCCTAGTCATAATATTTCCATCTTTATTTACTTATTATTTCCTATAATCGGACAGAAGCATAAAAAAAGAGCATCACTGTTCGTATGGTTGCAGAAGACGCCTTCATCTCGGCCACCACAACACGGTTTAGTCCAAGAGCGTAGGCAGAGAGATCACTCGTGCTAACGGGGTCTGGAGCGTCCTCCATCTCAGCAACACTGTATAACCCGGGGTCCAACTCTGTCTTTTTCGTGAGGAATACCTCTTCTCTTTATGGGGAATTCCCTGCCCCTTCATGGTTACCAGACAGCCGCAGGCCGAAGGGCAGACAGCAAGCATTAGGCGCAAAGTGTGGAAAAACCCAGCTTCTCTCCCTCGCTTTAGTTCCCAGCAGCCCTTATCACTTCACCTGCAGAGCTCCGACTCCCTTTTTGGCACGTCCTTCATCAGACAATACAACAGCTATCCTCCACAGTTGGCAGTAATGCTGCCGGTGTTTCCTCGTCCACCTGCATGTGGGAGGTGTTAAACCCGCCAGGTCAGACCTGGCGGGAACATCACCTCCCGCCTGCAGGGGTCGGACTCTGGTGGTCCAGAAACAACGGCGGCGGAGGGTTTACCGCCACCGTTATTTCCGGACCGCCTGGGTCGTAATGAGGCCCATTGTGTGGTTATCATAATTTGTAACGCTTCTTTTTGGAGAACAATATATATTGTGTTTTAAAATGAAATGGAATAAATGCCAATAAAGTTGAGTGCAAAAACACTGTAGTATCAGTACAACACCACGAGGTGGTGTGTTTTAGGCACATATTTTATTTGCAGCCATAAATGTACAATTCTATGTTCGACAACTAGGATCAATAGTGGGGTCCGAATCTTGCACAACATTGCATGTACAGTGCACCTATTTGGGGCCAGAAAATGGTTTGGGGACTGCCTGAGTTTTACTTCTTGTTTCTAAACCGACACAGTTGTGGGCGTCTTTCGTCTGTGGCTGTGGCACCAGGCTACCACTCTGGAGTATGCGCCTGATTGGGAGCCGTGTAATGGTCTGATGTCCCTTGTGATGAGTGCCCAGACCCAGAATGGTGTCCTGGTTTCCTTGCGTGTCGTTCAATTGACTACTTCCTATTTCCCATCGAATGTTTGCTCTTTTGGTTTGGGGGTCTTATGTGAAATGTCAGGATGCCGTGGGTGACTGGTGAACAGAGAAAAGCAAGGTGCCTTAGGTTGAGCAGCTCTAGCGCCATTGCTGTGGGGTGGGCGAACAGTGCAGAGCGCCCCGGCTGCGGTGCAGGGGCGTGTTGGCCACTTCAACTGTATTTCGCCCTCTGCATTGCTGGAAATTCCATTTATTATCTGTGGTGGGGCATTGGGAGTTGGCGAGCATGAGCGAATTTTCTTTGTCCACCCTCCCCATAAATAAACCTTTCCACTTCAGAAGATCAATTCGTTACATGGGAAATAACCCAAGAGAGGAGGGATTGCTATGATGCTGCAAGCAAAGTATAAACTGTGCATACCTTTTTTTAAACCTACAAAGATTGCTTAAATATTTTCTGCAGCATGCTCTACTAAGAGTTCTTTCCGTGTATCCCGACCAGACGTTCAAGTGCTGTAGTAGGGAACCCTATCGACTTGATTTTAAGCCTAACACCTGTGTTCGAATCCCAGCTTCAGCAACAACAAAAGCAAGTTAAAAATACAATCTCTTGAATGGTGTTCTGAGGTCCTTCAAGTCACCTGGAGATAAAGGAGAAGAGGGAATCTAGCCGGGTGTATGTCGTACAACTGAGGGGCATCGATGAAAGTTCAGACTGACAAATTCTAAAGTGTCCAAATGGGCTTGACATCCCCCACCCCGACCCCCCCTTGCCATATGCATGCTTCCACCAATAATGTTCCAAAGAACATGGTGACATGCGGTCCACCAGGCCCATTCCTGTCTTTAGATGCGCCTAGACCCTCGCTTTTCTTCCCTCAGTCTATTTACCTATATCTGTCTCAGCACTTATGGCACTTTCCCTTTCAAGCCCTCCCCTCCCACCAAATGCTTGTGCCACAGCCAAATCGCCCTGAAACCAAGCTTCTATCCTGCTCATTTTTAGTCCTTCATTTGTATTATTACAGCCTATACGCGTTGTGATTTCACGGTTTTTATTTTTTATTGAATATTTGTAAGGCGCACTATACAGCAAAAAGTGTTTCCAGGTGCCAAAAGGCAAAAAGGGGTGTTGGTGGGGGTGGGTGGGAATGCGGGGGAGCAGGGGATATAAACAACAACTGTCCTACTAGGCCTTGATACATTTGTATCGTATAAGTGCAGTAGCAGAAAGTGCGAGGGGGTGGTGGATGGGGGCAGTGGGAAGTAACAACGGGGTCAATTGAGGCTTACATAAACCAGGGTAGCAACTGCCATCCCAAACCGTAAGGGTATACTGGTACACAATGGACGGTTCGATGGGGCAACAAAGGTATGCTTGCAGGTAAAGGCAAGCGAAAAAGGGGTGGTTGTGGTAATTGTTATGGTAGTCCTAATCGTTGGACACAAAATAATGAGCTGCTCTGGCCCTCTGGTCAGAAACCCAAAACCCTACCGATGATGGAAAAATGGGGAGGAATGTTTTACTCAGGTTGCCTTGCTATAGACGGGGGATGGTGTAATACCTATGTGGGAGGGAGGAAAAAAGGAGCTAAATTCGACTCTCTGCATGTGTGTGGTTAAGTGTATACCACATGCAGTACTGGCACCAACAGCCCAAAAAGGGGGAAGGGAGGCGACCAACGGGGTGGTCTTACCACCCCGACCTCTCCCCATCCCTTCTCACTTTCTATACCCCTTCTCGCTCTGTCCGCTGTGCTAATCTCTTCCTACTCTCTCCTCCTCCCTGCGCCCCCTCCTGATCTTTCCAACTCCTTGCTCCCTTCCACTGGAACTTCCTTCCCCTTCACATCCGCTCTTCCCCTCCCTTCCCTTCCTTTCTCTCTTCTCTCAAATCTTATCTTTTCCACTCACCTCCCTAACGCCCTTCGTTTCCTCACCTCATACCACTATTCTCCCTAGCCCTCCCTACCTCCTTTCCCCCACTCCCTGCTCTCCTAGTCCTACTCTTCTCTCTCCTCCCTCTCACTCATACATTCCCTCTTATTCCTGCTCTTACCTCCACTAACATCTCCCTTTCCCTCACTCACCTCTGCCCCTCCCTACTCCCTCCTCACCTCTGCAATATTGTAAATTATTCTTTACACTCTTCAAGTTATGATTTAATTTCCATATTATGCTTGTTGTATTTTGCGTGTTCTCCTGTAAAGCACTTTGGATTAAAGGGCTATATAAATTCAATAAAATACAAATACGAGAGGGGGATTAGTTCTCGTAGTGGTAGACCAAATAGTTTTGGCTAACATGTGCAGGTCGGAGACATCTGGATTTCTGTGGCTACTTCTTTATTCACCCTGATGGCTCACGAGAGCTCTTTACATGTGGATGGTTGCCCAAAAAAAAGGGGGTAAAAGATAAGATCTGGTTTTTCAACAAAATCTTTGGCTTTTTCTTAAAACCGCACAGTCCCACTCATTCGTGGGGTGTGCTAGAAGCCCATGCTGCTTTGGGTTTTGAGATCACTTTGTCGGTACCCCCTGTTGTGTCTGTCCGTCCGCCGTTGTGTACTTGAATAGTGTATCGGGGTGTGTGTGCATGGTCTGATTTCTGCACGAGCCTGGCCTTTGCACTGACCTTGCACAATCCAAGAGCTCTTGCACCGGAATGTCCTTGTTTCTGACACTGCAGAGGGGTGGGCGCGGTCAAGAGCAGATCTAGCATGTAGTAGGCATATCTGAGTATAACAAACGCATGCATGCTGCCTTATCACGTAATTAGATGGGCTCCATCCATTAGCCAAGATTGCATTCGTGTTTGGCACCTGACTGGGCACTTAGTCATGTTGCATGCTGACATCACACGCCCTCCGGCTCCTTGATGTGGCTGGGTACACCTCTCTGGGTGCGAAAGCCGAAGATTTGAAATGCAATGATTTCATAAATGTAAGACCTGCGTTCCAACGGTGTAGGAGTCCTAACAAGACGAGCCAACAAACGAAATCTGACTGCTTCAGCATCTGAGATGGAATATAAAGCAGAACGCAAATGGAAGAGCTGATGTACCCCACACATTGAAAGGCGCAGACGGCCATCTAGCCCAATTGGTGCCAGTGGGACAGACAAACGCAGAGCCCAGCACATACTGAGAATGTGCCAATTCTTGTAATTCTATGAAGGGGCAAAGGAATGGCAATAAACGACCTCTTAAGTCATTGTATAAATAAACTAAAATAGCCGTGTCTCCAGCAGCTGCAGCTTCGTACATGCATGACCGGCTACATTGCTTGGATGTGAAAGAAATGGTTAGCCCTTAATTGAGCACTTGAGAAGATGCACCCAGATCGCAGGTCCATGGCCCACTGGGAGCCCGCCGTAGGGCTTTCGTTTCAGACCCTTCATCAGGCGGTTGCTAGCATTCAAGACTCCAGAAAGCAACCCACACCCTAGAGTCAGTCACCTATGCGAGATCTCATGGTGTACATGCATACCAATAATAGTTAGCTTTTTCTTTCTTGCTGTCAACCCCGTCACTTGTAACTCTTTACACGCGAGTTTGTGTTTTTGAATTTGCTTGGATTTGCACCTGGGAGACCAGTGAAAGTAATGCACATAAACCTCCCTGTGTGCTACAGCAAACACGAAAACTGCACGCTCCGGACACTAATTGCGACTTGCACTCTCACACGGGGGAGGTAAATGGGTGAGGAGGCACATAAAGGGGCACGGGAGACTCGCACAACGGAAAGAAGATGGGGAGGTAGAGCATGAATGGTGCCAGTGCGGTGATGGCAGCTGGATGGAGAAGTAGAAGGGCAGAGCTTTATGGACACAGGAACACGCGGTGGAGTGAGACTGGTGCGAGTGAAGGGAGGAAGGTAGAAGGAGGGAGAGGTGAATTACTTTCCAGGATACGGCCTCTGCCTGGATGCGTGCCGTCCCTTCCTCTCAGCCCGAGTTTTATAAGCAATTGTCGCTGATGGTCATGACTTCCTTTTTATTGTTAGTCTCTTGGATAAGAGAGGCCACCAGACAGACATGTGTGAGTACTGTCGGGCAGTATTTATGGAAATAATGATTTACTAGTCACCTTCAGATATTGCTCATGAAGGGTAAATAATGTTCATTATGCTAGATTCATTTGTCATGAAGTATTTAACGCACAATAGTGCCCTCAAGGATCAACTGCGTGAGGGGTCTTCAGGGAGTGAAGCCCATTTTATTTATTTTCTTTTTTAGGATCTTCTGAAGTTCCAACTTCCAGTCCTCACCCTCCCCACCCCCGCGCCCTTTTTTCACAAACGGAGATGAGGAAGAGGGTGACTGAGAGCGACCAGACTAACACTCACATCGTACTGGAATATGTCCCGTTAATCGGGTCAGTCAAAGTCAGGCACTTTACACTAAGTGCATACACGTGGTACCATTTAGCTCTCCTCACACAAAAGGCAACACCTAAAGAGACATTTTGCATGACGCAAGTACGAGCAGTACTTCCGGGACAAAGGAACACCTACTGGAGCAGAGCAGCGGGTCGACAACCCCAAGGGTTGCCTACTGGAGGAGGCCAGGAAAGAGACTTGGAGAAGGCCAGATCCCACAAGTGAAGATTGCATAGCGTTTCAAGGATGCCAGCGACCCCTTCTGGGTGAACCGCAGAGTTGGGGAGGCGAGGCCAACCCTGTGGTACGAACCTTGATTTGGGAATAGTAAACCAAGAAAGGAGCGCACACAGCCAGTGAATTGGAAGCGGCCTGAGGCTGGTGTGTGTTAAAGCGAATGAAGCAGCAACATTATATCAGAAGTGAAGGCTGCACGCGTGTGGATGAGACACAGAGAAGGGCAGGCTTGTGAATGTACTTTGAAGTAAAAAGCAGCTGTGAGTAACTGAGTGGTCCGGCGAAGGGAAGTAGCCCATTCGAAAGTCTCTGTGAAAGGTACATTGTTTAAAGTTGTAAAACTAACAAACCGCCAGAGTAAATGTGAACTTTGAGTCGAAGTGGTCCTGATGTGGTCTGTAAAGAGCCACGCATATTCGAAAGTCTGACATACAAAAGGGGTCCCAGCCTGACCGATGGAGACCCGAAGTACAATAAAGCTTGGGGAAGGGAGCCCCCCGGCAAGTTTGTGTTGAACTGTGATGTGAGAGGTCTGAGCCTGGCAGAGGGGACCTACCTGAACTTTACGTTGGAATACAATTTTGAGAGTCCAGAAAGACTTTAATGTGGAAGGCCAGGTGGGCCTCAACCCACGGTTTGGAACTGCTTAGAGTGTTAGAAATGGAGCGAGAGTGTCATCCTGCCTACAAGGACAGCCTTACTCTGCGAGTTTTAACGCGAGGAGGAGAGCTGGTTCAACTACCTTTATTCTTTTGAACACTTATTTCTCCTTTGCATACAGTTCCTTTTTTCTACGTTTCAATGACCCCAACAATTTTAATAAAGGTTTTACTAATTGTCGTTCTTGTGATGCCATGACTTCCCTACAGTGTCACAGAATTGCACATTTGTTATAAATGCCTCCTGATGTCGCTGCACGTCCACTCCCAGTGCCAGTTCCCATCTTGGCATCAGGTGAGCGTGTGCATGCAACCCCCACTCCCCCCGCCCCCCTTTTTGGAGCATCATGGCTGCATTTTAAAAATTGGGTCCCTCGCGGGCTCCCCAGCCGTGTGTGTGTGTGCGCGCGCTTCCTCCTCCATTGTCCCGCCTCCCACTGCCGCCTCCTGGCCTGATTGGCCATCTCCCTCGACTGTATTGGTGCCTCCTGATGTTGCTGCATGTCCGCTCCCCGTGCCATTTCCCATCTTGGCATCAGGTGAGCATGTGCATGCGACCCCCCCCCCCCCCCCCCCGCCCCTCCAACTCCCTTTTGGAGCATCATGGCTGCATTAAAAAAAATCGGGACCCTTGCGGGCTCCCCAGCAGTGTCTGTGCTTCCTCCTCCATTGTCCCGTCTCCCACTGCCTCCTCCTGGCCTGATTGGCCAAGTCTGTCCTCATCCTGGACCAGACCTGGGCAGCCCTCTGCCCGGCAGCCCTTTGGCTAAGGGCCCCAAGGCAAAGGGCACCTCCAACAGAGGCGGCTCCAGATGGTGTCTGCAGGTGTCCGCAGGGGAAGCCAATGAAGCCAGCAGTCAACAGACAACCAACAAAAACTGTAAGTGTGGAATGGGTGGGGTGTAGAGCAATTACTCTACTCCTGAAAGCCCCCGCCACTCTACCTCACTTTTCCATAACATAGACTGCCATAGACTTGCACCATGCATACTTAGAGATTTGTGACCACCAGCATGAATCTATTCATGGCTGGACTGTAAATGTTGCCTTGAACTACACACCAACTTACTTGCCAATGTTAACTAGTTCTACACCCGGAGAGAACTGTGAGGATGGGCCTGTGTCACACCTAGATAGGTTTGTGAGTGTTAGCATGCGCCAAACTTAGGTGGCATGCTTAATTTAGCCGTGTCACACCTAGATAGGATTGTGAATGTTGGTATGCGCCAAACTTAGGTGGGATGCTTAACTTAGCCTGTGTCAGATAGGATTGTGAATGTTGGCCTGCGTCACACCTGAATGGGTTTGTGAGTGTTGGCATGCGCAACACTTGGATAAAACTGTGACTGTTACCAGGTACCACGCTTGGATGGAATCGTGATCACTAGTCTGCTGCACATCTAGGTAGGATATTGAAGATTAGCAGATGCCACACTCAGATGGAATAGTGAAGGATAGCAAGCATCACACCTAGACATAATTTCTAGGACAGCAATGCCAATTAACCAATCTACTAATGATCTCACCCATCTGCATACATCTCTCAAACTCTAACCAAACGCAACCACAAGCCTACAACACAACAATATGCACAAACATCACTACACTGCAACAACAAAACAAGCCACACATAGACTCGCAGAGCAGCACACGATGATTACCAACCGTAAAACACCCCAAGGCCAGCCAACGGACCCACCGGGCAGAGGCTACCAACAGCACATCACTGCTCTCTTGCACTTTTCCAGCTCATTCCCACTAACTCACCCTCCCAGACTTTTTTTTTTCGAGAGCCACCAGAGCGCCATGGGACCCCTCCGGTGGTGATAATGCACGGTACAAATATCCTTCAACATTAACATAAATCTGACTTCTGTCTTGTGTCCAAAAGTCAATAGGCCTCATTACAAGTTGGGCGGTGAGAATAAAATGCGGCAGTAATGCTGTATACTGCTGCATAATACACCGCCCAGAAGTGGTGGAGTCGCATCCAGCTATGAGCTGTAGGTAAATCCGCCACCTTTCCGCTAATTTAAGCAGAATTACGGCCGGGGGATATATTGCTGTGGTAATTCCGCCGACTTCCCCCATGAAGTCAATAGTACTTCAATTAAATGGGGAATAACACCACCACTGTCACTTGTAATCTGGTGGTAATACCGCCGGGCCAAGTGGCAGCAACAGTAATTCTGTTTGGTATCTCAGCAGATTTACAGCTGAGATACCACTACACTTATGAGGCCCAATGTGTGGCATGATTTTTGCATACTTTTCTCAGTACCACCCCATATTTCTATTTTGTTTCAATGGCGGCTATTGAGCACAAAACTTTTATTATCCTGGTACCAGGTCGCAGGGAATTTACATTTGCTCCTGTATTTACTAAGGACAGTAAGGGGTGGTCACTGTAAAAAAAATTGCTAATCAAGATTTTTGTTAAGCAATTTCGACTAATCAATTTTGAATTACTAATGTATGCCTTGATACTGTGTGAGCGGTTTAATGTACACTGGGCGATGTTTTCATCTATCCATGTTAAGGCATGCACATTAACATTGCATGTTCTCCTGCACCCCACCCGACATCCGTTTTCTTCACCACCCTCTCTTTGAACCCCACCAGCCCTTCAGCGTGACATTGTGCCATCGCTCTTTTCCGTTGTCGTACACTGAACCCCTATTCACGTGCCTAGGTATATCATGTCCTGCCAAATTCTTAAAGAATATTCTCTTGTGGGCAGTAACTACCTGTTTTCTCTTATGCGCCCCTTCGGTGTTCTACTCTAGTGTCCTATACTTGGTAGCTTTCTCTGGGCTCATGCTTTCTAGTTGTGTATATAGTGGGAGACAGGCAAGTGAAACACGGTCTGAAACCTTCATTCTCAATGGTCAGGATGGTAAAACGCCTAACATGCCCTAACTCTAAGGTGGAAATGTTCCCTATCGAAAAGCAAGTCTGTCAGTCCAAAGAAATATACTGTCTGTGTCAAAACCTATGAATGTCCTCCCTTCTATAGGAAAATGGGGTTTGGCCAACTCGATGTTGAAAGCAAAGTTAATGTGACAATGGAGCTCCTTCCCCAAGTTCAAAACATTCTGTCTCATAAAGTTCTAAGGACTTCTCGATATTCACTGGGCAAAAAGTTCACAGTACCCATATGTTTCTTTGCTTCATCAAGTTCCCTTTTCTTGACCCCAAAAGCCTTCTGGTTCACTTTTCCTTAATGGGCCTTTCAGGCTTCCATCACCCAGATTCTGACCCCACAGTGGTTTCTTTAACCTCAAAGTTGAACTCCTAAAACACAAGTTCAGTTCTGTAAAGCCGGTCCATTTTCTTTCGGGGTTCCCTTCCCTATTTTGAAAAAAGTTCCTTTTACCTTATAACGGGGCCCCAAGGTCGTGGTGCTGTTCTCAGACTGCACGGTCTACCCATTGCAGGTCTCACAACCAGGTGTCTCCAACTTTAAAGATACCTTATTTTCCTGGTAGTGTGGTCTCTGCACTCTTTGTGGGGTCTCTGCGGCCAATTTAGATAACTCTCCCGTCTGGTGGCCACCCCAATGCTTTTCGTACACTCTCTTCTTCGATTCTCTTTTCCATAGGCTTGTGGGACTTTGCTGTTCATTCGCAGCTCCCCTTCTTGAGGATTCTCCATTTTCCTCACACTTCGACACTTGCAAAGCTCCCCTGCTTCTTTCCTCCACACAGTCTGTTTCGAAAACGTGTAATTATATACGCAATCACTCTGCCTTGTTCTCTTCACTGTTTGCAGTTTTGCCCGATGCGTCTCCAGTCGTACGCACCCAGACTGCTACGTTGTATCTCATTCACTTTGCAAGCACACACCGGGCTGCTGCTGTGATCGACTCACTGGTTGTGCCTTTTCCAGGTTTAGTATCCGTGTCTTTACTGTCTGAGGTCGGGGTCTCGCCGCCTGCCCATCAGACACTCCTGGGCTCTTGTCCTGGCCCAGTAGAATAAGCATTCACAACAGCCAACTTCAAGGGGAATCGGCACACCTACCGGCTCCCTTGCATGGACCCTTTTAACCTGCTGGAGATACGCTACTTTATCCACGCCAGTCCTGAGTCTGTCTTTATCCAGACCCTCCTCGTCTCTGCATTCTGACATCTCCCATCTGGTCTGTGGCAGCCACCGCTGCTCAGCTCTCCTCCCAACTTGCTCTCTTCTCTGAAAGAGTATGCCCTTTTTATATTCTCCTGAGTGGTTAACGGGCTGCAGGTGAGGCTGCTTGGTATCCTTTGTCTGTCTTTGTTACTGGGACATGTCCATTGAGTCTGAGGGTATGCTGCTGTTAGCATCTTTTTAGTCTTAGTAACATAGTGGTGTTTCATATAGGAAATCAGCTTTTTTCCTGACTCCCTCTGAGGGGGGTTTGGGTAGATCAGTGTCATCAAAGGGGATACCATGTCTCTCCCTTGAGTATTCCTTCCCCAATCCCTGAGGACCCTCTACCCAGGTGATCCTCCCCCGCTTGTCCACCCACAGCGTCGGGATCCAAAAGCGATAGCTCCCCCCCCTCCCACTCCCGGCCACCTGTGTAGATGATCCCAGAGAAGTAGTTTGGGAAAGACCCTTAGGTTTTCCCTCATCTTTCCATTTTACTTCTACCATGTGCCCCTGGAACATTCCCCTGGTTTTGCACAGAAACATATGCATCAGTTATCCTCCTTCCTCTACTGTCCCCTCTTGTGGCAGGAATTGTTTTGGGTCTCTGCGTGGTGTGAGATGATGGAGCATGTGCCATTGGTGCTTCTTCGCCCCATCCTCTTCATTTCCTTGTCCCATACATTTTCAGATGAGAGGGCCCCTCCCTGGCCAATAGCATTGTAAAGCCCTTCAATACTAGATATACTACTTTTAGTGCGTGTCTCCCTTTCACCATCAGCAGGCATACTCCTGCTACCCCTATGCATTGGGAACCAGAAGAAGACCGAAGGCAGAAACACAGAACAATCCAACCCTTATTACATTTGCATCAATTTCTGTTCTCTTCCCATTCCCCCTAGTATTCTCTTGCCCATCTTCTTTCATTTACAGGCCTTCTGTAGAGTCGTATAGCAATGCACAATGTCCATGCTAATTAGGTTTTCCTTCCCATTAGCTGACGCTTTGTCTTTCCGTTGTCTTTGCGAACATCCGACATATTTATCCATGCCCTTCTCTCCTTTATCTTCACTACCATTGGGGTTGTGTAGACCACTTAGAAATGTACTGCAAAACTTCAGCGCTTTCCATGTTGCGGACGAGAATTCTGTCCCCAGGATAAAGCAGCTGTGCTTGCGGGAAGTCCTCCTCCTGGTGGGTACGTCTATGCTTTTTAGCGTTGGTCGACTGACATGTAGGCCACTGAACCTAGTGGGAGAGGTAGCAGCGAAAGTTTGTAATTTCTGTCAAGTATGTTTTTATATCATCTCCAAGGATCTCTAAGATAGGGTTAGCATCCGAAATTGAATGTGTCAGAGGGACGGGCACATACACCCTCCTACCTGTTAGTTTTGTGCAAGTCAATTGGTGATCCGCACTGGGTGAGTTACGGAGAGCAAAAAGAGCAGGGGGGAGGCAAGAAAGCCAGTTTTGGCACAGGGAAAAGCTTAGCCATTCAGCCGTTCAACAATCCCATTCACCTGCGGCGGTACACTGCAAAGCGTATGTTTTATCCCTAAGCGACGTGTAATCTCATCAAAAAGGTTGTTGGCGAAATGATGGCCATTATCCGACCTTATATCTTTGCATGCTCCCCATCGTGGTAACACTTCCCTCATCAAGAATTTGGCTGCTGATTTTGCGTCGGTGTGAAAAGACGGGCGCGAGTAATCCTGTATCTCTAGGAGACACATTTGTCTTGCATGTCAACATAGTCGATGTGCAAGTGCCGGAAGGGCCCTTCGGGCCGAGGTATTGTTACCCTCTTCATTTTCCAGACCGAAATTGTTGGCACGTCAGTTTCCCATGAATTCTGCCACTCTCTCATGCAAACTTGGCACATACCAACCTTCATTCATTTCTGCCGCTATACTTCTTTTAGATGTGTGGGTGGGAAGGTGCAGCTGTTCTAGTGCTATGCTTGACAATTTTCTGAACATTACAGGCTTCCCAGTGCTATTCTGCCTCCAGATCAAGTCAGTGGGTGAGAGTGAGCATCCACGCTGTATTTATACATTTTGTTTATCTTTTGGTGCTTCTCCTTGCAGCTCTATAATTTTGCTGATGGATATTGTGTTGAAACTCTTCTCTCTCTTCCGCCTTATCCACTTTCCTTTCTGCTGCCATATGTGGGGCTCTTTTTGTTGCCCCTGGGTACCTTCTTGTTGTTACTTCCTGTGAGTAAGTAGGCTGCTTCTTTTGCAGCTCTGTCGGCCATTTAGTTTCCTAATGATATTCTGTCTTGCTTACCTGTGTGGGCAGCACATTTTATTATTGCCACTTCTACTGATACTTTTAGGGCTTGAAGGAACTGTATAAAAAGCTCTGCATGTTGTACTGGGGACCAGTCGCTTCTTCTGAACCCTCTCCTTTCCCATTGTGCTAACCCTGAATGTTTTGTTGATATAACATGGGCAGAATCGGGGAAATAAATGTTAGCAGCATGTCGTTCCATCTTGTTTAATGCACTGATCATTGCCATCAATTTTTCTGCTTGCGCTGAGTAGTGTGATGGCAGTCGCCATTGGGATGCAATTACATACTCCCCGTTTATGATGCACACCACCGCCGCTCCAGTATTGTCTTTCCCGTCTCTGGATCTGTACTCGATGACCCGTCAATATAAACCATGTCAGCCCCTGCTATTTCTTCCTTTACTTGTATGTTCCCTTCCATTCTGTCCATGTGTGCTTCACAATTGTGTATGTAGTCCCCTCCTCTACAGGCTCAGGTTGACCACACGGCACCTTACCACCTCAATAGCTGGGTTAGTTGGTATTACCTTGTAACCTGATGCCCTCTGTGGTAGTGTGCTCTTTGATTTTTCCAGGATGGCAAATGACGAGTGCTCCATGTACAGTACTACAGGGAACCCCTGGTGATTGTCACTGCCTTTTCTATGGCAAGCGCTTGTTCACAGGGGAAGTGTCCCTTCATCACTGGGTCTAGAATACCACTGTAATATGCCTGGGGCATGTGTCGCTGTGGGTTCTTTTGTGTGAGGACTGCCGTCACCACTGAGCTGTCTGAATGTGAGAACGGATAGAAATGTGCTCTGTAGTTTGGGGTGGCCAGCACTGGTACTTAGGCCAATGTGTCTTAAAGCTCTCATTCATTTGTGATGTCCATTTTAGTTCCCTCTTCTTTTTGTGCCTCTTTAAGGCCTTGCAATAGGGGTTTTTTGAATAGGGAAAAATCTCACACCCATGCCTTGCAGTCCCAAGAACTTCTGTATTTCCTTTCCTGTGTGTGTGTGAGCTGTGGGGTGAACTGCCTGTACCCTCTCTGGTGTTATTCCGCGCCCCTTATCCGATAGTATCTGTCCCAGATACACCACCTTTTCCTGGCAATATTGCAATTTCACCTTGTATCCCTTGTCAGCTAGCGATGTCAGAAGGTGTACCGAATATGCTCTACACTCTTCCTCCATCTCACTGCATATCAACAAATCGTCAACATACTGGATCAGTGTGCTTGGCATTTGTACATTGTTCGGGTCCATCTGGATCACCCTGTTAAAAAAACTAGGTGCCTCGAAGTACTCTTGGTGCAGCAAAGTGTGATCAAATCGGGTCCCACGGTATGTCTGGATGTCTGGATGATGCCCTGTGGCCTTAGTGCCTGTGGAATATATTCCCTCATCTGCTTCTCTGGACAATGGGTATTGTTTCATGCAGGTTAATAGTGCCCCTTCCCTTAGTATTATCCTCCCCACCGCCACTCCTTTCGTAATCCTACATCATCGGGCTCCTTGGCCCATAATTTCTCTGGCACCTTTTTGAGATCATCTTCTGTGTGCTTGTTCCCTTGTTTCACAAAGTGCGTTAGCATTGGTAAACAATGTTTTCATTGCTTGAACTTGGCATTTCAGATACAGATACCTTGCCATCTATCCCTCCTATTCCTCATTGGACAACAATTGTTCATCTGATACTCCTGTTATTGTCAATGTTGAGTTGATGCATAGCACCGTGGGCCATTCTATGATGTCAATGTCTGTTCCACACAGGATCAGCTTGTCTTTGCGTATCGCTACCTCCTCTAGTTGTAACACATCTGTTGCCCACTTCATTTAATCCTTCTGGCACTGTGGTGTAACAAAAATTCTGAGGACAATCCGAACCCCTTCCCCCTGTATCCCCAGCACCCACCCTAGTAGGATCTCAACCCTGTATAGGAACATGCTTGGGTACAAGGGTTGTAGTCGCAGGGTGCTTTTTGGGTCCGCTGCCAAGAGGAGTGTGTCCGCGCGTATGTAATTGTGTCTGCCTGATCACCTGTGATTGCTGCGAATAAACTTTTCGCCTGTGATTGTTAATGTCACCCCTGCCACATTTTTTGCGAGCACCTGTATCCATTTACTGATCCTGCCACATGGGGGACAGGGGGGCAAGCTGCTTATTGGATACTGTCCATTGTTTGTCATTGCATATAATGTGTGTCTCTGCACCCCTTCTGTAGTAATGGCATTACTTGTTTTTTAACCTATTCCTGTGTTTGGTTGAGATCCCCATTTTCACCTTCCCTATCCTGCTGTGGTGGATCAGTCCTTGCCACTCCCATCACTGTCCTGTCGCTTTTGCTCTTTCCTCCCCCTTGTTTTATAGGACATCCATTCGTCAATATTCCCATTACTCCAATCGTCCCTTAGCAGTCTGTCAACTGAGGCTGCACCGTCCTCGCCCCTTCCTACCGCGTCCTTCTTTACATCTTCCTCCTTTGTCTTAATTTGAATATTACTCTCCATAGCAGCCATGTTCCCCCTTATCTCCTTTACTTTTACTCCGTACTTCCTTTCACTCTCTCTGCCTCACTAAATAACACGTCCACCTGTTGGGTATTCTTTTCTATGTCCACTAAGTATTTCCTCTCTCCCCTTGTGTGCAAATCCTCCTTCCTTTGTGTCTCCGTCCTTTTCCCCTGTCTTTTATGCACCATCCCCAGCTGAGGTTTCTCGCTGGGGGTCACCCAGCTTGGGCCATAATGACGGGTAGACTCCGAGGCTGAGAACGTGGACCGCTCCCACTCGTGCCCGCCTCTTCCTCCTTTTTCACTTTCTCTCCTTTTTGTTTCTTCCATAGCGCCAATATGTTCTGTCTACTTGTATTTTGTTAAGAAATAGGAGAATGTATGTTATATTATTTTGCTTTCAAAACTTCCCTATGCTGGCCATGCATTGAAGCACTGACCTGCTGTCTCCTGTGCCTACTGAAAGTTGTGCTTTAGTCATCGCTATACTGGTGCAATTTTCGGCACATGTGGTCCAGGAGGCTATCTAAATAGGCCATTGTTCCCCCACCTCCTGCTACTTCTTGATCCAACACTACACTTGTCACGCTGGCCCAACCATTCACTCTGTTGGTATCAAATGGCCCTCTACACAGGCTTGCCGTGCCCTATGTTAGCACTAATGGGCGTTGTGCCTTCTCTGCACTGTCTGCACACAATCGCCTCTACAATGCCAAGCGCACTATTTTACATGAGGTACCTCCTGGCGTTGACTCTTCCACTACGGGTCCACACCATAAGACAATACTACCACACGTGTGTCCTCCATGCCCCCAAAACCGAGAAACTCAATTACCCAAAGCTTACCCCAATGACGTAACTATACAATTGCTGGTACTATGCGCAACTCTCTGACATGGTTCGCCACACACTACGCACCTCTCCTGCTCTAATGCGGGCATGCCCACACTTGTGTCCACTCTCTATTGGGGAGTACCCACTAATTTCTAATACTAATATGGCCAATCGCCCTCCCTCCTTGAGGACTGTCGACTGGAACTGATTGATGAGCTCACATCTGGGCATACAGCGAACATTAGTTTTATATTATAAATACAATAGTCAAGGAATTTGTAACAGTTGTAGCTTAAAATCTTCATATATGTCGTGGTTCCCAAGAAACTCGTTGGTTAGACTACGTCATAGCCTTAGAGAGAACGGATTGGTTAGACTACGTCATAGCTTTGTATGTGAGTAGAACGTGATGGGAGTTAAGAGATCAACATTATTCCAACTCGTCGCCTCCCCATGTGGCACCACATCAATTGTTACCCCTCCCAGGAACATTTTTCAATTAGTAAACTAAAATTTGTGCTGATCACCAGAACTTTATTCTGCCATTGGTCAGCACCATTGCGAAAATAGCACGAGACAACCTGCTTCTGGTGGGAAGGGAGATGTTAACACAGTACCTGGCGGATATTGTCCTTTGCAATCCTTCTTTTGGATACTATGAAGGCTGCTCACCTCCTAGGAACATGGAAACTTGCCGTTTGATTGGTCCTCCCAGGAACAGCACTCATTCAGCTTCCCATAACCCCTGCTGATAGTCACTCATGGCCATGCAAACCGTTCTCTAGCTAAGGTCCACTTCCCCTGAGTGCCCGCCGGATTGTCTGTCCCCCACCCCTCCCTCCCATGCTTACATCACCCAGTGTTGTCTTACCTACTTTGGTCTGCCTGTGACGCGCAGCTTGGACTCAGTCTCCCTCCTCCCTGACACATGGTGTGTTCATCATGTGCTCAACGCAAATTTCCCAAAGGCCCTGCTAAATGTGTTTTTAGCTGGGGTTTTCCAATATCAAAGCATATCGTACAAGCATGCACATTGTCCCCCTACCACCCACATTTCCCCGCAAGGCCCCCCCTTCCTGGTGTGACTGCAGTTTGTTGGTGTACCCATTGTTTCCTCCCATCTTGGGAGGTGCCCCATCCCCTCTTGCTTACTCCCGTAGGTGGTAGGTGCGCCCCCACCCTATCTGGTGCTGAATTAGCACCTTTTAATATACTTTATTGACTTCCGTTTTTGCATGGGGCTCCAAGTCTCTATAGCATGGAAGAGAGAAGCGGTATATGGGACTTGGCTTGACGCCCCTTTCCATGCTTTAGATGTATACTGCCCGTTTCCTGTTCAGGTCATCATAGTGCAGCACTTTCGAATTAGTTGTCGTACGTTTGTGTCTCCAGTGGCAAAGCAGCCTTTCCAGGAGCTGAGCACCTTTTAGAGGTACTATTGTGTGCAGTTTAACACATGCAAATAATGTTTTGTCCACTATACATGGCCCTTTATGCTGTGTCATTTTATATAGCCCATCCCATAAGGTTCTCGTGGATTATAATGTTTTACCGAAGTCACCCGTACTCAGTAATTCATCGTAGAAGGATGAACGGCTGGGTCGGCCTTGCTGTGGGACTCAAACCTTTGCTGCAATCTTCGCGCAGATGTCAGAGGAGCATGCTTAACTCTGTGCTTTCTGACTGGCTTGGGTGGAAATGGATAAAAGGAATTTGGTATTCTAGTTGCACCGAAAAAGGAGGCAGTGTGGTGTTGTGAGGGGGGAGAAGACGTTGTGGGACAGGGCAGTGCTTCACCTTTGGTTTGCAATCTACGTTAGGGCCTGACTAGGCAGAGCCAGGAAGAATACATCATATGGCAGAGAATATCTAAGCTATATTATAATAGAAATCTTTCATCCAACTGTTCATTCAAATTGGGCACGATACGGTTAAACGTAAATCTCATTAAAACGTTTTCAAGAGTGTTCTTTGAGTCCTTTACACTAAAACCGTCACAAACCTATAGAGATTGGCATTACATTTGAAATGCATAGGGCTCTAAACCTTCTGCCAGTAAAACTGACATTTTCCTAGATGCCCAGTACACAGTCCATTTAGCTATGACGTGTGAAGCCTTAATGTTAATTTTTTATTATTAGTGTACCATTTCTCCCTTCTTTTTAAAGGTTTTTATTTCTAAATGACAGTAATTCAGTACTTAAACTCAATACCCTTTGCAGTTGTCGGTAATCATCTGGCTGCAGTCACTTCAGTTGAAAATAATGGACTCTTAATACAACTAGGGTAAAGCAAAGCACAGTACTGGGAGTAGGCTGCCCCTCATGAGATGAAGTCTTCTGGTAACTCTACTCCCTTGTGAGAGCCTCCCTGGTCCCCTCTGGTCCATGGCGCGCTGGTGAGTCACTGGCCTCTGCTCCTTGGCTACTCTGCTCCATTGTTCCTCTGGTCCATGGCTCCCTGGTGAGGCGCTGGCCTCTGCTCCTTCGCTACTCTGCTCCATCGTTTCTCTGGTCCTGGTGAGTTGCTGACCTCTGCTCCGTGGCTGCTCTGCTCCATCGTTCCTCCAGTCCATGGCTGCCTGGTGAGGCGCTGGCCTCTGCTTCTTGGCTGCTCTACTCAATCGTTCCTATGGTCTATGGCTCTGTGGTGAGTCACTAGCTAGAAGTCTGAGTGCAACATAATTGTAAAGACCGGAGGGGGGTGTTTGTACTCCTGCTCTCTATATGATAGAGGAGAGGCACAGAGGACCCCAGCCAAGATTCTCTTATTACGGTAGCAATGGACGAGCAGTCGAGGCCTAGCTTCTCAGGAGGTGATGCAAGCTGGTTCTTAAGTACAGTGTAGTCCCCAAGAACCCACAAAGGAATGTCCGCACGCTGTATTAGTTAAAACAGTCTTTATATAATTACTATTCAAGGTTATGTACAATATTACGATAACTCACTTTGTACTCGGTTATCTATAGTGGCAAATATACAGTTCTACGTGGTACCACAATTACTATTAGATCTCTTTAAAGTGCATCACCTGTATGGTTAAATGTCACACAAATCAGTTTGTAAAGGAAACCAACAATCGATATAAAAGGAAAGCAGTTGGTTAAACAATTGGCAGAATACTGGCCCTGTTTACCCTGTGTGGAGCTCCCCCCCCCCAACCTGGGCAACCTGTAGAATAAAGATATATCACAAGCCCAGTCCATATATTGTTCACAAGAGTCTTCCCAATAGTTCAGCAACCCCAAAGAACCTCGCGTTGTAGCGTTCCTTGTCGGGGAAATCAATGGCCCTTTTTGAGTGCCCTCCCTTTAAGGCAGGAGTCACGGGTCGTTTAATGTCCGGCGAAGAACAGGGTGAACTACGGTGGTGAAGTGGCAGCTTCTTTCCTAGCGGTGCTTGTCAACGAGGAAGCGTAAACATCCTGCAAGAAAGAGGTGTGCAGGGCACCTCGATGTTGATTAGTTCTGGACCGCAAAGAGTTTGAAGAACTGTGGCCTAGCAAGGGCGTCGAGTCGACGGCGTCTGTGGTCTTTGGGTGGCGGGAAACACACCAGCGGATGCTCCTCGGCGTGTTGACGGCCTGGCCTTCTCCGGAGGGATAAGGTTGGCGGCGGTACAGACGAGTGCGCCCGTGAATCAAAAGTTCTTAGGCAACAGAAGCACGGCGGCTCTAGTTGGCGATGGTGGTCATCGACGGTGGCGGACACCGGTCCGGGTGCTTCTATTTGGGATTCCGCGGCAGTCCCCATCTCCGGTCGGCAGCCTTTCGTAGGTCTGTCTACCAGGGAGCTTTGGCAAAAATCAGCTGGTGCACGATGGTCCCTTGTAGCTTGGGAAGAGGGCGCCATACCAGGTCCTCTCTGGGTCAGTCCTTGGAGACACAGCAGCTTTCAGATTGATGGAAGGAGAGCCACAGCAATTCTTCTCTTCCAGCAGGGCTTCAAGGTCAAGCTTCAGTTTCACTCCAGTTACTCTTTGTAGTTTGGACTTCAGTTTATGAACACTTCTGAACACTTCATAACAGTGAGAGATCCCCAGTTATACTGTTGATCCCCCATTCACCCAGGTGTACCCACAATATACGGTCATTGGGAAGGCTCCAGCCAGTCTGGTCGGCACTATGGAAATGCCACCCAACAGCCAGTCAGGGGGAAGGGACAGTCGGGGCTTCCCGGGACTTCGGGAAGATCAAGGTAACAGGCGATGGAAGGCAAAAGGCTACGGGGGCCATCTTGTCCATCAGGAATCCTACTGATTCCCATGACAGGGCCTGGGCATTGTTTATGCCTTCCCCGTCTTTGACCCTCAAAAGAATAAGGCAAACACATCCCTGACGGGGAGTAAGGCAAAGAGAGCAGGCTGCGAGAGTTCATGGCAAGGTTTATCTGGTGAATAGTATTCAAGAGATATCTGAGAGTGTTCTGCACAAGTTATCATTACATTACATTTTATAGGGTAAATGACGCAACTAACATAGGATACTACGTTGGTCCCGGATTGGTCAGTTCACTCGATTGTCTCCGGTGGGGTGGCATCTCTTCATCCGGGTTGGTCGCTTGGTTGGCGGGAGGATTGACGTCAGTCGTTTGTGCTCCGCATGGGTGAAGGTCAGGTCGCTGGGAGGCAGGATGGTCACTATCTAAGCTAACATAATATATTCTCAAAAAATGCATGCACTAAATAATAATTGTTCAAAAGACCTTTAGTAGTTTATCATGTCTCTATAAAAGTCACACATATCTATACTATCAATAACATAGGATTATACAAGTCTTAGGTTAAGGGTCTTGACCGCTATAATACACTGGTTGAAGTTAAGGTCCGTACACATAAGAATCTCTGGTATGTGGCATTTGTTAGTGGTAGGCAACGATATACTGCAGCAGGGGTCTAATGTTAGTTGGGGATCTGTTGGGTGAGCATCATGGCATGGTCAGTGGTCTGGCACATGAAAGGAATATCTTGCAGGGACACAGGGTCACAATGGCAGTAAGTTTCTACTGGCGAGGGTGCGGGAGGGGCAACGACATGTTTGTTGAGATGGACGAGCTATGTGCTTAGCTCATGCTGGTTCACATGTAGGACAGTGATCTCGGAGGAAGAGCGATGTGTTACATTTATTATGTGTTGCAAGCATCTCCGGCTTCAGCGCGAGAATGGACCCGCAAAGTTTTCCAGTCAGAGTGAGAACGAGGGTGTGGGGCCCTGTGTCCTGCACGCCTGGCCGTGATGCTGCGAAAAAAGGGAAGAGAAGGGTTTTTGTACTATCGCAGCGAGGCCTAGTCACCAATATGGAGTCGAAAGGGGGTACAGAAATGGATGCCCCGTGTCCTGATGAGTGGTCCCATCTACGCGAAAGTCAACCAAAGTTAATATCGCATAAGGGCAAGGGGCGAACCCACTACTGGAGGCACTTGGTCCGAGTTCTTTACTGAGAAGATGAGGACGCGAGGGGCCTGATGGCCCGTCGCTCCCATACATTTCCCCCCCTTTCGTTACATCTAAAGTAACGAATTATGACACTTTATTCTTTTCATTCTCTCTTCGTTAGTAGTACTCTGCTTCAGCCACTGCTTCTTCCCAGGCTGGGATACCCTTTATTGGCGTCCATGCTCTGCATACACTTCTCAAACTATTCCCTCTTCTTGCTTATTCATCTGGAGTGCATGTTAGGTATATCCCACCATCCCCGTCCAAGTCTACCCATACCTCGTTCTACCATTACAATTCTGTTGGCTCCTTTATTGTGGTGTAAATTATCGACCCTGTCCCCATATTACCTGTAGATGGCAGTCATCCTGTACTTTGGAGGGTTATGTTCCCCTGTTTGTATTTGGGCATCTGTCATAGTTGCTACCGTTGTCGGTCGGCCCATTGTTACCATCATAGTCGAGGTAGGCATACTTTTTGCACAACACCGGAGTCCCATTTGGCACACGCAGAAGAATAGTAACACAAAGATGATGATAGGAACTAGTATTTTCATCATCATATTTACCCATGATGGTATCAAGCTGAACAAGTTGTCAAATCATGTGCTTTCTTCCGCTCCGCCCTCTGTTCTCATCTTCTCTCCTAGATTGTGGACTGCTGTTATCACATTTGAGAGTGTCCCGTTATCTGCATCTTCGGATGGCACGAATGTGCAACAGGCCCCCGCTGATTTTTTGGCAAACGCCACCGTCCATCGCCGTGAGGAGATCTAGAACATATCTGTTTTGCATTGTCATTAGGCGTAAGGCGCGGAGCTCTTTTTTTATAACGTTGAATCCTTCTTCAGTGTCGTTGGCCAGTTGGATGAGCTCCTAGCGTACTATTTGCAACCATTTGGCGTTTGCTCGTGCTTGGAGCCCTGGTGCTAACAGTGATGCAAAAATGTCTCTGCAGCTGAGAACAGCTTGTATTTTTGCGGGATCTCAGCAAGGAGTTTTGATGATTCGGACGAAATGTAGTGGATGATCTTTTGCTTCGTGACAACTTTGTTTTCAGCTCGTATTCTGTCAATAGTTCATAAGCTGGAAGTTCTGTGTTTTCTTGTTGGGGAGCTGCCGATGGGCCAGCTGATTGCCCTGCTGCTGATTTGTCAGCCGAATCTCCTGCTGCCAATCTACCAGCCAAATCCCCTGCTGCCCCTTGGATATGGCTTTCTGGTATTACCATCAGTGCTGTATGGAAAGTGGCTAAGGCGCAAGTACCCTTCTAGAATGCAGGTAGATGCAGGTATGCTTGCTTGCCGCAAACCCAGTACATGTCCATTAGGGCTGCGGTGCTTTTTTTTCATGTCTGGTATTATTACTGTCTTGTTGCATTTTCTTGCTTACCCCATGTTCACCTTTCCTTCTCCACGGAAGCATAGTTCGTGCGGTATTTCTTTTTGTGTTTTTTATGGGCTTTTTCGGCGTTGTAATCCATGTTAGATTAGCAACATGCTGTGACCAGATAGGCGTGCACACTCCCTTTATCCATTGGAATGTGTCTTCGGCCAGCCCCCGGAGTGTTTCTGCTCTGCACTTTAATCGTGCCATTCATCGTGCCATTTATTCTCTGCATACCTCGTCCCCTTTATGACAAGAAATGGTTCTCTGAGGCAAATCACTCCTTGACGCCGGCTTGTGCATGTTCTCTCACTCTCCATTCTTTCTAGGCTGACGGTGAGTGCCTGGAAGGTGCTTTTTATCCTACACAGGACCAAATGAATTAAACACTGAGCCTACGACAAGGGCACTTCCTGCGGTATCAACATTTTTGCTGTCCCTGATGCATGAGGAATGAGTGAGCAGACATAGCAGCTTTCATTTGTTGCTTGCTTTGCCGTAGCACTCATGTCCGAGTACCATTTGTTAGATTGGTCAGGGTGGCGGGGGTCTTCTATTTCATCTAACCCCCTGTCATGATAAATGTTGTATCTTTTCCTTCGCGCCCCCCTTTTCCTTCTCCTTCCCTCCTTGTTGCTTCTCACTCTTTGGTAATGTATTGGAAACATTCCAGCCCAGGTCGTGTCATTGCTGTTGAACATGGCATGTGTATATTCACTAGCTGTAGCAGCGTAATATGAGGTAGGTTCTATAGCTGCCTGTGTATATGCACTTGTATTAGCCAAGTCTTTCGGCCAATAATGGTCGCCATCATATTCATTTGATTCGTAATCATTACTCATTTATGCCAGGACGTAACAATGAGACGATTGTTGGACCTGCAATGGCGTGTTCCGAAGGTTGCGTTACATTTGTACCGTTAATACCAATGTTATAAGTTTCTCCCCACATTGTCTTTACTCCAGTCCATATTAGGTTGGAACCTTATCGTATCATATTAGCCCCGCTCCCCCCTTTGTGCAAATCATTAACCAGAGATAAGATAGTATAGTACCAGGCCATAAAAAACAGCATCACTGAAAAAAATATTGCAGCACATTTCAAAACACATTCAACATTACTAAACCTTTTTGCCCTGATGCCATCCCTATCACTATGTAACATAAATGCTTTCGCCGCAATTGTACTTCGTTGGGCCATTTGTCCCCTGGAGGGGCGATACAAAGTTATTAAGTCACCGTAATATCTACATTTATTTATATATTTACATTTCATATTTACTCATTATTTCCATTTTGCGACTTCGTTTTTATATGCATTTCTTAGCCCTGTTTCAATTACGTCCTCTGTTATATATATTATAATGAGAATATTAAATCACATTGTCATTGTTTCTCAACATCGTTTGTAGTACCAGTTGCACATTCCAGTTCGATCTGAGGGAGTGTACTATTGCGTGCCCTCCTCACATCTGAGAGGTGCACCCAATATTTCAGTCCCTTAACTTTGACTGCAGTGGGTATAAAACCTCGTAGTGGCCATGAAACCTAGGTGAATTCCATCTCCTCACAAAGCTTTGTACGTACACCTGTGACCCTGGCATCAGTGGTCTGCAGGGACTGTCTGTATCTGGTGTGATGGTATCAGTTGCCACATTCTCAGTGAATGGTGGTGCTATTTGGCGTGCTATGCTGCGAACTGCGTGCGTCAGCAGAGTTAAATATTCCCTAAATTCTTCCCCCAGCACTGTGGCAGCCCTGTGTGCGTCTGACGCTCTTCTAATCGGGGAGAGTGGTGTGTGTATTCGCCGCTCAGTCACAATTTCATGGCGGCTCAGATGGTGGTCCTTGCATGGTCGCGTTCTGAGTTGGAACAGTGCTAGGGGCAGGCAATATACCCAGTTCTTTTTTAGTGTGTTGCACAACTTTGATAATTTGCTCTTGAGCAGGCGGTTTTCTTATCCACAATCTCATTGGCCATCGGATGATAAATGGAACACAGTTTGTGCTTCGTCCCCAAGAGTGTCGTCACGTCATTCACAAAGTGTGCCATTGTCTGACCGTATCACATCACATATTCCCCACCGGGAAAACACTTCTCGTACTAGAAACTTCGCCACACACTTCGCGTCTGGATGGGGACATGGACCTGCCTCCACCCACCTTGAGAAGGGACACACCACCACCATTAGATATCTTGCTTCGTTACATCTCTCTCCCATGTCGGCGTAGTCAATATGGAGTTCTCTAAATGGCCCTACTGGTCGTGGCAAGGCGCCTTGCAATGTCCTCAGTGTCATCCCTGAATTGTATGTTTGGCATGTCGTACAGTCTGACAAACTTTGATAAATGCTCCTGTAGGCTAGGGACGAACCAATGTTCCTCAATGTCTGCTGCAATGTGTTTTGCCACATGGGCTGGGAAGTGCAGCTGTTGGAATGCTACTTCTAGTGATTCTACCGGCATCGCTACTTTTCCCGTTGTCTCCTGTCTCCTGTCTCCATATGAGGTCTGTGGCTGATTGTTTGCACCCCCGCTTGCTCCACAACTCCTGCTCTTCCGGTGGTGCTCTCCTCTGTAGTTCTATTAGGTGTGCTATGGGTGTGTTACTATAAGCTTCTAGTGGTTCTGTAGTAGTTGCTTTTACAATTCATTCTGTTGCTGGTGTCGTATTGAAATACGAGGCCTCCTTCGCTGCTGCGTCTGCTGCCGCGTTCTCCAATGAGATTGCATCTGTGTTGTTGGTATGCGTCTGGCATTTCACCACTGCCACTATCGATGGTTCTGATAATGCGTCTATCAATTCATTCATTAGTGCAGCGTGCTGTACTGGCGAGCCATCCGCTCGTCTGAACTAGGGATGTAACGGTATTACGGTATACCGTTAAAGATACCGTGAACCACTTAATTGAACAATAATAACCGTCACATTGTTTATACTGTTCATACCGTTAAGAGTGCTTTTCAATCTGATTTGTAAAGGCTGCAGTAAGCAAGTGCTGCGCAGTCTTGGTCTTGCACTGTTGGATGTGCCATCTGCTAAGTAGTTTCAGTTGGAGCAGTTTTTAATGCCATTCCATAAACGACACGTGCCTGATGCAAAATCAATATGTTAGCAATAGGTAGAATAAATACAGTGCCAAGAAGGAAAAGGGTTTACTTTGGGTTGGCGGCTTTGTGGTTTATATATTTATAATGGATAATGTTTTCTAAACATATGACAATGGGGTATTTCCCTGGTTCTATCATTGAATTTACATATAATAAGTCATACTGCAAAATTTACTAATCTCTGTGGGTATTCCCTGCTGCCATACCAAAGGGTAACATGTCTGTGATTACTGAACACCTCTTGGCCCGCAAGTAAACTTAAGGCTGTAACGTAAAGAGAGACGTGTGTGAATATGCGCACAAGCGCATACTACCATCAGCCTCCATTGATCTGTGGCATGCTGATTATCAAGATGACATGTTCATCTTCACCAGTAGCCAGTGGGGGAACTAATAGCTTAAATGACCACTTAAGAAAAGCTATTAAGTTTGCTTTGTCAGTCGCAGCAGGGCTTCCTCTGCCCCCTCCTCCGCTCCATACTTGTGTTTTTCTGTTTGGTGGAAGCAAGGGGTGGCATTTCAGTGGAAAGTATGTTGAAACACCCAATTCTGGTCCTGGGTGCCTGGTTTTGTTTGTGATGATAAATCTGACAATGTACGACCTTTTAAGAAAATATTTGTTAAGATTAGTTAACTCCACCTGCTATACCGCGATAGCCATGATATATCGTCATTTGGCAAGAAGGTTATCGTACCGTCATAAAACTAAATACCGTGACACCCCTAGTCTGAACCCCCTCCTACGCCAGCGCGATAGTCCTGAATGAACAGTGGTAGTTGCATATGCTGAATCTGAATATATCGTCACTGTGCATCCTTTGGCTGTGCGTAATGCTTCAATTAATGCAGTTAGTTCTGCTGCTTGTGCGGAGAAATAGGACGGGAGGCGCTCTTGGACAATTGTTTCATAGCTGTCTTCTTCCATTCGTACTACTGCCATCCCTACATGTTTTTCCCCTCTTTCTGGATTTATTGATGCTGAGCCATCGAAGTATATTTCTCCTTCCTTCAGGCCGTTTTCACTTGCTTTGGGAATATCACCCTCCCCCCCTCATAGTTGCACAGTCATGTTCCTGCATGTCCTCCATTGTGCATGGCTCTGTTATGAACGTTGCTGGGTTTAGCGTTTTACACCTAGCTACATGTACATTGGGGCTAGAAATTATCTCATATGCTGTTGCTCTTTGTGTTGTCAGTGTGGACTTTGACCGCTCGGGACTGTACAGTATTGATGCCGGGTTAGGCACGAACAGGAATTCTTTTTGGATGATGTCATTGAGTGGGCGGAGATAATGGGTCATCCTCCACGCCCCTCCTTTTGCTTTTTTGATCGGGAAGATTGCCGTATTACACGGGGAGTTTGGCGGCACTATGATACCTTGGCTCAGGAGTGCATTTATTGTTTCCCTAATTCCTCCTTCTGCTTCTCTTGATATTGGGTATGGTTACACTCTCACCGGTATGGCACCTGGTTTGAGTTTTATCTTTGTGGGTATCACTTCATGCAGTAACCCTACATCATGTGGGCCTGTAGTCCAAATGTCTGGCGCCCCCTTTGCCATGTCTTCCTCAAATATTTTTGGTGGGGCACTAACACTGGCCATAAGCGGGTTGTGTACCTCTCTGTACTGGATCATAATGTCACATGGTATGCTTATTTCCATTATTATCTCTCCATCGTCTTTGTTATCAGTGAATAATTCTTCATCAGTTATGTCTCTGAGCATTATGTTGGGATCTATACATAGCACAGTTCTCCACTCGCACCCATGCGTGTCCAAGCCTATGACCACAATACGCTTACTAGATACCTGAACTGCCTCAATGTCTATGGACATTATCGTGCCTGGCACGACATCTACACTTGTGATTGGACGAAATATAAAGTCTGATGGTGTCCTCCACTCTTGTTATTTCAGGCACTACTCGGGCTAACACCTTGATGCCATAGATAAACATGTCTATATCAATGGGTATCCCTCGCACTACAACCTCATTCATTATTGTACTGATCATCAACATTGCTCGTACTGGGCACACTCCTGGGGTGGAACACACTATGCCCCACTCTGTAAATGAAATGAAATGGTCATATTCAATTTGCTTAACAAATCTCTTCCCAGCAAGTTAATTGGCACATCTTCGTGGTACAGTAAGGGTGCGTGCACTGTTCCCCCCCCCCCCCGTTATATCAAGATCTTTCGTGTAAGGAACTTTTAAAATGGCCCCAGAGAACCCCTGCGTTTCCAAATTCCTGCCTGAGAGCGGAAACCGCCCTTCCATAAGACATGATTTTTCTGCTCCTGAGTCTACCATAAAGATAAACTGCTTATTTCCTATCTCTGCCCCCACTAGTTGTTCCTCTTCTGCACATAGGGTGGTAGATGGGACTGGACACGCAAGTGCTCCCTGTGGACTGTCCTAATCTGTGTACCTTTCTTGTCCTGGCGCTGAAAAGACATTATCTCCAACTACTTTTACACCACGGTATGGTGCAGGTGCACCGTTTGCAGCCGTTGTAAAACTGTTATTGCTGGCATTCCCTACAGTGTTTTGTCGTGCCATGGGCTGTGATGCACTGTGATGTGAGGGTGGCTGTCTTTGTTGCATTTGGGGTTCATTATAACACTGGTCCTGTGGTCTTCCACTCCCCATTGGTAGTCCATAGGGACTACCTGGGTGTGGGCAACCCCATACCTGTTCATTGTCCATGGGTGGCTGCCCTTGAAAGTACCCTGACGGCCGCATTCTGCAATCTCTTAAATAGTGTCCCCATCTTCCACAATTCCAACATGACCCTTGCTGTACCCCTCTCATCCCTTGCCCACCTAACCTCTGTTTCCCATACCTCCGAACCCCCCTTTCTAGCCGCAGTACCCACCTCTTCCTCTGCTTGCTCGTTCTTGCCACTGCCGTCCTCTCTGGTTCTTCTCCGTTCCACTGTCCTTGTTCTCCTGCGGCCCACAGCGCTGCTATTCCAACTGGTCTGTTTCCCACACTTTCGTCCCCCCTCGTTCTCTCTATCAGCAGTTACGCTGACTTTTATGGCGGTGACCTTCACCAATTTGTTCTGCACTAGTTTCGCTTCATCTGCCAACCTTTTTTGTGCTATCTCCTTTTCTCTCTCTTTGATCCTCCTACAGTGGTGTACAATTATACTCTGGTTTTTCTGGCCAACCCTTGGCTTCTATCCCAGCTATTTTAACCAAGGCCTTCTGTACCTCCTTCGGGAGCCCTTTTTTGATAATAAAGTAGAACAGGACAGTGGATTGATTCCACGCCGTGCCAGTTTCGCTTCTCCACAAATCTTGCACTCGCAGTATGAATTGCGTAGGATCCTCATTCTCCTCCATTGTACATTGCATCACTAAATGTAAATCTGGAATTTCTGGAAACGTGCGCCGCAATGCGTCACATACTTGCGCTCGAACATTGTTGAATGGCAATCCATCGTGGCAGTCACAACTCATTGTCACTCCTGGGAACCCTCCTTTTTCCTACACAGCGTCTGCTTGATCACCGACGGCGGACACTAGCAAACTCTTTACATCACCTGTCGCTAATGGTACTCCTGCCGTGTTTTTCTCAAATGCATGTATACATTGCCCTGCCCCTCCACCAAGTGGGGGAAGGAACTTCAACAGGTTGTTTTTGTCCATTTGGGCCCACGGAATGTGGTGTGGCCTACCTGCTCCCTTATGTATCAGCGGCATCTACAACTTATGTTTCTTTCCTGTCTTACTTGCCGTCCTTTTCTTTATCTTACTCACCAACGTGTTCCCTACTCGCTGCCTTAATCTACCCTGCCATCGTGGTGGCGATGGTTCGTCAAAATCATCGAGCTGAGATGGTAATGAGGATCCCACAACTGCTTCTCCCTCTTCCTACTCATCTAGATCACTCCATATCTCTTCTACTTCCTCTTCTTGCTCGTCATTCTCTTAGTGTCCTTCCCCCTCGCTGACTTTCTGGGGTGGCTGGGCGTATAGTTTTGACTTGTTTATCATTCAGGTGGAACATAAACTCTCCTGACCGCCATTCTTTTTCTCGTCCCTGTGATGTGTTTCATGAGACGATATGGATCGTGCTGGCTCTGATGTTGCTGGTGCCAACTCCCCTGTTGCGCTTAATGTGGGTGTAAGATCTGCTACAGATATTGGTGGTACTTCCCCCTCCCCCCGGCAGCATTTGACCGCTAGCTGGCGGTCTAGATCTCCAGTTAATCGCGCTAAATTTACTGGGGGCGTGCTCGTTGGGCCATACAGGCCTCCTTTGTCATATAGCTACGGCAGTGCGGTAGCTATTGCTCCGTTAGAGGGAGTGGGGGTGGGGGTGGGGCATGGCAGAATGTACAGAGGCTTGCTGTATCCTACTGCTGCCCTTGTCATTAAGGGGTATATTTTGGTTGTCATTCTCAGCTGTGGTCGTTGTGCACTCACCCTTCGGTGTTCCGCTTACCTCTTCCTGCATTTTCTCCTTTTCAATTGCCTTCCCTGTACTTCCCTCTACTGTGGGGGCTATTTCCTCAAACATTCGCCACAGATCTAGCACTTCTCCAGCATTGGATCTTTCATGGACTCACATGCTTAGAATATTCCCCGTCGTCAGACTGGGAATCCTCAGTAAATTATATAGACCTTTTCCTTTTTTGTGTCCTATCTACGTTGTTTTGGGCCGCGTATGCGTGCGCTACTAGGACGTAGAAGTAGCCCCGCCCCCGCGGCTCCCTCAGATTTCAACCGTCTTCCAAGGTAGTGGGATTACCTTGAGTAGCTGCTATCTTTGCTAGGTTGTGCGTTCTTCTTCGACTTCCCTCGACAATGTCTGGAAAGGCGTTGTTTCGCCCGTGTGCTACATGCGGTCTTACGAAAGTGTATGAAGGTGATGGGCATATGGGCTGTATTTACTGTCTTCACCCTCATCATTCGGCCGACACGTGTGAGATCTGTCAAGGCTTCTCCCAGAAGACCCTGAAGGACCGAAACAGACGCCTGGTAACTTGGCTCAATGACGGGGCGGGTGCATACCCTGCATCGGAGGTATGCTCTACTGCCTCGAGATCTAAATCTCTGGTGCCCCCTCGTCTTCTGCGTCGGCAGAGCCCCTGACGAAGAATCCACGTTCATCGGAAAAACACCCCTCTGATAAACATCCTGCGAGGGACTCTTCGTCAAAGAAAACGTCATCTTCTTCTTCCTCCTCATCAAAAAAGAAGAATTTGAAATCCTCCTCGGGAGACCGCCATGGCTCTACCTCGAGTGTCGTCGATCCACACGTCGAACTCAAAACCGGCGAGTACGCCGCAAGGCTCTGCGCCAAAAACTTCGACGACGGTCAGATCGTCAACGTCTTCTTTGCCATCTGCGCCTGCTCTTCCCGCGATCACTTCAGCGGGTCAAACAGCAGTTATGGAGAAAATGTCGTCATCGACGGTGGCACCTTCGGTGGGTTGGCTACCAGAAGTTTTTGACCCAATCTTGCCTGAGGCCTTGTTGTAGCCAGAAACGGCCCTTTCCATCTCCTCAGCGGAGGATGACTGTGGTCCGATCGTACAGCCGACTGATCTGGGGTTACGTGCAATCAGTTCAATGTTACAGCATTTGGACACGCAGTTGCCTCACACTGGTGTCCTGACTGTACCGCAGGCTACGCCGGTCGTCGCCGAGCCAGGCCCGGCTCCTCGCTCGACGGACAGAATACCTACAACTTGTCCGGTGGAGGAGGATCGTTCTCGCCCACACTCGGAGGAGGGAGAACTGCCGGAGTCAGACCGTGATGGGTCGCTTTCAGACGTCTCGTTATCCCCCTCAAGGGACCCCACATGGGAGTCTGATGCGGAGATGGAAACTCCAAAGAGCCCGGCACAACCATCACCGCCGGATGACATCGGGGCCTTCCATGCAATGATGGGTAAAGGGTGTGCGGAATTTGGCCTGGCACTGGAAGAAGTAAAGAAAGATTGTTTTCTCTTCGATCATATGGGCAAGAGAAGAAAATCGATGTTTGCTATCCTCATTTTGGACCATATCTGGCAAGAGGGGTTGAGAACCATTCGTCATCCTTTCTCAGAACCGGCGATAAAAGGACGGTTAGAAAAGAAATTCAATGCGCCGGAATCCACCCCCAAATGCTTGACGTCCCAACCGTCGCCGGATTCGGTGGTGTCCGCTGCTGCGGCCAGAAAAGCGAGGTCGCAACACAAATGCACGACCCCGCAGGACACAAGATGCATTTGGGAAGAAGGTATTGTCAGTGGTTCGACTACAGTGAAAGCAGCCAACTCCCTGGCCATTACGGCGCGGTATGACGGAGAGATGTGGCATCGTTTGGCTCCTATCTTGGACCATCTGCCAGAGGAACACAGGAAGTCCGCTATGCTACTAGTTCGTGAAGGGGAAGAGGCTTCCAATCACTCCATAAATATCGCTGTCGACCTGGCGGAGGCCGGTTTTAAACAAATCAATAACGGCGTAGTGTTAAGGAGGCAAGCCTGGCTTAAGTGCACGACTTTTCGACCAGAGGTGCAATACAAGGTGCTGGACATGCCATGCGAAGGGGAACAACTGTTTGGCGAGAAAGTGGATGAAGCCTTGAAGGGTTCCTTTCGTCCTTTCAGAGGGGCTTCTGGGAACTCCCGGTTTGGATCACCTAGAGATCGAGGGTTCAGTAGACCCTCCTACTCTTCCCAAGGCTACAGACGAGCAGCCCAAGCTACTCGTAGAGGCAGAGATTACAAGTCCTCAAGAAGGAGAGGCTCCTAATCATCGTCGGCAAAGGATCGCCAGGCAAAAACCCAGCAATGACAAGTTTCAAGACGTCCTGGGGAGGCAGAGTGTCTCAACGAGTGGGAACGCATAACAACGGACCAATGGGTTTTGGACACGATATGTCTGGGTCACTCCCTACAGTTCAAGGACACGCCACCACACATTCCGCCAGTGTTCTCGCCACAATCCCATCTTCAGATACTGGTGCAGGAAGTGACGCTTATGCTGCAGAAAGGGGCTATAGAACTGGTCCCGGTGGCAGAAAGAGGAAAGGGAGTGTACTCACGTTACTTTGTGGTCAAGAAACCCAATCGAAAATGGCGTCCCATTCTAGATCTATGGGCTCTCAACAAGCTGCTAAAGAATCTAAAGTTCAAAATGCGTACCCAGCAACAGGTTATCCGATTGATACAACCGGGAGATTTTTTGTCGTTGCTAGACCTTCAATACGCGTACTTTCATATCCTGATGCATCGACGACACAAAAGATTTCTGCGGTTCGTCGTCGGACAAACCCACTATCAGTTCAAAGTCCTCCCATTCGGACTAAAATCGTCTCCCAGGACGTTCACGAAATGTTTGGCTCCAGTGGCAGCCTGGTTACGGAAGGAAGGTCATCATGTGTACCCATATCTGGACGATTGGTTACTAAGGGGATTATCTCCGGAAAGGGGATGGGACAGTCTGAATGCCACCATGTCCCTCCTACAGCGCTTGCGTTTCACAAACTTTGAAAAGTCCTCCTTAACGCCATCAAGGACCTTGGTCTTTCTGGGGGCGGAGTTCCAGACGCAGTCAGGATTGGTAAAACCATCCGTCGAAAGGGTTCTGAAACTACAGCACAAGGCATCGGAATGGAAAGTGAACACCAGAGTGTCAGTAAGAAGGTACATGTCCCTGCTGGAAACCATGGCGTCCTGTATACCCTTGATCAACAATTGTCGTCTCTTCATGCGGCCCATTCAGGAATTCTTGTCGGATCGATGGGCACATAGTCAAGGTCGTTGGTCGGACAAATTGACCATCAACAGCAAGCTCGTGCAGGCACTTCAGTGGTGGAGAATCTCTGAAAATCTAACCAGAGGAATGCCCTTATTGGAACCTGTGTTCCAGAGGACGGTGGTGACAGATGCTTCTCTGACTGGATGAGGAGCTCATCTGGATTCCCTTCAAGTTCAAGTTCAAGGTCGGTGGTCATCGGAGGAGACCAGCCTTCACAGCAACGTGCTGGAGTTAAGGGCAGTGCGTTGGGCCCTGAAGTCCTTTCTACCACGCATAAAGGGATCTGTTGTATGGATAATGAGACAACAATGTTTTACCTGAGAAAACAGGGGGGGTACTCGCTCCAAGACTCTGTTGGCCGAAGCCCAGCAGAACTGGCATTGGGCCCTCTGCCACAGGAGGTATCTATTGGCGTTCCACTTACCAGGAGTCAAAAATGTGCAAGCAGACTCTCTCAGCGGAGAGATGAATCGGCTACACGAATGGGAAATGAACGACCAACAACTACACTGTGTCTTCAAAAAGTGGGGTTGTCCGACTCTAGATCTCTTCGCGACGAGAGAGAACAGGAAGTGCTCCCAATATGCGAGCAGGTGGCCACAGCAGGACTCGCTGGGGGAAGCGTTCTTCTTCCCGTGGACGGACAAGTTTTTGTATGCGTTTTCCCCCCCTTTCCACTCATACGTCGGACGCTGCAATGGATCCACAGATATCCATGTCGGGTGATCCTGGTGGCCCCGTACTGGGCGAGACAAGTGTGGTTCTCCGATCTACTCCATCTTTCAGCTGCGGAGCCCATGAGGTTCCAGAGGATCCGAACCTTCTGTCTCAGGACAAAGGGGCGGTTTGGCACCACGACCCGGACAGCCTCAGTCTGACAGCCTGGCGCCTGATTTCTCTGAGTTTGGTACGTTAGCAATTCCACCGGACTGTCGTCGCATTTTGCAAGCTGCAAGGGCGCCGTCCACGAACCCTTCGTATACATACAAATGGAAGAGATTCTGTATTTGGTGCGGGGATCAGCCAGGTTTACGTCCACTTAACATCACACCGGAGCAGCTCCTACCATACTTGCTACTCCTGGCTCAAAAAGGCTTGTCTTTTTCATCGATAAAAGTACATCTGGCAGCCATTTCGAGATTTACTCGGAAGAGACATTCAACTCCATTGTTTAGTGACCGCTTGATTAAACATTTCATGAAAGGATTGTTCCGAACTTTTCCTCCAACAAAGTTTCCTCCGATCTGGAGTCTTAACCTGGTTCTAGCAGCACTAATGAAGGCTCCTTTTGAGCCGATGTCATCGTCGTCATTGAAATTGTTATCATGGAAACTGGCTTTTCTGGTGGCTATTACTTTGGCTCGATGGCTGTCAGAAATAAAAGCGTTAGTGATTGATCCACCATATTTGAGGTTTTTCAAAAAATGAAGTTGTGTTGGCTACTAATCCTCATTTCATTCGTAAAGTCCCTACCATGTTCCATAAGCACTCTTCTATGGATGTTTTTTCCAACACCTTTGTCTGCTGCGGAGAGGACTCTCCATACGTTGGACGTGAGAAGAGCTCTGAAATTTTACCTCCATCGCACTCAAAATCTCGGGGACACAAGACAGCTACTTGTGGCCTCCCCTAGCATGCAAACCAGATGTCCCCCCCCCCCCCATACTACTTTGGGGGCCGAAATCTGAGGGAGCCGCGGGGGCGGGGCTTCTTATGCCTCTATGTCCTAGTGGCGCAGGCGTACGCGGCCCAAAACGACGTAGATAGGACACAAGTGTCAATTTTTCCTATGGAAAAGATCTATATAATTTACAGAGGATTCCCAGCCTGACAGGGACTATTCTACGCATGTGAATCCATGAAAGATGCCAATGCTGGAGAAATGGAGTTACAGGTAAGAAACTATTCCCTTCCCTTCTGCAACTGTTTTCCCCTATACCTCGCCAATAAGTGCGTGGACACTAAATCTAACACCCGTTTGTCGATCGACCCGCCCTCTGGCCAAATTGGTGTCACGCTGTCCCCTTTTATCTCTGTCACCCACTGATCATGGTATTTTTGTATTCTATCACTATATAGTGGGAGGTGTTGGCAAATATGAGCTAGTGGTGTTATTCCTCCCATGATGATGATTCTCCCTTCACTTGTACGCGCACTTGCAGCTGAGCCTCCCGTCTACTCACCTCCTCCAACCACTGGGCCCCTTCTACAGATCAGCAATATGTCAAGTGTTTCTCAATTATTAGCAATTATTGTGTTCCAATATTCAATGTTACCTTTGTCCCTATTTCACTTATAACTTCAATAGTTCATTTTAGCATGTATGACTTTTTACCAACAAATCACTTACAATATTTCAGCATATGCGACACAAAACTTACAAAAAGCAAAAACATATAACACTTAACATGCACTACCTGCGCGCTTTTATTTCTCCTTTGTTCCCGTTACTGAACACCTCTTCCCATTCCCAGTTTTACCTACTCTTCTCATTCAATCCCCACCTCTTGCACCCTCTTACTTGTTCCCAAGAATTCTTGCTTACAAGGAAAAAGAATATTCTAAATAACTACTCCGAGTCTACTCCATATACGAGACCCCTACTATTTTCCATAATCTTCACTTATTTATCTGCACTGGACGAGACAATGCTACGCGGCGCCGCCTTCTACCCCGTTCAGGCTAGGATACCTCTTCTCCTTTTCTTCTCACTTTTTCACAAAACCTAATGGCCATATAAAGGACAGATCAGGAAAGCCTCAACATAACTCACACAGTCCCTACTCCTGGCTTTAACCCACTATCGCCTGTTCCCTTGTTCCCGTACTTTTTCCCCCCCTTACCTTTCCTTGGAAACCTTTGCAACCGGCACTCACGTGTTCGGTCAGGTAATCCGAGGGTCACCGTTCTCGGTCTGACCCCTGTCAGGTCCGCACCCCAACCAAGCTGTGGCCCGCCTCGACGAGCAGCTTTTCAGTCTGGTATTCGTCAACCGGGAACTCTTGACCCTTTCTTGTAGTGCGCACAGGCTGGTCGGCTGTGGAGGCGATGGTTTTGCTGGGGGGCGTCCCAGATCTCGCCGCATGGTGTGGGCCTCGAGGCACCTCTCCAAATCCCGTCGGGGTCACCAAATGTTTGTGCCCTCCCCGTCTTTGACGTGCAAAAGAATAAAGCAAACACACCCCTGACGGGGAATAAGGCAAAGGGAGCAGGCTGTGAGAGTTCAAGGCAAGGTTTATCTGGTGAATAGTATTCAAGAGGTATCTGAGAGCTCTCTGCACAAGTTATCATTACATTACATTTTATAGGGTAAATGACACAACTAAAATAGGATACTACGTTGGTCCTGGATTGGTCAGTTCACTCGATGTCTCAGGTGGGGTGGCATCTCTTCAGCCGGGTTGGTCGCTTAGTTGGCGGGAGGATTGACGTCAGTCGTTTGTGCTCCGCATGGGTGAAGGTCAGGTCGCTGGGAGGCAGGATGGTCACTATCTAAGCTAACATAATATATTCTCAAAAAATGCATGCACTAAATAATTGTTCAAAAGACCTTCAGTAGTTTATCATGTCTCTATATAAGTCACACATATATCTATACTATCAATAACATAGGATTATACAAGTCTTAGGTTAAGGGTCTTGACCGCTATAATACACTGGTTGAAGTTAAGGTCCGTACACATAAGAATCTCTGGTATATGGCATTTGTTAGTGGTAGGCAACGATATACTGCAGCAGGGGTCTAATGTTAGTTGGGGATCTGTTGGGTGGGCATCATGGCATGGTCAGTGGTCTGGCACATAAAAGGTATATCTTGCAGGGACACAGGGTCACAATGGCAGTAAGTTTCCACTGGCGAGGGTGCGCGAGGGGCAACAACATGTTTATGGAGATGGAATTGCTATGTGCTTAGCTCATGCTGGTTCACATGCAGGACAGTGATCTCAGAGGAAGAGCGATGTGTTGAATTTATTATGTGTTGCAAGCATCTCCGGCTTCAGCGTGAGAATGGACCCGCAAAGTTTTCCAGTCCGAGTGAGAACGAGGGTGGGGGCCCTGTGCGCCTGGCCCTGCTACTGCGAAAAAAGGGAAGAGAAGCGTTTTGTACTATCGCAGCGAGGCCTAGTCACCAAGATGGAGTCGAAAGGGGGTACAGAAATGGGGGTTCTATGTGATTTAATCGCCGCACTTTTCATCGCAGGGTTTTTTTTGCCGCAATTTTTGTTTTCGAAAAAAACAGATTATTTTTTTTGGGGGGGTAACCCCCCCTAACCCCTGTTTCTTTTTTTTTTTTTACATCCCAAACACTTTTTTTTTAAAATGTAAAACCCCCCCCCCCTCCCCCAATAAATTCAACTTTTTTTTTTTTTTTACAAAAAAAAATCACGGCAAAAAACCCTGCGATGAAATGACGGTATACCCAGAAATTGATGCCCCTTGTCCTGCTCAGTGGTCCCATCCACGCAAAAGTCAACCAAGGTTAACGTTGCATAAGGGCAAGGGGCGAACCCACTACTGGAGGCACTTGGTCGGAGTTCTGTACTGAGAAGTAGAGGACGCGAGGGGCCTGATGGCCCATCGCTCCCACACAGCATCCCAAAATGGAGGATGCTTAGGGCACCAGTCAATTCAGCTCGGAGCTGCCACCAGCCCGTACCTTGCTCTGTGGGCCACACACAGTTGCCCAAAAACATACACTAGGGGCACAGGGTTGTACCCCCACCCATGGGTGCCATAAGGGTATCCCATGGGTATGTACACCAAACCAAAAGAGGGCTGCACCGCCAGGAGTCCCACATGAACTCCCGCATGGTAAACACAACAGAACACATGATAAAAATAGTAAAGGACAAGGATACAGAGGCCCTGTCCCTCCGATGCATTTCCTGCATCACAGTAATGAGCCTGACAATGTAATGCTTGCCACTGCAGCACTTCCTGAATGTCCAGCTAGAAGTTTGGGTGCAACAGAATGAGCCCCTACAAGGAAAGAGCTAGGAGGCTCAGGATCCCCTACACTGCCGGAGCAGTGTTGCCCTTTTGCCCAGGTGAGGCGAGGAAGAAGCCACCTGCTGCAGACCCCGCGTCCTTCTTTTCACTTGGCTGACACGAGCAGAATTGAAATCTGCATCGTGTCTCATATTTTGCACGAAGCAATACTGTGCGTTTCAAATGCAGCTCCCTGCACTGGCTGCTGAATCAACCCGACCTTTACCACACTGCCGCCATTGGCCTCGAGGAGGCACTCCCATGTCCAAGATGGCCGTTGGCAGATCGTCGCTGACTACCAGCTCCTGCTATTGTTGTAGGCCTGGTCTGATTGACCCACTATCCACTTCTTAACCTATTGAGTCCCGCCCCTAAGGCCGACCACAAGGCTTCCTGTCGGGAGCCAGGAGCCACAAACGCTGCCCGATTCTATACAGATTGATTTGGGTCTCGCCGGGTAAGTGCCTATATTGCGCTTAGCCTATCACCTACTTGTAACTCTATAAGGCTCATATGCGCATAGGCTGAGCGTGTGATCCGCCAGCTACCTTTCCCACACCTAATGCCACCCAATAGCACCTAGCGGCACCACAATTTCTAAACTCCTTTTACACTGTTTGGACGCCCTTTCTCCTTATCCCATGTATGATGCGCAAACGGATTCGATACTGTCCCGAGCCATTAACGCTACACATGTGTTAATCTGCTAGCCAACCCACTGGGCACTCTAAGGTTTCGCTCTGCCCATGGTCCAAGACTGCCACTTGACATTGTCCTATCCCAGTACTGCGTGCTGCACTGCGCTGCTCTACACCTCTATGCTATAATGGCACCCAGGTGACCTTACAATATATACATTTAAACTGCTGCATTGCAAGCCTTGGTGCTAAAATCAGATCTAGATGTGTTATTATTTATGCATTAGAACTGTTATGTTTCAGGCCCTATTGCTAAATTGAATGTAGGTGTGACATTATTTATGTATTTGAATTGCTGTGCTTCAGGCCCCAGTGCTAAATTGAATCTAGGTGTGATATCACTTATGCACTTGAACTGCTGTGCTTCAGGCCTTACCGCTAAATTGAATCTAGATGTGCCACTACTTATGCATTTGAACTGCTGTGTTTCAGGCCTCAGTGCTAAAATTGAATCTAGATGTGCTACTACTTATGCATTTGAACTGCTGTGCTTCAGGCCTTAGTGCTAAAATTGAATCTAGATGTGCCACTACTTATGCATTTTAACTGCTGTGTTTCAGGCCTTAGTGTTAAAATTGAATCTAGATGTGCTACTACTTATGCATTTGAACTGTGGGACTTTAGGCCCTAGTGCGATAACTGAATCTGGGTGTGATATTACTTATGCACGTGAACTGTTGTGTTTTAGGCCCTTACGCCAAACTCGAATCCAGGTGTTACGCGACCTTATGTCAATTACCAGCAACACCACTGCACTAGCCACATCCTACCCAGACAATGTATCTCCCGATGCTCTACACTGTTCTTCTTAGATCACTACTTTATATTATGAGCACCGAACATCCCACCAAACTCTCCTCCACATGAGTCAACACCAATCCCCTCAAACTAATCGACATGATCACCACACCCTGGACTGTTCTTCAGAGGAACCTTAAATTACGGGCCAGACTCCCTAGACTATATGACCCGTTAACCAAAACTTCCCACAGTAAGGCTAGTATTAGCAACCTCTCTCCGCATCCTCTTCAACTGAACAGTAGACTTTTCCGTGAGCCCACCCGCGCCAAGAATGACACTCCTGAAATCTCGCCACTACCGATGAAACCAGCACATCCTGGGACCAAGGGCGCACTTATAAATGCCTGCTCTATGGTAGCCCATGCAACAGACATTGCTGACCAACTATATAATGAAGATCTGGATTTCTTAGCTATCACAGAATCGTGGCTCCATCCAACAGCAGGGCCCGCAATCATGTTAGCCATACCAGACGACTACACTCTGCTAAGACTTCACCGTACTACCTCTCGAGGCGAAGGTCTTGCCATTATAGCCAAAACAAAACTCTCATTGACAATTTCGCCACCCTCTAACGTAAGATCATGCGAATCCCTTACCGCTAAGCTTACCTTAGCTAATACACAGTCCATCTCCATTCACCTCTTTTACCGACCACCCGGCCCTCTAGGATCATTTGAAGAAGACCTTACAAACATCTTATCCAATAACCTTAAGAACTCCACACAAAGCATCCTATTAGGAGATTTCAACCTTGGTCTCAGTGACCACTCAGGTGCTAATGCCAAAATAATCAATAATACCTTAGAGGAACTAGGATTTACCCAGAAGATCATAGAGCCCACCCATACTAAAGGCAGAACTTTGGACTGGTTAGCTGTGCATAATTGCCCAGTCCTGGTCTCATCTATACTTCCGCAGCCTTGGACAGACCACTACCTGATCTCGTTCACTCTAGAGACGACACCAGTGCAATCAAATAGCATAGCTCCAGCTGTCCAGACCAGAAACAAAAAGAACATCACCCCTGAAAACCTGCTCCCTTTGATCTTACTGACGCTGAATGCCATTCCGGATCACACCGATCCCTTCATGATGGTAGACCTATACAATAAAGTCATGCTTTCATCTCTTGATGACATAACTCCCCTGAAGTTGAGAAAGAGCAAACCTCGAACATATCAACACTCCTCACCTTAAAGCCCTCAGACTGGAAAAGCGACGCTGTGAATAAACTTGGAGAGCACACCCCTCAGAAATCAACAAGAATAACTTGAGTATACTAGCCTCCCAATCTAAAAAAGAAATCATCCTGGCCAAACAAATGTCCTATAGTACTCGAATTTCGCAAGCTAAATCCAACACCAGAGAGCTCTTTACAATACTAAAAGAGGTAGAAACGCCCATCCAAGTACCTGACTCGTGCCTCAAGGATATGAATTGGTGCACGGGTATACAAAACGCTTTAGCTAACAAAATCACCTCTCTTAAGACGAAGATGAGCATTAAAAAAGATTCCCTTCTCGCTTCTACCAAACCTTGTATCCTGATCCCTAAAATGACACACCCCACCCAGTCGCATACCCCTGCTCCCAATCCCCATTTCAACTTCCATAAAGTATCTACTAAAGAGGTTGAAAACGCCATTCTCACCCTCGAATTGCCACGGAAACCTATGCCCTGCACAACTGATAAAGGATGCGGCTCGTGATCTCGCACCATTTATTACAAAACGAATAAATGCGTCATTCACCTCAGGCACCGTACCTAACAACTTGAAACAATCCTTGGTCCTCCCCCTTCTCTAAAAACCTAATTTAGACCCCGCTACTCCTACTATCGCCACAGTACCATTCTTACTCAAAATCCTCGCTAAAATAGCATATCTACAAATCCAACATTACCTTGAACACTTCCATCTCCTTGGAGTCCGACAATCGGGCTTCAGGCCTCAACACGGTACTGAAACCGCACTTGTAGATCTCAAGGCACAGATAGAAGAGCTGAGAGATGAGGGTAAGACTGCACTATTGCTACTCCTTGATCTCTTAGCCGCTTTCGACTTGGTCGACCATGAGATCCTATGTAACCACTTACAAAAAGCAGCCCATTTCTCTCGAGGCAACCGGCTGGATCCAATCCTTCCTAAACAACCGCACGATGAGTCTTCTCCCAATTAGCAGCAGCCGACCCATCGCCTATCACCTGTGGCGTCTCCCTGACCCTGTATAACATTTTCACGAAGCCCCTTTTTGATGATCTAGATGGTCTGGGTATCACCTACACTAACTATGCCGATGATACCCAGATCCCCATCCAGTTGACGGGGGGGATTATGACAAGGATTTGGCCTTTGTCAACAAAGTGTACCTCATCATCCAGGCATGGATGGTCTATGCCTGAATGATGACAAAATAGAACTCCTCATTCTAGGGTCTTCACATAACCTTAACAAATTAGACCTAAACTACTCCTCTTTCGTAATTGATAATAATATCACTGTAGCCAAGGAGGTCAAAAGCCTTGGCTTCTACTTAGATTCTCACATTCAATAATCAAGTTAATGCCATGGCATCCGCCACATCTTACACTTGCAAACTTATCAGAGCACCCAGACCATTCCTCTCGCCCTCTAATTGCATCACCCTAGCCAGGGTGCTGATCCTGTCCAAACTGGACTATTGCAATGCGCTTTATGTAGGATGCAACAAATATATCTCGAATAAAATTCAAATCCTACAGAATAACACCCTAAGAGCGGCCCTTGGCATCCCAAAGAAAGCCCACATCTCCGAGACTAGAAGATCTGTCAATTGACTCTCTACGAAAGACAAACTCTTCCTCAAATCTGTCTCTGACTCACAAATACCTCCACCAAGCAGCCCCTCAATACCTTATAACTAAATTCACCAGTTTCTTCCCACCCCACCAGAATGGTTAATTCCAATCTCCTCCTTGTGCCTAGATTTAAACGCACGATGTCTGGAGGGAATAGCTTTCCTGTAAAAGCAGCGCAATTTTGGAATTCCCTTCCACCTACTTGCAGGGAGGACCTCCCGGTCCATACCGCCAAATCAGATCGAAGACCATTCAGTGGCTTAAGAACCACGATATATAAAGCCTGCCTGCTGCGCCACTCTAATATGACTGTAAATCTGTACAAATAGGTGGTCAACTGATCTGCTTAGATACAATTCATGATATATCCTGCATTTTGTATCTGTATATTTTTGTAAGTGCTGCCTCTCCGGCTTTCATTGCCTTTGATGCTCCAGTAATGTAACCTCAGCTGGATTTCATCCCTATGTATATAACAAGCTTTGCAATCCTCTTGATGCCTCTGCGCCTTGCTACCCCCGGGTTAGGTGCGCACTATAAATAAATACAAATATACAATGTAATGCTCGACACCGCAGCATTTCCTGAATGCCCAGTTAGAAGTCCGGGTGCAACAGAATGAGCCTGATAATGTAATGCTCGACACCACAGCACTTTCTGATCCACTTTAAGTCATTTGGGTACATTATTTGTCAATACATCTGCATAACGTTAAGGCCATTGCACTATCCACATAAAAGCAACCCTTTTTTACCATGTCAAGCTAGTAATCGTGGCTATAAACTGGTCTTTAAAAGGCAGCTGATTTGTAAGTGGGTGCAGATTTGCTAAGTAACTGGACCTGTGTCGGGTGTCCCATCGCGCATCAGGGAGCCTCTGCCGCAGATGCTTGTTAAAGGGCTGTGGGTGGGTGGGGTGGGGCGGGAAATGTCTGTGATGGAAAGGTGACCCTCTCGGTCAGTGGGGCGGCCCAGAGTTCCCGGTCCATCCTGATAGATTGACTTTCAGCAAGCAACTGGTTGCTTTGGGTGGGGCCGGTGAGGCCAGATTGTCCAGCAGCCCGGCAGGCTTGGGACTGGCACCCATTGAGGTTGGACTTGTACTCATTCTGCCCGCTCTGATTAGGTTACTGTGCGCATCCCATGTATGCTTCATTGAGAGAGGTCCCGTCCAGCCGAGCAAAGAGCCAGATAGCTCTGAGGGGGCCTCTTTGATTGGCTGCTGCCCTGCAGTGTCGCCAGTCACGCAACTTGACGTACGGAACCGGTTTCTTGCCGTGTTGGCTCTTGAACTGATTAACCTGTTCGGCAGTTTCGCTGCGGCTCGGTCACATGCCTTGCTCGCTTCCCCGGCCACCCTCCGTTTCAGGAGGCCTGGGTGGTGCCCGTACTGTGGCCCACGATAAGGAGCTGCTCCCAGTCCAGATGGGGGCTAGAGGCCGATAACCTTATGGCATTCAAGGCGGAAGCTGCTTTTGTTTAAGGGCAAGCACACGTTTTTCCTTTCAGTAATCATTCGTTTGCAGTTCATCTGATGCGGTGGGCCGCCTTTAGGTTGAGCTCCCCTCTGTGTGGCATTGCACCTGAAGTGGAAGCAGTCCAGCCTGGTTTTGCTTTTGTCTTGGCATTTGATTTTTAAACGCGCGAGACGGTCTTCTACCTCCCCCTTGATTCTGTGCCGATCTTCCGGCCCACAGGATTTACAGCTGAACAGGCACAATATTGTCTCGAAATTGGCCTGTGTATAGAGTTGGTGTGCGGTACGCCAGAGCCTGTGGCGCAATGGCTTTGTACATGTTCCTTGATTGAAAATGCCTGCCACCCCAGAGAGATGTATGCTCTGTGGGCGAAACCCGCAGCCCTGTGATGCTAAAACGTTTGCACTGCCTAGGAACAGGCAAGCCAATAATGCATCTTTGTGTTGCAGTCTCATACACGGACTGCTTGTCGCGCCGTGATGCTGCACAGTGTTCACAGCAACTTGTCTTTCCTAAATCAAGCTATTGCTCTTTGCTGATGCTGCTTGGGCTGTCAAGGAGCTCTGAGGGCACGTATGATGTCCTTCTGGCTAGAGCATTTGCGACGAAGTGCCCTCCCAGTGCAGGACATAAAGTCTCAGCATATCCCTTCCACTGCCACCACTCCTGCAGACCTTTACACCCCCACTGCTTCCAAAGCGCGGACCCACCTTCCAATGCCCTCCACTCCCCGGCCCCCACACACACTGTCTCTGTGAGTGAGGTGGTGCGTTCTGCAGTGTGCTCATTGCAGAGGATCACGCTGCCTTACTCGCTTCCTGGCGAGATGTTTGCCCGGGCCTTCTTTTTCATTATTGCTCCAGGTTGTGTAGCTTGAGAACATCATGTAAAGAGGGCTTGTACAGTGTACCTCCGTCGTTGTGGTAGCCGCGAGGCATTGCTGAAAAAGTAGGAAGCCAAGAAGTAATTAGTTGGGTAGAGGGGGCGGGGTGAGAGGTGCTGATGCTGATGAGGGTAGGCTTGAAGTGCAAGAGTCCGGACTATCTGTGTGATCCTTCAAGGTTTCATCGTGAGACTTTACTATGTGGTTTTAATAAGAAAGTGGCCATCCCAAGGCCTGGCCAATCGCATCGCTGGGAGGCATGGTGGTGAATTTAAAGCTGCTTGTGGAGGTTATTGCGGTATTGGTTGGAATAAAGTCGTGAGCCTTGGGTAATGTGTGTATTGTAGGGGGGGGGGTAGGGAAGTAGGAGGTTAGTGAAGAAGCATGTGCTTGCAATTAGTCCCTGTCTGTTGAATGAGTTTAGTCATGTTCTCCATTGGGGTGGGCGGGGGTTTGATGAAGGCAGAGGGGCAGGGTTCCTTCTTTTGAAGGTAAGAGCAGGAAAGACTGGCCCGACTGAGTTTGGTGTCCCTAGTTTGATGGAGCTCTTGTGCACAGGTGCAAGGCAAGTATTGGTGAGACTTGCCCAAATGCCACCCATTTCAGTTTCGTCGTGGTTTGCCTGGGTTATTGTTCCCGTAGTTTATTGCAGTAAGATGTCTGGTTATTCTGGATGACATTTGGCTATTAGTGAGAGCTGCCCCGCATGCTTCTATTTGGTCCAGTCTGTGTGGATGGCATTCTAGACTGGGAGGCAGACCTGTGAATCGCCAAGTAGTTTGGATGTTTTCCAAAGGTGAGATGGTCGTCCACTGTGTGCAGATGCCTAGGGATTGAGTTCCAGAGAAAGAGCCGCCGTAGAGACTTATTCAGACCGTGCTTACTGCTGCTTACTGCTGCGGAGTGCTCGAGTTGACTTTTAGTGGGATTACCTCTGGGACTGGGCCCATGCAGTGAAAGGTGTGGTGCGTCGATACTTTGGATTGTAATTGCAGGTTGGGGGGCGGGATGGATCATCATCATCATCGTGTGGCTGCTGCATTACAAGTTGTTGGGGTAGTCTAGCCTGGAGAGCACGCGTGTGGTGACTGCCGGGATACTCTGCAGGAAGGCAACATAATGGCATGATCTGATGGATAGTTTGAAGAAGCGGCTGCACATGACTCATTTTTACTTGAGGCTCCAGTGAAGGCCCGAGCGAACTATGAGGAGCCGACTGATGTGATCATTCGTATGTTGTGGACAGTTTTCCCTTTTATGTGAAAAAGGCTGTGTGCTATCCACATTAGAAGACTGGTTCTTCAAACTTGCACCCCGGCAGCTGTCGGGTCACGTGCCCATACATTTCGCGACTGGCGTTAGAGTCGTCATTTGCACCAGTCCTAGAACATGATGGAAGGCTTTTAGGGATCATTGTCATGTGCCGCTAAAACGAAGCATTATTCCCAGACCGTTTTTAGAGCAAACGTCGCCCAATTAGTGTTGTATGGACTATCCGGGATCCAGCGCAAGAACCCAAAGAGTCGTCTGCATTCCTCCATCCGCTCCATCGAGTAGATCTCGAGGACAGACCTGCACCTCATGTGGAGCCTGGATGCGGCAAGAAAGGGCTGAAGCCTGCAAGCACACAGTTACCATCCCTGTAACATTTGTGATCACTTCGGTGTAAATGAGAAGATCATTCGCTTTGCAACTCCAGTGCCTCCAATGTGGTGAGCGGTAGTTAGTTAAGTGAGAGCAGACTGCATCTGTCGGGGTGCAACTATTTTAGAGTTTGGGAGCAAAAGAAGCTGACCTTAGCACCCTGCATCCTCCGCAGGTAACGAGCCCTAGCCAGGATCTCATCACCGGGGAGTCTACAAACCGTGAAACCTAAGCAGAGTAGGGTCATCTACTCCGGACCTGGAGTTTCAAAAATGGCTCTCCCCTTGAACTGTGATACATGTGTGCTCTTAGAATACCCAAGCACGCAGTATATTAAGCCACATGCCCTACAATGCACTTAAAAAAAGCAAACAAAACGTTTTCACCTACTCTCAAAACCTCCCTGTTGCCACCCTCGGTGTTCTCCAATTCAGGGGTCTACAGCTAAATGGAAAGATTAAGGGAAGAGAAGGAACAAGAAGGGCCGGTCTGCAAACTCTCAGTGAAGAGAGATGGTGCATACATACTGAATGCCCTGCCAGGATCGCTTTCCGACATCCTGGGTTCAATCTGACACAGTCTACATTAGAGTAAATGAGATGCATGTTGGTGAAGTTCCAATGTAATTGGATGAAAGTGCAACATTAGCCAGAGTGGTTCGAATGTTCGGAGAAAAAAAAATGCATGTCCATTAGGCTAATCCCTTCAACCGCTTTAAAAGAAACTTCATTAAAATAAGGCACGATTATAGTCACCCCTGCGGGTAAGGCGCATACAGGACTGGTAACAGTCCTGCCTACCCGAGCTTATACAGTCCAGAGTGAAGGTCTAACCGCAATGGGTATCAACAATTCATACTCCATGGATCAGTATGGGGGTGATAGTGAAAATAGGGGGCGGGGAGGGGGAGTTAGGACAGGAGATTGGCTGATGGTATTGAGCAGGCCCATTCGTCCAAAAAAAACAAAAAATGGCTGCCGCCATAGCCAATAGAAAAAGGGATCAGGCTAACTTTTTTATTTCAAGGGCAATGAGGACGAGACAGCACAGAGGCATCAGGCCTGCATGATTTTTGCGATGACTGGGTGGTCTACCTTTCTCACGTTCATTCCCCATCTCATGGAATAAAACCACCAACGATCACTCATATACGAAGTCAATCAAGGCTCCACAACTGGCCACTCCCTCTAAACCCTTTACACTTCCTCCACCAGACAATCCTTTGGGCTCTATCAATTTTCTGGACGACACTCGGATCTTTCACTACTCACTCCGGACCTCACTGCATACATTTCCGATTGCCGCCCCACTGTAATAGTTGCCACTGGAATTTCGACTTCTCAAGCCGGTCAGATAGCACAGAGAGTAGAGCGCTCACGTTCACATCCGTGGAGAGCATGCTGGCACAGGTTTGAATCCCGGCAGGGCCAAACTCGGCCTTTCATCTTTCCGAGGTCGATAAATGAGCCCCACACACCGTGGGTAATAAAAAGCAGCGCTCATATGCTCAGGGTTCGTAGCGCTATATAAATGCAAAATCATCATCCTGTGAAGTCCCCTACACACCCAAGGTCACGCACACACCCAGGCCTCCAACAGCCTCTCTCCTCTCAACAAATCTATCCATGACCTGTTCTGCCCTCCACGAAGGTACAGACTTGTGGTCTTTTGACAGCCATCTCAATTGTTACCATTGTAGCAATGCTACCTCTACTGCTGCCAACATTAACCTTCTACGATATGGCGAATCCACCCTCTCGTCACCAATCATACCTCCACAATCCTCAAAGTAATTTCGGTACTCAGCTGGACTCGCTTATTTTTAGGGAGTAGATACACTGCATATTTGTAGGGTTTGGCATAGGGGAGTGTGAAAACTGCTGAGGATTTGACTCACTGCAGAGTGCCAGTATATGATCTACTTTTTTTGTTCTTTTTCTCTGCAGAGACCGTACATGCGTGTATTGGCCCTTCTACGAGTCATGCATATTTGTATTTGTTTCGGAGGAGGTGCCGCAGAGTGGTGGTTTCTCCCACTTGCGGCGTGGCCTTCGTGAAGCATGCTGCAGGGCAGGCAGTTGTTCACTCCCATTGGAGTGCTGTTGGTGGTTGGGCTATGGTACTGCTGTTGTGCAGGTATTCTGCCTGCACGGACACAGGCTGGCCCAGTTGCTTGGATCATGGGTGTCCATGGGTAGCAGACTGGGACACACGAGGGAGTGTGCTTCCTGGTCTGGCAGGCCCAGTGCTTTATTTCTTGATTTACTTCTCATTGGCATGTATTCAATTTCTTTCTTTCCTGGATGTCTTGCTTGGTTCTGGTGCTCTCCTAGCTGCTGCGCTGGTGTATGAATGTCTGTCTGATGCTTACATTGTTTGTGTGCTGTGTGATAGGAACGCGGTGTGCGGTGTGCGCCTCAGTTCATTGATGACCAGAGTGAGCATGGCTGGTGGGCACTGGTGTGCCACATGGCATGTACGTCTTTGCTTGGTAGTTAAAGCCTTCGATTATTGTTGGCCCTTCCTGTGGCTTTTTCGGTGCCCACCAGCCAGCTAGCTCTCAATGGTCCCCGGTGGAGCTCAAAAGCACACACTGCTTTTTACTTGCGCTCTAGAAGGGTGCACCTACACTCGAGCAGCAGCCAGGGCCACATACAAGAGGAACAGACCAATTAGACTCCACACCCTGCCCCACCCAGTAATGCAACTCCGGCAGGGACCAACTAAATACAGACCTGGCAACCAGAGGTCTCCCATACGTGAAATTTGGGCCCTGCTTCTATTGATCTCTCGCCTAGAATGGAAGACGGCACTCTCCCCGTTATTCATCTATTGTTCACTTATTTATCTGTGCTCTTCCCAGATGGCTTTGTTGCTTCATTGATATTCCTTTCTTGGTCACGCATTTATCACAGATGCCATCGCTTTTCTCAATAGTTCTTCCGCTCTGCCTCACCTGTACACACTTGTTACTCTAGTTCCTGCTCCCCAGATATTTTGGACTATGTCTCACATGATCCCTCCCCATTGACCATGCTATCTATGGCTGATGGGAGTTGCAGTCCCCCCCCTCACCCCTCCTCGTTCTTCTCTACTGTCCTCTTCACACTCGCATGTGGAAATCTGGATGCCTAATGTGGAAACTTGCTTTCCTTCTCACAGCATATACTCTGTGGAGTCCATCCTTGTAATGGTGTAACCCACCTCCTCATCCACTCAGACTATTTCGGCCTTTGTCCGCCATCACCTCCGACGCCAATGGTCCACTTTGACTGTATCAATCTGCCCCTTTTTTTTTAAATGAAAAGATGTAGGGTTCATAGATCCGCTAACGCTTCCCTTTCTCTTGTGGAGCACCTACTCTTCTCATTCCTGAAAATCTGGATCCATTTGCCATAATGTGTTGAGAACGTCTGACCCGTTCTCGGCTTTCTGAGACCACATTGCAACCATCACATCGTCTCTGGTAATCCATACTCCAACTGTGTTATTCCTTGCAAGTACCGGTGCTAAGCAACTCCCATTCCATGCATATGCTTGCCCTGTTTATGCGTACTTCTCGTTCATAGTTTTCTGTATATGTGTTTAAACTGCTCTAGAGAGTATTTGGCCATTCCTAGGAATGCCATTAGTGGTTTTTTAGTCTTGGTACACTATGGTTTTTTATAGTCTGCACTAACGAGATGCCTTCTCCGCTAATTCAATGTCCCAAATACTCCACATTATATTTCCTAAACTTAAATTGCAGCGAGAACCCCTTTATTAAAGTTCTAATACCGACCTTCATCTTTCATCACGAACCACACTCCTATTGGCTTTCCCCGATAATTGTTCCCATGGTGTGCTACAAAAGGGCCAAAGGAGGCACCAAGACAAATGACTTCCCCTTAAACTGAAGTCGCCCATCAGGGGTTCTAAGGGCGGTGCATTTCTGTGAATTGGTGTGGTCTTGCATGATATGGTGGTAGGTCACAGTCATGTCTAGGATGGTAAATACCCATGATATTACCAAAGGGACATCGTGTTATGATTGTGGAGGTCTAAACAGTCTTTGCCTCGTTGCTCCAACGTGTATTTCTTCTGCAGCCAGTTTCAGTATTCCTCTGGAAATGGGACATTACGCAGCTTGTGTGTCACTGGCATGTGTGTCTTAAGGCCCACATCTCGCATTTAATACATCCTTTGAGACCAACCACGCCCACCCCCTTAGAGTCTACTTTCCTCCACCTTAATTTGTGCCACAGTTTCATTTTTTTAAAGCAAATTCCAAAGCACAGGTGCCAGCTGAGAAGAGACGCGTGCCCTTGGTTACATAGATAGTCCTCCACAGGGCATCTTACTTAAATTGTATTTGCTTTTCAAGCATACGGAGTTAATTCAGTTGGAATGTTGCTAGATTCACCAGGTCTTATACGTGGCTACACCATGGTGCCTCATTTGCATTTGCCACTAGTCATTTAGAGGTGGAGAGTGCATTTTTTTTTATGGCTGGCCAGTTGCTTGCAACTTCATCCTGGTGTACACCATAACGTTTTTCTTAATTCCGCAGTGTGCACGGAATTATGGTTACTTGAGCCCCCTAACTCAGCAGGACCTCTACCTTCATTCCTGCACCCTCCAATTTTGCACAATGGCTATCATTGCACTTTGTTTTCGGTCTGTATAAAAACTGCCACCAATCAACCTGATCCGTAATCAGGTGTACATTGCTGTGTGAGTTGTTCACAGGGCCTTTGCTCACATATTCTGCAAACCACTTTATACCAAGCATTCCAAAGAAGGAGCAACAGGACCAATATCCCTGTATCTAAATCACATCCTGGTAGCTCTTCTCGATTCTGGTGTCTTAATGAAGGGTCTCTCTCTTTCTCTCTCTCTATTTCTTTCTCTCTCTTTCTCTCTCTTTCTCTCTCTTTCTCTCTCTTTCTCTCTCTTTCTCTCTCTTTCTCTCTCTTTCTCTTTTCTAATTTTTAATTGTTGCTTTAAAATTCAGAAATTAGAAGTTCTAACAATTAAAAATCAGTTAATACACCTTTAGGACTCTTGTCTGATTTTTTTTTTTTCTTTTTTCTGTCAATTTCCTCTCAATAATACCCAACATCATTGCTAATTAAGAATCCGAGTTTGGATATTACCCCACATACATCTATTCCAGGTAGACTCCCTTGACAACCCCACATACATCTATTCCAGGTAGACTCCCTTGACAACTCACAATCCCCATTAAGGTAGCTGTAGAATATTCTGAGCCTAATGTACAGGAATTGTGGGAGCACCTAATTCTTGAATTCTGCCACAAAACAGTCAATTTCCTGTATGAAGATGACCTGGTTTTTTTGTCCCAATATTGTATTTTCATTGGTGGGAAGTTGATTAAATTATACAGCATATTTATTTTTCTTCTCCTACTTTGACACAGATCCATAAACGTGGATAGTAGGCAATTCATCGTGCTGATGGTTTCCTAGCCGGAGTTATTCCTTGATTCTTCTTCCATTCTTTTGATTCTGCTGTATCTGCAATACAGCTGTACGTCTAGTTGATCGAGAAGACGTCAGTGGTGAAATGCAGTCACTTCGTGGCTTCCTCGATTGTATGAGGGCGAATGAAACATCTTTGCCACCTTCAACATCCAGACCTCGCGAAGGCAGGACCCCAAGACAACCGGGCACAGCAGAGTTGCAGAAGCGCAACAACCCAGATGTGTCGAGGCCAAAACTGTTAGCAGTTAACTGGTCATGGGTGCACAGAATGGCCGCCAAAGCAAGAGCTACCACAGTATAGAGCAATTGTCCACAATCTTTGAATCTTCAGATGTTTTGGACTGCAACTCCCACTGGCCCTAATCCGAATAGTTAAAGGTGAGAGATCAAGGGAGTTGTAGTCTAAAACATCTAGAGAGCCATAGGTGCCGACCTCTGGTACAGCGTCTTGGGAGGAGAGCCTACTCTAGGCTGCACCTCTGGTGGAGACTGGGTATTGGGGCAGCGGGCAGAGCACCATGGGGCAATGGCAAGAACCCAGTGCACGGCAAAGACAAATAACGAGAATGGGCAGGAATGCTGGAGCTCAAGTTCAATGCGAGGTCAGCAGACCATGGAATGGCAGTCACTCGAGTCCAAGTAATCCCATAAATGGTGAGTCTTGCATTCCTTTCTGAAGTGCCAGAAGCAAGGAGGGAGTGCCACATGCATGCCTCTGTAGGGCCTACTCCTGCCATCATGCTTCCATCTCTTGGGGTGCCCAACAGCAAGCAATTAGATGGGCGAAACTCGAGGCCCTGGCACGGTCCGACTTCTTGATGGTAGCAATAAGGGCCCAGAACCTCAAATGTCCGGTGGATAAAGCAAAGGATTGTGTAGGCGATCCGTGCTTCAGTCTGGTGCAAGTCCTTGTGTCTGAGTCGCAGTGTGAATCTGTCCACTTTATTATGAATCACCTGCAGGTGGTGAAGCATGGACATAGATGGGGTGCGATAGGAGTCCGGTCTCAACAGGAACAAGGCATTTGTCACTTCCTGATTATGGGAGAAATTGAGAAGTGACAAATGGACCGAAGATGCAGCTGGAAATCTTCTTTCTTAGAATTCTAGAGCCCGGCGGTGTAGGCGAGGGAGTTACCAAACATCACACCCATTTCCCTTTCTGTAACAAGAAGGATGGTGCATGGGTGGACAAGGAAAAGGTAGAGCAAGAGGGATAGAAAAGCCAAAGCAAATGATTTCTTTCAGCCGTATTGAACTTCCATTCCAGGACACAGGAGAGGCAGGCAGAAATGAGGCTGTGTGCTGGGGAGGAGGCACAATATAAATAGTATCTGCGTGGAACTAAAACATCCAGTGTTTGGTGTAATGAGATCTGTGAGATGTGGGGAGGGCGAAGACTCTGCTGTTAGAGATGGCAGGAGGGGGGTGGAAATGGGAAGGAACTAGGCCTGACCATCTCTTATCAAGAGAGGATGATGAGATATGTTCTAGGGCCTTCTCTTTGATGCTGATACCGGCAATGTGAGGTGGTTGACTGTGTCCTCCCTTCTGTTTAGGGGCACAGTGGAGTAACCTTGTGAAAAATGTTGTGTGGTTGGGTAAAACGCCATTGTCCCCCTCCGACCCCGCTGACTCCCCCCCCCAAAAAACACGCACGCACGCACGCACACACACACACACACACACACCCCTCTCCTCCCCCCCCACACACACACACCCCCCTCTCCCACCCTCCTCTCCTGTAAGACGTGGACTTGTAGTGTTGGTCCTGGTACAATATGTTGTCTTCACTGAATGTAAGGAGTTGGAAGAAGGCCGTCTTCTCCTCTAACTGTTGGTGTTCCACAGGGCTCTATCTTGGGTCCTCTCATCTCCACACCTCTTCTCTTGGGTCACTAATTACCTCTTTTGGCTTTTCATACCATCTCTTTGCAGACAACCATCAGATCTTTTTTGCTGAACTCTCCTCTGATCTCTCTAACAAAATTTCAAATTGTCTCTTTGCCTTTAAATATTGGATGGCTTTGCACTCTGATGTTAAACTCTACCAAAACAGAGGTCCTCTTTTTCCCTGCCAAATACTCTCTTCCCCCACTCATCTCTTCCCCTGCCTATCCAATTCCGACCTGGAACTCTTACTCCCTTACTCTTCAGCTGGAAGCCTTGGCATCATCTATGACATTTCTCACACCTTCTTCTACGTCTCATCTCCAAAACTGCAACGGCGGCTCGCCTCAACCTCCTAAATCTTGTAGACTGTTCGATGAAATTTGGGTGAGATTCTTGGAAATGTACCGACTTGTCAAATTCTGTATTTAGAACTTTGAGAAGATGGGTTGGGGAATGGGGGGCATCTGTTGGGGTGTATTTGCATTGTACTGTATTGTTTCCTCATTTATGCTGGAAAGTTGTTATAAGCCAAATAAAAAATATTTTTTTTTTAAATTCCTAAATGTTATTGGAGAACTGGGAGAACATTTTATTTGAGTTACGGAAGTTTTGGGTAGCCCTCCGGTGCATGAGAAACTGGCGGGGCCTTAATGATAAACCTCTTGTTTCGATCCCCTTTACTTCGCGTTACTCCCTGCCAATATGGAGTGCCTGAAGCCCCACCGAACCAAGTGGGGGCAGTTAGCACTGGGCAACATCAAGCCCACCCAAGGAGTGCTCTCTGCGTCCTTGCCCTCATCGGGACATGGATCAGACGGCGGCTGAATCACTTCCCAGGCAAGGAGGGGCACAAGCTAAATCTATTAGGGGAGCTGCGTTGCTCATATACAGAGGCGTGCCTGCCATTCCATATGCCACCTGGGAAACAAGTAGTGTTCGAACAAACTATCTGTGGGTGTGCTACATGCCTGTTACATTGTGACAGTGGCAAACGAGCATCGCTTGGCCAAGTCCATCTCTGGGCAAGGATATATTGCAACGCAGAACAGTCTTGTTCCCAGCACTGGTCATTGGGCCGGCTCTCGCCGGCTCCGAGATCTGGCACAAGATGTGCAGCCGGATCTCAGGATCCGGCCAAAGCCACCAAACCTATGCTCATCCTGAGTAACTGCAAAAACAAAAAAGTGCCCGCTACCGCCAGGAGTAGGGAGGCGGAGCAGCTCTCTGCAGAGCTCGCGGTCTAATCTGCCCTGTACTGTTTGTGGTCAGTGCTCGCACAGGGCAGATTAGATATCTGAGCCCCCACCTTGGTGGGTTCAGAGTCTAATCTCCCCGACGGTGCAAGTGGACTGTGCATACTGCACAGACTCTGGTGCTTTTCATTTTCATTGTACACCCAGTTTTCTTAGTTGGTTATACTTATTTGTATAACCAACCAAGAACAAACGCCAGAGAGATGCACGGAGCCACCACACATTCAAATCTGACCTCTCAAAAATGCAGCACACAAGATACGTTATATATTATGTGATGTGCTGCATTTTTTGAGAGGCCAGATTTTAAGGCGTGCTGTCCCCGGTGACCCTGTGTAATTTGTCTTGTCTTGGTTCGTGCACGGAGTAGAAGTGTGGTTTGTGAGTGATGCTGAGGGCACATTTTATGCGTCTTCATACTGGCTGCCAGGGTTGGACTGGGGCATAAAAATGTCTCGGCTCCAATGCAAATGTGGCCCACAGTTGCACATGGCCATTCATTCCTTTTGTTCCAGAATGTTTGATATTGCTGTTTTAAACTATAATTTTGGACATTTCATTTGATTGGAGGTCAACTGCCTCCACTCACTCCAAACCCTGCCTCCTCACTCTGCCTCCCCATGACTGGATGGATGATGCTAAGGCGAACCCTTAATTGTGCTAGGCTTAGCGGGATGGAGGTGTCTGGCCTGAGGCGCCAGGGTTTGGCTGGGCACACGAACACCGATATTCCCCTGAAGCAACGAAGAAGCTGTTGGATGTGCCCTGTTTTAAATGTACCTATTTAAATTCTGTGCCAGGAGTGGATTTGGCATTCTGCCCCTTTACTGGTGGTGGCTAACTTCTGATAAATAAAATGCTGAGTCTGCCATGGTAGAATTGAAACATACAACCTTGAGGCAGGGGAGCAACAAAACTTACATTTCGAGGGGGGGGGGGTGGCTAAGTGGTGATGGGAGGGGCCACTTCAGAAAATAGGTGAGGCACACTTGGAGGCTCCGCCCCCACTGTTCTACCCCTCCATGTTCTGGTGTGGGGGACCAACTATCAAATAGTAGATTTTAAAGCGCAATATGCAGAGAAGCGATGGAAGTCTTTCTTGAAAGTAGCAGCTTCAAAGTTTTACTGCGTTTGTGCAAGTACATTTTTCTGAACAAACAATAACGTCGCCATTTTCGGGAAAGGCTTCCCTTCTCTCTCTGCCTAACAAAATGCAAGTGCGCACATCCAGGGGTGCACCTAGGCTAAAGTTTGGGCGTAGGCTAGCCCTTCAAATGTTGGGAGAGGCACTAATTTCAGAGAGGGCGGGGGAGGGGCAAACTTACTTGGGTGGGGGCATCTAATTTCTTTATGCATTCTATTGAGACTATTCGAGTGCAGCTCTAATGTTAAAATCGGTTAAATCTCTCGAGCCTGAAAACGCCCACTTCTTGCAGATCCTGAAGGTCCTAGAAGGTGTGAAAATGGCAGATGGTGTGCAATGAATTACTCCATATCCGAGCATAACAGGACATAGCAGAGTGTTGGGCAGTGCTCTAGATGGCCCAAGCAACTTGAGTGACTGTGAGCAACAGGGGAGAAAATGAAACGTAATGTTCGTTCTACCACAGGTAGTTCGCTATACTAGAATGACTGGCTGGTGAGACTGTCTGCCTGTCAAATCAAGTGATATGAGACTGGGGGAAGCCCAGCACAGCAATAATGCAATTCTATGTGAGAGTATTGGAGCCACTAGCAGAAGAACACAAGGGTACACCACTTTGTCCCTACACTTATTAAAACAGCCCTATTGTAAGGGTGTAAATGTAATCACTTAAAAGCACTCCAATTTTTGCAGTCAGTCAAGGTGAGATTACATTATTTGCCCGGGATCAGATACTTGCGCTAAAGAGTGAAGCAGGGATTTTAACCCACTCTGCAATTTGGGCACGGCCACCTTCTTCCACGCTTTACTTGGAACAAATATTTGTTTTGGTATCGAGGCCTACCATAATACTGTCTGCTAGAGTTTACTTGCAAAATACACAAATTGCATAGTAACAGCCTATGCCTGTAACTAAGCTTTAAGTATTCTTGTTATGCTGTGCGCCCAGTTACCTAAGGGTTTGGTGCGCCCTACAAATTAATAAACAAACAAAGCATCATGTAAATCCTCGGGTGGGGGGGGTGGGAGGGGATAACTGGCAATGCTTGATCATAATGCGGCAATAGGACTGTGTTCCTGATCCTTTGAACTGTTAAAGGCTCAGCATGGAAGCCCCGCCCATAGCTAACAATTCGTGGGAGCGGGGAGAGACTTCAGCCCGGCCAGTTCAATGACGTTGCATGCCTGCCTTGAAGTTACACACAAATGACTGCAACCGGTGCATTAACCGGCTCACTGACCACCTTTACCAGGTTTGGACTTTGTGACCTGCAAGTTGCACACATGTGCATGCTTTATACACTGTCCCTGCAAAGAATGTGATGGGGTGTTAATAGACTTATTTCCCTCATTCCATGTTAACGCCACATTCTTAGACCTACCAATCTCTAGATGGTTGGTCTAAGCTATTTTACTCTCTGTTTTGAAAGAGTGAATTATTGGGGGTGAAGGGCTTTACTGGCTGGTAATGTCCATTGGACCCATGTTAAAGGCTGAGTGAAGTGAGGGTCTTAACGCGGTTTGCAAGTAACACATTTGTTTTGCTTGCAGGTTTAAAAAGAAAAAAGAAAAACAAATGTGGGTTCCATGCACTTGGTAAAGGAGCCCCTCTTCTAGGTTCATGGTGCCAATAAGAGAAGTATGGGCTGTGGGGTTGCAGGAGCAGGTTTAGAGGGGGCAGAGCAGACTGTGAAGAGGTTTTATTTTTAAAGCGTGGGGACTAGGAGCGGGTCGTTTTGCAAAATGTACAGGAATTGTGGGAGCACCAACACTATGAAGAGCGCCGCCCTTCCCAATAGTGTCATGGGAAGAAGCACCCAGTGTCGGACATCATTCACAAACCGGTTAACAATTGGGTGTAGGTTATCAGGAATATAATTTGCAATGTCTTGAGATCTGGATTCCCAGATAACGGAAGCCATCACGTTCAATCCAATATGGGCACCCTGGTGGTATTGCATATTCTCTTCCCTTCACTGGGAAGAAGACTGACTTCTCCCAATTAACCCTCAGACCACAAAACACTCTGTAGTGTGCCAACATCTCCGTGACCACCGGGAAAGAGTGGGCAGGGTCCCTCAAATATATTAGGAGATAATCGGAGTATAACGAGAGCTTTTCCTCCTCAGACTGGCCAGTGGCACCCCAGCCACGTACCAGCCTGACGAACCTACAGTGCCAGGAGCTCCATCTGGAGCGCCATCCATTGGCCCTAACTTCCGCCTGCGGGGCTTTGTAGAGTAGTTTCACCCAATTCAGAAAGGTCTCCCCGTAACCCATCCTGCGCATGACCTCCCAGATGCTCGACCATATTACAGAGTCAAACGCCTTCTCGAAGTTCATCGCCGGAAAGGGGAGGGGAGTGTCCAGAACTAGGGCTCGTTCCAGGAGCAGGTGGAGTCGCCATAGGTTCATGCATGTAGATTTGCCTGGCATAAAACCGCACGGATTGTGGTGGACCAGCGAGGGCATGACTGCCTGCAGTCTGGTAGCCAGGACTGTTGCAAGGATTTTGGCCTCCCCATTGATCAGAGATTGGCCTGTAAGAGGCACATAGTTCTGGGGGTTTACCCGACTTCAGAATCACCACTATGCTGGCTCTTCGTAGGTCTGAGGGGATGGTTCCCTGGTCTCTACTATGAAGAAACATCTCCCGGAGGGTGGGTGCCATGGTTCCTCCACCCAACTTCTAGGTTTCAACCAGGAAGCCATTTGGACCCGGTGCTTTCCCGGAGTGCAATTGGGCAATGGTATCCGCCACCTCCGAGTCAGTAAGGTCCCTATCCAATTGGATACATTGAGATTCCTCAGCTATCAGAGGTACAATGTTATTCAGTATGGAGGGGTCCACTGGATCAGTTGGTCCCTTGTAAAGTGCTACCTAGTAGTCTGCGAATGCCTCCGTTATATCGGAGTCCTGCTGCACCAGCTTGTGTTGTGTTTTTAATTTCCCTAACATGCCTGTGACCCTCACCTTTTTCTAAGCAGGCCAGAATCTTGCCTGCCTTAGCTCCCTGTTCGTACATGCACACCATCACCACTTCGTGTGCATGTCTGGCATTATCTAGCACTATGTTCGGGAGGCACTCCTTAGCCTTTAGGAGAGATCGGTGTGTGTCCGGAGTGGCATGCAATATGTAGCGTGCATCCCAGTCATTTGCTGCTGTTTTGCCTTCCTTTACTTGCAGTAGTTATTGTTGCTTTTTTTTTTTTAGCCGATGTCCAGGACTTCTCCCGGGAGCACCGTTTTGTAGGTTTCCGATAGCACAGTGGGGTTATCGACCGTGGGGGAATTAATTTCAAAGTACTCGGTGGTTTTCTCCATAATGTAGTCAATGAATTCAGGGAATACGAGATGGTAGCGATTTATTCTCCATGGTTTGGGAGAGGGTTAGGTCTATTAGTGTTTAGTTCTATTAGCAGGGGGGAGTGGTCTGAAATGTCACGTGCCAGCATTGTCGCATTGGACACTCGATACGCCCCTAGAGCTGGAAGAAAAAGAAATTAATCTAGATCGTGATGCATGGGCCCCGGAGTGGAACGAGTAGCCCCGATCGTGTGGGTGAAGTAGCTTCCATATATCACAAAAAGACCCATGGGCGATTAAAAATGTAGCCAGCCTAGTGGGGATGTTAAGTTTTCACCCACGTGTGTGGGTACGGTCTGTGGCTGTGTTCATTACGTCATTAAAGTACCCCCCCCTCTCCCCCAAGTATCCATAGATCCAGCTGATGTTTTGTGTATATGGCCATTATGTCTTCGGAGTTCTCCCCCAAGCGCTGGTGGCGCATAAACAGCCAGTATGCCCAGTGTTTCTTCCCCCAATGTACCCTGCATCACCACAAACCTCCCCCTGAGGTCCTGTTCTATTGAGGTTAGCGTGAAGGGAGACGTTTATGCAAAAGGATCAAAACCCTGTGGGAGCCCATAGTAAATCCGGCGTGCATCGCCATTCAGTAATTTTGTTTTATGAAAAAAGGTGCAGTTTGAGCCTGCCAAGTGCATCTCCGTAAGTGGGCAATGTCCGGGGAATGCCTGTTCAAAAATTGGTAGACTCGGCGCCGCTTGATCCCAGACATTGACATTCCATGTCAGGAGTTTAAGGGATTTATAAGCCATCGTAGGCATCAAGAAGCTCTGAGTGGGTGCCATATGTGTTTATAGACTATCGCCCTGGTGCGGGAAGTGCCTTTTTGATACCTGGACCTGCCTAGGTAAGTGCATGCATGGGATGTGATAAACCCACAATACATAACAACTATAACTGCCCACCAACAATCCTCCCTCCCACCCCATACTCCACCCAAGGCATCTGTCACTCGAACAATGCTTGCCAAACTATTGCGATGGCAGCGATTACAAAGAACATAGCCTGCCTCAAGGCCACTTGCGCAGGCTTGGGCGATGCTAGGCAGTCGGTTCCGCTGCCGTCTGTGCCAGTGCCCAGCACACACAAGAGGGAGGAGAGGAAGGGGAAGAGTGGGAGAGGGGGGAGTGAAAGGCGATTAGTGGCCTCCGCGGCTCGCTCTGCCACTGTGGTAATACTTTGGCAAGCTCAAATTTAAAATTCGATGAGTATTGCTAGAGGTCCTGTACTGCGTAGCATTGCAGTTCATCACAATTCCCTAGGTTATTTCATTCAGGCACCTGCCTTTCGGGGTCCACATCCTGTTCCGGATCGACTTGTTCCCGTAGTTCTGGGAGCCTCTCGGGAGGGGCACGGTCTGGTCGGGCAGGACCTCACCCTTTGGCCTCTCGGTTTTGTGGTCCAGTCGCACTCCATGTGGTTTTCAGCTGATCTCCAGGCCTCGTGCAGGTCGTTGAAGTGCACTGTAGCCCCTTTGTGGTAGATTTTAAGTTTGGCCTGGAATAGCAATCCATATTTCATGTTCATGAGGGATAGTTGCCTTTTCAGTGGCTCAAATGATTTTCGAGTGCGCTGCACCTCACGGGAGTAGTCGGAGGGGTGGGGGTAAGGCAATCCGGGAGCCATTATGAGTAATCGTTCCTTTCTTGCGAGCCATCTGGAGAAGCGCATCTCTGTCCCGGTAGTTTAACAGTTTGGCAATTACTGTTCTAGGCGGTGCTCCTGGGGTGGGCCTACCAGACGGCATCCTGTGAGCCCGCTCCACAGAGAATAATTTGAGGAAGGATTTGGGCGCAACAATATCCGCCAGCCATTGCTCCAAGAAGAGCTCCATGCTGGGTCCCTCCGTTCCCTCCGGCAGCCCGAGGATACGCACATTATTGCGGCGTGACCTGCCTTCTCCCTTGTCATCTTGGGCTTCTAGGATCTTCAGGCGAGTCAGTGCTTGTGTTAATTGTTGGTTAATGCCATACCATCTTCCGCCCCTGAGATGCGCTCTTCCGCCTCTCCCGTAGGGGAGGAGAGCTTCTGCAAATCATGTCGGAGAAAGGAGACCTCTGCTGTGATGCCGTCCATCTTTTCTCCATCGAGGAGCGGGAGTCGGCTATGGCAGCCATCACGTCCTTCAGCAAGAAGGTATCCCCTGTGATGGACGCTTCGGAGTGTGGTGTTTGGTCTGCTGGTACAGGAGTATTGGTAATCGCGTATTGGTCCATCCTGCTTTGCGTAGATGTCTTCTTAGGTTTATCTTTGCCCATATTGTGAAGCAGGGGGTTGTGATGTCCTTCGCCTTGGTGCAAGAGTGTGATAGGTAGTTGAAGGTTTGTGTGATATTCAAAACATTAGGACCGGGGAGTTCAGTGGATGACAGCTCTGCGGGTCTGCAACACGTGGGGAGAGGGGGCTCGTAAAACCAGCCCTCTCCTCCCACGCAGCTATGCCAGTATGTCTCTTGTCTGCAGTCCGATTGGCCTGCGTGGTTTAATATCTGGAGGACCATGGAGATTGCTGCAGGTCAGCCCCGCCCGCTGGGTTCAGGACAGTACACACCTATCTTCTGTTGTATCCCTGTCCACAGGGTTCATTGTTGCGGGCAAATAATTGGGGGATAATCGACTGAGAACTGCTGTTGTATATGCTTCCTCGACTCGGGCCGTGTAGATTAGGATGAGTGCCGTTCTTGTCCATGGCGCAGCGATAGGGTAGGTCTGGACTGTGTCCGTCCGGTATGCGGGGCTCCGCATCAAGTCCAGGCTCGGGGGCTGAGCCCTTGTCAGTTCTTAAAGAGTGAGGCCTGAGAACGAAGCAGCCGCGTTATCTTCAGTCGAGGCAAACCCAGGAAGTGCCTTATATTGCGACGGTGTATCTCTCAGTGCGGGCAAGTCAGTGCATATCATGCGACATCCGATCACTAGTCTGGGGCCTGAGTCTGTCTTTCTGGTGTGGCTGGAAAGTTGGTTGTCGCCAAAGGTTGCATGCACCTATTAATTAGATCAGGGTGAGCAGCGTTCCCGGGTCGGGGTATTCCGATGCTGCTTAGGCACACCTTCTCCTAGTATAGTTGTTCACCCCCAGGCATTGGCCCTGGGGATGTGAGGGGGGTGGTAATGTTTCTCAGGACCCAGGAGAAGCCTACACCTCTGTAGCATGCTCGATAGCCCCGCTGCAGCTTTGAGGCGAGCATTCGTGCCGTTGCACTATCCTGTGGCAGGCGCGTGGCATATGCTGAGCGCGGTTTAAGTACTACGGAGCTGTATTGGGGGTGGGGGCTTGGTGTTGGACTGGGCTCATCGCTTGCACCATCGGGCAAAGGACCTGATCCTGGTCCTCCAGATGATTGGTCCTCGCAGTCTGAGTATGCCGCATCGGCTCTCATGGGGGTGGGGCGGGGGCGCATCAGCTGGTAGGACAGCCCTCTCCAGATCCGGTCCAAGTGTCCCGCCGAAGATGTGCACTCAAGGGGCCAATGTGTTTCCTCACGGCGACCGGAGCATCAAGTCACAGAGCCAGTGGGGTCTGCTGTTGAGCCCCCCGGTCATGACGCAGTGCCTCACTCCGTTCCGTGCAGACTGGGTGGTCACAGCGGGAGGCTTCCCCAGAGCTGCTGCTGGTCAGGTGGGGGCTAGACGTCCCACCAGGTCTGGCACAGTGGATGCAGATATTATGTGCACCGGTTTAGTTCGACTCCCAGCGTGCTCTGACCTCTACCACACCGTTACGGTAGAGTCATCGTTTAAGGTGCCACTTCTTCCCCGCTCCGAGCAGCGCCAGCCGCCATTTTGTGGAGGTCTCTACTGCCGGCGGTTATGCCTCTCTTCGCCAGGCATAACTCCCTTCACCAGCAAGTATTAGGGTTCTTCTTCCAGCTACGCACTCCTGGCATGCTTCTCTATCGGTAGGTGTACTTTTACAGAACGATTCTTGCCAAAGAAACAGGATATTCTGCAGGATATTATCGGCCGTGGGAACTACGTAGGACTGGTGTACGCATCGCTAACCTGCTGGACATACCCCCCCCCCCCCCCACGCTCCCTGGCTGCCGTTAATGTTAAAGGTATTTGTACCTTGCACCATCAGCACTGGAGTGGTCCCCAGGCGCTCTAGTGGATCTGGAAAGGAGGGTGTGAAAAAAAGGGGGGGTGGGAAATAGGAGAGGAAGAGCTGTGATGTTCTGTTGATAGCTTCAGTTCGGTTTGCATTGTTCGCTGAGCTCGGGTGCGATTTTCGGGTTGGTGCGATTCCGTTGTGCTGTGTTGTGGGGTTTGCATGATGTTGCAGTGTGAAGTTTGTGCGGGTTACTGTGCAGAGAAGTGCTTTTCGTTTCTGTAGAAGTGTAGAGTGGATAGCTTTTCTTTTTCCTTCCCCGCTTCTTCCTCTTACCTCTTTGCCGATTTCACATTAAGTGTGCTAGGCTTCGATTTCTGTCTAGTGGTGGTGCATGCTAAACCTCAATTCTGTTTTGGAGTGCATGGAGAAACCCAGTGGTGGAAATGGAAAAAAGTTGGTGGGGGAATCCCACAAGGGCCGGGGTGGGGGTGGAAAATCGGTGTCCGAGGTGGGGCTAAGAGGGGGCAGAGTTGGCAGTTGACCTCCGATCAAAGGAAATGTCCAAAATAATAGTTTAAACAGCAATATCAAACATTTTGGCACAAAATGGAATAAATGGGCAATTGTGGGCCACTTTCGCATTGGAGCAGAGACAGTTTTATGCCCCAGTCCAACCCTGGCAGCCAGTATGAAGACGCATAACATTTGCCCACAGCATCACTCGCAAACCACACTTTTTTACTCTGTGCACGAACCTAAACAAGACAAATTACACAGGGTCACCGGAGCCAGCGCACATTAAAATCTGGCCTCTAAAAAATGCAGCACATCACATAATATATAACGTATCTGATGTGCTGCATTTTAGAGAGGTCAGATTTGAATGTGTGCTGGCTCCGTGTGTCTCTCTGGGGTTTGTTCTTGGTTATCCAAATAAGTATAACCAACCAAGAATAAACACCAGCGAGACAAAGGAAACGGGTGCACAATGAAAATGAAAGCACCCGAAGGGAGAGCCCAAAATAACAAAAATACTACGTGCAATGTGCACAGTCTGCTTGCTGTGCGAGCACTGTGCAGATTGGATCGGGTGCTCGGCAAGGAGCTGCTCTGCCACCAGCCGTTGCGGGCGCTTTTTTTTTTTTTTTTTTTCTTTTTCTTTAAGTAACCCAACGCAGAGCATGGTTTTGGGGGCTGACTCTGGCTGGATCCCGAGATCCGGCTACACATCTGGTGCCGGATCTCGGATCTGAGTTGCTGAGTCTGAGAGTTGTGGATCATAGGCGGAGTAGTGTGGGCCCCCCTTTGCACCTGTCCCCCCACCATTCCCTGGTACCTGCTAGTAGGCAAACATAACACAGACACTTTTGTACGTGGAAAATTATTGGCCGTAGGCTTGTTTTTATTTTCTACAGAAAATAACAACCACTCACTCATCATAACAAACCAAAATGACATAATTCGCTTTTGGGCACCTCGTGTCCAGGGTTTGTGGATGCCCAGCCTGGTCCTAGGCTGTTCTTCGTTACCCAGGGGCATCCGTTCCTGGACACGTGCCGCCTCCTACGACTTTCTTCTACCGTGTACCGAAGAAAGTACTCGGCGTTCTTGCTCCTTGTTCTTGTCGTTTTTTTTTTTTTTTTTTTGCTTTGTTTTTGCCGGTGGGTGGGTGGCAAAAATGTTTCCTTATCCTTCTTCGCCAGGTCTTTTGAGCCTACCCGAGTGAGGTGAGCTCCTTGGCCTGGTTGTGCTTACCTGCCTAGCGTTGGGGTCTCTTATACCCCCCTGCCTCTTTGTTGTGTCTTGGGGTGGCCGGATTTCCTGCCGCCCCCCAGCTGCTAACACCTCACACCTATCCTCCGCTGCCATTGTCCTTCCCTGGCTGACTCCAAGGGTGGGGGCGCCGTTCGGCTGCCCCTCCCCTTATTTTCGCGCCGTTTGTCCCCCACCCCGCGCCTAACCCCCCAGGCCCTCCATCGTGTCGTGCTTTGCACACCACGGGGCCTGGGGCATAGGCTGAGTAGTGTGGGCCCCCCTTTGCACCTGTCCCCCCCCCCACCATTCCCTGGTACCTGCTAGTAGGCAAACATAACACAGACACTTTTGTACGTGGAAAATGATTTGTCATAGGCTTGTTTTTATTTTCTACAGAAAATAACAACCACTCACTCATCATAACAAACCAAAATGACATAATTTGCTTTTGGGCACCTCGTGTCCAGGGTTTGTGGATGCCCAGCCTGGTCCTAGGCTGTTCTTCGTTACCCAGGGGCATCCGTTCCTGGACACGTGCCGCCACACCTGAGTGGGTGTTACCTAGGCCGCTCAGGTCCCCCCAAAACGAGACCTATCTACAACCCCGGTCTGCTAGGGCCCTAAAAATGTTAGCTGTAAATACTGCCATCCCTTTGTTGGACAGGTGTATTCCGTCTTGGTGGAACCATTCTGGATTGTTCTGTGACATACTGTGTTTTATAAACTGGAGGCCGGTACCTCTACAATACTTTTCTATTGTCTTGTTCAGCTTTTTCCTTGACGTCTCGATGGCGTGCCTCCTATGTGCACCGTACCATACCCTGCGGGGTAAGATCTCTGACATAAAAATCTCAGTTTTCCACCAGCAGTGCGCAATGGCCTTTAAAGATTCGCACATGCTACGCATCAACGCCCATCTGTTGGTCCTGACTAAGTCATTACCCCCCAAATGTATTACCAGATATTCCGGTGGGTCCCTGAACCCGATCAGGTCGGATAGCCTGTCGTGGATGTCCTCCCAGTGCATTCCTGGGAGGCCCCACCATGATGTGATTGTCTTTTTGAATTGCAGCCCCTCTTTGTAGTCCTCAATCCACCTGCCTGCCCTCGTCAAGAAGGAATGGCCGACTATCCACGCCGACTTGTAAGGGCCCGTATCTGTGAGGGGTGGGAGGGAGAGGAATCATATTAAGCTTTCCCTCACATATCTTTTGAAGCATTGCGATCTCCACCCTCCAATTTTTTTCACCCGTTCTGTACCTAGGCCTCCTACCCATGCTGATGTGGCTGCCCCTATTCTGAAAGAGTGGGTGCCAAATTCTGCTGCGTCCCACCCTGCCCTTGTGATAGTTTTCTTTAGCACTGCTTGGAATTGATATCTGCTGAGTGCCCTTCCGTCTTTATGAATTAATAGCTGTCCCCCAACTACTGGTCTTACCTCCAGGAACTCCTGTGTTATGCATCTGGGACAATGATCCTGCTCTTTGATGCAATTTAGCTCTATTAGTCTCCCTTTCCCTTTCTGGTCCATTTTTGATTTCCTAAGCAGTATTGACATACCTTTTGACCCGATGCTTAGGTCATCTTTTGCCAGCCCGTCCCCTGATACCGTGTTACTGGCTACTAGCTCCCCAATCCTGAATGCCCCATAGTAAGCTAGTGCAAATGCTGCCCTAAACAATCGTGTCTCATACCCGTTGCTGCATGTGGCCTATAACGGCCTTATCACTTTCCTGAAATTTAGTGGCCTTCTGCTGTCTGCTTTCTTTCCTTCCAATTTCCCCCAACCTTTCATGGCGTATTGTAACCGTGAGCTATCTGTGGGATCTGGCAGCCCGGCTACCTTTGTTGTGTATGCCACTGCTGTCAAATGTGCAGCAGCCCAGCTCTTCCTTCTACCTTGTGCAAATGCTTTTTCCAAAGATTCACACATGTTAGCAGTTGTAATATCACCAATCATTTGTACCCCCACTTCTTTAACACCTCCATGACCTGTTTCTTGTATTGCTTACCGGTCTTATATGTTATGGCGTTTGCTGCCAGCCGTTCAATCACCTGGCCTTGCTTTTCCTCTTCTTTTGAGTCAACCTTGTAGTTGACCGTTTTTTCTCCAGTTTTCTTAATGGGACCCATGCCTTTTTTGGCATAGGCGTTCCTATCCTGCTTGCCTCTGGTCTCAGTTTTCTGAATTTGTTCTGAAACGAGACAAGGCGTCAGCAACCATGTTTGCTTCCCCAACGATGTGTCTCGCCCTTAGACATACATTATTCCTCAGACAACCCAGCGTTATTGCCCTCATCAACTCCAGCACCAACGGGCATGATGCGCCTCCCTTATTTATGACCTGCACTACCGCCATGTTGTCTGACCATACGTTCAACTCTTTATCTTTCAGGTCTGCCTCCCACGCGCATAGCGCTACCCATATGGGGAACAGTTCTAACAATGTAATGTTGTTTGTCCATGCTGCCTCCCGCCATCTTGTTGGCCATTTTTCTGCACACCATTCTCTACCCATGATAGCCCCGAAGCCAAAACCCCCGGCTGCATCCGTGAACAACACCCTCTTGCACTCTTCATTTAACGGTGAGCGCCAGATCACCGCCCCATTGAATGACATCAGAAAATCTTCCCACACTTCCAGGTCTTTCTTGATCCCACCACCTAATCTTATTCTGTGGTGTCCTTCTCTGACCCCCCTGGTTTTTATCTCAATGCTCCTTTGGAATATCCTGCCTTGGGGGATGACTCTACCCGCAAAGTTAAGTTTCCCCGCTAGGGACTGCAACTCTTTTACAGTAGCTTTGTTTCTTCCTTTCATGCTTTTGATTGTTTTTAAAAGATCCACCACCTTGTCCTCCGGGATCCTGCACACTCCCTCTTTCGAGTCGATTTCTATACCCAAAAATTGTATTGTTTGTGTAGGACCTGTGGTCTTTTCCTCTGCTAAGGGAAAACCCCAGTCTTCTGTTACTGCTATGAATTCATCTAGTGTGGCCTTGCATAGGTTGGATCCCTGCGGTCCCACGAATAGGAAATCGTCAGGTAGTGGACTACTTGGGCCTCCATCTTTTTTTGTGATTGCCCATTGTAAAAAAGAGCTTACTTTCTCAAAGTAAGCACATGATATTGCGCATCCCATCGGGAGACATTTGTCCACAAAATATTCTCCCTCCCAATGCATGCACAACCATTTCTGTGACTCTCTGTTAAGTGGTAGCAGGCGAAATGCAGATTTTATGTCGACCTTCGCCATCCATGCCCCCCTCCCTGCTTTCCTGACCACGTCCACTGCCACCTGAAAATCTGAATAGGCCACTGACCCCACATCTTGTGGTATGCCATCGTTCACTGATGCCCCTGGTGGGTATGATAAGTGGTGAATCAATCTGAATTCACCTGCTGCTTTCTTTGGGACCAGCCCCAGTGGTGAGCAAATGTATTAATTAAACGGGGGGGGGGGGTTGTAAGGGCCCCCTATTCTCCCCAGCTCTATTTCCTTCCTGATTTTCATGCTGACTAGCTTTTTGTTTTCTAATGCGGATTTCAGATTTTTAGGGGTGTTTTGAGATCCCTGGCCTTTGAACGGGATGGTGAAGCCTTCCTGGAAGCCTCTCCTGATTGTCTCTGCCCCTTCCTGGTCTGGAAAAAACCGCAGCCACTTCTCCATGTTCCCAATCCTCACTGGTGTTGCACCTTTCTCTTCACCTCCCTTAATTTCTTTTCTCTGGTCCTCTGCCTGTGCTTGCTCTTGCCCTGGTGCATTTTGCGGTACTGTGCTCTCCCTTACAATTCTCACACCTGTGGCTGAATTTACATTTTTTTTCCCCAACTGCATGGTGTCCCGCTCTCAAAGTTGCGACATTGCCCTGCCTCTGTTTTTGTTGACCCCTGCGTGCCCCTACCCCCCCTTGGGCTGTTGGAGGTATGATGCTCTGCCAACTTCTCTGTGACTCATATTGCTTGCTCCGAAAATTGTGCTCCCTTGTTCTATCATAGCTGTTATCATATCTCCTGTTGTTGTATTTGTACTCCCTTCTGTAATCATTTTGCCAGTATTGCCTCCTCTGATACCCTCCCACATTCTGTTCCTTGGTGTCCCATTTCTCCTTCAAAACATTAAATATATACAGATTGTAATTCTCTTCATCCCATCCTATATCGGGAAAGCAGTCCATCTCTTTCCTAAATTCATGATCATATTCTTTCCATGCATCCCCCCCAAATGCTTTGTACACTTTCAACACCCTCTGCTGGTGTGTCACTAATGCTACCCCGTCCTCTGGGATATTGGACATTACTTGAAAAGCGGCCAACCAGTTGTCAAAGTTCCTTGCTACTGCTGGCCTCTTCAATAAGCTTTTCTCGTCTTCTTTTATGTCTTCTATGGGTACATCCTGTCCTCTCTTTTGGCAATCTAGCAAACTATATACATCAATGAATTCCTTCCTCCATATTTCCTCCTTTACCTTTTCGCTAATATACCATGTTTGTGCCTTCATAGCCCTGCCTGCCGTGTCTTTGCCGATTGTGGGCCTGCCATACTTCGTCATCTCTGTGTCTGTCCCCTGTGTTTCTGTTGGACTGTCCTGCCCCACCTTAGTGCCTTGTGGTGTTCCTTGCGCTAGTGGGACCACATTGTTTGCTGCCCCTGGTCCCCCTGCCCCTTGACCCTCCACCACTTTCTGTTTCTTCTTCTTTATTATCCCCTTCCCTTTTACCCATGCTCTCAAATGCTCCCTCTCCTCGTCCCCACTACTTCCTGACTCGGTTGTCTCCCCTTCTTCTGCCTGTTTCCTGTGCTTGTTTTTCTTTGCTACACGGGTTCAGGGTGACTTACCCTGAGCCGTGACGCATTTTTTCAACATTTTTAAAATCTTGTTACCCATTGCATTATTGATTTTTACAGTACCTTCATCATTGCTTTTCTTTTGTTTTTTCTTTGGCTCCTCTGTTTGTTGTTGCGATCCTCCTGCCACCTCTCTCGCCCTTTTCTGGCCTGATGGTAATTCTGCTTCCTCTTCGCCACTGCTGGAGTCCTCGAGTAGCAGAGGCGACATTGCCCTTGCCTTGCCCTCCTTCTGCATCACCTCCTGTACCCATTCTGCTCCATATTCGCTTGCCGCTTTTTTCACCCAAACCGCAAATTCCTCTGCCCTTTTTGCCCTTTCTTCTGCCATCCTGCTTCCTTTGGGCTTTATAATGTCTTTCTTTGCCTTTTGGGTTAATAGCGGAAAAAGTGGTCAATACGAGGATTGAACCGGCACCCTTGGCGTTGTTAGCACCACGCTCTACCCACTTGAGCTACTCTGCCCTTCTTTTACTGGGCGGTCTGTCCCATTAACTCAGCGTGCCGCTCCTATTGTTGCCGGCCACGCCTCTTCTCCGTCGCGTCTCTCCCGCTCTTCCGCTCCTTTCGCGGGCTTCTGCGACGCCGAACGCCCGCTTCTGTGATCCTTGTTGTCCCCGGCTCTTGGCGGTCCTGCAGCTACTTCCCTGATGTCCTCCGACCGCCTCCACGCCGCCAGCTGTTGCTCGCCGAACTCCTGATTATTTGCCCGATGGCCGTCTCCTCGCTTCCCCGGGTCTGGTTTTTCGTCCGTGGCCGCCGTTCAAAGAAGAGGCGAGTCCTTGTTCTCCCGATGAGCCGCTCCGTTGCTACTGCCTTACTTGAGTACAAGAAAGCCCGTAGAGGCAAAATCGTCTCAGTAATAGTAACTGGATAAACAAAAAAACCCGCAGAGGCAAAAACGTTTCCTTATCCTTCTTCGCCAGGTCTTTGGAGCCTACCCGAGTGAGGTGAGCTCCTTGGCCTGGTTGTGCTTACCTGCCTAGCGTTGGGGTCTCTTATACCCCCTGCCTCTTTGTTGTGCCTTGGGGTGGCCGGATTTCCTGCCGCCCCCCTGCTGCTAACACCTCACACCTATCCTCCACTGCCATTGTCCTTCCCTGGCTGACTCCAAGGGTGGGGGTGCCGTTCGGCTGCCCCCCCCTTATTTTCGCGCCGTTTGTCCCCACCCCGCGCCTAACCCCCCAGGCCCTCCATCGTGTCGTGCTTTGCACACCACGGGGCCTGGGGCAAATGCTTCCTTTATAGGCGCTTTTCGTTGGGCAAGTTGTTTTTAGCGGGCGGAGCGGATGGGGTTTGGAGGGGAGCAGGAGCGTGTTTGGGGCTAGTGCTGGCCGTAGTGAGTGAAGGTGTCCTGCTTGGAACACCGGCTTCTCCATGTAGTAAAGTCATGTCTCCAGCCACCTGATTGACTGCCTCTACCCTGGGTGCTGAATGGGAATACATCGTTTACAGACTCTCACTAAAGACCTTCTTTAAACCTCTGGGTATGATGGCTTGCTTCCAGGGGGACCACCATGCAGTGTGGTTGCCTTGAAATCCTGACCCGAGCTGGGCACGGAATTTCATTTATTATGCAGAATATCCATATCCGGCTCGTAATGCCCGCTTGTCCGGGTCGTCTGGCATTTCTTTGCTGAGGTCTGGGACAGGGATGCTTTAGCATAGCAAGGGAGCCCAACCCACAAGGCCACTTCCTTCAACCTCGGCTTTTATTTTTATTGATTAAAATGGTTCATTTTACAATCCATCTTTAAAAACCAAAGTGGATAAAAAGCTAAGCAATATTAAAGTGTTCCTATTACGGTAACACATGAGAAAATCCAATCGCTGGCAAGTTCCCATCACCTCCCACCAGCATGTTACGATGTCTTTTTTTTATTCCAGTGTAACATTACGTTACTAAGCTGTCTTTTTCCAAATTTGCAGTAATTCTACTCAGTGATGTTGCTGTATAAAAACAAGTCCATGGAGATGCCACGCCCTAGGCCAGTACCCGCCTGCAAAACGGCGCAGGTTGTTTGGCACATAATGCCAGTAATAGTGCCATGCCAGATTAAGGGGGGGCTGTCGCTGCAGCCTCTGCCCCACCCCCACAGGTGCCCACGTGAGCGCGGCCCGCAGCAGCATCCGTGGCCCAGACTCATAGAGCCAGGGCCGCCTTTCACCCTCCTCCCCCTGCCGACTTGGGGCGGTAGCCGCCCTCCTAGCCGGGCTGGGGCCCCACAGCCAGGCCGGGCTGGGGCCCCACAGCCAGGCCGGGCTGGGGCCCCACAGCCAGGCCGGGCTGGGGCCCCACAGCCAGGCCGGGCTGGGGCCCAGCCGATGGCCCCCGCGCCACTCCTATTCTCTGTATGATTCTGTGCAAATGCAGACTCGCTGGACTTTGGCTCCCCCTGCACGCGAGTTGTCAGTAATGAGGCTCGACAGTGGGAAGATGTGGGCATGTAGAAAATGGTGGCAATTGTGCAAAACCCACTTTATGTACTGTTCACTAAATGGGTGACGGCTATGACCTTGAGCGATATGTACCGTTTGTCATTTATGTTTTTGAAATGTTTTAAACCTGTGTGCCCATGCATATTCTTGTGCCCGCAATATGCCCCATTCTCCACTCCCTTCGCTGGAATGAAGTAAGGTGAGCTCGTCTGCTATTGTCTGCGGAACATCGGCCGCCCGCTGTACCGAAGTGGCACCCGCAGGGTCCGCCCATGACCAAGCTGCTGAGAACGTGCCTTATTAGCGGATCTCTCGGTGGCACGTTGCTTGCTCGCCTACCACGTCCGTGCCCTGCTAGACTAGTGGACGTGCGTTTCTGGCACTAGCTCATGGCTCGAACTCCGATGTTCTCGAATGCACACACGCTTCTACTTGTGTTTTCCATTTAGAACGAAATCTGCCCAAACAGAAACCGCGCCGGGGAAGAGGTTGGCGTACTGCCGGAGTAAATGGCTAAATACGGGTGTGCCATGGTACCTACCGTCTTCTGCTCGCCGTTCATCAGCACTCTTCGCATCCGGGTATGGATGTCTCCTGCAGCTGTTTCAGAAGCCTGATGCAAGAGTCCTGAACTTGGGCTGTTTGAAAAACGACTTTCCAAGTGCTGCTCTGCCACTCAAACCTGTAAACGAGTCTCTGGAGCAGGTTCTCAAAACCTTTTACCCTCGGCCTTCCATCTCTCCCCCCACCACCCATGCTAAGCTATCCGCGTGCCACTGTGAATGGAGACTGCCCCCTTCTGAGCAATTCAGGGATCCGACCACCCCCTACCAGTCCCTCCCTGTATCCTCGCCAGCACTTGTCCTTGGGCTCCCTTTCCTGGACTATTCCCTCCCCAGTCCGCTTCCCCTCCCCTCTTTCCCCTGACACTTGCTGCCTTGGCCTGTACAGCACTTGCCCTCTCCCCCACCCTTGAGTCCCCTGTGGGGTCGCCCCAATATTGTACTTTTCCCTCTAATAACCCCCACCCCTCCCCTCCATCTTGCACTTATTTCCTTAATCACTTGCTCAGTAGGATTGTCGCAAGGCCAACGTAACCGTCTTTTTCTTATTGCTGTTCTTATATTCCCCCCCCCCCCCTCATGTCTTGTGGCGCTTGTAAACATATAGGCTCCCTACAAATGCCCAATAAATTAAGTGAAAGTAAGGAGCAGTTGGTCGAAATATCTCCTGTGCTGCTCCTTGAACCCCCTGCTTTGCTCGTGTGTGGGCGTGTTGTGGCTCCAGCATGCATTGTGATCATTGGGTAGGAATGCATCTGGCGACACGTGGCTGTCATTGCCTCCTTTACTGCAGCAGGCCTAGTCCTGCCTCTGTTGGTGGAAATGTTTCCTGTGCTGCTCCTTGAACCCCCTGCTTTGCTCGTGTGTGGGCGTGTTGTGGCTCCAGCATGCATTGTGATCATTGGGTAGGAATGCTTCTGCAGACACGTGGCTGTCATTGCCTCATTTGCTGCAGCAGGCCTAGTCCTGCCTCTGTTGGTGGAAATGTTTCCTGTGCTGCTCCTTGAACCCCTGCTTTGCTGTGTGTGGGCGTATTGTGGCTTCAGCATGCATTGGTAGGAATGCGTCTGCAGACACGTAGCTGTCATTGCCTCCTTTGCTCCAGCAGGCCTGGGCTTGCTCTAAGGAGTAGTCCTGCCTCTGTTGGTGGAAATGTTTCCTGTGCTGCACCTTGAACCCTTGCTTTGCTCTGTGTGTGCGTGTTGTGGCTCCAGCATGCATTGTGATCATTGGGTAGGAATGCATCTGGCGACACGTGGCCGTCATTGCCTCCTTTACTGCAGCAGGCCTGGGCTTTTTCTTGTGCTAGGTCTTGGTTTTGCGAGAGCATTCGTTTTCTTCTAATGCTGCAACATTCCTATTGGTTCAGTCAACATTGACAACGTTTTGAACTCGTGAGTCAGTATCCGGGTGTGTGATTTTTAGATACTTTAATATTCATGTGTGAGCTCCTGGAGGAACTTGGTAATGCAGTTTCATTTTTAAAAAACAAACTTGTATAAAGATTTTCAACTTGTAACGTGATTAGAAATGTACGATTTCCCTTTTTGTAAACCGAATACAAACCTTTTAATTGCACAAGGACATAGATATTCACCATTCTGCGTATGTGTGGTGGTGGATAGAGGATGCAATAGTACACCATGTTTTGAGGAGGAAGCCGCGATTACACAAGCCCGTTCATCCACCATGCAGAAATTGCACATAGACCTCTGCAACTAATGATGGCACCGCCTGCCTGCTTGCGCTGCTTGACTTCTCGGCTTCTTTTTATGCTTGACTGAGGCACTCTTTTCGATTCCAGGTGATCCAATAGGTGGAGAGGTTTTGGGCTGCCTTCGAGCTTTCTTAAAATGAGACTTTCTTTTGGGTCCCCTCCTTTGCCGTTCATTGTGGGGCGGGCTGCCCTGGATAATCTTTTTCTATCAATGTGTTGGGTCGTCTGGGGTGTGGTGGTCCGTATTGCGTGAATGCTGGTGACCTCCTACTCTACCCTTTGTGAAGTAGTCCTCTTTTCTCCTGTCCCAATGACTCTTCGTATTAATCTAATTTTAGATGCTGGCTCCTGATTTAATCATATAATTTTCAGGGATGGAAATTGGGATCTGAAGAGCAGGAGCTAAAACAGCTTCTGGAGAGGCAGGAGCTACTTCTAGGGAACCAGGTGCTACTTCTAGGGAACCAGGTGCTACTAGATGCGTAGTGTGCAGCAAACCTAGCTTGTGCGCAGGATGCAAACAAACTTTTTGTCCATTATGCTTTAAATGCCGCTTAGGTGTGATTTATTTTCCTTCATTCACCTATACATATAGTTGTTTGGTATACAGTCATTATAACAAAAAATAAATAAATGGAATTTATAATGAAAAATAAGCCCGAACGCGGAGTCAAGGGCAACGCGTCTTGCTATTCTGTTTGTGCTGGGAGTGCGTGGAGGAGGGGGTGCTGATACGAAATCACTCGACTGAAAGCTCCGGAACAGCAGAGATTGCGGAACGCCTAGCCATTAATCCCCAAAAAAACACGGTAAGGTTTATCCTCATCTCTAACACAGATTCTAACTTGATTGGGAACCGCGAGAGACTGTTGGAGCTCGCTCCTTTGATCTTGCGGTCCCTGTCTCATCCGGCTGGGATATATATGGCTATCAGAGTCTCTACAGGAGACAAGTAAAAAACTAAAACTGTCTTGAAACGCCACGATCATCGGACGTGAGTGTTCTTTTTGAACACCTAACTGAGCTGCTGTGTTGTGCAAGACAGCGCTTCGTGGCTACCTGATACTGCTATTGCTAAGTGCTCACGTTCAAAAAAGGGCCCAATGAAACTTCGCAGTACAAAAGACATTGGGGGCGAAGGGGATGGATCATACTTAAATGAAAGCCATGAAGTAAATATACCCATGGAACAACACACCCAGGGGAACGCAATGCCAAGCACCCCCCAGCAAATCCAAGTTCTGGTACACGCAGAAGAACTTCATAGCACTCCAGCGGACAGCCTCAAGAAAAATAATCCAAGTGTTGCAATAGTAAATGACTGGAAGCAGTGTTTGGAGTACACTACAACGATGAAAAGAATTCAATGGAATATAGAAAATCACTTTGGGAGAAAACGACATAAAAGTCAGTGATATTGAAGGAGAATCACTCATCCTCTGGGAAAACCCGAGCCAACCCCAAACTCTATCCTCTAGCACAGAAATCCATATATCGCCAGCAATGTTGGAGAAAGAAGCCCCCATCCCAAACGAGGCCGACAAGGTGGTAGCACCAATGCTGCAAAACCCACAATCACGAAAAAGTGCGACACAACTTTTAAATGACCAAAGAGATTTAGCTTACACTGAAGACGAGAAAACAAAAACAGATCGAAGTACAGACACGTTGAAAGCTTTGAATTTTGTTCTCAATTCATTGGTCTCAGTCTTTGAGATGTTAAAAACAGAGGTGCAAGCACAAAATGGGACACTTAGAGATGGCAAAAGAAATGGCACTCTGTGACTCTTCTTTAGTAGGTCTGGTGACCGCAACTAACCCAATCTTGAACTTCCCGATCCAGGCTCTAAACCTGGAAATGGTAAAACAAGGACTTGACATATCCTCTATTCAGCAATCATTGAAGGAAAAGAGTGATATTGGAAATCAAAATAACAGACTTTTGCAAGAGGTTTTATCAGTACTGAAAGGAAATCCGAATATAAACCAAGCAGAGAGAACTACAGAAAAAATCCAAGAATACTTGCTTGATGACACACCACTATCAGACTCGATACTGGAAGAATTCCGAAGGCTTGCCAATGTAGTAGAAGAAGACATAGACTCTGAAGAGGACATACAAAAAATGGAACCAGAAAAGGTAAAAGGGAGTCAAATGGAGAAAATTCAAGACTGGCAAAAACCAGGTGAACAGACCTCAATACACTTCTCCCAAACCCAACCATCTCTATGATCACGACGGAAAAAAGCCATGTAAACCAAATGAAGACAAAGCTCAAAATGGTGAAGGGAAGTCTGTAAAGCTAGACAGTTTTGGATATCGAGATGACGCCCTTTTAGCAACACAGACCTCATCTAAAGTTTGTGATCAGCCGAATCAAAGTACATACAAAAAAATATAACTCAAAGAGTTTGGTTGAGATTGCGCTCAAACCCAGGGTATCACAAATCTTTGAGTCGTGGAGTAATACTGGGTATAACGAAAAAAACTAAATCTTCAATCTTTTGCATCTGAAGACATAGAGAGTGTTAAATTTCCAATGTCTAACGACCCATTCATGGTAGAATTAACTCTAACATCTGCAAATGCAAAAAATGCTATGTTACAAGAATCTATAGAGCTGGAATCCTATGGGCTAGAAGTTCCATGTAATGATACAGAAAGCAGTATCATAGATAATCATCAGAACCTATTATGCTCAAAAAACAAGGGAAAGGTAACCCCAAATGAATCGAATCATATGGAAAAGGGAAGCTTAGAGAAAGATTTAAAAATAAAAGATGACGCCCTCATGCTTCTTCCAGAAATACTGACGCAAGTACTGCAGAAGCTGGGGCTGGGAACTCAGCAACTTTAGAAGGAATGATCTAAATGTTTTTAGCTGGAACACAAGGGGGTCCAGCGTTATTAGAGCAAAAGAAACACGGGCACACCTATTCAATCAGGGAGATGTGGTCCTATTACAAGAAACTTGGTTGGTAAACCCTTGAAACATTGAAGGATACACAGTTTTTTTGTTTACCAGCTGCACAAAAATCATTAGGTCGTCCCTCAGGAGGTTTGCTGATAGCACTGAAGAATCAAACCTTCAAAAATGCAGTAGAAATATGGAAAAATCCTTCTGGTATTCATGCATGTAGAGCAGAAATACATTTACAAGAAATTTCCACAACCTGGGTCTTTGTAAACATATACTGGAACCCTGCAAACTCTAAACTGAACTGCTTTTTAGAAGATTTGGCCTTTCTATTTGAAACAGTAAAAGTAACTTCGGCCTCCAGTAAAATCTTGGTGGCAGGAGACTTTAACTCGAACTGTTTAAAGCCACAGAAAGGAGAGACATATCAAGCGAACAATGGGGAAAGGAAGCAGGGAAAGAATGTGGCAGGAGTTTATGGAACAATGGACCTTCATATGGTCAACAGCATACAAGGGGGAGAACAAGGACCATATACAACATGGCGTAGAGGGAAATCCTCCTCTGCTTTGGACTTCATCTTTGTTTCAAAAGCCCTGCACGCTTTACCTTCCGTCCTCACTCTAAAACAGGAAGGAGGTAGTGATCACAGCAGACTCGAACTGTCATTTGAAAATATCTTAGTAACAAAAATGGAAAGAGAAACACAGATTCTAGAGGGAAAAAAAGGGAAAATTACAGTTGTGAAATATAAAAACGGGGGAGTTAAATTAAACAGACTAAAGGAGATCCCTGAATATATTTGGAAAGTGCAATGCGACCCACAATTCACAAAATTTCTCTGGGCAACTGTAGCGCCCGAAGATGTAACGGGAAAAGTCAAACAAAAACATCTACATGCCTTTGATGAACCAATGCACAGGAGAAGGAGAGAGCATAGAAAAACTCTGAGAGATGTCAAAAAAGCAGGATATTCGATTGAAAAAATTAAAACTGAAATAAAAAGAGAAAAAACTAACTATAAATCTTGGTCAATCTCGCAGAAGGAATTCTGGATGTAAACAGATGGTGAGCACATACTTACCACACTTAGAGAAAATAATAGTAAGAACTTTTGAGAAGCAATGAATTAATTTGAGGGGGAAGTAGGACACTCTCTGTGCAATCTAGTGTCTGAAGATGGTTGGGTCAAGTATTTGAGAGAGATCTACAAGAGTGACAGTAACTGTCAATTTAGGATTAAACCAGATACTCCTTGGCAACTCATTTTCAATGAGGAGGAAATCTATGAAATCAAAGTCAACTCCTCTACATCTAAAGCCTCTGGACTGAATGGCCTGACATATCAGGCATTGAAAAGTGAACCAGCACTTTGGACAAAACTATTATCCGCTCTTTTCGAGGAAATTCTAAAAAAGCAAACTTTTCCAACATCCTGGAAAGCGGCTCTCATCATACGCTTCTTTAAAAATGGGGATCGCCGATTAGCAGCGAATTATAGACCAATAGCGCTGCTGGATATTGAAATCAAAATATTCATGAAACTGTTACTAAACCACATCTCGAAATGGGTAGAAGACTCTTACATCTTATTACGCTTTCAAACGGGATTCCGGAAAGGCCACTCGACATCCATAAACGGCCTGATCTTAAACATATTGAACGAACGACAAGAAGGGGGAAAAATGCAACCATTGTGTGGAGCCTGGATAGATCTGTCAAAAGTGTTCGATCAAGTAGAACGAGCTCTCCTCTGGGAGAAACTCCGAAAGTGGGGAATGCCAGAAACGCTATTATCCATCTTAGTAGAACTGCACAGGGAAACAAACTTGAGAGTTCGGCTCAATGTAATGGGACATCTCTCAAAGTTAATTGAGGTAAACAGGGGGGTCAGGCAAGGGTGCTTGGGAGCTCCTCTATTTTTTAATCTGTTCTTAGCAGATATGGGCCTTTTCCTAGAACCGTCTGCAATGGCAAGTCCAACTATAAATGGGAGAAAAATCTGTTTGCTTGCGTATGTAGACAACATAGTACTACTTGACAGAACACCGATTGGCCTACAACACTTACTCGGAAAATTGAATGAGTATGTGGGGTTAAACAAGCTAACAGTTAACCCTGCTAAGTCAAACATCCTGACAAAAACAAAATGCAAAAACTGGAACCTGGGAGGAGAATGTATAAGAACTGTAGAAACTATAAAATATCTGGGATACAACATCCATGGCCTACCCGGCACTATATAAGGTAGAATCCGAGGCCATGGCTAAAATAACACAAGCCACGTCACAAATGATCAAACTGAACTACAAATTTTGTAAATTCTCTATCCTTCCGCTGGTGAAGTTCTATCTAGCAAAAGTGGTGCCGGTATTACTATACGGCCTGGAAGCTAAACCGGAACTTTGGTTTACAAACTGGGAAAGCTTTGAGGGCCGTTTATGGAAAAGAGTCTTGGGCCTTCCAAACTGCGCTTCCCTAAAAAGCTTGAGATTTGAGCTAGGCCTCAAGTCGTTGAAATGCATGGCAGAATGGAAGCTTATTTCCCTGTTTCGAGAAATAACTACAAGTAAAGACTCAAAGCTTTATTGAGACTTGCGACATCAAAACCTGCAAAACAAATCTTCTCTTCTCACCTCACTAAGGGAAAAGACAATGAAAACACTGAGAATAGATCTGGATGAAGAGACTCTGGTCCTAAGTCCTCTCAAAGTAAAAGGAAAACTAGAACACTGGGACTGGATCGAAACAATAGAAAAAGCAAGAGCAGACCCAAACCAAAGTGCTTTCTTGAAGGGAGAAAAGGAACTCTGGTGTCTGTCTCGCTATTTATTGAAATTCCCCAATAGGAAGTTGCGCTCAAACTTACTTAGAATGAGACTAAACCTCGTCCATTGTGGGGCGGTCTTGGAAAAATGCAACCAAGGGGACATGGCAAAGAAACTGTGCTCAATTTGTTTAAACCCTGCCAAACAAACATTAAGACACTAATGGATTGTCAAGCTACATGGTCATATCACTTAAGATTCTTCAGAAATTTTGTGCATAGAGAGGAAGATATGGTATCAGATTTCCTGTGGGACAGAATTATCTCGGGTACCAACGCTGCATTGTCGTATGCAGCAACCCAGGTGCTAATTAAAAGTGAAATAATCATCTAATATACAAAGGCTAAGGATAAATGCACCTAAACAACGCATATACAGGAAACAGAAAATTTGGCAGGGTTGATGAAAAAGAAGTGTAGCTTTTGTTACTTATTTTATGTTTTTGTATAAATTGTAATATATGCTTTATTTTGTTTCTTGTTTTGTAAAGGCTTGTTGAGCCAAAACAAATAAAAAAACAAATAATGAAAAATAAATGACGAAAACATATATGTGGGGTAAAGGGTTAAAAATTGTCTGGTAGCGGTTGGGGTGGGTTTGTAGCTGGGGGAAATGGGGGTCCCAAAACGAAATAACGATTTAGTTATTTTTTGTCGTTTGTTATATTTGAATTCATTAATTAATTTGTTAAGACATGAAACCGTTATATTTGTATGACACCACTTGCCCTAGGAGTCAAAAGAAGCCCCTGGTGGTTGTTGGTATCAAGCCAAACAGGCTCTCCTAGGCTACAAGCGGGAGCAAAATGGCTCCCAGCTCCTGGTAATTTCGAGCCCCGATTTGTCTATGACTTGTGTGTTGCCCAAGAAAGTAGAGCAACTTTGTTCAGCCGTGGGTATTAATTGTACGCAAAATTGGCATTGCACCAACTTCACTTCAACAAACCCGTTAGCTGGGCTTCTGTCTGGATGGTAAGTGTTCTATGAAAGCCCGGTTGACCAAAGAGGGTCAGCAGTGGATTAAGCCGAGGCTCTTTGAGCCCTCAAGCTGGCATTGGCTTCTGTCCGATATTGATCGCGGCTATCCCAAAAGGGCTTTCCACAATGGGTTGTACAAGACATGGCTGCTTGTCTGGTGGCCGGCGCAAATCCACGACCATGTCGCCACTGTTCTCTTTTTTCCATTGGCTGCCAATGGAGTCTCCATTTTAAGGTAGGCCTCCTCGCCTTAAGGCCCGATAAAGGTGTGTGGTGAATCCAAATGTGTGGCTAAGCCATTGGCCCTTTATTTCTGAGAGAGTCCGTTCATCGGGTGGTTTCCCGAGAGATTAGAAGTTGTCATGCCTTGATTTCCTTTTTCTGTAAAAATAGAAAAGCTGTTTTGAAGCTCTTTTTCTGTGCAATCCCAGGAATCGGGAATGCTCTGTCTCCCTTCCTTCGTTGTGTTCCAGAAGGATGCCAAGACTTGTCTTTTTCCCTGATTAGACAGATCTGTTCCCGTCTCCTTCTTTTCCTGTTTGACTCATTTAATATTTTATAAATTGTTCTTTTACGTTTTTGACTTTGTCTAGGTACTGTTTAAAACGTGTTTTACATGTAAGCTCGCTTCAGTCTAGAGGTATATCGAATCTTACCAACGAAATTCAAATAATTGGTTTTGGACGTTGTTCGGTCAGAGAATGCCCAGTAACTTTTCTGTGCTGGAACCCCCCCACCCTGCGCCCGCCAACATGCCAGGTCCTTGTACAAGGGCAGACTAGTTTCGGTGTGTACCCAGAGACTGATTTAAAGGATTCTCTGCATTTATACATTGCAGTAAAGCGAACCTTGCTAGTGGTGATCTACAAGATGTCCAACCAACCTTCCCAAGAATGATGGCCCAATACTTAAAATGGGTTCAGATTCCCCAGAAACTTTAATCGCTAAAATTGGGCCTCCCACGCTCTTATACCTGGACCCCTCCACCCATTATACCCCTTCCCAACCCTTCCCAGGTTTCAATCAACATGTGGTATGATCTGTGATCTCGGAACATGAAGGAGCGCTTCTACTTTATCCCTTATTGAGAACGCTGTCTTCCACACCTTAGCAGCAGGTTCACGGACATTAAGGAGCCTTTGACCTGAAAGTGGACCTTAGCAGCTGGTGCACGGACAGCAAAGTGCAGCTGACATGAAAGCGGAACACTGACCGCAAGACCATAGAAGCACATGCATGGACCTCAAGGTGCGTCTGACATGAAAGCAGAACACTGACCGCAAGACTATAGAAGATCACACACGGACCGTAAAGTGCCCCTCTGACATGAAAGCGGAACACTGACCGCAAGATCTAGAAGCAAATGCATAGACAGCAAAGTGCCTCTGATATGAAAGTGGAAGACTGACCGCAAGACCATAGAAGCACATGCACGGACAGCAAAGTGCCTCTGACCTGAAAGCAATCGACTGACCGCAAGACCATAGAAGCACATGCATGGACAGCAAAGTGCCCCTCTGACATGAAAGTGGAACACTGACCATAGGAACTTATGCATGGATAGCACCGTGCCCCTCTGACATGAAAGCAGAACACTGACCGCAAGACTATAGTACCACATTCACGGACAGCAAGGTGCCTCTTAGTGACCATAGAAAATCTGCATGCCTGGCGAGAGGCCTCACGGACCATGAAAGAACATTCACTGACCGCAAGAACAGGCCTCTCGCGGACTGTTGAATCACTTGGTGACAGCAAGAGTTTGTTTGTCTATTTATTTGTAGGGCGCCCAAGCCCTTAGGTAGCTGGGCGCACATCGTGACCAGATTACTTATGGCTTCGTTAAATTTGTCATAGATGAAAGGGGTGGTGGGGGGGGGGGGGGTGGGCGTGCGTGTGTGTGTGTGTGTGTGTGTGTGTGTGTGTGTGTGTGTGTGTGTGTATTTCTGAGGCTTGTTGAATCTGCTTAGATCACATGCTGTGCATAGGCCGACATCTAGTGGAAGCTGCGGAGTATTAGTTTGTTTTTCGAAACTTGAAAATGGGCGTCGACACAGGGCGTGCCAGTAATACTATCCCTAGTGTGACGTCCACTGTACCCAAGATCCCTCACGCGTCTAGGATCCTAAGATTGTTTTTTTCTGCCATACTGGTCGGAAGCATTTTGCGGAGTCCCCTGGCCTTAGCCATACTTTTGCTAAAAATGTAAAATAATAATCTATTGACATCCTTCCCCCACCGCAACGTCGAACTTCGACACTCGATGCCAGCTGGAGAAGAAATCGACCGTCGGCTGCTGCACGACGGATTTGGGCCTCGGAAGGCCGCTGGCCTCGGCCCTGCAAGTAGGGAGAGTGGGGGGTGGTACATACTCTACACTCTACACTCTTGGTATATAGGTACACCTTATACATTTCCTACACTTAAAAGCCCGCTACCTCAAGGTGCGTATGGAGGGTACCCCTTTTCAATTCTGCCCCAAGTGCAATCGCAAATACCCTTGGGTCGACAGGCACGCCACGTGCAATCTCTGCTTGCGGAGGGACCACCCGAAGCGAACTGCAGAGCGTGTAGTAGGTTTAAACCTAAGACACTTAAGGACCGTTCGACGAAGCGTTGGGCCCACCACGCCAGGCAGGCGGCCATGGCAGCGGAGGGCGCCTTCAGCGACGCTGTACTTTCGGACGGCGAGGGCATTACGGCGTCGAAAGACAGCCGAGCGCAGGTCCCCAACCTCGGAAGGCCTTCCGGCAGGGCGGCTATGGGGAAGACCCCCGGTGACACGAGCGCTTCACACACCACACACCCTAAACACACGAAGTCCAATCGAGACACGACGACTTTGAGTTCTCGGAAAGAGGCACAAACAGAACGGTCCGATTCGGTGTCCTCTGGACGCTCTCGATCAAGATTGCCGCATGACTCCAGGCAATCATCCACTCTTGCCAAGAGTGCCTCGCTCCCTAGGCTAACAGAAGTTCGATCGTCGGAAGACGAAGATGACTTCCACTCCCAGGCCGCGGTCCAGGAGTCGGAGCCCGCAGTTAAAACCAGCGAGGCCCCACGCTCGAAGGACAGGGACACCACCCCCGATCCTCGATGCCAGGCGTCGAAAACCTCCAGAGCCACTAAAGGACAGGGAAAACATTTGTACACTCACGGGGAGGGGGGTAAACAGCAGAAGAAACAACCTTTGCACTCTTCCACACCTGTGAAACACACCACTCCCCCCTAAACAGACAGACAAAACCAGGTCTGCTGATATGTCTAAAACCAGCAAAGCTACTCAAGATAAATCCCATAGACTTGCTGAGAGAGTTATCCCCACTTCCAAAAAATGGTCCAGTGAAGACATAGATGGGGTCATGTCAAGAATGTCGTCTTTGGCAGATTTTTATGATAAAAATCCAGAACATTTCTTCTCGTATGATCCACAGGGGGGCGACACCCTCAGGCTCTACTGATCCTACCCCCCTGAGTAAAAAGCCCCGGTTTGAAACTCCGATGAGGTCAGAACCCTTCGAGGTACAACCATACGCAAGACCATACACACTGTATTAAGGAGAGGCTTCCTTTTGTGAGGACCAAGAATTTGGTATGATAGAAGAGCAAACTGGGACGGGCTACTATGGGGATGATGAGGACCAGAAAGAGGAAGAGGAGTACCCGGAAACATACAGAGTAGATTCCCCGGTAGAGAACGAAGCCCCTGTTACCGACTCCCCGGTCGATAACCAACCCCTCCTAAACGAGGTTCTCGCACGCGCAGCAGAACATTTCCACATTGACATCCACGGTGTCCAGGAGGAAAGGGACTTCGCGGAAGAGTTAGTGGGAGAAAGTAGGCCTTTTGCCCAGACCATCCCTATCCTTAAGTCCATTCAGCGGAGAATAGATCCGTCCCTGGTGAACCCGAACCTCACCAGAGCAGTCAATCCCAGGGTTGAAAAACTTTTCAGGGCGGCCCAGTCTGACCCTCTCTATATAAGAGGACATCTGAAGCAAGACTCCCTAGTTGTCACCAACACTCGTAAGAGGGCTGGAACACCCTTGTCATCGTCCGAAGGTCCTCCCGACAAGGAGAGCAAAAAGCTATACGGTTTCGGCAGGAAAGTAGCCTCAACGTCCGCTTATCGAGCAAGGATTGCAAACTCCACCACCCTGTTGGCCAGCTACAACTGCCATCAGTGGGAAGAAGTCGCGGCACTCGTAGCCTCTGCTCCTGAACCTTTAAAGGGCCAGTTAGCTCGGATTTCCGCAGAGGGTAGAGCCGTGTCTGGTTGCATTTTGAAAGCAACCTTCTACGCGGACAACGCAGGCAGATTGATAGCGGTAGGCACTGTTATCAAGAGACATGCGTGGTTACGGCAGTCCTGGTTTAAGGCAGAAATCCAGGCATCATTGTTGGACAAACCGGTGGAAACCGATCTGTTTGGTAAGACGGTCGAAGACGCACTGAAGAATGCCAAGGACGAATACGAGACACTCAAGTCCCTTGGCCAGTTAACCAATAAACCCCCTAACCAGAGAGGGAATAGTAATTTTCGTCGCCCACGCGGCCAAAATTCCCAGAGAGGATCTACCTATTCCCAAGGGCAGGGTACATAGTGGAACAACAACCAACAGTCTACCCAGGGTTACGGCAGGGGTAATAGGAGAGGTTGTGGTAAAGGCAGAGGCAGCCCCAACAGGGGAGGCGGCACACCTCCACCAAAGCAGTGACGCTCAGTTCAGGGTCCCTTCTCACGCAACCCCAGTAGGGGGACGCATTTCCAACTTCACCCAGGCTTGGGAAGGGATCACATCAGACAGATGGGTGCTGTCAACAGTATCCACAGGATATTGTATAGAACTACTGCAGCGTCCCCGGAACCATCCTCCACGACAAAGAGTACACTCTTTAGAACATCAGAAGATTCTCCTCAAGGAGATCGCCATTCTGCTAGAAAAGGACGCGATAGAACTCGTTCCGGGACACCAGGTAAACAAGGGTATTTATTCAACTTACTTCCTTGTGCCAAAGAAAGCTTTGACAATGCGCCCAGCATTGGACTTACGGCCTGCCAACAAGTATGTCAAGCCCCAAAAATTTCGTATGACCACGCTTCAAGAGGTAATCCCCCTCCTAAAAAAGGGGATCACATGGCAACCTTGGATATGAAAGATGCTTATTTTCATATTTCCATGTTCCCAGCGCACAGAAAGTATTTGCGCTTCAAGGTGGACAGTCGACACTACCAATTCAAGGTACTGCCCTTCGGGATAGCTTCAGCACAAAGGGTATTCACCAAGGTACTGGCGGTGGTGGCTGCACACCTACGCAGGGAGGCAATCCCAGTGTATCCTTTTCTGGACGACTGGCTCATAACTGGGGAAACCCCAGGAATTTGCAGGACAAACATTCAAAGGACTATCGACCTCCTTCACGAGTTAGGCTTCTCAATCAACGAGAAAAAGTCAAGCCTAGTGCTAAGCACCTCAAAACAATTCCTAGGAGCAATCCTAGATACCCAAGTGGGGGTGACCTTTCCTTCAGAAGAAAGAATTCGGAATATACTACTGCAAATTCCGCATTATCAGTCCGGTCAACAAATAACGGTATGCAAAGCAATGCGTTAACTGGGCATGATGGCGTCATGTATTTACCTGGTCCCCCACGCGCGCCTGGCATGCGTCCCATGCAGGAATGGTTGGCGAAACAGTGGTCTCAGGCAAGTGGTCAGTGGGACGATCTAGTGGTCGTTTCACCAACACTGGTACAAAGCCTTCACTGGTGGACAAGAGAGAATCTCGCACAGGGGAAACCCTTTTACGATCCCGAGGTACAGGCAATAGTCACTACAGATGCATGCCTGACTGGGTGGGGAGCTCACCATCTCCACCACACAGCTCAGGGTCTCTGGTCTCACTCAGTGGCCAAGAGCCACATCAACCTGCTAGAGCTTCTGGCAGTATTCAGAGCGCTTCAGGCGTTCGAGCCCCACCTACTAAACCTGTCAGTACGGTTCCAGACGGACAGCACAACAGCCATGTTCTACCCGAACAAGCATGGAGGGACTCTCTCGCCAAATCTGTCCAAGCTTGCCCAGAAAATCTGGATATGGGCACTCGGACGGAACATCTTCCTGTCATCACATGTTCCAGGGGAGCTCAATTCCCTAGCGGATGCTCTGAGCAGAGACTCCCTCCCAGAGGAACACGAATGGGTTCTACACAGAGAGGTCGTAGAAGATATCTTCTCTCAGTGGGGTTTCCCCATTATAGACCTTTTCGCCACAAGCGAAAACAGGCAATGCCCAGGATTTGCATCCAGGTTCCCCCAACCAGACTCCCAGGGGAACGCCCTGTGGATGAACTGGTCAGGGATGTTTGCGTACACTTTTCCACCAACTCCTCTCATCAGGAAAATGGTGAACAAGATGACGCTCGTCCTAGTTGCTCCCATGTGGGCAAGACAACCGTGGTTCCCACACCTACGCAGGATGGCGGTGTGCGAGCCCATCAAACTTCCAGCCTGGTACAACCTATTGTCCCAGCACCAAGGTCAAACAGTGCACCAGCAACCCAACTCAATGAACCTGGCAGCATGGCTCCTGAGGTCATAGAGCTTGGACATCTCAATTTGCCACAGAGGTGTATGGACATCCTAAAGGAATCTAGGAAACCAAACACAAGGCACTGTTACTTTGACAAGTGGAAGAGGTTCGTTATCTGGTGCCAGAGTAGATCAATCAACCCGGTTGATTGCACTCCTTCCACTATTGTTACATACATGCTCCACCTGCTGGATGCAGGATTGGTTTTTAACTCACTGAAAGTACACCTGGCAGCCCTGTCGGCTTACACCACTTACCATAGCAAGGTTTTGTGGTGGAAAGTACCAGTAGTTAAAGCCTTCATGGAAGGAGTAAAGAGACTTCACCCTCCTATTTCAAACCCACCACCAGGGTGGGACCTTAATGTGGTGCTAGCCAAGCTCATGGGCCCCCCTTTCGAACCCATGCATAAAAGCAGTCTCAAACACCTGACTTATAAAACGGCCTTCTTAATAGCTATTACTTCTATAAGAAGGGTCAGTGAAATCAGGCTCTGTCAGTGCAGGATCCCTTCTTTACTGTCCATAAAGACTAACTGGTTTTACGCACACACCCTAGGTTCTCACCTAAATTTATATCTAAATTCCATGTAAACCAGTCCATCGAGCTTCCGGCTTTCTTCCAGGACCCGCAAAGCTCGGCTGAGGTGAAACTACACACCCTAGATGTGCGTAGGGCGGTCCTCTACTATGTAAATAAGACCAGACCGCTAAGGAAAACAGATCAACTGTTTGTCTCCGTAGCTACAGGCAGAGAGGGGGATCGCGTCTCTAAAGGTGCCATCTCAAAGTGGATTATTAACTGTATCCAGCTGTGTTACTCACTTTCTGAAAGAACTCTGCCTTTCACGCCAAGAGCCCACTCTACTAGAGGCATTGGGGCCACTCTGGCTTTCATTGCAAATGTACCCCTTGACACCATTTGCAAAGCAGCTACTTGGAGCTCTATTCACACTTTTACTCAGCATTACTGCATTGACACCCATTCCAAGGCAGATACACAAGTGGGACAAGCGGTTCTAAGACACTTATTTGCTCATGACCCTTCTTACTTCCCACCTCCTTCTTCTGGTACTGCTCGCTAATCTATGCACAGCATGTGATCTAAGCAGATTCCACATGCCTCAGAAGGGATACATTACTCACCGTAATCGTATTTCTGATGCTTGTATCTGCTTAGATTCACATGCGACCCACCCTCTGAGAGAAGGCGCATGATGGCTTGTAGTCTTACCTTTCTGTCTATCTGCTTGGATTATCTGTACTCGCGCTACTCCTAATGCTACCTCATGTCAGAAAAAATACAATCTGAGGATCCTAGACGCGTGAGGGATCTTGGGTACAGTGGACGTAGGGATAGTATTACTGGCACACCCTGTGTCGACGCCCATTTTCGAGTTTCGAAAAACAAACTGTAATACTCCGCAGCTTTTTTTTTTTACAGATATGTACAAGAGCAAAGGGTGATTACAATTACTAGATGGTTAATGCCCGAGAGGAAAGTGGAGAAGGCGAGCAAGTATGGCAATGGGTTAGTGATCATTGTGGCATAGCCAGGTGCGGGTGTTGCACCTGAAACCGTTGTAAGATTGCTCCCTTCTTAACTCAACTGGTAGAGGGTTCCAATGCTGGGCTGCTTTTACAGGGCGGCTGTTTCCACCTGTTTTTTGTAGGGGGAATCTAGGAATTTGGAGACGGTAGGAGTTCGCTATTCTGGTTGGTCGTGAAGATAGGTTTCCTTGTAATTCTTTCATGTAGGTATGGTGGTGCTGCATTATTTAAGCATTTGAAGGTTAAAGTAACCATTTTGAAGAGGATCCGATCAGTAATTTTTAGCCAATTGTGATTTATTCCGGAGTTAGATATGTGCTCTTTAGAAGGGCGGTTTGGGGCCGTTCTGAGCGCATTGTTTTGCAGTGTTTGTAGGTGATATGTTTATTGGCTCCTGCATAAAGTGTGTTGCAGTAGTCCAATGTGGAGAGGATGAGGGCATTGGCTAGAATAATACAGCTAGCTGGTGAGAGGAAGGGTCTGCGTGCTTTGAGTTTGCCAATATAGGCGGTGGATGAGGCCAAGGAATGTACTTGTTTTTTTTTTTTTTTAGGGAAAGTGTGAAGTCCAGGTAAAAACCTAGTGTCTTCACTTCTTTGGCAACTGTAATTATATTGCCATCGATATTGAAGGCACTATAGTTCTCGAGTTTTTTTTAGGTTGTTGGTTGAGCCGAGGATCTGGATCTCTGTTTTATCGTCATTCAGGCATAGGCCGTGCATTGCCATCCATGCCTGAATGAGGATGTAAATCTCATTCACTAAGGCTGTATCTGATGTGAAATTGCCCGTAAGGGGGATAAGGATCTGGGTGTCATCTGCGTAATTAGTGTAGGTGACACCCTGCCTGTCCTATTTGTCAAATAAAGGCTTAGTGAAGATGTTATACGTGGTGGGTGAGACACATGAGCCTTGGGGGAACCACATGTTGTTATAACTGGGTCTGTAGATGCTGCCGTGGAGAAGACTCTCATGCTTCTATTATCAAGAAATGATTGGACCCAGGCTATAGCTGCACTTGAGAAGTGGGCTGCCAATGCTAGGTGTTGGCATAATACTGCATGGTCCACCAAGTCAAAGGCCGCCGACAGGTCAAGGAGGAGTAGCATAGCTGGGTTTCCTTTATCATTAAGTTCATCAATTTGTGCTTTAAGGTCTATTAGGGATATCTCTGTGCCGTGTTGGGGTCTGAACACAGATTGGCGAGAGCCTAATAGTTGGCTAGTCTCAAGGTATTTTTGAAGCTGTAAATAGGCCACGTTGTCAATTATCTTCAGGAGAAAAGGGACAGTGGTGATAGGTCTGTAGTTTGTAGGAATGGAAGGGTCTAAGGTTTGTTTTTTAAGAAGGGGTAGGACCCAAGATTCTTTTAGACTGCTTGGGACAGAGTTGGATGTAAAGTAAGCATTAATGAGTTTTGAGATGAAGGGGGTTAGCACTCTAGCTGCATGCTTAATTATTTGGGCGGGGCAGATACCACCTTTGCAGTTTGATGGTTTTAGTGAGGCGATAATTTTTTCTGTTTCCAGGATAGATATATTAGAGAATTTGAAGGGCACTAGGTTAGGTTTGTTGCTAGGTTGTGGGATAGTAGGGGTTTCCGTTAGTAGAGCAAGGCTTTTTTGAGGCAATTTTGGCTTGCAATGTTTTTATTTTATTTGCTAGAGCATTTTGAATCTTGGCGCACCATTATTTATCTTTCGGTAGGTTGTCCGGTGGAGGTATAGGGTATTCTAGTTCTCGTATGATTGCAAATAGTTCCTTAGTATTGGAACCTGCTTTGGAGATTCTTTCATTATACATTTCTTTTTTAGTTTGAATGATTTCATTTTTGTATTTAGTGGCAGAGAGTTTGAATTTTATTTTCTTCTGTGGGCGTAGGTTGCCATATGGTTTCCAGCTTCCTTTTTAACATTCTGAGTTCTTTTAAATGGGGGGGGGGGTCAACCAAGTGTTCAGGTGAGCCTGTTTGCTTTCACAGTTAAGTGCGGCAATGGAGTCTAGGATTTTAGTCAGTTTCATTGTAATGGCCTACCAGCGTGTCTGGGTCTGAGTTGCTTGGTAGGGCATTAAATCACCGGAAGGAGACACGGTAGTAGGATGCTATTGGTCGTGATGTTTTTCCTTGATCTGGTGGGGAGTGTGGGTGCCATTATTTTTTCTTTGTTAGCTTCTTTCATGAGTGTTAGGCTAAATGCAATCAAGAAGTGGTCGGTCCAGGGTTGGGGTGTAATTTTATTAATCCTAGTTGGGCAATTTGAGGTGGCTACTCAGTCTAGGGTCCTGCCTTTGTCGTGGAACGGTGTGAGGACTTTTTGGGATAGCCCAGTTCATTAAGCATGGTGGCTATTGCTTGGGCTTGTTGGTCGTCAGCGTCATTTAGTCCTAGATTGAGGTCGCCGCGGAGCATTATCTGAGAAGATTCTTTAGTATTGCTAGCTAGAAGGCTGGAAATATGTTCCTCAAACGAGCCTAAGGTCCCTGGAGGCCTATATATGAGGTATATAGTCAGGGAGCGACATGGGGATATAGGCAGTTTTGCTGATAGTAATTCACAGGATTTTAGTGGTGGTAACGTGGAAAATCTTAGTTCTAGATTGGATTCAGCAATGATGGTTAGGCCTCCTCCTCTAGACCCATTGGGTCTGTCCATTCTTAGGAGCTGGTACTCTTTCGGTATAGCCAGTGAAAACGCTGGGCCTGCTGCATCATGTAGCCAGGTTTCTGTGACCGCTAGGAGATCCAGATTATCTGAGGTTAAGATATCGGCTATGTTGGTGGCATGGGCCACAACAGATCTGGCTTTGATTAGAGCTTCTACTACAGTAGTAGTTTTAGGTAGGCATTCAGGGTTCGTAGATATTGGGGTAGGCTCATTCAATGTAGCCCTGGTGGAGGCTTGTGACTGGGCTTGCGACCAGTTCCTAGGAATATTTTTAGGGTTGATATGACGATTTAGATAAGTTTTACTAGGCGGTTTAGGCTCGTGGAGGGGGGAAAATCTAGCCCGAAACCTGATGTTTCTAGACCTAATAGGGCATGGTGCGTATTTGGTTTGGTACCTGATTGCCGATGTTGGGTGTAAGAGGAACAGGAATGCGGTTAAGGAGAAGTACTGATGTACATAGTGTAGCATTTAATGCTAGTTGCAGGGAAAGATGGCGATGGGATTATGGCTGAGTTCAGGGTGGCTAAACACAGTAGGGTGTGGGTGAGGGCCAGTTTCACAAGTGGGAAGGGATCACTAGTCTAGATGGGCTAAAGTCAACCTAGCATAGATGTCCTAAAATCAGCTTGCCTGGGAGGCTTAAACAACTTTTCATGGAATAGCTAAAATCAGCTTTCCATGGGAGGGCTAAAATGAACTTTGCATAGAATAGCCAAAATCAACTTTACATGGAATAGCTAGAATCAACTTTGGATGGGAAGGCCAAAATCAGCTTTGCATGGAATAGCCAAAATCAGCTTTGCATGGGAGGGCTAAAATGAACTTTGCATAGAATAGCCAAAATCAACTTTACATGGAATAGCTAGAATCAACTTTGGATGGGAAGGCCAAAATCAGCTTTGCATGGAATAGCCAAAATCAGCTTTGCATGGGAGGGCTAAAATCAGCTTTGCATGGGAGGGCTAGAATCAGCTTTGCATGGAATAGCTAGAATCAACTTTGCATGGAATAGCTAGAATCAACTTTGGATGGGAAGGCCAAAATCAGCTTTGCATGGAATAGCCAAAATCAGCTTTGCATGGGAGGGCTAGAATCAGCTTTGCATGGGAGGGCTAGAATCAGCTTTGCATGGAATAGCTAGAATCAACTTTGCATGGAATAGCTAGAATCAACTTTGGATGGGAAGGCCAAAATCAGCTTTGCATGAGAGGGCTAAAATGAACTTTGCATGGAATAGCTAGAATAAAATGAACTTTGCATGGGAAGGCTAAAATAAACTTTGCATGGAATGGCTAGAATCAACTTTGCATGGAATAGCTAGAATCAACTTTGCATGGGAAGGCTAGAATCAACTTTGCATGGGAAGGCTAAAATGAACTTTGCGTGGCAAGGCTAAAATGAACTTTGCGTGGGAAGGCTAAAATGAACTTTGCATGGGAAGGGCTAGAATCAACTTTGCATGGAATAGCTAGAATCCGCTTTGCATGGAATAGCTAGAATCCGCTTTGCATGGATTAGCTAGAATCCGCTTTGCATGGGAAGGCTAAAATCAGCTTTGCATGGGAAGGGCTAGAATCCGCTTTGCATGGATTAGCTAGCATCGGCTTTGCATGGATTAGCTAGAATCGGCTTTGCATGGATTAGCTAGAATCAACTTTGCATGGGAAGGCTAGAATCAACTTTGCATGGGAAGGCTAAAATGAACTTTGCATGGAATAGCTAGAATAAAATGAACTTTGCGTGGGAAGGCTAAAATAAACTTTGCATGGAATGGCTAGAATCAACTTTGCATGGAATAGCTAGAATCAACTTTGCATGGGAAGGCTAGAATCAACTTTGCATGGGAAGGCTAAAATGAACTTTGCGTGGCAAGGCTAAAATGAACTTTGCGTGGGAAGGCTAAAATGAACTTTGCATGGGAAGGGCTAGAATCAACTTTGCATGGAATAGCTAGAATCCGCTTTGCATGGAATAGCTAGAATCCGCTTTGCATGGATTAGCTAGAATCCGCTTTGCATGGGAAGGCTAAAATCAGCTTTGCATGGGAAGGGCTAGAATCCGCTTTGCATGGATTAGCTAGCATCGGCTTTGCATGGATTAGCTAGAATCGGCTTTGCATGGATTAGCTAGAATCAACTTTGCATGGGAAGGCTAGAATCAACTTTGCATGGGAAGGCTAAAATGAACTTTGCGTGGGAAGGCTAAAATGAACTTTGCGTGGCAAGGCTAAAATGAACTTTGCGTGGCAAGGCTAAAATGAACTTTGCGTGGGAAGGCTAAAATGAACTTTGCATGGGAAGGGCTAGAATCAACTTTGCATGGAATAGCTAGAATCCGCTTTGCATGGATTAGCTAGAATCCGCTTTGCATGGGAAGGCTAAAATCAGCTTTGCATGGGAAGGGCTAGAATCAACTTTGCATGGAATAGCTAGAATCCGCTTTGCATGGATTAGCTAGAATCGGCTTTGCATGGATTAGCTAGAATCGGCTCTGCATGGGAAGGCTAAAATCAGATTTGCATGGGAAGGGCTAGAATCAACTTTACATGAGAAGGCTAGAATCAACTTTGCATGGAATAGCTAGAATCAGCTTTGCATGGAATAGCTAGAATCAGCTTTGCATGGAATAGCTAGAATCAGCTTTGCATGGAATAGCTAGAATCAACTTTGCATGGAATAGCTAGAATCAACTTTGCATGGGAAGGCTAGAATCAACTTTGCATGGGAAGGCTAAAATGAACTTTGCATGGGAAAGCTAGAATCAACTTTGCATGGGAAGGCTAAAATGAACTTTGCATGGGAAGGCTAAAATGAACTTTGCATGGGAAGGCTAAAATGAACTTTGCATGGGAAGGCTAAAATGAGCTTTGCATGGGAAGAGCTAGAATCAACTTTGCATGGGAAGGCTAAAATCAACTTTGCATGGGAGGACGAAGTCAACTTTGCTTGTGTTGCGTGAATTCAAGTAGCCAGGTAGGCTAATATACGTTTGTTAGTGGGCAAGAGTCTAAGGGATCATGGGCGATTTGGAGAGCTGTATGAAATGGGTCGTTGTTGTTGCTGCAGACAAAATAGGGGCTTAACGCAATGTATCTGCGTGTGGACGCAGACACTGTGGATGCGATAGATAGCTCCTGTAATAGGTAGCAGTAGGTAGCAAAGTTTGTAAGTTGTGTGCCCAGGCAGTATGAGGGCAATAATTGGCAAACTTACTTCTAATCCACTCGTCGGGGCACAGGTGCAGGTCACAGCACGGGATGCCTGATTCGGATGCCCAGTGTTGTACTTAGTAGTACTTTGGTTGTAGAGGGGCGATGAGCAGGGCAGGTAGTTCTGTAGATGGTGGTAGGATCTTACATTGCCGTGATGCTGAGCATGGTGGCTGGCCCGCTGGCCAGGCGGCTCCAGACAGGCTCACGACAGGGGTGAGTGCCTTTGTGCGTGCCGGCTTGAGCCTGCCTGCTCACGATGGGCTGAATAAGAAGAGGCTTCTGGACAATGGTGATGGTCGGAGGGCCTCAGCAGGATGGGAGGCTCCTGGATTGCAACGCAGCAACCCAGACGGCCATCTTTGAATGAGATTCTCCTCGTGGCATCTAATGGAGAATCTATGCTATGGGTCGAATGGCAGACTTTAGCTGCAATCTGGTAGGAGTAGCAGCTGTTCGTGGGTCGAGCGGCGGACTTCTATGAAATGTAGAATTCGGCTGGCTGATCATTGAGGGACGCAGTTTTTGTCTGGGGGCACTCCATGTGGCTACTGCTCCTGCAGTGGGCGGTGGGAGCTCCAGCTCCTCCGAGCTCAGGCAGCACTGTGTTGCTGTTGCTCCCCGATGGCCATTGCATGTACACTGATGGATGGAGGTGCTTCTCTGAAGTAATTAGGAAAGCCTGCCTTTCCCAGCAAGTGCTGCTTCTCGGGGTCCAGGACACCAGACTGCAAGAGGTGCTTCTCTGAAGTAATTGGGAAAGCCGGCACTTTCCCAGCAAGTGCTGCTTCTCGGGGACCAGGACACCAGACTGCAAGAGGTGCTTCTCGAAGTAATTGGGAAAGCCGGCACTTTCCAGCAAGTGCTGCTTCTCGGGACCAGGACACTAGACTGCAAGAGGTGCTTCTCTGAAGTAATTTGGAAAGCCTGTGCTTTCCCAGCAAGTGCTGCTTCTCGTGGATCAGGACACCAGACTGCAAGAGGTGCTTCTCTGACATTAGGAAAGTCTGCGCTTTCCAGCAAGTGCTGCTCCTCGTGGACCAGGACACCAGATTGCAAGAGGTGCTTCTATGACATTAGGAAAGCCTGCGCTTTCCCAGCAAGTGCTGCTCCTCGTGGACCAGGACACCAGACTGCAAGAGGTGCTTCTCTGACATTAGGAAAGTCTGCGCTTTCCAGCAAGTGCTGCTCCTCGTGGACCAGGACACCAGACTGCAAGAGGTGCTTCTCTGACATTAGGAAAGCCTGCGCTTTCCCAGCAAGCGCTGCTTCTCGCGGACCAGGACACCAGACTGCAAGAGGTTCCTCTCTGACATTAGCAAAGCCTGCGCTTTCACAGCAAGTGCTGCTTCTCGGGGACCAGACTGAAAGAGGTGCTTCGCTGACATTAGGAAAGCCTGCGCTTTCACAGCAAGTGCTGCTTCTCGGGGACCAGACTGAAAGAGGTGCTTCGCTGACATTGGGAAAGCCTGTGCTTTCCCAGCAAGTGCTGCTCCTCGTGGACAAGGACACCAGACTGCAAGAGGTGCTTCTCTGACATTTGGAAAGTCTGCGCTTTCCCAGCAAGTGCTGCTTCTCGCGGACCAGGACACCAGACTGTAAGAGGTGCCTCTGACATTAGGAAAGCCTGCGCTTTCACAGCAAGTGCTGCTTCTCGGGGACCAGACTGAAAGAGGTGCTTCTCTGACATTTGGAAAGTCTGCGCTTTCCCAGCAAGTGCTGCTTCTCGCGGACCAGGACACCAGACTGCAAGAGGTGCTTCTCTGACATTAGGAAAGCCTGCGCTTTCCCAGCAAGCGCTGCTTCTCGCGGACCAGGACGCCAGACTGCAAGAGGTTCCTCTCTGACATTAGGAAAGCCTGCGCTTTCCCAGCAAGTGCTGTTTCTCGGGGACCAGGACACCAGACTGCAAGAGGTGCCTCTGACATTAGGAAAGCCTGCGCTTTCACAGCACGTGCTGCTCCTCGTGGACCAGGACACCAGACTGCAAGAGGTGCGCCTCTGACATTAGGAAAGCCTGCGCTTTCCCAGCAAGTGCTGCTTCTCGGGGACCAGGACGCCAGACTGCAAGAGGCGCTTCTCTGACGTTAGGAAAGCCTGTGCTTTCCCTGCAAGTGCTGCTTCTCGGGGACCAGGACACCAGACTGCAAGAGGCTCCTCTCATGGATCAGGAGGGTGGATACTAGGGTGACCAGATTTTCCAAAATGAATAACCGGGACGACCAACAACATAAAAGAGGGAGTACCACATCGCAGCCCACCAATTACCGCCCCTCCCCCAACACGCCCTCACAACCACCACTCGGTCTTTTTTCCAGCACTTCTAATTTCTATAAACTGCATATGATCTCATTGTGCAGTTTTTTTTTTATTTTATTCAAACCGTTGTTTTATTAGTTCGATCAACAAACTTTTACAACATTTTTTTAAAAATATATTAGAATATATTTTTCTTCTTATTGAAGATTTAAAACACTTTTTTCTATTTAAGTTTTCCATTTGCTATAGCCCATTGGTTGGGTCTATTAAAGTTCATTTTTAATATTCTATTTCTAACATGTATAAACAATTCATTAAATATGCATCATTAATGATCCTTATATTTCCATATTATTGTTAGATCTTCATTCAAGAAACATTCATATCAATTTGTACTAAGACAAAAATTCATGCATAGACTTAGAGAGCTGGTAAAAGATGTAAAGTTACATAAAAGCTGCATTGATCTCAAAGTTTCCCAAGATAAACAGATGATATGCAATTACAATGCTATTATCATTAACACTGAGCTTGCTCAGTTTTCATTTGGAATAACTTCTCTAATTCATTGTCTATAGACTTTAAAAGTCGACATAGGGCTAGAATAAAACTTGTTCGAGTCCCCCACATACAGTCAAGCCATAGCCATTCCCTTGATGCATCAGTTGATACACAGTAAGGTGTAATTGTTAATTTACGTGCTGACTCAAAGTATGGACAGAATATAACCATGTGCTTTAAGGTCTCCAGGGTCACACCATCCTTACACAATCTGCATCCTAACCACGCAAGTTGTTTCCAATGCGGGTTCCAGGTATATATACGCTCCAAAGTATGAAATTGATTCAATTTAAAGCGAAAATAGATCTCCCTGGCTTTGCTACAGGGGAATTGAATTATGTAAGGTTTATGCGGCCGTCTAGATGAACAGAAACAAGCTGCCTCTTTGTAGCCCTTAAGTGTCGCCATGCCAGTTACCGTTCTACACCAGTCATTCTCAACAATCTGATGTTTAACATAATCTGATCTGTATTGCAAATCAGCTGGTGTGAGTTCAATTTCGTTGAGAAGAGCAAGCATTTTCGCATAGTAAGTCGTGAGGGAAGATCTTTCATTTGCGATCATTATTTTACCCAAATCTTCATATAGACAATTTACAGGAGGATATAACATCCTAGCAAAGTTAGCCAACATACGCCAGTTTCTACGTGCAGAGAGGGCAGTGATGCCAAGTTCCTGCCTTTTCACAATATTGGGTTTAGATTTGGCCAACCTCAGCGCCCTCTTCCACATACAACCTTGCAGTTGGTCGAGATAGTTGTTAATATTTACTATACACATGTCCATGGCAAAAAGAATGATGGACTCTACTTTTAAGATGTAAAATTGGAGTAAAGGAAGCAAAGAAAATTTGCAGAACTTTAGATAAACGATCCGCATTTGTGTGGAGAGGGGAGCAGCTTTTTTATTTAAAACATCCTTCCACATTGCCATAGACTGCGAGTCAGTTATGGTGTACCCCAAATAACGAATCTGGGGAACTATAGTTAGTGGGAAGTTGTCAAATCTCCAATCACGGGTGATGTTCTTCCTCTTAAAGTTCCTGAACACTACTATATTGGATTTGTCCACATTGCATTTTAGATTGTGCGTAAGACAGTATGATGAAAATAGGTCTAATTTAATTTGCATGCCTTTAGGCGTACGATCAAATAATACAATGTCATCCGCAAAGGCCAGCCATTGAATTTTAAGATGTCCCAACCTTGGTGGATACGAAATTTGTTTGTTCCATATATCATTAATTCCGCAAAGGTAAAGATTAAACAGCGTAGCAGCCAGATTACATCCCTTCTTAACGTCAGTGTTGATCTTTATTGGATGTGTAGTTGCACCTTCGTTGTTCACTCTAACCAAGTAGAAGGTGTTAGTGTGGAGTTTTGATAAAAGTTGTATAATGTATAATGGTATGTTCATGGCAACCATTTTTTTCCACAATAATTCACGGATAACACAATCAAAGGCGGAGGTAAGATCTATGGAAGCTATGTATAACGGTCCCGAATCCTTGATTTTGTGCTTAGCTAGAAGATGTGCCATAATTGTGGCATTTAGGGGCGTGCCCATCCTTGCACGAAACCCAATCTGATATTTTGACAACATTTTTCGCTCCTCAATACACGCTTGCAATTCCCCCAACAGCAAGATGGCAAACACTTTCGCAGTGGTATCAATCAGTGCTATAGGACGGAAATTGCAAGGTTGGGATCTTGCACCTTTTTTATAAATTGGCACAATAATGGAATTTAGCCATGATGGAGGAGTAAATGAAGTAGTCAACATACCATCGAACAGTTCTTTCAAGATGCGAGCCCACATGGCTGGGTGCCGTTTGAGAACACACGCGGGGATCCCATCTGGGCCTGCTGCCTTCGAGTATTTAAGGGAAGATATCGTGTTCACTATACTCGATGTATTCCAAGGTGCAAAGGAAGCAGGGGCCAAACGGGTCCATTTAAATTCAATTTTGTCAAATGTATGCGGGAGAGCAAACTTTTGTTCAAAGTAATCCCGCCAGGCCTGTGCCGATATCGAATAGGACTGGTCAGCGGGGAGTATAGTAGTCCCTGCCCTGAGCAGACCCCAGGTAGAACGTCTATCCCTATGACAAAGTGTGTTAAACATTTTTAAGTTATCGTGGGTGTGTATAAAGTGTCTGTAATCTCTACATTTATTGCGATAAGTGTTCAACGCACTTTTTTTTTTTCAATCAAATATTGTCCCCATGTAGTTGAGGTTTTGAGGAGTAACCGCAGAGCTACTCTCTTAACTCTTTTTGCTTCAAGAATGAACTTAGAATTCTGCTGAGGCGCACACCGAAGAGGATGCGGTGCGCTAGCCCTCAAAGATTGCAGTGTCTCAGATATTACGTTGGATATAATGCAAGCTTGTTGGTTTGAAGTATTCTGATCAGTAAAGGAACTGTGGTGTAATTGCAAGTGTAGAGCGATCATGTCATTTACCTTATTACAGAGTTTGTTATCCCATCGAAGTGACAGTCCTGGACGATCACATATCAAGTGATCTTGTTGCGGATCGATGGAGAGGTGAGTGACACATAAGTCCAAGTTTAGCTGTAACATATGATGGTCACTACAACTAGGATCATATATTGATATAGTGTCAGAGCGCGCCTGGAGGCCTCGAGATGTGGCAAAATAATCAATACAGGTAGTTCTGTCTCCTCTTCGCCAAGTATGACAGCAATCACTGCAGGAGAAAGGGAGAATATCGAGCTCCCAAGATTTCAGATATTCCAGCCACAATCTACCTCTATGGCGCGCTTGAATGAATAATCCAGAATTTGCATGGGCTAAGTTGACCACGATACAATAGGCATTAAAATCCCCTCCTAGAACAATCTCACATGTAGGATGTCGAGTCAGAACCTCATCAAAAAGTGTGTCCAATTCTTGAAAAGCATCTGATTGATTGAGTGTTACTGGGTTGTGATATAACGATACTACTAGAAGAAGTGTTACCGGCGGGCCCCAGAGCAAAAGCAAAGCAGCCAGCATTACATTTGCATGAAAGACATCCAATACCAATATGTTTAGATGTATATTCAAACAGATCGCGAGCCCACCATAAGGTCGACCATTTGTACTACGCTTCGCTCTAGTTTGAAGAACGATAAATCCGGGCAACAAGAGTTCATGTACACACATGGTTTCTTGACATAACATGATGTCGCATTCAGTTCCTAAACACGGTTTACAGAACCAAGATTTAAGATTGTTAAACCCGCATGAATTCCAGGATAGAATAGCTAAAACTACAGGCTACTTAATGAGGAGTATTATTCAAGGCTGAGTTTTGGATGTTTTGGAGAGCAGATAACCATGACCAGTCCTTATTGGAGTTGGATAAACTTACCAATTGGGCAATACTTCTGTATTTAGACCAGTCACTGGAGCCCCAACGGCCGTATTTGGCAGTTGTAAAGGCGGGGGCGCCAGCGGCGTTTCATTGAATGCAATGGCATCGTCAATTAAATCGAACGGATAAAGCATTAATCCAATGAAACGTAACTCTTCGGTGAATTGCACAAGGAGATTGGTGATGATGGCTGATTGCACCTTGCATACCATGCGATGATTTTGAAATGGTGGCAATGTAATCCATTTGATGTCATTAGAGTGCAGTGTGCGAAGCCCGGGTATACGATAGAAAGCTTGCATTAAAGCTGAGCGATTAAGTCGCTTTGTACCATTGCTAAATGATATAATTTCCCACCCTATAATGGTTGCGGAATGCTTAGTTGGTTCCCCTAGTATCACGGATCCCTCCTTAAGCCCCTCTAGGGCCAACCCGTGGAGGTTTTGCTTAACCAATGCACCCTTTGTGTCAGGCAGGGGGGAGATTTTCCTAGCATCCCCATGAGTAGGATCAGAATGGGAAGGTTTCAAGAATTCATCACTGCATTCGGGCAACTCAGCGGCAGTCCTCGGAGCCCTCACCATCTCAATGGCATCATCGAGAGCCCCTTCTACCTTTCCTATTTGCGATGTTTTATTCCCAATTGGTTTAAAGAAGTTAGGTAGTTGTGTCTGAGATGAAGAGTGTTCAGTCTCTTCAATTCTAGACTGTGGCATATGGAGAAGAGATTTTTTGGAATTTTTATTAGATATATTTTCTCCTAGGTCCGTCCCATTCCCAGGGATTTTCATCATAGCAGGCTTAGTCTTTGAGTTGACTGCAGTGCTATTCACAGATTTTGTTTTTTTTGTATCACTTGGTTTTAAATTAAAACGCAATTCCTCTTGCGATGTTTTTAGGTCCTTTTTTCGATCAGCTTTTCTTTTCAAGGCACGAAAGAATAGCCTTTTCTCTTTCCTTGATATAAAGAACCGCTCCGCGGGAGGGGGAGAGTTTTGAGCAACAACAGATTTCCTATGTGGAGGTGTGGCTGCAATTGCAGCAGGTATAGGATCAGATGGGTTGGATGTCTCAAATAGTTTAACGCCGAAGGGGTATCTGGATAAAAAACCTGACCCCCATCAACGCAAGTTTGAGAGAGTCTCATTCCTTCCTCCCCCTGACTAGGTTGAAGAAAAAACAGGAGCTGCTCTATTTTTTCAGCGTGGGATGCCACCGCCTTACATAGCTGTGCATGCGTAAAGATGTGGCATGTATTCTCAGCTTTAGGGGCAATTAGTGTTTGTGCAAAGGATTGTGGAAAAGCATATGTGACCTGGGGAGGCATTGTGATATTAAGGTCACTCCCTGCAAAATCTAGAGCATCTGTTTGAGTATATGCAGAACTATTTGCTGGGACCTCTTTTTGCGTGTATTTGAGATCACCTAGTTCATGTCTAATGCTGTCCGCAAAGATGAAGCCTTCTAATTTGTTAATTTTTAGTAAGATTTCTGTCAAGGCGGTTTTGCAATCCCTTAGTTCGTAGTGCGTGTATTCATGTCCACGGTCAAGTAGGTTGAGTATTCTTGTTAAAACCGGGTAAGAAGCTTCAAGGGAATGCATGTCACCAGTCGGTTCCAGAATATCGAACCCCAATGGGTTAGTCAAAGACTTTTTATTAGGGGAATGGAGAGGCTCAGTCATCACTTTGTTGGAACTAGGTGGAAACAAGGTGGGGGAGGAGGGCCGCAGAGGGGATGATGGCCACAAGCTAGACATCGGAATGGCGGTGGGGGGGGATGCCTTTATAGGAGGTGCTGGGGAGGTGTTCACATCCACCATATGAATGGCATCTTTGCGATGAATATGTACATCAGCCTTTTTAAATCCCGGAAAGGTAACTGGTGTTGAAGGTCCCTCTGATAGCCTTACCCGTTTTTCCAGTGTGGCAAGTATTACTGGAGCTAAGAGCGAGTTATCAGAGGGCGAAGCGAGGATATCCTCAGTGGAATGAGAGGGCTCAATTGGTGCGGTGTCCATACGCATGCTCAGGAAGCTTTTACGAGATGGATTAGGAGGCAGCTTTGTGGAGGGTACATTGCATGCTAAGGGGAGAGACCGACTTTGTGCTATTTGCAGCGCCTGATCACGCGCATATGAGAATGCTACTTCGTGTTTAATTAGATCCTGATCGGTAATTGGCCCCCAATGCACAGCTGATTCATGGCTAGCATCCGGCACTATGCCGTTTCCCTTATTTTCATTTCTCAGAGACATTTTTTTACTTTTACGATTTTTTTTCGTGATTTTAATGGAGCCTGATTCCAAGGGCCGGCTACTACGCAAACCTACCACCATTTAGCATAAATAGGCAAGTTCAAAAGTATGTGTGCCAACTTACAACAATAAGACAATCCCGAGCCCCAGCCTCACAGCCTAACAGCCAAACAGCACACTTGGCGACACTTGGATGCGCGCGCAGGATGCGCGTGCGTGCAGCCTTTAAAGAGAATTCTGGGCAAGATTGAAACAAGGGGCGTGTGTATGAAACGCCAGGAATCTACAAAAAAAAGAAATATAAACGTGTCAGGGGCGGGCGTAGCTTTTCAAAGAGCTCATGGAAAAGGTGTTTCAAATCAGAAAGGAGCCACTACCCCAGCCTAGCCCAGCCCAGCCCAGCCCAGCCCACAAACACACCCAGTAGCCCAGCCCAGCCCAGCCCAGCCCAGCCCAGCCCACAGGCACGTATATCAACACTTTTCGTTCTTAAATGAGTGAATAATTACTGTAGATGATGAAGTCCAAAAGAAATGTTCACCCAGGCAGCGTTTCGCCGCATTGAAGTGACAGAGCTTCCTCTTGCGCATACAGCCTTTGCAGGCGAGGGTCGACGATGAGCGTTCCCCACAGAGTCCCCGCAGAGTCCAGTCCAAACGCCAAACAGCACACTTGGCGACACTTGGATGGATCCGTCATTGTGCAGTTCTGTCTGTGAATCTTGTCATGGTAATTCAAAACGAGCGTTTTCTCGAATTGCTATTACATGGCTTGCTGTACGACCGTTTCCAAGCCAGTCTCTGTGGCACAGTCAGTAAGTGTTGTGACTTGTACCTGAAAGGTTGGGGGTTCGAGCCAATCCTCCAGCTGCAACATTCTGAACGTGTTGTGTGATTACAATTTTAATTACCGTAGTCGCCCAACCATGCAAACCCCGGACGGAGTTTCTAAAATGAAAAAACTCCGGGACAGAGGGCGATTTCCCCGGACTGTCCTGGGACATCTGGTCATCCTAGTTGATACGGTTTTACTTTCTCCTTTCTTGCCATTGAAGCACATACAGCGATTCCGAGTAAATGGAAAGCAATGCCCGCCATAGTATCAAGTACACTGACCTCAAGAGTTTCGTGTGCTCCCTTCAATAGGTGTTTGTGCGGTGCCACGTGCTGACGTTGTATGGGCTATGCAGGACTGCACATGCCTTGGCACGTGGCAGATGTGTGTCTGCCAGGTGTGGGGTACCTTTGGCTTCGGCAGGCGGAAGCCTGGGTTTGTATCACTCCCTTCATCCCACAGGTATGGGCAATGCTGCATGGGCATCCCACAAGCAAGGCAGGGTAACTGCTGTTACCATCGGCAGCTGGGAGAGGGGCAGCCCCAACATTCTCTGTGCCTGCTCATCTCCTCCCCCCAGCTATGGAGACGCGCAGTCTTGGCAGCACAGAGCCACGGAAGGATAAGGTGCGAACAGTCATCTCACCCTTCCTCCAAACAGCAAGGTGCTAAGCACCATAAGGAAAACAATCGTCGGGCAGGGCCCAGGTTCAAAAGATCTGCCCCCACCAGGGGGCCAGACAGTCGGCTAACCGGCCGGGGGCTGCGACAACAGCAGCCCCAACCACATACACAACAAAGACCCAGGGGCTCCCTGGGTCCTATAAATATAAGCAGCATGCTCAGAGTAAACACAACCCGTTTGGACCCTGAACAGGGACCCAAGCAAACAGGAGGTTCACGGTTTACTCAGTGTCTTCCAAATCTTCTTGCTTCTTTAGCAAATCTGAAGTTCGCTGTACATTGCAGCGTCTTTTTCTTTCCTGAACATTGTACTGTTCAAAGCAATTGCATTGCAGCCTTAACGAAGGAAGAAGAGGCAACCGAACAGCCAGCGCGGACGGCGTCAATTTTAACATCTCGGCATAGAGGAAAAAGCGAGCGGGGAGCGTGTCCAAAACAAAACAAAGACTCGTGCTGCGGAATCATCCTAAACCAGTACGAACGAAGGAGAGAGAGAGGCACCCGAACAGCCCAGCGCGGACGGCGGCCGATTCAACAATTTACAGGTGGGCTAGGAGGGAGGAAAAATAGACGTGTGTCCGGGAAGAGATACAATTTGTTACAGTGGCCCGGAGCCCCCGCGTTATAAGGCAGGCGGGGCAAGATAACACAAGCCAGTTAAACTCGGGCAGAGCCACAGCCAGCCTGGTAGCACGGCGAGCCGGGAGCTCGTTTTTTCTTGACATCCACGCAGAGCTTGCAAACGCAATTTCAAGCTCGGCGGGCCCAAATACTGCAGATTAAAAATATTTTCTGGAATTTTGCATGGGCGCCCTCACAGCGAAACCAATTATTTAGATACCAGTGAAACAAGTCTGGGTGCTGCCCATTTATTTAAATAAACACTGCACAAAGCGGACACTAGGAGACAATTTTTCTTTGAACCCTTTCAAGAGGGCACCAGCCAGCAGTTACCCAGCACGGGCAACAAATAGAACAGGCTCAAAGAGCTCACAGATAGCAACAGTTTTAACTCCTTGATAAAACTTTTTCCTGTTCCTATAACAGGCATAAAAGATCATGGGGCCTAAACGGAAAGCATGGGCACCCTCAACACCGGCGCAAAAGCCCAAATCACCACAATTTTTAGCAGCCATTGAAGCGGAAGAGCACTACGGATGGGCATGGGTTAGAGAAAACATTAACGGCCTACCAAGGGGAGGAATTACCAGCCCACCCAGCCAAGATGAGATTTCTGCACCATTAAAAAGGTGAAAAGTATCTGAAGGCGCCAAAAAAAGTAACAAAATTGTCAAAACTATGCGAGAATGTAGCGGAATTACAGCAACTAATGGTAGAAGTAAGGGGGAAACAGACACCGCCCACAAGGGAACCTGGTGCCTCAAACCCTACCATCACAGTAGAACCTACAATAACGGTTGTCGACCCACCCGTAACCCTACCTACAGCACTCCCGCCACAAGTACAGCAGTTGCCAGTAGCACCCACAGCTATAAATACAACAGCCTCCACAACTCCAGCAACAGACTCAGCAGGTGCTCTAAAAGCATGGACAATGCCAGGCGCAGACAACACGGGCGCGACAGGGACACACGGCAGCAATACAACTGACATTGTAACAATCTGTAATGCACAGTTAGACCAAAAAAGGAAATCTTTCCAAACAGAGATATTAAATGGATACAAAAGGTGCCTGTCATGGAACATTGATACCACAATCAAAGAAGCCATATGGGCAAAGGAATTTATAGAAATCTTTTCCTTAATAGAAGCCCAACGCAAAGGGAAAGACGCTTCCAGAGACCCCAAAAAGATAGAAAAAAAACTATTGCCAAAATCGCCCATGTCGAACAAAACTGGGACAACTGGTTACAAGCCTTTGCCATCTTAGCAACAATATATGAAGAAAAATTCCCCATGGATGGTAGGAAGATCTGGGCATACGTTTATAAAATAAGGGAAGTAAAAGTAACCCAGAGGGGGAAGACATGGCTAGCATATGACATCAGATTTAGGAGGAGCATGTCAGAAAGGCCGGCCATTGAGTGGGATGAAGTCCAGAACGATTTATACACCCTCAACGCCGATACCATGCATTCTTCTTCCAAAAATAGCAAAAATTTGCAAGGAAGCAAATCCCATGACAATGATGAAGCCAAAAAAGGGGAGCAGCCCTTTCGGAGGAACCAGCCTTGGGCGGCTAAAAATAATGCCCACAGACCGAACAAACAGCAGGCTGCCAAATCCAACATCCCACGCAGAAATTTTGGGAAAAAACAGTGAACATGGGGCAAAGAATGCTGGTACAAAAATGCCTGCACAAACTGCAACAGCGACTATGCAGCAAGCAACTGCACCAGACTACCAGCCAAGAAAAATTGATAGGTGCCAACCCCCAATTTTAGAACCAGGACGAACACCCATCAACCCGGGCAACTTTAGGGATGCCCTAAACAACTACCCAGACAAAGAAATCAGCAGGATACTATGGCAGGGTTTCACCAAAGGTTTTTCCATCCCATCTAAGGGCTCCGAGTCACACACCATCCCGATGAACCTGAAGTCAGCCGGGGACAACCCCCAGATAGTAGAAACCAAAATCGAGAAAAAACTGTAACTAGGCAGGTTAGCAGGTCCCTGGGACGGCATGCCTTTAAAGAACTATTTAATATCTCCACTAGGCCTGGTCCCCAAAAAAGAACCCGGGAAAATGAGGCTAATCCATCATCTCTCCTACCCTAAAGGCCAGTCTTTAAACTACGGAATCCCACACACAGAATCCGCCGTATCTTGCACACATTTCCAAGAGGCGGTAAGGCTCATACAAGAGTGCAGCAGAAACGCCTTGATGGCCAAACTGGACATCGAATCTGCTTTCAGACTTTTGCCAGTCCACCCAGATTCACAGCAGTGGCTAGGTTTCACTTTTAACAACAAATTCTATGTAGATAGATGCCTTCCCATGGGGTGCGCAGTATCCTGTGCACTATTTGAGCAATTCAGTTCCTTGTTCCAATGGGCTTTCCAAAAGCAGAGACCAGGGACAAAAATAGTGCATTACCTAGACGATTTCATGGTCATAGGGCCACCAAACTCCGGGGAATGCGGCAGGGCTTTAGCAAAACTGCGGCCATGTGCTCAACAGTGGGGAATTCCCCTAGCGAAAGAAAAACCACCAAACATAATTTTCCTGGGCATCGAAATGGACACAGCAAAGGGGCTCTGCAGAATCCCCAAAATAAAAATAGCAGAACTCCTGTTCAAAATACAAAACCTGATAACGAAAGAAAAGGGGACAGTAAAGGAAATACAATCCTTAGCAGGCAGCCTCAATTTCGCATCCAGAATAATACCGCAAGGGAGGATAATTTCCAGAAGCCTAGAGTTCAAAATCAAATCACTCACCAAACCACACTTGCATATCCGGCTAGGCAGAGAGGTGAAACGAGACCTGAAAACATGGGGAAAATTCCTCAGAGATTTCGACGGGTCTTTACTTTGGCAAACACCTTTAAATACCTGGTCAAACAAGGTCCTATACACCGACGCAGCCGTGAGCAAGGGGTTTGGACCCATACTAGACTCCGAATGGGTGGCAGGACACTGGTCCAATTATTGGCAAGCAGCAGGGTGGATAAGAAACATCACCCTACTAGAAATATTTCCCAGCTGGCTAACATTACACATCTTGGGCAGGCGACTAGCGAATACGGAACTTTTGATCTGGTGCAATAACATGGCTGTAGTGGGCTCCATAAAAAGGTCTACGAAATGCCCTTTAGTACTGAAAGTTTTACGAGCCATTACAACAGTCACACTAAAAGAAAACATTGTAGTCAAATCAAAGCACATTTCAGGGGCAGATAATACCATTGCTGATGCCTTATCTCGCTTCCAGTGGACAAGATTCCGAGAGCTAGCGCCGCACGCCCAAGAACAGATGACGCCAATACCAGCAGAATGCTGGGCAATAATGGGAAGACAAGAATAACGGCATCAACGCCAGAGCACAGGCCGGGATGCCCAACAAGAATCGGGCACATCACCAACAAGTGCCAACAACCTCACAGGCTTCCTAACGGAGATGGCAGAGGGCAGTGGCAAGCACTACTGCAACACAGTACAGTAAGTGTCTGCAAACAGTATTTAAGGCCACAGGTGTAAACCACTTAATTCTTAATGATTAAAGATAAAGAAGTATTTTTAAAATGGGCTCGGGAACAAGGTTTCAAAAGGGATTGGGCCAAAAGACACCTGGTGGCAATTTCATATTGTACAAAAATACGGGGCGATTCAGACCCCACCCAGAACGCCCTCATCTCTTATGCAAGGAAGGGATGGGGCAGAATAGAGGGTGCCCAAGTGGACACCCGCCGACCCCTTGATTTCGGCAAACTGATGCAGTTAGCAAGCCATTTGGAAGCCATATGTTGGCAGCCATACAAGATAATGTTATTTAAAACAGCCTTTTTCCTAGCCTACTTTGGGGCTTTCCGGGTAGGAGAACTCATTGCTTCCAGCACCAAGGCTACAAACGGCCTGGGTGTCATGGAGGTCAGGGTGAGACACGGGAGTGTTAACATAGAAATGCAACAGTCGAAAACGGGTGCAAAAAGAACCATCAACATTTGTTGCATTGTCAAGCAAAAACTGTCCGGTTTGCATCACCAACCTCTATTATGCACAACGGCCCAAAGTTGGGGGGGGAGGGGGAGTTTTTTAATCCACAAGGATGCATCGGCTCTAAGCCGCTATCAATTTAAAGGAGTGCTGATAAAAGCAATCGGCAAAGCAGCGTGGGATCCCATACAGTTCGGCACCCATTCCTTCAGGATAGTTGCCGCCACTGCAGCATGGCAGGGAGGCTTAGCACTGCAACAACTAAAAATAGGGGGATGGAAGTCGGACTGTTTTTATATCAGAACACAACTGATACAGCCATCCTCCCTCAAATTTTCTTTTTCCTCCCTCCCTCCCACCACCACAGAAACAGGCGACTCGAGGACCACACTCCGATCAGCATTGATAGTTGGCCACTCATTCGTTTTCAGGACAAGTAGATGGGCAGAAGAGACTAAAGAAGGGCTACCTTTCAGAAACGCCATTACTTGATGGTGGGGATACAGAGGCCTACGGTGGGGCGACGTCCACGAAACACTAGCACGAAACACTAGCAGAATTGGTGGCTTACAGGGACCCCCCCCGAATTCCTGATCATTCACCTAGGGGGCAACGACCTAGTCAACACAGCTAGACGCATCCTATGCGAAGAAATCTGCTCCTCCCTAGCAGGCATTTCGCACAACTGGAGGGGTACTGAAATATACTTCTCAGCCATCTTACCAAGAAAGAAATGGCTAGTGGCCAACCGCTAAAAAATCTATAGACATATCCAGAAGAAAATTGAACAGGGGGATAGAGAGATTCTGTATGACTAGAGGACTGGGTTTGATAAAACACCCAGCCATTACACTAGGCAACCCAGACCTCTTTCTCCACGACGGCACCCATTTGTCTAACCAGGGCATGGAGCATTTCTTTCAGGAAATCAATGCAACACTTGCTCACAGGGGCTGTCTCTAGGGCATACTCTTGGGGGAACACAGTCAGCCGTCAACCTGCCCGTGTGTGGCAGCACGGGTCATAGGGGGTAACCTCAGGACCCGGTGCCCAAAATTATGATACCATCCTGATATGTGATATTGTGTATTTGCCATAACTCATATCTGTACAATAAAATCCTACAGCCTTACTTATTGCCAACACTTGACACAAGTTGTGAATCTATCATTACGGGAGAGGGTTTGGGGTTCGGCCAATACTAATGCACGCATATGGGTTCAGCAGTTATGTGCTGGCAGTGTTCACGCGCCGGGTCTTCTCTCGGGTGTAGAGTATTCTGTAGTGGGTTTGCCCTGTTGCATCCTTGTAGGTTACAGTGCAGAGTTCTGAGGCAGGGATGTGAGGGTCTTGGCCTTTCTGTCTGTCCGCAGGATCTCGAGTTGTCACTTTTGTGGTTGTTTCCCCCTGGAGAGTGTGGGTTGTTGCTCTAGGGTCTGCGGGCTGTTGGTCATTGATGTACAGCCCATGCGGTTAGCTTAACTTCTCGTGTGCAAGAACAGGGTAAATGGGAAGGCGTGCGCTGTAGACACGTCTAGCTGGACTCTGCATATCCAGACCTTATTGATGATGAAACACTCGTAGCTGCATATGGAATGGGAGATGACCTTGTGGCTGGCCATGGTCTTGCAAAGAGTGGTCTCTCTAGTGTTGGGCTTCATCCTGGCTCTGTAGCTCACAGACCGTAAAATGGTTTTTACATTTATTCAATCCATATTTGGAACCTATCACCTGCATCGTATTCTTTTTTATTTATTTTTTTTTAATATTTTAAATGGAGGCACTTTACGGTTTTAACGAACTATGTCGTTTAAATGATCAGCTTCGACCAAAAAATAGGTGAGAACGAATGGTCATTGCTGGATCCGCACAGTGGGTGTGGAGGGTAGCAGGGGGCTCCTATATGTGTGGTAGTTATTGGACAACATAGATGGTCTTCAAATGGATTCTCTTTTCATCCATTGGGCAGTCTCACATAACGAGTGATTGCCCCCGACTCGTAATGGCTTTTTTTGTCTTTCTGAACCCGCCTCCTGCTTACTTCCCTTTTTGGATTCCTTGCATGTGGCCGCATGTAGTAGTTTGGGCATTAGGGATGCTTGCCTTGGCTGTGGAGGAAAGTGGTAAAGTAGCTCCTGAAGGGCAGGTTCAGTCTCATGTCTGGGGAAGAGGATAGGACATGCGTGTGAGTTTCTCCAAGCCAGGTCACCCGAACCTTGCACAAAGAACGTCAGCCCATCTTTCCTCGCGGGGATGCAAGAGGGGGTGGGTGTCCATTAATATTTGGGAAGATGGTCATTCCGTTGCAGAGCAGCACTGTCCATCCCATTAGAGGACGTATCATTTTTCCACCCCTGCCCAATCGCAGCTTTGGTAGGAAATGGGGTTTATTTTTAGCAGAGCTAGACCGAGTGAAGGGGTGAAGTAGTAACTGGTATTTGGCCATCTAGAGCAGGTGCGGTGCAGCTGCCGAATAAAGTATCGGCCGTTGGGGCACAAGAAGGGCTGGAGGGCATAAGGTCAGCCGCAAGGAGATGTATGGATGGAACTATTTCCCAAGCTCGTGCTAACCAGAGGAGATTCTGATTTTAAGATTGATCAATGGAGATAAATGGCACCAAGATGAAGAGTCCCGAGGGGCAATTGGAAGATCCAGGCAAGGAGCTGGCAGAGGTGAGGGCACTTGAATGGCAGTCGGCCCAAATGTTAAACTCGCCAAACGCAAGCATGTTCCAGAACCTTGAGGGAGGAGTCGCTGCAGAAAGGGAAGGGCTGTGGGGGTGGGGGTTCTGGTCGAGGGGCACTGTTGAGAGCCCGACGTCCCAGCTAGATGGGCTTGCCGCTGTGACGCCACGCCGGAAAAGAGCAAAAGAGCAGAGGACTAACGGCGGACTTGTGCTCCTCCAGGGTGGTGGCGGGCAGTTCAATGTGCAGAATGCATCCGTTACTAGGCAAGGCCACCGGAGCACTCCAGCAGGGGCACCTTGGATGGAGACCCAAGCAAGGAGCAGTGTTTCCCAGTGGGCTATGTTAATCGCTTACTGGGATCTGGGTGAATAGTTGGGCGCTGCCTGCCAGGAATGCAGCTTGCCGAGCGTTTTATACCAATCGAACTTTGTACCACTGAGTACTCTTCAGCTGGTCTTGTGTGCATGGAAAGTGTACGGCATTACCAAGCGAGCTCCGTGCCTGGCACCTATTGCCAAGCGCGACGTCCTGTCGGGAGTGCCAGTGGATTCATTAGAATGTGTTTTTGTTTTGTTTTCTTCTTCCTTGGAAACCAATGCATGCATACTCTGAGCACCCGCAATGACCCGTTCTGGGGGTGTTTGGTAGTGGCGTTGCAACCTGGCATTACTCCACAAAGCATTCTCCTGCAAGAAGGAACGAGAGTGGGACAGCTGAAGTCTTCAAACCCACACCTGTCTTGCACAATATCTGCCGCTCATGCCAAGCTAGATAACCAGCTTCGATTGGCACAGCCCGGCCCCTAAACAAGGTATTGCTTCATCAAGCGTCAATGTCCAGCATCTCCCTGACACTCTCCAGGAACTCACTTCTTCCACCTCTGGAGCTCTACCAACCCATCTCGTATCAACTAGTGGCGCTGCTAAACCACCTCGCAGTGCAAAGAAGGCCAGACCAACTGGTTCAAGCGCTATCCAGCCCCTCGCCCCACTGCAGAGAAGTGCTGGTCCTTTCCTGCTTGCCCGAGCCCCACTGACGGCTGTCCCATCACACGGCAGCATGGCACTGCTTACTCCTTCCATGCCAGGCGAAGACTGCAATGTTCCCTCACCCCGGCTGGCTGTAATACTCTCCATCCCTGCAGGCCCCCGCAGCATCAGAAGTGTCGGCCTGGCTGCACTAGGATGAAAGCACTCTCCAACCATCCGCCGGCTCGACTGGTCCATCTCTCCTGATATGTGCCTCTATAGCTTGATGGGTCGTCTTGCGCCAGGTCAATCCCATGCATTGTCCATCCCTCTCGTGTACTCGGCCTAATGGGGAACTGCAGTTTTGGCCCTGCAGTGTTACTCCTGCTGTGCAATACACTGATGTTGCTTTTACCCATCTCTTGATGATGAAGGGCCTAGACGCTGAGCTATGTAGCAGCCATAGACCCCACTCTGCCATACAATTCCCTTCTTTATGCTACGGTGGAGGCCCAACAAGATCCCAAATAACCAGACTGCTTCCCCCGCCCCATCTGCTCCTCTGAGACAATGTTTTGTTGCTGGGCTCACTCCTGAGCAAGCCCTTCCAACTCTTGAAAAGCCCTGCCCCCACAAGTTTCCCCGAGACCGGTACGAGCTCCTGGACCATGCCAGACAGTTTTTTCACTTTTCTTTTCCACCCAGATGTAGAAAAGCATACTGCCAACATGGCAGTGCCCTTTTCACACCAGCCTTCACAAGCCAAAGGCCCAAAATGGGACTAATGGTTCCTCCTCCTCATTGGCCTTCTAGATGCAAAAGCCCAACACGGGGATTGCTGCCACCAGCAATCGTGCGAAGGAATCAGCGAGACAAATGGCGGGCTCCATTTTAGTCTGCTCCAACTCTTACAGGCATTATTGAAGATGTACCGACAGCCTGATTTTCTACCAAGGGGTTGGCTGCGTTGCCTATACCCAGCTTAAATGCAGCTGGGCATAGTGTGCAAAAGGCTTATTGGAGATAGACGCGCAATTGACTGTCTAAAACATGCGGGCCTTCAGTAAGTTTGCACATACTAGGACTGACACTATCCCATCCCTTTATGCCTCTTTGAAAGCAGCCCAGCAGTGTTTCTTTCTCTTGCCTGCTTGCATGCCTTTTTCAGTAGCCCATTTATATCTTTCAGACTAGAATTCATGGGGAAACTTCTGATGTGTAAGGCACTTTGTGCTGTAAACACAAATCAGACACAGACGCACAGATAAGACCTCTGAGAGATGAATCTTTGAGCTGGCCTGCTATTCCAAAAGCTCCCTTCTTCCCATGCCTGATGAAGTAATCTGAAATAAATGACTGTTAACCGAACTACGGTATCATCCAGGTCTGTCATTGACCTGTGGTATGAGTGAGGGTGTGGAATGTTGAACGCATGTTCGGTCAGTGCCAGGGGCGGGAAATGTCATTTGTTACTGGCCGCAGGAACTGAAGCATCACCAAGGAAACTTTGAGGCTCAAGTGGTGTCTGCAGCAAGACTGGACACAAAAATTATGCAGTTGGAATCTGTCCTAGGCATTTAAGGGGGATACGTCAGGAGAAATGTAAAAGGCAGTACAGGTGTTACAGCAATGCTGGGTAATTGTCTAAGTTGCAGGTGGGCATAGTTCTCGATGAAATCTGTTGGGAAGGAGGGACGGTCGTCCCAGGCATCCCTGTGCTTTCGGATGAGGCAGAGACCTGGAAGTGTGCAGTAGGGACTCTGGAGGGTACAGAGAAGGAGGGGCATTGACTGGGGCTATAGTAGGATGAGGGTGGTGTATATTTGGGGAACCAAACGCCATCTTATATAGTAGCAGCCATATTGAAATTGAGGCCTAGGTCTGCGCTGCAGCCAGGGTCGTAACGCAAGCCACACGCACATGGAAATACGTGTATGCATGCAAGAATAGGGAATATATTGTAGCATGGGCACGGTTGAGAAAGGCCATGGCAACAGAGATTATAAACCCATCATTGTCTTATGTTGCCAGCATTTGTATCCCAGAAGAAATGTGCCCTGCAAGGTCACAAGGGGTTGAGAGCTCTCTGCGAAGAGCGATCCCGCGAGATGGAGGGCACAAGCCTCCGATTTTCCACATCCCACTTCTAAGTAATAGCACTCAGATGCCCCCATCCCAAGACCCCCAGCATTCCAAGGTACCAGTCAGTCCCAGACCAGCGACCATAAAACTGTTAAACCCACCAATTGATCAGAAAAGATCTGGCAACGGGGATCAGTTGCCTTCACCATAGGTCACACGATTTGTGCTGAGAGGGGAAAAACAACATGGCCAAAACGAGGGTGGGGCGATTTGGATGGGTGCCGACATGTCTGGAATCAAGTTAGTGTGCAACTCGATGACCTCGAAGTATCCTCTTGACCCTTGTCTGCAGTACCAGGTGCACATCAGGTTTGAGATGGAGCCTGCATTGTTTGTCTTCACATAATCCCACATAATCTCCAATTAATTGTAGCTTCATTCCACGTGGCAGGATGGACGGGGCTGGGACCAATGGCCTGGCATCCCTTATAGAGCAGGTAGCCTGTGTATAGGGTCTCGACCAACCTTTTGGATTTGTGCATTATGTAATTTTACGTGACTGATGACCCTGTGTGCCTTCATAAAATGCTGCTTGTACTGAGTTTGCCAGAACGTTCCGTGGCAGCAGAGTACTTTGCTGGCTCATCTTTATTTTTGGTGAAATAAACCTTGTTCTCCTTGCAAGAGATGTTCTGGACCTTTTTCCATAGTAGGTTATTCATTTTTTTTCTTGGTGTGAGCATTGAGGGATTTCTATACAAATCAGCAATTTGTCAGAGCGGATTACGAGGTTGTATGCTTCAGAGTGCCATGTGCCGTTCCTGGCAGAGGGAGTGGTGCCCCTAACTAGTATGCCTGGTGTACTGTGGCAGTTTTGCTCCCATTTGTCGGCTAAGGCTCAGTGCATAACTGACTAGTTGCCATTGGGGACTTCTACAGGAAAGTGCTGATCTTGTTGGTGCATAGGGAAGTGCGAGGGAACAAGTATGGGAGTTTTGTCGGTTTAGAGGGGCCTGGTTCCCTGATTTCCCCAGATTTCCCCCAGGACCGTCATGGGGTGTAGAAGGGTACATGGTGATATGCACTCTCAGATGGCCATTTTATGCAGCTGTTTGAGAACTATTTTCTAGGGCTTGTAAATTATGAAATGCAGTGATGTAATTGTCTGGATTAACAAAAGAATGTCATTCATTTACCTGTTACTTTTTGTAAAATAAATGTGTCCCGATGACTTCCAAAAGACTCCTGTGTTGTCCGTTTGTCCTTGGCGTTGCTTCCTGCAGCTCCATCCACAATGCTTGGTTTTGGTGTGGGTTTGCCCTTCACGACAGCTGTGGGTGTATAGATAACCCGAGCAGTGATGCAGCCAGACATAATTAATTAGCACCGCTTTCTAATACTAAATTGGGTGGAAGATGAATTGCCCAAAGGAAGGGACGGAAGAAAATATGCAGCCTCGTGTTTGGAAAACCATAAAGCGCCACCTATAAGCTGCAATTGCTGCATAGAAGTACCAGTACAAAGCTTGCAGCTGTTTGGCCATCCATTGAATGCCCATGGCCATACTAATCAGTTTGGCCATTCCAACCCACATCCTACCTCTCCCCATCCAAAACTTATCTTCCTGGGATCTTTGAGCTGGCTTTACAAGCAGATGCATCAGTCGTTGTGAGTCTCTCTTAAGTACCTGCCAGTGCTATTTCAAGGCATTCTTCTGAGCGTTCATGCCTTAATTGTAGCTGTAAATGTCCAATGGGTGTAATAAAAATGTCTTGACCCCAATATGCCTTCAAGGAAATGTGGAAATCAACTTGCACACCTATGTTGTTAGTTGTAGATTTAAAATTGAATTTAAGAATATTGGTAAAATAAACCTAAGGTGCAGAGGAGATAATAAACAACCCTGGCATATGGGTTGTGACATATAACAAGACAACAATCAAGTTCCCAATTATGGGAACTCCCGTCCCCTGCACACTATTGGTTGCTCAAAAGAATTTTTGAGTCAAAGTTTAGAAATGTTATGTTATTGTATCTAGAAACTCACAACTGACTTAGAGAGACCAGAGGTAATTTTTAACGACCACTTGTGACCAGCCCTCTATCAAAAAGTTTTGTTTCACAATACACTATGTTCACCGGGTTGTATCTAGAAATACATCAATTTGTAAACCAATCAAAATTCAACAGTTCATATTTTGAAATGACTTTGTAAGTCTAAGAAATGGACTCAATCACATTTTATTGTCAAGTTTAGCTGTTTTAATGGTGGCCCAACGCGTTTCGTGAACAATCACTTCTTCAGGGGCAACATGGAACCATTTTCAACACTTTCATTCTAGGAAAAAATATTCAAATAATACACATTAGTGCACATGGTAATCACAACATTCACAGTATCAATTCAAAAGACAAGTCATTTTAAGGTAAATCAAATGCTTGTTAGTGTGGAATGTGACAACATGTTTAAACCTAATTCATTTAAAATATAGATTAATATCACATATATGAACAAGTTATACACGTTTTATTTTTTTTTTATGCCTTCAGCCACTTGGTTTTATAAGCAGTATGCCTTTCCTGCACTAAGGCCTGTCAAAAACAAGCATTGGTAAAGACAACAGTTTTGTCTTGGGTACTGTGCTCCTTGTGCTATTTATTTATTGCCCCTCTTCTGCTTGTATTTTTATTCGTATAAAGGAAGGTGACGAATGGAAAACAGTCTTTAGAACATCCTTTGGCCACTTTGAATACTTGGTTATGCCCTTTGGACTTGCTAATGCCCCAGCAATCTTCCAACGTTTTATGGATCGGGTGTTTTCTGATATGCTGTTCCTCTTCGTCATTGTATATCTGGACGACATACTGATATGCTCCAAAGACCACCTGAAACATGAAGAGCAGCGAAGACAGTCTTACAACGTTTACGTGAACATGAGCTCCTGGCTAAACCCGAGAAGTGTCTTTTCCATGTATCAACTGTTCACTATCTCGGATTCGTTCTTAGCCCAAAAGGAATTGGAATGGACCCCTCAAAGGTTGATTCCATTCTATCCTGGCCTGTTCCAACCACTGTAAAACACATTCAATCCTTCCTAGGGCTTGCTAACTTCTACCGGACATTTATACCAGCATTTCCTGAGATTGTGCATCCTATTGTTACAGAAAGATACCCCTTTTCGGTAGACCTCGGCCCAAGATTCGGTGTTCCTGCGGCTGAAGTCGGAGTTCACACAAGCTCCCAGCCTAGCTCAACCCGACATTGATCGACCTTTTCTTGTCGAAACGGATGCCTCCAATTACGCCATTGGGGAAGTCCTGAAACAGGAACTTGGCGACAAGTTAGAACACCCCATCGCCTATCTCTCTCGCACCTTGACCCCCAGTGAAACTTACTATTCCGTCCTGGAAAAGGAATTGCTAGCCATCCGTCAAGGCTTCACTGATTGGCGTCATCTTCTTTTGGGAGCCAAACTGCCAGTACAAGAACTTACAAAGAAGCACCAGAGGTCAGCACAGCCGGTGAGCTGGGGGGAGGGTGAGAACTGATAACAAACCAGTCTGTTGAAGCTAAGGTTGAAGGTGGCAACATTGTATAAGTGAAAGCTGAAGCGAACAGTGTAGGAAGGTATGCGGAAATCGACGCATTCAAAATTGAACAGATGAGTGATTGAACTTTGAAGCCAAGATACGAAACCTTGGAGTGATCCGACACCATGTGTTTGATCATTTGAAAGTCTCTGGAAGGTATCAAACTGAAGGTGGTAAAAGAGTGGAAAAGGAATTGTGAAATCGAAGTGGTCCTGCAACGTGTCGAGCCAAACCCTGTGCATTCGAAAGTCTTCAATGTTAATAGCATAAAGTTGATGACAAAATAGATTAAGTTGGTCCGAGCCCAGAAAAGGGAGACTGATTGAACATTGTGTTGAAAAGGATCTTAGCCCGAGGAATCCGAGGCGAATAGTGAATCGCCTGCGAAATTGAGCAATTGTGAAATCCTAAGAGGAAAAGAACATATTGTTTGTCGCATCGGGCCCTCTGAATGAAGAGACTTTGAAAGGCAAAGAGATGTGGGCATGAAAGTCCTTGATGTTAATTATTGAACTGTATCCTTGTGCTAGATAAGCAAGAGACTGTGCTAAGCTTGACTGTACCGCCTTGTCCCGTGCTGAAAATGTGTGTAATATGGCCTAAACATCTTGCCATATCATTTTGTAAACACTTCTTTCGTTTTCGTAATGCTGTTTCCCAAACTATTTATATTTAAAGGGAAGGATTGACAATAGGCTTATTAGTATAGGCCCTTTTATTTTGACAAGAAATCACTAGGACTTCGTTATTATAATTTGATGGTCATAGCTTGCTCCCATCTATAGATTTTGCGTTTGATGGGCGTTTTTTCAATCCCTTTTATGAATTTCAATAAACGCCCTTGAACTGTGGTCACTTGTCTCTTACTGTTGATACCATGCCTTCCTCACACTACACATTGTATGCAGTTAGTTGTGAGGGCAGGTACAGATTGTTGGACATGGACCCATGTTTTACTTTGGACTTCCTTAAGCAGACTATCCTTTTCTTTAGTAAGGAAAATTCCACCTTAGCATAGAAATTGGGCATTATTCCACACTGCCTTTTTTAAGGTAATACAACTTTGTTGGATGAACTTGAACCTGTTGTCTGACTCTTGATGCCTTCACACCCCTCATCCGTCTAAGGGGGAAGAGAGGTTACATAGGCTGAATCCTAAAAGGTCTTTTGGTGTCTACATGTCTAGGATGGAAAATGTCAGGCAAGATTACAAACTATTTATAGGTTATACAGCCCACAGGCTAGGCCAAGACCTGACCAAAACAAATGTTATCACATTTGGATCATCCTATGCATTTAAGATATGCATTTCAGAGTGTTACTTCTTTGCGGGTAAGGATGTCCCTGAAAACCTAAGAGGTAATTCCACCAGAGGATTGGCCTCAACCTCAGCTTTTCAGTTGTTTGGGTGCAGGACAATTGTAATGATGCTACCTGCTCATCACTATCCACTTTCTCAAAGCCATTACTGCCTGGACACTTTGTCGGGTCAGGACGCTCGGTTTGGAAGAGTGGTTCATCACAAGATCGATCAATTGTGACAAATCCACCTTTCCCACCTCCATTTCTAAAACTACTATGGGAATCTATCAAAGATGAGGAATCCGTGGGAGGACACAAATTAGAAGAACAAATGACTTACCCTTGGTAATGTTCCTTCTCCGGGATGGTCCTCCCGCGATTCCTCATTGCCCTCCCACCCTACACCTCTGACTGTGAGTGCATTTTTATTTTGTATATTTTTTACTTTATTTCACGTTGACAACAAAATATAATACAATAACACAATACTCAAGGAATACTTATGCAATTCCCTCATTAACTTTATCCATAAAGAATAAACAAGGATAGAAATCAAAATGGGAGAAGAAAAATGTGTTAAACCTCGCCTAGACTACAATAGACACCTAAGCATAGAGATGATTAAATGCCCCCCAAATCCTCTCATATTTGCCAAGTTGCTCCTTTGCTTTAAAGGACACCCTCTCTCTCCTGGAGAGCAGTGACAAACCTTGAAACCAATCCTCCGTATTCGGAGAAGCATCACTTTTCCAAAAGTTTAAAATTTGCTTTTTAGCTAGGAGAAGGGCTCTATATAACCGGAACATTTTGCTGTTGGACAGCCCAATACCCAGTGGAATCAAACCTAGCACACCAAGGAGAGGGTCTCTAGGTGTAGGTAAGCCCAAAACTAGTTCCATCCTCTGAAAAACACTCCTAAAATATCTGTATTTTTCCACATAACTACAACATGTGGAGCATGCTACCCACCTCTCTGTTACAGTTACAACAGGTGTCTACAGCACTCGAACTTGCAAGATTTCATTCTCCATGGTGACCAGTATAGATGGTGATTAATTCTTTGTTGTGTATACCTCAAATTCAAATCCACCTTATATTTAACAGGACCCGCACACACATGATTCCATTCAATATCTGACAATGAATTATTCAAATCTGAGTCCCAATTTGCCCTACCACATTGTGGAGCCACCCTGGACAAAGAAGGTGTAATTAGCTTATACAAGGTAGACGCAGATAAAGGTACAGACTTGGAAAGAAGGAAAATCGCTGGCGGTGCATGCACTGCAGCATTCAACGGTGAAAACAATACACCAAAAAGCTCCTGCAAAGCATTATAACTACAAATCTCAGTTGATTTGAGCTTATATTTAAAGAGTAGAAACTCGGTCAACCATGTTCTGACGGTCAAAGACCAGCCCAATTTTCCCAATACCTGCATTTTGCCATGAGACCCACGATAAGACCTTATTATTCTGCTTCACAGCCTGGTTTTTCCATAGTCCTGAATCTTCACACAATAAAAACTTTTCACCCCGGATCTCATTACCTTTATGCCATTCCTTCACAACATTTTTATTAAGGGTGGAGTGGTATTAATCGGTAATCTTTTATCCATGAACAAAAGCACGTCTAGTGGTGTGGGAGAGACGGATTCCTTTTCAATTCTAAGCCAAACCGCGATATTAATCTGTACGTTTGCCAACCAATGATGCAGTGCACACAGAGTAAAAGCCGAATGAGAACACCTTATATCAAAGCCAAACCCACCCAGATGAACTGGTTTATGAAGAATATCTTTCGGAATTCGCGCCCTGTTTCCTTCACCCCACAGAAACCTGCTCATAGACTTATCAATACCCATTAACACACTATTTGAAAGTGGCAGAGGGAGCATGCTAAAACCATACAATTTCGGAAGAGGTGACATTTTAACTACACTACCTTTACTCCATAGAGTCAGTTTCAACTTCTCTAATTTGCAACAAAGCTTATCTATTTCTGTAATCTTCAAGCGAATGTTGTGCGCAAGTAAAGTCTCAATATCCCTATTTACATGAATTCCCAGATATTTAAGACCTGAATCAGCCCACATTTCCCGACCAACATCAAACAAACCCCTATGACAAGCTGCGGAAATTGGATAAATCAAAGTTTTGGTAACATTAACTTTGTAATTAGAAAATCTACCAAATTCCCGCAATGTCAGTAGGAGCTCAGGGTAAGACCGTTCAGGGTTTGAGATCAGGACTAGAGATTATCTGCACATAAAAGTACTTTTGATACATATTCTCCGAAAGGAATACCCGTTATATTAGGGTTATTTCTAAGCATAATGGCGAGGGGTTCAACAAATAAATCAAACAATAGTGGGGACAAAGGGCATCCCTGCCTAGTACCTTTCATAATTTGGAAACAATCCTCCCGACTACCATTAACCGTTAATCTCTTTAGCACCTCCATATAGGTTTCTGAACAGCTTAATGAAAAGTGGTCCACCTTTTGATTTTAAGCAGAACCTTACTTGAAAAAAAAGAAAAAAACAACTCCCCCGATCAAATGCTTTCTCTGCATGTATAATAATTGCTGCATATGCATCAGCTGAATGTCTCTTGAGATAAATAACATCAAGCAGCTCGCATAAGTTATCACGACTATTCCTTCCACTCACAAAACCTGTTTGGTTCCTATGAACAAGCCTTGGGAGTAAACCATTTAATCTTCTTGCAAATATTTCCGCCAACATTTTAACATCCACATTTAAGAGTGATATAAGCCGATAGTTCCCACATAGCGATGGGATTTTTCCCAGTCTTTGATATGACCATTATTAATGCTGTCTGAATTGATTCAGCAATTGCTTCATTATCCAGCATTTCGGTATACAACTTTACAAAAAAAGGTGATAAAATCAGACTAAAGGCCTTATGAAAACTCTATGGGAAAACCATCGAGGCCAGGACATTTACCATTTGCTAAAGTATTGATGGAATCTTGAACTTCCTCTATTGTTAAAGGCGCATCCAGGCCTAATCTTTCTTGTTCGGTAAGCCCCGGCATATCCACTCTACTGAAGAAATCATCAATTTCCGTTTCGAAGACTGTTACATCATCCTTATACAATGCAGCATAATATTACTTAAATACCTCACAAATTTCCACATTCTTTCTCTTCTTCATTCCTCTTTCATCCATAATAAAAAGCACCTGTTCATCATTTTCTCTCTGCCGTATACAGCTTGCTAACAAAGCCCCAGATTTTTCTCCCCTCTCCCAGAAAGCTTGCCTAGAATAGAATATTTACATTTCTTCCTTATGGTGGAGCTCGCACTCTAAGGCACGTTTTGCTCGAGTCATGGTTAACATGTTCTCATCAGTAGGACAGCCACAATAATGCACCACACATTCATTATAAACATCCTCCAGTTCAACCACAACCTTTTCCCATTGACTTTTACGATAAGACGCAAAGCTTATCATTTTACCTCGCAATGTTGCCTTCAATGCATCCGTTGTTAAAGAGTTCACTGATCGCAAATTATCCTGCAAAAACAGCGAAATTTCTGTTTCAAAGTGTTTCACAAACTCAGTCCAGAAACAACTGTGTATTAAAACGCCATTGCCTTCTAGGCCTCATACCACAAACCTCCTCTTCCAATGTCATCATTACTGGCGCATGATCTGAAATTACAACCTCCCCAATTGAAGCATTACCAATGTCCCCACACATACTCCTTCTAACAAGGAAAAAATCAATACGCGAAGACTTACCAAGAGCCAATGAAAGTCTATTTTCTACTTTCTTCATTATAATCCTGCCAAATATCATGCAAACCCCACTTGTGTAACAATCTTATGTCCTTTCCTTGCTTCTGACTCGGCATAGGAGTTAGCCTGAGTAGTCTTATCTTTTTTTAAAAATTTTTTTTAATTTGATTGGCTTTTAAACATAAGGATTGAACATACAAGTGGATGCGTGTTATGCTCGCAAGGTTACATCAAAATACAATCTCGTTCCACATGGATAAAATTTTGATAAAAATGAATGTCCCCTTTCTTACCTACCACGTGCCTCCCATATCCCCCATAAATATCGACCTCCCAACTAACGCTATCTCAACCCCAACCACACTAGACCTAGTGCTCCAGGTTCCACCGCACCTACCACGAACCCTAACCACACCAAATTGATCACCAAGCCCCTTGCCCCACCCAAGCCACCTGGACCGACCCCCTTCCTTCATTCCTAACCTCACAGCCCGCAATTACAGACTATGCACTAGGCTCCTCACTACACACAGCAGGCCCAAATCCAACTCCAAAACTGACAAGAAGCATAAGGCATCTAATGAGCCTACACCACTCCCATTAAAAGGAGCCTTACTTAATGTTAGATCCCTTGCTTCCCACCCCACTCAAATAGCTGACATCATTCTAACCAATGATCTTGACTTCCTAGCCCTAACGGAAACATGGCTTCACGAAGCATCCGGACCCCACTTATCGCTAGCCATCCCTGACAATTACTCTGTCCTCAGAGTTGGCAGACCGAACGCCAGGGGAGGAGGTGTAGCGATCATTTCAAAATCTTCCTTAGGCTTCAGATCAGCCTCCCCCATGTCATTCTCACCTTGCGAGAAACTTACTGCCAAGCTGCAAACCTCCCCCACAATCACCTTTCACCTCATATATAGACCTCCAGGCCCCACAGGGGTCTTTGAAGAAGACATCACATCTCTCATTGCTGAAAACTTTAAGCCTTCAGCACAAATTATTATCATAGGTGACCTTAACCTTGGTTACAGCGACCCAAATGATGCACCTGCTGCATCGTTAGCCAATGCACGAACATAACATGGTTTTGCACAACTCCTGGACGGATCACCACCTTATACCTCTCAAGATCAACATTACCCATGCATCACCCGAAAAATGCCCTATAGCACCAGCCTGCCCTACCAGAAACAAACGCAACATTACTGCTGAGGCCTTACTACCCTTGGTTCTACCCACCCTTAACGCACTCCCAGCCAACGCTAACTTAAACCTTCTGATTGACACCTTCAATGACTCCATGGCCAAGGCAATGGACACCATTGCCCCTCTGAAATGGCGCAAAGGTAAACCAAGAGTGCACCAGAACACATGGTACACCCCTGAACTCAAGCTACTCAGAAAAAAGAAAGCCTAGGCTCAAAGCACATGGAAAACCAATCCCTCTGTGGAAAACCAACTTAACCATACGAATATAACCACTTTATATGAAAATGAAATAATTTGCACCAAAAAAGACGCACATGTCAGAATCGATCAGACCGGATCCTCCACTAAAGAATTATTTCAAATTCTAAAAGAACTAGAAAATCCCAATCTTCGCACAGCACTAAACATTCCCAGGCGAGAGCACATCTCCAATGCTAGGAAATCATGCAAATGGCTTTCCATTCGACAAAAAATTGACTTGAAAACCATCTGCCTCACGTACAAGGCCTTAAACCCCCATCTCACCAATAAGTTTACCATGAAACCTGCCACAAGAACCACCAGATCCTCCAACACTATGCTTAACAGTGCCTAAATTATCATTGAAAAGAGCGGGAGGAACTAGCTTAACAGTACTTGCCTCCCAACTCTGGAACACCTTACCCCTCAACATTAAAACTATTGAGTCCTTCCAGATCTTTAGGAAACATGTTATCGGTTGGCTCCTGAACAAAGAGCAACACCCTTGATAGGAGGTCTACGTAACCATGTCCGTGAAATTTGCTAACCGCTGTATCTTGTATCTCTGTAAAATGTTTATCTTGCAATTGTATATATCACAATATGTAACCATCTTCTTTAAGCGCCCTTCTAACCTTTGGTCTGGAGCGCTATACAAATAAATAAAACAAACAAACAAATGAGAGGTTGTTATAAACCCTCACCCCCATCCCCTTATTGTGGTGATTTGTAGCGGTTGACGTGACGTTTATCACTGATAGTCACCAACTCTTAACCCAAAGGACTAAGTTTGTGACAGGCATGGTTAGCTGGTAACGTGTCGTGAGATGCTCAGTTCGTGCTAGGACGGGGTGTTTTCTAAAGTCCTTAGTTCATCGGGTCGGTCCCAACTGAGCCTGCAATGTAAATATTGGCAAAGTCGTACCAGGCTTCCTCGTGTCGGCCTTGTCGTGGAGGGCTGCCGTAATTTTTTCCATTGTGTGGATGTTTGTTGTGATCTGGAGCCAGTCCTTTTTTACTGGAAGGTGTGGGTTTTCCATTTGATGACCAGGCCTGCTCTCGCGGCCAGTAGCAGAGGGGAGGCCAGTCCTTTTACCCTGATCAATTCATCGTCCTCTTCAATACCAAAAAGGATCAGGAGGGGGGATGGTTCCCTTTCTATGCCGTCTGTTTGATCCATTCTAGGACTTCCTGCCAGTAAATGCGAACTTTTGGGCAGTCCCACCACATTTGCCAGTAATTGGCATCCATGCCACATTGTCGCCAGCATCTCGGGCTGGAGGTCTGGAACATTTTGGAAAGCCTGTGTGGGTCGTACTGCCATCTGTGGAGTAGCTTTATTGCATGTAGCTTGTACTGAGCTACAATTGATATTCGGGATGGTGTTTCACAAATTCTGTCCCAAGCCTGCTGATCGAATTCTCTGCCAAGTAGTCTTATCTTTAACCATATCAAGTGTGGCATTTTTTAATATGCTTCTTTTTTCAATTCCGCCCATGCAGGTTTTAGTAATCCTCAAGTCAGCTGTGCAGAAATGAGGGGGAAGGGGACGAGAACTGAGGTAACGGGCGCAATGCGTGTTATTTATAGAGTCATCGACGTCTGGCCCGGACGCGGGAATGAAAAGTCGGGGACATTCTGCAATTAATCATGCCTGAGTCTTGGTAGTAGTCCTTCAAAACATTTCCCCCGCCCCTATCTTGCTAATTCCTTAACAGTTGTGAAATTCACATCTACTCAGAACTGAACAATTTGTGGACCGGTCAAAATTGAATGGTAGCAAGAGGCTTCATACAGGGTTTTATGGAAAATATTATGCTGCACCTGCTTGAAGCGTGCATTATGGGATGGGATGGGTTGTTATGTGAATATGCTTTCATACTGCAGGGGTATTCCGATCTTTAGCCTGCTGGAGGAAAGAAAACGAGCAGTGGGGACAATAAGAGGCTAGGAAATGTAAGAGTGCAGAAGTGAAGCTCGGACACAAAAGTGGAATTGTTTTGCTTATAAACTTTTGACCAGTGAAAGGGTGGGAAAACGGCCTCTGTCACTGAAGCTAAGAGGGTTTTCTCTGCTACAAAGGAATCTAAGGAAAAATGGCAAATAGTCAGTCGCTGTCATGTCACAAAGTGCAGGAATGTTATATTTACAACTAAAGTAATGAGGACAGTTCTTGCCAACAGAACGTTTCCCAGTCTCTTGTGTTATCAAATTTCCACAAAGTGAGGACTAGGGTGTGACTCCTTTCCCCTGAATCCCTTCTTCCACTTCACAAGTTGTGAGTTACCTTCTTCTTGTGGGGTTCCGATACTTTATCCAATAACGCCAGAAGTGTCTTCCTGACTAAACATCACCTTAGTCTTAGACTAAAAACTTGCACAGATGTACTCTCCAGCCAATCATAGTTGACTTCCTTGTCAGTCTCTCTCCCTCTGTTTCTGTCCCTGTGAGTCCCAGACCCTCTTATTCTCTGGCTTTCATATGGGCGCAGGTCCCAGACTCTCAATGTCTCTTGCCTGCTTGATGTACTCTCCTGCCAAGCATATACTTGTTTCTTCCTCTGTTATTCTCAGGTTCCCAGTCCCTCTTACCTTGCACTCAGTAGTTGTTCCCCGATGCGTCACGGACTTCCAGCACCCCTCTGTCTGCCCGCCTACCTCTTTGTGTGGTTCGTGTCTTCCAAGCCACGGTGAGGCTGCGGCGGTGTTCAGGTGTTCTCTCGGGATGATGGCGGCCCTGCCGGTTACTGCTTCCTTCTCGGGCTGGGGATCCAGCTTCCAGTAGTGTGCTGGTATCTCCCCTCATCGTCAACGGCTGCTCTGCTGGTCACAGCTTCCTTTCGGAGCGGTTTTTGGTATCCAGAAGATGCTCGCAGGGTTTCTAGGGCAGGGTGTGGTGTAGTCCCTTTGTCCTGGACTACCTTCTTGCTCCCGATGCTTTCGTGCACGGCATCTCGTGTTGCGTCACCCCGTTTGTCGGGATGTGTCTCCCGGGTTTCCTCGTCGGAGGATGGATCTCTTCATGTTGCTTTCCCTCTGCTATTTAGGTATCACGCTTGACCAATCCAGTGCCGTGAGTGACTAGACGGTTCTCTCCGGTTCTCTGTAGTGATCTTCGTACTCCTGCTCATCTTCTTCACATTACTTGTATTGGGATTGTATGGAAACAGATTGTGTTCTTTGTTGCCTTAGGCCGGTCTAATATATTAGGGTTGTTGACTTTATAACAAAGAATATTGGCGCTGGATGGCTGGAGTGAAGAAGAGCTTGGCTTTAGCAAAGAGGGAGGGTGTCCTAAAGTAGAGGTACACCATGTTCTCAGCGGATAGTCGTTCCTAATCCCATGGGGCTTCCTCTCCCATGTGTTCCTCCCCAATGTACCACACCCAGGGGACTATTGTACTGTGGACGCACTGTCCTGGCCTCATGGGCAAGGTCTACCCGTAGGGGAGAAGGCATGACCACCTCAGATTCGTCACAGAAAGCAGGTACTACATGCTACAAAGGGAGGGAGTGACGCACCGGGGGGAGAATGTTTTGTGACACATGGGTGCATGTCCGTCCTGTTGTAGCATAGGACTGCAAAAGTGAGGAATACGATGATCTAAAAGTTATGATAATTGTGTTGCGTTTCCAGGACCGATGCATTTAATTTTTTTGGTGTGGAGAATTTTAAGTTCGTAAACAATGTAATGTTGGATGCATGAGGGGTCTGAGTGCACTTGCCCAATCCTTAAAATTTGGTGTTTTACTTGAAAATTGCGCCTTAGTCTCTGGCGGAGAACACACCAACAGTTACTCTGCTCCAGTTAATAATAACAAAGCAACCGTTTCAGGCTTTGGCATTGACGTTGTTGCTGTTATGGCTCAGTGACTTTTCTAGCGGAAGTCTGGGTGGGCTATAGTACAAAGGCTTTACTTAGAGGGCTTTCGCTCTCTAAGAGAGAGCCTGGTGTGAGTTTATACAATTTATCCCATGAGGCTTTACAATATATAATCCCACAGATGATAAGGCCTGATCTGGTGGGATTTGCAAGAGTTAATTGCCTGTAATCATAGCTTCCTTGACTCAACACCCGCCTGTCTGAGTACTTTCATCGTTATCTGGGGTGCCACGAGTCCCCTCCCTGTGCCAGCCAAACCATGCTGTCCTGACTAGCTGTTTGTAAGCTGCATTTCATAGCGTCCAATCCTAGCTGGGCTGTCTGTAATCCTCCATGGTCAGGAAAGATTACATTTTTTTGGATCAAGGGTATTTAAGGAATAAAAAATGATCCCTTCGATATAGACTTTTTGGATATACAAGGAAAATAGTTTGGCATTAATTATTATTTGTTGAAATGTGATCTAGCAATGTTTTATTTTATTCAAATGGTTCAAATGAATCGTAAAGAAATTGCAATGACTGAAATGCATTCAAACACAATTAATAGTGTATGTGTTGCACATGTGGAAGTGCAATTTAGTAACCTACTTGCAGCAACTATACAAACATTGAAGGAGATTGCGTTGATATAAGAAGATCTGATCAGCTCAGACAGGACGGCATCGCTCAATTCATAGAGGGCACTGTGATGAATCTGACGGTGATCACTAGACCCCGGGAGAGGGTCTGGCTAGGGAAGGGCACATGTTACCCGACTCCAACGGGTTCACTGTCATTTCATTGCAGAAATAACAGAGCGGTTCAATTTAGAGTATAAAAAAAATTGCAAGAAAAAAATATTGAAATACGTTTTACAGTGCACATTGTAAAAATACATAATTTCGGGGGGGGGGGGCTGATGTCCCCCTTACCTCTCCTCCTAAACTCTCCTAGTCTCCCTCCCCTTATCACAATTTGAACAAAAATGTTTTTTTTTTTTACACCTAAAACCCACCCCTAACGGTTTCTTTTCTTTTTTTCCGATATTTTTTTCTACCGTTAGGTATTTTTTATCTGACCAATTACTTCATGCAATATTTTTTAATCTTTGTAAATTCATTCTTTATAATTTCCCGTAATATTATCTGCGGGAGGACCACATGGGAAGAGCAAACTCAGTGGGGTGAAGGTGGCTCTATAGAAGACCTGGCATACCCTCCCTGTGAGTGATAATAGTCACCATTCATTGCCTTCCCAGCTATGTATGGCACATTCGAATATGGAGCTTTCTGTTAAAAACCATAGACCTACATATTTTTCCTATGGGCCTACTAGGACGAGGAAAAGGGCCCGATTAATGAAGATCGCGCCCGCCGAGAACCCCACAGTACAGGCTAGTTGTTCCGAACAGCTGACTAATGCTGGGAACTTTAAAACACCCGACAAGCCTGGAAGATGAACCGTGCCATACCAAAGACCGGTTGGGAAACCAAAGGGATGCTGAACTGACCGGAGAGCAGTCAATATTGTGGCAGTGTCAGAAGAGGAGACGGACGTTCACTGCGTGGAAGGAGCAAGACTCTCTACTGGGAGAGCCGTTGTAGTGTGAGGACTTAGGAGCCTACGTGATGCTGACCAGAAGACAAAGCTTACTGCTGGACAGCGCGCAGACTGCGGAGAACGCTGGAGCAGCCCGAAGAGACCGGTGAGCACACACAATGAGATTGGGGCATCGGGGCGCTTTGAGGCAGAAGCGCAATACAATTGAAGGTAATTGGAAAGCCGGGGAGACCCCGAGCAGGGGAGCTTGGGGGATCCTGGGAAGCACATGAAGTGGTGAGTGAAAGCCGGGTAAAGGCCCAATACTTGAATGGAAAAGAATATGAACATATTAGTTACAACATTGGCAAAGTCCTGGCAGGAAAGTATACCAAGCAATTTAAATGCGGGTCTGGGACCCTCAACCAAAATAAAAGTAGTTGAGTCTTAACCAAGTCCTGGCAGGAGAGTACACCAGGCCTGTATTGAATACAAACAACGAAAGAAAGCAAGTCTTGTGATGGATTGAAGAGACTAAGCAGGGAAGGAGCAACTACTCGATCTTTCTTTTGTTGTGAACTTGGAGAGCGAGAAACCCTTGCTACCAAGAGAGGAGGGCAATCTCGCCACAAGGCAAACCGTTTCCAATTATTTAAAAGTAGCTGAAAGACAAAGGGGACGGAATTTTTTTGGGTGTTTTTGGGTTAATCTTGTAAACCATTGTGCTCAAAGCAAGCAAGAAGAGAAAGTAAAGAAACCTTGCAAATATTTGAAACCCCGGGGAAGTCACTTGAAAGGAAGAGATCATACGGAGAAGAAAGGCAGTCTCTTGATATGCAATCCTTACCATATTTTGAAAGTGGTGGAAAAGCTGAGAGGAGGCGAACACCCTCTTTGCTCTTATGAGGCTGTGAACTGTGAAAGAAAAAAGAGAATTGGGGGAAGGGAACCCCCCCCCTTCCAATGATGCTGAAACTTTTGGTTATTTCTTTGACACCCATTTGAAACTTTGAGTTTAACTTATGAACTACAGCAGCAAGTGACAGCTAGAGAACCTTCAGCCCTTTTACCCTCTAATAGGTTTAGGGTCTGAGTGGTCCGTGTAGGGTTTGGAACATAGGACGAAAGACTTTTACTATGGACATCTTGACCGAGACCACAGTTTTGTTGAGGCAGGGAAACCCCTATGAATCGGGGAAGGACGGGCTTTTCTCCAACCCATTTCTTCTAATCTGTTTATAGCATCAACAGTATAACTCTGTGTCTGAGTCTTACGATATCTCACAGCAGCGAGAATAGTCTTTATTTTTGGCCATGTGGGTCATATTTGGTGAAGTGATGATCCGAGGGACCTGGATTCCAAATCCAGCCTAAGTTCCCAATTCAATATTCTACATTGTGCAAGCCTATGCAGATGTCAGTCTGCCTCCCTAAAAACATTGGACATGTGTTTTTGCTCCTACATTTGAAAACCCTTTGCTTAGTGACTATAGGTGGTGCAGACGGGACTGTCACTGGAGCATTTGTGAAGTACACTGTGCTTAATGTAGTTGTCTCTAAGGGACGTACGAGAAGCCGTTCTCTCTGGGAGTCTTGTATCAATGCCGTTTAACCACCTGCTACCTGAAACAGCCAGAAAAATAATGGAGTATGTCATCAAAACAAGGCTTGCTTAGACTCCAATGTTTCCTTTGAACTCCTTAAGATATTGTTGTTTTGAAAAGGGCCTGCAGTTTGACGTGTTCTTCCTCTGCCCCCTATCACAATACCTTGTCCACTCTCCTCTAGAGGTTGGGGAGCCAGCGATTTCATGGGTAAGGCAGAGCCTGGGGGTCAGGCCAGGCTCTAGGAACCCACCACAGGGCGTGCCTGAAAAATGGCTGCACAAAACGCTTTCTTCAAGGCGCTGTACATCCAGCATATTTGCATGTCAATAAATGCATGCTGAAGTTGGTACCTATTTATCTACTTCGGAAGGATGAAGGGCTGAGGTAAAGTAGTCTTGACAGTATGGGAACCTAGAACCTGCATATCGCACTGAGACCCATTTGCTCAGACCAGAGACCCCAATCTGTCCAGTTGGCGGCCTCCTTTTGGTCTTGTTTTGTTCTTTTGTCTTCTAGGGCTTTTGCCATGTACCTGCTATGAAGAGCGCCTCAGCTCCTTCCACATTCGGGCACCCGGGAGTCTGCAAGCCATCTGCCTAGACTGCAATTGGCTAGTCCTAAGGCGTTATTTGCAGGGAGAAGGCAACACTGTCTGCCCTCCTGGCATGACATCCCCAACCCCTGCCTGACACACGCCTGCTTAATCCCCTGGGATCGGTACCTACAGGGCTGTTGCCCTTGCGGATCCCAGGGCAAAGGCTCAAGAAAGGAGTGCTTGACACTTTTTTTTTTTTCTTTCTTCCAAGCCAGTTATAGAATCTGCTCAGGCCGGACATTCAAGCACTGCCAATTTCCCAAGTCTCCGCAAGGCAGTCACACAGTGTCGTTGCTCTGCAGGTCGTTAAAGTGCTCGGGTTGAAAACCCTTCTTTTATCAGTGGCAGTCACAGCCTTTCATATGCATACTGGAACATTTCCAACTCGAGCTTACAAAGCACCAGTTAGCTTGCATATCTTTGCTAGTTAAAGTGAGCAACACAAAGCGCCCATTTAAAAACAATAAAGTTGCTATATGGCACTAATTAAATATTTCCGACATCGTGATTAACCGAAGACAAAAGGACAGCACAGTCTGACCATGGTACGGCAGAAGAGGTGAACGTGTGCTTTTGAATACAGGAAGCCAGGAGCTCTCCCGGACTCTTCGTGTCAGGTGGCCGGAATACAGTAAAGCGAAAGAGTGTTTTTCTTTTTTTAAATTTAAAACAAGTTTTTAAATGAGTGGGTGAACAACCGGTTGGGCACGTGGCTGGCCCCTGCTTTGGGCAGGCACTGGCCAGGGGAGGGGGGGGGGGTCAGCCCAGAGCCCTAGGTGCATCTCTGGCCAGCCTGAGCCCCGCCGGGCTCGCCCAGCTCTACTCGCCCCCTCCGACTTGCTTGCCCATCAAACACCTCTGCGATTCCCAGCTGATTCTTGCCTCTCATTCCCTACAAGCCCCAGAGGACTCCCACCAGCTGATTACCTTGAGCTCCCCACAAGGCCCAGCGACTGCCCCATCTGCTTCCAGCGAGGATCGTGTCTGCGAGGCCAAGCTGACTCTCCTACTCCTCCCCTCCACATCTAGACCCTAGGCCCAGCTGAATATCTCCTCCATGTTGGCCACATCCCTCCTCATCCCCCCTACATTTCTGGCTTAACCATGCCACCACTCAAACCCCCCCAGCCCGCGTTACCCTGCCAACTCACCTCTCCCACTGCCTGCAACTCTGCATTGCCATGCTGATTTTCCTCCCCTTGTGTGTGGCCCAAGGCCCTACCAACACTCAATACCCCACCACGAGGCATTTCCGACCCACCGTCTCCATTCCCCCTGCCCAGCAAGGCCTTGCTAACTCCTTTCCAGCTCCCCCACATTCCCAATGCTTGGCTCTGGCAACATCCACCAGCATGGCCCTGCCACCTCTTTACTCTGTGTGGCCTTGTCAACCCCCTCCCACAACACCCCTCCACCCCCCAACCCCACCGCATACCCTTGCCTTTTCAGTCTCCCCATGTGCCTGTGACAATTTTCACCCCCTCATTCCCTGCCCCCATGTGGCTCTACTAACTTTAACCTCCTCCCCCACTAGGTCTTGCTGACTCTCCTCCCTCGCAACCATGAAGCCCCCCTGTATACGTGTGCCTACCACCCTGCCCCCCTCATTCTGCCTGATCTGGTCATGCCACCTGCTACCCTTTCCCCTCCACCCCGGTCTCTGCTGGGTCTCTCCTTTGCCACCCTGCTCCACCTACAAGGCCCTGGCACCACCACGCCACCTCACGTGGGCCTGTCCCCTCCTTGTAACAGAACTGCCATCTGGTGATGGCAGGATGGCCAGACGTTTTAGCATAAAAGGATGTGGGTCATTAAGTTTCTGAGAGGAAGATCTGCTAATTGGACCCCCTTTCATAAATATTCCTTGCCAAAATGTATAGTGCACATGTGCCTTTGCTGTAACCAGTCTCTGGTGGCTGGTGCAGAGGTCCCGTGCATCCCTGACTGCTGCTGGAACAGTTTCTGCAGGCAGAGGTGGCTTTTCGAGGGGATTGGGTCCTCCGACGTATTCCATATCTATGACAGATAATCGCCACAGCTGTGCTGCTTCGGAAATATTCGGCGTCCTGAGTCGATGACGTTGATACGCTGTCCTCGAGGGCCTCCATCGAGCCGACGTCACCAGATGTTATAAGTAGGACGCACAACGCTCGTAGCCTCAGTTCCGTTTTTTCCGTGAACGTGTTCGCTTTGGAGATCTTGGCGCGCCTCGGTTCTATTCTTTCGGTTTTTCGAACCTGATAGTTTGTGAAGATTTCCATGATGTCTTCGTCTTCTTGTACCCCGCGTCTGGGTTTCAAGAAGTGTCGGGACTGCGTTTCCAAGATGTCGCTGACGGGCCCACACAAAGCCTGCCTCTGGCGCCTTGGTGAAGACCACGCCATGGACGATTGTGACGAGTGCCAGTCGTTAACATCGAAGCCCTTGCAGGAGTGTAAGAAGAAGCTTTCTGTCGGTAAGGTGTCCAAGCCGCGAAGTCGAAATCCACTGGGCTTTCGACTGACGATTCGAGGGGTGACTCTCCGCATCGTCGGTGTAAGTCCAGGGGATCTCGGTCCCGCCATTCCTCTGCCTCTTTAAGGCACTCACAGAAGCGCCGTCATGGATATCCTTGACCAAGGTCCACCAACTGACACGGTACTGCCATTCCATATGGCCTTGCAAAGAAGGGTGGCAGCGGCTTGGACTGCTCCGGAGAGTCTCCCGGCAGTGAGCAAGTCTTTGCCGAAGAAATACCATCCAGCGAGTAGTGACCCCAGCTACTTGACTACGCACCCCACTCCGGAGAGTTTGGTGGTGCAGGCGGCTACGGCCCCGGCAAAACAGGCGTCGTACCCTGCCATCCCTCCTGATAGGGACGACAAGCGTTTTGATGGCTGGGCGAAGAAAGTGTTTTCTTCGGGGGTATGGCTTTACAGGCAGCCAACTCTGTGTGTGCCTTAGCACGTTTAACTCATACTCTGTGGAATTGTCCCTTTGGCGGCTTAACATATTCCTGAAGGGGAGGAGTGGGATGGCTTTCTTGCTCTTGTTCAGGATGGCAAGGTTGCCATGTGTGAATCCGTTCAGTCGGGTCTGGACATGGCAGATTGCGTCAGCCAGTCCATGGCGGCGAGCACCGTAATGTGCAGATTTTCGTGGTTGCGGAAGTCGGGGTTTGCTCCTGATGTACAAGCCCGGCTTCTCAACATGTCCTTTTGATGGTGAACATCTTTTGGCAGCAAGGCTGACAAGAGCCTTGAGAGGTTGCAGACCTCCAAACTGTAGCAAAGTGGTTGAGCGCTGCAGTTCGCCAACCTCTGCCTTTTCGTCCTAGGGGACAGCAATGGAGGGGGGGGGGGGTTCCTTTCTAAATTACTCATCCTTTGGTAGATCGAGAGGTGCTGCAAGTCAAAGGGGCCGCCGTAGGAGTACCAGAGGTGGAAAACAAGGTACTTGAGGTGCCAAGGGCACTCGGGCAGTGGCCTCTTACCATCAGGCACTGCCGCAGCCGCTTCAGCTCAGTCATGAGGCCATGTCCCATGGTTCGCCGGTTGGGGGGGTAAGGCTGGCGCAGCATCTTGTAGAATGGCGTGCCATTACTTCAGATGTGTGGGTTCTGGAGATCATAACCCACGGCTACGGTCTTCCTTTCCGGCAGAGGCCCGACAATCCACCAGGGAATCTCTCTTTGAAGAGTCCGGATCCACTCCTTACGTAGGAAATCAAATCCCTGCTGGAGAAAGGCGTCGTAGAGCGAGTGCCTGTAGCGGAGATGAACAAGGGATGGTATTCCCCTTATTTTTTGATTTCAAAGAAAGACTGAGGATTGAGACCCATCATGGACTTGCGTGGTTTGAACAAGCTCCTCAGGAAGGACAAGTTCAAGATGGTTACTTTTTCTCAAGTCCTCCAGGCCCTTCAACTTCAGGACTGGTTGGTGTCTCTCGACCTCAAGGACGCTTACTTTCATGTGCCGATCCATCCCAAGCACAAGAAGTACCTGAGGTTCGTGGTTGGCGACTCGCACTTTCAGTTTCGGGTCCTTCCGTTCGGATTGACCTCCGCCCCAAGGGTTTTCACCAAGCTCATGGTGGTGGTGGCAGTGTATCTCAGGAAAGTGGGGATTCACGTCTACCCCTACCTGGACGATTGGTTGATCAGGGCACGCTCTCCCGAGCAAGTCCTGTCTCATCTGTCAGTCACCTGCCACTCCCTTCACAAGCTGGGCTTCTCCCTCAACTTGAAGTCCCATTTGATGCCAATGCAGCGGCTCCAGTACATGGGAGCAGTGCTCGACACGTCACTGGGGCAGTGTTTTCCTCCCCAGGTGAGGGCTCCTCGTATTCAGCAGATGGTGCACAAGTTTCAACATGCCCAGAGTGTCCCGGCATTCGAGTTCTTGAGGTTGCTCGGCATCATGGCATCCTGCATTCCTCCGGTGCCAGAGGCCAGGTTGCGGATGAGATCTCTGCAATGGGCTCTCAAGATGCAGTGGTCACAGTCCTCCGGCAGGATGTCAGACCCCGTTCAGGTGCCATCCTCGGTCGCCCAGGATCTTCTGTGGTGGGCCGTCAAAGGCAATCTGATGAGGGGGGGGGCTCTATTTTGGCTACCCTGGCCGGAGGTGACTATCGTGACGGACGCATCTCTCACGGGAAGGGGAGCTCATGCCAACGAGTTGAGTCAGTGGTCGTTGGTCTCTGTTGGAGTACAGACTCCATATCAATCTGTTGGAGCTGAGGGCCGTCAGGCTTGCCCTGAAGGCTTTTCTGCCGACTTTGCGAGGAAAGAATGTCCCGATTCTGACGGACAACACAGTGGCCATGCACTACCTCAACAAAAAGGGGGGGGGGCAGGGTCGCTCCCTCTGTGCAGGGAGGCGATGAAGCTCTGGTTCTGGGCCACCCAGCAGGAAATTCCGATCTCGGCAGTTCATTTGGCTGGAGAAGAAAACAAGACGGCAGAGGCCCTGAGCAGGCAGAGCGCGCGCTCTCACGAGTGGGAGCTGGTTCAGGAGATTTTCCTGGAGATCTTCGCCCTTTGGGGGACCCCACAAGTGCATCTCTTCACCTCCAGTGTCAACCGGAAGTTTGAAAGGTTCTGCTTGCGGGGATTTCCTCCAAGAGGAGCCTTAGGGGATGCGTTCATGGTGGAGTGGTCCTTCCCACTGCTGTATGTGTTTTCTCCAGTCCCCGTCATCCCGCAGGTGCTGCGTAGGTTCGGTTCCCGGATGATCCTCATTGCTCTGGCATTTCTCGACTTGTCCATCTGCCCTCCACACCATCTTCTCAACTGAGACGATCTGCTCTCACGGAAGGGGGGGGTCAGGTGCTCCATCCAGAGGTCAGATCCCTCAACCTTCACGCTTGGCTTCTGAAAGGTTGAGGTATAAGTATTGGGTCCTCCCTGAAGAAGTGATGGAGGTGTTGCTTTCGGCCAGACGGCCGGCAACGAAGTCACTGTACTTGCTGTTGGAGAAAGTTCTGCGACTGGTGCAGGGTTAAGAATGTGGATCCTTTTTCATGTTGCATTCCTGTGGTTGTCTTTTTTGCTTTCGTTATCCCACAAGGGCCTGCAAGTGGGTACCATTAAAGGTTACCTGGCGGCGCTGTCCATATTTAAGCGCTTGTCTGAGGAGTGTTCTTATTTCTAAATTCACTAATGTGTTTCCACCATCACCTTTCCAGGTGCCCAGTTGGGATTTGAACCTTGTTCTAAAATTCCTAATGGGTGCTCCATTTGAGCCTTTACATTCTTGTCCTTTGAGACTGTTAACCCTTAAAACTGTATTTTTAGTTGTGGGTCTCCAGCTGTCGCGCCTCTTCGGAGACGTTGGTCTTTGTGGCATTGTTGGTCCCATGGACGACGAATTTCGGCCATTTTTCCTTGTGGGTCTAGACAATGCACAACCCAGCACCAAGGAAGCTCCACCCTCCTACTCAAGATTCAGTTTATCTGTCCCGGCTGACAACGCACGGATGCGTTGCTACTCTTCAAAGACAACGCTACGTAAGTTCGTATCTAGGAATATCTTTCCAATACGTCTTTCCTTCATCCAAAACCTCATAGCATCTAAATCTGTCCCTCGTTCTTTCCGGCTTTCAGACTCTGCATTTCTACTCGACTCCTCTCCAACCACAGAGACTCCAGCCCCCTCTCGCACACACCTACCCATCGGCTCCGTCAAGGAATCCGGCGAGCAGACTGTTATGGTTCATCGGTACTAAGGATAGACGTAAACAGACACCCCCTGATTCAAACAGCAACCCTTAGTTGACACATTTCTTTTCCTTATTCAATATCTAGGGATCCCGAGTTCGGTTTACAGACCCGCTCGTTCAACACCTGCTATTGCTATTGTACACCCAAGCTCCTTTCTCACAACTTGCCAGGTAAAGACCCCTTAATTTTATACTTCTTGCTCACTCTATACTCTGTACTGTGCTAACAAATTTCCGTACTCCATCATGTGATTACCAGAAGTCTCCTCTTCCAGCGTGATACACCTCCTAATCCTTTTTAAGGGTAACTTGAGAAATACTTACCTTAAATTGCTATCACTCACTTACCCTCATATACTTACCAAACTCTCTTCTTCTTTATCCGTCAAGACCCTTTTCCACCAGTCTGCACCTGAATTTTCGCTGCACAGACGACCTCGATCCTCCAGTCGCTGACGCAGGGTTTTCTTCCCCAGGGGGTTTCCCTGAGACCTTTTCTCTCTTCTAGAGGTAGGGAAGAGGGTTTAGGGAGGCTTTCGTACTCATCCCCTGTTGGAAGATATCCCACCCGGGGAGAGAGGGAGATGTATTTATCTCCCCCTCCCCTGGCAGCCATCCTCAGATTTTTACCGCACACTCAAGTGTTGGGAGTTTTTGTGCTATAGCTCTCGAGCTTTTACTGCGTTTTGCGCTTTTTCAAAGAGATGTATCTAATTTTTCGGTTTAATCGAGCCTCAAGCTCACCGTTTCTACTTCGGATCAACGGGTACCCGTTTCGGATTTATCTACGCCCCTCAAGGGTGAAGTTTTTGTCGAGTTACGCTTCTTGGAGGATTCCAGAAGTTTCTGAGGCCTACCTCGTGGACGAGAAGAACATGGCCCAGGAGAAGGGAAGGTCGACTCCCGTCCGGACCTGTCTCTCCAGCTGGCTGGAAGGCAAGAGCCCAGCAGGTGAGAAGAAGAAGTCCGAGCGGTCTTTTAAGTACTGTGAGGGCGCCCCGGCGACGGGGGCCCAACAGAAGGCAAAGCACCGAGTCCGCGGGTACCAGGAGCGCCGAACGGTCGGGCTCCTCGGCTGCCAGGCAGGGCGCACCTTCACCATCAACCGCGTGCCAACGCTCTGGCTCGGGGAAGAGAAAATCGGAGAACCCGGCTAAGCTTCTGGAGAGGCACTGGTCGATCTTGGAGGAACCCGCCGAGGGGGAGCGAGGCGGTGACCCTGCCCCTAAGGTGAAGGCCTCAAGCGCGCCCAAGGCGGCAAAGGCCTTGATCCACCCGGCTAAGGCCTCTATCGAGGGAGTCGCTGCAGCCCTGGCGGAGCCTGTGGAGGCGACCTGGGGCCTAGAGTTTCCCTGCCTCCGCGGAGGGAATCCTCTTTTAAGCCCATGGAGAAGACCCCCGTGAAGACCACGGTGGGAAAAGAGGGGGGGGAGGTGACCGTTATGGACACGGACTCAACCTCCGAGGAGGAACTGGCTGAGAATTTGGAAGAGGCCCAGCCCCACGGGAGGAATCCCGAGGAGGGGGACGACGAGAGCGAGGGTGGCAATGACGACTAGGTTCCCGTGGAGGAACAACTGTCGGTCCCGGCACGCCCGTCACAGCCCGAGCCTCAGGACAACTCTGCAGCCATTTTGACGGCAATCCAGGCCTTATGCATGGAGATAAGGACGAGACTGCCCCTACCCCCGACGGACGACTTGCCCTCCTCAAGAACCCATCCACGACACCAGCCAAGAGGGACCGGTACGAGAAGAAGTATCGGGTCCCCGACGCCACCCTGTTGTGCCTTAGGCCGCAGCTGACCCCGGATTCGGTCGTCTCGCCGTCCGGTGGGGAATTTGAGGATGAAGCCGATGCCCCCGGCTTTCTTCTTGGCCGTCGCTGAGATTCGGACCATCCCATCGAAAGAACGTTACCAGGTAAGAGTGTAACTTCTTTGAGGGGATTGGGTCCTCCGCCGTATTCCACTTGTTCTTTGATCTTCTCCACCCCTTCTCTACATTAAATAATTGTACGCCTTAGTCTGGTTGCAGGTAATTGTGAACGTATAAGCCATGCCCTGTTGTGGCTTAGTGAGCGTACACTTGTTTTTGCTCTGTAAACCGGACTTGGCTATGGCTGGCCCGTCTTGATTCTTAGAAGGATGCCTCTGGAGCCCTCTGCATGGAAGCAACACCTTACATCAAGTCACAGGAACATCCACCAGGGTGGGGGTGAGTGGATCTCCTCTTGGAACCGGTGCTTCAGAGGCAGCACTAACATGACATGAAAGGTCCACTGGAGTCTTCAAAGGTTCTTGCTACTGGAGTCCCTTTTGAAGTTGGCAAGCATTGGAAAGGGACAGAGTTTAAGAGTAGGCAGGGAGGGTAAGTGTGGGGCTCTTTTATTTTTTCCCTGTCCCCTCCAATTCCTCAAACGATGCTTGGTGTAATGCAATGAATGAGCTCAAGAGAAGGATACACTTTCGGACCATTGGAATGGACTACACCCCAACAAAGTCATCCACGAGTGAGGTGAAGACAGAATGTATCCAAGCCAGAGGTGAGGGCTGTCCACTAACCATCCCCAGGATGCTTGACCTGCTCGACCAAGGCCTCTCTACTGGCTCCACTGGAACCAGGCTCCCGTTCCCTGGAGCTGAAAACTATTAAAAAGTTCTTCAAACTTTTAAAGGGTTGAGATGGGGTGCAAGTAAGTACTGTTGTGACTTACCCTGTACTCTTATTATTATTTATTTCCTCAGTATGGGCAGGTCAGCAGAGGTCGTTTTTCTCGCTATGTCACGGTCACAGATGCTCAGGAGCTGCTGGGGCAAGAGACGTTCTGTCGGGTCCCGGAGCTGGTGCACCCTGTTCCTCTGGATGAATGCAGCAAACATTGATGCAAGGCACTCAACCGGATGCGGGAAAACTGGCTTCGGCCACGGTCATTGATGCACAGCGACAAGCCTTCTATCCTGGGACGCTTGGAGATCGATATTTCGCAGGAAGGATACTTAATGGACAAGCTGAAGACCCGTGAAGTTCTGAGTGAAAACCCGGAACGGCAGCGCTTCTACCGTGGTAACCCAAACTGGAGTCGGTCAGCCCACTGCCTGTCCCAGGGAAACATGTGCTGTTTCTGCAGCCAGGATGAACGCTGTGGCCTTCCACACTCTGAGTGTACACACGTGTAACTAAGGGCGATTCTCCGGGCCCTTGGGTTGGTCTCCTAGTCGGCCATGAACACTGGGTAGGTACTTAGGCCGCTGATCTCTTCTTCACTGTGGCATTCTGTTTTACAGCTCAGATAAGGCGCTAGAGGGAAAGGGAGTTGGGGGGGCGCTATTTTTATTTATTTTTACATCGCTCACACAGCCCGCGGGCATCGAGGCGCTGTTACAGGAATTGTTTTTGTGTTATTTAGTTGCATAATTGTTTTTGTCTTAGTTGCATATTTATAACCCCTGCAGCCGTCCATTTGCCTTTACTGCCAATTATTCTTTGCGCATGCACCCCAATGCATTACTCCTTATCCCCACAAATTGGCATGACACAGAATTTCAAATGGCAAACTTGGCCGCAGTTTTATTTCCATGACAACAGAATTATTTGTACACATTTGTGAACTTCATTCTGTACGTGTGGCGCTTGCTTGCCGGATTTCCTTTGCTTCCCCCTATACTTGGTATAGTATGCTCCCAACTCCCCCGACCCATTGTACCTGTTCCAATCCTGCCCGTGCAGATGTCCGTGGGTGGGGAGAGCGCCGTTTGTTTTGGGGGGGGGGGGAAGCTGAGCCTTATTTGTCCCTAACAGACGCCCCCGCCGTTTAGGCCCCCAAGAGGCGCTGGTCCGGAAGAGCGAAGACCCATTCCGTTTCCTTCTGGCTCGTCCGGAGTCTATCATTTGTGCTTGGTTGCCCAAACACCGCCACGCCAACTGGTGGGTTCCCGCCCACCGTGGCTCCCCCTTTCCACAATTCCTCTCACAACTCCAGCAATTTGGTACAAATGTTCCAGAAAAAGAGCTCCATTCCTTTTTCGGATAGGTGTACCCCATCCGCCCATCCGGTGTCTTCCCGTCAATCAGGCTTCTGCCCCTGCAGAACTTGGCAACGGCCCCGTTCAGCTTCCTCCTTGATTTATCTACTGCTGAATGGCTCTCTGCCCCTCTCCATTGTGCCCGGGGAATCACCTCAGACCAGATGATCTCCGTTTCCCCCACTTGTGCCGATATCTCCTGCAGTGAGTTTGTAATGTCCCTCAGCAAGACCCCCTTCCCCAGGCTGGCCAGGTCATTTCCTCCTAAATGTATCACCAACACGTCCGGCTTCCGCCGCCTACTCAGCAGCTTTTGCAATTGCCCCTTCAGCTGCGCCCATTTCATCCCTGGCACCCCATGCCACTCGATCCTGAACTCTCCAGCCGTCAAGACCTCTTGCTGTTGAGTCCAGCTCGCCTTTGCCCTTGAGATGAATGAATGCCCCACTACCCACACTGTGCGTAGTTTCCTTAGGCGCACCGCTGGGAAATGAAATGGAGGGAACGCCATGGTTATCTTTACATTTTTTCTGGTCTGACATAACTTTTATAACATCCTGAAGACCATCTCCCCAGCTTCTTGATGTCCTCCGCCCCTAACCCCCCGACTGCTGCGAAGGTGGCGGCCCCTATCCGAAATGAATGCGTCCCAAACCGGCCCCCTGTTATCCAAACCTAGCGCCATCACTTTCCTGAAGTGAAAGCGGCTTAGTGCGGACCCCTCCCTGTGCATGAGCCACGGCGCCTCTGCCCCTGATGGCCGCCGCTGCTGCATAAAGTTTGCCCCCGCCGCCACCACCGGGCAAACCCTGCTTGCCTGAATTGCCTGTAAGGTCAACGCCGCCCCTTTTCCTTTCTGATCCGTTTTTTACATAAATGATGACTTGAGCGCTTCCCACTTGGACGTCCCTGACGCGCAAGAACCCATTCCCTTTGCCGGCCTTGTTCTCCGGCACCAATTTGCTGATCCTGAGAGCCCCAAAAAACGCCACCGTGAAGGCGGCCGTGAAGAGCAATCTCTCTGCCTCCTCACTACACACTGCACCTAGACATTTAACCAACCCGTGCAATTTCCTAATATCGATTGGCCGCCTCTCGTCTGGCTTTGCTATGGTTTGTCTAGCCCAGCCTCTCATGGCTAGCAAGACGTAGTGTTCCTCAGTGGGGTCCTTCTCCCCTTTTACTTTCGCATAATGTGCTATGGCCGCCAGGTGGTAGCCCACCCACGCCCGGGTCTTCCCTGTCTTCCAGCACCAGCCTATGAATGCCCTCACCGGGTTCCCCCCCCCCCCGGCCACCTGCCAGCACCTCCTCCTGGAACTGCATGAAACGATCCCAACAAGCCCTGTACCTTTTGGCTGTACCTGGAGCCAGGGCAGTCTCTACCAGCGAGGTCAGATCGCCCCAATCATCCCCCACCACTGTTCCTCGAATGGGGTCATCTCCTCCCTTGCTTCGGGGCAGCTGTCTCGGAACCGGTCCCACTGTAAACGAGACAGAGAATCAGCGGCCGTGTTTTTCACTCCTGGAATGTGCCGTGCCCTAACCTCGATGTTCAGCATTAACAGACTAGTTCCCCGAAGAGCCTCAAAACCCTCAGATTGCTGGATGACCCTGTGTTAATAATCTGTACCACCGCCAAATTATCTGACCATAGAGCGACCCTTGAATTCCGCAGCTGCCCCCCCCACAACTTAAATGCAACCACTATGGGGAAAAGTTCCAGCAGCGTAATGTCTTTAGTGACCCCTTTCTCATGCCATTCCCTTGGCCATGCCATGCCGCACCAACTGTCCCCCAGGATCGCCCCAAAACCCAGGGACCCAGATGAATCTGTAAACAGTTTGAGCTTCTGGCTGCTTGCCCAGTCAGCCCTCCAGATCGCCACCCCGTTGGAGTCTGTCAAGGAGCTATCCCACATCCGGAGATCCTCCTTTACCTCTGAACCCAATCGGACGTGCTGCGAGGCGTGTTGTAAACCCACAGTTTTTAGCTCCACACTCCTGGCAAATGCCCTCCCAGCCGGTATCACTCTGCCTGCGAAATTGAGGTTCCCTGCCAGTGACTGCAACTCCCGTAAAGTCGCTTTGTTTCTCTCCAATAGCTCCTGAATCAGGCCCCTCAATTTTTGTACCTTGTCTTGCGGGAGCCTACATTCACCCTTAACTGAATCGATCTCAATCCCCAAAAATGTCAATGTCGCTGGACCCATGGCCTTCCCTGGTGCTAGGGGGACCCCTAGCTGCTCCATTTGTTTTTGGAATGCCTCCATCAGGGCCCCGCATTCCTCCGTCCCTTCTCTCCCAATGAAGAGAAAATCATCAAAGTAGTGCAATATTCCCCCTCCCTTCTTCCCTAGTTTAACTGAAAACTCCAGAAAGGAGCTGAATGCCTCAAAGTATGAACAGGAAATAGCGCAACCCATGGGTAGGCATCTGTCGTAGTAGTACTTGTCCCCCACCTTTAAAACCCAGCAAGTGGAAACTATCCTTGTGGATTGGTAGTAATCGGAAGGCCGATTCTATGTCTGCCTTTCCCAATAATGCCCCTTCCCCTGCTGCTTTCACCATTTGTATTGCGTCCTCCAGGGAGGTGTAATGCACCCTGCACTGCTCCTCCGGGATGCCATCATTCACCAACTGACCCTCGGGGAAGGACGGGTGGTGTATCAGGCGGAATTGGCCCTCTTCCTTTTTGGGCACCAGTCCCAGTGGAGAAAACCACCAGGTTGCTCATGGGAGGCCCCGTAAATGGGCCGGCCACTCTCCCCAGCCCTACTTCTTTGACCTTCCTTTCCACCACCTCGGGATTCTCCAGTGCAGACCGTAAGTTGGCCGCCTCCCTCCCCCCTTGGGCACCTCTCCCAGGGATCCGAAAGCCCCACCTGAACCCTTGCCATAACAACTTTTCGTCGGCCTTGTTGAGATATATATTTAGAAAGGGAGTCATGGCAAGAAGGCTAACTGGTGTGGGCAGTGTCCCTTTAATCATACATTTGTCATTCACCACTTCCTTAACAATGCCTTGTTTTGTCGGCGCCTCAATCACCATTTGTTTTCTCCTTTGGTTTACCACTTTCCCTGGGCTTAGCCACTCCTGGAGTGGCTTCGCGGGGGCCCGCGCCACCACCCTTCTGGTGTTTGTATCTGCATGCCTTCCCGTATGAGCAGTACCCCTCTGCAAACCTCCAGCAGATTTCTTGCTCCCCCTGGTGAGCTGCTTTCCGGTACACCCAGGAGGAGGGCCTGCGAAAGGACCCTCTCCCCTGTTGCGAGAACCAGCCCCTGCCTCTACCTCCCCCACCCTCCCTATTCCCCCCCCCCCCCGGGGCCTCTCCCCATGGGGCTTCTCCTGGGGTTCCCTGCAGGGGACCACTTTGTCCATATACCCCCCGACATCCATTTCGTCCCATGACATTGCTGGACATATTTGCATCTTTAACCTAAAGCCCTGGTCATAATCCAGCCAACCCTCGCCGCCATATTTCTGGTACAAATCATGCACATATTGCTCGTACGCTATCATTGCCAGTGCATCCTGCGGGTACCTCTCCAACATGACTGACATATACATCCTATAAGCTTTTAGCCAGTTGTTAATGGAGCGCTCCACCTTGGTGCACTGTCTTCCCTCTTCTCTGTCTCTTTCTCAGACAATTCCTTCAGCCCTCCCCCGTGGGTACAATCCCTAATAAGTCAAAGATGTCAATAAATTCCTTCCTCCACAACCTCTCCTTGACCCCCCACGGAATGTGCCACACCAAGGAGTTTACCGTAGCCCGTCTCGGTGCGAACCCCGGCATTGGTCTCCCATACTGGGTTGCCTGGCCCCACACTCCCCCTGATTCCCCGCTGCTCGGGCCCACCGCCGGCAGCTGGGCTGCGCTCTGCCCACCCGGCAAGACCGTCCCTGGACCCGGCCCCCCTCCCTTCTGAGTCACCTGTGCCGCTGTTGGTACCCCTGTAGCAAACTGCTGGGCCATCTCCCTGTTCATTGGGGCCCTTGGCCCGCCCATTCCTGTCCCCAAGGAAGCCCCGCCATCTGTGCCAGTTGACCGCCCCCCATAGGTGGGCCCACACTAGGCAGACCGACAGCTAAGAAACCCCCGGGCGGGGATCCCACTCCTCTATGGCAGCTGACTTAGTCCCCCTGACTGTGACCAGCCCTGACTCCTACCTCCGCATGGCCCCCCTAGCCCCTGTGGTGCCCCCGGTTGCGTAGCTATAACCCCTTGAGACACCATTCCCTCCAACATACTAGTATTGGCAACAACATTTGGCATTTGCCCATTCTTCCCCCAGGCCTGCATGCATTCAATCACCATACCTTTTACCATCTCCAGGGATGTGGTTCCTCATCAGCGACCTCCACCGTTCTGGTCACAGGAGTGCTGGGTGGGCTCACATGGTTCCCTGGAGCCTTAGCAGGTGTAGGAGCCGTTAAGGCCACATCCTCCTGCGCCCTCCCCTTTTGCCGCGGTCTCTTGGTGCTGCTGGCCTGTTCCTTGCTTGCCTTAGCCTTGGCCGTCATTGTCCTTTTCCTTTTTGCTCACTTGGATCTCCTCTTCTTCCTCCTCCTCCACGCTGTGAATCTCTGCCTCGACCACTGTGGCCTCAATCAGAGGGGAGCTCTCCACCCTCTGGCTGGGCCCTTCCTGGCTAGGTTGGGGCCACCATCCTCGTCATCCAGTCCAGGCCATGGGTTCCCGCTGCCACCCTGGCCATCTCCATAAATGCCGCCAGATCCATTGCTTGCTGACCACTCACTGTGCAAGCCACCTGCTTCTTGACCTCCCCGGGCAGCCTGTTGCTGTTGCCCGTGCTTCCTTTGCACCCCCGCTGTTCTGGTGCCTCCTCATGCACCTTTCTCCTGGTAAGAGCGTTCCTCCCCTGCGGCTGTTCCTGGGGGGGGGGTGCCTGTGAGCTGCTGTGCCTCCGCAGCGTCTGGCCAGGCCCTTCGTTCGAGCCGCTTCTGTCCGTATGGGGGGAGGGTTGCCGAGGTTTGGGCTCGCTCGGATCCGGGTTGCTGCCCCGGGTGTCCTTGCCGCACCTCCTTGCCCCTTGGGCCCCTGCCCTTCCCAGGCGCTGGAGCTGCTCACCTGTTCCGCCCCCCGGCCGTTCGCTGAATCGAGCGGGCTCCTTTCCTGCTCGTTTCCGGTCCACCTGCGCCGCTCCACTCCAGGTCCCGGCCTCCAGCCCCGCCTCGACGCTGTGCGTGCTTCCTCTCGCCGGATCAGCTGGGCTCTCCTCCGTCCGCTGGCGGTCCTCCGGCGTCCACTCCCTGATCCGCTGCTGGTCCTTCGCGGCCTCCTCCTGCAGCACCTCCACGGTCCTGTCAGCTGGGCTTTCCTCCGTCTGCTGGCCGGTCCTCCAGCGTCCACGACCCGGTCTTCACCGACCCGCTGAGCGATCCTGCTGCCGGTCCTTCGCGTTCTCCTCCTGCAGCGACTCCACAGCCCTGGTCAGCTGTGCTTCCCTCCGTCCTCTGGGCGGTCCTCCGGCGTCCACGACCCGATCTCCCCTTCCAACGAAAACGAAATTCCTTCCACTTGCGAGGCGGCGACCGGGTCCCAGTGCAGGAACGAGATGCCTGGCACCCCGGTCCCGCCTGCTTATAACCTGGTGCCTCCGCCCCTTTTCCTTTGTTCAGCCCTTCGTGGGCTTTTGGGTCATTAGGCCTTTGGCTTCGTTCCGCCCTTTGCCTTTTGACCCCAAGGGGAGGGTTCCAGGTCCTGGCGGCATGACCCCTGCTGCCTCCTCCATCTTGGGGTGATTTTTCCGTCGTCAGCTCCATAACGCGCTTAAACACCCAGAGGTTTCTAAGCGCGAACCCGGGATCGAACCTGTGTTGCTTCGTGTCGTCTTGTTTCCAAGGCACGCACGTTGCCACTGAGCTATCCTCCCTGGATGGACACGTTGGTTCACTTTTGGGACCAGTCGTGATATATGACCAGGTCTGGTACTGTCGATTGTGTACGTTTTCAAATTGCAGTGCGATCGCCAGGGTTTGCAACTGGCCCATAGATGGCCACCTCTCCCTCTGCAGAGGTAGTCTCTGCAAGAATGGGTATGAAAGCGGTGAGGGGAGTGGCAAATGGGTCAACTTGGGGCACGGTTCCTTAAGGATGGCGATTTCCCTCTGCAGGCTTGGCCCCAAGTGTGCTCTTTGTGGATGGCTGTCGGATTTCTGCCTAACCAACATGTCCAGTTAGATAGCTCAGTGAGTTAAGCTCTCCCTGCTGAGCAGTGCCTTAGTGGGGGCGGGTGTGAGTTTCTTCCAGGGGGCATGGCCTAATGGGTGGCATTGCCGTAAGTGCCAATCCCTGCCAGTAATCCCTTTGCAGCGATCGTCACCCTCTTTCCCGGGTTGCGATGAAGCCTGTGTTAAGTGGGGGTTGGCAATTGAACGAAAAAGCAAGGCTTTTTCTAGAGCCTGAAGCTCTCGCTAGTGTGCGAGAGCGTCAGACTTTGACAAAAAAAAGTGAATTTCTACAAAACCTCGAACACAAACACTGCGAATCCCATAACATTGGATTTGTTTTACAACGGAAATATAGTTGGTGGTTGAGGTTGGGATATTAATTAAGATGGGGATGTCGGTGGTGGTTTGGTCATGTAAAATCTTTACAAGTTTTGGAACGCAAGAGTTTTTGGTTTTCACGTAGATCCAGAAAAAGGACTTGGCTTCTAGTGGCCTGAAACTACCAGGAGACTTTTGGGAGCACTGGCAGTGCCCCCTTGCTAACCGTTTTCGGGGGCTGCTGGGGCTCTGGCCCACTAAAACCCTGCGCGGAGTTCCTGTGGTCTGCAGGTTTACAGGTTACCAGTTCCATACATGGCCAGCCTAAATCTGCTTTTTTTATCCTTACGAGGGTTGCAGAAGGAGTACCAGTTTCAACTGTATAAGAATCCAAAAAGGAAAAAAGTGCTTTCGTGTGAAGTGTAGATATAAATGAGAGATTTGTATTCTTTACATGGCATGGTCATCGAAGACCATGCAGCGTGCGTTCTGGCTCCAGTTGCATCCCTACTTCCAGCAAGGGGGCCTTGCCCCCGAATGCAGAGGAGTGGCCGTCTTTTCGGGCCCCTTCAGTCCCCTGTGTGGCGTGCGGCTGGCGATGTGATTTGCCGCTTCCTCCACCCCCGCCTCCACTCTGCTGACACACAATGAGGCTGGTTGTGCCGGCGGGAGGGAGGGCCGGACAGCAAAACAGGAACAGCCTATCTTTTGTTGCAGCAAAAGCAGATAGCTGCCCGCTGTCTGCCTCTAAAATGCATCGGATGTTTCCACCCCAAATGACCAGGCGCCAGAGGGCCTCCACAGCCCGGCAACACATCCTGGCGCTCATGTGCTGAATGCGTCACGTGGGAGAAGTGGGCTACTGCACACTGGTGTTCTGAGCACTTGGGCTCCATCGTGTTGTCTCGTTCTAAATGGTGTTATGCCCAAGTGCCTCGGTTCCTAGATCTAGCCATTGTCCCTTAGGCCCCACAGCCCTATTATTGGACTCGGGCACTTTAGATCCGCCCTTTCTTGTACATGTCAACTTACTCCCTCAAAGGGCATCCTGGCACGGGGCTGGGATGGATAGTGGCAGACCCGAGGGTAAATATGCACCGTATCTGCCCCGAAACCACACTGGGATAGCGCAGACCCGAGGGTAAATGTGCACCGTATCTGCCCCGTAACCACGCTGGGATAGCGGCAGACCCGAGGGTAAATATGCACCGTAACCACACTGAGATAGCGCAGACCCAAGGGTAAATATGCACCGTATCTGCCCCGTAACCACGCTGGGATAGCGGCAGACCCGAGGGTAAATATGCACCGTATCTGCCCCGAAACCAGGCTGGGACAGCGGCAGACCCGAGGGTAAATATGCACCGTATCTGCCCCGAAACCACGCTGGGATAGCGCAGACCCGAGGGTAAATGTGAACCGTATCTGCCCCGAAACCACACTGAGCAGCAGACTCGAGGGTAAATATGCAGTGTATCTGCCCCGACACCACGCTGGGCTAGCAGCATGCATGCATTTGCCAATCCTAAAGCCAGTGATGTCTGCCGTCTACTGCACATGCCTAACCTCGCCCACAAGTAGTGGAAGCTCTGCAGCTACACACGCCCACCACAACCTGGATCAGTCTGCAACAAATCTACATTCAGCCATTGCAGCCACGTTTCAGCAGATTGTATTTATCTCCACCTGAGCAAACTTAAATATTGCTGCTGCTGCCTTCCTAGTAATGTGTTCATGGTTTTGGCATTCAAGAATAGTCTGCTTTCGTGAGATTATTTGAAAACGACAAAAATCGCACTAAAATAACTTGCCCGTTACATAAACCCCTAAAGAAATATGATCAGCAAAAAGTTTGATTATAGCATTCTTATACCCATTGTCATTTGAGTGCTGAGAAGATCGGAAAGCACAATCATATCTATCTAAAACATGCTATCAAACGTAAATAAGCAGTTCCACAAAAAAGCGAGCCCTTATTGGCTTGGTAAACGCACATGAATATAAGTGACGGGTGAAACCTATTGGTGTGACTTATTTCAATGCTCCTCAGACCAAGCCATGCATATCCCTGCTCAGTATGTGCACTGCCAGCTTCTCTGGTGAGGGGTACGGCAGCCCTTTATGCTGGTGTAGAGTGATCCCCACCAGGGTTGGACTGGGAAATAAAAGAGGCCCTGGAAATAATTACTGGGGACCAAAAGAGGCCCTGGAAATGAAGCTCAAAGTGGCCCCATGTTAGACATTTTCAGTAAGCCCAATGCTTTTCCTATGAGAGAATTTGGAAATACCACACAAAAGAGGCCCACGGTGCAGAGGCCCACCGGGAAATCTCCAGAGTTCCCAATAGGCCAGTCCACCCCTGATCCCCACAGGCCACAAGTTCGAATCCCCTGTGGTTAACAAGGAGACCTTCGATTTTCTCTGCAAACTTTTTCAACTGCTGAGTAGGGAGGACTTCAACAATGGGAATTTCAGAGGTGGCTTGCATTTTTTCAGAGTCGTGGGCAGCTCTGGTCGGATGGGGATGTCCACACGCTTCAGTCACCGATACCACTAGGGACGGTTGGGGACTCAACAACTGATGCAGTGGCCTGGTTCACTCCATTGACCAAAATGGGAAGGACTGTACTGGCAGTCAGGTACCAGAGCTAGCTGTTCTCGCAAGAGCGGAAAACCAAAGTGATAAGGGATCACCGGTTTTTAAATGGACTATGTAACACGGGATTGGCAGGGCCACCTGGTAAAGGATGCTTGTGACCTGAGCAGGGCTGGGACCGCACGTTAGGATGACTCTAAGAAAGCGACCAATAAAATGTAAATGGGTTTTTCAATCAGAAAAAGGTCTCATCTCATTATGCGTGGAACAATGTGTATGCTGTAATCCTGGGTTTGGGTGGCCACGGAAGGGGTTGGGGTTAGCTCCGCTATGCACTGCCACCTTCTCTGGTGAGGGGTAGGGCAGCCGTTTATGCTTGTTTAGAGTGAACCCCACAGGCCACAAGTTCGATTTTCCCCTCCGGTTAAAAATAAGACCTTTTGATTTTCTCTGCAAACCTTTAACTGCTGAATAGGCAAGTACTTCAACAATGGGAGTTTCACGGAGGTTGCTTGCATTTTTTCTGAGTCTTGGTTAGCTCTGGCGGGATGTCCACACTCTTCAGTCCTTTCCACGTGGATGCTGCTGGCTTTCCATCAGCCAGTGCTCCCTACATCAGTGTTTGTGCCCAATTTTACACACAGCCACTTTCTGCCATTTACAGGTTATTCGTCAAAAAACAAGTGATAGGTCCACTATCCCTTCCTTTAGTCTCAGAGGAGAACACCAGGCTAGAACCAAGCTAATCTAAATTGATTAAAGATTAGTCATACCACAGCTATTGTATATTGAAATAACAAGTACATTTTTATATTTTGCGTATAATGCACTAAATAAGAGGGCTCAAAAGAAAGTCCTATACACATAAAAACCAAATCTGTGCTATCCACTTACAATCTAGCTGGTGTGCTGACAGCTTACCTTTCATGATGAATAGGGACAAATACAGATAATTCAAAATTCATTTGTAAAAGAAAAAACGGGAAAAACAGTATAAATTACTGTAGACACAAGAACGTATTTTTGTAACCAATTCAAGGATCAATGCGTGTAACACGTGGCACCAATCTCCCGTCAGTATGACTGCAGAAAGCCTGGCGGAATCGTATAAGGAATTCTTGGTAGCGGGGCAGGCTGGGAGGGTTCGATGTGGAATACGTCTGAGGAACATCCCATCGAAAGAACGTTACCAGAGAAGGTAAGTAACTTGTTCTTCGAGGGGATTGTGTCCTCCGACGTATTCCACATCTATGACAGACTCCCAAAGCAGTACCAATGTATAGAGGTGGGAAAAGAGTTTACAATTTATAATTTTAGAATGCCTAATCAAATTGCTGAATAAAGGACTGCTTTACCAAAGGCCAAATCCTGCCCCTGGATGGAGTCCAAGGAATAGTGTCTCACAAAAGTATGGATAGAGGCCCATGTGGCTGCTTCACAAATATTCCGAATCGCAACACTCCTCTGTAGAGTAGTGGAGGCAGCCGCACCCCTAGTAGAGTGAGCCCGTAAGCCTACTGGAGGGTCCTTTCCCGCCAACCGGTAACACTGAGATCGTCAAAATGATCCATCTAGACAAGGTATGTTTGGAAACAGCCTGACCCAAGCACCTTCCAGCATAACTAACAAAGAGCTGATCGTCCACTCTGACTCGGGACATCCGAGAGAGATAGAAACTCAAAGCCCTTCTAGGATCCAACCTATGGAGCCTCTCCTCTTCCTTACCAGGATGTGGAGGAGGATAAAACGCAGGAAGGATCACCTTCTGGCTCAAATGGAATTCTGACACAACCTTCGGAAGAAAAGAATGCTGCACCCGCAGGACAACCCTGTCCTTATGGAACATAGTAAAGGGTGGCTTGGCAAAGAGTGCCTTGAACTCGCTCTGCGTGCGGAAGTAACCACAACCAAAAATACAGTTGTAAAGGACAACAGTCGCAACAGACAAGAATATAAGGGCTCAAACGGAGCTCCCATTAGGAACTTTAAAACCAAATTCAAATCCCATCCCGCCACCTGGAAAGTTGACAGTGGAAACACATTAGTTAGCCTTTTTAGAAAGTGAGAAATCAAAAGGATCCTAAAATAAGAAAATTCCTCAGACGAGCGCTTAAATATGGACAGCACAGTCAGGTAACCCCTTAATGGTACCCACTTGCAGGCCCCCTTGGGCTAAAGAAAGCAAAAAAGACAAAACCAAAGGAATGGAACATTGGAAAGGATCCACATTCTGTACCCTGACCCAGTCACAGAACTTTCTCCAACGGCAACGGTACAGGGAGTTCGTTGCGGGCTTTCTGGCCGAAAGCAGCACCTCCATCACATCTTTGGGGAGGTCCCAATCCTTACACATCAACCTTTCAGATACCAAGCATGAAGATGAGACACTTGACCTTCGGATGGAGAACCCGACCCCCCTCTCGTGAGAGCCGATCGTCTCGGTAGGGAAGACGGCGTGGAGGGCAGATGGACATGTCTAGAAGGTCCGGGTACCACGATCTCCTGGCCCATGCCGGAGCAATGAGGATCATCCAGGAACCGAACCGCCAACACCTGCGGAATGACGGGGACTGGAGGAAACGCGCACAGCAGTGGGAAGGACCACTCCACTACAAACGCCTCCCCTAAGGATCCTCTTGGAGGAAATTCCCACGGGCCGAATCAGTGGCGAAGAGATCCACTTGTGGGGTTCCCCAAAAGGTGAAGATCTCCTACAGAACTTTCTGAGTCAGCTCCGACTCGTGAGAGACCGTGCTCTACCGGCTCAGAGGGTCCGCTGCCACGTTTTCGTCTCCGGCCAGATGAGCTGCCGAGATCGAAATTTCCTGCTGGATGGCCCAGAACCAGAGCTGCATTGCCTCCCTGTACAATGGGAGTGACCCTGCCCCCCCCCTTTTTTGTTGAGGTAGTACATGGCCACTGTATTGCCCATCACAATCGGGACCTTCTTCCCCCGCACAGACGGCAGAAAGCCTTCAGGGGTAGCCTGACGGCCCGCAGCTCTACCAGATTGATGTGGAGTCTGGACTCCGACGGAGACGAACGACCGCTGGCTGTCAACTCGGCATGAGCTCCCCAACCCATGAGGGATGCATCCGTCGCAATCATCACCTCCAGCCAAGGTTGCCAAAACGGAGCTCCCTTCATCAGATTGCCTTTGACGGCCCACCACAGAAGATCCTGTGCGACCGAGGGCGGGATCTGAATGGGATCCGACATCCTGCTGGAGAACTGCGACCACTGCATCTTGAGAGCCCACTGCAGAGGAAAATGCAGTATGCCATGAGTCTGAGCAACCTCGAACTCGGACGCCGGGAGACTCTGGGCACGTTGAAACTTGTCCACCATCTGCAGAATGTGATGAGCCCTCACATGGGGAGGCGAACACTGCCCCAGGGATGTGTCGAGCACTGCTCCGATGTATTGGAGCCGCTGGGTAGGTGTCAAATAAAAACCCAGCTAGTGAAGGGAGTGGCAGGTGACAGACAGATGATCTAGGACTTGCTTGGGCGAGCGCGCTTTGATCAACCAATCGTCCAGGTAGGGATAGATGTGAATCCCCCCTTTCCTGAGATACCCTGCCACCACGACCATCAGCTTGGTGAAGAATCTCGGGGCGGAGGTCAGTCCGAACGGCAGGACCCGAAAGTGAAAATGGGAGTTGCGAACCTGTGCTTGGGATGAATCGGCACATGAAAGTAAGCATCCTTGAGGTCGAGAGACACCAACCAATCCTGAAGTTGAAGGGCCTGGAGGACTTGAGAAAGAGTTACCATCTTGAACTTGTCCTTCCTGAGGAGCTTGTTCAGCCCATGCAAGTCCATGATGGGGTCTCAATCCCCCGTCTTTTTTTTGGGATCAAAAAATAAGGGGAATACCATCCCTTATTCCTCTCTGCAACAGGGACCAGTTCTATGGCCTCCTTTCTCCAGCAGGGATAGGATTTCCTGTGCAAGGAGCGGATCCGGACGCTTCAACGAGCTTCCCCGGTGGATTGTCGTGAGGCCTCTGCCGGAAGGGAAGACAGTAGCCGTGGGTTATGATCTCCAGAAACCGCACATCTGAAGTAATGGCACGCCATTCTCCAAGATGCTGCGCAAGTCTGCCCCCAACCAGCGAACCATGGGATATGGCCTCATGACTGAGCGGATGCGGCTGCGGCAGTGCCTGAGGGCAAAGAGGCAACTGCCCGAGCGGCTTTGGCACCTCGAGTAACTTGCTTTCCACTTCTGGTACTCCTACGGTGGCCCCTTTTGACTGGCACCTCCTCTCGATCTACCAAAGGAAGAGTAGTACCGAAAGGAAGCTTCCCTCCATTGCTGTCCCCTAGGATGAAACGGCGGAGGTTGATGTACTGCAGCGCTCAAAGACTTTGCTGCAGCTTTGGAGGTCTGCAACCTCTCAAGGCTCTCGTCAGCCTTGCTGCCAAACAGATGGACACCATCAAAGGGCATGTTGAGAAGCCGAGATTGCACATCAGGAGCAAACCCCGGAATTCGACGTCGACCGAGGTGCCGACTGTGTCGACAACCTCTTCGAGGCCGGAGCCCCGAGAGTGTCCGTCGACGGACACGGCGCCGACGACTTCTTCGAGGGTGGCTCCTCGTGAGAGCCCCTCGATGGACACGGTGTCGAGGCCTTCCTCGAAGGCTTCCGACGGTCTCGAGGGCGTCGAGGACCGGGACCTGGATCTGTCATGGCTATGGCCATCTCCATTGTCCGAGCAGGACCTCGACGGCTCCCGATGATCGCCCCGACCGCCCGAGGACGAAGGCGTGCGAGGGGTGGACCGAGCTTGTTCCTTGCCGGCTTCTTTCAAAGGCGCGGATGGAACTGTGCCTTGCAATCCGAAAATTGCTAACATCTGCCAGTGGAATGAATCCCATTCGGCCGGCGATGAAGACTTGGTGGGACAAGTCAACCGTCTAGCGGAGTCCTCAAACGACAGACTGGGAAGGCGACCGTTGACGGCATTACCTAGAATTCCTTGACGAGGCAGAGGAATGCCAGGAACCACTCCTAGACCAAGACCCCCCCCCCCTGGACTTTCGCCGTCGCAGAGAGTAGCACCTTGAGTCTTCGGTCGAAAGCCCAGCGGACTTTGACTTATGGGGTTTAGACACCCTACCTACCTTCAATTTCTTCTTCTGTTCCCGCAAGGCCTTAGACGTCAGGGACTGACACTCAGTCGCCGGTGGCGTAGCTTTCGCTGAGGCACCAAAGGCAGATGTCGTGTGGGTCCGTGATGGACCTCTTCAACCCGCAGTCCCGACACTTTTTAAAGCCCGACTTCTGTGCGAATATGTCTTAGTCTTCTGCTACCCTGAAGAATCGAGCACGGCGAGATTCCGCAGCAAACACGTTGCGGAAAAAATGGAACTGAGGCTACGGGCGCCGAGTGTCCTATATATAACATCCGGTAACGTTGACCCTGGACGGAGGCCCTCAAAGGGACAACGTATCGATGTCGTCGACGCAGGACGCCCTCTGCCAAAACATTTCCGAAGCAGCACAGCTGTGGTCATTACCTGTCAAAGTTGTGGAATACGTCGGAGGACACAATCCCATCGAAGTGTATATTTTATATCATTCACAGTAATACTCATTATTTTGTTCATCCTTATTCATTTATGAAAGAGAAACAATACATTGTTACGTTATATTGTTATGTTTCAAGTTTGTTTAATTTATTGAATGATTAGTGAACAACAATGCACTTGTAAGTATTTGTGTGTTATACAGTAGCAAAGTGATCATGATTTAGACTAGATTTATTCTTCCCATGAAATCGTAGTATGCAATTCATATAATTCCTGTTGGGAACCCTTCTGTGTTCTGGCCTGCTGGGGGCCGGCTCGGAGGTTTCCATTTGGATCAGGAGGCTGCTGTGTGCCGAGGCATTGCTGGAATGGGTCCTACAACACAGTCCCTCTTCTTAGAACTCAAGCCTGGCCATTTGCATGTAACAAAGAGCATTATAAGAACACATTTGAAACATGCCTGATGGTGATTTTTTTTTTTGAGGGAGTAATGCAAGTTGGATGATGCTCTTCCTTAGTCTCAATACACAATACTGCCCATTGGGACAGCTGCTAAACATGATGAGACTTGCCAGGCTTTGGTTGTTTCTGCTGTCCGTCTCTCTGCCGCGTCTTTTAAAGCGTCTTCTAAAGCCCAGGCAGCGAGAGCTCCAGCAAGAGCACCTTTGCTGCACATTTCCTATCCTGTAACAACCAAAGGATGGGTGACCCCTACAACGTGGACCCGGGGAGCAACAAGAACATGAAAACAGCAGAAAAGCGGTCACACGGAAACGAACTATTATAACATTAATCAATAAATAGTTAGACTTCAATGGTGCTAACCAAGGAGGGGCTAGACTAGGTCAAGGATGGTATAAAACAAACATATTTTATTAAGCACATATCGCCATGATAAAACACACACAATAACCCATAATAGGTAATACAAATAAGTGTAAATTCATTGATAAAAGTTATTGCCTTCAGTGGTGGTCCTGCACCATTTCAAGACTGGGGTCGTATACTGATACTGTGGAGGAAGGCAGATGAAGGACAACGTTTTTCTTAAACAAATGTAACCTTTTCCTATCTTTTTAAAAGTGTCCGATTCCCATAAGCGAGATAAAAATGTTTTACCTTTTAAAAACTGAATTGTTTTGTAAGAAATATTTCTTTGCACTAAGTTATTCATCCACATTAAAAGCTACATTTTTTCGATCAGGCAATCATGGTAGCGCTTCTTCCTGTTGCTCTACCTGGGAGTATTTAGCTATTTTTAGGGATTGAAAGTGGCCTCACCCCTTATCTGTGGGGCTGACCTACATATAATTGTAGAAGATCCTTGATTTGGCCGTAGTACTTCGCATCCAACTTATCTTTGAAAAAGCACAAGAAACATTGAGTGGCTCTCGACGAGAAAATCGAAGAAAAGGCATCATAAATCGCCAACTTCGTCTTCCTCGTCCGACTCCTCTCCAATGAGGAGTATATCTTTCCCTAGTAAGGCCTAGACTCCGGCTGCATGGTAATCATTTAGGCAGGAAATTATAACATTTTTTGCACCAGCTACCTCGAAGCAAGTGGCCCATGCTTATACCATGCCTTCTTAAGCCAGTAAGGAAAGGGCTAGAGCCAAATCTTGCACGCCCTCGAGCCCAGGACGAAGGCCAGATTTTCATTGAGCAGTCGGTCTCAAGTCGATGAAAAATCATCGAATACTCAGTCATCGAATTGAGTCATGGACAAGTCAACGTCAAAACCATCGACGTCCATGACACCGACTACGACACCAAAACCAAGTTTGACGACGACTCCATCGGCATCTGGCTGGAATCCATCGACGTCTCCATCAAACATTAAAAAATCCTTTTAACCATTGCCAAGAAAGGATTTTTTAAAAAAAATCTCTCAAGTCGATTTATGAAGACTATGAGCCTGCAGATGACAATAATACTCCTTTTGGGTAACAATATGGCACATCTAAAGCCAGACATGGCAGATCACGCAGATGCCTTACAGGCAATTAATGACCAAGGCGATTGATTATATGGGATGGAGGAGGCCTGCCCTCCCATTTGAAAAGGTTGACCTCACAGATGTCCTGGACGAAGGTCCTCAAAGGGATCCAATCCTACTATTTAATTTTGCTCTACAAAAAAGAGTAAGTGCGAACTGGAAAGCAGCCGAATCAAGTCCGGTAGTCAATACAAATTCGACTAAAAAACATAGGCCGTCAAGTAGAGACCCCAGCTATTTGTCTAAACACCCTACCCTAGAAAGCCTTCTGGTGCAAGCAGCAACCTCTACCCCCAAGCAAGCTGCCTATCTGCCCATTCCACCTGATCGGGATAAGCGTATAGACGCCTGGACAACGTGTCTTGTCTGCCGGGAGCATGGCTCTCAAGTCTGCCAACTGTACATGTGCCCTTGCAGCATTTACCTTCACCATATGGGACTGTGTATCCATGGCGGCTGAACATATTCCCGAAGGGGAGGAATGAGAGGGCTTCCTGGCCATTGTCAAATATGGCAAAGGGGGGCATTTGTGTATCTGTCAGGTTTGGATTCTGCTGACAGTATCAGCAAAGCCATGACAGTAAGCACAGTGATAAGCAGGTTTGCATGGTTAAGGAAGTCTGGATTTGCACCGGATGTGCAGTCTAGCTCCTTAATATGCCTTTGGACAGGCCTCATCTTTTTGGCAGCAAGACAGGTGAAATCCTTGAGAAGCTGCAGACCTCGAAGGCGGCAGGCAAGTTTCTAGGTACCGCCATCATGCAGCCTCAGCCTTTTCACCCAAGTAGATCTCCTTGGAGGGGTAGATCCTTTTGCTTCTACTCCTCTCAGTTGGAAGAGCGAGAAGAATGGCTGGCCAAAGAGGCCAAAGAAGATTCCCTAATGGTGGGCGAGGGAGAGGTGCAAAGCCCGCTCAAGCAAGGCATCTTTACCATCAGCTGCTGCTTCAGCCGCCGGTGTCTCGGCATCTGAAAGAATGAAGGGGTATTACTGCTTGGGCAATCGAAACCATAGCCCAGGGTTACTGCCTCCCCTTCATTCAGAGTCCTCCGAATCATCCACCGGGAAACCATTTGTTAAAGGTGCCAGATCCATTCCTTTTGCAGGAAATGTTGAGCCTGCTAGAGAAAGGTGCTATAGAGCCAGTAATGGAGAGGAACAAAGCATGGTATTCTCCATATTTCCTAATCCCCAAGAAGGTCAGAGGACTGAGACCCACCTTGGACTTGAGATACTTGAACAAGTTCCTCAGGAAGGACAAGTTGAAGAAGGTTCAAGATGGTTCCCAATACATCTCGAGCACAGAGTACCTGAGGCTCGCCGTTGGTGGTTCTCATTATCGGTTGAGAGTGCTGCCATTCGGGCTCACCTCCGCCCTGAGGGTATTTACCAAACTGATGGTGGGGGTGGCAGTGAGTGTCGGGAGAGTGGTATTCATGTGTACCCCTACCTAGATGATTGGCTCATCGGGGAAAAGTTGATCATCTCAGCGTAACCTGCCACTCTCTCCACAAACCTGGTTTCGAATGGATTGTGTCCACTAACATATTCCTCATCTTTGACATGTAATGTCCAGCTTCAGAAAAGAAATTTGGCAGAGGGCGCCGTGCCTCGATGGTGTCCGGTCAATGTCCCTCGAAGGCCTCTATTGAAGGTGACGTCATCCGAGGATATATGTAGCACGCGTGATGTCAGTTGGCCTCAGTTCAGTTTTTCTGCAAAGAACGTTTGCTTCGTGTGGAACTCGGCGCGCCTCATAACTGCATTTGTTACTTGGAGACAATTGTCTTCAAAGTGGACTATTGTCTTCTTCATCTACACTGTCGACCCCTAAGTCCGGTTTACAAAAATGCAGAGACTGCGGTTCAAAGATGACATTACTTCAGATGCTTGGGCTCTGGAAACAATAACCCATGGTTACTGCCTTCCTTTTTATAAAGAAGCCTCAGAACAACCCACCGGGGAAACACTGTGAGGATTCCGGATCCGCTCCTTGTGCAGGAAATGTTAACTCTGCTAGAGAAAGGCGCTATAGAACCAGTGCCTGTAGCGGAGAGGAACAACGGTTGGTATTCCCCAAAAATGACTGAGGACTGAGATCCATCTTGGACTTGAGATACTTGAAAAAGATCCTCAGGAAGGACAAGTTCAAGATGGTCACTCTTTTTCAGAGACTTCAGGCCCTCCAACTCCAGGATTGGTTGGGGTCATTGGACCTTCAGGATGTTCATTTTCATGTGCCAATTCATCAAGCACAGTAAATACCTGAGGTTGGCGGCTTGCACTATCAATTTCAAGTTCTGCCATTCAGGCTGACCTCCGCCCGAGGGTTTTCACTAAACTGGTGGCAGCGAGTCTCCGTAGGGGGGGGATTCACATCTACCCCTACCTCGACGATTGGCTGATCAGGGCGCGTTCTCCCGAACAAGTTCGGGATCATCTCCACGTTACCTGCCACTCCCTACACGCCCTCAATTACAAGAAGTCCCATATGACACATTGCCAAAAGCTCCAATACATCAGAGCTGTGATAGCTTCATACTCTGGAAAGAGCTTGCTTCCCGAGGTGTGGGCTGAAGACATTTTTCAGATGCTAACCAAATTTTAGAGTGCCCAAAGTCTTCCGGCCATCGATTTTCTTTATTTATTTTTGAGGTAGCTCAACCTCATGGCATCCTGCATTTGTCTAGTGCCAGAGGCCCACCTGAGAATGAGATACTTTCACTGGACTCCCAGAACACAATTGTCCCAATTCTCAGGAAAGATGTCGGACCAACTTCAGATTCCAACCAGAGTCTCACAGGATCTTCTGTGGTGGGCCTGTAAGGAAAATATTCTGAAGGGAGAACCCTTTGGCAACCATGGCCGAAGATTACAGTAGTGCCGGACGCCTCACTGACTGGGTGGGGAGTGCACGGCAACAATCTGACAATATGTGGTCGTTGATCTCCATTGGAGTTCAATCTACACATGAGAGCAATCAGAATTCTGCTGAAGGCTTTTCTACCCTTTGTACAGGGAAAGAATATCCTGATGACATACAACACAGTGACCATGTACTACCTCAACAAGAGAGTAGGCGTAGGATCACTACCACTTTGCAGAGATGCAATGCAGCTGTGGACCATACAAGAAGGAATCTCTATCAGTGATTCACCTAGCTGGAATGGCAAATACAGAGGCGGACGCTCTGAGCAGGTAGAGCACAGTCGCCCACGAGTAGGAACTAGCTCAGGAAGTCCTTCAAGAGATCTTCACACTTTGGGGAACCCATCAAGTGGATCTGTTCGCGACCAGTGTAAACCGGAAGTGCGAACTGACCTGCTCCAGGGAATTCACCCCAAGAAGATCTCTAGGGGGCGCGTTCATAGTGGACTGGGAGTTTCTTTACTGCGTCTCGAATTCTTTCTTATACCCCCAATGAGCTTATGAGCTAAGCCCATTTCTCTCTCCTTTTAGGAAAGCTGCACTGAAGAGTGGGGTCGCCTATAAACTGTCCTCAGTGACTCGTAAGTCCTTTTTGTGTAAGCTCCTCTGTTTTTAAATCAGACTCCCCTTCACCACCACAAAGATTTGCTACTCTCAATAACAAATCCTTTGGTTAGACTAACGTGGTTAGTGAGGCCAAATTGTGGAATGTTCTTCCCGAGAATATTTGTAATTCTAGCAATTTTCTTGCCTGAAGAAAAACCTTTAATCTTTTTGTTCCAGTTTGTCTTTGCCTTAGGATCTCTTGCCCTATTCCTTGTGTCTATTCTGTGGAGTGCCGATAGGACCTTTTTGGTTTTAGCGCCTTTCAATATTAAGTCCCATTGTAGCGTACCATTCAGAAGGGTACAAATGAAGTTACAGTTGCAAGGATTTATCAGGGTGCAAAAAGTTAATTTGAAAGTAGTAATCGGATAGTAATAATTGACTCTTGGCAAGTAACAAAATGGTGTGCTGTGTCTGTATAGAATTTGTGACAAGTGACTTTTATGACCGCAGAGTAGCTTTCAACTTGACATTTTACTGTTAATTTTATAATGTGATTTGTGTACTTGTCACGTCTATGAAATGAAAACATTTTTATATCGGCTAGAGGTGATACGATGTTGTGGTCAAATGCCGAAGTGCTCACATACAGTCCTCTGCTCTTGCTTAGGTGTGTTATACTACACAAATCATTTCCTCACTTTGCTACCATAAGTGGAGTTTGGGACAGCTTGTTATGGGATCAGGAAGAAAGGAAATTTATATAGCTATTTATTTTTAGACGTGTCTATCTCTGATTTCCCCTTCCTTAAGCCAGTCTTCTGAGCTACTGTAACACTTGGAGAAGGGTCTATGCTAATACCAGGGGTGCACACCCTGCAGCTCTCTCGATGATGTTATTGACTATAGCTCCAATGATTACTCACCATAAACTATGCAGGTTGGGCTGATGGAGGTGTAGTTCAAAACCTCTGGCGAGTTGAAGGCTGCACACCGCTGGCTCTCATCCGTGGACATTTTAAATTGCGACACGCTTCGGAGACTGCTCGCCTCCCTTTTACTCGTCGCTGAGCTCGCCAGTATAATTCACTTCAGGAAGTTGTTTTCTATTGTATTTTTACTTGTACCTCTCCTGTGTTTAAGTATACCTCTTCCCATTCCTTCCTTTTGGGGTGCCATGAAGCCAAGCTTGCATTTCATCCTGCGTGTTATGGGTACATTCTGTTGGGGAATGGTGATATGGATTACGGTCCTGGTTTTTCCTTCTGCATTCAGGAATTTGAAGTTCTAGATTTATAATGGGCAAAGAAAATAAATCTGCATTGGACTACAGTCTCCCAACTAGAATACGCCTGTTGCCATGTATTGGATGGGTTTGTGGAGGTAGGACATGTGGGTTTGTGTTTTGGAGAGTGTACAGATACGTACTTTACAATAAGCGACTCTGTAGTATGATAATCCAAACAAAGAGGTCACAACTACATGACTGGAGCACGAATTGGCACCCATTGTTATGTTATGGATATTTATTGCGCACTATCACACCCATAGTGGTCCCCTGGCACTCTGGCAGATCTGAAAAGAGGGCGGGAACTGTTGGTGAGGTGGAGCAGAAAAAGAGCAAGAGAGCTGTGATGTGGTGTTGGCAGCCGCAGTTTGATTAGCACTGTTTGCTGTGCTTAGGTGTGCTTTTCGTTTTGTAGCCATCATGTGGTGTTGTGTGAGGCTAAGTGTGGTGTTTTGTTGTTGCGATGTAGGGAAGTGCATGCGATTTGCAGTGCTTTTGAGGTGTGGTTGTTTATGTGTAGACCGAGTTGTTTGCAGAGGGTTGAGGTTGATAAGTACGGTTGCTTAATGGCATCGTTATTTAGACGCGCTGCATGCTAATCTTCATAATCCTGTCCACAGGTGGCGCGATTCTGTCTAGATGAGCTGCGTGCTAATCTTTACAATTCTATCTAGTTGTGACGCAATGCTAACCTACACACTTCTGTATAGATGTGACGCGGGCTAGTATTACAATTCTGTCTGGATGTGAAGCAATGGCAGGCTTCACAATTTATCTGAATCTTCGCAATTTTGTCTAGACGTGATGCAGTGCTTATTTGTTTCGATGCAACACAATGTTCATCTTCATAATTGTGTCCAGATGTGACGCAATGCTAATCTTTACAATTCTGTCTGGATGTGACGTAATGCCAGTCTTTACAATTCTGTTTGGATGTGGTGCAAGCTGACATTCCCAATTCTGTCTAGGTGTGACGCAAGCGGACATTGTCTAGACTCTAGCTAGTGTTACATCTCTGGCTAGATATGACTCTGGCAAAGCATCGCAATTCTGTCTGGGTTTGACGCAAGCTAGTGCTAGTTATGTCAAGATATGACACGGAAATTTTCACAATTTTCTTTAGATATGACGCAAGCTAATATTGCTGTTCTTTCTAGATATTGTGCAGGCTAATGTGTAATCTGGTTCTGTCTAGCATCGTCTCCCTTTGTTCCTAGGTGGAATATTTGGCATTTATTCCTCACCATAATCCCCCCTGGACAATGCCTATTTGTATTTTGTCTTTCTTTTCCGTTTGCAAGACTTGGGTACTTCTGTATTCAATTTCACAAACTATCTGTCCCATAAATCACCTTGTGGCAGTCTTATTCCCTGGCTATTTCTATGCAGCATTCTTAGAACCACAATCCCCAGAAACCTTGGAGATCAGTGCTGCTTTCACTTTCCCAGGACTAGAGAGGGAGGAGGCAGATTACTTTCAGGTGTGCTACTCCAGGTGCTAACTATAAGCCTGCTTCTGCACAGGGCAGATCAGTATTTAAGCAGATACCTGCAGGAGCACAGGGCTCTTGCATTGAGTTTGTGACCAGCCCTTTGTGCCTTGATACTTGGATTTCTGCGATTTCCTGTTTCTTCCAGAACCTTCTTCTGTGTGTTCCCAGCCTTGCAGCCCTGCTACTCTGCCTGCACTCCACTGCCTACTGCCCTGCACCTCTGTGCTTCCTGCACTGCAACCCTACTCCTCTGCTTGCAGTCTTCTGTTGTTCCAGGTCTGCAGCCCATTGCTCTCTACCACCTATTATGTTGTGGCTTGCCTGCAGTTCCTTGTTCTATGCCCTTAGTCTGTGCTACCTGGTTTTAGCCTCCAAGTTATCTGTCTTCAGTCCTGCCAATGTTATTCCAGTCCAGTTTTACAGTTCTTCGAATTCCTTGTTACCTGTCTGCAGTTCCGTCCTTGTTTTCCTAGTCTAGAGTTTGTCCTGGGTTTTCTTGTTCCTGGTCTATAGTTCAGTCCGCTGTTGATTCCGGCCTTTGTTTCTTGTCTGCAGTTCCCGTCTCCTGTGCCATTGCACTTGGATTCTTTTCTTGCTTTTCCTCTTTCATTCCTGCTCTGTTCTGAACCTTGCTTACTTTGACTTCCTATTCTTCCCTTGATATTTGTTACTGTTCTTGGCCTCACTTGTGCTTGTGTAATTCTTTGTTCAGAGTTTGGCTGCTGGGTTTCCCAGCAGGAAATCTCTCACCCTTTTCTTTGTTGTATTTTAGTATTGTACCTTGAGCCATATTGTTAAGTGTGCTGGTTCTTGTTTCAGGAGGCAGCCACTGTTCAGTTCCTGCTGGACCCGTACAGGCTTCAGTCTTGGGAGTACTGTTTCCTTGTTTGTGCCTTTGATTCCAGTCACAGACACTCAGCGCTGTAGGTCCTTTCCATGAGCATTCAGAATGGGTACCTGTAAGAGTATCCTGCTCAGAAGGCTAGAGTTTCACCAGACCCTGTTGGAAACCCCCCCCCTCCATTGTGTGTACACTGCAAATGGGAACCTAACGTGTTTCTTGCTTTTACTCCCTTACACTTTCTGTACACTGCCTTTGTTGCCTGTCTGTAGTACTTGCCTATGCTTTCTTAGCTGCAGGATTCCTTACACCCCTGTCTGTTGTGCACTTTTCTGCCCTCCGCTTTGTTGGCACATCTCTGCCCTCCAGCCCCTGACGAAGGTGGTCTCCAGCTTCATGCTAGAGAAGATGCCACAATGTTACATACTCATAAACAATAGGTCATCAAAACAACCTTTACCTGCCTACATAAATCTCTAGTTTTCACATATACGCATTCATGTCCATGAACAATTCTATGTATATAAAGTTCTAAAGAATACTAGAGATTCTAAATGCGCTGCTATTGTTTATCGATAAGTGTTTAACATTTACACTGATGGACACCATTTCCAATGTCAGATCATTAATACCATAAATGTGGTGCAGGGACTTCAGAACCTGTGAATGCAATTTTCTCTGAACATGTTTAACTTTCAATCTGGTCCCATTCATTTGCCTTCCTATCAGCAGGATTTGGGCTGGAGACGTACTATCCTCCATTAAAAGGTAAAAGCACCTTTGCCCTTTTACATCACACATGGGTCTTCCAGTGCATTTCAGGATTAGGAATTTCATGGGTTATAAACTTTGCACAATTATCTGTGCCTAGAAATAAGTCATCAAAGCTACTCACCCACAAAACTCTTTATGCCAGAGTCTCCCACGGATGACAAATTATGAATAATACCCGTCAGGGGTTGGAACTTCAAGACTGCTATGGCCAACATTAACTATTGCAGTAGGACGCATGGATACGGTTTTAATTTGGTCTACTTCTACAGAAACAATCTGCATTTCAGTTGCACAAAAATGCTCTCACTTTTAAACTGAGCTGCTCAATACAAAATGCATTGGGTTTTATGCATATTAAATCCCATGTCGTACTTAACTACGATGGATAAACACAGTGCATTTTCTCTTATACTGTGCCCGTGTCTCCCTAAAACTAGCATCCTCTTTGACTCAGACCTTCTTATTCCCAGTATTAACAGTGGACAGCCCTATAAGGGCAGGCTGTATTTAAATGGGGCTAGGTACTTGTATTTTAAATAGGGCTTCTCATTTTGGAAATCAGCAGGGACCCTCTCAGTTTGGGAGTTCCTCCCTAAACAAGGTAACATTTAGCTGTTGTGGCCAGGCTGAAATGGACTGCTCACCTGCTTCTGAATAGAGATCCTGCTGCAGCCTCTATGGAAAACGAGCCCTCCAGTTGTCTGTTCTCCTCCAAGCAACCATCTTCTTCCAGCAATATCCAGAATAATACTGATAATCTCCTGTCTGTATGCAGTGTATTTGATGACCAACACTCCTCCCCTAATCTTGTGACTAAGTGGAGGGTGTTCACGCCTTGCTGTGTGACTGGTAAGGTGCTGCTATAATCTTGTGCCTTGAAAAAAGTGGGAGCTACATCACTCAAGTTAAACTTGGAATTTAATTTCTGTAATTCAATTATTGCTGCAATGGTGCAACTTTAATAAAATAAAGACTCTTCTGATCTACACATGACGGCAGGAGATTTAAGATGCTACAGAACTTATTTCACACAGCATACAGTTTTCAGTTAATGTATATTTAAATGCCACCCGGCATTTAAGAGCTTGCTTGCCAGTGATCGTTGTTCGCTGGCAAGCAAGCTCTTTTCTATGATACTGATATAGGACACAAACGGAGTGCAGGGAGGAGAGTGGGGCACTGTCTTGAGATCACAGCCTAGAAAACTGGTTTAACAGGCTTCAGGCAGGCACATTTTACAATGTAGACAACTGCCTCCTGATAAGTCTTATGACAACTCCTGAGGTTGAGGCTGCTCTGCTCCAAATTTACATGTAATTAACCCAGTCTCAAGCTGAACATAATACAGCGTTATTCAAAGTAATGGAACTTCCAATGGTCTCAGAAATAAAGCAACATGCTGAAAAACGACGTTCTGGGGCCCAGGCTAGAGTCTTTTGCTGGTAATCATATTCCAGATGCTTGGGCCTTAGCACTGTACATATGGCAAAATTACTATTTCAGCTAGGAAAGTTGTCTGCATGTCCGTATCATCGACAACCCAGTCTCTGGACAGAAATGGTTAGTTTGTGGAGTTTTTACTTTGTCAAAAATGTCTCTAGGGTGTGCAGGGGATTATTCGTATCTTGCAGGTGCCCCATTTATCATGGTAGCGATTAAGAAATGAAAATCTGCCATAAAACAAACTCATTTGAGCAGTACCTCTCGCGACCTATACCGAAGCGGCGTCCATTTTCAGTTTACTCCAGGACAATGGCACTCTGCTCCCACAAGGGGCAGGAGCAAGGTATGAATATTTTGCCAGCTCCGGTTTTAAGTTTTTGGAGCCAAACCAGGGGGTCTGGCTTGGCAGCATCCACAATTTCCCTCCCTGGTTCCCCCACCACTAGGCAACCACATGCCACTAATTTGCCCATCTGTGCTCCCTGGCTTCTTTCCAACTCAGTGAGGATATTCTAACAACAAGGGAAGTAATCAAAATGGCCTGCCCAAATGGTTGTTTGCATAGTCTAACTGGAAACCATTACTTTGAAATGGAAAGGAGTTTGGGGTGGATTAGTTAAACATCAGAGTACCTCCCAGAACAACCCAGCTTCGGGCCAAGAGGAGTCCTTCCGCACACACCACTTCAGTGAGTGTCTGTGTGCACCCATGTCCCCTCCATAATTCCCTCCTCTTCTACCATCCTCCTTCCCACTTTCTCCCTCTTAGCCTTCCCCCTCTTAGCACTTACTCTTATCATCTGTTCCCTGGACTTTTGATAGCAGCTTGTCTGTCTCTCCTCCTCCCCTCCTTGTTTTTCTCCCTCCTCCCCACACCCCTGCTCTTTTTAAATGTCTGTCAAATTTGCTCAGTAGCGTGCCTTGTTCACTTCCTTCTCCCTCTCATATCCCCCGTACCCTCCTCCCACACCTCCTCTTGTATACCACCTGCACTACATCAAATGTCGTCAGACATAGTAATGTTACTGCTTGCTTTGTTCTCCTTTTCTTTCCCTTCCCTCTTGCCTTACTTGTTCTATGCACTTGCATTATCAGAAATGTCGACAGGCCTATTACGATAGTTATTTTTCACATTCTGTATTGTTTCAAGGACTTTAACTGAATGTAACTGTATTTTCCTATGTTCCCTACCTCCTTGAAGCGCTTTGAAACACATTGTGTATAGGCGCTATGTAAATCAATCAATCACGAACATGGTTCTAGTTCTTAGCACGCCTCAAGAACATCCAGGAGACTCAGTCCCGGGCTTTGCTTCAAGGAGCCATGGTTGAAAATCCACTCTCATTTAAGTCTCCATAGTTCCTCCCAGTTTTCCTGTCCATAGAACCTGCTGTTCGAATGGATTGTGTCCTCCCATCTGTTCCTCAACTTTGATATATATTTATAAGTGTGCTTGCAGCTATGGAACCATTTTTCATAGCAGCAGGCGCTGTGGGTCGTTGAGTCGTGGCCCTCGACTGCCTCTGTGCTGTCCTTGGCTGTGACGTTGATGCTGGTATAAGTAGCTTTCGTGGCACCCATTGCTTAAACCATTTTTTTTACTGCATACTTCAATGTTTCAAAGCGTTTCGATAATGACTACGCCGAAGACCGGTTTCAAACAATGTTCAATTGTGGCTCTAAAATGGATCCGCCTTTGGTGCTTAGGTGTAGACCAGAAGGTCGACTATTGTTCCTATCAGTCAATGACTGTGAAGCACTGGGGCAAAAGGAAGGGTAACTCGCAGCAGTTAGGCCCCTTTTCTAAATCTCCTTCAACTACTCCTGCCAAAAGGTGTTTATTGGACGAGTTCGGGGAGGTTTCCCCTGTGAAATAGCGCTGTAAACTTTGGACGCGTTGGACATCCAGGGGTCATTATTCCTCCTCATTAAACAAAAAGATAAAGCACCAACGCCATTGTTCGCGGCCGTCTTCGACAGACACCTCTCCTGAGGGTAAGCTTTCCCAGCAAGTTGGCATCTTCAGCTGACTGGGAAAAATGTTGTCTCTAAATGGCGTCTCCAACTGCCCCTTCAAAGGAGCCCAAGAAGGCTTCAGACCCACACTGCATCTGGTAAGACCATCAGGTTGTCTTCTGAGACCACTTCTTGCATGCCGATGAGCCCGGGCAGTAACTCTACTTGACATCCTTTTGGAGTCTTGGTCTCTGCTCATGTTGAAGCCAAGGTCTTCCTCCTCGACTCCTTTAAAGGAGTAGGCACCAAGTCCATCTAGGCCAGTGTTGGCTTTGAAGCTGTCTGCACCCTCGACGACTTCGGGATGCTAGTGTCTTGGACACCTCACCTGAGACAGATCTTGCAACTCCAGACTCTGCTAGTCCTGTAGACCCTTCATATAGCTCAGTGATGGGCAAAGTCACTGAATATCTGGAATGGGGAAAGCCAGTGGCAATCCTGGAAAAGGATCGCCTTAGATATCCTGGCTAGAGGTCCCCCAAGGGAGCCTGTGTTAGCTTTCCATGTGGCATTGAGAACAAGGCTGTTGAAGGGCTGGTTAAAACCAGATACTACACTGGCAGTTAACAAGAATCTGGCCAGAAAATAGTCCTGCCACAATAGATACAAGTTGCCTGTCTAAACACCCCACTCCTGAAAGTAAGCGGGCAGCCACTTTGACTTCTAAGGCTGCAGCCTACCCTACTACCACCCCGGATAGGGACAACAAAAGGTTTGACGCCTTTGGGAGGTTGGTGTTTTCCGCAGGCAGCATGGCCCTGAAGGCCATTAATGCAAATTGTTCCCTGTCCAAGTACACGCACACCTTGTGGGATGTAATGGCTTTGGCAGTGGAGCATATCCCTGAATGAGACTCTTGGACATGCCTTTGATGGGTCCCAGCTTTTCGACCCCAAGGCTGAAAGCCTGGAACAATTACAGGCATCCAACACGGCTGCCTAATCGCTGGGAGCAGTGAAACGCAGTGAAACGCCAGCCTGAACAAACTCAAGGGTCTTTTAAAGCTGAAGGGGTTGGCCTTTTTGTTTGCATTACTCAATTGCAAGAGGAAGAGGCCAGTTTGCACAGAGGGGTCAGAGAAGGGCTCGTTGTGGTTGACGAGGACAAGGAGGGAAAAGCTCCTCTGCATCAGCAAAACCCCTGTGCGTCCTTGGTTCACGGGACTGAGGTAGTGGGGGGGGGGGAGGCAGGCTGACTCGGCATCTGGCGTTGGCGGGGCATAACCTCTGATGCTTGGGCACTGCAGACAGCAGCTCACGGCTGCTGCCTCACTTTCCTAAAAAGGCCCCCAGATTGTCCTCCAGGAGGCTAAGCCTTGAAAGATAAGGATCCCCTCCTCCAACAGGAGATTCTCACCCTGTTGGAGAAAGGTGCAATAGTCTGTACCTGCAGTTGCGAGGCATCAAGGTTGGTACTCTACTTATTTTCTAATCCCCAAGAGGGACGGAGGATTGCGACCCATCTTGGACATGAGACATTTAAACATTCTCCAGGAAGGACAAGTTCAAGATGCAACTTTCACAGATCCTTCAGACCTTTTTGCTTCAGGATTGGTTGGTGTCATTGGACATTCAGGATGCTTACTTTCATATTGCAATTCATCACAAGCAAGGAAGTACCTGATGTTTGCTGTTGGCAGTTCTCACTATCCGTTTTGGGTTCTGCCTTTTAGGCTCACTGCTGCTTGAGGGTTTTCACCAAGCTCATGGCGGGGGTGGCAGCAAGCCTAAGGAGGGCAGGGATTCACATCTTCCCCTTCCTGGACGATTGGCTGATCAGAGCTTGTTCTTCATCTCAGTCATACTTGCCACTTCCTCCACAGGCTGGGCTTTTCCCTGAATTTCAAGAAGCCCCACTTGACACCATCTCAGAAGCTTCAATTTATTAGAGCGGTCCTGGATTTGTCCTCCGGGAAAGCATTGCCCCTGAATTGAGGGCTCAACATCTTTTGCAGATGGTACAAAATGAGTGCACAGTATCTTCCAGCCTTCAATTTCTAGGTTGCTCCGCCTCATGGCACCCTGCATTTTCCTGGTGCTAGATGCCCATTTGAGAAGGAAGTCCCTCCAATGGGCCCTCTGATTCCAGTGGTCCCAGTTCTCCAGCAGAATGACAGGCCTTCTTTAGGGCCAGAACAAGGTCGCACAGGGTCTCCTGTGGTGGGCCAGTCAGGTGAATGTGATGAAAAGAGAACCTTTTTGACCACCATGACCAGAGAATAAATTTGTGACAGATGCCTCCCTCACAGGGTGGAGAGCCCACATGAACAACCTTTTCATCCAGCGGTGGTTGGTCTCAGAGTCCAAACTTCAAATACATCTTTTAGAGCTGATAGCACGCAGACTAGCGCTGATGGCTTTTCTCCTTCTGTACAGTCCTGATGATGTCAGACAATAGTGGTCCTGTATTACCTCGACAAACGAGGGAGGTGTAGGGTCACTGCCAATGTGCAGAGAGGCAATCCAGCTCTGGTTTTGGGCACTACAAGAAGGAATCTCTCTGCTGGCAGTTCTCCTAGCTGGAGAAGAAAACGGAGCAGCAGACGCTCTGAGCAGGCAGAGCACTGTCTCCCACGAGAGGGAGTTTGCTCAGGGAGTCCTCCTAGAGATATTTACAATGGGGGTTGTGGGGAACCCCCTCGGTAGATATATTCGCATCCAGTGTCAAGAGGAAGTGCAACCTATTCTTCTCCTGATAATTTCCTCAGAAAGGAGCTCTAGTGGACGCATTCATAGTCGACTGGGAATGTCCACTTATGTACATGTTCCCACCAGATCCAGTCATTCCTCATGTCATCCGGAGGTTGAGGTAGTTAGAAAATCCATGACCCTTATTGAGCCGGATTGGGCCAGTGGAACGTGGTACCTGGACCTTCTAGAGATGTCATTCTGACCCTCCAATTAGGCTTGTCCAAAGAAAGGACCCGCTCTCGCAAGAGGTCTCCTTCTTCCAGAAATTGGTACTCTGACCCTTCACGGCTGGTTTCTCAAAGGGTAAGATATAAAGATTGGGGCCTTCCTGAAGATTTAATGTATGTGTTGCTTTCGGCCAGAAGGACTGCAACAATATCTCTGTACCACTACCGTTGGAACAAATTCTGCAGCTGGTGATAGGATTATTGATCCTTTTACATGCAAAATTCCTTCTGTACTATCATACTTATTTCCTCTGGCCCATTAGGGGCTTCCGGTTTCCACAATAAAGGTTTATCTAGTGGCACTTTCTATTTTTAAGCATTCATGGATCAGGTTTCCTATTTTAAAATACTAATAGTAATTCAGTTCTTAAGCGGACTAAGGAATATATTACGCCCCCACCCCCCACTCCAAAGCGCTCCCCCAAGCTGCGGTCCCATTTATTGTACCAGTATGGGATTTGAGTGAGTGAGTGTCAGGCTGTTTTTTCTAAACCACCCTTTACTAACTTTAAGGATAGCGTGGTTTTGATGGTATGTCATTCTTTCTTCCCAAAAGTATTGTAGTTCCATTTAGCTCAAAAGATTGCGTTGCCTGCTTTTTACCCACCTCATCAGCCCTCTAAAGAGGAGTGATTGCATTGCTTGGACCCAAAGAGGTCCTTAAGTGTCTATATTACTAGAATGTCCAAAATTGGGAAAGATAAGCAGCTCTTTGTGGGCTTTTCGGGTCCCAAATTGGGACAGGCTGTCACCAAGTAAACCATCCTTAGCTGGATATTTTTATAATAATTTTATACATTTCTGAATGCTATACTTTGGCTGGCAAAGATCTGCCAGATGGTTTAAGGGCGCATTTCACCCGAGGAGTGGTGTGATGAAGCAGCAATGATTTCCCCCAGAAAACCTGGCCAGGCAAAGGCAGACTTTCTCATCTCGACCCTGGGGGGTACTGTTTTGCGGGAGGATCACAGGGGGGGAGGGGCAGGGCTGCATGTCAGGAGTAATGGGAAGCCCCCATGTTCACTGTCCCTGAAGCCCCATTCTTCTAAAGGCTTATTGTAAAACAGAAATAAGAAAACCTATTTTTTCCATTACAGACTTCAAGTCCCATAATTCCCTAGGTACTGGGAAGAGGGCTGAAGAGGCATAATGTTGCAGGAGTAGTCGGTTCATTAATGTAGATGTCCCACACCTGAGGGAGAGGGAGGCTTAAAAGGCCTCTTCAGGTGCAGGCCATAGGAGAAGAGGAGGAGTTGCCGTTATTGGTGAAGAGTAGAGCACCCTGAAGCAGCGTGGTTCGTTCTGGCATTCCAGGCAGAAGCTGGAGGAGTGAGATGATGCTGGTACTACTGCTCGTCAGATATCAGCAGCTGGTCCTGGGAGGGTCTGTGCCCCAGAAATCTGAAGTGCAGCGATTGCACAGTGGTAAGCGTGTAGGAGGATAGTGGCTGGCGTGCACCCGAGGGCCACAAGGCTGTCTCTGGTGGCAGGCATGCACCAGATGGCCTCTGGAGCAAGAGGAGCTCCAATTGGAAATGGCGTGGGCGAAGGCAGACTTACCCAAGTAATTTGCCGGAGCCACATCGGCAGAAGTCCCGTCAGCAGCGAGGGGAACAGAGGCGAAAGTCGGATCTGGTGAGTTCACAGGTTAGTGACCCCAGAGTGCTCTGTCTCCACTCTTGTGAGAGAAGCAGGTGTTCGGCCAGTAAGCAGTGCTCGCATAGAATCCAAATTAGTATAACGTAGCACACCTGTCTGAATGTAAGTAATTCACATGTTGTTGGGGAGAATTTTCATTTCTGTACTAATTCCCTTCAACCGTAGAGACCCGCAGCTCTGCTCTTTCGCTGGACTTGGGTCTTTTTAATTTTAACTCCTGAGTGAGTGGGACCTTTTCCTCACTCTTTCATGTGGTTTTCTCTGATTTGGATTTTGTTTTCACTGTTTTTGGCGTCTGACAAACTCCATAGGCATCTGCTTTTTGTATGGTGACACACAGCACCCTCAGTGCAGTGTCACTGTGAAATCCTTTGGATTTCTCTTAAGGTTTAAATACCTTTTTCTTGGGTGAACTACCGTTTCCAAGGATAGTAATGTGAAATTGATCTCACTTACCCTTTCTCTTTGTAGCTACGGCACACACCATCCTATGTGGAGTGCTGGGGGACGGGGTTACTTAGTAGTCCCCTAACCTACTTTCTCATGTAACATTTTCTGTTACTCTCACTACTTTAAATGGCTGGTGGCAGTGGTTTAATTTTTACTACCATTGTTCCTTTCTACCGCAAGCTGAACCGTCAGCTGCAGTACAGCACCCATGAATATCTGTTTTGTCAAAATGGCCGTTGTCTTATTTGTTTTCACCATTTTCTGTTTGTGAGGTCTTTTTTGGATTTTACTCTGTGCGTTGAGACAGATTTGAGCCTTTGTGTGTTTTGCTTTTGGCAGGCTTCAGCCCTGAAGCCCACCCCTGGCTCCAGTTTGTCTGGAAGGACAGGATGTGAGGGAGGGTCCCGAAACTCCCCTGTCCCTTTGTCTCTAGGTGTGCCTGATCGAAACTAGTCCTGATTGGCCAGCTGGCTGTCCTGAAAGGACAGCCACCCTGCAGTGTGATTGACGGCCTAGGCTTTGCATGAATGGGAAAACCTGCTTAAAAGGCAAGGGTTTTTGGACTGTAGGCAGTCGACCACTCGAAGAAACATCGGACTATGAAACCGCGAAGAGAAGCCTGCTGCAATCTCCTGAACCTTGAAGTACCTGTGAAGCCCTGCTGTTGTGCTGACCTACTTTTTCCGAATCGTCAGAGAAGCTCGTGAAGGGACGACTTCTTCCCTTGGGTTAGTTGGCCCAACTTATTCTGTGACAAACTCCACTTTGGGGCAATCCCTGACTTGCTGTGCCTCTCCCATGCTTCAGAAGCCCAATGCCAGGGGTTGAGTGTCCATAACAGAGTGCAACGTCTGCTGCCTGAATTAATCTGGCCAAAAGCGCCAGGAGTTTTCCAAGGACACTCCAGATGCAGGAAATCCCGATCCAGAATCCCCTCACCAGAGTCCAGGACTGAGGGAGCAAGGAAAGTCCAACCAGAGATGTGTTCTGCATCAGTGCTGTTTGTGAAGCGCTGAAACCGCGAAGACCCGCTTAATCGAAGATCCGTAGCTGTCGACGATCTTCCTGAGTAATGCCGCAGGAGCCCTCCAGACGTCCTCCCGCTTGTCCCCACGACTGAGGCTCAGGAACCAGGGTCTGCATAGCTGTAGCAAGAAGACATCCAGCTGGTCCACTTCTCTTCTAACCAAAGGTATGGGTAGGGCTTGGGGTACTCCTTGCCTGAAGTCGTGCTGTCTCACTTGAGATTTTCACTTGCTTAACTTTGAGTTGATTTCAACTCCCCATTGCACAAACCTAACAGCTTGTGTATCTTCAGTGAATTCCTTTTGAACAATCTGACTTTGTGAAAGACTTTTATCCAAGAAGTGCATGAGAACTATAAACTTTGTCCAAATGACTTTGGCTGTCCTGGCTCCCTAAAGACACTCTTCTAAAACCATTGCCTTTGGCATTGCTTGTCTCTTCATAGGTTGTAGCTTGTTGAATACTGTTACTGCTGGGAAAGGATTACCTAGATTTCATTGAAGGAGTCCGTTGTCCTCACCTTTTTAAGAAACTGTTCTAAACTTTTTATTTTTACTTTCCTTAACCCTTTCTTTCTGCAACCCAGAGTCTACAACGTATATTGGTGTGATACATACATGCAAATACTATCCTTGTAATTAAGGTCACTTCAGGGTGTAGGTGAAGTGTATTGAGCATATCTAAAGAGTATTCACAAGTCTTATTGATTCTGTAAAGTATTTCCAAAGTTTACTTGAACCGTTACAAAAAATTGCCTTTATAAAGAATGCTTATTTGAAACTGATGAGGGATAATTATTTATAACTAACCTTGTGAGTTTAAGTGTTACTTGGTTACTTGTATTGATCGATTTCATTTGTAAAGCTCACATTTACCCCTCTTCATATAGGCCTGGCTGCTCAGTCACACTACAAACTTGTGTAGTACAGACCTATACCAAAAGGTGGGTTACCTAATACCATGCAGATACGTCTTGTGTAGTCTCACACAGTGTGACTGCACCAATTCCTACCCAACACATGTTACTTTGGAATACAGAACTATTGTAAAGCAGCAACACTCGCGTATGAGTGTAAGTGATCCTCGCGTTAATTCTGAATACGTAACTGAAGAAAAGCAACCTAAGTCTATTATATCAAAGCCAATGACTGTAACCTTCAAAGTGTGAGTCTGTGGAAAACCCAACCACCCATGGGGGTGACTTTGTTACGAGTTCATTTAATTTCAATAAGAACTGCCCAAGCCAAGAGAAACTGAAATCGAGGCCAATACAACCTAGACAATATTGCCAACAGCAGAAGGGGGCTAATTCAAAGTCTATAAACTCAAACTTGTTGCCCACATTGTGTACAACTTCTGTTACAAGCTTGGAGACGCACACATTGGCAAAACCAGGGGAGAGACCCTGTACCTATCAATCTTTGGTTGCTTGTGCAGTGGGGACACTAGAGAGGCAAAAATGCTTCACTTCTGGGAAATGGTATCCAGAAGGCAAGGAGCATCATTTGCAGAGCATCAATGTGGATCTTGTTTTCCCTGACAAGTTGTTGAAAGTTTTGAAGCTGCCCTTTGTTCAATGCGGTGAAGCTGTTGTAAACCTCTTATCAGTTGACATTGACCACAAAAGCACTTGCTGTGAAAAGCTGTTCAGTCAGGGGAATATACTCAGATGCCAAACCTTTGGAGATTGTAGGCCTGGTATGGAACCATGCCAGGTGGAAGTTGGAGTGCTACGAGGTGGTCCTGACAAACATTTTATGTTAGTGATGCTGGCGGTAGAGCCGTGCAAGCTGTTAAAGGGAGGTTTTTCTTTGAGTTATCAGAGTGACAAATCATCCTTCGACAATCATTGTTGCTGTTGAGGAACTTAACTGTTTAAAGAAGAAGAGACTTAGTTCTGTGCTGGAACATTCTATTGAAAAGTTGACGTTGAATTGAACTGTATGGGAACTTTGTCACAAATTGGAATCTCCTTGTGTTCTTTTTTTTGAGCTGTGAAGCAGAATTGTTTAAACCTGGGGAAGGGGAGTTCACCCAGCTTATGAGGAGACTGGTAACATTGTGATTTCAATCTTTGTAACATTGTGAATTCAATCTTTGTTTTGAACTGCCATGCATTTCCTTGCTTATTTGTTATGTATAAGTGTGGGGGACACATATCCTGCGGTAGTGTTCCTTTAGTTTATTTTAGACAGGGACATTTTTGTCAGGTTAGGGACAGTGAGGCGTTCATCCAACCATATACGATAATAAAATTGCATTTGTTGAGAATTTTATGACGCGGTCTGTCTCACATTTCTGACCCCTCACAGTGCTCAGTTCTTTGGCTCTTCAGGGGTGTTGGTTCAGGACATATGCAGTGCTGCAACTCGTCTTCTTTGTACACTTTCAGCAAGTATTACTGCCTGGATTCTATGTCTGGTCAGGAGGCAAGATTTGAAAAGGATGTACTTCACAGCATTAATCGGCAATACATTCTCTTTCTCACCTCCAACGCACTGCTTTAGGAGTCTATCAACGATGAGGAATAACGTGGGAGGACGCAATCCATTAAAAATGACTTCCTCCCTAGTATTCCTCCTCGCCCTCCTATCCTACCCCTCTATCTTGGTAAGAATGTCCATGTTTAACACTTTCCTTTCGTTGGTCTGAGTCATACCTTCAAGACGCCTGAGCATAGGAAGGAAGAAGCTAGAACTGAAGCAACGGGTGCAGCCTGAGCTACTTATACCAGCATCAATGTCACGGCCAAGGACGGGACTGAGGCTGTCGAAGCCACGATGCATTGCACCCGCTACTAGGAAAAATGTTTTCCAAAGCTGCAAGCAGACTTACAAATATATATCAAAGATGAGGACTACATGGGAGGCACATCCAGTCGAAAGAACATTACTGGTGTAAGTAATTTCTTCTTGTGGGCCTGGGAGGGGATAGGGGGAAGTGGAAGGGGGGAGGGAATACATATACGTAGCACACAATCTTGTATCCAAGAGTCAAATGTGACTAGTCAATGGCTAATGGTGTGAGCACATTTTGCACCCTTCTTTAAACATGGCAAGATTCACAGTAACACCCTGGCACGCTGCTGAACCAAAGACCTGCTTATTTTGCATGAAATGGAAAGTCATAGGTGCTGATACTACTATGGTAGCGATTTGGCAATGTTGCCAAATTTAAACATTGTGCTCATTTTTCATGGAGTCAAATTGGCAGTTTCCATTTTTAACATTCAACCACTCCCGACTACTGTTATTAAAGGTGTTTCCGGGAGTACAAGCTGGCCTGATCACCATTTCTTTTGTCTGCAAGACTGTTTTTGTGCATATTCACTACCATTTCTCGCTCATGCTGTCCACTTTAGCTGAACTGATGGCTGACTGGCCATCAGTGCTGATCTTTGGGTGCATCGGTATTCATGCAGTTGGCATGAAGATTGCATCCTTGCTTCTCAGCCCTGGGAGGTGGTCTTACTGTGGCATAAAGCGTGTACAAGCAACAAAGCGTGTCATAGCCTTATGGTACTAATCAAAGACTAGTACATTTTTAGCATAATAAAAGGGGGGCAGATGTCCACTGCATACAGAAGGACAGACATGTGGCCCTTCTTGCCTCCACCTACCCTGTTTGTCATACATCCACCACTGCCTTTCACATGATCTAATAAACGCCTCCTTTAGTGTGCTCTGGATATATTTTCTCACTTTAGAAAGCTACGTATTACTATAATTTGATAGCCTCCCAAGCAAACTCAAGGTTTCAGGCTTTTTCAATTTAACTTTACTAGTCTGAGCACTCTGTTCCCTTACCAACAACTTTCAGCTTTCATACAGTTTTTGTTCTTGAATATGCTACTCTGGGCTCAGGCTTGGCAGTCACAGAATTATCCTTAAGCAGTTTGACCCATGGTACAAAGTACAGCTGCCCAAACAAATGGTACACCAAACTGCCGGAATTTCCTGAGCACACTCTAGAGCACCTTATGCTTACGAAACTACATTGTGTACAAACTTAGAATTCTCAATTATCCTAGGAAACGTAACCCAGTTATCGCAACCTATCCACCACATCCCTTTTCTAGAATTATGGCCGACCTAACAGGATGGGTATGCACCCATGCTATAACAAATCACACCCACACCCCTGCTGAATTCCCCCCCTCCCTTCCATAGCATCGATAGCAGCTATCTCCCGCTACACCAGAACTCCGGGGCGGTCATCTCTATGGTCTCATCGCCTGGTGAAGGAGTTCATGAAAGGACTTTTCTGATCGTTCCCGCGGGTGAAGTCTCCGGCGTGGGAGCTCAACGTGGTGCTGACCAAGCTCATGAGGCCGCCATTTGAGCCGCTGCATTTGGCATCGTTGAAGTTCTTGTCGTGGAAGACAGTGTTTCTTGTGGCCATCACCTCCGCATGACGGGTGGGAGAGATCCAGGCCCTCTCCTGTAAACCTCCATATCTGACATTCCACGAGACAAGGGTGGTGCTGAGGACGCACCCCTCCTTCATGCCCAAGGTGTGCCATCAGACTTCCATCTCAACAAACCCTTGGTGTTAACCATTTTCTTCCCGCCGCCTTCGTTGCCGGCTGAGAGGACTTTGCACTCGCTGGATGTGGCTAAAGCGCTGAAGTTCTACGTAGACTGCACGAAGAGGTTTTGGAAGACATCACAGCTGTTTGTGAACTTTGGACCTGTGAACCAAGGGAAGGCCCTCTCGAAGTCTTCCATTTCCAGATGGCTCTCAGTCTGCATCATGCACTGTCACCGGTTGGCAAACCGACCCTTGCCCGGCCGTCTGAGAGCCCACTCAACCAGAGCGATTGCTGCTACCACAGCGTTCCTGTCTGGTGTGCCCCTGCTGGACATCTGCAGGGCTGCTACGTGGAGGTCGACGCATACCTTCATGAGATTTTACTGCATCAACTGGGATTCCAGGCAGGAGTCCAGAGTCGGCCAGGCAGTGCTGCGCAACCTGTTCGCCTGAAGGTGAGCCTGGTGAGGAGGTAAGAGATGCTTAATGTTGTTGAAATGCTTAATGTTGGGCATTGCCACCTCCTGTGGTTGTGCATGTGTGTACTGCTAGGTATTTTTGTATTCATGAGCATGTGAATCCATGCCAGAGCCCATGCTGGAGAAGGAACAAGTTACTTAGCTGTAATTGTTGTTCTCCAGCATGGGTCAGGCATGGATTCACATGCGAACCCTCCCGCCTACCCCTGTGCGGCTCTTCTCTTGGTCCTACTGCCACTTTACGTGCTACCAAATATGAAGATGGCTGCCAGAGGATGGGCTTAGGTAGAGGGTAGTCATTGGCTGGGGACAGTATGACCCAGAGACCAGTGATTGGTTACTAGTAGAAAGACAGTTCAGAAACGAAACTGATTTTTTTTCTTTACCGAGGATTCCCAGCCTGACAGGGAATATTCATGAGCATGTGAATCCATGCCAGACCAATGGTGGAGAACAACAGTTACAGGTAAGTAACTTGTTCCATATGTCCACCCTCCCACGAATAATCCGCTCGCACAATATCCTGTGCTACAACTACGCCGACAACCCACAACTAATCCTAAAACTCCTTACTTCAAAATCCAGCTGCCAACCCGACCTTGCTGCCTGCCTCCGTGACATTGATCTCTGGATGACCACAAACCACCTCCTGTTAAACCCCTCCAAAACTGAAATCATGGTGTGTGGCAACACCGAACTTCTTCCGCACGCTCTAACCTGGCCATCTGCCATGGGCAATTCCCTGACAACCTCAGTAAAAATCCTTGGATGCACTCTTCTGACCTAACCCTCTCGCACCAAGTCAACAACGTCTCGAAGTCCTGCCACTACCACCTCAAAATTCTTAGGTGCATTTTTCCATACCTCTCTTTTCCCAACAGACTCTCTGCGGTCCAATCAATTGTAATGTCAAGACTGGACTATGCTAACACCCTCCACCTCGGAGTCCATGCGTACCACCTGACTAAACTACAAAGAGCACAAAATGCTGCAGCCAAACTGCTACTAGCACTTGGCCCAAGAGATCACACCGCCCCAGCTCTCAAAACTCTGCACTGGCTTCCGGTTGCCTGAAGGGTGACCTTCAAAACCTTATGCATCTCTCACCGAGCAATGCATAAAACCGGACCTCAATATCTTCAGGACAAACTAAAACCCTACCAGCGACCACGCACTCTATCAAGCTCTGCCCGCCTCCTAGTGACACCAAAAACCAACTCAGTCAGGTAAGGTGGATCATCATTCTCAGCCCTGGCCCCCACTCTGTGGAACTCACTTCCACCCCACATCCGACTCACCAAAGACCTCATGTCTTTATGCAAATTACTGAAAACGTGGCTCTTCCCCTAAAAATCGACTCTTAACACAAACAGTTTAACAGCAACAATAAACAGTAGCCCATGGTTGCTGTATCAAAAATAACTATTCAGCATCGAGAAAAATGAAACTAAAACTGCTAGTGTAAATTAAAACGGAGAAACTGAATAGAACGAATGAAGTGGATGAAAGGAATGGAGTGGATGGAAGGAATGAAGTAGATGCAGTGGGTGTAACGAATGCAGTGGATGAAATGGATGCAGTGGATAAATCGGATGCAGTAGATGGGACGGACGGACGGATGGATGGAACGGATGGACGGATGGATGAATGGAGTGGATGGAACGGACGGACGGATGGAGTGGACGGAACGGACGGACGGATGGAGTGGACGGAACGGATAGACTGGAACTAATGGAACTAATGGAACTGAGGGAGTGGATGGAACGGATGAAGTGAGTAAAACACATGGAACAGTTGAATGAATGAAAAGGATCGAACAGATGGAACACACTAAACAGATGAGAAGGATGAAATGGATCAACAGATTGGATAGAGTATTTTATGTAGATGAATCCTAATTAAACACAGCTAGCTGAGCACACACCTCTAGCCTAAGTGTCTCCTCAGGCATAACGCAGCCAGAAATCAGTCTGGGTATCAACCCACCAGAATGAACACACATTCCTGACCTCTCTACCACTACACCTACTGCTAAGAAGCAGCTATCATGCAAGTGCCACACCAGCTGCACACATCTGGCGCACCCACGCACCTTATGACTCCCTCTCTCTCTACTGACTTGAACTGCGGTTCCCGAGGGCGTTCAAGCTACCAGCGCTTTGAGATCATACCAATGATACATACGGCACTATATACATGCAAAATAACATAACATTACGTGGTCCAACTAAGACCTTCTGATAACGCGACATTCTTTCTTTGTCATTTCTCCAGCACACAGCAAGCTGATGACAATCCCACAAAACATGCAACCCACATCATTGAAATTGTCGAGCGTGCTAGCTCGCCTGTTCACCAAATTTCACAATCTTTCTCGTGCCTGCCTATGTCCTTTCCTAGGTAGTCCCAATCGGTGCTAAGATTCCAGCTGAAGCGCATTGACGATTCCAGCTGAAGCGCATTGACGATAAAGACCGGGTTGGCTGGGGCCAGAGCTAGGCTGTGTCCTGAGCACCTTGTCGCTCCTAAGCAGCCCATGCAATTTCCCCCGAGCGGGATTTACACGCTCTGAAGCATTTCGGGAAGCTTTTCTGCTGCGCTGAAGCAGAACAGGCAGCGCCACACATCAAAAGTTGATGCTGCCGAAATTAGTATGCATGGCCTGTGGTTTGCGGACGATTTACAGTTGCGGTGAGTGCTGCGACAAATGAAATAAGCGGATCGCCCAGTGTGGATGGCCTGCTTGCAAAGCGTTCATGCTTGAATTGCTGTTAAGACACATGTACAGTCTGACATTCTTATGTTCCCAAATTGCCCGGAGATTATATTGATGCTTTTTGATCTTCTCCCCTTTCTCATATGTGATTTATTTACAGAATAAGGGAGATCTGCTCACCGATCGGATTGTTTATATACTGGAGCCATTCATTTAAAAACTCAATAGAAATGAATGTACAACATGCAAACTGGATGTGAACCATTCAATCTCAGTGCCAGGGAGTACAGGTTAGCAGGGTCTTGTGTATTGTTTAGGCCCGGCAGCTTCTCTTTTAGGGCATACACATGACTATTTGGTGCATGCCATTCAGGCCATGCCCTCTTTAATCTTCCCACGGCCAACCCTCCGATTTCGTGTCCCACTTAAAGCTCTGCATTAAGATAAAGTTTGGAGACAAGAAGTTCACTTTGATGCTATCTGTGTGATTTCATAGCATAGACAGAATAGTCCTGTAATATCCACAGGAAGCCTGAATCTGCCACTGCTGTTCTTCTGAGCACTTGCACGCTCTGCAAGTACAAGGGAAAACTAGCACCTGTGCCCCATTCAGACATTATGTCGGGGGTCTTCGGAGAGTAAGCGGCTAGATGCGTTACCACATTGAAACCTGTGTATTCTGCCCATTTCGTCACTTGTGGAGGCACATAGAGACCCTACTTAATCTTTGGCTTTAGCCTGAATGTTTCAACAACCCTTCATGGGCTTTGAACTGTGGGCCTGTGAGGTTGTCTACTTCTCACGTGCAAACAATGCATGACCACATATGTTCACCTACTGACCTCTGCACCCGACTTAAACATGTGTTTGAGTCTAGCCTCTCACACCCTTGCCACACTCAAAAGCAGACTGGTATCTTCTCGACAAGAGCTAGTTTTACTGGGCTGTTAAGCCGCATTGCATTCTGTGATGAATCCTGTGGGGGTCATCACTCCGTTCCAGCAGTGGCTTTTTCCCATGTAGCCAGAGGACAGCAGCTGCTACCTTATCCTGTCCTTGGGGGGCGGGTACATAAGGGAGAATCACATGGGTGAGGGGGGGGGCTAATCCTCCAGGGAGTGACGCAACCTCATTGGACGATGCATGCTATCCCCCTTTTTCTTTTGAGGATACCTCCTCCATTTTCCATTCCTAAATGGCATATTGTCAACTCCCCTCACCCACATTTCAAGGCTGCTGAGAATACTTCTCCATATTCTGTATACAAGTCATCAAGAACTGACTTCCATTTCCCTGAATACACAACAAATGTTACCAGAAAGCTGAGCCGAGTAATGAAGATCGATGAAGGCCAGACCCACAAGTTGTTGCAAGTACGTACTTGATGGCCGGACATTTAAACCATTGAACCAGCTGACGGGAGAGAGCCGCTGGCTGGAGAAGTCTTGTCCTCTTGCTGCTGACTGAGGGACCGCTGGTGCGATTTCCGTGGAGCCAACCGGCATCACAGAACAGGCAGAGGAGAGCAGACTGCAGGAGATGATACGCTGTGAGGACGCCAAAAGAGGAAGAAGGGCTTTGCGGTTTATACAAGTACTGAAAGGCCGCCTCCACGCCGCTTCAGCATGGAGAAACCCAGAGCTGGTGAGCGGGAGCCGCGAGGGGCACAGAAGCCAAGGTGCAGATGTGGCAGAGAGGGAGCAGGATGCTAAAGAGCAGCAGCAGGCTCGCTGCAGGAGAACCAACACACGCCAGAGAGCCAGTGAATCCACCCAAGGGAAGCAGGGACACTAGAGCACTTTGGCAACCCTACCAAAGGAAAACAAAAGTAAATGAAGCACATGAGAGAGAATGAAAGACCCATTATTTCTTGGAGGCAGAACGGAATCAATATAACACTATCAAGTGTGCACGGTGTACCTATGAGAAAGTCCTGGCAGGAGAGTACGCCGGGCAAGGTCACGTTGGACAGTGTGTAAAGTATCGCATGAGGAAGTCCTGATAAGGATGCATCAGGAGTAGCTAAAGACTGTGTTGAAATTAGAGCACACCAGGTAGCCGATTAAGACTAACAGCCAAGTTGTTTTGCATACCAGTTGTGGTGTTTATCAAAAGAAACTCCAGAAACTGATATCCCTTAAAAGTATGAAGCAGACTGAAAGGGAAATCCTGGGGAGGGGAAACATCTGCTGGAACTGAACTTTAGTCTTCTGAAACTTTTGTGTTGGAGTTAACGCATTTCCGTTTTGCAAATGTGTACACTACAAGGCAAAATACTTTTTCCTTTTCAACTTGTAGTTGATTTTTAGAATGTACTGCTATATTCAAATTGTTACATGAAGCTGCAAATGACACATTTGAGTCCAACAAAATTAGAATGACACAAATAGATGTCAGATGATTCTTGTATTCAAATTTCATTGGCCAGAGTGATTTGCCTACACGTGTTTCGACCTTCTGCAGTCTTTCTCAAGGCAAAATTCTAACACGTGTAGACAAATCACTCTGGCCAATGAAATTTGAATACAAGAATCATCTGACATCTGTGTCATTCTAATTTTGTTGGACTCAAATGTGTCATTTGCAGCTTCATGTAACAATTTGAATCTAGCAGCGCAATTTACCAGTGGAACTCGACCCTTGCTGGTTTTATTGTCTGTCGAATAGGTTTGAGGTGCCTATCGAGTTCCACTACCCTGCAGCTGCTAGTGAACTGTATAGTTCCAATTTTTGAATCTGATTGGCTCGAGCGCCACCGTTATCTGGCATACCTCAACCTTACTGTTGTGATTTTTAGAATGTGAGGGCCAGAATAGTACTTTGGAAACGGGACATTTTGCTTTCGAAATATTTACATCAGACAAGCAATTTTGTTTTAGGTAGGGAAAATACCTCTTAGAGAATGGACAGAGGGGCATTTTCCAAACCCTTGAGATGCAATATATTTTTATGGCCAAAACCATGATTCCCCTGTGTCCGTGTCTCATTCCTGGCTCCTCCCAATTCACTCAATGCAGTTTTGAGTTGGATACGACTGGGTAGGGGTGCTGGACTCTTTAGGCGACCATGTCCTCTTTACTACCGCAAGTGTAAGTTGCAAAGCCTTGCTTCCATCTGGGGCTTCCCCTAAAGTAGGAAGGAGAGGCTGGACATGGTCTGAAAACGAGGGAACAGGCAAACGGACAGATTGTGACAGACTCCACATCAGAAAAGACTGACTTGAATTGTAAAGACTAAAGAAGGATTGATTTTGCAAGTCCTGACTGCGTCTCGTTTTTGTGGTATTCATCACTGCTGCTTAGTACCCCTGTCAGAAGTCCTAAAGAGTAAAAGGCTTCTGCGCTTTGAGCAGGCCTTAGACATTGCACTCTGCAGTAGCTGTTGGCTGGTGTTAATCGACTCTTAGTTTGTAGGAAATGGTATTCGGAGAGTGCAAGCAACTTTATACCTGGGAAGCAGCTTGCCACTTGACATTTTACCCCTAATTTTGAGTGGTTCAGCAGTTCTTTCTGGACTTGGAGACTCATTTTACAGTATGTAGCCTTTTCCGGAAATGCGTTCTTGACGGGTCTCTCTGGACCTGGCAACTTTCTTTTTCCCCAGTGGGCAGTACTTAAGACTGTGAACTCTTTAATGTTGCTTTACCAGAGTGCTTTGGGATTCTTACTGGCCTCCCATCATTCTGCATTACTCCCATGACGGGAAACGACTTACACTTGGTCTTGGCTCAAGCACCCCTTTTTCCTCCCAGCAGGTGTTTGCTGTTCTCTCTCTTTGCTTCTTTCCCTCTCATGCTTCAATTAGCCATAATGGCTTAATTTTGACTACCTCACCTGGTCACCCTAAAATACCTGTCTCACTGTTTGGTCCCGTAGGTCTTTCCATCTCGCTGGTCTCGGCTCACCAGGCTGAGGTGTTTCACTCTCAGCCGCCTCGGTCTCGGATATCCTTGAAACCTCTATACTTCTATGTCCCGTCCCCTTTTCTCCCTACTTGTGGGTTATTCTCTTTTTGAGGACCGTACCTGAGCTTTTTGTAACACCATACAAAAATGTTCCACTCTATTTTTGTTGCGGACCACAGGTTCCGCCTCCCCAAGCCCTGCGTCCGGCCCTCACACCGCAGTCCTTTTCTCCACATATTTGTGGTCTGACGCTTCAGAACCAGCGGGTGACTTATTTTTTTGTTGTTGCTTTTTCTATTGTAAAAATTCCTTGCTCATCCCCGGCATCAGTCTTTTTTGCCCCACTTATGCTGGGACAAAAGGGATTTGCCTTCTGCGCATCGTGTTCTAGAAGTTACTCTGCTTTGGATCCATATGCGCTCTGCTTTGAGTGCCTGGACCCTGATCACAGGTGGGATGCGTGTGTTGCCTGTGTTGCATTTTAATTTTGGGCCATCAGTCGATGTCTCTCCTGCTTGGAAGACGTCTTCCGCCAGGTAATGCCGGAGCACATTCGAGAATTCGTCGCCATTAAGAAACATCAACCGGTAAGTGACTTCCTTTTCAAGGTACGCCGAGCTGGCGGTTCCTCTTCGGAGGCCTCTGGCCACAGGAGGGGCTGTTCACGCTCTAGCAGTACCGTGACTTGTCCCAAGACCCTTGATTTGGATTTGGATACCAGAGGTCGCTACGAGGCTCCCCGCTCAGGCGTTAACACAAGACTGAGGTTCCCACCTGTAGGGGCTAATTGTACCAGGGTCCCATCCAAGGTTCCCTTGAGGGCTAAAGTCAATACCGGCAAGGCCGAGGTTCCCATGCTGGGGGCTAAATCTACTGGGGTTCCCCCTTAGATTCCCTCTAGGGCTAATCTTCCTGGCAGTGCCGAGGCACCCGAAGGAGCTACACTTATGGAGGTTGTCCCTGAGGATCCCTTTGTGGGATAAGTCTAATACTGCCGTAGCCGAGGTCTAAGCACAACAAGGTTTCAACCACCAAAAACCAGTTGGTGCTGTTGCAGCTCAAATTGGACTTTGCCTCCTCACATGTTCCATCTTCTGTGACTTCAGCATCTTTGGTGACAAAGCAGCGACCCAAATCCACTCCTAGTGCGTCACTATGTTTTGATCCTTCGGGGTTTGTTCTGAGGGTTTAAGGGGAGAATAATCCCTTTGCTCCCTGGGTAGAGTGGCCCGCTCAGACTAAAATGTCTTTGGCCCCTACTCTGTCTTTGACGGTCACCTTCTCACTGCTCTATTACCTGGATCCGTGGTTGTCCAAACCCACGTGGTAGCCAGTTTCGAGTGAGTCAGTTGCTGATGTATCTGCACCCTAATGAAGGAAGATTTCAAAGGCATGTTCAGAGATGATGCCAACCCCTCAAAGGATCCCGTATCGGCCTCTGGTGGAGCCCCAACCACTCTCCCATGATCCTGCACCTCTTGAGGTTCCTCTCATTCAGGAACTAGCCTGTCTATCGGCACTGGACTTGCAAATCCAGATCTCACAGAGGATGGGGAAGAAATCCCAGTGTAAGTGATGGCTTTTCATGACAGGCTGATGGACCTTGTAGGATTTTTTTAAAATCCTAGTCCTAGAACCATCTCCTTTTTCGAGGAGGGGTGTGCTGACGGGGGTACAGTCAATCAATAGGTCTGACGGAATGGGGATTGTACTGCACAAGGATTTGCTAGCAGAGGCAAATAGAATCTGGAGTAAACCACATTCGGTCACTCCACAAATTAAAAGATCGACCTCTGTTATAGGCTGTTGTAGACAGAGGAGGTCACGTTATCTGTCTGGCGAAATTGTCTTCAGTGGTCACCGCAGAGGCAATGTTTGCGGAGCCGGCATCTGCGTCGTCCTCTTCTGCGTCACAGGTGCTCAGCAAAGAGGATCATATCCTTGGGCCTGGGCAGCAAGTTGTTAGACTTTGCCTTGCAGCTGAGTCCAGAATTGTCGTGCAGGACCTCTTCAGTGCAGCTGCGCACCATGTCGACAAGTTGGCTAGGGTTGTGGCGTTTGGCACAGAAGCGTACAGGCAGGCAGGCTTGGCTGCATGCAAACAAATTAGAGGAGGTACAAGATATGGTGCTAAACCTCCTATCTGAGGGTGTGTATCTATTCCACAGCTTGACAGATGACGAGTTGGCTAAAAAGAAAGCCAGTACCCTAATAGAAAAGTCATTGTTGGTGCTAACAAATTCTTTCCCTCTAAACAAGCGTCTTCGTTCCGAGCAGAGGTGCGGTCTAGATCTTCTGGATTCGGGGGATTCCAGGAGCGAAATGCAAGACTGCAGGACAGATCACCAAATGATGGCCTTGTTGGGTTTCATAGGACTCTGGTGGGCCTGTGGGGGGCAGAGGGGTCTCCTTCCACTGGGAGGTCTGGAGAACCATAACCAAGGACTCATGGGTGCTGTCTGTCATCAGCAAGGGGGGGTTCAGGCTCCCTCTTCCTAGTTCTCTAGCCTTCCACCCCCATTGAAGCAGGCTGGGTTTCCATCACTTGGGGCAGAGATTTCAAAGCTCCTAGATATAAGGGCTATGGAGTTCCAGCCCCAGAAATTGGACAGGGGTTCGGTTCCTGTCTGTTCATGGTGCTAAAGTCCAACCAGGCAGGCGAGGCGTGCCAACCATTGTGGACTAGCCTTTTATTTATTTATTTTTTTCCTTTTCAAGATTATCACCCCCACGCAGTTCTGGTTTGCCTTGCAGCAGGACTGGATCTGTGCAGTGGATATGAAAGCTGAATACCTGCATATCCCTATATAGGCCCCTCATTGGAAGGTTTTGAGATTCTCAGTGGTTGATCACCATTTTTCAGTTTCGAGTCCTTCCTTTTGGTCTCAACTCAGCACCCCGTGTGTTCACAAAAAAGGTGTGTAGTGGCCTCCTTCCTCAGTCTCCAGGTCTACCCGTTCCTGGATGACTGGCTGGTAAGGGGGTTGTTCCCTGAGAAAGTGAACTCTCACTTTCATTACCTTCTGGACTTGCTTTACGACATAAGTCTTTCATTTAATTGAAAGAAGTCAAATCAGACCCTGTGTCAACGCTTGGTCTTTATGGGATTCCTTTGGGGCACTTGTGAGGCCATGGTCTTCCCGACAGCAGAGAGGGTAGCGGACTTTCAGGAAACGTGCTGCTGGTTTCTTCACGCAGATCCACGTCGCTGAGGCTCTCCTGGCCACAGGGGGTGGATCATCCATTGCAGTTGATTCACATTCCTCAGGACTTAATGGAAGACCTTATCTGATGGGCTGATCCCTAGAATCTATTGCAGCGGGGTACTCTTCTGAGACCCATTGCCCCAGGCGACCATCACGACTGATGAGTTCCAAGTATATGACCTGTGGACGGGGATGGACTGTTCCAGTCACATCAGTTATTTGGAACTGAAATCTCCTTTCGTGCGGTAAAGGCTTTTCTACTTGGCATTCATGGCAAATCTGTTTCCAGAAGAACGGACAATGCTGTTTCAATGGGTTCATAGTCATTTTTTCAAAATGAAAAATGTGTTTGTTGTTTTTTTTTTTTTTTTAATGACGTTTTTTATTGGAAATGGGTGGAGGTTCCCCCCAACCCCCTTTTTATTTTATTTTTTTTATTTTAGCCTTTTTTTTTTTTATTCCCGGACCCCAAAATAAACGTATAATTTAAAAAAAAGGAATTCGACTTTTTTTTTTTCCGACATTTATTTTTCGACATTGTCTTTCGACATTTTTTTTACGGAAAAATGACTGCACATCGTTTCACTGTTCGTCAACAGGCATGGGGGCATGATATCGCTGCCCCTCAGACTTCTAGCCCTGTAATTGTGGGATGGGCAGTCACTCTAAAGGTGTGGCTCCAGGCAGTCCACCTGCCGGGGGCATTCAATGTGAAAGCAGACCAACTAAGCCAGCTCCCGAAGCTACACCTAGAAGTGATGAGGAAATTGTTGCGCCAGTGGGGTTTTCCCATGTTCTATATTTTAGCCTTTACAGCCAGTCCTGCTTACGCATCTGGGGGCAAGGGAGAGGCTACAGGGAGTGGCTACTCTGGGGGGCGCACTGCAAATCCAGTGTAACGGGATGATGGCTTACACCTTCCACTGATGCAACAGGCCTTGCAGAAGTTTCAACAAGCAGAGTGCTGTTTGCTCATTCTAGTTGAATCATGGTGGCCAGCCAGGTTCTGGTTTTCGGATCTAGTCAACCTGACAAGGCAGACGCCAATATCTCTACCACTTTGCCACGACTTGCTATACACTAGGAGCACAGTAGTCCCTACCGTGAGTAACTTTTCCTTTCTTCTCCTGTATGTTGGCCATTTGGGCAAGGTAGGTTGGATTTCCTCTGTGGAAACCACAGGAGTTGCTGGCTGCTCATACATACCTCACATACCCTACATTGGAAAAGGCGGAACAACTTCTTAGTTGCTGTTCTTTTGGTCACAGTTTACCCCATTTTATTTATTGTGTATTGCTTCTTCTCAACAACAAAAACCTTTTTGCAATTATCATTCTGTATAAAATAAGACATACCTGAATAATGCATTCTGATATTCCAAGCATTGAAAGTTGGCCATGCTTAAATACTAATACCTCCAAATGCAGTCCATTCCAGACACTAAAGGTACTGTATCCTAATAAACCCTCCCTTTCACATGTATTCATACATAAATGCAATTCTTCCCTTCAATGTGGTGTACATTTTAATAAAACCGATTAAAGCTAATATTGGAGACCACTGCCTAACGTGCATTAATCTTTACCAAAATGTGTCTGTGGCTATAAAAGCAACATTCCGTCCAAATTGATCGCTGAATCTTTGTCCAGTAATTGTTTTGAAGCCTTATCAATGCAACATCACGTATGTTCAAGCTTTCGGGTGTTTATAAATTCTGTCTGTCTTTCTCCTTAACCTCGGGGACCCAGAACATCTGCAGCGGCTAGTTAAAACAAAATCTCAGGTGCAAACTCCTTTGAATGGGACACAGACATGTCTTTCAGTAATGTACCCGATAAAGTAAGCGGGCTCTAATCGCGGCCTAGTTTTCTGGGCACCGTGAAACGGAGTAAACCTATCCAGCTGCTAACCATACAGTTCTCCAGCATGGGGTCTGGCATGGATTCACATGCTCATGAATATTCCCCGTCGTCAGGCTGGGAATCCTCGGTAAAGAAAAAACCAGTATCAGTTTCGTTTCTGATCTGTCTTTCGTAGTAATAACCAATCACTGGTCTCTGCGTCATACTGACCACAGCCAATGACTGCCCTCTACCTAAGCACCGCCTCTGGCAGCCATCTTCAGATTTTTACCGCACGTTCATGTGTTGGGATCCTCGTGCTATTGCTCTCGAGCGTTAGTGCTATTTTTTCGCGCTTTTTCACAAAAACTTCGATTCTTTCGGTCAAAAGAGCCTCAAGCTCCACCGATCCTACCTCCGATCAACGGGGACCCGTGTCGGATTCATCCGTGCCCCTCAAGGGTGAAGATTTCGTCGAGCTACACTTCGGAGGACTCCAGAAGCTTCTCAGGCCCGGTCTCGGAGATGGCCCAGGAGAAGGGAAGCTCGACGCCCGGAAAGCTGTTCAGGGCCTGCCCTGGATGCCAGCTGCAGAACGTCTTCAAGGAGGACGAACACTCTTTCTGCCTTTACTGCCTTCATGGGGACAAGACGCACGTGGAGAAGGACTGTGCGTTTTGCGGCAACATGTCGGAACGGACCATGAAGGACCGCCATCAACGTCTCGCCAGCTGGCTGGAGGGTAAGAGCCCGTCTGGCGAGAAGAAGAAGAAATCTGAGCGGTCTTCTAAGACCTTTGAGGGCGCCCCGGCGACGGGGGCCCAACATAAGGCCAAGCACCGCGAGTCCGCTGGCACCGGGAGCGCCGAACGGTCGGGCTCTACGGGCGCCAGGCAGGGCGCACCCTCCCCGGCACCATCAACCACGAGCCAACGCTCTGGGTCGGGTAAGAGGAAGGCCGAGCACCCGGCGAAGCTCCTGGAGAGACCCCGGTCGAGCTCTAAGGCAGAGGAGGAGCGTGGCAGTGCCCCCTCCCTCAAGGATAAGGCGGTGAGCGCACCTAAGGTGGTGAAGGCCTTGATCCATTCGACCAAGCCCTCTATCGAAACGGTCGCGGCGGCCCTGGCCCAGCCTGTGGAGGCTGCACCAGTGGTGGCGGCCTCGGGGCCCAGAATCTCCCTGCCTCCTCGGAGGGAGTCTTCTTTCGTGCCCATCGATAGGACCCCCGTGAAACCCTCCGTGGGGAAGAAGGGGGGGCAGGGCGTCGTCGTAGATTCGGCCTCAACCTCAGAAGAGGAACTGATCGAGGTCTTAAGCCACGGCCTAGGCGTGGAACAAGACCAGCCCGTCGGAATGGGCCCCGACGCAGGTGACGACGACGACATCGTCGAGGATACCGACGGGGCCCCTGCTCGCCCGTCGGATTCCCCTCTGCCAGCGCCGCAAGACAACTCAGCGGCCATTTTGTTGGCTATACAGTCCTTATGCTCCGAGATAAGGACGAGACTACCGTTACCGACGGAGGAACCTCTCCCGTCGGGGGATCCAGAACCGGGGCCTTCTGGTGTTCCCCCTACCAAGAAAAGAAGGATTCATCCACCGCCTCCTTTTCAACCGTCGCGCCCCGTCCAGCCCTCCTCCCCGTCCACCCGAGGGGATGATACGGGGACTGACACGGCAGCGACGGGTACGGACGACGAGGCATACGACGAGGATTTTCCGTCGTCGCCTCCCACCAGGGCTTCTCCGCCCGACGAGATTGGATCGTTCCACTCAATGATCGCCAGGGCATCCGAGCTTTTCCAACTCTGCCCTGAGGAGAAGAAAAAGGAAGGCTTCCTTTACCAACGGCGCGAGACCAAGAGGAAGACGGTCCTCGCAGTGCCCCTGTTGGACGACATTTGGGATGAGGGCCTTTCCCTCCTCAAGAACCCTTCCACGACGCCAGCGAAAAGAGACCGGTACGAGAAAAAGTACCGGGTCCCGGACTCGGCCCCCCTATGCCTCCGGGCGCAGCCTACCCCGGACTCCATCGTCTCCGCGGCAGCCAGGAAGAAAGCGGGGGGGGGTGCGGCCTCCACGTCGACTTCCCCGCCGGACGGCGAGGGAAAGAAATTGGATGCCATGGGACGCAGAGTCATCTCGTCGGCGGCGACGACGATTAAAGCGGCCAACGCCTTGGCTATCGTGGCCCGCTACGACAGGGAACTCTGGTACAAGATAGCTCCCCTGCTGGATTTTCTGCCGGACGACAAGAGGGCGGAGGCCCTTGAGATCCTGCAGGAAGGTGAGATGGCCTCGGACCACGCCATCACCGTGGCGACGGACATCGCCGACACTGGGTTCCGCCAGATGGGCAACGGCGTTTGCCTTCGACGTCGCGGATGGCTCAAGGCTACGGACTTTCGGCAGGACGTCCAGACCAGGGTCCTGGACATGCCCTTCGACGGGAACAACCTGTTTGGGAAGACAGTGGACGATTCCCTTCAGGCCATCAAGGCGGATACTGAGACGGCCCGGGCCCTTGGAGTACTGCAGCAACGGCGGACGCCCTTTCGGAGCGGCGGAGGCAAGGGCGCCTCCAAAGGTTCCGGCGGCGGTTTCGCTTCCTACCGTCAAGCGGCCCGCTCGTCGTCGCAAGAGGCCTACAGAGGACGAGGCAAGTCTGGCGGACCCCGCCGTCGTCGCCAAGGAGGCCAAGGCGGCAAGGCCGCGTCCAAGCAGGATTGAACCGGCCGTGGGGTCGGGCCCCCACCGAAGCACCCCGGTGGGAGGCCGGCTGGCGGGCTTCGTCAGCGTGTGGGAGTCCATCTCCACCGACCAGGGTTTTCACCAAGTGCCTCGCACCGGTCGCGGCGCAGCTGCGCCGCGAGGGGATTCACGTCTACCCCTACCTGGACGACTGGCTCATCCGCGCCAAGACGAGGGAGCTCGCCGTGGTCCACACGGCAAGGACCGTCCAACTCCTCACGGACCTGGGATTCTCCGTGAACTACGCCAAATCCCACCTGGTGCCCGCGCAAGTCGCACTGTTTCTGGGAGCGAGGCTCGACACAGTGTCCCTTCTGGCCTCCCCGTCGGAGGAGAGGACCAGGACCATCCTGGGCAAGGTGCAACGGATGTTGGTGGCCGACGCGGCCAAGGTGAGGTCCATCAAGTCCCTCCTCGGGATGATGTCTTCCTGCATCTACCTCATTCCCATGTGCAGGCTCCGGATGCGCCCGTTGCAAGAGTTCCTGGATGCGCGCTGGATCCAGACGACGGGCAGCTTCGAGGAAAGGATCAAGCTCGACGAGAGTTTCCGACGAGCGATACGGTGGTGGGGCACCCGCGCGCATCTGACGGCGGGCATGGACTTCCAGACCCCAGCCCACCAGGTGACTGTGACCACGGATGCCTCCCTAGAAGGGTGGGGAGCGCACACCGAAAATCTGCACGCAAGGGGACTCTGGCTCCCGACGGAGAAGTCCCTGCATATCAACGTCCTGGAGCTCCGTGCAGTGTTTTGGGCCCTCAGGTCCTTCCTTCCGTCCCTCAAGGGCAAGGTGGTGAGGATCTTCACCGACAACACCACCACCATGTTTTACATCAGGAAACAGGGCGGAACCAGGTCCCCAGCGCTGTCCAAGGAGGCGCAGGACCTGTGGCATTGGGCCGTCGCCCAAGGGATTCTTCTGGTGCCGTTTCATCTGGCAGGGATAAAAAACACCATCGCCGACTCACTCAGCAGGGAGCTGCGCTCGTGCCACGAGTGGGAACTACGGCAGGATCTGGTGGATCGCCTCTTCCGACGGTGGGGCACACCCCAGATCGACCTGTTCGCGACGGCGACGAACACCAAGTGCCGGAGGTTCGCCAGCAGGTTTCCCCAGACGAGGAGCATGGGCGATGCTTTCTCGTTCCCCTGGGAGGGCCTGTTCCTCTACGCGTTCCCTCCCTTGCCTCTGCTAATCCGGCTCGTCAACCAGCTCAAGAGGTCACGGTGCAGGATGATCCTCGTCGCACCTGCGTGGCCGAGGCAGATATGGTTCCCGGACCTTCTGGACTTGTCGGCGTCCCCGCCAATCAAGCTGCCGGCGGACGCGGATCTACTCTCCAGGGAAGGAGGCGCCATCCTCCACCACGACCCGAAGTCGCTGAACTTGCAGGCCTGGCTCCTGCAGCGCTAGAGTTTGGAGGATACGACATACCGGCCGATTGCAGAGAGGTTCTTGCAAAGGCCAGGGCGTCCTCGACTCTTAAATGCTACGGACACAAATGGAAGAGGTTTTCTGTCTGGTGCCACGCACAGAAGATTAACCCTCTACGGATTACGGCTCCCCAAGTGCTGCCGTACCTGCTGACGCTGGCCAAAGCTGGTCTGGCACACGCGTCCATCAAGATTCATCTTGCTGCGATCTCCCGATACACCAGAACCACGGGCCGGACGTCCTTGTGGTCTCATCGTCTGGTGAAAGAGTTCATGAAGGGACTGTTCAGATCGTTCCCGCCGGTGAAGGCTCCGGCCCCGGCGTGGGAGCTCAACGTGGTGCTGACCAAACTCATGGGACCTCCGTTCGAGCCTCTGCACTCGGCCCCGTTGAAGTTTCTATCGTGGAAAACAGCTTTTCTCGTGGCCATCACCTCCGCACGACGAGTGGGAGAGATCCAGGCCCTTTCCTGCAAGGCCCCGTACTTGACTTTCCACGACACGAGGGTAGTGCTCAGGACGCACCCCTCCTTCATGCCCAAGGTACCGTCGGACTTTCATCTCAACAAACCCTTGGTGTTACCTGTGTTCTTCCCGTCGCCTTCGTCGCCGGCTGAGAGGACTTTGCACTCGCTGGATGTAGCTAGAGCGCTGAAGTTCTACGTGGACCGCACGAAAGGTTTTCGGAAGACGTCACAACTCTTTGTGAACTTTGGACCTGTCAATCAGGGGAAGGCTCTCTCGAAGACTTCCATCTCCAGATGGCTCTCCGGCTGTATCATGTACTGTCACCGGTTGGCAAACCGACCGCTGCCTGGCCGTCCGAGAGCCCATTCCACCAGAGCGATCGCAGCTACCACGGCGTTCCTATCTGGTGTGCCCCTGCTGGACATATGCAGGGCTGCTACGTGGAGGTCGACGCACACCTTCACGAAATTCTACTGCGTCGACCGGGATTCCAGGGAGGAGTCCAGGGTCGGCCAAGCAGTGCTGCGCAACCTGTTCGCCTGAGGTGAGCCTGGTGAGGAGGTAAGATGCTTAATGTTGAGTTGATGTGATGCTTAATGTTGAGCCTTTGCCACCTCCCGTGGTTGTGCATGTGTGTACTGCTATGTATTCTTTATTCATGAGCATGTGAATCCATGCCAGACCCCATGCTGGAGAAGGAACAAGTTACTTACCTGTAACTGTTGTTCTCCAGCATGGGTCTGGCATGGATTCACATGCGAACCCTCCCGCCTACCCCTCTGCGGCTCTTCACTTGGTCATACTGCCACTTCACGTGCTTCCAAATCTGAAGATGGCTGCCAGAGGCGGTGCTTAGGTAGAGGGCAGTCATTGGCTGTGGTCAGTATGACGCAGAGACCAGTGATTGGTTATTACTACGAAAGACAGATCAGAAACGAAACTGATACTGGTTTTTTCTTTACCGAGGATTCCCAGCCTGACGACGGGGAATATTCATGAGCATGTGAATCCATGCCAGACCCATGCTGGAGAACAACAGTTACAGGTAAGTAACTTGTTCCTTATATGCCCAATGACACCCGCCATGTCCCCACAAGAACACCCTGCAGCATTTCTTTTTGCACTCTCCAATAACTAGGGCACATTTTGAGGCCTGCTTTAAAGCTGCTAAAGTCCGAATTTTCGGGCTTGTTTCAAGGAGAGGCAATTCTTCTGCATGTCCTAGGGCACCTCCGGTGAACCTGTCGCAAGCGAGCCTGCACCCTTCTGGGACCCCCCCCCCCCCCCTCGAGATGATGGTGCCTCTGTGTGGCGGCTAGTCCTAGGGAAGTCTTTTCTAGTGAAGTCAAAGCACACCGTCATTGCCCAATCTCTCACAATAGCAAAAACAACACTTTCACACAAAGACTGCACCACTGGTATGAAGGGAGTCTCTCTCCAGTTTTGTTTCGTTTTGTTCCGAAACTCCGGTAGGTGGGGCCTTTGTGAGGCACGTGTTTGGGCACTTCTTGTGCCTTTTTCAAATCGGGGCATATATATATATGTTACAACATCACATATTCTGATATCAAAAATTGAAAAGTACAATTGTGTACATATTGCAATTAAAATGCACACAATATGCCCAAAGAAAACAAAATCAGATGATCTAAATCAACAGAACAAAAAAAACAGAGATAAAGGGATGGGGGAAGGGGTGGACGTTTGGGGGCAGTTGAAAAAGTAATGGAAAGACAAATAAATATAAAACATGAGAGAAAGATATGTACTTGGGTATATACAACATAATCTAAAACCTCTGTTCAATTTTTAAATTTTAAAAAACATTTCAATTCATTTTAATGTATTTTTATTTTTATACGTGCATATGGCTTTGTGCTTGTAGTTATTTAAGTACCATAATTAACTATCTGTCTCCATTTTGTATACCTTGGTGAAAACTCAGTTCATTAATTAGTTATCTCCTTTCTCTAACCTGTGGACTGTATGCTGGTGTCATCAGGATTGTTTTAATGATGCATAAGATTGTTATCCTCCACTTCCCATTGTTTCTTTCCTTCCGTGTCAGTTACGGTCATATTCTGTAGTCGTTTGTTTGCCATACATCCAGGGTTAAATCCCGCCTGTAATGTATTGGGGAATGTTGGAAGAACAGACTGGGACAGGCTACTATGGGGACGATGAGGAACAAGAGGACGACCCAGAAACATTCAGGGTAGATTCCCCAGTAGATAAGGAACCACCGGTTACCGACTCCCCTGTCGACAACCAGCCCCTCCTAAATGAAGTCCTATCTCGAGCAGCAAACCACTTCCACATTGACACCCAGCGTGCTCAAGAGGAAAGAGATTTTGCCGAAGAGTTGGTGGGAGAAAGGGGACCTGTTGTGCAGGCCATCCCTATACTTAGGTCGATCCAAAGAAGAATAGACCCTTCACTGGTAAACCCCAACCTCACCAGGGCAGTCAACCCCAGGATTGAGAAGCTTTTCATGGCAGCCCAATCAGACCCACTGTATATAAGAGGGCATCTGAAACTGGACTCCCTAGTCGTTACAAACGCCCGCAAGAGGGTAGGAACACCCTTATCGGAAGCTCCTCCTGACATGGAGAGCAAGAAAATGTATGGCTTCGGCGAGAAGGTTGCCTCCACTTCCGCTTACCAAACAAGAATCGCCAACTCCACCACCCTGCTGGCGAGTTATAACTGCCACCAATGGGAGGAAGTCGCGGCACTCATAGATTCCGCCCCAGAACCCTTAAAGAGCCAATTGGCACGAGTCTCAGCAGAAGGTAGAGCCGTACCCGGTTGCATTTTAAAGGCAACCTTTGATGCCGCAGATAACGGTGGGAGATTGATAGCAGAGGGTACTGTTATCAAGAGACATGCTTGGTTACGGCAGTCTGGATTCAAGGCCGAAACACAAGCATCATTGTTAGACAAACCGGTGGAGTCAGATCTATTGTTCGGTAAGACGGTCGAGGATGCGCTGAAAAATGCCAAGGACGAGTATGAAAGCATCAAGTCCCTAGGTCAGCAGTGGAACAATAACCAACAGTCTACCCAAGGTTATAGCAGGGGGAATAAGAGAGGACAGGGTAAAGGTAGAGGCAGCCCCAGTAAAGGCGGCAGCACGCCTCCACCAAAACAGTGACACTCTGCTCAGGGTCCCTTCTCACGCATCCCCAGTAGGAGGACGCATTTCCAACTTCACCCAGGCTTGGGAAGGGATCACATCAGACAGATGGGTGCTGTCCACAATGTCTGCAGGATACTGCATAGAACTGTTAGAGCATCCCCGAAACCACCCTCCACGACAAAGAACGCATTCTCTGGACCACCAAAGAATCCTCCTCGAGGAAATCGTCAATCTGCTAGCAAAGGACGCAATCGAACTCGTCCCGGGACACCAGGTAAACAAGGGTATTTATTCAACCTACTTCCTTGTACCAAAGAAAGATTTAACAAGGCGCCCAGTATTAGACTTAAAACCTGCAAACAAATATGTCAAGCCCCAAAAGTTTTGCATGACAACTCTCGAAGAGGTAATCCCCCTCCTAAAAAAGGGGACTACATGGCAACATTGGACATGAAAGATGCCTATTTTCATATTTCCATGTTCCCAGCGCACAGAAAGTACTTGCGGTTCAAGGTGGACAGTCGGCACTACCAGTTCAAGGTACTGCCCTTCGGGATAGCTTCAGCTCCAAGGGTATTCACCAAGGTACTGGCGGTGGCGGCAGCACACCTACACAGGGAGGCAATCCCAGTGTACCCTTACCTAGACTGGCTCATCACTGGGGAAACCCCAGCGATTTTCAGAACAAACATTCAATGAACAATCAACCTCCTCTTCGAATTGGGTTTCTCAATAAAGCACCTCCAAACAGTTCCTAGGAGCTATTCTAGACACACGAGGGGTTGACCTTTCCATCAGAGGAGAGAATTCGGAATATACTACTGCAAATTCCTCAATATCGGGCCGGTCGTCAGATAACGGTATGCAAAGCAATGCGTTTGCTAGGCATGATGGCGTCATGTATTTACCTGGTCCCCCACGCGCGCCTGCTCATGCGTCCCATGCAGGAATGGTTGGTGAAACAGTGGACAAGTGGTCAGTGGGACGATCTACTGGTTGTTTCGCCAACACTGGTACAAAGCCTTCACTGGTGGGCAAGAGAAAATCTGTCCAAGGGGAAACCCTTTTACGATCCTGAGATACAGGCGGTAGTCACAACCGATGCATGCCTGACAGGGTGGGGAGCTTACCTCCTCCACCACACAGCTCAGGGTCTCTGATCTCACTCAGTGGCCAAGAATCACATCAACCTGCTAGAGCTTCTGGCAGTATTCAGAGCGCTTCTAGCGTTCGAGCCCTACCTGCTGAATCTGTCAGTGCATATCCGGACGGACAGCACTACAGCCATGTTTTACATAAATAAGCAGGGAGGGACTCGTTTGCCAAACTTGCCCAGAGAATTTGGATATGGGCACTCAAACGGAACATCTTCCTGTCATCGCTACATGTTCCAGGGGATCTCAATTCTCTAGCAGATGCACTAAGCAGAGATCCCCTCCCAGAGGAGCACGAATGGTGTCTACACAGAGAAATCGTAGAAGATCTCTTCTCTCAGTGGGGTTCCCCCACCATAGACCTATTCGCCACAAGCGAAAAAAGACAATGCCCAAGATTTGCATCCAGATTCCCACAACCAGGCTCCCAGGGGAACGCCCTGTGGATGAACTGGTCAGGAATGTTTGCATATGCTTTTCCACCAACTCCTCATCAGGAAGGTGGTGAACAAGTTGAACAGGGAATCGATGATGCTTGTCCTGGTTGCTCCCATGTGGGCGAGACAACCGTGGTTCCCACACTTACGCAGACTTGCGATGTGCGAACCCATCAAACTCCCGGGCTGGTACAACCTACTGTCCCAGCATCAAGGTCAAACAGTACATCCTCTACCCAACTCAATGAACCTAGCAGCATTGCTCCTGAGATCATAGAGTTTGGACATCTCGGTTTATCTCAAAGATGTATGGACATCCTAAAAAAATCTAGGAAGCCTAACACGAGGCAATGCTACTTTGACAAGTGGAAGAGATTCGTTATCTGGTGCCAGAATAGACAAATCAACCCAGTTGATTGCACTCCTTCAACTATTGTTACATACATGCTCCACCTGCTGGATGCAGGATTGGTTTTTAACTCACTGAAGGTGCATCTGGCAGCTCTGTCAGCATACACCACTTCCCATAACAAGGTGTCGTGGTGGAAAGTTCCAGTGGTTAAAGCCTTCATGGAAGGAGTAAAGAGACTTCACCCTCCTATTTCAAACCCATCACCAGGTTGGGACCTTAATGTGGTGCTAGCTAAACTCATGGGCCCCCCTTTCGAACCCATGCATAAAAGTGGTCTCAAACACCTGACTTATAAAACAGCCTTCTTGGTAGCTATTACATCCATAAGAAGGGTTTTCGAAATTCAGGCTCTGTCAGTGCAGGATCCTTTCTTTACAGTCCACAAGGATAAACTGGTTTTGCGTACACACCCTAGGTTCTCACCCAAGTTTATTTCCAAATTCCACGTGAACCAGTCCATCGAGCTTCCGGCTTTCTTCCAAAACCCACAAAGCTCGGCTGAGGTGAAACTACACACCGTAGATGTGCGTAGGGCAGTCCTCTACTATGTAAACAAGACCAGCCCGCTAAGGAAAACAAACCAGCTGTTTGTCTCCGTAGCTACAGGCAGAGAGGGGGATCGCATCTCTAAAGGTGCCATCTCTAAGTGGATTGTTAACTGTATCCAGCTGTGTTACTCCCTTTCTGAAAAAACTGTCTTTCACGCCAAGAGCCCACTCTACAAGAGGCATCGGGGCCTCTCTGGCTTTCATTGCAAATGTACCCCTAGACACCATTTGCAAAGCAGCTACTTGGAGCTCTATTAACACTTTTACTCAGCACTACTGCATTGACACCCATTCCAAGACAGATACTCAAATGGGACAGGCGGTTCTAAGATATTTATTTGCTCACAAGCCTCCTCATATCCCACCTCCTTATTCTAACACTGCTCGCTAATCTATGCACAGCATGTGATCTAAGCAGATTCCACAAGCCTCAGAAGAGATGCATTACTCACTGTAATTATATTTCTGATGCTTGTATCTGCTTAGATTCACATGCGACCCACCCTTCCTCCCCTCTGAGAGAACGCGCATGGATGCTTGTAGTCCTATCTATCTATCTGTCTGTCTGCTTGGATTATCTGTACTCGCGCTACTCCTCATGTCACAAAGAAAAAACAATCTGAGGGTTCTAGACGCGTGAGGGATCATGGGTACAGTGGACCTCCCACTAGGGATAGTATTACTGGCATGGCCTGTGTCGACGCCCATTTTCGAGTTTCGAAAAACAAACTGTAATACTCGGCAACTTCCACTAGATGTCGGCCTATGCACAGCATGTGAATCTAAGCAGATGCAAACATCAGAAATACGATTACGGTGAGTAATCTATCTCATATATATATAATATATATATGGTTGCAGGGGGTTTCCCCCCCGCATATATGTAACAATTGACCTTCACAATTCGGTCAATTGTGCAAAGGTCAATTGTGATTCGAACAATTGTAGTTCGAACAATTCGTATACAACCCTGGAAATTGTGATAGAGAGGCCATCAAGATGATCCTAAGGTGGGTTGAAAAGGGAGATGTATGACGTCAAACCGCTAGAGAAGGAAATCCCTGAAGGCACCAGTCAGTGCTCCAGATAAGATTGTGAAGTGAGAGTAGATTACTCCCTATTTTTTAAAGTCGTAAAATTCCGTATAGGAGTATTTTAAAAGCGAGTAAAAATATTTTAACTATAAAACCTAAATGTTGTTGTAATAAATACTACTTTGCACCCAGTTTATTCATGCACATTAAGAGATACATTTTTACATCTTTGTATCAGGCAGCAATAATCGCACTTTCTTCCTGTGGTACTTTCTGCGCTAGTGGTTCAAACCTATCCATGCAGCTGTGGATGAAAACAAGGGCATAAGGCCATATGTGACTGTTTCCTATTTTTGTTGGGAGTATATGTACTTTTTTATTTTTGGGGAATATTGGCCCATATTCAGAGAGTAAAAGTGACCAATACATCCCTTATCTGGAGGGCTGCTTTCAGTAGTGCAAGAGGGGAAGAGCATTCGGGATGAGTAAGTCACGAGGTATTGTCAGAGGCTTGAGGACGAAGCTAAAGAATTCCTGTAATGGCTGGGCCTTCTTCAGGCCCATGGAGGGGCCAGCATAGGTGGGAGGAGTGGAGGAGTGCGTGCGAGCTCTTGGCTGCGTCGGGCAGCCAGCCCTGAAGGGAAGTTCCCTGCCTTTCATATCCTCCTTTCCGCACTGGTGTGGGAAACCTTCCAGGGGTAGGCGTTCTTAGAGAGGCTCAGACTTCCGCTCTTCCAGTTCCACACACAAGGCATGCGCGGGCCTGCAGGAAAGCTCACTCTGCAGCCACATGTCTCACTGGGTAACCCCCGCGGGGAAAGACACTGACCGGCCGTTTAGGCACCGGCCTGTATCCGGGCGGGGGCTGATGCCACCTGCCATCTGAAGTGGAGCACTTGCTCGTACAGTGTCCGAAGACCAGCTTGTTGCTTGTGCCCTGTAATAATGGCCATTGCCTTCAAGTCCTTACACTTTATTCGGCAGCCAGCAAATTGTCCGAGCAGCAGTTTACCTGCCAATATGCTTACCCCCGCTCTTGTGACGCAGGCCTTCTTTTCGCATTTCGAGTTCTTGAATGCAGTATTGTAAAACAGGTGGTATTTTCACCTTTGACTTCAAAGTGCTAGACAGTTGGCAAAGTACCCTCACGTTTCATGGTGCTGAAATTGGAATCCAAGTCCTTGGCCTGCTTCCCTTCTCAAAGAATCTGCATCACTGTGCTTATCCTCCCACCTTTTTGGGATAAATGGTCCATACAAAGACCAGGCTACCTAGGCCAACTGCCACACGAGTTCAGTTTGGTGCTGTGGTCCAATCCACTTTGTTTCAGTTTAAACTCCTCAAAATAAATATTCTACTCAACATGGTAACAGAAAACCACGCAGCAGTGTTGGGAGCACATGCAAACTTAAACACGAACGACTGCAGCCCCCTCTGCACAGGCCTGCCACCTATATACCTGAAAGGTAGACAACAAATACTATGCTATGCATACAGATACTTGGATGGCTTCACACATTACTACATGTGAGAACATATCCCACAATCCCGACCATACGGAGCCCTGCACTCCACGCAGGCCAACCACCTACTAACCTGAGGAACAGACCATTCCCAGTCACTGGGATAAACTCCCGAAAGACATCCGACTCCTGATCAACTGGATGTCCCTTCCAATACGCCATCCGTGATCGCTGTAATCTGCCAAAGCACCAAGAAGCAATTGAGTTTTGCAGTTAGCACTCTGCAAATGAATAAAGTTCTAAACATTTGCCAAAAGTGTGACAGCCCTCCCTCCTCCCACACAGAATGAACAATGCCAAATAACCTGTTCTATGGGATGGTGCCCACTTGAGCGAGTGTCTGCATCACGTCTTTTCCACTGTGCCTTTGCAGAGATTTGCAGATGAGTCTGGGCCTACCCATACACCCATAGCAGTCAAGCACCGAAATACTAGGCAATTCTCCTATAAGAGTATGAGCTGCAACCACAGGCACATGTTTCCACCTTATTAGGTGGGTGTCAACAGTGAGGTACATGCTCTTTAGGCAGAGGGAACACTGTGGCCCTCCTTTGGATGATAGATCACAACTAAAGTCAGTTGGTTAGCATGTTCTGTCTTAACCCATTGCAATTTTAACATATCACAGACAGAACAATTTGTTAGCCATATTATTCCTAAAACTATGTTCCCTATAGATTACTTAAATGTCCCTACACAAAACTCTTCCTATCCCTAAATGGATGTACCTGACCCTGGTAGTACGCTGTTGTGCCGCCTATCAAGGTGGAGGGATGAAAGAGAAAACTTGCCCTAACCTCTCTCACTACTTTCCTAATATATTTCCTAATATATTAAAAAAGGAGCACACTTGTGGAAGTCAAATCCTTCGATTTTTATTCGTATTGCTTCCAGATGTGACTTATCAAATTTGTTAAAAAGCACACAAAAAACATATGGACTCGTTCAATTGCTCCGTATGTCCGTTGATGTGTGTGTGTGTGTATATATATCATAACTGATTAAAATCTAGATGTAAATCAGCCAAGCTCAGTCTCCATTTTACGGTGTCAAGGGGATCGGATAATCAGCCCGATCCTCAGGTAGTCAATCGGTTTCACCGGAATAGATGCAATTAACCGCTTTCTTCAGGATTTGGGCTGTGGCAGTTGTGGTCAAAGTAGTTATTAAAAGAGACAATCTTCTAATTTGTTGCCTCGCACTCCATCTCTCTCGTTGGAGGGCATCTTGATTGAGTTGTTGGACGTCTCAATATTCTTATTTCTTTTTTCAATCCCTGAAAGGGGGGGGAAATGATACAAAGGGGGACTATCAGAACTTATCATATATGTTGTTTACTGCTGTAGTATTGTCAACTCATAAGGCTTACCTCGAGGGTATCCTCTATGTGTTGTCAATGGTATATTCTCTATGTCCTCAAGGATCCTTGGACCAAGACATTCGTGTTCCTCCCTCCCCCCATGGTTATGGTCTTGTCTCTCCGTAGAGGATGGCAGGTTAATTATGCCTTGTACGGGCACTTGATTGTCTTATTTACTTTTATCATTCAGCGTGCCTTCGGCTTCTTGCTTGATCGGCGTCCCAGAAGCCATATTGAGAGTGCCAGCCTTTTATGTGTTTATCACATGCCAGCGCGTTCATGAGGCATTCTTGTCCTCTTTCAGTTTTCATTGTTTTTGCAGTTGATGCTACGGGCGTAGTTATTTCCACAGTCCATTTGGGATATAATGCTTACAGATGAACAGTGCTGCCCCTGGCTGATTCTCCAAAGGAGCAAAAACGTTCTGCACACATATACAAAGACACTGATTCATCGAGTATGTTATGCCTTAATATAGACAATTTAAACATAATGGCGATGCAGTGAATCCGCTGTATCTGAGGATGTTAATAGTGTGAATAATTTATACCTCGTTAGCCAGTAAGTGTGGCATTGTGTTATATAGTATGTAAAAAGCGCCTAATGCAGTTTCTACATTCCCAGTCGCTGTCTATTCATACTGTGTTACCTCAGAAAAGGTAATCTCCCTCTATTTTTTTGTTAACGGGGGGGGTCATGGTCTCGAAACAGGAGAACACCAGTCAATAAACTATACAAAATTGAGACTCCTGACTAACTCCTCATTGTCAAACCAGGTTGGGCTGGTGATATGTAATGTCATCTATAATTAATACCTTCCCATTTGCTAAAACGATCACACATGTCTAAACAACATTATTGTTTTGGAACTACCGAATTCATTGAACTACCACATGCTATTTATACAAAACAACCACGTCGCTTATTCATACTTGAAAACACTAAAAATCCCTATTCATAAATGAGTCCATTATAAATTTATTGTTAAGACAAATTTAGAAAAAAATATTAAAATCATAGAGAGCATACAAATGTAAATTACAATTCATCACTGCATGATCAACTTAATCAATTTCTCAGAACTGTATCATCTGTATGGGGTTAATTAGATAAATCAACTGACTTCATTCACTTAAGCAGTATAACGATACACAACTTCAATTTCTAAAGAGTCGGTTGTCAATTGTCAAAATGTTTCGGCCCTTCTGGAGATTAAGGCACTATCTCTAGTGTGTCTACACCCAATGATTTCTCTGCCTTCTTCAGGACAGACAATTTCATTTTGAGCAGATGGAAACCTCTTTCATATACCCAACAGGTTAGCACAATCTAAAAACAAACATACACAATTGTAAGCGACAATGGTGCTCTAAATGCACAGTAATACATAAATACTATCACATGCATTATTCCTCCTAATAATCACAATTTCATTCCAAAACATTTTTCACAATGGGATAACTGTTACATATCTTTCTAAACAGCACATGATGTTCACCTCCCAAACAATAGGGCACATCAGACAAAACATGCCACCAAGCCCAAACTTACATCCTGGATGGACATGAGCTTCACAAACGGCTAAGTCTTAGCCGTATCAAGTCTTATTTTTCTTTATATTCTTATTTCTTTGTGCCAGGTATTCGCAGGTCATAGCACCCAACCTATATTAGGGACCTGTATACAATAAGGAAATTAATTTCCTTATTACATATTTTAACTTTAAATTCTTTTAAAAAATCAAAGCTGTTCTTTAAAAGATTCTTAAGAATTGTTTAACTTGATCTCGATAGTTAGCAGATTGAAACGTAAGCTGCAAAATTGCAGGCATCAGTGTTTGTTATATATCTTCCACATCACCACATTATTCCATCCGTCATAGTAATCACTCAAATGACTTGTTAGCGTCTTTTGATTCCGCTTATTATTAATTTTTATATTTGTTTTCCGTGATCACTCACTTGAGTCTGTATTGTGGGACTTGTTCTCCAAACGTTGCTAATTAGACACCCAGTGGTGTGTGCAATTACACTTCAGACCGCCACACTTATTACGTCTCAGGGTAACCCCTAAACCAATAGCCTGCAAAATGGTGAGAAAACCAGGACTCATTAGTACTCCTACATCCCGTCCCCTTTCCTCCATACTTGAGGTACATCTCTCTGTCCTGTGGGACGGGACCGGAGCACTTTGTAAAAAGCATCCAAATTTTTTTCAAAAATGTGTCCCTCCTCTCTTTCCTGCGCGGGGCCCGGCACGCGGCTGTAACCCCGCCCACCTTGGCTCTGCCCCGTGCATCACCCATCAGTCCTTTTCTCCACACGATCGGGGCCGGACACACTTGCATCCTCGAAGTTTTTCTTCCCTGTTTCCTCTCTGGCTCTCGCTAGCGGTTGTTTACTAGTCTATGTCTTTTTAAATTAGATTTTCCAGACTGTTCATCGTGTCACTGTTGCTTCGCGAGGGCGGATCCCCATCCTCTTTGTTTAGAGTGTTTGGGCCCGAAACACCGTTGGGACTCCTGTTTTTACTGTGACTCCCTTTCGGTCCGGGCACTGCAACGTCGGTTGTAGCGGTGGGAGGAGGTGTTCCGACGAACTCTTCCTTCTCATTTTCAGGCGTTCATCAACGAGAAGAAGAAACGCCCGGTAAGTTCTTTACTTTTCAGAGCACCCCGACCGGGGGATACCTTCCCAGGTTCCTCTCGGGCCGGGAGGGGCATTGATCGCTCTGTTATCGGGGTTCGCCCTGAGGTGCCTGTCGGGCCTAATAATTCTACCAGAGTTTTCTCCGAGGGTCTCCGTAAGGGGCCTGTGTATGCCTGAGTACGCTCCGAGGCTCCTCCTGTGGGGGCTGTTTGTAGGCCCAGTTCTACTGAGTCGTGGGGTACCGGAGCTCGCTCTGAGGCCTCTTTCGGCTTCCCTCAAAAACAAAACTGGGGTGCGCCCCGAGGCCTTGGCTGGGCTTGTGGTTACCGAACAGATGTTCGAGGCCCGTGCCGATGAGGCTTTTACCGGGCCTACGTCCGAGGTCCCTCGTACAGAGGCTAAGGCTACTAACAGTTCTGAGGGGCCAGGCAAGGCCCTGTCGGTGAAAGCAGTTGCTCACCATTCCTGCTCATGTGGTGACACCAGATCTGTTGAGGGGGCAAAGAAGAAAGGTTCTTCTTTAATGGCAGTGCTGAGGCCCTTCCTTCGAAGGCTCAGTTGGCGGTTGATATGTCGCAGAAATATTCCAGGCCTCATAGTACCGGCTCTGCCGACGTTCCTTACGTTAAGGCTAAAATTAAGACCCCTGATCCATCGACGGGGACCCCTGCCTCACTTCCTCACGTGCCGCAGTTCCCCTCAGATGAGGACAAAATGGCGGCCGTTCCCGCCACGACCACGGTGGCCATTTTGGGTACTGCCCCCTACAACTACGCCATCGGCCCCTGGTGTAGGGTTCGGTCCTTTGGGTGAACCTAGGGTCCCTTGTGCGCATCCTTACCAGCCGGTTTATGATTGGAACGCCCGGATGCCACTTCCGCACAATGTTTCGTTGACCGCGGGGGGCGGCTCCCTTGATTTATGTGGATATGTCGGTGGAGGGGCCGGTGTGGCACCCTTCTCCTTTACGTCCCTGGATTTGTCACCTCATGAGAGGCCTCCTCAGGTTCCGAAACAATCTCCTGAGGACGCCTTTTTCGGTAAATTTCAAGCACTTATGCACACCGACCCCATGAGGGAATATTTCAAAGGGCTTTTCAAGGAGATATGTCCACCTGCGCATCCGGCTCCACCTGTGTCTCTGGTGGTTCCGCTGGCGCCTCCCTTGCCCGTGGTGCCTCCCCCTGCTCTTCCGCCTTTGCCACCATTGTCCCCAGTGGACAAGGCAGTGCCTGACACGGCTCAGCAGGATCCTGACCTATCGGATGACCTTCAAGGCGATCAGGACAACAAGGACCTTCTCCACTCTATCAGAGCTTTTCATGACCGGGTACTGGACATGAGTGTCTTAGATGTTCCGGTGCCCGAGGCACCCGCTCCTGGTCTCCCTTGGAGCGTACCGGCCTGTTTCTGCAGAAGGACGTTCTGGCCTAGGTCCGAAGATTTTGGGAAAAGCCACACAGACTTTTTGTTAATAAAAAGATTGACTCGAGGTACAGGCTGCATTCTTCGGAAGAAGTGGCCTTGTCGTCTTGTCCGCCTCCCTCCTCCACAGTGGTGGCTGCAGCTACGTTGCAATCCAGACCTGCAGCATCCTCTTCCGCGATGGCTACTCGGGTCTTGGGAAAGGAGGACAAGCTCCTGGACTCCCTAGGGAGGAAAATCTTTGCCAATTCGGCCTTGCAGCTCAGGCAGGCCAATGCAGAATTGATTTTGGCGGGAGCTAACCTGAGGACGTGGAAAGGTCTGTCGGAGTTTGAGGAGCACATTCCGGTCGAGAAGTTGGAAGACTTCAGAGGTGGCCTTTCCGATGCCAGGGTCTTGGCCAAGGATCTCCTGGAGGCTGCGGCTCACCACGTAGACACCTCGGCTCGGGGCCTGAATCTTGGGGTTGATACCTCGTGGCAAGCGTGGCTGCATGCCACTAAGTTTTCGAAGGAAGTGCAAGACAAGGTACTGGACCTTCCATTCGATGGTAAGGAGCTTTTTCACTCTTCTACTGATGTAGAGCTCACCCAAACCAAGGGTAGCACTCAGACGGCTAAATCATTGTCTGTTCTGGTTAAGGCTCCTTTCAAATCCCAGAGACCGTTGTCACAAAGTCGACCTTCCTCTGGTTTTAGGGGATTCCTCGACCGCAAATCTCGCAGAGTGGATACTCCTTCGTGGAATAACTGCCGTAGACAACAGCGTACGTGGTTTTTCTCCTGCTCCTCAGCCTCCTCATCAGGTGGCACCGCCACCGATAAGCCTGCCAAATGAGGGTTTTCCGCACTCGCACGAGACCCCGGTGGGAGGCCGCACTGCGTCTCATTGGGAGGCGTGGCAGACCATCACAGAAGACAGATTGGTCTTGTCAGTCGCTCGAGCGGGCTTCCACTTGCCTTTACCCCCTACCCCACCCCTCAATCCTCCTTTTCAGCTGTCGGGCTCACCCTCCCTCAAGGCCGAGGTTCAGAAACTTCTGCACCTCAGAGCTGTGGAATCCGTTCCCCTTGGGGAGCGAGGGGAGGGCTTTTACTCCCGGCTGTTTACGGTGCCCAAACCCAACCAGGCTGGCCTGCGCACCATCCTAGACCTTTCCCAGTTCAATCTTTTCCTACCCCAAGAGAAATTCAAGATGATTACGCCCGGCCAGATTCGCTCCTCTTTGCAGATAGGCGATTGGCTCAGCGTGGTGGATCTTCAGGATGAGTACATGCATATCCTGATTTGGAATCCACACAGGAGATACCTCCGCTTCTCTTTGGGAGAGGAGCACTTCCAGTTTCGGGTGCTTCCTTTTGGCCTCCACTCGGCGCCGCGTGTCTTCACGAAGATGATGTTGGTGATTGCGGCCTATCTTCATCTCCAGGGTATCCATGTGTATCCTTATTTGGACGACTGGCTCTTACGCAGCCCTTGTCCGTTGGCAGCAGCGGGCAACCTCCAGTCTCTCCTTCAGCTCCTGTTCCATCTTGGGCTGTCGGTGTACTGGCGGAAATCCTCCATGACTGTCTCACAGGACCTGATCTTCCTGGGTTTTCGTTGGATCACGATCGACTGCCGTATCTGACCGGGGACAGAATGGCGGATCTGTTGGCCACGTGTCAGATGTTTGCGCAGTCGGAGAGCATGTCGGCCTGGTGGTTCTAGAGGCTTCTGGGCCTCATGGCCTCGTGTGTACTGGCTCTTCCTCTTGCTATGATATGATATGATATGATATGGTATTTGTAACGCGCCTATACACAAGTGTTTCAAGGCGCGACGAGGCAGGGAGGGAGGGAAACAAGGGGAAAACAGACAAACGATCCTACTAGGCCAGGTGTCATTCAGATCGCGCAAGTGCAGAGGTAAGGGGAAAAGGAGGAAGTGCAGGGGGGAGGAGGTGGGGGGGAAGTGCAGTACAAGGTAAGTAGCGTAAAAAAAAAAAAAAAAAAAAAAAAAATAAGACTGACCCAGATGGCTCTTCAGAGTTCCTGCCGTCAGGCTTTGGACCCGGATTCCAAGCGGATAATGATTCCAGATTACATGAGAGTGGACCTGGACTGGTCACAACCTGCAGGATTTTCAGGACCCAGCCCCCATGGCGACGATCACGACGGACTCCTCCCTTTTGGGGTGGGGTGCGACGTTCGATCCTCAGGTCTCGGACCTCTGGTCGCCTCAGGACAAGCTCCGGTTCGTAGTCCTGACGGCGCTGTGCCATAAACCCTTTGAGCCAATGGCTACGGTTGACCTCAAGTTCGTGTCCTGGAAAGTGTCCTTTCTGGTCGCCGTTACGTCAGCGAGTAGAGTGAGTGAGCTCCAGGCATTGTCGGTCGAGCATCCTTTCTTGGTCTTTCACAAGGACAAGGTAGTCCTTCGGGCAAACCCAGCTTTCCTACTGAAGGTAGTGACCGAATTCCATCTGAATCAGTCGATCTCCTTTCCGGTCTTTTTTCCAAACCCTGCCGCGGAGGCTGAAAGTGTTCTACACTGTCTTGACGTCCGAAGAGCTCTTAAGTTCTACCTGGACAGGACTTCCGAGCTTCGGAGTTCTTCTCAACTTTTTGTGACCTTCGGTAACCCTCAGGGCAGGCCGGCGTCGAAGGCATCTATTTCCAGATGGATTGTCGCCTGCATCACGGAGTCTTTCATCGTCCAAAAGCTGAAACCTCCTAAAGGTATCCATGCACACCTGGTGCGGGGCAAGGCAGCCGCGGTTGCTTTTCAGAAATATGTTCCCTCGGAGTGCATCGCTAAGGCAGCTACTTGGGCCTCCCCATCTGCTTTCTGTAAGCATTACTGCCTCGATATGAGCTCTAGAGCTGATGCTCAGTTTGGTCAGGCTGTGCCAAAGAACCTGTTTCAGTAAGGGGTATTTCCATCCACCCATAGTTCCTGTAAGGAGTGCTTGGGAATCTCCCACAAGTATGGAGGAAAGGGGACGGGACGTAGGAGTATTACCAGGTTACTCACCGTAGTGACCACCTTACTCCTAGTCCATAGTCGCCTTTCCTCCATACGCCTGCCCGCCGTCCCCTCTAATAAGGTTCCTTTGTCATTGCTAATGGGTCTTTGACTCTGCGATAGAAAAGGATAGATGGGCGATCTATCGCCCACCTTGGCTCCGCAGGGCGCAGCCAAGGTGGGCGGGGTTACGGCCGCATGCCAGGCCCCGCGCAGGAAAGAGAGGAGGGACACATTTTTGAAAAAAATGTGGATGCTTTTTACAAAGTGCTCCGGTCCCGTCCCACAGGACGTAGAGATGTCCCACAAGTATGGTGGAAAGGGGACTATGGAGTAGGAGTAAGGTGGTCACTACGGTGAGTAACCTGGTAATTCTGCCTCAGACGGAAAAACAATTTGCACAATGGTGGCTGCTTATTGCGTCCTAAGGTAAAAGGAGCCTTCGAACACGGCTCTGCTTCAAAGACCGTCAACTGTTTAACAACTTCCCAACAGAAACCAAGCTCCAACATACTTGTGTATGAACGCATGCGAAAGCTTAGCGGAGCACATCTCACTCGAAAAACGGAATACGAGAAAAACAATGCCTCAGTTAGATGCTAAAGTACGGCTTACTTCATGTATGCGAATTCCTAAACTCCAAACGAGCGGCGACATCCAAACAGTCGCACTTCTCGCGTTCGAGGAAATACTTTGTTTTTTCAACACTAGCTTGCCGGTCATGTGACCTAGACCACGTGGCAGACTAGCTGCTAATTTTAAAGGGGCCAAGCCTTTTTGTTGTACAGTATACCGCTGTGTCAACAGTCTATAGCGGTATCATATGGATAGTTTATTTCCAGAGGTATCACGAAACGGTACACTCTATATAAATCCATAAAGGCCTGCGAGACCCATTTTATTTTTGCTTTGCATAACAAATACATGAGAAATCGTAAATGCAAGTATATAACGTAGACTGATTCCATTATCTTAATCCGAGTGGAGTGTACTAGATCAATCCACTACCTCATAGCATCGTAATAAGGGAATTCCATGCCACAGCTGTATTCAACCCTGTGGTGGCTGTATTCAAAAAGTAAATCCATCGCTGGTCCCTTAAACTCAGAAGCTTTTCTCTATTACCCCCTATTTCAGTCGCAGGAATAGTTTGTAAAATGAACCAAAAAATTTCAGTATATTTATGTTTTTTTAATTCATAATGTGCAACTAGGGGTTTATTGGCTGCCTTGTTCTTCAAACATGATTTGTGTTCACAAATAGGTTGTTTTATACATCTTTTAGTCTTACCTACGTAGATCAAATTACACTGGCACTTTATTCCATAAATGACCCATGATGATCCGCAATTGGAAAGTGCGAAAAAACCCAGTCTTTACCGTTAAGGTCGATGGATTTCAAATTCTTTGTTAATGGACAGATTACACATCTGCCACATTTAAAATGACCAATGATCGGCGGAAGGTGCCATAAACCCGTTTGATCGGGTATCCCCTCTTTTTTCGGATATGTGTGAACTTCCAAATCTCAGACATTCTTTTGTCTCTTAAAAGCAAAGCGTAGGTTCGTAGTCAGGAGTATGTAGGATATGCCAGTTCTTTTTTATACTTCTTCTGAGTTTATTACTGATTGGACTGAACGTTGTCACACATGTCATTTTTTCTTGTTGTACCTTAGGTTCCGGATGTAAACATCTGTCTCTATTCAAGTGTTTAGCTTGCTTAAATGCAGCATGCACTATTTTTTTTTGGGGTACCCTCTTGTTTTTAGCCTCTTTCAAATCCTTTCCTTCTTTCACATAATCTGACATATCCGAACAATTTCTCCTAATACGCAGGAATTGTCCTATTGAGAGATTGTTCCCCGCAATGCCAAAAGGTGAAAACTGTTAAGTTGAAGGTGAGTGGTTGTTTTGTATAAATAGCATGTGGTAGTTCAATGAATTCAACATCTCAGTACTGTAGCACACCGTTTTATCATCCCATGTGAGGTCTGTATCCAATCCCTAGACACCCTATCTTATATTTTGCTTGGACCACACCACTTTTCCTTGATATGACCACCAACTGCTTCCAAATCGCTAAAGACTCAGCCGAACATTGAAACGTTTCCATTGGAAAGGCCAACAACCGTTCCTGAAAGGCCAGTGTGGAAACCTACTCCCGTTACCACCAGCAAACGATCCCTTCCCTTCCAGGGGATGCCTCAGTCAACTGAGTCTTATCGTCCTATGCAGTCAACAAAAAATGCACTGTTGAGTAGAGCAGGCACTAATAACTCCCAATAGCACTTGGTGAACTATAGCCGTTCTTAATTAGGTCCTATGAACAGAAATGTGTTTAGAAAAAGGGATGGTAAAACTCCCTTATACTAAATGGAAAGAGTTATAATTCTGTTAATCAAGTAGTAAGAATTCTTGTTCTCTAGTGAGACCCAGAGGTATGTTTTATGCTTGTATATAGCTTGCTTTCCACCAATTAGGCCATCTTGACAATGGGCTTTAAATAGAGATGAGACTAGAAGATATTTTGTGAAGTGCCAGTTGGTGATGCAAGGAGTTGTAAGATAAAGGCCTAGGTAGCCGTAGTGCATCCTCACATCAAATGGGCCAGTACAAATGCTCCATAACGCATCTGATTCAACAAGCCATGGTGGGTGGACACTGGACGAAGGGCTTGCTCAATGCCAGACGACCATGCATCGCCATATTACAGTCCAGGCCTGTATGTTTTTGTTTAACTTTTTAAGGCATCTTGCCACATACGATTGTGGGAGTCTCTGTAAATGCTGGGCAAGCACGGAACATGTGGGTTTTAGTACTGTGAGCTATCGCTAAAGTAACCCCTTTCAGCGAATACTAGTCTGAAAAAAATGTATTTGGCTTAGTCGTGCCATACCAGTTTCACATTCCTCATTTATTCAGTCACACTCAACAATCCTGGCAAGGAATAGGTAGTGCTGTATTCAGAAATCGAAATGTATTTGAAAGAATAATGTAACTTACTCCTACGTCCAGTCCCCTTTCTTCCATACTTTTGGGACATTCCGCCCTGTGGGACAGGACCAGAGCACTTTTTATAAAAAAAGCATCAAATTGAAAAAATGTGTCCTTCTCTTTTTACGCGGGGTACCACGCGCGGCCGTAACCTCGCCCTCCTTGGCTCCGCTGCGTGGATCGCCCTTCAGTCCTTATCTCTGTGCGGACGGGGCTGGACGCACTTGCATCACTGGGAAGACTTTTTTCTTTTCCCGTTGTCCTTCTCTCCTGCTCCGGTTCTGCGGTCGCATAGTCCTCGGTCTATGCTGGATCGTTTGGGATCTATCACTTCCTCTTGCGAACGTCATTTTGCTAGGGTGGAACCCTATTCTCTCTGTTTGGAGTGTCTGGGACCGGATCACCGCTGACACTCGTGTTTCTACTGCGACCCCCTTTCGGTCTGGGCACTTCAGTGTCGTCTTCGTTGGTGGGAGGAGATCTTCCAGAGAATTCCTCCATCGCATTTTCAACTCTTCATTGACGGCAAGAAAAGACGCCTGGTAAGTTCCTTACTTTTCAGGGCACCCCAGCCGGGGAACTCCTTTCCGGGGTCCTCCAGGTCCAGTGGGGGCTTCAAAAGTTCTGCTACCAGGGTTTCTCCTGAGGTGCCTCGCAGGCCTAATAGGCATACCAGGGTTTTCTAGAAGGATTCCCACGAGTTGCCTGCCGATACCGGATCACGATCCGAGGTTCACCAATCAGGTGCTAATAGCCAGCATAGTCGTGCTGAGGCATTGGGGACCGGAGTTCGATCTGTGTTTGGAGCTTCATACATAGACACCGGGGTGCTCCCAGAGGCCTCCGTTGAGGCTTTCTATACCGAACCACGGTTCGAGGCCCCTCTTGGGGGAGCTATAAAGACCAGACTCTGTTCCGAGGTTCCTCTTATCAAGGCTAAGGTGTGTACCAACAGAACTGAGAAGCCTGTTCAGGTCTAGTCTGTGAGGTAGATTCCTCAACTTTCCCATGCTTGCAGTGTTACAGGTTGTGTTGAGGGGGCACAGGGAGAGGACGCACACCGGAACGCCTTTGTTACCGGCTTTGCCGAGGTTCATCTTTTTGAGACTAATTCAAGGGACAGGATGTCCAGTAAACATCCAATGCCCCATAGTACCGGCTCTTCCAACGATCCTTGTGTCAAGGCTGAAGTTTCGATCAAGTCCCCTGACCAGTCTGTGGAGTCACCTGCCTCATCTCCACATGTGACGCAGATCTCCTCAGATGCGTCCAAAATGGCGGGCCTTCCCTCGTGGTCTACGGTGGCCATTTTGGATTCTTGCCTCACACCTACACTATCAACGGCGGGTGCTGGGAACCTTCTTTTTGGTGGTCAATCTTTTCCACGCAACAGTGTGAATCCGTTCTGCCCCTCTTATGTGCTCGGATGCCACTACCACATTCGGTCTCGCTTCCTCCTACATCTGCCCCATTGGTCTATGTAGACCTGGTTGGTGGCGGGCCTCTTAGCAGCCCTCCTCAATATGTTCGTGGGGTTATGCTCATCAGGAGCGGCCTCTGCCCACTCCAATGTTTGTTTGATTTATTTATAATGCGCTCCAGACCCAGGGGTACGGAAGACTTTAAGCTTGGGTTACAGGCAAGGTAAAACATACAAGGTATACAATACAGGCAGAGCATGGAAACATAAGAGATGGTTGCAAAGAATATACAAAAGGGAGTGTACAGGCAAAAGTTAATATAATATAATACAATATAATCCAATACACATGTACACAGGAGATATATATCTCTAGCTAACAAGGCAAGTGATGGGAGGGTTTTCTAGTTGAGGTTGCAGTAATCGCTGTTATGGAGACAGTTACTGGTCGAAATCTTTAAACCATTTAGTGAGGTTTTGCCTAAATTTGATGTAGGTTTGGTCAGCTCGTAAAGGATGGCGGAGGGAGTTCCAAAGCAGTGCTGCCTTAACTGAGAAGCTACTGCCACCGAGTTTGGAGAGTTTGAATCTAGGCACGTATAGGCAGTTGGTATTAGGTGTTCTAATAGGCCTACACGAGGATTTTCTGTTGATTCTCTCGGTAAGGTATTGAGGCGCCGTATTATTTAAGCATTTGTATGTAAGGGAGGCCGTTTTCAACTGAATTCTATCGTTGGTTGATAGCCAGTTATATTGTCTTCTCTTGAGATGTGTTCTTTTTTAGAAATGCTTAAGGCGGCTCTAAGGGCGTTATTCTAGAGTGTTTGTATTTTCTTAATGATATATTTGTTGGCGCCAATGTAGAGGGAGTTGCAATACTCCAGTTTGGATTGGATTAATGCTCTGGCCAGAATGATACAGCTATTCATAGACAAGAAGGGTTTACCCGCTCTGATTAGTTTGCATGTATATGCAGTGGCAGAGGCCATTGAGTTTACTTGTTTGGTAAATGTGAGTGTGGTGTCGAGGTAAAAACCTAGTGTTTTTACCTCTTTGGCAACTTTGATGATGTTGCAGTCACTGTTGAAAGACGAGTAATCTAGGCTGAGTGTTTTGAGGCTGGAAGTGGTGCCCAGGATAATGAGCTTGGTTTTATCATCATTCAGGTATTGGTCATCCATGCCTGAATGATGATGTAAACTCTGTTCACCGGGTCCGAATCCCTGTCATGATCACCTGAAAGTGGTAGGAGAATCTGAGTATCATCTGCATAATTAGTGTAGGTGATATCAAGGTGGCCCAGATCATCGGAAAGGGGCTTGGGGAATGTTATTAAGTGTCGGAGAGACACATGAGCCCTGGGGCACTCCACAGGTGATAGGGATGGGATCAGCAGCGTCTGATGGAGAAAAGACTCATCATCCGATCACTGAGGAAAGATTGTATCCATACTATGACCTCCTTGGAGAAGTGTGCTGCTGAGTCCAAGTGGTTACACAAGACCTTGTGATCCACCAGATCAAAAGCAGCTGAGAGGTGGAGGAGGCTGCTTTTCCATTGTCCCCGAGCGCATCAATTTGAAGATCTATAATTGCATCTAATGCCTAAGGTCTCAGCAGAGGATGCCTTTTTTTGGGAAATTTCATAGTCTCATGAACTCTGATCCCATGAGGGAGTACTTTAAAGGACTCTTTAGGGAAACCTGCCCTCACGCACCGCATTCTGTCCCGACAGTTCTGGTGATGGCACCTGCCGCCCCGGCAGCGGCACCGCCTCTGCCTCCCGGCCCACCTCCAGCTCTTCTGCCTCTGCCTTCCTTGTCTCCGGTTCACAAGATTCCAGCAGAGCGAGACGTCATTTTGACGCCGGTTGCATCGCAGCCGATAGATCCGGATGCACTAGACGACCCTCAGGCAGATCAGAATAGTGAGGACCAGCCCTGCTCTGTTCGAGCATTCCACGACCGGGTGCTGGACATGTCAGTCCTTAACATACCAGTACTTGAGGCCGCTGCTCCGCAGGAAGGGGTGCTTTTGGGGGTGATAACCTTGTCTCCACAAGAACACAACAGCCTGTTCCTTCAGAGGGACGTCCTGGCTGAGGCCCACATGGTCTGGGATAAAACCCCAAACTGGGCCGCACACCTCTGAGAAAGTAGCCTTGGTGTCATGCCTGCTCCCGTTCTCGACGGTGGTAGCGGCCGCCACTCTGCAATCCAAGCTGGCCTCTGCGACATCCGCAGCGGCGGCTCAAGTTCTGGCCAAGGATTTTTACCAACTCAGTGTTGCAATTGCGTCAGGCTAACGCAGAGCTTATTTTGGCGGCTGCAAATATGAAACTGGAGGGATTTAGCTGACTCCCAGGAATTCATTCCTGTTGACAGGCTGGAAGACTTTAAAGGCGGTTTATCAGATGCCAGGGTGTTGGCACAGGATATGCTGGAGGCTGCTGCGCACCATGTCGACACCTCAGCTCGAGGCCTCATACTGGGGGTGGACACCTCTCGTCAGGCTTGGCTTCCTGCAACAAAGTTTTCGAAGGAGGTCCTAGATAAAGTTCTGGACCTGCCTTTTGACTGCAACGGATGACGAGCTTACAAAGACTAAGGCGAGCACGCAAACTGCCAAGTCTGTCGTGTTAGTGAAAGCCCCAGTCAACGCTCAGAGATCTGGATCCCAGTCTCGGTACTCCTTAGGCTTCAGAGGGTTCCAGGACCGCAGGTCTCGTAGGACTGATCCGCCGAGAGGTAACTCCCGTCGGAAACCGCAACGAGGTTGGTTTCTCTCTCGGCCTTCAGCCTCCACTTCAGGGACAGGTAGTCTTTCTTGACACTCTCTTTAATCACTTAGTAGTATGAATATGAAGGATACTGTAGCAGAGAATACTTTAGGTAATTCAAGGAAATGCAATAATGGGAAAGAATGCAACACAGAAATAAACCTTGATATGATTTCAATCAAAAGATAATATGGTCACTTTTTCCCCTGTGACTACTCACTCTCCCCACTATGCAGTATGAAGAGATGGGAAGGAGGGTACACAGGTTTCAAGAATACAATCAGTAATGCAGTTCAATTCCAGTCCCCCCCCCAGCAAGCTTAGAGAAAACAGGTATGATTTTAAAACACAGGTCAAAATGCTTTTGAATGTAATTGCAAAGGATGGGAAAATATACTAAAATGCTTTTAATTCACTAAGGGATATTCAGGATAAGTTAGTTACTTTGGATTAGTTCAGGTCAAGACTAGCAATGATTTTTAAGTGATTACCAGGTTGAAAACTAATCTAAGCAGTTGAAAGCAAGAAGCAGCTATTTTAACATGTGGTGAAATTGAGCTAAATTGCAATTCGCAGCACTTTTTCCGCGTGCGTAAATCGCGATTAAGGAAAAACTATAATGAATTGGAATGTCGTTTTGGCTTTAAAATTAGTTACATTTTGCTTCTAAGACGCGTGGTTCAAAAGATACAGATGTTTTTGTGAAGGTAGATTTTCAGAAATAAAGTCAAGATTTCAGAATGACAGAAGGCGCTTTACAGATTTGGAATCAACAGGATGAACACAGGATTCTATAATGCAGTTCTGGATAGGTTGAAATGAATGGAAGAGGATTACTTTAAACTAAGAGATTGGTTCTGTACAGTTCTATACTAGATACTCGCTCCTAGTTTTGGAATGGAATGGAAATGGGCCTCGTCACCGATCTGGTCAGGTTTGGACTTAATTCGCCACCAGACGGTCTCAGGCACTGGTTCTGCTCACAGCACGGCCTCTGGTCGAGGTCAGACTGTTCTGGATACAGCACTGCTCTCTGGATCTGGGTTCTAGCACAGGGTTCTTGGCTAGAACAGCAAAATAGCTCAGCCCGGCTGAGTTCTGAGGCCTGCTGAGAAGGATTCAGCTTGTGAATTAGGCCTTTGCTTCAAAGTTCTGGATTCTGGAGTTTGGTTCTAGGGTTCTGGCCTCTGGATCTATCTGGAGTCTGGAGTCTTCCGGCAGAGTGCTTCGCAAGGAATCGGTTGAAGAGTGGAAAGAGTGTGTCCTTGCCTGTCCTAAGCAGTCTCTTTTTATGTGTTTTCAAAGTGGGTGGGAAGGCTGATTATACATGCCCAACCCCCTAAGGATTTGATAGGTTAGAGGATTCCCTGTGACCTGACTGGAGAAAGGATTAGCGTGTCAGAATGAGTCAGAGTGATGCAGTGTTTTACAATCTAGTGAAGAAACTCCCCTTTTGCTTTTACTTAGAAAATCAATTTTTCCCAAAAACATATTTCCCAGATACACAAGTAGTTGAGAATGCACATACACCTCACAGATGAATCAAGGCAGGTCTCTGTTCAAGCCCCGTGTTCCTACGAGCTTGGGTTCAGAAATGATGACTTATGATTTATTTTCATTTTTGGTGAATTTCCCAATATTGGTTCTGCACCAAATTTTACACAGACATACACACCCTCTCTGAGCATATTACTGTAAGTTTTTATGTTTCTAGCATAAACACTGTATCTACGATATTAATAAATCCTGGAGTTTGGTCTCAGAACATCACACAGCGTCCAGCTTAGTCTTGAACTGTGAGCGAATTTGCCATTTTAAGAATCTCTCAAAGTTTGACGCAATTTTATAAAACATACATTTGCTTTATATATATATGTATATATGTATATATGTATATATGTATATATGTATATATATGTATATATGTATATATGTATATATATGTATATATGTATATATGTATATATGTATATATGTATATATATGTATATATGTATATGTATATATATGTATATATGTATATATATATGTATGTATGTATGTATATATATATATGTATGTATATGTATATACACACACACACACACACACGTACCCCCCCCCCCCCCACTCCCAGAAGCTTGGCCCTGACTCAGAGGTCACATGTCTTGTTTCCTGCTAGGAGTTGTTCACCCAAATCAGCATATTCTATTCAGCTGAAAGAATCAATTGTCTTGTTTCCAGGCAGCAGAACATCAGTCCAGGGTGCCACTCCCCAGTTCCTTTTCACACCAACATGTCAATCTCTTGGCTTGGGGCATGGGATGTCTCCTTTGTCTAGGGATAAGGTGTGAAGGGTTCCCAGTGTGGGAAACTTCTTATCTCTGCAACCAATGTCTACAATTTGTCTTTTCTTAATATATAACCCACATTTTTAATACATACATTAAACAATTGCTTCCTTCAAGTCATTTCAGAATATAGTTTTAAATTGTCTCTACCCCTTAGGCTTCTGATAGCCAGTATTCCTTGGCATAGTTTGGGGTTCCATGTTTAACTTTTACAAAGAAATGGTCTAAAACGCCGGCTTCTGGTAGTGGTGAGCAACGGTACTGCACCCATTTTTTGACAGCTGTCTTTACATCAATATCTTTGAAAAGGGGATTTTACTTAATAGCATACGATTCTTGCTGACATTGTATTGATGTGGATTCTTGCAGTAGATTAATGTGGAACACCCAACAAGAGGTTGGATCTTTTAGGTGATTTTTTGAGCCATGATTTTAGCAATTTTTGACAATCAAGAAAACAGATTTTTGAACAGCTCTGTATTCCTTTGCACGGATTTTGCTGTGTGTGCAGCCAAAGGATGGGGTATGGCAATGATCTCCTGTTTTAACACTGACGGAGGCAAAAGTAGATGGCAGCCTATTTTTCAGATTTTTACTGTGCATTTTTTTGGATGGTTTTGAGCGAGCAGCATGCTTTCCAGTAGTCATTCTGATGTTTCTGCTGCCAGCAATGCACAGCACTGTTGCAGGGCTCGGATGAGTGGGTTAATACATCCCGCATTCCCTATGGTATATTTGATTAATTGTAGGACCCCCTCTCCCCGACCATAAAGGTCGCAGGACCACCATAAATGTAGATATTTGACTCTTGGCAAGTAGGAAATTGTGTGCTGTGTGTATGTATAGAATTGAAATGGCGAGTGACTTTATGACTGGCAAGTAGCTTGCAACTTGAATTTCTGCACCCTATTTCATAGCGTATAACTTGACTGGTGTCAGATACCCTCACCTGTCCTCCTGCTGCAGTCCAAACACCTATTTTCTTGTAACGCTTAGATTCGCCCTCAGGAGAATAAATCGCAGAGGTGTAAACAGTTCTTTTCCAATTTGTGAAACGCCCTGTTTTGGTGCCTGGAGAGTCCCGATTTTGAAAGGGGAGGTGGTAAGATTTTCCAAAACCGACTAGTTCACCAGAGGGCAGTCTGTTTTATCTTGGCAACCATGTAACGACCCACATATTCCATGGCTTGACATTGTTTACTTGCCCTTTTCCTTGTTCTTTACCCCCCCCCCCCCAAAAAAAACAGGTGATGGCTGGAAGGTTTAGAATGAATCTTGACCTCTGGCATTGCTCAGGGCAACCTTCCAGACCATCATTTCTCGCCTGCCAAGCCATTACAGAAGGGGAAATACCATATGCAAAGTAGGCTTACCCTCATCCCAAAAGGGGCAGTCCAGCCCAAATTTCTTGGTCACATCCCTTCTGCACGAGACCCTAGAGATGTTTCAGCCTTGTTGGGCCTCATCAGTGAGGTGTAGCTTGGGTCTCGAGGCCCAGCAGTTCGGGCTGGGCTGCTACCATTGGTGGCAGTACCTGACTGATTTGCATATGACTGGACCCCTTTTGCAATGGCACAGACGGGCTAAAAAACGGTGGTGTGGAAGTTTGCCCAGAGCAATGCTAGTGGTTCAGATTCATTCAAAACCTTTCACCCATCACTTTTGTAGTTGCCATTACCCCAGAAATCATAGTGTTGCAGCTATGTAATGCCCCCGGAGTTCAGGCCCTCTGATGACCCCCTTGTCCCAGTCACTTAGTACCACCTCTTTTGTGAGCGCGCGTCTATTTCCTCTCCAAACGTTACCATCTATTTTTTTCAATTTTACTCCATCTTGTGGGCAGTTGTATGGGGAGGGTTTTAAAGAAATGAGTTTAAGTAGGTGGTTTTAGCATGAAACCTAATTTCCTCCATTTACTGAAATCATATTTGATAGTTGAATGGCTTGGAGTAGCTGCCCATATAGAGTTCTTTTCCCATGGTAGGAATATGAACACATTCAGCATTTTACACCAGATTTGACCCATGTGTTATCACGTAGACCAGCGAAAGAGGTTTGAAATATTTCCACGACCCATCAAGTGCAAACTAAATAGATATTTTGTTTTGAAATAGCTTTCTGCAGTTTTCAGGTTGTAAGAGAAATTATTGTGAAGGGCTAATATTGAAGAGACTGTCTGAGAAAGATATTCTTCCTGGCAACATTTAAAATATTCTACGCTCTGTGCTGCCTCATCCTTTGTGCTGGGGGCTCTATTGTAATGCTAAACAAACGAGGGAGCTGGGGTAGACTGCAGAACACACCCATCTCTTGGGTATTGCCTTTGAAAAACTACCGTTCATCCTCCATTCTTGTGATTAGATTACCTTAGCATGCCTGCACCCCTTGTAGGAAATTATCTCGAAATTGATGGATGGAGGCATGGGGGAATGGAAGTTGCAAGCTACTAAACTGACACATAAAAGTTGCTTGTCACCTCAATTCTGTTCACAAGATAGCACAGTTTCTTACATGGCAAGAGTCAAATAGAACTAGCTAGTGAACATTTTGCAGCCTAGAATTGATAATACCCCAAGGTTCGTAATATAAATGTCCACCCTATCCAAAACCTTTTTGGCATCTATTGGAAGTGTGGTGGCTGACATTCCGAACCATGTCACTTTATCCAAGAGGTCAGGTAAGTTTTCTTATATTAAGTGTCTGGTGATTAGCAACACTTCTTATTCATTCAGACTAAGTCAGAAGATGAATGACCAATTCAATAGTGCTGTAGGTCTGTTGTCTACAGAGCTCTGGGCTTTTCCCCGATTTCGGTAATCTCCTATGAGTGGCTTCTTGCATTGAACTTGTAACCACTTGTGACTGAAAAGGAATTGAACAACTCTGTAAGGGGGGAAACTCGTTTTTTAGTAAAAACATTTAGATGAGAAACTGTCCATAGCTGGCGCCTTGTTAATCTTTGAGGATACTACCTTAATTACTTGTTACTTTGCTATAGGTACGTATAATGGAACTTTTGGTCCCTAGTAAAGCGTGATGTAACATTTCTTTAAGATTTCTTCTTGTTTGTTACTCCACAAACTAGCTCCTCCTTGAGAATCCGTAAAAGCAGGAATGTAGGTTTGTTGTGTTCTAGCTTTAACATATATGGCAGCATTTTGCCTGTTCTATTCCCCTGCTCCTAGTAAACCAGTATTACATAACAAATACTGTATTCTGTCTTGTCGGCCTGCAATGTAGAAATGTTCTTCAAACCCTCTGACATTTTCCCTATAGGCTAGGCTGGAGCCGGATTTTCGCTTTCATAAATCTCACAGCTTGTTACTTATTCTGGGGTGTTTGCAAATTTTCTCTAAATTAGATGCAACTGCTATTAAGTCTCTCCCGAACCTCCATCCCCCCCCCCCCCGGGTTGATGCTTAATGCTTAAAGCATCACAGGTATTGCTTTGAGGCATAGTACGGCAAAGCATTAAAAATCTGTGCAGATGCTTCTTCCTTGACCACCGTATCCTTCAATCCACATTGTTGCATTGACCAGCGCGGGATAAACCTTGTGCGCTTACGTTGCATGACAAGTATCAGGCAGTCTGACCTTGTGTTAATCAGCATCTCCACATTTCCTATTTGCGGTCGGAGAGTTGCGCTTTTTAAAATCTATACTAGTATATCCAGAGAATGGGAGAAAAGTGTAGATTCTAATCCTTGAATTGTGATATCTCAAAGCGGCACTCCAGCCTATATCGGACATTTCCCTTTTTGACATTTGACCAATGTACCTTCTTCTGTTTCTTCCCATAAACTACGACCAGACGTGAGCTTTAGACCTAGTGCCTGCAATGGAGATCTTGAGACCTAGATTAAATATTAACCCAAGAGAACTTGTAGGTTATGTAAAATGAATGTATGCCAAGAACCAATTAAACATTTGCTTACTGCGTGCCAATCTACACTGAACACCACGAGTTTCTCAATGTGCGTACATAACTACACTGAATTTTCTGCAGAAGTTCTTTGTGCACGTATGAAGGAATGTCGACGGATCTCATTGATTTTGAACTTTGGCTAGATTTGGACTGTTTTGAACCAACACACAATGGAAAAACTAGCTACAACTAAATTGAGTTGCTCATGTTGAAGAGCAAGTTTAAGGGAGAAAATAGCTTTGCTTTGAAAAACATTGTGAGGTTCCAAAATCCACTGAATCATGAATTAGTGCATAGAAATTCTTACAGTGGTGGCGACCATTCCCTGCCTCCCAACGTGGTATGTGTGCTTTTAAGAGCAGGTTGGCTGCTGAGCTGTAAACACAAGGCGAGCCATTGTTCTAGTGAACAGCCTTCTGTTGATATAAAACACTTGTGTGGATTGTGACTTGTGTTTACAGTATCTTCAAACTCAAGTCTCCTCCTGCACCACTTTACAAGGCACTGTGGGAAGGGTTTTTCCGGGCACTTATTTTAAATCCTCCATAACACTGATGGTGTTTGGTAAACATGTGCCAATCCCAAGGATGTCATCTGCACCACACTGAAGATCCCAGTGAGGGTGAAGCGCATATGCAGCTGGCGTATGCTTCATCATAATCAGTTTAAGGAGGATAAAGCTACCTAAAACACAGCACTGCCCTTCAAGCCAATGACGTTTGTCCCATGGAGCAAGCATGTCTGATCTTCTGAACTGGAGGGGGATTTTCAGGGGTGGCTGCTAGTTGGCTCTGTGACATATCTAGCTTCTTACTGCCATAATAAGGTATGGGGCATCGTTACGTGGTTGGTGGTATCTCTGCAGTAAATCTTGCCAGATACCACCAAAAGGAATTGCCGTTGGATTACAAGTGGTGGTAGGCGGTGTAATCCCCATTTATAGGACCCCATTGGGGATTCTTGGCAGAAAAGGTGAAGTGAAGAAGTTACCTCCAGCATCAAGCTGGAGGTAGAGCCTCCACTTTTGCTCCAAAAATCGGCGGCATAACCACTAGGTAATTCTACCAAACTTGTGGTCTGGCGGTGTGGGAAAAAAGGAGGTAATGGAATTACCTTTTCCCGCACAGCCAAACTGTAATGAGGCCCAAAGTGTTTTCCCCATGCATTTTTGTTTTTCATGACTCACCATAATATTGATGGTGTTTGTAATATGAAGGATAAGTGTATGATGGTTGTAGAAAATCAAAGAAGGGTGAGTAGATCGGGATCTCATCCAACAGGATACATACTCTGATGATCCTTAGCTGTGGGAAAGCAAAGTCATGTGAATGCTTTTTTGCTGTGTCCATCTCGGAAGTCTGACTAGATGCCCACACTCTCCACATCCGTGTCTTTCGGTTGCAAAACCTTTTTCTTTCTAGACGAAAGAGAAGGACTTTTAGGGACATGCTCCTTAACGTTTGTTCCTTTTCACAGGCATTCTAAATGCGGGTTCTTCTCTGTAGGCATGGAGTGCCACGGTAGAGCAAAGTACCTTTCGGCTTGAGTATAAGTGGTAGAACTGGTTTCAGCAGAGATGTAGAGGTGGTGAGGGGCTTTGGGTGCAGCATGGACAGGCAGGTCACTTTGTTGGAAGCTGGTCTTTAGCGCTGCAGTAGTGTCAATTTGTGATTTGAATTTTTGCTTTTTTTGGAGGGTGTTTTTGGGTGGAGAAGGGCTGGAGGTTTTGTCGGGAAGTGGAAGACGGGGCTGTTAGCCAGCACAGATTCCAGATGTGTTGCTGAAGTATGCAGACCTCTTGTCTGAGCGTGTAATGGTTCCGTTCTGTTGTCCAGATGTTACCGGAATGGTAGCCCAGTGACCCTCGGTGAGAGGTGCCATGTGTGGGTGGCCTTCAACCGATTTGAAGTCCAGAGGTGCTTCTGCTGAGAACATGGCTACTCTTCTGCACCTTCCTCTGTTTCCTAAACCTTACACTTGATGTTGAAAACCGCCCTCCTTTCAATGTGGCTGGGCCTTTGCCGTTGTGACCCAGCAACCCCCATTTACCAACACCACTTAATTTGGCATTTCCTTTTTTTGTAGAGGCCCACATATCGGCTTGTGACCATCGCCAAGCTCATATCCACATTGAGCCGCTTGTTGATCATACTTCCAGATTGGCTGATCAAGTAATGGGCCCCTTGGACCCTCATCGGAGGGGAGGTGGGAGAGGGAGGTCCTATTATCTCAGGATGAAAGTTACACGTGGGTGCCATTTCTTATATGGTCCTTGCATCGTGTCATTGTGGTGCAAGGTTCCTACTCAAGTGATTTTCTTCAATCTATCTATGTGGCAGGTGGTGGTGTTCCCATGCTGTGACCACCAGTGGCCGGCTTATAGGATAACCACTGTATGGGCCAGTGCAGTGATCTCAGTAGATAATGGGTGGTACACCTAGAGGATTCACTAGCTGATTACCAATAATATGTAGGATTGAATGTAATGCCACCCTTCCTAGAAACTAGCAACCTTTCGGGATCCTGGTATCTAGGTCTGACACACACCACCTATACTTCGGGCATGACATTGACAATGTCAATCTACAGTCGCTGCGCTGTCCCTTGACGTCACCACGCCAATGCCAAACCTATCCAAATTACACTTGCTATGATAAACCTGGTTTACTTTCCCTTCTCCCATGTGCCTTAACCAAGTCTCTTTTCTTGTGTCTCCTTCAGGGATTTCCTCCCCCGAGGGTCCGGAATTGTCACGAGGCGCCCCCTCATCCTTCAGTTAATCTTCTCCAAGACTGGTAAGTCATCGTGCTTATAGCGATTTTGCATACAAAATAGGGCAACATTTTGCATTTTTAAATGTCTGTAGTGATGCTAAAAAAGTTGCAAAATGGAATAAACCTGTCCATGTCAATTGGTGGCATTCTGTGTCAACCGCAAGAGTTGCCCAAAGACTCTCACATCGTTCTATATGAAGGAACTCCCTTTGTGAATGCTTTTCATTTTGATGGCACTATAAGGACATTAGAAAGAGAATGCTTTAAGCTCCTGATCTATCTACTACTATTTTACTTAATCATAAATGCTGCAAAATGTACATATTTGTGCTGCAATATTTCATTTTTCTTGCGCTGAACGTCAAAATCAATGTAGCAATATCGTAGGAGCCTGGTAAGTGGTATGAGTATGGGGGAGCTCTTAATCCCTCACCCTCCTCCCAATATATTCGCGACCCCCCTCTGCCCCGCACCACTTATTTCTCATCCTTACGGAGGAACGCATTAATCGGAGTGGCTGAGGTAATGGAAACAAGGGAATTGATGACCGCGCATTCCATCAGGTTATTCCAACTTGGATCTCATTCCGGAAACGGAGTGCAAATAAACTCCACCTTTTTGTGCTGTGACGTTTTGGAGTATGGCAGTAGGTTTAGGTTTCAGTGCTTGCACACAGTGGTTCGGACCAGCACCTATCCTGCAGAATAAAGACTCTGGGGCCTCCTCCTCTTCTGCTGAGTTACAGGACCCGAGGGAGCGGTCAGTAACCATGGAAATGGAAGCCTTGCAATGACTGATGTGCACTATCAGTTCTGCATATCCTACTCCATCCAAATCATTGGCCAACATGCTTCTAGAATTAAACGCACTATTTCACAAAAACCTTCTGGCAATCTGCCTAGTAGTGCAACCAACACAATTTATTCCAGTGTTAGCATTATGCAGCCCAACCTAATATTATTCATATAGAATCCAATTTCGGACAAATGGGTAATTCTTTTGCAAATCATCCTTTGTGTTTAAACACGCAGTTCCCCATGAACCGCATTATTGTGCAGTTAGTCATGACAAATTCCGCACCATGGGGCTTTGCGGTGTCTAACCAAGAGTGATTATTGAAGGCTATTATTCTTGTGGTTTTAGGAAAGTTTTTTTGTTAATGCAGTCGATGACCATTTTGAAAGGATCTGCACCATTTGTTAACTGAATTAGGAGTAAAATAATATAGTGCTGATATTTTTTGTTAAATATCACATTAACAGTACACCAAGTGCATTTAGACCATTTTGGCAACGTGGCCAATATGCATGACATAGATGTCCTCTAAACATGCACAGGTAAGACATTAAATGTAATTGTTCTCGCTGCTTCAGAATTGGGCCTACAAAACGTCCTTCTATTTACTCTTCCCTCAGTTTATCATCCTTTCCATACGTTCTCGAAGTAACTTTCCCTTTCTCTCCCTCTTGTGCTTTCCTCCTTTCCCTCCCTTGAACTTAGTATATGCCCTCCCCTTCCTGCACCAAAACTCTCTTCTCACACACATATACTCATTCAATTCTAAACTCCCTTACCCATTCGCTTTGGCTGTAGCTTCTCCAAACTCTTCCCTCCCCCACCTCTACCTCACTGTCCAACCCTCTTCTGCCTCCATCATCCGCTGCCTCTTATCCTCTACCATTTCCTTTGCTCTGGATTACATCTTTCTTTACCCCTTCTGCTTGTCTCCTCACTTCCTACTTGCTTCCTAACCTCTGCTACCTTCTCCATGTACCTCCCCTCCCCCCTGTTTTTAATGTGGACGGTGAGTGCATTCTAGTGTTGGAAAGAGCAGAGCAGGTGGGGTCTGAAAAGGTTGCATAGTTGTGGGATCTAATCCGGTAGATGTATGGGAGGGTTGCATCCCATGGATGGGTTCAGATACCACAAGAATGAACATATTGTGACGTGCTGCTCATGCTGATGCCTGGGTGGAGTCCAGGAGAATAAGAGGGTAGAGGTAGTTACCTCACCAGGATGCTGGAGCAGTAGTCCAGCCTGCTCAGGTCAAGTGTGGAGATCAAGGTAGCATAATAAACTGCCAGTCTACTGTGATTTAGCTGACTGGACATATAATGGACTTGCTTAAAAGTGAAACAGGAGTACAATAGGATTGTGTAATTTTTCAACGTGGTTATACCAAAAATGTGCAACAGTAAAATGGCATTATGCCTGAATTGTTCATACTGATATTGTGTATATACCTGAAGTATACTGTATTGTATTTATTGAAATTAAGGCGAAAGCAGGCTAAATAAACCATGAAACTGCGATTCAAAAGGGTGCAATGACGAGTCAAAACGGAGGCACGAGAATCCTCCATTAAGTATTCGAGAAAAGGGACAGAAGGTAATCTTTCAAATGGGTCCGAAAAACATGAAGACAAGTGGAGGAGTGCATATAAAGGGGGTACGCCTTGCTGTGTTTGGGGCCAATAAAGAGAGAGGGGGGAAGTGGAACAGTGAGAAAGGGGGTTTATTGGACTTCAACAAGGGTGAATAAACGCCTATCTAATCCTAAATATACAATTGGGAGCAAGCTACGACCATAATGCAGTCCTATTGGAGTCTCGCCAAAAGGGGCCTAGCCTATACTAAAAAAAAATTGCCAATCCTTGCCTCCAACTATAAATAGTGTGGGGCAGTGTTCATGAAAAAGAAGGAAGTGTTCACAAAAATTATATCTCAGGATGTTCAGGCCGTTGGCCTCCCTTCCCCACATTTTCAGTATGGGACAAGGCGGTTCACTCGAGCATAGCACACTGTCAGGCTTCTTCGGCATGAGTATACAGTTCCATTACCAGCATTAGGGCCTTCTGTGCCCAAGTCTCTTAAGTTATCCAGGTCTCTTGATTCAGAGGGCCTGATGTACCAAAACAAACAAAGTTGCTTTCCTCTCCCAAGTACTCAAGTCAGGTGATTCACTCTTCACCCTGGATCCCCCTCAGTCGGGCTCGGATCCCTTCTTATACCACAATCCTTACTTTGGATCCCCCCTCTTCCAGACTCATATCCCCTTCTACAGTGTTCAGAGAATATTCATTCTCGGGTAACTCATGGTTCACCCCAGATCCCCCTCAGCCAAGCTCAGATCCTTCCTCTTACACAATTAGTCTCCCTCAGCCGGGCTCGGACGAATTTCATTTCGTATTAGCTATTGAAATCCTTTGAATGTGCACAGGGTTTAGCTTGACCCATTGCAGGACCACTTTGATTTCACAATTTACTTTTGCCACCTCTCAGTTGGATGCCTAACCGAGAAATTCGAATTAGTACCTATGTGGTGCTGGACCACTCAGTGTATGGTATCTATCTTGGCTTCAAATTTTCAGTCACTCCTTTTGATGATCAGTCATATTTACGTCGCTCATCACATACGCTTCACACACTAGTTTCTTCCTCTTCAGATTTCTCCATAAAATGATGCAGCTTGCAACCTTGGTTCCAAAACAGACCGGTCTGCTATCAGTCTGCCGGACTCACCTGCTGTGCTGATTTTATTGGCGCTGCTTTGTTGTAGGAGCCAAGGACAGTACCACAGCAGCAAACGCTCCTCCCTGCCTTGTTTATCGTTGTGGGCGAGCGCTGGGTACCTTTGACACAAAATGCATGTTTCTTCAGTTTTGATTCCAGGTCTAATGTTTCTTATTCACAAAGGCTCGCACATGTAGGGTTTTTGCTCCGAAGCGGTCAAAGGAACTTCCTCCTTGCAACCCTCTCTGGTCTTGCCGTCTTTCTCCTTGTATTAAGCTGCCATCTTGGAAATGGTTGCTCCTCGTGTGCTTTGTCTTGCTCAGAGTGTGCTTTCGTGCTTTGCCTTTTATCCATGTGGGGAAGTGTGATGGAAGTCGGGTGTGTGTAATGTGTTGTGTTGGGACTTGTCCCATATATGGCTCGGTTGTTAGTCTGTTTTCTCTCACAGTGAGCTGTCCTTGAGAAAGTGTTTGTGTTGGGTAAGGGGGCGGGGACGGGGGGGGGTTGAGATCCAAAGTATCCTACCTGGTAGAATGGGGAAAAGGTGTTACAGGGAAGGGGATACAGCGTCTCACCATCCAGTGTCCCACTCCCCGAAGACCCCTCATCCAGGTGATCCTCCCGCACTGGTCCACCCCCAGGAACTGGATCCAATAGTGATGGCCGGGTCCTGGCCACCTGGGTGACTGATCCCCAGGGACTAGTGGGTGAGACTCCTTTTGGCTTCTCACACACTGTAGAATGTACTGGGGTACCCGTTTGGACTTGTCCTTTACCAAACGGTGTATATAGTAGAACTGTGCAAAAAGACGTTGCTAGTTTTATCAAACAGACTATAGTATGGTAGTAAAAATTGGATTCTGTTGTGACTGGCAACCTCAGAATGTACTGGGAAGATGTAAACTGGGAGTCTACTGGAGTTGTGCAAGTGAAATATACGGAGGATGCCAAATTCAGTTTACAGCAATCTGTCAGGGGTTGCACAGGCTAACCAGGTATGTTTGAGGTGGTTGTGCTGACAAGCACATACAACAGGTGACTAAACAAGAAAGAAAAATAAACAAGGTAATTCTGAAAAACGGAACACAAACCTTGATGGTGAACAAGAAGGGATGGGACCCATGCACTGGACAAACATTGAGGAATCCCACTCTGGGTGTTTATGCAGGTTGGACTACAGACTACCCACAGATAAGCGAAGCTCAATGCCTCTGTGCAAGTTACTTTCACAGGCATCACAACCTGCAAGCCCATAAAAGGGTGCAGCAAGAGTGGCTTCTGTGTCTGGACCCTAGGGTACAAAGAAGGAGTGTACTTACACAAGACAAGCTGGTATGTGTCCAGTCGGTACCTACAGTGCATGCCCTCTGAGGGAACAGAATGCCACACACTGTTACATTAAATTCATGATAGATTAAAGTAAAAAGAGACAAAGGAACGGGCAGAGATTGGCTACTGGGGGGGGGGAAGGAATAACAGTAGCACAGGTGAGGACAAGAATGGTAATGGAAATATCTAGGGAAGAATAGGCAGTCGCAATAAGCTAGATTCAGGACAGAGACCAGGAATGAAAGAGGAAAGTAGAAAAGAATCCCAGTGCAATGGTACAGGAGACTGGAACTGCAGACTAAAAACCAAGGACCTGAATAAAGCACCAGTGGACTGAACTATAGACCAGGAACAAAAAAACTCAGGATTGAAACTCTAGACTAGAAAAACAGGATTGAACAGCAGACTGGTGACATGGAATTCAAGGAAATGTAAATCTGGACTGGAATAACAAGGGCAGGACTGCAGACGGTTTGCAAGGAAACTCGGGACTGGAAACTGAAGCCAGGTAACACGGACTATGAGCATAGAACAAGGATGTGCAGGCAGGGAACAAGATAATAGGTGGGAGAGAGCAAGGGCCTGCAGACAGGGAACAGAAGACTGCAAGCAGGGGAGGAGGGATGCTGTGCAGGATGCGCAGGGAAGAGTAGTCAGAGTAGCAGGGCTGCAAGGCAGGGAGCACAGGGTACTGGAGTGGGAGCCGACAGGCCTCCAGATAAGGCCAATAGCAGGCCTTTTTACGCATGAAAATATTGTAAATAAGACAGCTTTATTATTTTCCGGTGTACATTTACGCGCATGTCTAGAGCACAGGGCATTTCAAAGGTTGGGTTGCTTGACAAAAACCAGAATGCTTCCTTTGATGTTTATCTACATGTATATAATTGTAAGCCATGGAGAAAAGGCTAGGAAACTAATTTATTTCTCAGATGCTTTTCAAAAACAGAAACTGCTCACTGTGATGAAAAGAATAGTTTATTTCCATTCAGCTTCTGCTGTTTTGTGTGTAGATGCCCATGGAGCAATCGGAAGAACTGTGCATATTTATTTCTCCACCATTTTAGGATTGTATAATTAATAAGATGGAAAGCTAAGATGCAATTGAAGATTCTTTTTTTGTAACAAATTATGCTGTTTTTCTTCCCAGTGCAAGAAAACCAGTATTGCACAATTGTATTTTTCAGAGTCCCTATGCTGTGTGCATAATCATGTGGAGGCAGATCATTTTTACACTTCTAATTTAATGTGCACTCTAATTATTAAAAATAGTGAGTATGCGCAGTCTAGTTTACATCCATTCAAAATTGAATGTGGCATTCATGATCTGTATGAGTGTTATTGTGGTAACCCTCTCGATGTTTCAAATCATGTGGTCGTAGAGTATGAGACTGCACATAAAGGGGAGATAAAGCGGGGTTAGCAGTAGGCATCAGTATGCTAAACGGATGTGAATTCTCCAGGTACCATAACGCAGGTAATAAAATCATCATTACACATGCGGTAAGCGCTACCACAATCAATTGTTCTTTCGTTGACCATAGCCCTCTAGATATGGGCTTTCCCTTGGCGATTTCATATCTGTCATCATTTATATGTGCCCTAAAGGTAGGCATAGTCTCTTCTTTTTAGTGTCTGTTAAGAAGCCTCACTAAACAGGCTTTATCAGTTCATCCGTTGGTGGCACTTGACCACGTGACCCATCTTGCTTGTAGTCGTCTTCTGGATCGATGAATAAATGTCTCAATGGTCTTCTGCCATGCTGTTACTCTGAAACAAAACAATGTACCCGTGTCTTTGGGGGGATTGAAGGGAGAGCTGTTTGGTTCGTTGGTTTCTTGTGGGTGCAGTATACAAACTACACGTTCCTAATCTAGCAGAAATTTCAATCCCTATCTAGTTCTGTGGTCGAAGATTGTACCTTATAGCTCCAGGTACAGTGTGATCTGTTAACAAAGAAGCAGATTCTGAAGAAAGTGCCAAATCCTTAGTGAGGAATGGTTTAGGCTCAAAATTCAGCCTCTGATCAGAATGGTCCTGGTTAACGGGCACATTCTTGTGGTCAACGTTGTTAACAAACCCCACCTTAACCCTTTATTTCGCTGGGCAAAGGTACTCGTTTCAGGTGCGCTGCATGGATCCAGTGGCGCTTTCCATCGCCTCGAACAGCTGTTTGCGTAGCCATAGCACTTGATATGGACTTTTCCAATGAGATACAAGACTTCCTGTTGAAGTCCTTCACCAGAACCAGTGCCAAGTTCTAATGCAGTGACCAGGTCATTTATATTTCTCAGGCAGAGCAGCTCGATCATGTTCAAACGCATGTTTTGAGTCAATTGATCACAATAGTGAGTTAATAGCGGATATTCTCTCATTTAGCTTGCTTCGTCTAGGTGCATTCTATATATTAGCTGGTCTCCCCATGACGATTTCATAAGGAGAAAGTCCCGTTCTGGATTGTGCTGTGCTTCTCATTGATAGTAAAGGCAAATCATCGTGCCATTTTAATTTACTGTGTTCACATATCTTTTCTAGTTTATTCTTAAGGATACCATTGTGCATTCCACCAAACCAGCACTCTGAGGATGCCGGGCTGAGTGAAATCTCTTGTCTATCTGTAGCGCTTCACATACTTGTAGCATGATACCCGCTATAAAATGTGGTCCATCATCGGACCAAATCACTCTGGGTAGGCCAAACCGTGGAAAGTACTCTTAACATTACTTTCGTGGTTGACATGGCAGTGTTCTCCTTGAGAGGGAAGGCTTCCACCCATTTACTGAAGGCACATATCACTACCAACACATTTTTGTTTTGGCATCTTTCCATCTCAATAAAGTCAAAATGGTTTTAGCTCAAATGGCATTTTAGGAGGTCCAAAACTACCTGTAGGTGCTGGTGTACCTTTACCTATATTATGTTATGTTACTTTGCATTTATATAGTGCCTTATATACCATTGATATGGTCTGAAGGCGCTGGTAGGTTGAACGCCCTCAGGAACCGAATTTCAGGTCAGTTGAGAGAGTAAAGGGTCAAAAGGTGCGTGTGAGCACCGGATGTGTGTGCAGCTGGTGTGGTACTCATGTAATAGCTGCTTCTTAGCGGTAGGTGTGGTGGTTGAGAGATCAAGAGTATGTGTTTGTTCTGGCAGGATTTATCCAGACCGATTGTGGCTGCGTTAGGCCTGAGGAGAACGCATGGCTGGGGGGGTGAGTAACCAGCAGTGCTTAGAGTGATGGGCAGTATGAGGAAGATGTTGGTATGAGAACAGTTATACCGAATGGTGTCATAGTATCTGTGTTCTAGTTGACTGGTTGTGTAAAGAAGAGAGTAAGCATGGTGATGTGATATGGTGGGTTACATGCTCTTCAGACGTTCTATGCATTCCAAACCTTTCCATGAAAGTTGCACAATTCTATGCACTTCAATCCGTTCAATGCATTCCGATCCGTCCAGAGTATTTCTAAGTTGTTTTATGCACACTATCTACATATTTCATCCGTACCACGTACTTAATCCGATTCATCCACATATTTCTCCCCTTTCATCCACATATTTCACATCCATTTCACCCACATACGTCACTCGTTCCATTCACATATGTCACTGGTTCTTATCCACATACATCGCCCGTCCCACCAACGTACGTCACCTGTTTGATCCACAAAAATCACTTGTTCCGTCCGCTCAAGGCACTCGGCGGTTATACGCACTCGTCCGCTCTAGGCACTCGTCCGCTCTAGGCACTTGTCTGCTTTAGGTACTCATCCGCTCTGCAAGCCCTACGCACTCATCAGCCCTACGCACTCGTCTGCTCATGGCAGTCATCTGCTTTGTCCTCTCGCGCTCTACGCATTCACCCACTCTACGCACTCACTCGCTCTACGCACTCACCTGTTCTACTCACTCACTCTCATGTACCCCTCCGCTCTCACGCACCTTCCGTTCTCACGCACTCATTTGCTCTTACGCACATATCTGCTCCATTCACTCGTCTGCTCTATTCACTAGTCTGTTCTACGCATTCATCCACTCTACACATTCCATCGTTTTTACACACTCCTCCGTTCTACACACTCTTCCGCTCTGCGTCCTCTTTTGTGCACTCTTCCGCTCTGCGCACCCATCACGCTCTATACACTCATCCGCTCTGTACATTAATCTGGTTCTATGCGTTTCTGTATTCTACACACTCCTCCGCACTTACACACCCGCCTGCTCTACACACGCGCCTGCTCTACACACGCGCCTGCTCTATGCACTCCTGCGTTCTACACACTCCTCCACACTTATGCACTCATCCGCTCTACACACTCGTCTGCTCTACGCACTGGTCCGCTCTACACTCATCCCCTCTGCACATTCATCTGCTATAGGCACTCCTGCGTTCTACACACTCCTCCACACTTATGCACTCATCCGCTCTATACACTCGTCTGCTCTAGGCATTCGTCCTTTCTACCCCCATCCGGTCAACACATTCATCCACACAACATACTCTACGTACTCTACACTCATCCGGTCAGCACATTTATCTGCTCAACACATTCATCTGTGCTCCTCTCTTCTGTTGCGCTCCTCTCTTCTGTTGCGCTCCTCTCTTCTGTTGCGCTCCTCTCTTCTGTTGCGCTCCTCTCTTCTGTTGCGCTCCTCTTCCGTTGCGCTCATTACTGTCTTTTGTATTCATATTTCCATCCTCTTCTCTTTATTCATTTCGCCCATTTTGTTCATTTGTCCATTGCATTCATTATATCCATTTCGTTAATTAAAATCTCATTACTGTTTTTGTACGATTTATTCTTTTTATCCGCTTCACTGCTTTGATCTACTTCAGTTGTTTTATTCCGTTTGTCATTTTAGTTTTCATTAGCGGTTATTAGTTGTCGCTTTCTCGCCTGGATCTTGATGTTGTATTATCTGTCTTATTATTATTCAAGATCTAGTAGCTTGTTGGGATGGTGTCATTGAGGTGCTGTTATTCATACTAAGTTTGGGTTAGTTAGCGTACGGGTTGGTTTTTAGGGGAAGAGGCAAGTTTTCGGTAGTTTGCGGAAAGAAATTAGATCTTCAGTTAAGCGGATGTGGGGTGGGAGTGCGTTCCACAGCGTGGGGGCCAAGGCTGGGAATGATCCGCCTAACCTGACTGAGTTTGGTTTAGGTATGACTAGGGGGCCGGCTGAGCTTGATCTTGGGGTACGTGGAGGGTGATGGGGGTTTTAGCTTGTCTTGAAGATATTGAGGACTGGTTTTATCCACTGCTCGATGAGAAATGCAGAGTTTTAAGGGCTGGGGATATGTGGTCTCTCGGGCTGAGCGCTAGAAGTTGTTTGGCAGCAGCGTTTTGCGCTCTTTGAAGTTTATTCAGTTGGTAAGCGTGGACTCCGAGGTAGAGGGGGGTTAGCGTAGTCCAGTCTTGATATAACGATTGATTGGACCGTGGGGAATCTGTTGGGAAGGATATATATGGAAAGATGCGCCTAAGTTTTAAGGTGGTAGTAGTGGCAGGACTTTGAGACGTTGATGACTTGACGCGAGAGTAGTGGGCGGTGGGTGTGGAAGAAGTTTGGAGTTGCCACATACCATGATTTTGGTTTTGGAGTTGTTTAAGGTGCTTTTGGTTTTGGAGGGGTTTTGGAGGCTTTGGGTCATCCAGAGCTCTGTCCAGGAGGCGAGGTCAGGTTGGTGGTTGGGTTTTGAGTTCAAGAGTTTTAGAATTAGTTGAGTGTCATCCACGTAGTTGTAACACAGGATGTTGTGTGAGCGAATTATTGGTGGGAGGGTGATCAAGTAGAGGGCAGATGGCCATGCTCCTTGTGGAACTCCCGTGTCGACTGTTCGGCTTGGGAGGAGTAGGTGGAGAGCATCGTTATTTGGTACCTATCTTTGAGGAATGAGGCTATCCATTTGAGAGCGGTTCCACGAATTCCTAGGGAGTGGAGGCGGTCAAGGAGGATTGAGTGATTGATCGTGTCGAAGGCAGCGGATAGGTGAAGGATTAATACGGCGCATCCCGCGGTGTCTGCTGTGATTTTAAGGTCATCCTAAATTGAGGTTAGGGTGGTTTCAGTTCCGTGCCGGGTTCTGAAACTGATTGTGCGGGGTCAAGGAGATTGTTGGCTTCGACAAAGGCATTAAGTTGGGTGTAGGCGGTTCGGTCAATGAGTTTGGCAAGGAATCTGGTGTTTGGGGCGTTAGTTTTTGGGCCCGAGAGGGTCGGGGGAAGGTTTTTTTATTACAGGTTTGACATGAACCGTTTTGAATGCATCGGGAAAAATACCTGAGGAAAGGGAGTCATTTATGATGGATCTTGCGTGTTCTCCTGCTCGGGTAGAGGTGAATATTTCTTTGAGGGTTGTGGTCGGGCAAGGGTCTAGGATAGAGCCAGATGGTTTGCGGGCAGAAAGAAGTTTGAGAAATTGGTCTGGTGATATTGGACTAAAGGAGTTGAACGTTGGTTGCGCAGTGGTCGCAGGCGGTGGGTTGGCCGGTATGGGGGAGTGTTGCCTGGTGGATGTAGGAGAGCCAGTTTGGTGGTTAGCGCATTTGTTCTTACGAGATCTGTGGCGTAGAAGTGGAGAGAGAGAGAGTGAGTCGCACAGTGATTAAGAGGGGGTTGGGACGGTGGTAGTGCATGCCGGTCTGTTGAATTTGTTGATTTTGTGAAATTCTTTGCTGGGGTTTTTGCAGTTTAGGATTTGGGGGTTGTAGTGGGCTTTCTTTGCTTTCCGGATTTCAGCCTTATACAGATGAAGTTGTCGGGCCAAGGTGGCTCTGCTCTCTTGGGTTTTGTCTTTCTGCCACTTGCGTTCTACGTATTTATATAGTTGTTTAGTGGTCTTCAAATTGGGTGTGAACCATCTAAGGAAGAGGCCACGGCGGGCTGCTGGTTTGCAAGCGGGTGTGAGCCGCATTACTGAGGTGTTGAGCCATGAGTCGTAGGCGTCGGGGGTTAGTTGTTTATTGAGTTGGCAGATAGCTGGAGGAGACTGGAAGAGTGTGTCGGCTAGGTCAGGAACGATTTTTAGTTTTTTCCAGCATTTGCGTAGATTCAGAGGTTCAGGTTCGAGTACGGGAAGCGGGTCAGGTGAGCTACTGGCGAAAGACAATGAAGTGGTCGGACCAGATGATGGGGTGTGAGAAATCCAAAGTAATGGCTTTAGAGAGGCTACCATTTAGCTTGGGCTCTGGCAACACTAGGCAACATGACCACATGAAGGGTTAATTGGGTTGTTAGAGAAAGAAGGGTAATTGACAGTTCAGTTGGCCAATCAGGGAGACACTTCCTTGTCCGGAGGCATGCTTATGTCAACAAATGGTGTTTTGTTTTTGTCTGGTTGCCAGGAAACGGAGTCCGGGGAGTTGAAATCCGACGGTTACGAGTGGGCTTACTGACGGCCTGAAATGAAGGAGAAAGTTACGTGAACTTAAAAAATAAATTCAGTTGCGCTTTAACCCTGTTTTAGCCCCGTTCCTGTTGAGCGAACGTATAAATCGCTAATCAGTTACATCTTGAGGAAGCTGAGGCCCCGTGTGCGGAGGAGGCCCTGAAGGGAGACGCTGAAATCCGTTACGGCAACTGAACTACAGGAGCTGTTTTAGAAGGTAAAGAAACAAGGCTCTGTGTGTGGGGAAGAAGCAGATCAGGAAGGTTACGTGAAACGCCTGAGCAGCGGTTCGTGTTATCTATGCATGAAGAGGGAGAAGGATAGCAAAGTGGACGACCGAACTTCACGGCCCTATAAGCTGTTAAGAGGGGACAGATCTCCCAACAGTCTTATCCGAGGAACGATCAGCTGTCTGAGGGAGGAGTCGAATACCCGGAAACCAGTAAACAGCTGACGGAGTAAACGTACTGAAGAGTGCGTTTACGAACAAGCAGATACAGTGAAAGCCACTCAAATAAACAAACGAAGGTACGTGGATGTGAGAGAGTGTGGAGAGCGACGTATAGAAAGGGCACAGGAAGCAGGCGAAGTGGCACATGTAATACACTTCCTTTTAAGACAAATAAAGGATGTGAATGGAGATATTACCGAAAGACCTGTGGAACGGTTAAGAATAGAAAGGGAGATTATATAATATTGAGTCAAGGAAAAGAAGGAAGGACTCATCCGTATAAAAGTGTTAAAGAAACAAACAGTTTTTTTTGGATTACGGATATCCTGTGCAAGTTGAGGTACTTGTTGCTGAGAGAAAGTAGTGCGTGTATAGCAAGTAAAGTGAGTGAGTGGGACTGAAGAAGGCAAGTGAACTTGCCTCCCTCAAGCCAACCTCTCACTCTGTCAATATCATCCAGCCATAAACAAAAGTGAGGGGTGGAAGGTTTTGAATAATTCTGAACCACTGAGACCCAAGCAACTCCTCACTGATTAAGAAGGAGTCTAAAAGCAAGTGAAGAATGAGTTTATAACCCAGATCATTTAAAGAAATAGACAGAGAAACTGAGAACGCATATCAAGGAGGATAGTGAGAGACTATAGCCTGAAAACACATAAAGACAAGAAGAAAAGGAGAAAACAATACAAAAAGACCAGTTGTGTTAAAAGTGAACTGAATAGTGACTTTGTATAAAAAAATTAAACCTCATTCAGAGACTTACCTGAGTTTGGCGACATTTCCGAAGTTATTTGAAGGTATTTTCCCTCGGCTGAAGAGTGTTCACCAGGAGTCAAGACTTGTATCCTTTTTCTAAGAGAAAGAATGAGAAAGATTATTAGAAAGTTAACCTTAATAAAAGTTGTTTCATAAGCAAAAATAACTGTTTATTTATTTACAAGCTAGAGAGGCCCATCCTCACATAGGGGTGAGGAGGTTTAGATGTATCAGGTTGTGGGAGCTAAAGATGGCATCAAGAGTGTGTCCTTTATAGTGAGTCGGGCCGTTTATGTGGGGTTGGAGGTTAATTGCGTCTAGACGTCAACCAGAGAGTGAGACATAGGGTTGGTGGGGCTGTTGAGCCATATGTTAAAGTCTCCAAGAAGGGTGATGTTGGAGTGGTTTAGTTGAAAGGTGGCAATAGAGTCGCAGCGGTTGTTTGAGAATTGTCTATTGTAGTCAGGGGGTCTGTAGATTATTAGGAAACTGTGTGAGAACGATGGGGAGAGGTATAGTTTAACGAGGAGTGATTCGCAGGAAGGAATGGAGGGTTAGTTGTCTATGATTGAGGCGTGGAAGTGAGACTTGAAGACGAATGCTATTCCCCCTCCTCTAGAGGGTCGATTCAGTGGGATAAGGGAGTAGTCGGGGGCGAAGGCTTCATTGGCGATTGGGGCGAAGTCGTCAGAGCCAAGTCTCAGTGATACAAACCAGGTCTGGTTTGTCAGAGGCGAGGAGGTCAAAGATGCTGTCTGTTTTTTGCTACGGATCGGGCATTGAATAGGATACAGGTCACTTCTGTAGGTGAGGTTGGTGTTGGAGCTGCCGCAGAGGGGGGTTGGGGGGGAGAGGGTGGAAACTGGAGAGGGGTGGTGTGGTTGATCGGTGGGAAGAGTGGGCGAGCAGAAAGGTTGGCGGGTTTCGGGTGGGAGTGGATGGATGCATGTGTTAGGGTGATTGGGGTTGGCCTGGGGGATTTGGAGGTGGGGTGTGTGCGGTTAGGAGTTTCAGTTGCGGTCGGTGAGAAAACTAGGGAGAGGGGTTTCAGGAAGGGTGAGGCAAGGGGGGATGGTGGTGATTGGGGGGAATGAGGTGGTGAGTCGAGACAGGGGAGGTGATGAGTGCTAACAGATTGAGGGGGACCAGGTACGTTTCCTCTTTAGTGTCTTTGTTGCGATTGGTGTGTGCAAGAGGGTAGGGGGGTCGGAGGGGGAAGAGGGATGAGGCTTCTGTTCTTGCTAGGGCTAGGCATGTGGTTTTCAGGGAGGGTAAGGGGTGTGGTCGGAGGGGGGGGTGATGGGGGTTAGTGGGAAAAGCGGGGGGTGCATGATTGCAGGGCATGGAGTGCCAGGTATGATGGTGCAGGGAGCGGGCATGATCAACATAGGTTGCTTGGTGGCAGGGCTCGGGGGACCAGTGGTCTTACTTAGGGTGGTTGGCTCGCCATTGTGCTCCTCTGGCTTGGTGTTTGGAAAGGGAATGAGTAGGGGATGTGAAGGAGGATGGGATGATTTGGGAAGGAGGGGACGGGAGGCAAGGCTGACCGGAGAGTGGAGGCGTTCTACGTTTTCCGGCCAACCTTGGAGGATTGGGTGCACTCATGGTTAGTACGTGCTATTAGGTGTAGCTTCAGGTGCAACTTACACTTTATGATGGACTTTATAAATTCGGCTATATTCCTGGGTGAGATTAGTCTTGGTTTCTGGATTTCACAAAGCAGGGTGATAGTACACTAAAACCTAGAATAAGTGAATAATAACTGTAACTAGGATGAAGATATTAGGCCGTTTTGGAGTGTAGCTACACCTTAGGATAAGCTGTTAAGGCGGCCTATTCAGTTGCAACTACAGCACGGTTACGCTGTTGGGTTGACTTTCTTGTAGCAAGCTGGAATACAGGTAAGCTATTAGGGAGGGATTCAATGTAGCAAAGGAATGTTTTTGGGTGGACTTCTAAGTGGTTGTTTAGTAGGACTTTCTAATTGTAGTTCTAAATTCAATCTGGGCACGCTATTAGGCACACTTCTACATTTGAGTTTTGTACAGATAGGATATTAGGGATGCTTCTATATTCGACCAATAACTCAACGCTAATGGTCGCACTTTTGCACAGAGGGATATTGTGTACACAGAGAGGATAATGGGTACACTTCCAAGTTCAATTTGCCCAAAGAGGGTATTCGGGACACTTGTGAATTCAACTAGGGCACGTTATCAGGCGCACTTCTAGATTTGTGCAAGGTGTGCTGTTAGGTCTACTTCAAGTTTAGCTTTGCGCAGAGAGGGTGTTAGGGACACTTCTAAATTCAACTTTGGATAGAGGGTATATTTAGGCACACTTCTAACTTCAATTTTTTCACAGGGGATATTGGACTATCAGGGACACTTCTAAATTCTACATTACATAGAGATGATAGTAGATGTGCTTCTAAATTAAACTTTGCACAGAAGGATATTAGGGACACTTTGTCAGTTCAACTAGGGCACGCTATTAGGCGCACTTCTAACTTCTACTTTGAACACAGAGGATAATAGGCACAATTCTAGATTAACCAGGGCGCGCTATTAGGGACACTTCTAAATTCAGCTAGGACACGCAATTAGGCACACTTCTAAATTCAACTTTGCAGAGAGAGGATACTTGGTACACTTCAAGATTCAACTTGGCACAGAGAGGCTATTAGGCACGCTTCTAAATTCAAGTGCGCATGCGATTAGGCGCACATCTAAATGCAACTTTACACAGAGTGGCTAGCGGGCATAATTCTAAAATCAACTTTACAAAGGGAGGATATCGGGCACAGGCACTTCTAGATTCACGTCTTGCACACAGAGGCTATTAGGCAGAGTTCTAAATTCAACTTTACGCAGAGTGGATACTTGGGACACTACTACATTTGACTTTGCACAGAGAGGCTATTAGGCACACTTCTAAATTCAGGTAGGCACGCTCTTAGGGGGACTTCTAAATTCAGGTAGGCACGCTCTTAGGGGCACTTCTAAATTCATCTTTACACAGGGAGGATATCAGGCACACTTCTAAGTTCAACTTTTCACATAGAGGCTATTGGACACACTTCTAAATTCAACTTTTCAGAGGGAGGCTATTGGGTATACTTCTAGATTCAACTTTCACAGAGAGGCTATTAGGCACACTTCTAAATTCAACTTTCACAGAGCGGCTATTGGGCACACTCCTAATTTCAACTTTCACAGAGTGGCTATTGGGCACACTTTTAGATTCAATGGTTATTTTCGTGCTTTATAAATGCAACTATATCAGGCATGTTTGTAAATGCGATATTCAGAATATAATGCAAACACACTATGGAGATTTTATAGTGGTTTAGTTTCTAGGTTGAGTGGTAGGGTAGCATTGCGAGAGGTAATTACCTCTGCCTCTGTCCCCGCCCTTGCCACACTTATTGTCGGCTTCTTGCTTCTCCTGCGGATACCTGCTGATACGACCTGGAGCTGTCTCTGCAGGAGCCGTCCTTTGTAAGCAAACCATACAGTTCTGGACTAGTTGTTCAGCAGCTTTGCGAATGTTATTGTACGAAACTGCGTCTACGTATTTACAAATGCTCTTTGAATTAATGTGTGCAGATCCATGTGCCATAGTAACTATCATGGTTACGTATGCGTTGTGTAGCATCCATCTCTGTTCTTCCCTGTCTACCCAACATCCCTCCTTGTCTAATATCCCAAGTTCCGAAGCCCAACTGTCAATCTCGGTTACGTTCACCTGGCTCCCACAGGGTCGGTCGGACCCGGACAGCTGCGGTCTCCACTCACGTGATGCGTAGTGCAGCGATGACTGACTGGATCTGCCCTCCTAATCTTGTCTGCTTAACCCGTAGAAATATTCTCCTGCAAGTGGAGAGATGGAGTTAGCCACTTGTGGATTCAAGTCATGGCACCCCAGTCCTCCCCAACTAATCGCCTACGAAATGCCCTCACAGCAATCTCACCTTATATTCTTGAAAGATGAGCTCTCCATACTGCGTGGATTTGCAGGGGCGCGTCGATTCCAGTTACTTCACTGGTTTGAAGGCTCGGGAGAGTTCCGGAGAGTATTGACTCTGAGGTTCCTGGTGAGGACCAGTAAGTATTAAGTTCATAGAGTTCAATATGACCGATGTTCACTCTTGTTCCCCCCCCCCCTCCTTTCTTGTCTTGCAGCTGGCTCGTGAAAAGATGCTCTTGTGGCAGCTGGTGGCGCTCAGGTAAGAGTCTGTATTACCCGGTGCTGTCCGGTAAATGTTGCACGAGGAAAACGTGGTGTTTTGTCTCTCTTTACAGATGCGGCACGTGAAAATATGGAGAGTCACAAAAGGATGCCTCTGGTGGTAAATCTGGTAAGTCTATGGTGGTAAGAATTATATTTGTTGGTTCCCTCGGCTCACCTTGTGGTTTTCTTTTGTCTCCTAGGTGCCGAAGTTCGGCGAAGACATGATGGAGGCAGCGCCGACCCGAAGGATGCTGTGAAGACTGGGGGAGTATGGCGCGGCGCTTCAGCTGGAGGTGCGGCGCATGCAGAAATGATGTTCTTTACAGGTCCGGAGACAAGATGGATCCAGAATCGGGTGTGGAATAGAAATAAGTTAGTTTTCTAACCTTGTCCCTTTCTTTCCTCTTTGTTTTAGGAGCTCCGGCTTCGAGGCGGGCATGGCAGAAGACTGGATGCAGGCTGCAGGCACGGTGAGTGTTACGCTGCTGGATGCAGGAAAACGCAAAGCGTGTGTTGCTGGTCAGGAGTGGTTTAAATAGCCTCAAAAGTAGTCCCAGGTAAACAGTCCCTAGAACCACACCCGAGGAAAAAATAGTCCCTGTAGAAAAATAGTCCCTTTCAGGCTTCATGTTGGATTGGAGTCATTTGCAGCATGGTTTGCCAGAGGTAAGTAATGTCTGAGCCTGGCGCCTTAGGCGCCAGGACTGATTCCTACTATGAGCCTGGCGCCTAAGGCGCCAGGACTGAACCCAGATGGCCCCTAGCCGGGGTCTGCTGAGGTTTTACTAAATGTCTAGACGCCTGCTCCTGGGGCTGATGGGCTTGGTCCGGATGCCTGGGGGGTAGGCATCATGACAATCTCCTCCTTCTGGGCCTCCGTCTGTATCTCTTTCACACTGCTAATGCCCTCCTCCATGACCCCAGTTTCAGCAACCCGTTTTGGGGAATCTAACACTTACATCCGTAAGTGGAGATCAGTAGCAGTCTGTTTAGCTATCTGGTCTGCAAAAACATTTCCTTTTTCAATATAGTTAGTCACCCTCTGGTGTGCTGCGCATTTCAGTATAGCTAATTTGGAAAGGGCTAATGCAGAGAACAGTTGAACTGTCAAGAGACCATGTTGAATATTTGTACCATGAGATGTTAAAAATCCCCTTTCAGCCCATAATCTGCCAAAGTTGTGAGCGACTCCAAAGGCGTACTGACTGTCAGTGTATATGTTAACACTGAGCCCTTGGGATATCTCACAAGCTCTAGTCAAGGCGACTATCTGCACAGCCTGAAGCGGAATCGTGTGGAATTCTTTTGCTTTCGATAATGTTGTCTAAAGTGCTAATCGCATAGGCAGCAGAAGTGGCATCAGGTAGTTTAAAACAAGAGCAGTCCCTGAACAGCTCGCCTTCTGGTGATGATAATGGTGTATCACTCTGATCAATTCTGCCTTGGGTATCCTGTTCACTAATGTACCAGTCATGGGATGCACTGTGCAATCCTCGTTCAAAGCGGGCAATTGTTCAGCCGGATTTAAAGAACAGCATCTCTTAATTTTGATATGAGGTGCAAATAAAATCAATTCATAACTCGTGAGTCTGGCAGATGTGAGATGCTGAGCCTGTGTTCTATTTAACAGAACATCCACTGAGTGGGGTACCATTACAGTCAAGGAGTGACCCAGGACCATACCCTCAAATTGTTTCACTGAGGTGGCAGCTGCAGCCCTTAGACATTTAGGCAAAACACATGCAACAGGGTCTAACGTGGAGGAAAAATAACTGCAGTTTGCTTCTTCCCCATGTTCCTGTGTCCACACAACCAAGGCACACCCAGCACTCTCCTGCACAAACAAAACAAAATCCTTTCTGTAATGTGGTGTGTACAGAACCAGCGCTGAACATAACGCAGTCTTGAGCAGATGAAAAGCTTCTTAACAATCCGTATCCCAAGGTAACGGCATGGTTGCATCATTCCTTGTTAATGCCAACGTTGGCTTAATTAAAAGGGAAAAATTCAGAATCCATTACCTACAATATGAAGCCATGCCGATAAAGGCCTTAAATTCTTTCTGCACATTTGGAACAGTCATACCAGAGATGCTTTGTATATGTTCAGGTGCAAGCTGTCTACCCTCCTTTGACAGGAGATAGCCTAAATAGGCGACCTCATGTCGACAATATTGTAACTTTTTCAAAGCAGCTTTATGACCATGTGCAGTTAAATGCTTTAACAATAAAACAGTACCCTCCTTACAGGCTTCCTCGGAATCAGCAGCTATAAGTAAGTAATCAATGTACTGTATTAATGTACAGGTGGAAGGTAATTCAAGCATGTTGAGTTGTTCCTTGAGTGCTCTACTGTAAATACTAGGACTCTTAGTGTAACCCTCTGGTATGAGTGTGAACATAAAAGAGCGTCCTCCTAGCGAGAATGCAAACAAGTATCTGCTGTCTGAATGAATGGGTATACTAAAAAATGCATTCTTCAAATCTATTACTGAAATATATGTAGCTGTGGCAGGAACCATAGTTAAAATGGTTGTGATGTCCGGGACAATGGGAAACAGTGGGGCTACTACCTTTTTAATTGTGCGTAAATCAATAACGAAACGGTATGGTAAAGCATTATCACCTTTCTTATAGACAGAACTAGACTATTACATATACTACCTGAAATTTCTACGATAACGCCTCGATGTATTGATCGGAAACCATGCTTCTAAGCACCTATTCATCTTCTACCGATACTTTATACTGTGGAATGTGTGGCAATGTAACACCAGATTTTAAAACTATTCGTACGGGTTCAACATTCAGTATCCCTACATCATTGTCATTCTCTAGGTACTTGCTGTAATTCACTTGTTAAAGGCAAAGTCATAAATTGTGAAGTGGGATTCAGCTGGGATGAAATAGTTAAATATACTCCATCAGATGAACCGTAAATCACTGCATATAATTTCTTCAACAGATTTAATCCCAGAAGATTCTCACCACAAGTCGTAGTTAATAAAAACTGAAATGAGTCAGTGAGCGGACCCAAAGCTATTGGCACTGGTCGAGAAACGGGTTTACTGCTGGTGAACCTGAAAACCCGACAAAAACATTATTCTGCCCTGACAGTGGGATATCAGGAACCCGCAGATGGTCAATGAAACATTTCTATGCTCCTGTGTCACCTAGAAAAACATGCTCTCTATTCCCGACTTTCATTTCAACGTAGGTGCCTTTCTGATCTATAGGAATAGGTTCCAGATTCTGCTTCGGGCGGTCCTAGCGAAACGCATAATCTGAATAATCTTAAATCTTCAGTAAAATAGGCATGTGAGTTGGTGTCAAAAACGTTTGTATTACCAGTATTATTCTGTTGTTGGCCCCCCTGATTATTTGCATTATTATTTTGTGGCTGGTTCTGTTGATTTGGGTTAAACTGACTTCTGTTCAAACCGGGCATGCCATTGTGAGCGCCCGTTGGTCTTCTACCAATGGTTTCATTTGCTGCTCTTTGCTGGAGTGTCGGACACTGTGCCCTCCAGTGACCTTCTTGCCTACGGTAGTCACATTGGTTTGCATGTACTGGTCCTGTTTGTGTCATGAACTGGTTTCTAGATTGTACATTCCCATTATTCCCACCCCGCACTCCTCTAGCAATCTATTGCAGCAGTACCCTAGTCTTTAAATCTCCTTTCTTTTTCTCTACCTTCTTTCTCATTATTTACCCGAGTTTCATAATACCGAGCCATATGCAGAACTTCTGACTGAGCTAATTACAGGGAACAATAGATCAATATCACCTAAGGTGAATACCACCAAATTCAAAACTGACTCTATTTATTTGTAAGATCCTGTAGGATTCTTTCTAATATCTGCAATCGATTTTAAAGTGTTTACTTCCTGTCTTTGAAAAGGGAACGTGAACGAATTGGGGAAATATAATGGGCTTGTATAGTCGTGGCAGGTGCTCTCCCTATCGCAGCTATTTCTACCTGTCATGATGCCTACCCCAGGGGACCCAAACCAAGTCCAGAAACCCCGGAAGCAGGCATCAATTTACCCCAAGCAAGCCCAACAACCCCTGCTAGGGGCTATTTGGGTGCAGTCCTGGCGCCATAGGCTCATGGATTAAAACTTACCTGATGCAGACCGTGCTGCAAACTTACCTCTTACCCAAAAGAGGCTTGGAAGGGACTATTTTACCTAGGGACTATTTTTTTTCCTCGGGTGGGGCTGAGGAGGAATACTTACCTGGGACTACTTTGGAGGCTATTTAAACCACGCCCGAAGAGCAGCACACGCTTCGCGTTATTCTGCATCCAGCAGCGTAACGCTCACCGTAGCTGCAAGTCTGCATCCAGTCTTCTGCCACGCCCGCCTCGAGTTTGGAGCTCCTAGAAAAAGGGAGAAAGAAGGAGAAAAGGTTAGAACAAGAGTAATACCTTTGATCCTTACCTGAATTCCCGATCCATTGCGCCTTCCAGCTCGAAGAAAGAAGTTATTTTATGCGCGTCGCCTCGCCTGCTGCAGCGCCGCGCGGAACTCGCCGGCCTTCGCAGCATCTTCACATTCCACTGCATCCTCCTGCATGTTCCCGCCACACTCCGGCACCTAAGGAGAAGACAAGAACAGCAAGGTGAGCCAAGGGAATACAGAGGAATACCCCAAATAGACTTACCTGATTTTACCACCGGGGGTACTATTCCTCTTCACGGGTCGGCGCAGCTTCCACTGCATCCTAGCCGAACTCTGGCCCCTAAGGGGAAACTAAAGGACAGCAAGGTGAAACAAAGGGATTAACAAGGGGAACCCTCCTCACCACAAAAGACTTACCTGATTTCACCGCCGCAGGCATTATTCCCCGAGACTTCATACTTTTTCTCAGCGCCTAAATAAGGGAGAAAGCAACAGGTTACATATGGACATTATTTTATCGAACTGTGATAATACAAATCCTTACTAGAATATTACCGGTTGCCACGAGGAACTCTTCAGTAGGGTCAAGCTACAACCTGCAAAGAATCGGACAAGAGTGAAAGTCAGGCATTTGAACTCTTACGAACTACATACTTACGGCGTCTTGCTGGGAATATCGGAGTCAATATTGTTCTGGAACTCACCAATTCCTTCGAGCCAGTGAAGCAACTGGTTATCTACGCGCCCCTGCGCTCAATGCAGGATGGAGAGCTCATCTTTTCAAACCATCAGGTGAGACTACAAGAGGGGACATCAAAGGTGATCAGTGGGGAGAACAGCGGGGTGGGGGGGGGGGTTACGCTCAACTCCACGGGTGGTTAATTCCCTTTCTCAATTTGAAGAAGAATATTCCTAAGGGCCAAGCAAACAAAGCTAGGTGGGCCAGTCCAGTCCGTCATCTCGGCCCTATGCGTCACATTGGTGGAGACCACAGCTGTCCAGTCCAGATCGACACCTCTGTGGAAGCCAGGTGAGCGTAACACTACCTTTGGGACAAGAGTTGGAGGAACCTCTCTCATAGGTAATTGCATTGTGGGAATGTCCAAGCGTTTATTAAGAAGCAAAGCAAATTTAGAGGCGCGCAGGGGTGCGGTCCGGAGAGCATGCGCTACTCTGCCTCCGCCCAGTGGCGCCACTCCTTAGTCCCCTTTTCTCTGTCGACGGAACGGGCCGATTTCACCAGCATTTCTGGGTTTGGCTTCTGCCATGTAATACCATGCGCTCTTCCGCAAATTTTCTTCTATCTTTTTGTCTTCTTTGTCATTCAGGTACTCCGTCCTCCGGCGTCCCGCTCCTCCCCGGCGCATGTCGACTTCAGCAGGTGTCCAGCCTGCAATGGGCTCTTCCCTACATCTGACCCCCACACTCTTTGTCTTCGCTGCCTTGGCCCTGACCACGGCTGGCAAGGTTGTACCGCATACGACTCACTGACTCCACGGGCACTGAAGAACAGGCTAGCTAGGTGGCGGGAGCTCTTCGAAGGATCGCCTCCAGAGGCCTTGAAAAACTTTGTCAAGCAGAGATCGAGGCCCAAAGGAGGGCTGCTATTTTCTATCGCACCCCGTAAGGGCCACTACTTCCCGTGGAAACGCCCAAGCAGGAGGAACCTCCCGGGTTCTAGTATACCAGAACACGCACCAAGGATAGTCCAGCTACTGGCCTCTCGGCCGAGGGGTCGTCTGATCCTTCCGGAATCGGTGAGGAGGGACCGCAAGTTTCTTTTACCAGGTGTACACCCGAGGGGCAACGTTATAGTACTGGCTCAATGTCTGAGGGCGCGCCTGCACGCAGTACTACCGGCGACAATGCCGAGGGTAACACTCCTTTCAGGCCTACACCTGAGGTGCAGGGCAGGCCTCATGCACCACAACCAAGAGTCTTGGAGGAGCCCGGGCCCTGGGAGCCATGCACCACAACTTTGGCACGTAGCTCGACAAAATGGCCGCCACGCCAGAAAACATGGCTGCTCGTACTATGCCACTCCTAGGAACAGAGCAGGTGGGTGAACGAGTTTCAAGGTGGGACTGGTGTCAACCAGGTATGTGGCCTACAGTTTATCCATCAGCAGCGCAGGGCAAGTTTCCCCTGCTACCTAGACAGTGCGCTCTGGCCATAGCAGCCCCCAGCTACTCCGTCAACATCCCCTGCTACTGCTTCTGCCTCTGAAGACCGGTACATCGAAACGTTCCTGGCGCTGATACGAACCCCCCAGATGGGGGCCATTATACAGGATGTATTCAGGGACTTGCTCCCCCCGGTCACTCCATCAGCGCCCATAGTCATTCCTCCCATGGCTCCGGCACCACAGGCCCCTGCTCAGCCCCTACCGGCTCCTTCGATTCCGGCTCCCCTGCCTCCCCCCAGTTCGGGCGATCCTGCAGCAGCCTCCGGCTCCGGTCTCCACGGCGCCCAGAATCCCACCTCATGCTCCAGACCAGCCGGACATACAGGTGGATACAGACGAGGAGGAGGACCCTGACGCGCTGTTGTCAGAAAAGGCCTTCTATGACAGGCTTGCAGGTTTGGCAGAATATCTGGGCCTTCCTCAACATGAGGTTGAGCAGCCCGACCAGGGGGTCTTGGCAGAAGTCCTCACTCGGCCCAACCTGTCAAACGGCGCTTCAATGCAAAGTATAGACAGTTGGAAGGGGATACTCTTGCTGTCAACGCACCCCCAGCCGCACTCATCAGTGATCACTGCAGCGTCACTCTACACCAAGCCTCCGTCGTCCTTGGCCATCTCATCCTCGGCGCTGCTAGGCAAGGAAGAGAACATCTTGCAGGTGTACAGGAAGAAGCTGTACTCCAACGCCTCCCTGCACCTGCGTCAGGCCAATGCAGATGCCATGCTGGCAGCTGCTAACCAGAGGTTGTGGCGGGAGATGGCGGACTTCCTCCCCAACTTCCGGTGCATAGCCAGGCACGCTTCAATGCGGGTCTAGGAGAATACAGGCTGGTAGCGCAGGACATCATGGAGTCAACCGTGGCCCTCTTGCCGGGCCATCTGCATCGCCACAAACATGAGGACTTCCTGGCTTTGGGCTACTAAGTTTAACCCCGAAGTCCAGGATCGCATATAAGGGACCTCTTCCACACTACCACCGACGAGGAATTAGATCAAAAGAATTGCTTGCAAACTGCTCTTCTTGATCTATCTGTGGGATGTATTTACCCATGCATCCGAGCCCTACCTCAAAACTGTGCAGTACTGACATGGAAAACATCATGATGGCCAGAGCTTCCCAGAAAATGCACAGGGAAGTGCATGAAGAATAGGCTGCCACCCATTTTTGCCGATGTTATGGGCACAGAAGGACACTGCCTAAAACCACCATTGGACTACCCACACAGTAGTCTGAAACCATTGGGAATGGCAATGCTGATTGCCAAAAGCAAACCCATAACTGTTGGGAATTCATTTTCTTAAATCCCAAAAAGGAGTGCAGTACCAGTACTCGCCACTATCCAAAAGCCGGCGTTTTAAAACACCAGATTTTACTTTTTGTAAAACTGAATAAATGAACCCAAAACATGCCAAAGAAAGACATTTTAAGAGGTGGATCCAATGTAAAGTTATATTCTGAAGTGACTTGAAGGTTTATAACAAGACTGGCTGAGCTGTGGATTTCAGCAGTTTAAGTAAATGTGGACTGAAAGACACTAAAAAAAATCTAAATGTTTAAAAGAAATGAGTGACCTATTTCTGAGTGTCACATAGGTTGCAATTGTTTAAATGTCATGGTTTTAAACTTAGAATCAGCATTCTAGCTGCATATGTGAAAATGTTTTGTTTTATATGAATGCAGAAACTGGGGAACAAAAAGTGACATTTTATCTGAAACCTGGCTTAAGGAACTGAATTCTGCCTGGCAACTACCCCCATCAGGAGTGAAACTTGAGTCACAGCTGTGTTCCCAGGCCTATCTGCCTTTTGCTGGCCACACTAAGGATATGCCATCTCTCTGATAATTGAATTAAGGGGAGCCCCCACAGAATACAGGAGCTCTGAACAAAGCCCTGTCCTGACTCAGGCAAATGTTTTATTGGCGGCAGTCGTAAATGGAGCTTCCTCCTGGAAGTAAAGGGGAGGGGCACTGCCTGTGAGAGCAAGCTGGCTTGGCAGAACTGGAAAAACCGGAAATTCAACCTTGTGCTGGAGGAAAACCACACCCCTTTGGGGCCAGAACATAACTCTACAAAGATGAATAACTCATAGTACGGACTTGTGAAAATTATTTAAATGATACCATAATTCTTGTGATTTTTCTGCCCACATTTTAAGAGGTTTTTAGAACCGGTGGCATGTTCAGGGGGGTTTTAGCGGAAAAGAGGATATTACTCAAAATGTGTGCATGTGAAAAATCTGACACTTCATCAACTAATGTCCATACTCCTTGCGCACATGTGTGTAAATTTGGGTTAATGTCCGAAATTGCAAACCAGTTAAAAAGTGCAAAATATTGCCATTTCTGAATGCAAGCCCCCAGGAAGAGCAGAGTTTGAACAGGGTATACCTCCTGTAATGCATGAGGGGTGCGTGTAATTTTAAAACAATATGTACCTTTGCAAATATGTATTTGGTTCAAATCTAGATTTGTGTGCAAGTTGACAGGAGGAGTGGACTTTCTGCAGGCTGTAAAATGACATCACTCTGACACAACTTAGCTCCCCCAATCAGGGGAGAAATGAAAGCTTGGCCAATGATAAGTGGAGAGGGGTAGGGTTCAGTGATGCTAGAACACACCCACATTCTAAACACATAAAAGCAGACAGACAGGACAGATAGAGACCTTCAAATCCATTTGCAGCTGGAAGCTCTGCCGGGAAAATCCATACTTTACCTCCATCAATCTCTAGAGAAAGCTGTGCAGAAAGATCCAGACTTTAAATCCCTCAATCTTCAATCTCCAGAGAAAGCTGTGCAGAAAGACCCAGAGAAAGCAGAGCAGTATCCAAAACCAGAGAGAGCTGAACCGGAGTGCAGTCCAAAACCTGACCAGATCCGTGGCAAGGCATATTTCTAAATATATTGTGAGTACATAGCAAAACTGTGCCGAACCCAATCTCTTAGTTAGAATAATCTAATGCAAGCTATTTTAACTTGAGTAAAGCTGTCACTTGTCATTTTCTAGTTGCATGCTGCACTTGTCTTTTTGAACTTTAAAATTTCAAATCTGAAAAACGACCTTTATTTAATCGCTCATATCTCCGCGACCGTTTGTCTTAGAGACTTGCAGTAACTTTCATCTGAAAGCTTAGAATCTTAGCTTTTAATCGCACCAAGAACCACATTCCTACCCCTTATAGTTTTACCGCAATCGCGGAACACGCATTCGCGAATTTTGCCGCGATTTGCAAATTTCTTCACGTGTAAAAATCTGCTGCTGCTTGCCTTCCATTTGCCAGAAATTCGTTTAACCTGCTAATCATCCCTGAATCATTGCTAGTGTGAGCCTGGACTAATATTAACTAGATACCACTCACCCTGAACTTCTAGAGGGAATTAAAAGCACATTTCACTCCATTGCCAGCACATATAAAAGCATTTTGCCTGTGTTTTAAACTTCTGTAGTCTAAGCTTGCTGGGGTGAGCTGAATCACATTTGATTGCATTTCTGAGAACCGTGTGCTTTCCTTCCATTTCCTTGCATTGCATCAAGGGGGGGAGGGGACTGCCAGAGAAAAGTGATTACATTGTTTTGTTGAAATCATATTGAGTATTGTCTGTACTGCATTTCATTCATTCAACCTTGCATTTCCTTGAACCCTATAAAACATTCTCTTCCACATTATTCTTCTGTCCCTATTTACCAGTGTGCTATCTTATCCATTTCATGTCAACTCCTTAGTGATTATCAAGAAGTGTGCTAGTGCCAGATTCTCTGTTAATCTTTATCATACCAGATTAAGTGTGATATCCAATTATTAATTTATTATAAAGCGTGATATAATATATATTGTTTAAGTTATCAAATAAACCTTTAAACTTGCAAAACAGAACTACTTCTTGGCTCAGTGGGGTCAGGAGGATTCCAAGAGAGGGGTGTTATATAGGGGTAGTCATCCAGAACGCATGAACTGGACATAAAGATATATCAATAAGGGTTTTCATTCAGTATTCTAGACTAGGCGTTGGCTTGGCTGTAGTGCGGAATTGAATCCTCTTACATATCCTGACGAAGGCCACGCCCAAGGCGAACACCCAGTCACATCAACGCTTAGACAAGGGGTAGGTGATTGGTGGATTCCAGGAACGGAGGTCGAGACAACCTGACCGCTCGCCAAGTCAGCACAGGCGCAAGCAACAAAAAGGGGGAGGCGGGGATCAAGGGCTTCTTCAAGTCCCCCTCAGCAGCAGCCTCAGATGGTAAAAATGCATGATGCGTCCCTTCAGGTCCATGTGTCTCCAGTGGGTGGCAGGCTTGGCTTTCGCGTGCATTTCTGGCACCTGCACTTTGCAGACCCCTGGATCCTCTCTGTAGTATCCAAAGGGTACCGCCTACCGTTACCTTCCTCTCCTCCCTCCTCCACCCACCCCCACAGATTGGGGCAGCTTGTTCAGCGTGTGGCTTGCTGTCCTTGAAAGCGCTGAAGAACAGACTAGCCAGGTGGAGGGAGTTTTTCCAATAGTCGCCTCCACAGGAACCAAGAACTTTGTGACATGTCGAGACAAGCTCAAGGTAGGGCCGATATTCTCCATCGCACCCCGCAAGGGAGACTCTTAACAGGGACTCTACCTCATGGGAGGGACCGGTCAGGTCCTTCTACCAGCACGTGCACCAGGCTGCTGTAGCTACTGGCCTTGGGCCCGAGGAATCCTCTGATCCTCCCGGTGACAGTGTTGAGGGACCAGAAGGTTCTTTTACTGGGTCTTCGCCAGACGGGATCAACCTTGTACCGGCACCATGGCCGAGGGGCTATGCCCTAATACCGGCAATACGTCTGAGGGGGCACCTAATTGCAGCTCTATCGACCCCCGGGTCGAAGGTGCCACACCTGCCGGGCCTAGGCCCGAGGAGCAAGGTAGGCCTTGTGATCCACACGCAAGAGTCTTGGACGAGGCCGGACCCAGCGGGCTGAGCAACACGTGGCAGACAGCTTGACAAAATGACCGCCGCGCAAGACCGAGGCACCCGTCTGACGCCATTCCAGGAATTTGGTGAAGAACGAGTGTCAAGGTGGGATTGGCCTCCACCAGGTACGTAGCCTACGGCCTATCCCTCTTTTGCACAGGGCAACTTTTCTTTGTGTCCATATGGGCAGGGTACGCAGCGGCTCAAGCAGCTCCCTGCTACCCTGTCAGAACCCCCGGCCACCACCTCGGTCAGTGAAGAGGTCTTCTTCGAGAGGTTCCTCGGCCTCATGAGGTCACCTCGGATGGGGGCATCTTCAAAGACGCCATCAGGGAAGTCCTTTCCGCAATGCTAGCGGCACCACAGACTCCTCTGTCGCTCCAGGCCCCGGCGCAGCCGCCTCCTCCGGCTCCCCAGCCGACTCCTCAGGTGGCTCTGTACCAGCCTCCGCCGCCTCCTCCTCCGCCTCCGACCGCGCTTCCTGTGCCTCAGCCTCCGGTACCAACTACGAATACTCCTCCTCTCCAGGATCCCTCAGATCCATGGGATACAGATGAGGAGGAGGATCCAGACGTGCCATCCTCAGCCAGGGCCTTCCGCAAACGTCTTGCTGGCCTGACTGAGTATCTGGGCCTACCCCAACCCGAAGTTGAGCAGCCGGCAGAGGGGGTTCTGGCGGAAGTCCTCACACAATGCCCCTCTGCCAAATCAGGACTTCCTCTGCAGACGGATGTAGTCTCCCTGGCCAAGAAGGGCTGGCTCAAATCCCACTCAGCTCAGCCGGTCAATCGATGCCTGGACGCCAAGTACAGGCAGATGGAGGGGGATACTCTTGCTCTCGGGCCATCCTCAGCCACACTCCTCAGTGATTGCTGCAGCATCTCTATACTCAAAGCCTGTCGTTCTCCACCTCCTTCTCTGCGGCGCTGCTAGGCAAGGAGGAGAAGATCAGGGAGGAGTACGGCAAGAAACATTATTCCAATGCGTCCTTTCATCTTCGTCGGGCTAACGCAGATGCCATGCTGGCGGCCACCAACCAAAGATTATTGTAGGAAATTGCAGACTTCCTTCTGGAACTCCCCACCCAGAGCCAATCAAGCTTTTAGGCGGGGATAACCAAGGCCAAGCTGGTGGTGCATGATCTCATGGAATCCACCGTGGCCCATATTGACACCTCTGGCCATGCCATCTGTATCGCCACGGACATGAGAAGGACAGCCTGGCTCCGGGCAACAAAGTTCAACCCGATGTCCAGGAACGCATATTAGGTCTACCGTTCGAGCAGGGTGCGGGGGGGGGGCAGTGAGAGGGTGACCTTTTCCACTCCTCCACAGACGAAGAGCTGGACAAAAAGAAAAACGGCTCAGAAACGGCCAAGTCTTTATCCATCTTGACAAAGACCACGCCCAAATCGTACTCCCAATCTCAGCAGCGCTCAGAGAGGGGTCGTATGTACGGAGGGTTCCGAGGCTTCCAGGAGCGTAGATCCAGGCAGCCGGACCGCTTGCTGGCGCAAGCAACAAAAAAGGGGGTGGGGGATAAAGGGCTTTTTCCAGTCCCTCTCCTCCGCGACAGCCTCCAAAGGAAAGAAGGCATGACACGCCCCTTCGGATCCACGTGTCTCTGGTGGGGGGCAGGCTTGCTCTCCAAGCACATTTCTGGTGCCAGAATTTCGCGGATCCCTGGATCCTCTCCATAATATCCACAGGGTACCGCCTCCCTATCTTATCCCATCCGCTCCTCCCTCCTCCCCTCCACTCCCACAGGTTGGGACAGCAACTCTTTTGGTGGAGATCCGGTCGCTCATAGAGAGTCGGGAAGTGGAGAAAGTCCCAACCTCCCAGCGAGGCTTTGGCTTTTACTTCAGGATTTTCGCCATTCAGAAGAAGAACCAGGCTGGACCTTTCCACCCTCAACCTCTCCTACCCCCGCAAAAATTGAAGATGGTTACTCCAGCTTTTATAGCGGAGACATTGGACAAGGAAGACTGGATGTGCTCCCTGTACCTGAAGGATGCATACCTACATGTCCCGATTTGGCAGTCCCATCATTCTTTCCTGCGGTTCAGGATCATGGGCTACCATTTTCAGTACAAGGTTCTTCCGTTTGTCCTGACCTCAGCCCCCATGATCTTCACCAGGCTCATGAATGCAGTGGCGGCCCTCCTCAGAGTGCAGGGCCTCCACATCTATCCATACCTGGACGACTGACTCGTCAGGGCTTCATCTCCGGAAGCGTATCACCACTTTTCCCATGCCCTTATGAACACTGCACAACCTGGGCTTTTTGCTCAATCTCAAGAAGTCGCAGCTGCAACCCATGCAGACTTGACATTTTTGGGTCTCATCTGGGACACGTGGTCCCAGAAGGTATTTCCTTCGGAGGACAAACTCTTGGCTAGCAAGAGGGCCACCACCCACTTCCTCAACAGAGAGGTGACCTCGGCATGGTGGTACCAACATCTCCTGAGTCTAATGGCAGCGGTCCTATTAGCCGTCCCACACGAGACTAAGGATGAGGAGGATTCTGCTCACTTTGCGGCCTCATGGAACCAGGAGCGGGGCTCTCAATCCGAAATGATCAACGTTCCTCCATCTCTCCACTCGAACCTAACTTGGTGGTCCAGAGACTGCAACCTACGGATGGGTAAGCCCACTCTCCAGACCACCGTCCCCATGGATTCCTCTCTCGAGGGCTGTGGAGTAGCCCTGGATGATCTTTGTCCACAGCACCTGGACCCGTCTGGAGCAGGAATACAAAATCAATTGGCTAGAGCTGAAACCATCTGGCTGGTTCTCAAGGCATTCCTACCACTTCTCAGGGGCAAGGTTGACCTCATCCAGACGGACAACTCGACCAGCATGTACCACGTCAACAAGCATGGAGGCACCAGATTCCCTCCTCTGTGCAGACTGGCGATCAACATGTGGGAGTGGGCGGTGGGAAAAAAACATTTTGCTCACGGCAGTCCACTTCCCGGGGGATTCCAACCTGGAAGCGGACAGGCTCAGCAGGCTGGGAGCAGACAATTATGAGTGGCAGCTAAACAACCTCGTTATTAAGATCTTCAACAGGTGAGGTCGCCCCCAGGTGGATCTCTTTGCCACCTGGCACAACAAGAATTGACCCCAGTTTGCATCCTGGCAAGGTCAGGGTCTCGTATCTCTGGACGATGCATTTCACCTCCAGTGGACCGGCATGCAGGCCTACGCCTTTCCACCCACGCCCCTGATTCACAGGGTAATTTGCAAAATCAAGGAGTCTCGCCAGCATCGCATCATTCTAATAGCTCCATGGTGGCCGGCGAGGCCATGGTTTCCGGAGCTGGTCAGTCTCTCGGAAGTGCCCCCGATTCACCTCCCTACGGGCCCAGCACATCATTTGGCGCAGCAGGGGGGCAGAGTCATCCACCCTGCACCAGGGAAACTAGCCATCGCAGCGTGGTACCTGAGCAGGTAACACTGCATCACTTCAGCCTCTCACAAGCCAATCTGGAAATCAAACCGGGTGCCAGGAGCAAGGCTACCAGGGCCCAGTACAAAAGCAAATGGACCAGATTCTGCCACTGGGCAGACTCCAAAGGAATTGACCCCTTGGCATGCACCTTGGACGACGTGCTCTTTCTCAGCGCATCTCTCCCACTCAGGCGGGAGATGCTGCACATGCCTCGCAGCCATTGGGGCTTACAGGAACAAGAGACTGCACCCTGTGTGGGATCTTAACATAGTCTTGGGCGCTCTGGTGCACAAACCGTTCGAGCCTATGGCGTCTGTGGACATCAGGCTAGTCCCCATCAAGATGGCCTTACTAGTCGGCCTCACCTCGGCTCGTAGAGTCAGTGAAATCCAGGCGCGGGTCGCCTCGGAACCATATACTACCTTTCACAAGGACAAAGTATTGATATTTTATTTCTATCGTGCTCCTACACAAGTGTTTCAGAGCAACCTCCGGCATTTCTGCCCAAGGTCCCGTCTGCTTTCCACTTGAAAGAGGAACTAGTACTTCTATGTTTTTTCCCGATCCCAAGAACGAAGCACAAGGAGTGCTGCGGTGCCTGGATGTCAGGCGTGCCCTGAAATTCTACTTGGACAGGGCCAAGGGCTTCCACAAATCGGACGCCCTGTTTTGTCACTTTCGGAAGCTCAAGACCTGGCTATCGGGCCTCTAAGGCTTCCATATCCCGCTGGATGGTCTCTCCCATCAAGGAAGCGTATGGGGGCCAGCACAAGCCGCTTCCGGCCAACATGCATGCCCACGCGGTCGCGGCCATGGCAACAGCCATCGCGTTCCAGCGCCATGTCCCTTGGCAAGTCGTAAGTAGGGTGGCCACTTGGGCCTTTCCCTCGTCTTTCTGCAAGAATTACTGTTTTGATGCCGGTCCTAGATCTGATGCAGCTTTCGGACAGGCGTTTCTTAGGAACCTATTTTCTTAAGGAGGGTCTCGTCTCCACCCTGGGACTACAATCGCTTGTAATCGCCCATAAAGTATGGAGGAAAAGGGATGGGACATAAGAGTAATTATAAGTTACTCACCGTAGTGACTAACGTACTCTTAGTCCACAGTCCCCTTTCCTACATACATCCCACCAACCTCCCCCTAATAATACTGGTGTCATTAGGCAATGTTAATCTATTTCGACGCGTCAATGGGGACTGAGGTTTGGCGCCGGAGGGCAGAGTCAGGGCAGTGCATGCTCCCTGGGCCGCAATCCTCTAAATTTAAAGGGGATGAAGGTTTTTTCTGGTGAAAAAGGTTCCGTCTACCATACCTTGGAAGGGAGGCCCATACAGTATGGAGGAAAGGGGACTATGGACTAAGAATACGTAAGTCACTACGTTGAGTAATTTATAATTTTTGATAGGTGGGTGTTTATGAGAATCTTAATAGTCGGATTCCTTTTAATTTGCTCTAATCACTTGCAAAAATCTGGTGCCGAAGCCCATATGTTGTAAAGTGTAAAAAAGGAATGGCCATTCAACCTGGTCGATCGCCTTCTCGGCGTCTAGGGAGATCAAAATAGATGGCGTCTGCCTAATCAATATTTTTCCTATTACGTGACAAATCCCCCTAATATTAATGAATGTTTGTCTCCCGGTAATGAATCTGGATTGATCATGGTTAATCAAAGTCGGGAGCAATGGGGACAGCTGTTTAGCGAGAATACTGGTATAAATCTTAGCATCAATATTAATTAAAGCAATGGGTCTAAATGACTCGCAACTTGTCGGGTCTTTGTTTTACTTTTGCTTCCGACATTGAATGGAAATTTATTTATTTATACAATTTAGTTCATAAATTGTTGAATATATTATGTGTATAATACACATAATATATTCAACACAAACAATAAAGACAAATTCATACCATCGGATTTCCCAATACATTCGTATATGTTACAGTATACGTTAGAAGTATTTATAAGCTGCAGCCAGCTACAGAATCATTAAATCCATATCCAGTAACTTACCTGGGTACTCCAAAACATTTTTTTTCAAAAAGTTATCCGGAGAAACCAAGGAACTAGACAAACGCACCTACTTTTTTCGTATTATAATCCTTTACACATTCCAGGCATCAGTATAAACTACCTTTGAGATCATATGCAAAAAAACTTCATCCAATCCACTGCAAAGTGCCGGTCCACCCTTCAAGATATACAACAATCCACATTACCAGACTGTGTTATTCAAACAGGATTTTAATAGTTTCCCAAATCTAATATGAGGCTATAAGGGTTGAGGTTGAATTTAGACAAGCAGTCCAAAAGTCCTCATTTATTATAGTCTCATAATCATGGACCAAGTGGCCCAGGCGTAACATGTAGAGATGACCTAATTTCGGGCACTCTGTGAAAATATGTTTCAATGTTTAGAAATTGGATACATTTTTGCAGATTCTGCAAAAACGGTCCTCGAGGTCCATTTTTAGTTGACCACCCATAACTGACAGTACAAGCAATTTATTTTGGTAAGCAGATGAAAATACTTTACGTTAAAGTGTGGGTAAAGAATTAAATGGCGTTGAGGTTGCTTAAATTGATGTAAAACTTTTGCGACTGGTGGGTATCCGTGTAAAGTACCCAAATGCTCATAATTGCATAGCCAGTTCCATTCCTTTAACTTCTGTGAAAACTCTTCTTTTTTTTTTTTTTTAAAGTTATATAATTCTTTCCACGTGAAGTCATGTTTCCGATTGATATTTACAAAGATTTGATTTACCTGCTGTAAAAAGTTATCCTTTTGCCCTGTCCCGGTATCATGACTGGCCATCCGGGCCATAATTGAGGTTTCACTGGCTACTTGGGAACGGATAAAAAATTCACCTTTGCGTTTTAGCAGCATAGCTTGGAGGGATAAAAGGACAGGTTCGAGACAGAGATACTTCATCTGGTTACTACGAGGGGGATTAAGCATACAACACCAAAAACTGTTTTTAGCCACTCCAGGTTTACCAGCTCTAAGCCTTCCAACCCATATGGGATGGTCGGGCAGAACCATTGTTTATATAGCAAAAGAATGCCCTGTAGACAGTAGCCTGCATAGTCTCTTGCGAAACGCTTAATTTGGAAGGTCAGCTGTCGCGCTTTGGTGGTCTTCATCCCTTTGATATTACCATAACTAGCGTCATGTGATAGTTTTAAGCCTAAATACTTGTATTGGCAAGCATATTGGATCTGACCTAGATTGTGTGTAATTTGCACCTTGTTAATTTTCTTAGGGGCAGCTAACATCACCCTAGTTTTATCCAGGTTGATCTCCAGCTCATTTTCACTGGCATATATTACAAGATTTATTAACTTGATGACCGATAAAGTGTGGCTGTAATACGGTGAGATCCTATCTTTGGTGCCCAAATCTTCGGATGACGTCAACAGTGTATGAATTAAACAAAAGAGAGGCCAACATACACCCCTGTTGCACCCCTCTGTTGATGTTGATCACATCAGATGGCAGATTACTGTTGCCCAACCTAATCTTAGCCGTGGTATTGTTATGCAAGGCTTTAACAATCTCAAGTAACCAGGCGGGGCAACTCCACCTCTGCATTTTTCCCCACAAATGTTCACGATTCACCAAATCAAACGCTGATTTAAAATCAACATAGGCTAAATACAGAGGGGCACTAGCTTTATCCCTGGTGCACTGAATTAAATGGTATATTACCCAAATATTGGAGATGGTACTAGCACCAGCCCGAAACCCTGTTTGTAAAGGATGTGATAGATCTTTTTCCTCCACCCATGCTGAGGGGCGTTTCAGCACACAACTGGCAAACAATTTGCCCGTAGTGTCCAAAAGTGACAAAAGGCAGTCATTTTCAGGACACAGCCTATCTCCCCCTTTATGCACAGGAATCAGTATTGCACGGGTCCAGGTGTTGTATCTTCCTCTCGGCTTATATGTTGTTAAATAAATTGCAAAGCAGCAAGGCCCAATTTGAAGAATCAGCCTTCAGTACGACTGATGCCAACCCATTTGGGCCTGCCGCGTTCTGATTTTTGGACTGGTTAATCATATCCAGTAAACAATCATCATTAAAGTGTAATGGCCACGAGCAATCACTGTTAACCGAACTGTCCGTTACCATTTTATTTACCAAATTTTGGCTTCAAGAAACTTTTGCCAGATTGATCCCGGGGTAGGGTTTAACAGCCAGTTGTCATTTTTAGGGTCACGTGCCAGAGAAAGAGTGTACCAAATAGTCTTGGGATTTCGAGTGATCATGACGTTAAGCAGGTGTTGCCACTTCTCATTGAGTGCATGTAATTAGTGTCTCTTTAGCCAATTTCGGTATTGGAAAGAATTGAATTATTACGTGAGCTCAGCACCAATTTTGTTTTGTACTTCCTATAGAACATGCCTGGGAAGCCATTGTGCCCTGAGGCCTTATTCAGCGGCAGAGATTTAATTGCTGCCTCTAACTCCTCTTCCCGTAAATCCCATTCCAGGTCTGCACTTTCCAAAGAGTTATTTTTGGGAGAGGGGACGAATTCTATAGCAGGAATGTCTTCAGAATTGGTAGGGTTGTACGTTGTCGTAAAAATGTGTGAATGTGTCAATGATGGCTTTATTACCGGTAACTGCATTTCCCTCCCTGTCCTTGAGTTTGAGGATAGTTTGGGTGGCAGTGCGTGTGTTCAGCTGTCTCGCCAACAGTCTGTTTGCTTCCAATATAATATCTGTGCTTAGCATTTAGTAAGGACAGTTCGGGTCTGCGTACGCAGTAGGTGATATAGCCCTCAAATAAGTTTAAGCGCTTATTGTTAGGCCTTCATCCGTTTGTCCACCAGGGCTAGCATGACCTCCCTCCTAATCCTCGTTTTCCAACTAAAATCTCGCAACTGGAGAAACCATTAGTCAAACTTGAAACTGTAGAAGGGTTACACATGAGGCATTTGAATCATTAGTTACACACTGATTACCCTCACTCACAGACCATATGTCTCGAGAAGACTTTGTTCTCTTTCAGAGCAGCAACTAATCAAGCTTTTGATTCTCTGGCTCCACACCGATCTGTAAAGCAAAATAAAGCAGTTCGATATAATCGATGTTTTAACCCAGAGATTTTTTGTGTCAGGGGGGTGAAACGGAATGCAGAACGCAACTGGCGAAAACATCCCTATAATGAGACGGCTGCAGATCTTTTGAGAGTGCAGTGTTTAAAGCTAAAGAAAAAATCTTAAATGTGAGGATAGAAACGGGCAAGTTTACAGTCCCCCTGGGTCACAAGAGTTACTAATCGCTCTTTTCAGGAGGCCTTTATTCCTGAGAATATTAAAGAAGCATGGATCACTCCCCTACTAAAGGAGAATCTTGATCCAACAACCACAGGTAATTATAGGCCCATTACGAATGTTCATTTTTGTTTTAAAAATAATTGACAAAATAGCTTGCTCTCAATACGAAACTTTTGGGGTGCAACATGAAATCCTGCCTAATGAGCAGTCGGTACTCGTGTGAATCATGGGACGGAGACTGCTCTCATGGATTTAAAAGCTACTATCACAGGAATAATTGAGAAAGCTAATGCAGCATTCCTCTTACTTCGGTATCACTACATAATATCCCCAACAAAAATATTGCCATAGATATGGCCGTTTGGTTCGCCATAGGCAATATTTTTGTTGGGGAAATTATGTGGGAGTGGGGGTTGCCGAGGTGTCCCCCCGCACATTAAAACATTATGCAAACTTTGCGGGGGTGTCTGCTGCAGGGTCGATGTGTGAATTTCGCTGCAAAAATATGGTGGTATTTTTGCATCGCAATATTTTTGTGGCGGAATTAACACATGGAACCCTTACTTCTGGATCTCCCTTCTGCTTTTGATCTGGTTGATCACGTCCTGCTGGCAGACAGATTGGGTAATGCATCGACCTTGGAAGGTTTGGAAGTACACCTAACACGGATGCTGGAAACTTCGTGTAGCGGTCTATGCATTATCCAAGATGGCCGTCAGCACGTATTTGCGCACAACGCACCAGTGCTCCGATGCGTTGTATCTTAGTACTTTTGTACCTTACCAGCGCTGTGTTGCTGAATATTTCGCTACCCGTTATTGCTTCCTGTTGCTTTTCCTCTCTCTTCATTCACAATCTTACACAGAGGTAAACGTACTATTTTTGGGTAGCTTTTTTCTCTTAACAGTTTGATCCCTGTTAATCGCACTTTGAGGTTGTTCTTAACTCCTCAGCCCCTGTACTTTTCCTTCCTGCTATTTCCTCATTTAACTTTCTTTCTGAATACCGTTTCTTTTCTACTCACTCCATTTCCTTCGCCTGGAGTTTCTTCTCTCTTGTTAAAGGCTTTCTAGTCTACTATGCAGCAGTTCGTGGTATCGCTGCCTTGGCGTTCTTCTACCTTCCGACCAGTTTCCTGTGCTTCTATCGTGCCTCAGTACCTTTGGCACCACCTGCTACTCGATCATCTACACCGAAGAAGGAACTGGACTCTCTTCTACTCTTCTATCCAACCTGAAGAAGACAATTCACACAAGGTTTTTTCAGCCTACGGCTTTATCCCTGGAACAGCGGGTTGGCTCCTGGGAGGCTCCTTGGATTTGGTTCCTATTTGGTCACGGTGGCCTCCGGGGAGTCACGCCCATACTTGCATCAAAGAAGGAGTAAAGAAATCAGAAAGACACGAAAGAAAGAGAAGACGCAACTCCGAGAAGAATTCGACTGAGATTCAGGTGAGGAGGAGTTGGAAAAGGGAACCAGGGTTGCAAGTTTTGACAGATTGATCAGGGTGGGTAAATGTACCCCCGCTGCTGCAAGTTGGTTTAAATCTTTTCTGGGACCTAGAATGGCAAATGTGGTTAAGGGAAATGCCCAATCACAAATAACGTTCTTAACCTGTGGTGTTCCACAGGGTTTGTGCTTATCTCCGTTACTTTTTAATGTGTACACCAAACCTCAGGGACTTCTTGTCTCCTTGGGGTTCAAGTTTGCAAATTATGCTGACGATACCCACAGCCCTACAGATAAGGTGCGTATCTTGGCTTTATACGCATGTAATTAAAGCCATTACGGAGCATTTCATTTTCTTCTGCGTACCGTTTACGCTGTATCTATTTTGATTAAAAAGCATACTTTCCTTCTCTAGATGGCAGTAGACGGCAATAATCTCCATATCTGAGTGTATTACACTACTACTTTTTATTAAATCACTAAAAGTGCAGTGGGGTTTACTAGATTTTTGGGACTTCTAGTTTACCATTCAGGCTCATCATGTTGATGTAAGGAGTTACATGTTGGCATGTGGTGTTATTATGCAATTTGTGTTTTTGGAAGTAAACTCTTTAAGACATCATTACTGTAGGCCTTGAAATCCAAACTATTTCTTAACAGAGTTTCTAGGCTCTAGAATTTTGAAAAGGAAGCTGTGTAAGTACCAGGTACTTGTAAGTTATTTTATGGCAGAATATTTTCCACAAGTGTAATAAAATGGTTAAAGCCAAGCCAGACAACTTTGATCTACAACTCTTTTGGGCTACGGATCTGATTTTACATATGCATTGGGTGTATGTTGGATATGTTTTACTCTCTTGCAGAGGAGAAAACTCATTTGTACTCTCTTGAAATTGTATTTACGCTCTAATCTAGTGATCGAACTATCTGGGACGTACAGTGAAGATGTGGCTAGAGTCAACAAAGTCTTTAAGGCCATGCAGGTGTGATTTCAGCGGCTATTGTGAATACAAAGTTAGACTACTGTAATAGTCGCATGGTAGGCACATTTCAAACCAATATAAGAGTTACTAGTGACACAGAATGGAGCAGTACGTGCTATTTGTGGGCTAGGTCGTCGATCCCATGTATCAGTCTCTCATAGGAAATTGCATGGAGCTTCCTGTCGAACAAAGAATTCAGTTTAAGGTTTCCATTCTGGCGTTTAAGTGCCTTTCAGGTGAAGTTCCTGTGTACCTCTCCTCAAGTGTGAATAGAACTCCCTTCAGGCATACTCTACGCTCAAACAATAGTGTGACACTTTATCGTCCTTTTGAAAAAGATTGTTGGGGCTGGCTTTAACGCCTGGGCACCTACATTATGGAACTCTCTTCCTCTGGACATTAGGGGTTGTGAAGCAATGAATTGGTTCAGAAAGCTTCTGAAAACTATTTTTTGGTGGAGGGATAGATTAAAATCCTATTGTTACTGCTCCTTCTAATTGGCTTTGGCTGACTGAATTCTTGTATGTTTTTTGTCATTTGAACGCACTGAGGCCTTTGGGCGAGTAGTGCAATATATGAATCATATAGATAGAAGTTGAGCGCCTAACTGCCCCATTGCTTCTCCCTCCGAACTTGTGAATTCTATCAGTTCTTCTCTAAACACGACTTTAAACACGTCCCAAATTAGTTCTGGGGTAGCCTCTAAGTTTGATATCAATGTTATTTTATCTTTAACTGCGTTAGCAATCACACTATCTTTCAAGATTTCTGCTGGGAATGTCCATTGCCATAGTCCCCCAGGACTTTTTCTGGGGGGGGGTTCAGGAGGGGAGTCTACTTCAGCCAATAGTGGGGCATGATCTGAGAGAGAGATGGAGCCCATCGTGATATCCCTCACATACCTCACTAACCTAGCTGAGACCCACTGTTCGGCAGAATCCTATGCAGTTCCCTTAGGGAGCACTGCACAAGATTAAGACTACAGGTATATGCAATAAATCCCTTTTGGTATCGGTCTGTACCACAAAGATTTAGCTGGTAGCTGTGGCTAAGCAGTCAGACTTCTCAAGAGGGAGATGATCAGTATTCAGGGTTTACACAATAGGACTACAATACTATGGGCCAAGGAAACACTGACCAAAGCTTTGTATCAAAAAGAATATATATTTTACACACTCTTAAGTCCACACACAAATCACCATCATTAAAGCAAGTTAAAACAGTCAAGAAAAGTATACACAACTCCCTATTTAAATTGTAGCCAAGTTTGAGCAAGAGTGAAAACTGAGCAAAACTGCACAGTGTAAACCAAGCAGAAATGGCACTCTAACAATTTCTTCAGAGGAAGGGAACGGACAAGTCATACAGGTTTAGACTCCTAAACACACCAACAACACTTCCCAATTGGATTGTGAACAAGTTAGGCCGGGCAGTACTTTAGCATAAGCAATACTTGGGTGAAAACCAAGCAAAATGTCACTTCAACAATATAAAAAGGGGAAGGAAAGGTGGTTATAAGAGTTTAGGTGCACCAACACATTTCATAGTGAAAAGCAATCTAGAGAAGGCAGCTGTAACTGAAATAGCCAGTCACTAGGCCTGTGCCAGAGTCAATGGTACAAGGCAAAGTGCCCAGGATTAAACGGTTCTAGTAGCTGCAGTCAAGTCTTTGTTTAACGATTTGAAATGGCGGTTGCAGAAGGTTAAAGATAATGTTTGATGAAAGGGGCAGCCAACCCAGAAGGTAAGTAAAGGATTTAAAACACCTTTAGCAGTACCCAACGAAATGGGAGGTCTGGCGGAACAATGTACCTTGAAAAGTGGAAGAGGCTCCTGCGGGGGCGGTAGTTCCTGGCAGTTCCTGCATTTCGGGAGATCCAGAACAGGAAGAGAGGCTCTCGTCGCAGAGGAAGGTTCGAGTTACTGCACTGCCCAGGGATGAAGCCAGCCGCAGTGATGCCAAAATGAAATAAAAGGTACGCTACTTTAAATCGCGGTCCCGGTGGACGGGTGCCCGGCTATCCGGTCTCCTAGTGCTGGGCACTGGCAATTCGACCAAGGCAGGTCCTGGAAGGCGATTGGCGAACTGGTTGGCCCCACCAGCTCAAGGGAAGAAGACTCTTGCAGGTGACTTGTGATCTTCTCGAGTCGTTGACGAAAAGTGGTGAGGATCTGCAGCAGGGCTAAACCGGTGGTTCAGTCGTTGCAGGCGTTTTCAGCTTCTCTCCTCTTCGGGTTTCTTAGTTCCAGTGGCGACGTCTTGTCCTCCAGTCCTCGGAGCCCTGCTTTTATGCAGAAAAACCCCCATTCACACAGCCTAGCTGTCACTCACACAGTGGGGTGGCTATCCTGGCGGGATAACCCCCAGTCTATCGGGGCAGTGTGTGCCTTGGGTTGCCTAGGTAACCCTGTCCAGGGTGCCTATTCCCCCTCCCACACATCCTGTCTACCCCAGACTCAGTGGCGCCGAAAGGAGGGCTTCTGTGCAGAAGCCTGCCAAAAGGACGAACAAAGGATCCCCGACCTGTGTTAGGATTTCAGAGAAAGACACGAGAAAGAAATATATTATCAAAGATCTGGCAATAAAAACCTACCAGAGTAAAGTTAATATTAAAATAAACCGGCGGTATGTTAGTGGCTGTCAGTAAAAGTGGTAGCCTCAACAATGGGAAAATCCCATAGGGAAATATTCGCTGTCGAATATTTACGGTAGTAACCACTGCCAACAGCCAGAAACTTTGGAGAGAGGGGCTGGAAAATGAACACCAGGGAAAAACTATTAACCCTTTCCAGTACTTCCATAGTAAGATGGGTTGTACTGGTTTTGTTCATAATTATTGACTAGTAAAGTCAATGGGGACTTTACATGCCCTGGGAGACGGTAGTCAGTCCCAGGGTATGGTGTCTGTTTTGGGGGGTCACTATGACACACCTGTGTTACTGCACTAAGGGTGCTGTGTAACACACATGTAAAAAGATACCTGTGAGGGTAAGAAAAACCCCATAGACCAGGAGCACAAAAATAGCCTAAAACACACATCAGCAATATGTCGAAGAGTGGGAAAAAATCTCACTCTTAGCAGGAGAAAAATAAACCCTTCAAATCCAGCAAAGCTGCTGGGGGACTCTATAAGTAAGGGAAATTAGCCTTCGAAGAGAATTCTCCCTAACACCCACATGTAGTCAATTCCTGACATTGAATGATGAACATGGAAAAAGTAAGTATAACCTCTTTCTCCTCCCTTCGTGACCCGCCAAACATCGTGCTGGGACATAGGCATGGAACAGAGGGCTGGAAGGAGCTAACTGTCTCTGCACTTCTTCACATGGCACCACAGGAGCTTGGCTGTGCTGGCTCGATCAGCGCCCTTCTTTCCCTCCACGGGACAGGCCCTCGCTGGCCCGAGGCTCGCTCTGCGACTCCAGTGTATTTCCCAGTCTGGGCCATCTTCAACCTCGTTGCCCGCCCACCCAATCTCTTCTCGGGGCACCAATGATGCTTCATCACTTTAAGGGTGGGTGCCCTCTGTCACTGCTTCAGCTTCCAGGCGCAGGAGTGGCACGAACCAATCACACCCCCCCGCAATCTTGGCATTTGCAACACAATGCTTAAACAAGCCTCCTAGACCCCAGCCGGGAAAGAGGGTTAGGGACACGATGGTTTGATAGGATCTGGTGCTGAGGGTAACTGGAAAGAGGGTTAGCAGAGGGGAGGTGGCCAGGTAAGAGGACACAGGGTAACTTGAGAACAATTGTATTGCACACACTGACCTACAGACTATAGCTCACATACACACTACACACAATACAGCAAGATATCCAGAAAGAGACTGATTTCTGCCGTGAGTGCTGGCCTCCTGCCTGCGCACTCTCCGGGCTGCCATCTGGAGCAGTTCAAATGCTGCAAAGAGAGCTTGAATTACTAATCTGCTTGTTTTCTTCACACACATGGTTTCACAGCAAGCAATGTACATGCACCTAGTGTTAATGCACATGCGGATGTAGATGGCTTAAAGCGGAAAAATGCACATGCGGGCTCTGTTGTGCAGCGGATGCAGTTTGCCACACGTGGTTGCAACTAGGCGTGCCCACTGTTGTCAGCCGAACGTGATGAAATGGCTACGGTCTATTCGTGCAGTAGTGTTTGTCAGCCGCACGTGGCTTGGAGGAACAGTATGCGGCTCTCTAGTCAGCTGCACGTGGCTTGGAGGAACAGTATGCGGCTCTCTAGTCAGCTGCACGTGGCTACTTAGCATGCAAATGGTATTCACTGGTCTAGTGAATATTCTAGGACGCCCTCAGGCGTTTGGCGCGGGGGTGAGGTCGCAACTGCGCGGTGCTACTGGCACAGTAACTTAGCTTCTCTGGAGCAGGGGGGACGTGGCTGGTCTGGACTGTGCCCCCTGTGTACGTCCCTTACTGCGGCTCGAGTTTCTATGTGCTCGCTTTCCCCCGTAGCGGTTCTACTGCGTTGCTGCTGCGTGCGACTTCCCTTCGCTCGCTTGGCCCCCTAATGGTAGCGTTACTTAGCTTGCCGGTGAGGGGCCGGATTGGTGGTTCTCTGGGGCGTGGCCGCTCATACTTGTCTCCGTGCCAGGAGCTACCCAAGATACGTCTGCTCCGGTCGGATGTCTGAGCGCAAGCCCTGTGCTTTCGCTCCTGCGCGCACGCGCCCCATCCAATGTGGGTGTGTTAAAGTAGTTCCTGGCCCGGAGGCTGCTGGGGAATGTAGTTTGCAGGCCCTTTTTCCTGCAAAGAGGTCACAGAAGCCTTCTTTAAGGCTGGAATCTTTTCCTTTTGTTCTGTGTTGCTTTGTTCTCTGTTGCCTGCAACCTGCTAAAGAGTGCTGCATACAGAATCCCAGGCCCTGTACCCTGTCACCATCCTCCACAGCCTCTCCGTTCTTTGCAGTGGTGAATTATGAGTGGGGAGTAACTGCGACTATCCCGTCGGCGTCTGTTTTTTGTCAGCACCAGTTTGTCATCCCTATCTCTCGCCCCTCCCAACCCCCAGCCGCTGTGGTACCCTCCTTGGCTCCAAGAACAAGCAGTGTCCGTGAAATCAACACAGCTTGTGAGTTGGGGAGACGGATACAGGACCGGTGTGTTGAAGCCAAGGTTGCATTCAGCAACATTGTATGACAAGGGCTGGAATGAACATTGTTAAAACACGTGTGATAAGGCATAAGTAAAGTTGAACTGCTGAGTGATTTAAATTTAAAAGCAATATAAGATAGCTTTGACAGAGTGGTCTGGCGCCGCGTGTGTGCTCAATCGAAGGCCTCTGTAAGGTATCCAGCTGAGACGTGGCAGAAGTGAAAGTTAAAAGGGTTCTATTAAGAAGAGAACAAAGAATTGTGAATCAAAGTGGTCCTTCAACGGGTTGAGCAAAATCCTGCGCAGTGTCAAGTCTTTGATTTTGAAAGTAAATTTGTCCTGAGCCCGGCAGAGGGAGATGCGGGGTGAACAGGATCACCTGAGAGGTTGTACAAGTGAAATCCTGAGAAGAAAGGAACTTTAATGTCTGTTATGTCGCATCAGGCCCTCTGAAATAAGAGACTTTGAATGGAAAAGAGGTTTTGGCACAGATGGCCCTGATGTTGAAGTTTTGAACTGCATCCTCTGGCTAGAGAAGCCAGATTGTGTGCTAAACTTGAGTGTGCTCACAAGACTCTACAATGACTGGATTATTATTTGATGGTCGTAGTTTAGTTTAGTTTATTTGTAGAGTGTGCCAAACCCAGAGGCATCAGGGCGCTATGCTTACAAGTTACAACATGTACAAAACATGAAATTTCAACAGAATAATAGTGTTACATTTATACATCAGGCAAAGGTTTACATACATATTTACAAGGTGGGTTGTGGTTAAACAAACAAGATAGGGTCTTGCTCATGGAGCTACACTTTGACCTTTTTCCGGAATAACAGGAATGACGGTTCCTTTCTTAAGCATAGTGGGAGGGCATTCCATTTCTTTGCAGCGAGGACTGGAAAACGTACCCCCCCTGCTCTTTGTAGTTTGTAGTATGGGATGTTAATGCAGTGCGTCTGGCCAGTTCTGGTGGGCCGTGTTGAAGTGTGGCGGGTGATGGTGTTGGAGAGGTAGATGGAAGCCTGGTTAGATAAACACTTAAGCTTAGAGAGGACCAGAGCTCTTGCTAGTGTGAGACAATTGGCTGTTGTCAGGTAGGGACGGCAAGCAGTTATGAGCTTACATGTGTGGGCAGATGAGGACGTCATGGCATTAGTTTGTCTTAAGGTTAGTGCGGAATCCATATAAATTCCCAGTATTTTCACTACCTTGGAGACTTTGATTATATTGCTGTCCATATTAAAGAAGGTGAATAGCACATCCAGTTTGTTTAGATTGGCTGGTGATCCCAAGAGGAGCAGCGACGGAGCCCATGCTTCGCCATCCAGGTTTGTATAATGAGGTAGATCGTCATTGAGAGTTTTACCATCCACAGTGTAATCACCAGTGATGGGGATGATTATCTGGGTGTCATCCGCATAGTTAGTGTGACACCCAGATAGTCAATCAAAAAGTGGCTTGGTGAAAACATTGTAGAGAGTAGGAGATGCACAAGACCCCTGAGGGATGCCGCAAGTAACTGGAGTGGGTGTGGCAGAGGAAGAGGGTGCGAAGACCCTCATGGAACTGTTGTTGAGGAAGGACCCAATCCATGCGTTAGCTTGGTCAGAGAAATGTGCAGCAGATGAGGCGTTTGCCTAGGATTTTATGGTTCACCAGGTCAAATGCTGCTGATAAGCAAGGCCAATTTTCCCTTATCTTTCAAAGTCTGAATTTGAGTCTTAAGGTCGATCGATGCAGTTTCAGTCCCATGTCTAGGTCTGAATCCTGATTGTCTAAGGCCTAGTAAGTTGTTTGATTCAAAGTATTGCTGTATCTGCAGATAGGCTGCACGGTCCAGTATTTTTAACAGAAAAGGTACTGTCTATAGTTTGATGGGTTGTTGAGGTCTAAAGATTTTTTTTTAGTGGCGGGAGTACCCAGGCGTCTTTCAAATTGTTGGGTACTGTACTGGATTTGAATAAGGTGTTTATGACCGATGTGATGAAGGGGGCTAGTTCCTTCATGGCCTCCTTGATAAGAGGAGCAGGACAAGTGTCTCCCTGGCAATTAGACGGTTTAAGTTTTAGGATGATGATCTCCACCTCTTTGATAGAGAGGGTTGTGATGTTAAATTGGGGTTGCACCTTCCTGGTGAGAGAGGGTGGGTGTTTAGTGGACTCAGCATTAGTGATAAGAGTTTTTTTAGTTTCAATTTTGTTTTGGAGCATGGTGATTTTGTTTTGGAGTGCATTCTGGATATTAGTGCACCACAGAGTGTCTTTGGTATAGATATCAGGAAGGGGGGCAGGTAATTCTAACTTTCAGGATGTTGAAGAGTTCCTTCGTGCTGGACTTTGCTTTGGCTATACGCTCGTTATAGTTGTCTTTTTAGCTTGGATAATAGCAATCTTCTAGTTGAAGGAGGCTGCCATGAAGTTGTCCTTATTAGTTTAGGATGGTGTGTTGTTTCATACAATTGGGCTGAGTACACCTTATGCAGATAGATGCTCACTTGGAATAGAATACATCTAACCAGTCACAGATACACAGAGCAAGCAGTACATGAGGAATGCGGTACAGTTGGACTAGATGGGCTGCTCAGTTAGAATAAAACTGCAACAGCACACGTGATGTACACATATGCAGTTAGCAATCATTTGGGGGTTTTGATATGGATAAAAGCATATAATTGGACTATAGGTAGGCGATTGAGCAAACGGTAGAAAACGTTGCAAGTCATGTAGGCTTGCTTAGTGAGGTGTCAGAAAACACTCGACATATTGTTAAACGATAATGTTGCACACGTTGACATGCACTGGCAGGATCGTTATAGTAGCTGTTAGTTCACGTTGTTAGTCACAAGAAAAATTGCTATTAGTGCGAGGCAATGATTTGGTGAAAAATGAGTAAAGTAGGCAAGTCTGCAGAGCAGAATGCTGAATAAAAGGCAGTACGTATATAATGATTGCAAAGTTACAATACAATAAGCGAGTATGACTGGGAAATGGCGGATGTTATGCAACAATTTCACTAGACAAAGTGAAGAACGCAGTGGCACGAATTACTGGGGAAAACAGTAATATTGAGAATGGGTGTCGTGCTGGGAACAATAAACAGATTGCAAAGACACGGCGACGGGAGTGCCGTACGGAGCAGAGTTGCAGTTTTGATGGTCTTGGCTAGGTGTTGCATTAACATGCATTCACTGTAGTCGTTGGAAATGTTAGTTGTATATGGGGCACAGTATTTTGCCTATGTAAAATGTCCTGTAAATGTAAAAAAACGTTGGGACGAGATGGACCGGATTAATACCATTGATGAAATTCGGTCTGCAACGAATCCCAACCAATTGCAGAAAGTAGACAAAAAACAGGGGCATTTAAATAAGTATCTAGTAAAATTTCCAGACTGGAGGATTAGGAAAAAAGGTTTGAGACTAAGGCTGAATGTAATCCAGACGGGGTGAGTTCAGGGGGCTGGAGGGGGAAGAGTCCTTGCAAAAAGAAGGCTGGGAGAGTAAGCAACCGAACTGTGCAAGATCTGCAGGAGCCCAGAGGAGCAGCCTACTAGACGCTTACTGCTGGACTGCGAAGGAACATTGCAGGATAGGTTCGCGGCCTTTGGAAAATTTGGGTTGGACTCACCACACTATATACCAGAGATGCTCTGGGACAGGATGATTTCTGGAAACTCACAAGGTCTAACAATAGCAGTGGTTCGAATTAGTAGAAGTTGAAGCTTGTGGGGAAATCCTCCAGAGGATCCGGTTCTGTCCATCGGGTATAATATGTATTGGAAAAGGAAGGAATAGAGGTGAGGGGGTAGAAAAGCATGTATAGTGAGTGTGTTTTTATTTTATTTTTTAAAACCCCTCTTCTCTCCTCGAAAGACCTTTGGGGTTTTCCTTGTTTCTTTTTATTAAATGTCATCCGATTTAAATTTTTGTAAAAGGTTTTGTAAACCAAATACAATATTAATTTTAAAAGAAAAAAAATATGGCGCGCAGTATTTTGCCTATGTCTTACCTCGGATTTCGTGCATGGAATTGGTGTGGGTAGCAGACTGGTGTAAATTCGTGCAGGCCTCCTGGCACCGACAGGCTTGTGCCTTATATAGAGTGCCTTGGATTATATGCTGGGTAGCGCCTTCTGGCGGATGCCGACCAGATAAATGTGTTCAAACCCCCAATGAGTGGGGATAAAGGTTGCTAGGCAACCGATCCACAAAGGCTGACGCGGGCCATTTTGGATCACAGCACGCGGTATTACATGTGGAAAAATGCTTGAAAATGCAAAAAATTGGTAAAGATATCAAAGTTGCCATGTGGCTGCAGACACTTGTAGACTTGCTGGAAGGGGAAGCTGCAGGTTGCATACCAAAGCAAGCATCACTTGTTTCTGCGTGGTCTCGAGCTCCGGCTGGTCATGTTGCTGTAGCTGGTGAAGCAGTGTGGGAAGGGCTCCTGCCCATCCGCGAGCTAAGAGTAATGCTTGCTTCCATCTTTAGATTTAGAATTAGATGGGTGTTTTTCAAACCCAATTGAAGTTCAATAAACACCCTTGAACTGTGGCCACTTGGGTCTCTTACTGTTTCATACCATACCTTCCTTACAGAAGGAAGAGCTGTATTGCCTGAGCAAGAAGTATTGCTGCAGAGCCACTGCAGGTCACGGAAGGACCATGAAGGTCTGGACAGCCGCAGGCTCCAAGGAAGACACTCAACCATTGTGGACCACAATAAAAGGTGCGCAGGTTGTCGGGCAAGGTGCTGGGGCACTAAAAAGTGGTGCAAAGCACAAATGGGAGAGGGAAGTCAGAATACAGGTTCTGGGACACTGACCGAGGGAAAAGAACTGTTACACTTTTGAGCCAAATGATGGAACTTGTCAGGAGAGTGAGCAAAGTCTATCAGTGAAACGAAACAACAAAGGTGAGTCTGGCATCCGTACCCATAAGAAAGTATTGAAGAGTTTGTGGAGAAAGATAAAGGGGGTCTGGGACCACGAAGAGAAGGAGGCAGAATTAACAGAAGGCCTATACCTGGCAGGAAAGTGAACCAGGATAGGGGAAGCCTGTGAAAAGGGAAAGGCTTCCTGCAAGGTCCATCTTTCTCCTGGTAGTACTTGGCAGAGGGGAGTACACAGTCTGCTCTACACAAGGCCATGGGTCGTATGCGACACACAAACCAGCCTCAAAAATGCCAAGGGAATGGAGTCATCCCCCTGGTGTTGATGAACATTGTGAAAGAAGCCAAGAGAAGGAGCCGTTCTCTTGACATTTTGAAAGGCCAGAGGAGGGGAATGTCTTCATCCTGAGGTCTGTTAACATTGTAGGAGAAGCTAACGGAAGGGAGTAATTTCCATGCCAAGTGTGAGAAGGGGTGTCCCTGACCAGTCCCCGGCGGTCTGCCATCCAGGTGGCCAGGACACGGTCATCGCTATTGGAGGCAGTTAATGGGGGTGGACTAGTGAGGGAGGATCACCTGGATGGGGGGTCCTCGGGGTGTGGAAGTGGGACACTAACGGATGAGACGCGGTATCCTCCTTCTGACAGCTTTTCCCAACCTTCCACATGGGGATACACAAACTTCAAGCACCCTAACTCCGAGAATCCTCACTTTTCTGTTCTTCCCCAATCCACACACACACACACACACACACACACACACCCCCCCCCCCCTCTCTAACTTGTGGGGACTAACCCTTCCAGATGTTTTAGAAATGGGCTAATAGCAGAACTATGTTCAGAAAAAATTCATAATACAGGATCCAACTTCATATTTGCAAAAATACTTATTTTTACTCGCGTGTACGGTACCATCTTTGTGGGGACCTGAACGCGTGTTACCATCCTTGTGGGGACTTACTTTATTATTCTTATTTGGGATGGATTTCACCATAAGCAAATGGAAAAATGCTTACTTTATTGTACTCAATCGACATTATACAATTGTATTTCTACAAGTGAGTACCTGCCTGCATTATAGCTATCACAACAGATGGATTTCGATGGTTGGGGATTTCCTACAAGATGTTTAATTTGCATGCAAAACTTAAAAAGGCACTTAGTTTCAGGCATTAAACACTATTATAAACACTGAAAATGTTCCAGAAAAGATAACTGGGACAGAGGAGATGACTTGATTGACCCAGGCTCACACATTGTGGCCAAAAAGGAATAAATAATTCAAATTTAGATTTCATTCTTCACAGGCATCACCTCCCTGCTAACTCATATCTCCTCTTTAGAAATTGTCTAATGGAAATGATGTTGCTTTCTTCTTTTGGAATGTGTATACTAATTGTGGAGTTAACCTTCCTATAGGGGTCATGTTTGATTATGGAAAAGTTATTTTCCACAGAGATCATGTGCGATAATCATGAAACGATCCCCACAGAGACAGTGTGTACTTGCAATCATGTTGAGGTCCCCACAGAGATGGTGTGTGATTGCAATGATCGTAAGATGCCCATAGAGATGGTGTGTGATTAGGACTATACTCAAGTCCCCACAGCGACAGTGTGTAACTATTGTGCTGTTACGTGCTTGGGCATTAGCCGCTATATAAATCTAAATAGAATACAAAAAATACAAATACAAAATATGGTCCCCACAGATATGGCAAGTGATTATGATAACACTAAAGTCCCCACAGAGCTGGTGTGTGATTACAATGATGATAAGGTCCCCATAAAGATGGTGTGGGATTAGGACTATACTCAAGTCGCCACAGAGACTGTGTGTAATTATGAAGCTGTTAAGCATTTGGGCATTAGCCGCTATAGAAATCTAAATAAAATACAAAAGGAAATACATATATAAAATAAGATCCCCACAGATATGGTAAGTGATAATGATAACACTAAAGTCCCCACAGAGATGGTGTGTGAGTATGAAAAAACTCAAGTCCCCACAGAGACAGTGGGCATCATTACCCGGTAGGTGTTAAACCAAGGTGCTATTAGCACCTTGGTTGACACCGGTACCATACCGGTACCACCTTGGCGGAAAGGGGAATTACCACCCCATTCCAAGGTTGGTGGGGCGGTAATTCCCCCTTCCTCCAAGGCCCTTCCCCATTCCCATTTTTGCCCCATAGGGCTCAATGGGAATGGGGAAGGTGCTAATTACGGCACTGCAAATTGCGGTACCGTAATTAGCTCCCTGGTCCCTTTGCGGGTTGGGTTTTAATGCCTGCAAAAAGCAGGCGTTAAAGTACCCGACCCGCAAAGGGATCTCGTAGTAAGGTGTTAAGGGTTAACGCTCACCGGCACCATTAACGGTGACCGTTAACCCTTAACACCTACCGTGTAATGAGGCCCAGTGTGTAATTATGATGATGTTAAGCGCTTAGGGTTAGCCGCTATAGAAATCTAAATAAAATATGAAAAAATGACAAGTACAAAATAAGGTTTCCACAAATGAACACTAAAGTCCCCACAGAGATGTTGCGTCATTTCTAAGATGTTGAGGTCCCCACAGAGATGGTATGTGATAATGATAACACTAAAGTCCCCACATAGAAGGTGTGTGATAAGAATATTGCTAAAGTCCACCCAGGGGCCACACAGAGGTCAATAAAAAACTGGAACTAAAATGTGTGAGTCTAGTATTCAACTGCTCAAAGGTTGTCCTAATAAATCATCACCCCTTCCACATATTAAATGATGTACCCCTCCTTCTCTTACCACTTACACTACACACACGTATTACACCTCACACATGGCAGCATTATGTCTATTAATACCAAATTAACCTGATGAAGACTTGCCAACGCTATCATCTCTATTTATTTGACTCACCCCCCTAAGGCAGTGGCAAATCAAGTATCACAGTGCTGCCATTTAATAGATTTGGGGCTTTCCCGTCTGGATAAAAGAGAAATCCAAGTGCCACTGTCACAAACCACACAGACCCATACTGGCACTGAGGACTCAGGCACTGCCTCTGGCCTCCACACATCAACAATGCTGGTTTTGAATATGATTCCCCTCTAACCCACTATGACTCCGACCCCACCAGTTTTCTAGAAACATTGCATGCAATAAAACCACCAAAATGCAAAAGGTTCACTACGGAAGACCACATTTCAGTTCATGTATTGAGTGTGAAAATTATGTTGAAGTCCCATACAGATGGTGTGTGATTATAACGGCTTTATGGTCCTCACACATATTGTGTGTGATGATGGTGATGATTAAGTCCCCACAAAGATGGTGTGTGATTATAATATTGTTAAACTCACCTTATACATAGTGTGTGATAGAAATGAGGTTAAAGACCCCACAGAGATGGTGTTTGAATATAGTGATGTTAAAGTCTCCACAGCGATGGTGTGTGTTTATAAGGGTGTTCAAGCCCCTACAGAGATGGTGTGTGATAAAAATAAGTTTGAAGACCCCACAGAGATGGTGTTTGATTATATTGATGTTTTAGTCCTCACAGCAATGTTTTGTTTGATAATGGTGCTATTAAAGTCTTCATAGTGGTAGAGTGGGATAATAATGATGTTAACGTCTACACAGAGATGATGTGCAGCAATGTTAAAGTCAGAGATGATAGGTAACAATGTTTGGTAAATGGATCTTGTATAACGTGGCTTAAGCTGTTTTGGAGACTTCATGGCATTACGTACTGAAATAGAGGATGGTGGGTATTGGTGGAAGCAGAGCAAATGTGATCTGCAAATCCTGAAGGGTTAATTAATACAGATGTGGAAGTACATGCTTTGCTTTCTGTGAACTGGTAAAGATACAGGGTGAGTTGGACATGTGGATTTTGTGTTGACATATGGGCCCTAGATGTGTTCCATGAAATACTAACAGGATTACTCTTATGAACATGGGTAGGTGTGTCAATGCAACATGGTGGGGGGGATCACAGAACAGATAAGGGCGGTTTCCCTTTGTGGGTGTTATGACTGGCCATGCCACTGTGAGGGGAGTTTTAGTTGGTTGATATACAGAATTTAAGATGAACGAGGGAGTGTGAAGGTCAATAACTTCACAAAAATGATTTTAAAGACCCCACAGAGATGTTATGTGATGTTGGTAAGGTTAAAATCTCTGCAGAGATAGTAGTTGATGATGGGAATGTCAAAACCACTACAAATGCGTTCTAAGATGGAAATGTTTAATGTTATATTTTGCCCTCATTGTTAATGTGTGATGATGGTGGTTTTACACATCGCATAGACAAGTTGTTGAGAGATGATGGTGATTTTGTTGGTCCCAGAAAGGTGCTGTGTGATGACAGAAAACTGAGGAAGCTGAATTAGAAGTCGGGTGTCAGTGATACATAGTCGCCAAATTAGCATGTAGACCACATCGCCTCAAGCCAACAGACATCTTCTCCACAGCAATTGTTTGATCATATTGGTGCTTTCATCTACATTGCTTTGAAATGTTGTTTTAAAATTGTGTGTACGGCACCATCTTTGTGGGGACTTGAACATGTGTTACTATCCATGTTGGAACTTGCATCATTACTCTGTTTTGGAATCCAGTGCTTTCATTTTCAAATGTAAATATGCATGGTTTATAACAACACACATTAATTACACAATTTTCTCTTCATATACAAGTAATTTTAAGACACTTATAGGGTTCTTACTGAATACAGTTTAATGATTTTGAATTTTCTACCAGATAAGTCATGTTTGCATGTTCACTTAAAGACACTAATGTTGACAGGAAGCCACATTCCAAGTGGGACAAGTTGATTGGGATTGGCCTAGGATCATGCTATGTGGCAAAGATAGGATACTGGGAATTATATTTCGGTTTTATGGCTCCATAGACACCATCTTAATCACGAGAATAGATTCTCTGCACAATAATGGTATGATTATAAATATGTTACTCCCTACTTTGGGATGATGCATTGCGACAGTGAGATGTATGTCTCCAGAGGGATTTTATGTAGTGTGATGAAGTTGATTTAAAGTCCTCATAGGGCTGGTGTATGATGATAGTGGGATTAAAGTTCCCATAGGGATGGTGCGTACTAATGACATTAAAGTCCACACAGAGATGAAGTGTGAATATAGAGGTGTTGAAGTCCCCAGATAGATGGTGTATGATGACAATCAGTGAAGAGAGATGTTAAGATCAAACACAAATGTTTACGTGACCATAGATATTTTGTGCAATATTAGAATGTATTAAGTTTCAACATAGGGGGTGAGTGAGGTGGGAGATTGCAAAGTCCTCCGAGAGTTGATGTGTGAGGATTGCGTTATTGAAGTCCCCACAGAGATGGTGTGTGATGATTGTGGCATTGGCGTCCCGAAAGAGGTGGTGTAGTTGTTGGAGATGTTTGAGTCACAACATAGAGTGAGTGTGATGAAGGGTCTGGTATAGTCCTTACAGAGGTGATGTGTGATAATAATGCAGTTGAAGTCCCCACAGACATAGTGTGTGATAATAATGCCATTAAAGTCCCCACAGAGATGGTGTTTGACAATAGTGCTTCTGAAGTCCCCATATGGATGTAGTGTGATGAGAGTGAAGAGTAACATTAATAACCAAAAGAGATGTTTAACTGACTGTAGATATTGGCCCTCATTATGACCCTGGCGCTAAGTGAAAAACGATGGCGGTAAATGATTACCGCCATTGTTTTCCGCTAGGTCCGATTATGACCCGTGACCGTTAACTAGGATGCCATTAGCGGCATCGTAGTTAACGCTGCCGCTAACTGCTCCAAGGAGGCGCGCACGCGACCTCCCACACCGTAATTACTGGCATAGCAGAAAGGTACGCGAATGCCGACCCAAGCGGACATGCACCTAACGCCATCACCCAGCCCGTTAAGTACCTTACCGCCATGGTGCTAATTACGCCATCGCGAACCAACCGTAAATGGCCATGTAAAGTGAATCCAGCTGCCACAGGTGCACAGAAACAGCACAGGTGGAGGCAATACAGACTCAGGAAGTACAAAAAGAGCACACCCCACCCCTTCCCACACCCAGTCACACTCCATAATGATACCAATAGGACTAGCAATGTTGGGGCTGGAGGACCTGATAGCAATGCAAGTGCTACAACAACAACAACAACAACAGCAGGCAGCACAGAGGAGACGCAGGAGGAGAAGGAGGGCAAGGCAGGGCCAGCAAGCCCCACAAGCACAGCCAGTGCCACCACGCAGGCAGCCCCCAATCCCACGCATCAGAGCCAGTCCATTCAACCTCACTGCTGAGCAGATCCACACCCTGTACCGTTTGGACCGTGACACCATCACCGCCATCGTAGACATGACACACAACGACATCGTCAGCATGATAGAAACACCAACCGCCATCCCACCCCTACTGAAGGTAGTGTCTGTACTCCACTTCCTGGCCACAGGCACCTACCAGCACACAGTGGGGCACTTGCATGGCATTTCACAACCATTATTCTCACGTACACTTATCCAACTGCTCGATGCCCTCCTCAAGCACACAGATGACCACATCTCATTACCACGGACTGCCCAGGAGATTGCAAACACCAAAGTGGGTTTCCATGCACTAGCCGGCATACCTGGTTGCATTGGTGCCATCGACTGCACCCATGTGGGATTGGTGGTTCCACATGCCATGGAGGTACCGTACCGCAACCGGAAACAATTCCACTCAATCAACGTGCAAATGGTCTGTGACTCCAACAGGATCATCACACATTGTTGTGCCCGATTCCCCGGAGCAACCCATGATTCAATGGTCCTGAGGAACTCCACAATACCACGCTACATGGAGCGACATGCAGGCCCAACATCCTGGCTACTCGGTGAGTCTAATGTCATGACCATGGAAATGTGAAGTGGGTAGGTGAATGATGTACCAATGCATACTCCACCTGGCTGAAAGTGGGGGGGGATGATGCATACTCCACCGGGCTGAAAGGGGGGGGGATGATACATACTCCACCTGGCTGAAAGGGGGGGGGGATGATGCATACTCCACCTGGCTGAAAGGGGGGGGAATGATGCATACTCCACCGGGCTGAAAGGGGGAGGGGGGATGATGCATACTCCACCGGGCTGAAAGGGGGGGAATGATGCATACTCCACCGGGCTAAAAGGGGGGGAATGATGCATACTCCACCGGGCTGAAAGGGGGGGCGGGAATGATGCATACTCCACCGGGCTGAAAGGGGAGGGGGGAATGATGCATACTCCACCGGGCTGAAAGGGGGGGGTGATGCATACTCCACCTGGCTGTGAGTAGCAGCGACAACAGAGCCAGATCATACCCTAAAACAACCCAAACTTCACCCAACACCAGTAAACCCCATACATGATGTATGCAGCCCTACCATGTGAATGTGTGAATGAGGTTGTGTCCCAACCATGACACAACCATCTGCAAGTGCATTGTACCAATTCAGACCACATTGACTACAACGAAATGCACCTACATGCACGTCACCAAACACCATCAACCGAAAGGCCTGTCCCCCATAACTGCGCACGAAGGAGGCACATGACGGACAGAAACATCAACACACCATTACACAGACAGCATGGCCCCCAAAATGTCCCTATCAACATCAGTATTGCTCACTGGGGTCATGATGAGGCCGACAGCAATGTTGCAATGATGTGAGCATTGACATCACAGGACACGTGCCAGGCCACCAAAACAAACGGCATGAACGAACACAGTGGATGGGCACTCACAAGGCACTCGACCCCTCTGCATACATTGGTTGATGGCATGCAAAACAGGCCATGAGCATATACCGGTCGCATAGTGTGAATCAATTAGTGCATTTAGAAGTGGTCCAAAGTAACAGTTGGATGCAAGCCATGGTGGCACATCATGTTCTGAATTAGACGTCATGACTGACACATACATTCTCGCCCACATACAGGTGATGCAGGCTATCCCCTGAAGAGGTGGCTCCTTACACCAGTCCGGAACCCACAGAACCAGCATGAGGAGGACTTCAACTGTGCACATACACGTACCCGTGTGGTCATTGAGCAGGCATTCGGCCTCTTGAAGGCACGGTTTCGCTGCCTCAGCAGGTCTGGCGGGGCACTCCTGTACCGCCATGAGAAGGTGGCAAAGATGGTCATGGCATGTGTCATGCTACACAATATGTGCGTCAGACGAAATGTGCCCCTGCCCCCTGACGCAGAACTGCAACCACCTGAGGATGAGGAGGGTGCAGATGGGACCGCACCTCATGGAGGAGGCGATGCACAGGAGGGGTGTGAAATGCGTCAAAATATCATCGACCAATGCTTCTAGCACACACGGCTGGTGTGTATCACATGGAGACGGCACTTGGGGCACTGTGTGTCTCTGGGTCAAATACACTGTGGACTGTACACCAATAAAGCACACATACGCAATGAAAATGTCCACACATTTGATTTGGGAAAAAGGAAAATGTGTATTTCAATTGTAAATTCTTGTGACAAACCCCCTCCCCCCTCCCCCCTGAACACCCCAACACACCCCCTCCCCCCTGAACACCCCAACACACCCCCTCCCCCCTCCCCCCTGAACACCCCAACACACCCCCTCTCCCCTCCCCCCTGAACAACCCAACACACACCCTGTGAGTGGCTAAAGATGCCTGTAACAGTGGGCACACGCTATTGCAAGCCCCCTCTCCCGGCCCCCGGGGCACCCCTGCCTGTGGAGCGCAGGTTCCGTCCTGATCGTCGGACGGGGCTGCTTTGGGCAGAACTGGCAACGGAGGATGTCCCTGGCTGCTCACGTGCATACATGTCCTGAAGGGTGTGGGACAGCTCTGAGAGCGCACGGCGGCAAGTTCCCCACAAATGTCCCTTGAGGTGGACTGCATTGCAGCCCTCAGGGTCTCCGTGCTCCGCTCAATTTCGGACCTTAGGGTCTCCGTAGATTGTTCTATGGCTGCCCTAGCCCCCCCCCACATTCCGCAGCATGCTCATTGAGGAGCGTGGACAGCTGTTGCTGACGTGCAATGACATCCTCAAGGGACTGTTGCCTCTGCTGGGCCATGCCCATTCCAGGTGGTGTCACGGAGGGGCTGCTCCCCTCCTGTGGACTTTCAGTGGGGCATGGGGTGGATGGCCAGTCCTCTTCCTCTGGGTGCCCCTGTGTGGGATCCTCATGGGGGCTGGTATGGGACAAACAGGGGGAATGAGGCAGTTCAGTGGGGCTCCTCTGTATCGGAGTCAAAGCATGCTGCAATGGCAGCTGTTTCCCCTATGGTGCTGCTGCCTGCAGAAGCGGGTCCTTCGGTGGTGGACAATGTGGGGACGTGGGGACAGCTGCTGCTGCTGGCCTGCTGCCTGCTGGGGTGCCTGTCGGTGGCCCGTCCTGTGTGCTGGCAGAGGATTTTGCCTGCTGTGGGGTCTGGCTCACTGCAGCTGAGGTGGAGGGTCTGTGCACAGTGGTCTTGGCCCTCTTGGCTTTTTTTGTGGCAGGGGTGTCCTCATCCTCGGGGTTGGATTCTGAGCCTGTGGTGGAGCAAAGGAGGGAGAGCGTTATTGATGGGTCTGCGGACATTGGAATGGCAATGATTGACATGATTTTGGTCACTAGATGAGGCACATTTGAGGCAGGGGCATGCAGGTTCTCTCCTTTTTGTGTGGAATAAGGATGGAGGTATGTGGGTGCCTGCAGTTAGGGTGTGCATGGTACATGTATACAGGGTGGAGGTCGCATGTGGCTGTGGGCAGTGTCCAGCTGATGTGTTGCATTTACACTCTAGGGCAACATTGTGTTACACATGAATGGACTTCAGTGATTATAGCATGTCTTGATTTGAGGCACCTACCTTCATCGCCTGATGTCGGCGCTCCTCTTTCCATCCCTCCTACACCTTCGATGCCTTCCATGCCTATTGTGCTGGCACATATTTCCTCCCATGGTTGGAGTTTGATAGGGGAGTCAGATCCTCCCCCAGTAGCCAGGCCCAGGTTGCGATTAGCGGAGATGATGCATCTGACGCAGAGCCTCAGGTCATCCCACCGCTTCCTGCACTGCTGTGGGTTGCGGGGTACGGTCCCCACCGCACTGACACGCTCTGCCACCAGGGACCATATGGCCTTCTTTTTGGCTATTGCCAGCCTGGTCATTTGCGTAGAAAATACTACGGCAGCATTGTCCTGAAGAGTCTCAGCGAGCATGGTCAGTTCCTCCCGAGAAACTCGGTCCTGACGCTGCCGATCGCATGCCTTCTTCACAACTTTGGGCATTTTTATGTAGGTAATTGGGTGGGTGATGGGTTGGGACAGGTCTCAGGGTTGGATCTGGTATGGTTGGGGAGGATGGCAATGGATTGTGTTTTTCAAGATGGCCGCCGTGCTGTTTCCCGTTCCGCCGCGATGACGCTACTTCCGGTTCCGCTTATTTACGGTGACCGCTAATTACGGTCACCGCTAACTACGGTGTCCGCTCACTACGGTCGCCGCTAAGATGGGTGGCGGTAGAGCACCTTGCGCGGCGTACGATGCCAGTAGGGGCCGTTTCCGCCATGGCGTAATTTACATTACCGCCATGGCGTAATGCTCGTGCGCGATGGGTCGGAATGTGACGCTCTTTCCGCCATCGATCCACGGCGTAAACGTTCATTACGCCATGGCGGGAATATCAGATACTTACCGCCTGGGTCGTAATGACCTCCATTGTGTGGTATTAGAAATGTTTGATACCCAAATGAGGTGTTATTGAGGAGGAGGGTGCTACATCCTATTAGTGATAGCATGTGAAGATAAATTGCCAACACGCTGACCTATCCACAAAGGATGTAGATTGGGGATGTCTGGGGTTGTAAGCAAGTCTAAACCAGCTGTAACCACACACCGTGTGTTTAGGTATAGGCTCTGGGTGAGCCCACAACAGCACAACAGCCATTTTAGACCTGCCTTCTCGTGCCCAGAGAGAGAGTAATGGCTGGGGAAAACTGCAAGATGTCGTCTTTTCCTCCTGTGACACAAAGTGGCTTACAAAACTTTCAATGCAGCAAATGATACATTATTTTTTAGGAGAAATGATCTTTCAAATGTAAAGAACACCAGTCCTTGAACTTAGTAGAGATGTACATTTGCTCCTCATGGGCAGCTCGTATTCTTAATGAAATGGCAGCAAAATTTGCAATGGAAATAATGTATCAAGTATATAACAGAAAGCTACAGTACTGCAAGCGCTTCCCATGATAACACTGGCGGAAGCCGAAAATAAAAAGTACTCAAAATTCTATTCCGAGGAGGAAAAGGGGTGTATTATCATCTGTTCAACGGTGGGGAGTAGGAAAGAGGACAAGATGTGAAATGGTGGTCTTCGGGTGGGCTTGGGAGCCCATTTGGGGTAGACCATTTTTGGCTTATTGGTGGAATACCTGGGGAATCTCGCGAGATTAACGCGGCAACATCGCAAGACCTGCTTGGAAAAGAAAGAGCTTCACACTAAACTAAAAAAGTGAAAGGGGTAGTAGAAGAGGGTCAAGGAGGGAAAACATAATGGTTGTGGTGGGGACCCAAGAAAAAAGAGGGGGTGACATGGTGAGTGCCAGTGAGGATGGGGAAGACATTTTAATTTTGATACTTTGTCTTGTTACATTGCCGGGAGTTGGAATCTGGATACTCTGGTGGTATCACCACAGGAATAGTAATAGGGGGGGGGGGGGGGGAGTCCCTTGAACTCCAATTTAAACCTCATTTAAGCACAGATCAGGGGGGCAAAGGGTCTTTGGGAAGACTTGAAACAACATGTTAAATGGACACAGCTGTGGCCAGTGAAATACAGTGGACACAGCTGTGGCCAGTGGACCTGAGACCATCAGTCATGGCTACTGGCCCACTGGAAATGGCCAAAGGGAAGTGGATCCTGAGATACCTAGGGGGTTATGGGCCTCAGCGGGTAGACCAGTGCAAATGGCCATGGTCTGGCCAGTGATCTTCCCTCTTTTAAAATCATTGGTGCTACATGCACAGTGGCCACGACCGGAACTGACTTCTAAAGTGATGGTTTCCTCTTTCCTCACAAGATACTCTACATGGGTATGTTCCATGACATAGTTGGGTGGCTTGAGTACCTGCAGGAGGGTTTGGTGTGAACATGCAATTCACTGGTTCAAATGATGATAGAGCTGTCTCAGTCTTTATTCTTTGCTAATGATAAAATGTGTACCAATGAGTTAACAAGTTAATACAATCTATTATTTTTTTTATTCACGTCTATAAAACCAGCATATGTACCAAGAGCTGTAACAAAGTGCTAGAAAGAAACAGTTATCAGGACATTACATGTTTTAAAGATTACAGCAATTTATTGAAAGACATGCAGGGCTGAAAGAAGACGTTCAAGGGGCCATTTCAAAAAGTTGTTTGGGTCCTCTTGCCAACAGTTGGGAAAACTTGCCTGCATATGTTAACATAAATTATAGATCTGATATAATGTAAGGCCTTTAAATGGAAAAGGGCAGTGGAAAATGGGCACACATATTTTCGATTGGTGCAGTTTTGTATTCATCGAGTGTCTGATCAAACAATGTGTTATGAGGTCTTTGAAGAAGGAAATCAGTGGAACATATAAAGGACTTCAAGTGGGGTAGGCAGCTGTGTGGTGAATAGATTGTTTCCTAAAGCAGTTACAATGGGTGATTTCCGTGGTTGAGGTTGCGTACCATGAGCCTCCTTGAAGCTCATTAATCTCCAAGCCTACTTACTGCCCCCACACCATAGAGGTGAATGCAGAGCAAAATACTTTCAGGAGATTCATCTTTGGCCAGCAAATGCACAGCTTTTAGTTTGTGAGACTTATGCTTTCATATGAGCATACCTTCAGTCCCATCTTGTAGCTTCATGTTATGGGAAAAACCTAGATAAAGCAATGGAGGCAAGGGGTTATAGCTGCAGGTCATCATGAGACTCTTTATTGACTTCTGGCCAGCAGAACAAGCAGCCAGTGCCTAGCTGAAACCTTCAATGATCACCTAAGAAAAGGAACTAAACCTTCTTCTTCAGAGTCACAAGAAGCACCCAAGGCTTGGGGCACAATTTCAACACGCATACTGTTCACCCAAGCAGACTATCATCTGACTATCATCATGAGAGCTCTACTTCTACTCTTCTGCATCAGCCCTTTGCCTTTTTGTCCGCTCTTCAAATGGTAAAGTCCAAAAGTAAATTTTGATTTTCAGGCACATTGCACGACAAAAAATAAAAATAAAACACATCTTTTAAAAACAGTTTGCATTGTGGACCTTTTATCAAAAGGCTAAAACAGTGAGAAATGTGGACAACAAAAATGTAGAACAAGTTTTATAAACAAGGTATATTTTACAAGATCAGACCAGTTGCAATTCAGTAAAAAAAATACAGGTGCAGAACAACGATTCAGCACAGCTCCAAAAACCTTTAGAAATACAGCTATTGTATGGACGAGCTTGAGTCAGGATTTTTTTATCGTTGCAAGCATTAGTTATCATAACTGTCTCTATACGATCCACCTCCATAGCTGCCACTGCTCCCACCACCACTGCTCTTAGAGTCCTGGGATCTACCATATCTGCCTCCTTATCCACCACCTCTATATATTCTGCTTCTGGATAAATACCCTCTCCTACCATAACTATCGTCACCCCGCCCTCTTCCTCCACAAGAAAATCCACTCCCAGTCCCTACTCGGTACCCTCCACGGCTTCCGTCCGATTTGCCTCCATGGTGCACTCGGATCTGGCGCCCATCCAGGGCCTTGCCGCCCATGCCCTTTGATGCATTCTTTGCATCATCACAGGAATGCAAACCCTCTGGATCTCTGTGTTTCACGGTTCTTTATTGCTACAACCTCATCGATTGCGCCATATTTGCTAAATGCTGCTCAAAGTCATGTTCAGTTGTATCAAAACTGAGTCCGTCAATTAATATCTTGCCTTCATCAGAAGACATTGGGCCTCATTACAAGTATGGTGGTCCAGAAATAAGGGTACCAGTAGAAACGTACCGGCACCCTTTCCAGACCGCCATACTACAACAATGCCGGTAGGTGCCACGGATCCGCCGACAGGCCTGACCTGCCGGGTTTTCAGGCACCTACGAGCAGGGTTGTCACTGAAGCACTGGCACTGTTTGCAGCGATGCCAGTGCTTCAGTGACCCCATTTCCATGGAGTCCTAGTGGACTCCCTGTAAATGTGGAATTATAGTTACCGCAGCCACTTGTGATATCCTGGTGGCACTGGGATATCAGGCAGTGGTAACGGTATTACGGGGTTACCGCCACCCTCGTAATGAGGCCCATTGTGTCACTGTTGGTTTTGAAAGTAAAAGGCGATGTAGGATTTCCATGAAGAACAGCTTCATTATGAGTTTGGGTTTATCATTGGGCTTCATTATGAGTTTGATGATGATTTGGCCGTAAATCTGCCAAATTACCACCAAACTCATTTACCGTTACTGCCACTTGGTCTTGTGGGTTTACCACAGGATTACACGTGGTGGAAGCACAATGTTAATCCCCATTTTTGGATTTCGTAGGACTCAATGGGGATTCTAGTGGAATTTCTGGAAGCGGAAATTTAGCCGATGTTTGACCTTAAAGTGGCAGATTTAACTGCAGCATGATGCTCGAGGAATATCTTAGACTTCAAGCCAAACTTGTAGTTTGGGGGTGGGGGGCGGTAAAAAGGCTACCCTTTCTGTTGCTGACCAAAAAAGTGGTTGTTACAGAATTTCCACCAGTTTCTTCCTGAAATCGCTGCCCTTTTGTGCTAATATCCACAGACAGCTCTGTTAGTGGAGCTCAGTCCTAATGTATCCCCAACACGTTTGTCAAATGTGGGCATAATAACAATAACAATTACATGGTTGTATTTATGTCAGATTTCTCCCCCTTCTATAAGCTGAAATAATAAGAGGTATAATGACCTAAATTAATGGTATGCACTTTATTGATATTGGAATTATGAAAGACTGAGCCAGTCCTGCCAAGATTTAAATCTTTTACTGTAGATTGCACACCCATGTCTTCAGTGAGCCTTTTCTTCACTGAGCAGTCTCTCCCTGGATTTGCACACTATTCTGCCAATGCAGCTCTGTTCTGACATTCAATGCGACATTTCTATTTCTTTCATTGCTTCACACAGCTGAATCAATGCACCTTAATCCTGATGCGGTGCTCGATAGTTTCTAATGCTCACCTAAATGTTTATATGCTATATGTATGCTGCTGATCATGTTTCCATATCTGCAGTATGTCCACATTATCGCTCGGAGAGCGTGTACAAAAACAGTTCTACCAAAGGACCTCTGCTTTGGTCACAGTGTTCCCGTTCCCGATTGCTCACAGCACGCATAGGCTTTAACTAGATCTGTTTTCTTGGACACACAAGCAAAGGTGATACATTCCTGTGGGTGTAAATATTCCCTGCGGCTGTAAACTGAAAAGCACAATTTCATCTCCAAAACTTAAAGTAACTCAGTGAACTTTCCGCCTGTAAACTGTGACCTCTGGACTTTTACAATTTCATGATATAAACTGACAAGCAAGGTATTTCCTTTTCAGTGTGCCCGCCTGAATTTCCCTTGTGTTCTGGGCAACCCCTCTCCATAGCATATAAGCTCAAATTGCCATGGCTACCAGGCGGCTAAGGTGTGAACGGCAGCCATCAAGTTCTGAATGACAAAGGCTGTGTGCATTTGACTCTGCTTTGCGCCCCTCACCCACTCTCATCCCTTCCTGGCTGCAAAACAAAGTGCTTCACGTGAATGAATGAAAGCACTCTTTACTTGGGCGGCAACTTTAAATATGAATCAAAGCAATTGCTGCATCATCTGTTTCAAAACAAGGAATTCATGACTTGAAAGACAAGCACCTCAGTGAACTTTTGCTCTAACTTTCCTATAAAAATAAAAACAAATCGCATCTCGCAAAAACATATATCGGGGTATCATAGGAGATTGCTCTATTTGCGAGTTTGACATAAGGATCAACCTATTGTAGCAACAAAAATAGTAATGAATTGCTCAAACAATTACATGTTTAAAAATAAACGGGTACACGCATCTGTGGTTTGCCTAAACATATAATGTTAGCTAAGTTGATATTTTTATAGCAGTAAGTATCATGCCAGCACTCGCATTTAGAGTTCACGGTGTAAGTACAGGTTTTTAGAAACCCTGAAGTTTTAAATAGTTTCCACGTGATGTTTCAATAAACAGATCAGATGAATAAAGTATTAGAGTATTATCCGTAAAACATGACCTTAAAATAGCAAATCAGCGCACTCTGTGAATGTCTGGGCCATGCAAAATCTGTGGCTGACATAGCATGGCGCTTGTCCCAATTGAAGTGGCATGGTAAAACGACAATAAGCAATAATTTGGAAAATGTGTCACTATAAAGCACATTTAAAACATAAATTCTGCTGGGTGTATACGCATGAGCTAATATAGATTTGAGAGCTTTAAGCGAGAAGTTTACATCAACTCTTCATGAATGAAAGTCATCATTTGCCATCAGCAACTGAGGGTTTTGGTTTTAAAGCAATGGTGTTTCCTGTTCTATTGAGAAATTCCTTTGCTTGGTATATTCTTTTTCAACAGAAATTATCTAACTATATTTTACTGCCTTTAAATAAAATATAATTTGTATTGTGTTAATGCATGTATTTGATTGAGAGTTAAACATTAAAAATAATAGTGACTTTTTTTCAGCCTCAACATCCCAAAAATACATGTTATGGTGCACAGTTGAGTCAAATCAAGCATGTATATAACAAATAAGTCATCAGACATGAAAAATTAGGAACTTTCCTTATTACTAGCTCATCCCTGATATTATGCATCGTATCCAATGTGGTGACTATAGGCAATTGGATCATTATGCCGATTCAGATTTTCTGTATATATGATATGACATTTGTAACGCACCTATGCACAAGTGTTTCAGGGAGCGACAAGGCAAGGAAGGGGGAACAGAGGGAGGACAGAGACAACGATCTTACTAGACCAAGTGACATTGAGATCGCGCAAGTGCAGTGCCAGGGGGGGAGTGGAAAAGTGCCTGGGGAAAGGGGAGGGGGCAGTGCTGTACATGGGATCAAAACAATAACAAGAAGTGCAGCCAGTGGCAAGTGCAAGGGTAGATGTAGACAGCAGGTGTCTAAAAGTGCATGCAGGGGGACTGTAGAGTTACAGATACAGACCCAAGTGCAAGGGTTGCTGGGAGGCAGTGCGGGTGTGCAACTGAGCAGGCAGGGACCTGTGCCCAAAATCAGAGGGTAGCCAGGTGACCAGTGCAGTATCAGACAGGAAATCAGCAGGGGAGATGTAGAGAGAAGGCAGAAGCAAAGAGGAAGGTCTTGAGGTGCGTCCGGAACCATAGATTTAATGATTTAATAATAGAATTGCATCAGTTCGAGTGCTCTTTAATATCCATGTTTTCATTTTTTAGTTTTGCTAAGTGTGGTTGATCTACGTTTTGAAGTGTTTTTATTTTGCTTTTATTGTTCTTCAGTGGTTATATATTCCTATGGAAAGAGGAATTTTGTTCTTGTGCTCCAAATAGCATGTCGGCTTGTCTGACTACTTTGTCCACAAGGACCTGGAGCTCTTTAACACTGAATTCACTTGCAAGGCAATGGGGATAGGTGTCGGGTGCAAATCAATAAGCAATTGTAATAAGTATTTATTAATGTATTTATTTACAGGAGGAACAATGCTCTTTTGATCACAAAAGAATGTACAATAGATAAGAAATTAGATTTGCCGGGAAGCTGTGAGCTTCTTACAATGGGAGCTTGAGGGACATTCTGACCAGGTTGTGGAGGGGAGTAAATGGAACAGTCACTGGGTACAATGCATAAGTGGACATTGTGACGAATCCCAGGAGGTGAGGCCGCTATCCGATAGTCCCTGTGAGGATGACATTCTGAGAGTGGATCTCATGGAACGGGAAAACCCCTATGGGACCAGTGGCGACTATAGTGGGAGAACGCAGTATCCACCTTGACCCACCTGTCCTTCACCCCCACTCTCGTCAACCCTACCCTCCTATCCTATACATTTCTGTACTATGGAAGCAGTAGGAAGGACTGATATGAGGAAGAATAGGGATGATTAAAATGAAGATCTGAAGCAAGAAACTGTGACAAGGAAGAGGCACAGAGCTGCACAGTTCACTCAGAAGACTCTATCTGAACAGTCTAGTCTTCAGTCACAGAGCATACTGGTTGGGAGCATAAAGACTGACAATGGACTTGTCAGATGCTCCGGGGAGGAATCACGAGAGGGACTGAGGTTCGGAGAGAAAGTCGGCAAAAGTAGATCCAAGCACGGAGACGATAAAGGGGCGATCTCTACTGTTACCGCTAAACAAAACGAGAGGCTGGCTGTGGGAAGTGTGAGCAGCACAGCCTAACAGGAACACGTGGTCTGATGAAGAGGGAGATGCTAAAGTGGGTTTGGAGCCATTGCAGCAAGCGGACAGGAATGTCAGAGAACCAGCAAAGCAGAAAAAACACAGGGTAGCCCGCGACCAACCGGAAGGCTGCAGCCAAGATCCTGGCGGTAAATGGATGGCTGAGCCTTTGGTTGGGGGTCCCCATAAAGTGAAGGAAACCCTAAAAAGCATGAAGACTGAAAAGTGGGGGAAAGAGGACAGCCCCTACGCAATCCTAAGAGACGGTTTACCAAGACACAGTAATAAGGGAAAAGGACATATCCAGTGATAAGAAGGCATAATCTTCTTCATGGCAGTACTTGGAGTGAGGGTGACCCAGGACTGTCACATAAGAAAAAAACACAAAGAGAACTGTGAGTGTAATATATCTGAAGACAGTACTTGGCAGGGGAGTAAACTAAGTCTGTATGTAACATTAATAGACGATAAACATAACTATGAGAAGAGTACAAAGGAACACAGAGCTTGGCAGGCCTTTGAACCAAGTCTTTGTTTGAAACTAAGAGACCTGAGGAAGGAGGAAACCAGGTCTGCCAATCAGGGTTAGGGACCAACCACAGCTTGGAGGAAAATTCAAGCCACTCTTCTTGGTTGCAGTGCCTGGTAGGAGAAAACCAGGTCTGCCAAGCAGTGTCAGGGACCCACCTCACCTTGCAGGAGTATCCAAGCCACTCTTCTGCATTGCAGTGCCTGGTAGGAGGAAACCAGGTCTGCCAACCAGAGCCAAGGGCCCACCTCAGCTTAGAGGAGCATCCAAGCCACTTGTGTTCTCTTCTTCATTGCAGTACTTGGTCAAAGGAAGCCAGATCTGCCAACCAGGGTCAGGGACCCAACACAGTTTGGAGACATACTGTGGCTCTTGTGAAATCTGATCCCCAGTGCAAACCCAAACCGATGGCATTCATTGGGAGACAAATAATCTAAGCACATTTAAGGCGCACGATTATTTACTGTAATTAAACATTTCCATGGTTCCTTATTTAAAACATAATTATATTGTGCTTAGTTTAACAATATAAATATATTGCAAATAACAATATAAATGTATTGCAAATGCTAAAGCAAAAATGTAATCTTTCATGTCAAGTGTGTAACCAGTTTAAATATTGACAAGTGTGTGCATACTTTGCACCAAAATAAGTTTGTAAAGAAACTGAAAAGGTGTGTTTCCATTAAAGCAGTGCACAGTTTGAACTCGCCTAAAAAGGTAAGGTCTGTGAGGCATTGGTACAAGCCTAATTGAACGCCACAGTTGCGGAGCAGGACAATTTGACGTGGCCTGTTTTGTGTGGGCCGATTCGGCATGACCGCTTTGGTGCAGGAGACTTTTGGGCGCCCCCATTTTGGCGCACCCATTTCAGCGCTGGAACATGTCGCCACAGGGATCTTTTGGTGCCAGGAATGCCGCATAATTTTTTTTTCTATATATGCTACACCTGCACAATATCGAACTGGTGACTTTTGGGGGACACAGAAATAGCTGCAGACAGCACCTTGACTCACGGAGCTATCATGCCTGCAATGCATCAGGCTAATATATGAAGTTACTTTGACATTCTGGAGTTTGTGTCACGAGAGACCAAAATGCTTATCCAAAAAAGCAATACTTTGCAGGAGGAGGCGGGTTCACAAGGCACACGTTGAAATGTACATGTCGCTTTGGCACCGGTGTGAGGTCCCCCAGGGACTGTGTTCAGGCTCCTGGCATGGTCGCAATAGGTCTCTGGCCCCTTCATCGTTGTGATCACCGACCCTTCAGTGGGCAAGTACCTTTCTTAAAGATTTAATGTGCCTAGAAAGGGCCAACGCAGCGGCCCAAAGAAGAACACGATTGTTTCCGCGCATATTATAACCATTACTCTCTGTTGTCAGGTATGGCATTTAAGACCAGCGTTTACCAAACAATTCCCGGTGTAATCTTTTTGATCGGGAACAGTTAATTTGAGCGCACACATTATTTTACAACTGAAAAAAGTGATCTCTAGTGGGAAATGTGAACTTACTAGGATTTATACAGTGCTCTGCTGCAATTTGCCTACTGCACACACAGAAACACACAAACACGTGGGCGTGTGCACAGGCACACACGACAAACATGACCAGACGTTGAGGTGGGATATTAAACGCTGAAATCAAATCGTGCATGGCGGGGCAGTGCCAGGGATGCGTGAATAAAGTGGCACCCATCAACGGAATGCAGCGATCTGTTTGCACATCAGTGCTGCCCAGACTTGCAAGGTCACCCCCTCACCCCCAACCCCACAATTGGGGCAGAGAAAGGGACCGCATAATTGTCATTGGGGCAGGCCTGAGCGTATATGTGCCCGGTGCCAATCGCAAAATTGATAAGATCATTGATATTGATATTTTATTTCTATTGTGCTCGTACACAAATGTTTCAGAGCGTGACAAGGCAAGGGAGGGGAACAGGGGAGAACAAAACAGCGATCTTACTAGTCTCAGTGACATTGAGAACACGCAAGTGCATGGGAGGGGGGAGGGGAAAAGTGCATGGAAGGGGGAGAAGTGGAAAGTGCGGAGCAAAGGAGAAACAGATAAATAATAATATATAAATATATAATAAAGGCAACAAACAGTGGTACTGCAGCCGGCAAGGGCTGAGTTTAAGGCAGCAGACAGGGTAGGTCTGATAAGTGCAGGAAGAAAAAGGAGGGGACTGTATGGGTACAGATACAGTCCCCAGTGCAAGGGGTAGTGCGGGAGTGTGGCAGGGTGAGCAGGTACCTGGGCCCGGAGGACAGAGGGTGGCCAGGTGCACAGTGCCAAGAGAGAACAGATCAGCAGGAGAGAGGGGGAGCGAAGGCAGAAGAAAAGAGGAAGGTCTTGAGGTGCTTCCGGAACCTGAGCTGGTTCTCCTCAAGTTTTAGAGTGGCAGGGAGGCTGTCCCAGAGGGAGGCCCCAGCCGAAGACAGACATCTACCCCAAGCTTGTTTATTTAAAAAATAACTGACCCGGAAGGGAGTCGGAGGTAGAGGAGCGAAGAGCTCGAGAGGGGAGGTATTTGCGGAGGGATAGCTGAAGGTATTCTGGACCCATGCCCCAGAAAGCCTTGTGGACAATGCAGAGGAATTTTAATTTAATCATTGCATCTTCTGGGAGCCAATGGAGGGATTTCAGAGCTGGAGAGATATGATCCCAGGGTTTAAGGCCAAGGACAAGTCTCGCATTCCTGTTCTCGATTAGTGGCAGAGGGCAGAGGGCAGAGAGTAGGGGCAGGTAGATTTAGAAAGAGGCTGTTACAATAGTCAAACCTAGAGATAACCAGAGCTTCGGAGACCATGAGCTTCTGGGGGAAGGAGAGGAAAGGCAGAGTACCTCTGAGGAGGTACAGTAGGAAGTTTGACTTTTTAGAGACCTCAGAGATGTGGGCGGAGAAGGAAAGTGTGGAGTTAAAGATGACCCCGAGGTTCTTAGCCTCGCAGGTGGGGGTAGGAGGAGGGCCAAGAGAGGCCGGCCAGATATTGAGGGGAAAAGGATGGTGTAGGTGTGCCGATGAGGAGGTTCTCCATCTTGCTGACATTCAGACAAAGATCATTTACAGCACACCAATCTTGAATGGCAGTTAGGCAATCGGAGACGAGAGAGGGAGAAGAGGTGGTCGAGGGCAGCCTGAAAATAAGTTGAGTGTCGTCAGCGTAGCACTGGAAATTTGAGCAGAAAATGGCAATGCAGTGGGCGAGAGTTGCCATGTATTGGTTGAAAGCCAGGGCAAAGTGGTTAGACCCCTGGGGAACACCACAGGTAGAGAGGAAGATAGATGATAGAAAGGACCCAAGTTGGACATGGGAGGGTTGATCAGAGAGAAAAGAGGTCAGCCAGGCCAGAGCCTGATCATTGATACCCAGGTTATCACGGAGAAGGTTGAGCAGGATGGTATGGTTGGCTGTGTCGAAGGCAGAAGAGAGATCAAGGAGGATGAGGACAGAAGGAATGTTAGAGTCAAGGTTGGAGAGCAGATCTTCATGGATGTTCAGGAGAGCAGTTTCCATGCTTCTGGCAGCTCTGAAGCCAGACTGGTGGTCATGGAGACAGCCAACAGAATTGGAATGAAGGTTAAGCTGAGAGATGGCCAACTTTTTCAGGAGTTTGCCCAGTAAGGGAGTAATGGAAATTGGGTGATAGTTAGCCGGACAAGAAGGATCAGATGTGGGTTTCTTGAGAATAGGATGCACAAGGGGGTGCTTCAGAGGGGAGGGGAAGGATCCTGAGGCAAAGGAGTGGTTGCAAAAATCAGCAAGGGCTGGAGCGAGGGTGTCAATGTGGTCCTGGATGGTTTTAGACGAACAGGGATGAACCTGTTTTGACAAGGCTTTCATAGATCAGACTTGTCTACCGACCTCGTCAGGGGAGAAAAGAGGACAGGACAAGAAGGAGGGTGGAGGGGTGGCTGAAGGAGAGTCAGCAAGCACAAATGGAGAGGAGGGGTAGGGGTGGACAGGATGTCCTGGTGTCCTGGGTTTTTGAGATGAAGTGACAGACAAGGGCATTGCAAAGAGCCTGGGAGGCAACAGGAGGGGTAGAGACTGCAGCAGGGTTTTCCAGCTCCTTGCAGATTTTAAAGAGCACGTCCGAGTTGTTAGATGCTGCAGAGACACACGCTTGAATGTGTGCGCTCTTCTTGGTGAGGACAGAGAGACAGTATTGCCTTTGTAGCAGGCAACATGCCATTTTGTAAGAGGATGAACAAGAAGCCCTCCATTTCCTCTCAGTCGCCCTACACTTACGTTTAAGTATAGCTAGGTCAGAGCCATACCAGGAATTGAACTTGGCTTTGGACTTCAAACAGATCCTCATGACAGGGGCACGAGCAGCAAGAGTATCAGAAATTGAAGAGTAGAGCAGCGACAGGTCTATGTCAGGATGTGAGACAGCCAGAGGTGGACGGGGGAGAAAGTGGCAGCGAAAGCCTCAACTGACACACGCTTCATGGGCCGGATGTCGAGAAGGTAGGTGGCAGTGTTGGCTTGGGGGGGGGGGAGAGGGAGAGATGAGAGGAGTGGTCAGAGGGATGGAGAGGGGTAGGTCAGAGGAGATCAAGACATCTAGTGTGTGCCCTGCAGAGTGAGGGAGGATGGACAGGGAGAGGGAGTCGCAGAGGTCACAAAAGAGTACAGAGGAGGAACAAGGAGAGTCTAAATGGATATTGAGGTCACCGAGGAGGAGCAGTTGAGTGGTAGAGTCCAGGAGGGAGGAGAGGTCCGCCCACTCAGAGAGAAATGAGGTGATTTCACCAGGAGGCCAATAGATGGTAGCCACAGTAAGAGAATGGGAAGGAGAGAGAGAGCCTACAGACAAGGCATTCAAACGAGGAGTAGGTCTGAGTGGGAATGATAGAGGCAGGAATCCACTCAGGAAAGATCAGGGATACCCCCCCGCCGGACCGGGAGGATCTGGTGCGGAGAGGATCTTGTAGCCATCGGGGATTAGAGTGTCAAAGCTCGTGACAGAGCTTGCCATGAACCATGTCTCAGTAAGACCAAGGACATCAAGGTCTAGTTCTTCAAGGAAGTGGCAGATGTCAGAGGAGTGTTTGACAGCAGAGCGAGTGTTGAGAGTGGCAATATGAAGAAGGTTGCCAGCCTTAAAGACCTTCCGGAGAGGGGTACAGATCAGAGGTATGCTCTGCGGAGGAGAAAGGGCCCTAGGAGGGGCAGAGGAGGAGGAGAGAGAGGGCAAATTAGCCAAGGGGGGAGAGGAGGGGACAGCAGGAGATGAGAGGAATTGATGAGGTGAGGGAAGCGCCTATCAAAGTGGAGGAGATTGGCCTGAGGGCTTTGGACCATGGTGCATGTTTATAGGGAAGAGAGCATAGAATGTCCAATTCAGAACCTGGAATTCTACTCCCGGCTTTAGCGCTTGACTAGCCACACTGTGTGATTCTTGACAAGGGTAGAATTGCAAATATAATGCATTATACAGGTATGCAGTGCCGTGTACCCACTTCCTCCCCTCTCGGTTTGTGAGGTCAAGAAACCCATTCCCTACTCAATCCACTCAAGTAGGAGAAAGTGTAGGCTTGCTTTGAAAAAAGGCAACATATGTAACTTTAAAATAAATGGCCAGCAAAATTCCAAAGTGCGTAGTATGTTTACCCATATGCCACTGAGTGTTTTTAGATGGGTTATATCAATGCCAATTTCTGACAATCACAAAAACCGAGTCCCTAAAATGCACACAGCATTAACCTCCATTTGGCGTGAGGGTGTTTAAACGTGGCTGCAATGTCAGCCGCGCCCAAACGTCCCTTGCGTCAAATCGGTAGCACAAGAAAGGCTTGTGCGCCAGAATGGGCACACCGAACTGGCTGCTGCGCCAAAGCAGTCGCGCCAAACCGGCCCACACCGAAACGGCGGCGCCAACAAGGTGTGTAATGCCACAGGTGGGTGGTGGGAGGTAAAAGATGGTGGGTGAAGGAAATATTTGTTTTATTTTATAAATTTTTACAACACATAACTAACCTTAAAATGACTAACAATTCCAAACACATCACAGTACACTGTGAAATAGAACATTAGGATGATATAAATGATGTATGCTACATATGATATGATATAATATGGCATTTATAACTTGCCTATACACAAGTGTTTCAATGCACGATGAGGCAAGGGAGGAGGAACCGAGGGAGGACAGAGACAACGATGTTACAAGGCCAGGTGACATTGAGATCGCGCAAGTGCAGGAGAGTGGGGAGAGGAAAGTGCGGGGGCCAAGGGGGAGGGGCAATGCAGTACATAGGATAACAGTAAAGAATAAACAAACAATAACTAAAACGTGCGGCCAGCTGGTGGCAAGTTCCAGGGTAAGTGCAGACATCACGTGTCAAGTGCTGGCAGGGGGCTGTAGGGGCACAGAAACAACCCCTGAGTGCAAGGGTTGCCAAGGGGTCAGTGCAGGTGTGCAAATGGCCGGGGAGGGGACCTGGGCCCGAGATCAGAGGATAGCCAGGTAAGCAGTGCAGATTCAGTTTCAACCCAGGCGATCAGCCGGAGAGAGAAGAAGAGAAAGCAGAAGCAAAGAGGAAGGTCTTGAGGTGCTTCCGGAACCACAGCTGGTTCGCCTCAAGTTTGAGAGTGGAAGGGAGGCTGTCCCAGAGGGAGGCCCCAGCCGAAGAAAGAGATTTACCACCAACTAGTTGCTTGGAGAAGCAGCTGACCCTGAGGGAGTTGGAGGCGGATGTGCAAAGAGCTAGAGAAGGAAGATATTTAGGAAGAGAGAGTGGAAGATATTGAGGCCCCAGAAGCCCTTGTGGAAAATGCAGTGGGTTTTGAACTTGGAGACAGTGCAGAGTTCTCAGTCCTGGAGAGATACGATCCCTGGGCTTGAGGCCAAGGACAAGTCTCGCAGTCCTGTTCTGGATGAGTTGCAGAGGATGGATGGAGAGTAGAAGCAGACAGATTTAGAAAGAGGCTGTTGCAGTAGTCCAGCCTAGAGATAACAAGAGCTCTTGAGACAGTGAGCTTCTGGGGGAAGGAGAGGAAAGGAAGAATACCTCTGAGGAGGTTCAGCTGGTAGTGTGATTTCTTAGAGACGTCAGAGATGTGAGAAGAGAAGGAGAGTGTGGAGTCGAAGATGACCCCAAGGTTTTTAGCCTCACAAGTGGGAGCAGGAAGAGGGCCAAGAGAGGCTGGTCAGAGAGTGACAGGAAAGGAGGGAGCAGGTGTGCCAATGAGGAGAATCTTGGTCTTACTGGCATTAAGGCAGAGATCATTGGCGACACACCGCTCCTGGATAGCAGACAGACAGTCAGAGATGGGAGAAGGAGAAGAGGTGACAAAAGGGAGCCTGAAAATGAGTTGAGTGTCATCCGCATAGCACCGAAGGTTGTGGCAGAGAGCGGCAATGCGGTGGACAAGAAGTGCAAGTTATTAGTTGAACAGCCAGGGAGACAGGTTAGACCCCTGGGGAACACCACAGATAGAGATAGAGACAGAGGAGAGGAGGTAGTTGGATCTGGGAGGTTTGGTTGGAGAGGAAAGAGGTCAGCCAAGCCAGGGCCTGATCGGTGATACCCAGGTTATCACGGAGATGGTTGAGCAGGATGTCATGGTTGACCATGTCAAAGGCAGAAGAGAGGTCAAGTAAGATGAGGACACAGGGTGTGTTGTAATCGAGGTTGGAGAGCAGGTCTTCACAGATGTTCAGGAGAGCAGTTTCCATGCTTCTGGCAGCTCTGAAGCCAGACTGATGGTCACAGACAACCAACTGATTCAGTTTGAAGATTAAGCTGGGCCAGCTTTTCCAGGAGTTTGTCCAGGAAAGGAGTACATAGCATGAGAACTATACCATCACATTATACATAGCATGCGTTGGTGTACAATGGTTACTTTGAACATTCCCAGTTAAATAGTTCATGGAGCTATAAGAGTGAAAAAGTGATTAACTGAAATCTGGTGGCAAAATCTTGTTTTTCTCTATGCATGCCCCAAAATGCAGAGTGAAACGGGATCTGATGAACTACTCGCACCTGATATGAGAGACACTAACCCAAGAGTAATGAGATGGTTCCTAGATCTTCAATCATTTTGCTTCACCGTAGAACAGCGGATGGGGAAAGAACAGTGGAATATGTATTTTCTAAATTGATTCTCTAAATACAGATGGGGAACCCACCACTGTTAGGGGAAGGGTATTTGACAAATCACAGGTATTGATCCCTTTTCCCCTAGTGGGAGACCCCCCCACTGTAAGGCTAGCGATGTGAGCCCACTCCGCAAGGTCCTTCCTAGGGGTTGAGGCAAGTGGAACCTCAGTGGGAGAGACATCTACAACACCACCAAACCAAGCCCATACAGACTTCAATATTTCGCACAACTTCACTGTGAATATGATCCATATTACCACAAGCTATCTCTGTAAGGTACAAAATTAAAAAACAATGGCAACTTAAATATCCTCACACACCATCACTACATTGACCTCTGTATCGCCATTGCACCATCCCTTTGGGGGCTTCAATATCATGACACAGCAAACCTGCAGAGACTTCATTAGAAGTGCACATAATGTTGGGACTATTCTCAGATAATTGCATATGTTTGGTGGTTAAAGGGGGCATTTTCCCATCAAGGAAAGCACCTTTTGATTTACAAACAAGATACTATTTTCAAAGTAAGGAAAATAAATCAGGATTAGTCTCGAAAGAACACTCCCACATTCGGGTTCATGTCCTCTTCGATCACTGCCGGTGTCAGCTCAAACTCATCCTGGACTTGGAGCAG